>NC_137082.1:86068975-87268975 GCF_951640355.1 Cnephaeus nilssonii
GGGGGGAAGAATCAGTACTGACTACCTCTTTCCGTGAGAGAGGAGGAAAGGAGAGGATGTAGAAATAACAGCATATCAGTCTCAAAAAGTTGTGAAGGCGTATTTACCCAGACTGCTTTCATTCCTCATGAGATGAGAAGAAGGGTCTGTGAGCCTTTCGACTGTATTCTTTCCTGTGCTCCAACGTTTTCAACAGCCATCAATATTGCTAACTCACCCATTCAGTATGGAGCCATCTTTCTCAGGCAGCACATTCTTTAAGTTTTAGGTATTGAATTCAGTTAATATTTCCTCTTCTCGGTAAAGGCAAAGGTGAGTACCAAGTAAAACATACCTCCCGATCATAGAATGGCATTCGCCAGGCTCTTGCATAGCTTGTGTCAGGAGTGGCCCATGAGGAGTCTCACATTGATGTACAGTTTGCTGCTCCCGCTCAGTGTGCTGACTTAGAAGAGGACCAATGGGTACCACACCCAGTCCGCTGGGCAGTGATCTGCCTGCCTGTGCAAAGCATGTGGGCTGAATTCATAACACTTCGAACTTAAGCAGGAAGAACCTTGGAGGAAAGACGTCTTCAAATGAATTCCCAAATGCAGGCTTTCTCCCCCCTCTCACTTCACAGGCGGAGCTGCTTGCAAAGGGCAACTTCAACAACTTCGCACCGGCAGCCCAGTCACTGTCAGCCTGACTTGGAGAGGAAAGGGGTTGTCAGTTCTCCAGAAAACAGACATCCCCTGAGGCCTAGGCACGGCTTTCATGTTCAATCACTGTATTTAATTCAATTATCTGCCCCCACCACCTCCAACTGTCTGCCTTACAAGGAAGGTTGGGAGGAGAGTGATAGTTGATGCTTCTGCAAGTCCCAAAAGGTGTGCATTCTTTATTAGGAAATTCAATAAAGGAGGGGGTCTCACTCACCCAGCTGCTTCCTCTGGGAAGTTGTCACGGGGCTCCAGCTGCCTGCAGCAGCAAGATGACCAGGTCTACACAATGAACTGATTTTTTAAATTCAGATAATTGTATTTTTTTTAAAAAAGGAGGACCTATGTCATTTACACATGACAATTTCTTTGTTTAGGATGTGAAAAACCACCACAGGACCCTATTCTATTCTAAATTTTCAGAGTTCAGTTACCCAGGTAGAGTTATATTTAAGTCTAATGATTAGCTTCTCTTCCTACTCTTGTCATGACTGTTTGCCTGTTCCAAGGGACAATTGGGATTAGAATTTATACAAGATCTTGAGGGAAAAGATAAAAAGAATTGTGGTTCACCTACTGTGTTAATTTTCTTTTTAGCAATGACTCAAATGAAGCAATGCAATAAAAAATTGCGAGGTTAAAATTGCAGAAGCCATCCTATATAATAAAAGCCTAATATGCTAAGTGTCTGGTCATCTGGTCAATCAAAGCGTAATATGCTAATGATATGCTAAGGCTGCTCAACTGCTCACTATGACCTGCACTGACCATGAGGGGGCAGACGCTCTGACCAGTAGGTTAGCTTGCTGATGGGGTCCAGCTGATTAGGACTGAGTGAGATGGGCCGGACACACCCTGGAGCCCTCCCATGGCCCTTCCCCTGGTGGCCAACCTTCTGCATCCCTCCCCGCCCCGATCATGCACCGGTGGGATCCCTCAGCCTGGCCTGCATACTATTGCATTCTGGGACCCCTCAGGGGATGTCAGAGAGCTGGTTTCAGCCCGATTCCAGAGGCCAGGCCGAGGGAACCCCTGGCGCACAAATTCATGCACCAGGCCTCTAGTTATAAAATAAAACAAGAAGTCTTTTAAAATTTGTAAACTCATATTTTCTTAGATTAATGAATGCATATCCTTGACAATAAATGAGTCATTGGTGGGGTTAAAATTTTCTTAATTAAAGTAACTGAAACTGGTTGATGGGTGAAGGAAATTACCTCACTTGTCTCATATAACAGTTAACTCATGAAGTGAACAAGATTTGACTATGCCATACAAGAGACCATAAGTTGAAGAAAGCTAAGCTAAGCTGATTTTTGAATAAATATATCACAAACCTTCTAATTGTTTCAGAGTGCAAATATATTGCTATCATTTCTCATTAAATAGACCAATAAGGCCCATAATGATATATCAAAAGTTAGTGTTTTCCAAATTTGAGTTTATATGGAACTTCTTTAAGAAAAGAAAAGCTCAGTAACATATGCTCTCTCAATTTTGAGAAATATTGGCTAAGGATTCCAAGCCTTATTGCGTGGAAATATCTCCCTGCAAATAATCTTAGCAAAATAGAAAATTTATTTTATACTGGTATTAATAATTTTAGATTCTATTTGCAATGGAAGCTAAAAAATGAAGCAAAACACAAAACCTTGTGTGCCTACAAGGTCATGCCTGCAGACTCAATTTGAAAAAACACTACTTGAAGCACTATTAACCCAAAATTTTAGACTTTTCAACAAATTCTTTTCTTTTTTATACATGTGCTACATTGCCAATTTTCTATAGCCTTATATTTAATCCAGTCTCTGAATCCTGCTCCCAAGTTTCTCCTATCTTTATAGACTCTAACCAATAAGAAGATTGGCAACAAAAATGAATATCTTCTGAAAAAAAAAAAACACACACAAAAAAACCTCTTTTCCCAAGGGGTTGGCAGCCCTATTTTTTTTCCTCCAATCAGACAGGGGAAAAAAATTATCTTCTTTGAAAGTTGATCTCATT
This sequence comes from Cnephaeus nilssonii, assembly GCF_951640355.1. Taxonomy (NCBI): domain Eukaryota; kingdom Metazoa; phylum Chordata; class Mammalia; order Chiroptera; family Vespertilionidae; genus Cnephaeus; species Cnephaeus nilssonii. The sequence continues at coordinate 86,071,681 of NC_137082.1, forward strand.
AGGAGTTTATTTAATCTTAGATATATCTCCATAAGTGTTGTCAACAACATCTATTTATTGAAAACCATTAAATATGAGTGGGAGGATTAATGTCCTTGATGATCAATGAATATGTCTTAAAATCTTTATGAATGACTTAGCATAAATAAGTTTACTGAAGAAGACATTTTTATATGGAAATTCATATTTTTTCTTAAGTATTTTCTGTCTTGAAGGAAAGACTGGGAATGTGCACATTAATAGATAATGATTAATACGAGCGAATGAGCGATGAAGTAAATACATATTGTGGAGGCACAAAGCAGAGAAGAGTTTGGGGAAAGTGCAATTTAAGTAGAGTCTTGAAAGAAAAACAGGATTGGGATAGACAAAATGGAAGCAAGAAGGTATTCTAGGCAGGAAACGTCAGAGTTAGGGCAGGAAATTTTATTTGGAGGATGGATGCTAGAACCATACGGCTGAAGTCAGGTGCTCCTAAGAAGAGCTTTGCTAGGTTGCTTCAGAAAGACCACTTGCAAAGGACTTTGAACTTAGTTGCTGAGGGTGTTTAAGCTGGGCACCCACATGATGAACACGGTGCTCCTGGATGGCTCGCCTGGCAGTGGTGGGAAGAAGGATGTAAAAAGGGAAGGAGCTGGAAACTCAATTCAGGTAGTTGGTGAAATACCTAGAGGATGATAGAGACGTAGAGTAAGCTTTCATCCGTAGCTATTTCATCAGGGACAAGCAAGGAGAGCAGTGCACGGGATGACAAGTCGAGGATGGTTGTGAAAGTGGGTGTTCCTCACCAAGCTGGCTTCTTCACACAGGGCTGTGAGGTTGGCTCTGTAACGCCCAACGCTGCATATTTCCTCTGCTCTTGCTCTTTGCCCTCCTTGCCTGCACAATCCATCACTTGCTTAACGCTGAATTTCTTAACATCGGCGCTAGTCACATTTGGGTCTGGATAATTCTTTGTTCTAGGAGGCTCTCCTATACCTGCCCTCTACCCACTAGATGCCTCCTTACCTTCCCAAATTGTAGGAACCAAAAATGTCTCCAGACATTGCCAGATGGCTCCTTGGTGGTGGTGGGGGGGGGCGGGAGGGGAGTGCGGGGGGGGGGGGGAATCACCCCTTGTTGTTAACCACTGGCTTAAAGAAACACATGTTGTATTGTTAAGGGTTAAGCATTTGTGACAAAAGAGTAGAAACTCTTTCTCCTCTCCAACATGACTAAACTATGAGCTTTGTATGTAGCATGCCATCAGAAAGCCACAAATGCCGTCCACACAGCTTGAAATGCCTTCTTCATTGCCATAGTCCAACGTTCATCCTGCTCTCTGCCCTCCAACAATAATGTGAGACGATCCATGTCATTGGTGGGTTGTCCGCATATCCTGGTTTGCCTGGGAGAGTCCTGGTTTAAGCCTGTTTTCTCCACTCCTTTCTGGTTAGTCCCCTTTTCACTCTCTCAAGCAGGGGTGGGGAACATCTGGCCCGAGGGCAGTATCAATTGATCTGGCCCTGCCAAGACAACTGAAGGCTGGACTCGAAATTCAATCTATCTAGGAGCTTTTTTTTTTATAGCAACATAATTTTTAAGTTGGTAATTTTGTATGGCCAGAGAATGTTATTGTAAATATCCACATGGCCCTTGGCAGGAAAAAACGTTCCCCACCCCTGCTCTAATGTGTCCTAAATTGCATGGGAAGTGATATGATTATTTGAATATAGATATTATTAGAACTGTGAAAGAGCAATCAAGGACAACTCGAGTTGAAGGAGGCAAAGAGGCAAATTGCTTCTCTGGCTGTGCCAGCTACTATTTCCAGGAGACGGTGCTGGAGTTCAGATTGAGAGAATGCTAGGAGTTAAGCAAGAAAAAGGGCAAAGAGGTTACCAAGACAGGACAAGACACTGAGCTGAATAAATTGAAGAGTTAGACCAACAGGCTAATATGAAAATCCAAAAGTCATTTTTGCAGACTTGACTTCAATTTTGTATCTACCTATCAAATTGTTATCCTGCCTGGCAAAGGGTCAGTGGCATTTTGAGGCTATAAATTCTAAATGTGACCAACATTTATCTTTTACAAAAGAAAAAGAATTGATTGCTAGAAATTGTCCAAAAGGAGAGGAGGGTCAAGTCCCCTGGCTGCGGGTTTGCAGATGTGTTGATATTAAAATGCAATGATCACTTCGCTTTCTTTTATCTGAACATTTTCAGCCGAGACATAACTACAGAGGTCCTAGCATACCATTACACATATATAGCTTTCAAAGACTTGGGAAGAAACCTTATTTTAACATCTGTAGTTGGTTTTATTAAAAGCAGTTTAACTTCCCCTGCCTAGAGCAGTTTGAAATTAGAGAGATGGGCTGCAGAAATTTACATTTTAATTGAAGCAGGAGACAAAATAGGGCATGGTGAAGCATTCACACGTTACAAGGAAGAATAAATAAGATATGTATCAACTGGGAGAAAAGAAATGACTGGTCGTTTTTCACTGCCTCATGCGCTTAATTTTTTTTTTCCATAGGGCAGTGAGCTGAGTTAGGCTTGCTATGCAAAAACAGTTTTCCCAGTCAAAATGTTTACCATTTTGGTGTCTTGGCATTGAAATATCTTTATACTGTGGAGTCAGTATGCAAATACTCAAACAAGCCTGGGTATGTGTGCAAATGTCTATGGTGGTGTCTATAAATATAATATTTCAACTACCTGTAAATATAAATAACATATTTCAAAACATCACAAAGAACATTAATTTATATGGGATATAGTTTATGTGAGAGTTATTGACCAATGTAATTTACCTGTAAAATACTATGATTTGAACATTGTTAAGAAGCTTTACAGAAATAGAATTCTCCTCTGTGGACTTTTTTTTTCTTTTCACTGTGATCAGAATGAAAGTACTCTGAAGAGTGGGGAGTACCTAGGTTTGCAAACTTGAAGTTTACCAGTGTTTGACAGTGTCCTTGAGAAAATATTCAGTTCATATTTTTCCATATTCATTGTGTGCTTGGTTCATTGATAGATAATTAAGCTAAACATACATTTCTCATTAAGGAAAAACAATATTTTAAAAGGTATATTATAATAAGGGCTTTTAAAAGCTATTATGGTCATGTGAAAATAATTTTCAGAAAATTGCTGTAATTAATCATATTTAAAAATTTGCCTAAAGTTTCAACTTTATGGTATCTATTCTATTGCCTGTACTACTGCATGCTCTTTTAAACCATAATTATAGATTAATCATAAAATTGAAAAAAAAACAATGTATTACTATATTGTGATTATCCAACTATTATTTAGTGCACAGTGAGGTCCTTAATTGGACCCACAGAGAAGAAATATAATCCTTTATCTCAAAGCGTGTGCCTCTCAAGCATGGAAGTCAAATAAATTATCTGCCTTTACCCACCAAAACTTTTAATTTGCCTTCAAGTTTGACTGTGAATTGCCTTTTTGCTTTTCCTGGAAATTTAAGATGGCATTTTAGAATACTTTTTATTTTTTTAAATATATTTTATTGATTTTTTACAGAGAGGAAGGGAGAGGGATAGAGAGTTAGAAACTTCGATGAAAGAGAAACATCCATCAGCTGCCTCCTGCACATCTCCTACTGGGGATGTGCCCGCAACCCAGGTACATGCCCTTGACCAGAATCGAACCTGGGACCTTTCAGTCCACAGGCTGATGCTCTATCCACTGAGCCAAACTGGTTAGGGCGGCATTTTAAAGTCTTTAAAAAACATTAGCACATCTCCACCTCATCAATAAGATTACTTATTTCTTAAACATGTACTGTGATTAAAATGAAAAAGCATTTTTCTTAAGGGCATCTTTTCTCTCCCCCCTTTGAGCTACCTGGATTACTGTTCTAATTTGTATTGATAATTTTTTTAGTTCTTCCCCATGATTGCCATGTCAGGATTTCTTTCTTTTCCTCTTTTCCTCTTGATCTGATATTGTTTGGTTATGCTTGCATGTTTTAATCTCTGCCTCTTCCAAGCTTTTTTTGCTTTCCTTTTTTCCTTGGATATTCATAAGCAATGTTTCAGAAGGTATTTGGAAAGTAAAAGTTTTGAGTCCTTGTACATCTCAAATGCCATTTATTTGCCACCACAATTAATAATTGGACTGGAAACAATTTTTAAGCTCAAAATTATTTTCCCTCATACTTTTAAGACATGGTTCTTTTGTCATATGACATTCAGCTTTGCTGATAAAAATTATAATGCCAATTTGCTGTCCATTTCTTTGCAGACAAAAAACTTTGCCTTTTATAAGCTTTTTTGTGTTCTCTGAGTTTCTGAAGACATTTTATTGAGCTTTGAGTACATGTGGGTCTTGCTGTGCACTCCGCCACATAATAGCCACTTTATTTTGAAAATGTTGTATTTTTTTAGTTCTGAGATTTTTTTAACATCTATTTCACCTGTGATTTTCTCAATCCTTATATTTTCTATTCCTTGTTTTCATAAAACTTTTATTGGATAGATATTGGCATCTAGGTTAATTCTCTATGTCTGTTAACCTTTTTTCTTATAGTTTCAACTCATTTACCTTTCATAAATGAGACTTCTTAATTTCTTACAGATTATTTAGCTTCAAGAACTCTTTATTCTTAGATTTCTCTTTATCATAATATCATTTTTGTTTATAGATGCAACCATTTCTCAAATCAGTAACAAGAATATATAGTAAAGTCCTCTTCTGTTCCTAGTATTATCTCAATGCCTCTTAGGATTGGCTGTCTTGGCTAATTTTTTTTTCATTGTGTTGTTAATTTGTTCAATATTCTTGGCAATTTATGAAGGAAATATAAATGCATATTGAGTAATGTCTCTGTCATAAAGTAAACTCTGACCACTGAAAACTAGGACTGATCCAGTGGGTTAGTAACCTGGCTGGTTTCACTACAGAGGGGGCGGAGAGGTAGTAGGATAATATGTTAGAAAGCTCAAAAAATGCGAATGACTTAATATTTGGCCCACCCTATGGAAGTTTAAATTTCCCTATAGAGTATTTTCATAATTTTAGAAATTAGTGGAAATGTTACTGAAAATGGTGTGTCATCAGGTGCCAGACAATGGTGGGGGCCGGGGTGGGGGGTGGGGTGAATGGCACAGGAATTCATCAGACACACCTCCCTAATTTTTCTGCCCCACTTTCTATATTTACTGTGCCTTTGTCATAAAGGATAGTTCCCACCTCCTTACAGGCTTTGCCTTGAAAAGTCTGTTTCACCTGCTTTGTGTAAATCATCTACATGATCCCACTCACTTTCTCTCTTCCGGATACCTATCCAAAAAAAGTGGCTCCATTGAGACCTAGCCATCCCTGATTTTTTTTTTTTTTCAGAATGGTTACAGATTTATTATGTTTTGATTTGTCTTCTTTAATTTTTGAAGGAGGTAAAATAACCTCTTAAATCTGGTATTTTGCACCAGAAGCAATATTTTTAAGTTAAAACAAAACTCAAGAGCTATTTACTCCACTTTCTTCCTTTGCCAACCTTCTAATTAAGGAGTCAAAGCAACCAAGGTTTCCACAAGAACAGTGAGCTTTGTTGTTGTCTGACCTACTGCATCTAGCCATGCACAATGGCTATCAGAACAGGTAAGGCAGAATGGCAAAAAATGTGGAGTTTCCAAGAAATTCTTTTTAGCTTAAAGATAACACATAATCTCACACCGTGACCTTGTAACCTTATCATTTGTTGACTATAGCCAAGCCATACCTCAAACATCCCCAAAGTGGAACTTGGAAAAATATTTGTTTCTTGATCCTTGATTAGTGTTCATCCATTTCCATATACGTTTTCTCACTATGTACAACACTGTTAATGTAAAGCAGAGAGGGGTTTATACCTTAGGGAATTGGCACGGGGCCCATTAAAATTAGTTGACTCCATCTGTGTATACAGCTCACTACATTCCTATGAGCATAAGTATCTAAACACTGGGCAATCTTCACAAACTTTTCCATTTTTCTCACTGTCTCTCCTGAATTTCCCGATTTATTACATTCTGTTCCTATTAACATAACATGAAAAATATCTTCAAACTATCTGGACAAATGCATTTCATATAATTATTACTTAACCTAATGCATTTTTTCCTGACGACATAATAGTTTTCTGTCCTTATCAGTATTGCCCAGCAAGAAAGCACAAGCTATTTAACCAGCAAACCTGCCAATATTTACAACCTTTTAAGTCAGTAGAGAAATTTAGGTAATTTGTATTTTAGTGTTTACTGGTTGCTTAATGAATATTGTACTCGGGGTTTTATTTATTTAGACTCTACCTTGTTCTAAAAATAATTTAAAGTGTCTTGAACATTGCAGAATATAAAATGTAAAGATTTAGAATCTGAGCACTATATAAAGTAAACAAATTTTGACCGAAATTAACTTACCAAATGGGGAGACTCTGGAGGTTTATGTAATGTTATTCATACTTTAAATTTATGGGTATTATTACTAAAAATCAATCTTTACTCTTACTTTATACATTTATTACAGAAAGATAAAACAGATAGTTCACATGTTGTAGAGATATATAGTTTCTACTGAAACATTCAAATGATCAACATTTTTTTCTAATTATGAAAGGATTGCTCCTCTATAGACATAACTAAAATGATATCAAAGGGAGATGTTCTGTGAGAAAAATTCACACATTTAAACTATGAAAAACATCTCAATTAGGTGCATTAACCTGGTTTTTATTCAGTCCTTGATTATTTTACATGCAGTGGTAAAACCTATAATATGTTAGGAGTCAATTACTTTAAAAAACATGATGACATAAATATTGGAGATGAAAAAGCATTTTGTACTCAAATGTTTATGTTTCTATTAGCTTAAAAATTGCTACTCCTGTTTATGTATTGTGCATATGAAAGTTCAGTCTTTCTATTAGAAAGAGGATAGGTGTGAATTGTGTATAAGGAAATACCCAATAGCATGTATATATGTTATTAAAGCAGCCTCTGCTGAAAAAAACTGTACCTGTGCAGGTCATGGTCGGGCCTCACAGCAATGCATTATTTACTGTTAGGTTTGAATTGACTTGTAAATGAGAAAATACAGTTTGTTTTTGTTTGGGTTCACATGATTAATTTTAAAAATTCAAGCAGACATTATTTAATTATCTACTAGGATATTACTTTGGATACCTAGAAAAACAGCTTTTAAAGAGACCACATAACAAAGAGCATCCATTCCGTTTGGAACCTCTTAAAATAATGTGGTTCCAAAGCTTCAGAAGTGTTTTCCTTTCAATAGGGTGCATGCAGAGAGGTAGAGAAGAGTTCAGTTCATACAACTTCCCTCTCCCAAAATAAGTATACCTTTGATTAAAATATAGTTTTAATTTTCAGAACTTTGAGCATAATTTTGTTTGTTAGAAGTATATATCCAACAAGAATATCTCTCTGCTGTGATTTTTGGGAAAGTTAGTCACTGAACATAGTAAAGACATTTTATCTTGCATCCTTCTCTAATCTAGAAAATAGAACAAATACAGATAAGATATAAATGTTGGGAATACATATATAGTCCCATATGAACACAGTATCTCTTCTCCCATCTCTGACAAGTTGGGTTTCTTTTTAATAAAGGGAATTATAAAATTTATGATGTGGTTTGAACTTTCCATAACTTACTAACTTTGGCTATGGGGTAACTACTATGGCTGCTACTGTGACTGGAGTGGCAGAAAACAATTTCAATCAAACCCACATGGAGACTAGAGATGAGGCTGTGGCCACAGCCCCAGTGCTCACCTGTCCACTTATGCGACAGGTGGAGATAGGTCTGCAGCTGCTTATCTGTGATCACCCAGCACCTGAGATGCAGAGTGACACTGCTTAGACGTGGGCCAGTACCACACTTCGATATTAAATCATCATTGGCTTCCCAGCACAAATTGTCTGAGCAATAAGGAAAGAAACTATCATGCCTAACGTTACATTTAAAAAGTTTAAATCTAAGAATGTAACTCATTCGTCCAGAGTCTCACAGCAAGTTAGTGGTAGAGACCAGACTAGAACCCAAAGATGCTAATTCCTGGCACACTGATTTTCTCTCAAGACTGCCTCATTCGCTCATGTGCTAAATAAAAGAGGTAGTATATTCAGAATCCTAAAAGCTCCTGTGTGTCTTCAATTGCAAAAATGACCAAAGAGATTGTGTTAATAATAAAAACTGTGTTTTTATTCTCCCACCTATATGCAATTCCCAATGTCTATCTTATTCATCAGTTTATGTTTTGTAGGCTACAATTGGAAGAACAATATATTTATGTTAAATCCTGTACAAGAAAAAGTTCCTTTAGAAATTCACATGCAGTAAATACGAATATTACTGATTCATGGTAAAATTATTCTATTTCAAGCCAATAGAATAATAACAAGCATAACTAACATCATTACACAATTCAATGTGCCACTGCTTTTCTAATCATGAGTCACATATTAATTCATTTAATTCTTATAACATCCCTTTCATAGAAATTACTATTTTCTCTAGTTTATTAATGAGGGCATTGATGCCCAGACAAGTTAAGTAAGTTGCCCAAGATCATATGGCTAGTAAGTTGAGGAGATAGGATTTTTTAAAAATTATTTTTTAATTATATTTTTTTTATTTTTTACAGAGAGGAAGGGAGAGGGATAGAGTTAGTAACATCGATAAGAGAGAAACATTGATCAGTTGCCTCCTGCACTCCTCCTTCTGGGGATGTGCCCACAACCAAGGTACATGCCCTTGACCAGAATCGAACCTGGGACCCTTCAGTCCACAGGCCAACACTCTATCCAATGAGTCAAACTGGTTAGGGCAAGGAGATAGGATTGAATGATTTGCATTTGTGAAGATGAAATTTATGTGTCAAAGTATATCTGTATGTATGGCTCAATTGTAGAACCATTTCATCCGTAAAGCTTTCTCAGTTCCTTACCCACACTGTTCTGTTGCTTCTATTGCAATTCCAGAATCTGTGGCACATAGCAGCAATCATGCACATATAATCACACACCTTGGTACCACTTGTCTTCTATGTTCTCTGTTTGTTTCTTGCTTTAACTAAATCTTATTTATTGAGGAGACCGAAAACTTTAAAATGTGGGTCTTATTTATATTTTCTCTTGTACACACCAAAATATCAAGTTACGTTGGCAAAGAATAGATGTTACCACATAGTTATTGATTGACTGAAGGACATTTTAGGAGAGTAAGCCAAGTAAGATTCAGTTGAGTAAGGCTGTTTGTGTTTTGGCTTTCTGAGTGTTTCTTCTGCAAGCATCAATGCCCTAGTATTGCCCCAGCCTTTAAGTTGAACTGCTTCTTTTTCCTCTATAAAGTTTCTTTAGCTAAGTGATGTCACCCATCTTTTCTATGTGAACACTTCCAAAACTTAACATCCAGCCGTGTACTCTCATTTACCCTCTAGATCCTTACAATAGTATGCTTAATATATAAACAAATTACATGAAAAGTGAATTCATTATTTAATTTTTAAGGTAAAACACCCCTGGTTCTAAACTACCTCCACGATTCAGCAGCATCACAATTTGTGAGATACCAGAGTAGTAATGTTCATTTGGATTCATTCAGTAGACCTTCACCTAACACCGTGTGCTAGGAAATGCAGCAATTGTTCAATACAATGGAGAAAAAAATGCCACCATTTTTTCATAGGTAACAGCTAAATAAGTTATTATAGCCCAAAGTCGGATGTTTTAGCATGAAATCTGCATGGGATACTATATCACCCATGCAGGGGTATATAGCAAATGGGTATCATGTATCACCATTTGCACTGTGTGAGTCTCACAATTTACTAAACAATTTTGTATGCAAATTTAATCTTTAAAACAACCTTATGAGGTGATATTGTTACTATCCGTGGGTTCTGAGAAGCTAAGTACCTTGCCTAAGTAAACAACTGTCTTAGTCCGTTCATACTGCCAACAAAAATATCTTAGACTGGGTGGATTACAAAAACAGAAATTCATTCTTATAGTTCTGAAGGCTGGGAAGTCCAAGACCAAAATGCCAGCAGATTTCATGTTTGGTGAGGGCTTGCCTGCTGTGTCCTCAGATGGGGAAAGTGATGAGGGAGCTCTCTGGGACCTCTTTTATAAGGGCACTAATCCCATTCATGAGCGTTCCACCCTCATGACCTAATTACCTACCAAAGGCTCCACCTCCTCATACCATCACGCTGGGGAAAAGAATTTCAATATGTGAGTTTGGGTATGACACCAATATTGACTTCTCAGTAGCTCCCCAAATAAGGGGTGGGGGCCTGCCACCCTGCTGCCTCTCAGTGGACCTCTCTCCCATGTGCATCCTTTGCTCCCTTGCCAGAGGGAAGAAGGAGAACACGTGGTTAGTATGTCTTTGGATGCCATGATACTCAGTACAGGACTGCAAACACAGCAGCCCACCTCCTGAAATAGTTATTTTATAAGTAGAATTAAATGCAATGTGTTCAAATGGAAGGCAGATTGCAATTCACTTTAAATGAGGATTTCCAACTAGCCTATCAAGAAATAGAATGTATTGTCTCATCTCGAGGGATATGTAAGCAGGTCCTGTTTGAATCCTTTTGCGGGGAGGGACACAGGACTTATCCATGTGGTAAAATGTTTAAATACGTGATCCGCAACACATCTCTTACTCTGCATTTCTGTGGTTAATTTCTTTTTCTAGTGCCTCTCCCTCTATGGACTGGATCAATTTTATATTTTCTTTTAAAGATGCCCAATACTGCTTCCCGAAGCTACTAATTCTCAAGAGACAAAGAGTGGCTATTTTAGACAAGTGTGTGAACTTATCATCAATCAGTACAACTCAGGGTACATGGCTCCCCTGAACCCTTTCTCTGAAGACTTAATTTAAAATATCTCATGAGGAATGAGTTCATTACCATCCTCAGCATGGTGCAATATCTTGTTAGAGGACTGAACCTGGGAATCGGTGTCTTTTTGCCTACACGATTGTCCCAGTTTCCATAAAGGTAAGGCAAATAAAGCTGTAATTAGAAAATCTCTCTGACAGAAAAGGACCATTATTTTATGACATCTATTGAGACCCATAAGGCGTTGAAGTGTTGCGGTGAGGCTTGATGGGATAGTAAAAAAGGCAGGCAGGACATGAAAAATACTTTGCTGTTTTCATTTTGTATAGTGTTTTTAAGTGGGTTCTGACACCAATGCACAAGAACATTTGGCAAAAGTATGGATATACTAGTACATAGGGTGGGAGGAAGTATAAGAGGAGCACACTGTAATCCTAAAATATTCCAATTTATATATATAAAAGCCTAAGCAACCATCAGACCATTCAATCATTCACTTGGTAGCTATGACAAGCAATGACCACCCGGGGACAGACACTCTGACCAGTAGAGAAGGGAGCCCGATTCCTCACAGAATCAGCCGTGGGTTAGGTTGCTGCTGGGGCACTGTGGGCCCCAAATCTGCTTCACCCACACCCTGGACCCAGAGAGGAGGGAGCCTGATTCTAGGGTGCATCACCCGAGAACTGCCCTCTTGCAATCCGAGACCCCTCAGGGGATGTTGGCGAGCCGGTTTTGGCCCAATCCTCTCAGGCCAGGCTGAGGGACCCCACCGGTGCACAAATCCATGCACTGAGCCTCTCGGTCCTGTATAAAATAGAATGAGTATTCACTTTCATAACAATGGTCACCTCTAATCTATAATAATCCTCTCTAATAAAATGGTAATATGCAAATTAACCATCACTCCGCTACATAAGCCACACCCACCAGCCAAGCCACACCCACCAGCCAATCAGGGCGAGTATGCAAATTAACCCCAATCCAAGATGGCTACAGCCACAGAGAGCAAGGTTTCCCAGGTAACAGAGCAAGCCAAGCTTTCCATAGCTGTTGCAGGCCTAAGCCTCCACTCAAGCTACAAAGTTTTAATTATAGAAGGTAAACAAATTCAAACAAATGGCGGCAGAATGAAGCTTGAGAGAGCAGGCCAGGGTTGCCACCGGCAACAGGGGAAGCAAAGCTTTCCGCACACCCTGGTGGGGCTCACCCGCTTAAGGCTACAAAGTTTCAATTGTAGAAGGTGAATTAACTGCCACAGAAATGGCTGCCGCCCCAGAAATGGCTGCCACCCCAGGCTACAAAGTTTCAATTGTAGAAGGAAAATAAATTCCAGATACCAGGGCCTCCCCTTGGGTTGCCAGGAGGCGTGGCCGGCCTGCAAACCACCACAGGCCCCTCGCTCAGGCTGCCCCACACCCCAAGGGAGCCCCCACCCTTATCTGTGACACCCTTCAGGGCAAACCAGCTGGCCCCCAACCGTGCACCAGGCCTCTAATAAAAAAGTAATATACAGATTGATATTATTTTATCTAATAAAAAAGTAATATACAGATTGATCATCACTGCAACACACAATATAGCTGCCCCCATGTGGTCAAAGATCCTGCCCCCATGTGGACACAAGATGGCCACTACAAGATGGCCAGCAGGAGAGGGCAGTTGGGAGGCACCTGGCCTGCAAGGGAGGGCAGTTGTGAGGGACCAGGCTTGCAAGGGAGGGCAGTTGGAGGTGATCAACCCTGCAGGAGAGGGCAGTTAGGGGTGACCAGGCTGGCAGAGGAGGGAAGTTGGGGGCAACCAGGCTGGCAGGGGAGCAGTTAAGCATCAACCAGGCTTGCAGCGGAGTGGTTAGGGGTGATCAGGCTGGCAGGCAGAAGCGGTTAGGGTCAATCAGGAAGGCAGGCAGGCAAGCAGTTGGGAGCCAGCAGTCCTGGATTGTGAGAGGGATGTCCAACTGCCCGTTTAGGCCCGATTGGTGGGATCGGGCCTAAACGGGCAGTCGGACATCCCTCCAGGAGTCCCAGATTGGAGAGGGTACAGGCTGGGCTGAGGGACAACCCCCTGCCGTGCACGAATTTCGTGCACCAGGCTTCTAGTAAAAGTATAATATGCTAATTTGACCAGATGTCCTTCCGGACGAAGCAGGGGCTGTGAGGGAATCCCGGCTTCTGGGTGCCAAAGGTGAGCCGGTGCCGGTAGCCAGGGAAAGGAAGGCCTACTCTTCCACAAATTTTAGGCATCGGGCCTCTAGCGTTATATAATATCTATTACTATCAAATTTAAATGGGAGACTGAGGTTCTATAATCCCTTCATGTAGTAATGAGTCTTGACACAGTGACTGAATTGGCATAGAAATTTGGGACAGAAAAGGTTGTGATCTGGGATGTTTCAAGTTTAACTTTAGAACAAGATAAAAGGGTGGGTGAAGTGAGTTATTGGGCTCCCTAGGAAATTATATGTATTTGAGGACATACAGTACCATTTTGGGGGTACATATTTCTTTTGTTTTATTGACAGTATTGAAATATCTAACTTGCAGAAATAAGTAACTGTTAGTCCTCATTTTTTACATTCTTGGAATTCCCTAGATTTTGCTATGCTACCTTCCACTCTGTATCATGTTTGAATTAGGATAAATGCGGAGTTTCCTTGAATCAGGCCAAGTTTTTAAAGGCATGAACTCATTTGTCTTTGAAAGATCAGGCATTACAACATGAAAAACATATTATCACACAGATGGTCAAGGTGATGGTAGCCCATACTGACAAATCTGCTCACACAGTTATGTTCACAAAAAGGAAGTCTCGACCTAGGTAGCTGCAGCCAGTATGTATAAGAACAAGTCAGACTGCTTAAGTCTCTTACTAATGTTAAAATTAATACTGCATATCAGATTTTCTATAAAATGCAGCCATCTAGACCTTTGAGTTTCATTACTCTATCTTGTAATCACTTGGATTTATTGACAGAATATTCTTTTTAAAAAGCATCTTTGAGAGAAGTGAATAAAATAGATTCTTGGCAAGTCTTTTTCAACATTTCTACCAATTTAGGACTATGAGGAAAGTTGGATGGGAAAGAGACTTTTTAAATTTCAATTAATATAGAATTAACAATTCTTTGTCCCCTCAATCCCTGGCTGAGTTCAAACACAAAGACCCACATCAACCATCACCTTCTCTAGGTAACTCTAACTCAGACCCTACTTATTCTCTCAATTCAGACCTTCTCTGCCTGGAACTATATATTTACTATTACATTTATCAATGTATGGGCCATATGGCAATTAAAATTAAATAAAACAAAAAACTCAGTTTTCAGTTGCTCTATCACATTTCACATGCTCAATGGTCATATGGGGCTAATGGCTACCATATTGGACAGTGCAGAGATGCAATTTTTCTATCCTTGTAAAAAGTTCTATTGGCCAGAACTCTCTAGACTGAGATCTTAGAAGAGAATTTCTCTCCATGATCTCTACATCTTCATTATCAGGGGATGGAAGATAGCCGGTAAACTACTGAACAGAACTGAGAAATAGTGGGTGAGCTTATGTAGAAAATAGAATCAGACTGAACTTGTATTGCTCTAACTATGAGGATAGAATTTCTAATATATGGGGGTGGCATGGAGGCAGACTTGAGTTCATGATGAGAAGCAGCTTTCTCTCAACAGACCTGTTGGAAAATGATGTAGGTTCCGTGTTAGATATTTAGCTCAGGCCCCCCACTCATTCCACTGAAGCCAGATATCACCTTGTAGGACTCCAGTACATCAGATCCTTGCTTTAGGGTGGGAATTGGAGCCAGAAGAAAATAATTGAGTTTCAGTCATTGTCATGAGCAATGTTTGAGAACATTTTGTGGAGAATTTCAGAAACTTTGACTGCTACCTGTCTGTCACATTTCAGTCTCTGATGCCTGTCAGCAATGATTCCTTCTTTGTCTTAGAATATCTCAAATGTAGACATCATTTCCTGGGATAGCTTTAACTAAACGAATATAGTTCTAAAATTGTCTACTAGATTGTGTGTTTTTTTAAGGAAGGCTGTTGGGAGATTCAACACTGAATTAGGGATTAAATGTTTGTCAGAAAACAAACACTAACCGTAATAAAGAATAATTAAGAAAACAATATCAAATGAGATTTCAGCATCATTGACTAAAAGTGGCGGGGGACAATTTATGAGACATTTTTAGACATCTACCTTCAAAATAATTGAACTCAACTATATTTTGGGGCTCTGCACATAGGCATTCAATGTTGTCGACTGTGAAGAGACTAAATGTTGTAGGTCTGACTTTTCACGCCCATTCCAATTTGTTTAGTGAAAACCCTACAGATTAATTGAGCCATTTCAAAACTTGTTTCCTGTTTTGGAACAACAGTAACGTTTCTGTGTTTTTATCTTTATGTTAAAAAACCGCATGGTTCTCACTATAAAACAACATCGCAGGCTCAGAAAACATTCAAAACAGCTGAGAAACAGCGGATGTTTTTGTAGGTTAACCATATTTATGCAACTGAAGACATAAGGCACAATGCACTATTTTATGCATGAGGTTAAATGATCTCTGGGGTAGAATATTTCACTTCATTTGCTGGGAGATGCGCACACTTCCTTGTGGTTGGAAGGCACTGCTGTGCTGATGGAGCGTGCACAGAATAGGCTAGAGCAAAACCTGACCCAGGGCTTCAGTGGGGAAGGAAGTGAATTTGGGCTTTAAACAGAGCCCTACCTTTAAATCCGACAAAATTGTAGGCTTTTCTATTGCTGCCCTGGGTGATTGGCAGCAATTTTCTATCAGTGAGTCAGCTTCTTCCTCTCTTAAATGGAAATAGCCTTCCTGTCAAAACAATGAGAGAGCCTGGCTGGTGTTGCTCAATGGTTGAGCATCAACCCATGAACTAGGACCGTGGTCGGCAAACTGCAGCTCGTGAGCCACATGCGGCTCTTTGGCCCCTTGAGTGTGGCTCTTCCACAAAATACCACGGCCTGGGTGAGTCTATTTTGAAGAAGTGGTGTTAGAAGAAGTTTAAGTTTAAAAAATTTGTCTCTCAAAAGAAATTTCAATTGTTGTACTGTTGATATTTGACTCTGTTGACTAATGAGTTTGCCCACCACTGATACTAGGAGGTTACCAATTCTAATTCCTGATCAGGGCATATGCCTAGGTTGTGAGTGTGCAGGAGACTCTCATCAATGTTTCTGTCTTTCCATCTCTCTCTCTAAAATCAATAAACATATTTTAAAAAATCAATTAGAGAAGTGACATTAACCAAACATAATTTCTTAAATTATTAACTTAACATCTATTAAGGGTTGAATTTTGTCACAAAAAAAGATATGTTAAAGTCCTCAGCCCCAGGACCTCAGAATGTGACCTTGTTGGTAGCTAGGATGCTTGCAGATGTAATTAGTTAAGGTAAGGTCACACTGCAGTAGAGCAGGCTCTTAATCCGGTATAACTCAGAAGAGTGTGCACAGACACTCAGGGAGAATGCCATGCGGTGGCAGAGGCGGAGATTAGAGTGATGAAGCTATCAGCCAAGGAATGCCACGGCTCAGTGGCCACCACCAGAAGTTAGGGAGAGGCAAAGCAGGATTGAACCAAGAGTTTCAGAAGGAGGGTGGCTGTGCTGACACCTTCATTCCAGACTTCTGGCCTCCAGAACTGTGAGCAATAAATTCTCATTGTTTTAAACCACCCAGTTGGAGATAGTTTTTGACCGCAGCTCTGAGAACCTAATACCATCCCCATAGGAGTTAACCAGTCAGTTTCTTCTTTCTAAGTCAGATTATTTTAATCACTTGAGTGGAAATAAATGTTATGAGAATATGTGGCCGTGTCCCTTGATGCGGGTCCCACGGTCCCCCTTCTGCTCAATGACTATGTTGGCCATTCTCTCACTTCTTGCCTGCTCACTAAAACGTGGCTGCTGGTGTGAGGAGGAGGCAAGCAACAACCCCCTGCAAATATAAGCCAGAGTTGGGAGGTATTTGCATAGGTACAATATTCTGAGGCCGGGGTTCTATACTTTTTATTGGACTCCCCAAGGGGAGCTTACAAATTAGGAACAGCCCTGTCTTTTAACAGTGAGAGTCCAGAACATTCACCTTGCTGGGAATGAGCTGCCCAGATTTAGTCTAATGCCTAGAATCTGCCAGACCAACAGCCCAGGGACAGGAACTCAGTCAGGACCAATCATGTGTTGCAGCCAGCTACCAGCTTGCAGAAAGCCGATTGGTAAATGTTCAGGATGTTTGCAAGCTGATCATTAAACATAGCCATCATGAAAATTAAATTACATAGACTTACATTTAAATGCATTGTTTGAAAACCAAGGTAATAAATACTCAAAACTCACCACCTTCTAATTATTTTTATGACATCATGCTATTATGTATGTCCTTGAGGTGATTTGCATCTATTGAATCTGATAGACATTCTATATAAGGATATGTTATTACACATCTCTTCCCAACTCCATGTTCCAGCAAGTTGGTAGCTGGAAATCCATCATGGTGGGACACAGATCACCCAGGAAATTGGCAAATGCTACTAAGGAGGACTTTAGCCCCCTCAACCCCCAACCAAAATAGTTGATAATACATACCAGCCTATCACTAGTTCACATGCGCCTCATTGCTCACTCTTGCACCCCTGAGGTTTTCATGACTTTGGGATATTATATAAAATGGACTAGACTAGAAGGAAGGCCCTTAAAGTTAAACAGGGCCTTCATTTTCATAGGGAAGTTAACAGAAGAATGTGCTTTAGGTCTAGCTCTAACCTTTATGAATATAAAGGAGTTCTCAGTCCCCCAATTACAGCATTTTAAGGGATCAAGATGCCACCATCTTTCTTATGACTTAGCATAATCAGTTGTTCTCCTAAAATGAATAAGAGTAAAAAAGTTCATAATCTTCTGGAGACGTTTTCCTTCTGGATCCCCGATTTTGCATGACTGGGTAGCAATTTATAAAAACAATGAGTCACATTTTGCATTTAAAAGATAACCTTTTTCTCTTGGGTGACCTTTTACTGGTAATACTATCTCTTACCTACAAGAGACTGTTTCTTGTGTGATCATGTTACTTGGAAAAATGTCCCCAGGTTATTGGAAATAACTCATATACTTGTTTTTTTTTATTGTCTTTTTCCCCTTAGACAATAGCAGTGAGGTATAATATACTATAATTCAGAGTTAATTAATTTTATCTGGGTGAGATCTGGGGAAAATCTATCTTTATTCTTAATTTTTCTTTAGTCATTTTTCCTGGGATTGTCCATGAGTGTGACCACCTGACGAGAAACATCCTGGCCACGTAATGCAGCTATGCTGCTGTTCCAGAGGTTGTTCACTAACTTCATTAACCTCTATTGTCTAAAAACTCTATCACAACCTGAGAAAATAACATATTACTAGCTTTCACCCTATGACAGACACAGTCTAAAAAATCGTTTCTTTATTTTCATGTTGCTATAACTGAAATAGAAAAATGAGTAGGTTTTCTTGTGATGCAGTTGTTTTATTATTTTTTTAATCTTTACTCGAAGACATGCTTTTTATTGATTTTGGAAGGGGAGAGAAAGAAAGAGATGAGAGTGAAGCATTGATTGTCTTGTACACACCTCCACCAAAACCTGCAACTTGAGTATGTACCCTGACTGAGAATTGAACCCATGACCTTTTGTTGTATAGGATGACATTCCAACCAACTTAGCCACACCAGCCAGGGCCTGAGATGCAGTTATTTTATTGTTAACACTTACTGTTTAGAGATGGCTGAACTAACTAATGGCATGGCTCATACCCCTCCTCTAGCCCCATGAATATGTCTTTGAGTTTTCAGCTTATGTTCATACTAGAGGCCCCATGCATGGATTCGTGCACCAGTGGGGTCCCTTGGCCTGGCCTGCAGGGATTGGGCAGAAACCAGCTCTCCGACATCCCCTGAGGGCTCCTGGATTGCAAGAGGGCGATTCTTAGTTAAACCCCCCTGGAATTGGGTTCCCTCCTCTCTGGGTCTGGGGGGTGGGTGAAGCAGATTCAGGGATGACAGTGTCCCCCACAGCAACCTAACCTATGGCTGATTCCATGAGGAATCAGGCTCCCTCCTCTACTGGTTGGAGTGTCTGCCCCCTGGTGGTCATTGTGTGTCATATCTACCAGGAGAACAGTCGAATGGTCAGGTGCTCACTTAGGCTTTTATACATACATATATATATATATAGATTGACACTGTTCTCCTGCACCACACAATACAGCAAAGTGTTTTCAGAGCAACATGAATGAGAGCTACCACATGAGAGACTGTCCTGAATGATATTGTCTTCTCGCGGGAGGGGGCGGAGGAGCCGCCATCATCATCATCATCATCATCATCATCATCATCATCATGACAAAATAGTGTATTTTAAAATAAACTACTTCTGCTGCACACTCAGTTGACAACTCAGGAATCGGATTTCCTCTCTGGATAATCCAGCTGGCCTCCTGTCCCGGTTAAGGTGGCCGTGCTGAACAGCTTTTGCTTGTCATAGGCAAAGTGACCAGGAATGTCAGAGATGGGCATGTCATTCACAATAGACCAAATTACTTTGGCCTTTTGGTGAGATTCAAAATCAACTCATTTCTTATTGAGCATGTTTGCTTATTATTCCTTTAATTACAGCCTTTTTAAAATTTTGTTTTTCTCAGAACTCTGAGAAGCAGTACATGACAGATGTTTAAAAAGCATTTGTTTTTCAAGCAGCATTAGCCTTGAGAAGACAAATGAAAGAAGTTGGGAGACAGAAGGGTAGATTTGCACAGGTGTGTTCATGGGCAAGACTGGTGTCAGCACGAGGACTTTATAAAAGCTCGAATGGAACTGGCCAAGTTTCCTTTGAGTTCATTTCCTTTTTGTGCTGCCAACATCATGGGAAGCTCCCGTCAAGGCCCCTCCGTGGAGAAAAGGAAACTCGGTCCTTAGGACATACCTTGTGTTTGTGTTCTGTAAGAGCCATGGATGCGGAGCTTGAGGGAAAACAAAATGGGTAACATGCTGGGAACAAAGCCGCAGAAAGGACTGGGACTGGGGAAGGCTGCAGGTGCAGAAGGTGATGTGACATGACTCCCACTGCATCTTGCTCTCCCGTTTCTTCAGCAACTGGGCTTTAAGATGCTCAGACCTGAGATAACTAATTAAAATGCTGGATGAAATCGTTACTCTTTAATTAAATAATGGATTATTGAAGGCAAACTACTCAATACATGATTGAAAATGCTGTTAAACTAAGAGCCCCTTCCTCTTGGATCTATAATACACGCTGAGCCCAACACTCTGACCCTGGGGTCAGTGGCAGAGCTCGTGTGTGTCAGAAGAGAGTGAGGTTGGGGTGGAGCAGCCGTTCTCCCATCATGTGCATGTGCTGCTTATGACCTCTCCGTGGTGTGCCCACGTCTAGAGTCATTAATACGAAAGCTACAAAATGCTTGGAGGTGGAAATCACTCCCCTTTGTTTCCTTAGAAAGAGAAGAAGAGGGAAGCTATGCCCAAGGCTTTCTATCCCTATCTCTATGTCTATTGTAGACACTGGTTAGAGTCTGAGGTGGGAAGAGGTAAGTTTTTCTTTCATGAATGGCTTTGAAAGCTAGAAGAGAAGAATCACAAAAATCATCCATAAGAACACACACACACACGCATGCGCGCGTGCACACACACACACACACACACACACACACACACGTCTCTTTGATATTCACTTCCTACTAGGCATTGGTGAGTTATTAGTGTTTATATTAAACCCATTCAGTATCTGGCTTCATTCCAAAGTTTGTATCACATATTTGTCTACAAATTATATGTATCTCAGCTTTCTCATATATATATGTGATAATTGAAGCTGAGATACATATATTTGTGTGTGTGTTATATACATATATTTTATACAAGTGATCTATATGTACATGCATACATTTTATTTAACTGTGTATATAGAAACTATTCTTATCTCTTTTCTTTCTTCTTCCCTTCCTTCTTGTCCCCTCCCTCCCTTTCTTCTGTCCTTTCTTCCTTTTTTGCATCCTTCTTTTGTTCCACACACACCAAAATGATATATAAATACCATCAATGTATATCCAAATATCAGAAATATAGAATGTTGATGATTCCACTATAATGTAATTCTAATGAGGTTTGTAAAGCAGACCTATAGAGACATAGCAGAGAATAGTGATTAAGACTAGGAGTTTGGTGTCAGACAGTCCTAAAGGAATATTGGCTCATTTATTATTACTTAGAAATGTCACTTACCCTTATTGAACCTCAGTTTCCTCATAAATAAAATGGGTCTAATTTTACATTGTGTTGTAAAAAATGAAATGATTTAACATAAAGC
Source organism: Cnephaeus nilssonii (assembly GCF_951640355.1). Taxonomy (NCBI): domain Eukaryota; kingdom Metazoa; phylum Chordata; class Mammalia; order Chiroptera; family Vespertilionidae; genus Cnephaeus; species Cnephaeus nilssonii. The sequence continues at coordinate 86,092,936 of NC_137082.1, forward strand.
ATTAAAAAATGTGTTTGACTAATTTTAAGTGCTGTTTTAAGGGGTCTGTCTATCTTGTGGTTTAGAGGGTTGTAAAGCCTCCAAAAATATATGAGTGATGTATAAGCACAAAAGCACGTTTTACTTCAAGCTTCCACCAGATGTTTAAAAGGATCTTGGTCCTCTGTAGTTTGATATATCAAAGACCATTGGGAGGTAATCTATTTTCAGAGAGGTAACATCTGTTGTTAATCTTTCTTAATAAAAAAGAGCATTGGGAGATAACCCATTTTCAGATAGGTAAACATCTTTTATTAATCTTTCTTAATAAATTAATGATTTGAGATGTGTGTGTACTTTTTATCACAGGTTTGGGCAGTATTTTTTAGGTTTCTAGGAATTATTTATTCTGTTTGTCGCAGTCTGTTTAAGCCACTTCTTTGTGTGGCAGAAGAGTATTTTAAGTGTGTATTTCTTTGGTGATTATGAAAGGTTTAAAAAATGCAATAGGTGAGAGGTGATACCTCATTGTGGTTTTGATTTGAATAGATTCTTTTGGAAAAATGTGTCTTTGTTTTTAATGAGATTATTATTATTTTTTACCATTGAGCTGAGCTCCGAAGTCAGCTCTGGTAAGGCCAGGCCACAGGCCTGTTCCCTGTGATGCCCAGTGTTTGAGCTCCAGGACTGAGCAGGGCTACGGGCTGGGCTCCCCACGGGCTGTGCTCTGTGACTGGGAGGAGTGATTGACTGGGCTGCGTGCCTGGAGAAGGCCACACACCGTGCTCTCCAGTGAGTCAGGGCCACGGGCTGGGGTCTGCTGCAGGGCAGGCCTGTGGGATGGGCTCCAAGGATGCCCAGGGTCTCTGCTCAAGCTCCCTGGTTATGCAGGGCCAGATGCTATACTTGACAGTTGGGGATGGCGGTTGGCGTGGCTCCCTTCGGGGCTATAGGATGGGCTTCAGAGCTGCCAGGTTTCTCTGTCCAGGCTTCCTGGTCGGGCAGGACTAGAGGTTACACTGTGCAGTTGGGTGGGGCTAGAATCTGCACCCCTGCCCAGGCAGTGCTGTGGAACAGTCTCCATAGCCAGTATGGCTCATTGGCTGGAGACCCAGAGCAGGCAGAACAGCCAGCGGAGCTTCCTGGCCAGATGGGACCACTGGCTCAGCCCTGCAGATGGGCGTATTCACCGGCCGGGCTCTCACATGGTTGCTTCTGCAAGCAGGTGTGGTCTGCCAAGATCTGAGGGCTGGTTGCCAAGTCCCAGCCTCTGTCTCCATCTCTACCTGCTCCACAGTGGTTGAAGCCACAGCTTTCCCTAGGTATCTCTGGGAGGCAAGACCCAGCCAGGCTTCCCAGGAAGTGTTATGCAGTTTTAGGGGAACTGGATATTTACTGTGGGCTCTCCTTCTCCCACTGGGGAACCATGGGCCCAGGAGGTCCTCTCTGTGTGGCCAGCCCGGGGGAGGGCTGATGGCAGGGTGTAGCTGTTCCTCTGATCCGTCCGATCTGGTCCTTCGAGGACTCTGTGGCCCAGGGGCTGCTTCAGCCTCAGGACTGGGGTCTGGGATGTTCACAGTGGTGTCTTGTCTATGAATAGCTGTTAGTTGGTGTTCTTGTGAAGGGGACTGAGTCCGGAATGACCTGTGCCACCAGCTTGATGATGTTCTGGCGATACGTTCTTATGATCGAGCTGTTTCTCAGGAAAGCATAAACTTACCTCCAACATGGATGGAGATGCTCAATGCAACCATCGAGATGAATACAAAAGTGGATGCTGATGCTGCTAGTAGTTTGATAACATGAAACCGTGCCATGGCACATGGTTAGTTTTGACTTTTGTCGAGGTTGGCCATTCATAGAAGCCAGACAGGAAGCAAAGACAGATGTCAACCCATCATGTAAGTACAGCTGTTTGAATTGATTTCATCATCACCGGAGAGCTGCTCTGACCTTGTCAGTTCCGGTGCGTAAAGCACTTAAGTCTTGAGACCTGTCAATAAATATCTGCAGCTGATCCACTTCCAACAGGACGTGACAAGGTCAGGATGTTCCGAGGCCTCCTCTTCCTGCAAATGGTAATGACTGGGGATTCCAAGGAGATTGCTTTACAGAGTGTGATATACCATCAACTGAAACTTTTAATCACTATAAAGCAGAGGATAGACCAGCTTTGTAGGAATGCCAAGGAGATTTATAAACAACAAAAATAAAACACGCACACACATATACATATAAAAAATAAAAAATCCCTAGCTGAAATGAAGCAACTAATCAAATCATTTGTATGTACTTCAAGCTTCACATATAGACCAAAATTAGTTGCATCTGGCATGATGGAGCTTAAGTGTCTAGCCTTTGTTGGAAAAGCACTGAGGCTGAGTTATAACGGCTATGATAATTTAGAAAGATGTGGTTAGTTGGAGAGAAACCCAAGTTGACAATGACAGATTTCATAATAAATTGACGGTAAGTTTGGACGTGGGTATCAGCAAATTAAATAAGCAATCAAACTCCAAATAGAATTAGTTTCCTTTGAACTGCCAACTCCGTGGAGAGCCCCATTACTTGGCAAAAAAACAGACAACTTATAGTAAAAATCCATCAAAATCTATTGTCTGGAACAAAATAAGAGCTGAGGTAGCAACTGTGTTTATAAGAGAGAGAAATCTAATTTGGAACCAAGATCATCAACTATTAAGTTTTAAGTAAAGTATCCCAAGAGTCAGAGGCAGGTTAAAAGTTTGTGCATAGAAACTGAAGTTCTGGCCGGAGTGGCTCAGTGGCTCAGCGTCGACCTATGAACCAGGAGGTCATGGTTCAGTTCCAGGTCAGGACACATGCCCAGGTTGCAGGCTTGATCCCCAGGTCAGGGGGTGCAGAAGGCAGCCGATCAATGATTCTCATCATTGATGTTTCTATCTCTCTCTCCCTTTCTCTTCCTCTTTGAAATCAATAAAACTATATAGAAAAAAAGAAACTAAAGATCCCATTATTTTCTTTGAATACATATTATAAATATTTACTTTGTGTTATACTATATACATTATAATTACATATTTATATTTATATATTTCTATTTCTATTTAATGTATAATTTAAATCCAGAAGTTGCAAATCCAGATGCCTATAGAAGCAGGAAATTAACATAAATATTAACAAAAAGTGCCCAGTGTTATATAATAGTGAATGTTAGGGACCATGGCAAACTGGAAGTCATTTCCATTCAGTTTTCTGCTTTAAACTCCCCCCCCCCTTTTTTTTTTGAAAATTCACATGCAGGTGATTTTGACCAATAGACCCCCCCCCAAGAACTCAGACAGAAATGATCAAATAATTACTTGAACCAAATTTACCTAAAAATATATTATGTAAAGGTGAGAGAGATCTTACTATTGCAACTCTGAAATTAAGAAGTGGCACCAGAATGTGTACTATTACTAACCAGAATTTGTAGTATTACTTAAAGAAGGTATCTGAATCACACATGAATTTTTAGGGCCCTTATCTAAGAAACCAGGCTATAATAAATACTAACATTTTAGCAATGTGCTTTGCATTCTTTGGTTAAAATTTTCCGCTAATCAATTTCATTCAATCGGCTTAGATCACACTTTCATGTTTATTGATGGCCAGCACTTTGCTGAGTTATTTCGCTTGACTTGTGGATCATTTTTACCATTGATCATTAGTATTTTTTTCTGCTTAATTACACTTGTGTTGATATCTCAGTAATTTCTACTTAATTTGCTTCCAAGGAAGTGTTTGGGAATTAAAACCTTTAACCATTTCCATTGCCCCAGGATATGCTTCTGTCTGATAGTATTTATCTATTTTCAAAACAATGTTCTATCTGGAGAATAATTAGGAATCTTTTTTGTTCAACCTAATGAGTACTTGCAATACAAACCTTTAATAAACTTGTTGCCTAAGTTTAAAAATCTTCAAGCTATGTACCATTTTAAAAAAATGGTCATTTTACTAACATTGTCCACATTTCTAAAGTATTTCATTATTACTAAAAATATTTGTAAATAAATGAATGAATTATGCTATATAAGTCTAAAAGAAAATTCTCAATAAACTATTAGTACTGAAGAAATAGTACTAATTTTGATACAAGGATAAAGTAAAAGCAATCTATATATTATGAAAGGCTAATATGCAAAGTGCCCTCTCGGGAGTTCAACCAGGAGACCGAGAGTTTGATCGCTCACCATGATGTGCGTTGACCACCAGGGGGCGGCGCGGGATGAAAGAAGGCCCCTACCAGCAGCCAGAAGGCCCTGATCAGCCCTGATCACCAGCCAGGCCTAGGGACCCTACCTGTGCATGAATTTTGTGCACTGGCATCTAGTACTAAATAACACTGGTGATTCTTTTGTTATTATTATATTATTTTTATTGATTTCAGAGAGGAAGGAAGAGGTAGAGAGAGATAGAAACATCAATAATGAGAGAGAATCATTGATCAGCTGCCTCTGTATGCCCCCCACCAAGGATCAAGTTCACAATACAGGCATGTGCCTTTGACCCGAATCAAACCCGGGACCCTTCAGTTCACAGGCCGATGCTCTATCCACTGAGCCAAACCAGCTAGGAAAACACTGGTGATTCTTAAATGAACAGGTTACAAAAATGGTGTTAATGGCTTCTGATTTATGATTTAAAAAAAAGAGATAAAGTCAAAATAAGAAATCTTAAAGTGATCTGAATTCAAATTTTGCAAATAGGTGACTTACTCTTAGACTGTGTTAGAGATTTGAGCCTATGAACATTTCTGCATTATATGGGTCTTCTATGATGGAGTAAGTCTGTTCTTCCTATATATTTTTGTAACAAGATAAAAATCAAAATTTTTGCATTTAGTTTAGTTAGTTTTGTTAGGTTTTGTTCAAAGTTTTGTGTTAGATAATTTGGAAATTTTAAAAAGCAGTCACATTTTCTTATGCTCTTACCTGGGCACCCAGTGTTAAAAGTTCTGACTTGCCAATATGCTTCAAATATAGGCTCACTCAGACAAAACATCTGCCCTGTTAGCTCTCCACATCAACGGTGGTGTCACCAGTTTAGTCACATCTTGACTTTTTTGTTGAATCCAGAGTGACTTTTCCAAGTAGCAGCAATGAAGTAATAGGAATTCTGGGAAATACATGTGACAGATGTTTTTAAAATCAAACACATCAAATATTGCTACTTTAAATTCACTCAAAATTGATTAGACCCACTCCTGTGATCTTGCCTCATACTGGTTTTGTTTAGTTTAGTTAATGTTGTAATTAATCTTTGCAAAAATTTAATTCATCCTCAAGCTTCTTTCACGCCATGATCTGTTTGTGTAAATCTTCTGAAACAAAATACCCTGTCTAATTTGATCTGTGGTCATGATTGAAAATAGTAACTTGATATTGCTTTGTTTCTACAGTGATATAATTAAGATGCCCACGCTTTTCTAATTAATTTAATCTAAATTTGCTTTGGCTATTAGACATCCTAATAGAATAGAATACACTGTTTTTCTTTCTTTATCTCTGTCATTAGTCAAAAGAATTAATCTTGCCAAGTTTGAGATACACCAATGTTTATTTGCATATTCAGATTTTAATCTAAGCCAGACCTCTTTGTCAAATATGATCAGTCTCTTATTAAATAGCATTCTCAAAAGCCATTGTAAGAATGTTTAAAGCAAAATATATAATACATAATGCTATACCATCTGCAATTGCAATACACATATTATTTATATTTAAGATAGGTTTATAATATATACCTTCATATATTATATATACTATATTAAATAATATGTAGTGGGTAATAATATATTTAGGAACATATCTATGTATAGTAATTAATTATTTATAATATTTATTATATAGTATCTATTCTAGATAAGCAAATAAATAAGTGTCTTTTACATTGGACATTGTAATGGGACAACAGGAGATACTACATATGTATCTAAAGAGGAGAAATTCAGTAAATGGCAATTTCACTTTGAATTTATTAATGGTCATCATAACACATGGTTAGTTTTTAGAAATAAATAAGGAATGTTAATATTTTTTTTCAAAATTATTTTAGAGTATAAGACTTAGGTAGTATGCAGGAGTTGTATATTAATTTTTATTGCAATTGCCTATTTAAGTAATGCATACAATTTATAATAGAAATAAACAATGAAATTTTTGTAAAAGTTAATAGAAAAAAACAAGCCTATTATCTGAGGAAAGAGAGAGATATTCATTAGTAGATATGCACCTATTAGTTTTAAATGTCAAATTAACCTTCATAATAATCCTATATAATAAAAGGCTAATATGCAAATTGTCCCTTCGACCAGAAGTTCGACCAGGAGTTTGAACAGGGGATGGGGCTGGTGGGCCAACCCGCCTGCAGTCCCTCCCCATGCTGGCCTGGCCTGGCCAGCCAGACCCCATCCATGCATGAATCATGCACTGGGCCTCTAGTAATAAAATAGAAGTAGGGAAGAATTTAGAGAACCATGAATGGTTTTCTTTGAATTTTTCTTTTGCACATCATTGTGCATATCAGCATTTTCTCCTTTCTGGTATATGGCAAACATTATTTTTAAGTGTGGAAAATACATGGAATACAATTAAAAGTACTGTGTGTCGCCTGGTCAGTGTGGCTCAGTGGTTAAGCATCGATCTATGAATCAGGAGGTTATGGTTCAATTCCTGGTTGGGCATATGCCTGGGTTATGGGTTCAGACCTCAGTAGGGTGTGTGGGGAAGGCAGTCAACCAATGGTTCTCTCTCATCATTGATGTTTCTGTCTCTCTCCTTCTCCCTTCTTCTCTGAAATCATTAAAAAAAAAGTGGTGTGTGTCTTTCAAATGGGTACTTCACATTGATTTGCTAATTAAATGATTTAGTAATGAAACTAAAGTTGACAAGTTCATTAAACAATATTATGATGCAGCTCCAGTGTTTTCAAAGAAAACATGCCTAATACTCAGGGTGTGTTCAGATCTGATATTAAATAATTGTACTTATATTAAAAATGTACATTTAATTAAATGACTAATAAGTAATATTCATTTCACAGTACATATTAAACATGTTGTTGATGAAACAACTTTTTAGAAGGTCTCTTTAAACTCATTTTACTAATACTGTGACTGACAGCATATATGAGTATGTAAATAGTAGTTTTTTAATATATCAGTTGTTGATCGTCATTTCTGTAGACTGTTTGCACATAATTGAAAGAAGCCAGTATTATGATACTCAGAGATGCTTGCATCTAATGAAAACCATTTTTAAGCATTCTTTGTAGGGAGTCTATTTTAAATTAATCTTTGAACGTTTTTCTCAGGTATTGAAATACGTAAAATACTTCTTTTCTAAAAGCATAATTTATTCTCCATATGTTTTCAGATTTGACTATAATTTCCTTCTCTTTTATCCAAATTCAGTATTTTAATTTTACTTCCCAAGAATATACCTCTTTAAATTTAAAAAAAGAGGATTGATTATATCTTCAGTTCAGAAATAAGCCTTGCCTAGCTAAAGACTTAGAAATCGGTTTATTTATAATTCCTTTAAATGAAATTTATTCCTAATAAAGTACATTAATGCAAAGAATTGCAAAATTGTGACAAAATTACTATATAAAAAGCAATTTTTAATCAAGAAATACATTTTCTAGTTGCCTATGTTTAGGGCAAAATTCAGATTGATTTGAATTAAAGGCATTGTGCAGTTAAGTAAGAATGGATCAAACCCTCTCTTCCTACTCATTAATCTCTAGGGCACTACCTTAATTTTTTTTTACCAAGATATTCTATTCTTTCACATATTTTCCATGTTAACTTATATAACACAGGTTTACTCAGTTTTGACTATATCATATACTCATATCATAATATTTGCATATATATAACTTTAAAAAGAAGTAAAAAAATAGATACTGTGGATTCTACTGATACTGTCATTATGGAGAAAAAATATGGAAAACTGCTCAATATCTTTAGTCATGAAAATGCAAATTAAGCAACAATGAAATACCCTCATGCACCTACCAGAATGCTTAAATTAAAAAGATTGACAATACAAACTGTTTGCAGGATGTGGAGGAACTGGTATATTCATATATTGTTGGTGGAAACTCAAACATGAAACTGTCACTTTGCAAAGATATTTGACAATTTTTAATACACATATGCCTTCTTTATGGCCCAGCAATTTTACTTCTAGGTATATAGCCAAGAGATATGAGTGCATATAGGCAAAAAAATGATTCCTAGAAGAATAGTCATAGAAGCTTTATTCATAGTAGCACAAAACTGGAAACAACCCAAGTGTGCATAAACAGGAAAATAAATAAATCGTGTTAGAGCTAAACAACAGAACACTGAACAACAATAAGAAAACAATGTCATACACTACAGTGTGGATAAATCTCAAATACAGGGGTGGGCAAAGGTAGGTTTACAGTTTGAATGGAAAAAGACATGCAGGATATGATCATTACAATATCTTCATTAAGAATGTCACAATGGAACTGTAAACTTACTTTTGCCCACCCCTGTACATTATTTTTGAGGGGAAAAAAGTAAAAACAGAGGCATATCCTGTATGAATCTATTTATATGAAAATCAAGAAAAGGCCAACTTGTTGATCATGAAAGAAGTCAGAATACAGATTATAACTGGCATCAAATTTTACTAAAAAAGAGCACAATACAAGTTTAGGTGAGTGGAAACGTTTTATATCTTAATTTTGCTAAAATATACATACACAGACATAAATACACACACATCTATATTAATCAGATGTCGTATGTAGTGTCTACATATATAATTGAGTTATTATATTTTTAATGAACTACAACAACAAGAATTATAGACAGATCCTATCTAATAAAGAGGGAATATGCTAATTGATTGTCATACCCTCACAAAGATGGTAGTGCCCACAGCCAATAAGGAGGGAATATGCTAATTGACTGCAATGCCTTCAAAGATGGCAGTGCCCACAGCCACAAGATGGTGGCGCCCAGTTCCCTCAGCCCCACTGGGGTGGCAGGCACGCGGCATGGAAGGGCCCCCCCGTCCCCCCAGGCAGGTCCAGCCACTCCGCCCGCCTGCCTCCGGAGTCTCCCAGTCCCCTCAGACCCCCAGCTGCCCAGGTCCAGCCCGAGGTGCAGGCAAGCCTCAGATGGTGGCTGCCGAGCCGCCCATGGCCGGCCCAAGGTGCAGGCAAGCCTCAGATGGTGGCTGCCCAACTGCCCAGGGCTGCCCGAGGCTCCAGTAACCAGGGCCAGCCAAGGCTTGCACTGCTAGCAGTGGCAGCAGCAGAGGTGTGATGGGGGTGTCGCCTTCCCCTGATCGCCGGGTCACCTCCCACCCCTGAGGGCTCCTGGACTATGAGAAGGGCAGGCCAGGCTGAGGGACACCCCCTCCAGTGCATGAATTTTCATGCACCAGGCCTCTAGTATTTATATATGCCAAGATTGTACCTAGTACCATTACATGCACAACTGTACTGCTGTTCAGAGGAACAATAATGAAGTGAATGATATCATTTAACCTTAGGGAGTCCTGGAACTGTACCTCACACCCAAGCACACTGATTTCAGACAACCTGTCCTTAACAGAGTATTAGTTTTATACTGGATATTTTGAGTATAATGATGACATGACCAAAAACTGGGTCATGTAGACCATTTCAGTGAATGAGATGCATCACTTATCAGCATGTCAGCCACTGCGATTTCTTAAGCTTGTATTTGAAGTTTAAGCAGTTGTTGGGCCACTATAGATAATTATTTATGCTCTTCAGTTGCAGATATGTTAAGTAGAATGTTTCTGTACTTTTAAACCAAGTGAGTTAGCATTATGGTATTTGATTTAGGAATTATCAAAGAACTTTCAAAAGAATGGCTGAAGTGCACCAGCATCTGAAGGTGGAAAGCAGAAATACTTGGGGGACCAGAGTGAAGGAAGCTTAGAAACTCCTTTCTGGTGAAATCTGCATAATGCAGTATTGAGGAACTGATTTCTTCATGTAATTAAATTCCCTAGGGAATCAAAAGAGTACCCCGTATATTACATTTTACGTTTATTTCTCCCCAAGTAATAAAAAATTAGGATATAAATAATTACTAAGGGAAAAACTTTCAAATATAAAATTATCATCCTCAGAAATTTAATAAAAAATAGGAAGAATGTCAACACACTCAGATTTTACAGTATCACTAGGTTTCTTCTCTATTATTTCCCTGCTTTCTAGGATAATGGCTCTAAATAATAAGTTCTACAAAGTTAATTCATAACTGATTTTCAATTCCTTTATAAAATGATACATATAGTGAACCCCAAGTATAGAAGGAAGAGGACTCTTTCTGATATATCTGGTAGACAAAACCTTAGAACAGAGTTTTGGGATGAACATAACCTTCATTCATTTAACTGAATTAAACAACTTTCAACTTGTATGAATGCCATTAAGCTTATGCTCTCTTAAGTATAAATGCAATATCAGATTTTCACTAGCTCAATTTATTGACTTGTTCTGATGTGGATTAACCTTAACCAGGTTGTCTTCAGTTGCTGGTGGCTTGAGATGTCACTTTGATAACAGTCATATTTAAGATAACTATGAAACGATAGTGGAGATCCACAGGGACTGTGTCAACACTTAAATTATCGCTTGGGATGTTATTACCAGATTTCCTTTAAAAATTCATTATAAAACTGCACTTTAAACAACCCTAGGCATTATGACAGATGAGGAAAGTTCCATTGAATTCTACAAATTAAATATTACAACCGTTAGCATACTTCTTAAAAACAGGTACATTACTAAGTCATGTCTCTTTCACCAAAACATGTGAAAATATATGGGGAATAATTTTTCAAAACTTGTGGAATTAAGTAAGCATGAGAATCCACAGAGTTAAATTTATCACTGTTAAATTTCTGTCTAGGACTGAATAATGGAAATTAATTAATTGGGCAAAAAAAGAAAAGGTTACTCAAGAGTATCTTCTATTAAAAAAAAAAAAGCAAATTTAGCTTTATCCAGTTTGGCTCAGTGGATAGAGTGCTGCCCATGGACTGAAGGGTTGTGGGTTCCATTCTGGTCAAGGGCACATACTTCAGTTGTAACCTGGATCCCCATGTGTGGGAGGCAACCAACCAATGTGTCTCTCTCACATTGATGTTTCTTTCTGTCTCTACCCGTCCCACTTTCTCTTAAAAAAAAAGTCAATGGAAAAAATATCCTCAGATGAGGATTTTTTAAAAAAAAGAAAAAAGAAATTATATTCACATTTCCCCTTATTTTTCCATGTTCTTCAAGCTCCATTAAAATTGAAAATGTATGGCCCAGCATGTGGTTGTGGGTTCAATCCCCAGTGGGAGGCTTGTAGGAGGCAGCCATTCAATAATTCTCTCTCATCATTGATGTTTCTATCTCCCTCTCTCTCCCTTCTTCTCTGAAATCAATAAAAATATTTTTACTTTAAAAAATGTATGGAGGAGATTGATACTTTGGAGGACAAACTACTTTTTATGTACAGTTGTAAATTAGGTCTTAATTCAGAACCTGTGAAAATTTTAATTTAGTATTTAAAACTACTTAAGCAGAGAAACGAGACAAGCATTTCTCACTAAAAAGCACTGATAAAGATGCTATACTTCTACAGAACAAATGGCACATGCCTTTGACAATGCAGATATGAGATTATAGTTAGAAAAATGCATTTAAAATATTTGCCTTTGCTTTGACTTATAACTTTAAAAGTTCCATAATTTAATAATTATGATCAAATGTCAAATGAAAACTGCAAACACATGTTTGTTATGGGAATTTCCGTTTTATTATCCACTGGAAGTAATGGAAGTAAAATATGTTACCTCATATTTTTGGAAGTCATGACCTGCCAAAGTGGGACAAAACATATAGAAAAAAACTTAATTCTTCTATTTGATTAATTGCATAATCGGAGTCAGAGTATTGAGCTTATTGAGACTTAGTAAAACTTCAAGTGAAAATGTAGTAAAATCATACAGTTTTGCAACTGTGTCAAATTTTTAGAAGAAATGAGAAAAGAATAACTAAACTTGCTTTCAAAAGATTTTTCATATGTCTGCCCTTTACTATTTGGAGCTTATCAGCAACCAAAAATTTGAGGCAAGTATTTATGGCAAACTTTTTTACTAAAGTATGTTTGCTGATTGATAAGGATTTTCTCTATGAGAGACGGAAAAGTAGCTCATCAACTTCAGCCAAAAGCCTGTTTCATGTCAATGTGCTGTAGAGTACTTTGAAAGATGGCTTACAGAAGTCCTTACTCAGGTTTTATGAGAGGCATTGTGGGATTTAATAGTGATGGTATGTTCTATGGTTTAATATGGACAAATGTTCATTTTACTGATATGGTTCATAGCATGCAAATATATTTATACTTACATATAATTTTGTGCATCAACAACTTCCGATAAAAATTAAAATTAAGAATTAACCATTCTAAAGGAACACATCATTGTGGCAGGAAGCCTAACTCTTTATTTCATTCTTTATTAAAGTGGAATTTCTTCCAGGGGTTTCATCTTCAGTTATCTAATTGATATTTTAGCTAAGTCCAGTTTAGAAGAAACAGATATATACAAACTAAGGAGTTTGTGAATTTCCTTAATGTCTGTACTTAATCGCAAATCTGTAGTTACTGGCTACAGCTAACAATCTTATTTACATTCATGATATTCAAGGCATATTTTACAGCAATGGCCCATAAAGTTATAGAGAACTGGTAAAAACTAAGGCTTATCACTCCCAGGAAAATGTACACATTCACACACATACAATGTTCAAAAATTAAATTCAATATAATAGTTGCATATCTGCTAAATTCACTTATTGCTGGTAGATGTAGCACCATTGACTCTTAGTGTGAGAAAAAAAAAACAACAACAACAACAACAAAAGGCAATTGTCGTACTCCTTTTCCCACATACTTGCTCCAGATTCCACAAAGTTGTTGCTAGTGCAGGTGGAAGGGACCTTTTCAGATTCATGCTGAGTTACCCCATGTGAATTCCCGTCTGGTGGTGTTTTAGTCTATTTCCATGACCTGCTCTTAATCCCCGTGTTTAGGGGATTAGGTTTGCAACAAGCATTTATTCATGCAGAGGCACAATCTGTATTCTGCTGATCTTTAATGTTAAATGTGACTTTCTGGTGTTAGTAAAATTGCTTAAGAATATCTGAGGGATTGAAAGCTGTCATTATGTTATCCTACCTAAGTACAATGATACAAACTCTTGACTGAACAACACTTGCATAGAAATGAATACGAACATCAGGGTGTAGGGCACACCACAGCATCACGCTTTCTTCTGCATTGGCTTTACCCAAACTGCGGCTGCAAGCATTGACTAGTTGTTCCCCATCTGGCTTTAAGGGATAATAATTCACTAACCTCGTTGCCTCTACTCTTTCTTTCTTTCCAGGGTGTTTACAAATTCTGTTCTCTCTTTAAGGAATACTTCTGCCTTACCAGCTATAATTTTATTTGGTCTGTTTTAATTTTTCCTTGATACTTCAATTTAAACATCTTTTTCTCTGAGACACTGTCCCCAAACATGTCCTTTTTCTATCATAACCCGTAATTCATTTTTCTCCTGACATACAAAAGAATGGAGTAATATGATACATAGAATATTCTATATACTCAAACAGCATTCATTGTTGAACATTAAATGTATGAATGAATGAATGAGAATGCTGTAATCCTGTGTATATTCAAAATATACTTGTTGAATAAACAAAGTGTGTCCTTTATTTTTTTAGAGATGCTCAAGAAAAAAACTGAAATAATTGAACCTGATCTTTTTACATAGAATATAGGGGCAAATCCATCCTATTTTGTAGCTAAATCATGAGTCTATTTTTCATATAATGTTTTTTCAGTATATTTTATTTGTTGAATCTCCATTTCTTCTTACTAATGTTGAAAACTAGAGTTCAGAACCATGGAGAGCTCCAAGTTGATTTGAACTGAGAGATTCTGATGCCTGCATTTTAAATTCATAACTTATCAATGTTAACCACTGCTTGTAGCAGTGAATGGGTCCTTTACTGTATAGCACAATTCTTTCCAAAAATCTCATCTTTACAAATAAGGTAGCTAAAAGTATTAAGTATTTCAATAGCTGACTCCAAAATTCAGAATCTTTTCTACAACGCATTACCTTTTCAACATCTATTTCAACCTATAGATTTTATAACTGGCATCAAGGCTTAATTTCTCTCTTTTGCCTGTATGGTTCATTGGCATTTAAAAGTCAATAACTCCTCATTTTAGATAAGGCATTAGAATTAGCCTTCTGATCTCAGAATAAGTTCTAAAGTAGGAAGTTTTATAACTTAAAAACTAAAGAGAACTGGAAACTGCTGTGTGTTACTTTTCTATTGTTGCAATCTTAGAATGCTTGTAGTTATATGGATCTGAATTACTAATCTAGGTCATCACTTTTGGGTCATTGGGTCTATACAATCTTAATGGTTATGCTCAGCAGCCTCATCCCGGGATCTGTGACCTCCCTTACTCGTAAGCCTTTCTCTTTCCTGTTTATAAAACATCAAGTCTAGAAATGAATATGATAGGATATATTCTCCTATCATTTGCAATAATATATTACAAATTCTCTATTTTTATTTTTAGACCATGGGATGGAAAACTATGGCCAACTATTTAATCCACCATTCATTTTTAAAATCAATTTTTATTGGATTACAGCTATGGCCATTTGCGTCCATAGTATTTATGGTTGCTTTTATGCTACAACAGCAAATTAGAGACACTATGGCTTACAAAGCCTGAAATATTTCCTGCCTGGTTCTTTACAGAAAAAGAACCTTTACTGATCCCTAGGTTAGATACAGGGAATTATTAAGTGTGGTTTTCAAGGACACATTGGAGAGTGAACTTTCCTGTATGCCAGGAATCACAAACTGCACAGATTGTGGCCACATACAGGTAAACTAAAGCTGAATCAGATTTGTAAGAAGAAACAAGGAATGCTGGGGACTGTGGGAGCATGGTAGACATCGCTTAAGAAATATGACTCCTGCCGAAACCGGTTTGGCTCGATGGATAGAGCGTCGGCCTGCGGACTGAAAGGTCCTAGGTTCGATTCCAGTCAAGGGCATGTACCTTGGTTGTGGGCACATCCCCAGTAGGGGGTGTGCAAGATGCAGCTGATCGATGTTTCTCTCTCATCGATGTTTCTAGCTCTCTATCCCTCTCTCTTCCTCTCTGTAAAAATATCAATAAAATATATTAAAAAAAAGAAATACGACTCCTACCTAGCCCCAATATAACTTGCTTTACTGGGTTGTGGCCCATGTATTCCAAACCCAATTTTTCAAGAGAAGCTAGAATGTATAGTCTTATGTGAAAACTTTAAATTAAACAAAAAAGCTGACTAAATATTTTAAGACTATTTGTGCCAAAAACTAAATAAAACTTGAATTTGGCCCAGGTCACCCGTTGTAATAGCTTTAAAAAATTCAAATTTTTTTCTAGAAATCTAACATTGAACCATATTGTAGCACCAATGATATATTAGCAAATCACAAATATTTTTATGGATCATGCTTAAAATATCTATAATAGAATTTTCAACAGTTTAAATAACATCATGTAAATATAATAAAGGTGTTATTGATCAAGACTGCCTTTCTTCAAAATTGAACTTGCACCAAAAAGTTACTTGGAATCAGTAATAATAAAAAAAAGGTTGCATGCAATTTTTAATCAATGCAGTACGGTATGCTCCACACTTATTAGTCCTTAGCCTTCCATGTAAATGTTAATGCAATCTAATTAGCTTTGGGTGAACACCTGTCAATATCTATTGAGGCAAAGAGCGAACTGTAACAAATACCTAAATTGTGTCTTCTCGCATCTTTGTATTAAAATGCTATTCAGGACAACATTTTCATGTAGAAGGGTATGAAATCTGTACGGCAGGTCCTGGCTCCCTTAGCTGGCAACTGAGTAGAAGACTGTTTTAGAAGGAAGGGGGAGAGTTTCGTGAACAAGAGAGAGTACTGAGCCCCTTGGCTTACTTTGTCATCACCTCTAGGCCAGTACATTTACAAGGAGGACCAGGTATGGAACCTGGCCACCTGACAAGAGATTTTTGGTAGAGAGGCATAACAACCAGCTGCCTAGAAGTGAGGGGACAGGAGGAAAAACATCCTGACCTTCCTCTCTTTCTTCTGCCTCCTGCTGGTTCCTCCCATTGCTGGACCCACTAAAAGTCTGAGGAAAAGGCAGTCAGTACATTTTTGAGACCCTCCAGAAAGGTCAGCCCCCGGGGCACAGAGAAGAATGTGAAGGTGAAGGTTGTCTCTGAAGAGGCACCAAGGGAATACTCAGTCCAGTAGCCTTCCTCTCTGTGTAACTTTTGAAAATGGAAAGGTCTTCTAAAGCTGAAAACACGGTAATATAGAACATGAATTGGAAGGTTTTCTATAGAGCAATTGCATTGAATGAGCTGTGAGTGAATACTTGTGCAGAGAGAATCAAATGTGTCTGTTAATGACTAGTATCATATCTTGTTCTATTATGTCTGGCAAGCTGAGAAGTCAAGTGAGGGTGACAGACAGTTTTGTAAACTGTGAAACATCATATACCTATCATCCTCTGAGAGGGCGTATTGAACAGGTAATTGCTACTCTAAAGGAACTTGTATGTGTATGCTTTGAAGGAAGGATTTCCATGGAGAAATGGATAAGAAGTTGTGTGGTTATATATTGGAGCATTTCCCAGTACTAAACTCAACTGACTACTTTGAAGTTCAAATGATTGCTTTAATCAGATCATGATCTTAAAGACGTTCCTATAAATGAGGGAAATAAAGCATTTCACTGTTACGTCTAGTTGTAGCCTGGTCTGACAAGGAAAATGAACTTGTATGACTTGAAGGGTGTTACACAGTTCTGGAAAACCTTAATTAGTGTTTGGGGAGCAGCGAGCTCTAGAATATTGGCTACATTTGACTTAATCTGGACATTATTCAAAAGCCCTGGTCTCACCTACATATAACTTCATAGAATATTATTCTTTGGGCTAAAATTTCTAGAATTTGTTCCAGTAATTAAGTTGCAATTAAAATATTGGAAAATCTATACTTTTCACTGTTTCCAGGTTATATTAACAGGGTTAATATTCTGTGTTGTTCATATGTGCAATTAACATGTATTAATTGTCTAAATGCCTTTTTTTAGTTCAAATATTTTATGTATTGCAGAGCATACATTTGAGAATATCTTTTAGAAAACTAAATTAAATATTAAGGAGTTAGTATGCATATACATTTATAATAACAGGCTTTTAAAAAAGAGTAAAAACTAAATTGGATATTCTTATTAAAAGATACGTTAAGAACATATGCCCTGGAATCACAATAAGTGGTCTTGACTACAGATCTACTTAGTAGATCTGTGAATGTGGGTAAGTTGCTTCACCTCTCTGCCTCACTTTCCTTACGAATAAAATGAGGAGAATTATACAGTCACTCTCCTGAGATTATTGTAAGAACGAGGAATTAATAATTACAAAGTACTTAGTGCCTGGAATAGAATGAGCTCTCAATAAATAAAATTAGCAACTATTATGTGATCATGTAAAACATTTTGTAAAAACTAGGAACCATAGATATATTAGAAAAGTATGGTAATGATATGGGTGAAAATATGAGAATGTGTCACTAGAATGAAAATTCTTTGGGGTTCTTTTGCACTGTTAGTAGAACCACTCTCATATGCAGAGATTTATAAAAAATCACTAGTAAGCTTATCTTTAATTCTAGGTCATTTCTAAAGAAAGTTTCTTCCTAAGATCCTGCTCAGGTACCCCAGATGTCAACAGTATGACATCAAAGTGAACAATCTGGACCTTGGAGCTACTCACAAGTCTATTTGAAATATGATTTGCCTTTAGTCAATGGAGTGACTTTCAGCAACTTATTTGCCCTTTCTGATATTTTAAATTTCCAAATGGATGCACAACAGTAATACTACAGAGCCTGTGAGGCATTAATGCGATATCGCTAGAGTTTAGCGCAATGCCTGGCACGTCAGAGGCCTCACTTGAGTGTGATTTGTGTTGATAGCTGCTATGTAACCTGCTATCCAGGGTTCAACCCTTACTGTCCTGATTGCGGATGCCCCACATTTCCTGTGGCTATCTAGTTAGTGGAATTATTTTACGTCTGCTATTTGTGAATTCAGTCTAAAATGTGTATTTATATACATTTTAGTTCAGATGAATACATTTGAAGGGATGTTTTGATTATTACACAGGTGTAATCAAATACTTGATAGCTTGATTGGGGAGAAGGTGGAGAACTGAGCAAAAACATTTTTAGAATGCAAAGGATAGACTCTCAGAAAAATTCTAAGAGCAAAATCTGAGCCTATCGTGCTTAATAAAACGGTGTTTTAATTCTCACCTGAGAATATTTTTTCCATTGATTTTTTAGAGAGAGTGGAAGGAAGGAAGGGGAGGTGGAGGAGAGAGAGAGAAACATCCATGTGAGAGAGACACCTGGATCTGGGCTCAGGATTGAACCTGCAACCGAGGAACATGCCCTTGGCCAGGAATCGAACCTGTAACCCTTTGGTCCAGGGCAGTCAATCAAACCACTAAGCAAACCAGCCAGGGTTATTATTTTTTTTTTTTCATAAAACAGTTTAAAGGGTGTTCTAAAAGATGAGTATCAGCATAGTTAGTGGGCAGGAAATCTTGGGTATCAGGAGAAATGGATTTGTCATACTTTCTGGGTACAACCGATTTCATGAATTTGACCTTTGTTTGCCTCCTTTGTAATCTCTAAAGTACAGTTCCCTTCCAAAATTCCACAGAATCACCCTCTAAGAACAATCAGTGTAGTTACTGTTAACACGTTGCATTTGCATAGCTCTTAACCATTTTCAAATGCTTTCCACACACCTCAGCCAAGAGAAACACCTCTGAGCCAAAGAGCTCATTGAAGTCCTAAGAGGAAGAAAGAGGGACAGAGTGTCACCCCCTGAATCACAGGGAGTGGGGACCTGTTATTGACTCAGCAAAGCAGACCTGGTAGTTCCTGGCAGCTAAACCAAGGACTCTTCCACAATAACTGGTCTCCAGTGGGTTTCTAGTCCTTTGATCAGCTTTTGAATAATAACAACACTCTAATTACCAATTCAATTTAAATTTTATAAGCCCTGTGAAATACGGAAGTGCTAGATGTTGAATTTTTATCTGCCGTGTGTAAAGGGATTGTAGTTGTTCCTTAACAAAAACTTGGCACATCTTTCATAATTAATAACACTAATAATTTGCTCTAGCTTTTGTTGTAAAAAATAAGCCACTTTACCCTCTATACTTCCTTTCTTTTATCTCCCACCTTTGTAGTAGGGGGAAATATCATTATAGCCTTCCCCTCTTTAAATGTATTTTACTTATATGACTAGAGGCCCAGTGCACAAAAATTTATGCACTCGGGGGAGGAGGAGAGAGTCCCTCAGCCCTCTCGCAGTCTGGGAGCCCTCAGGGGATGTCTGACTGCCTTGGATTTAGGAGAGGCTCCCGCCACCACTGCTGCGCTTGCCGGCCGTGAGCCCAGTTTCTGGCTGAGCAGTGGGAGCACACTCCTGCATTGAGCATCTGCCCTCTGATGGTCAGTGCACGTCATAGCAACTGGTCATTCAGTTGATTTGCATATTAGGCTTTTATTATATAGGATAATACATTAACACATTTTGTTTAGAAAAAATCTTTATAATATCTGTAGACATTTCAACACTAGAATAAGGTCTGTTATTAGAGAACTAGAGGCCCTATGCATGAAATTTGTGCAAGGGGCTTGGCCCTCAGCCCCAGCTTCATCTGGAAGGTCGTCCGGACGGTTGTTCTGCTGTTCAGCCTAATTAGCATATTAGCTCTTTATTATATAGGATGATGTTCTCATTACATGAGATATTTCAACTGAGCTTGGAGGATAACTTTTCAGGTGAGTTTTCACAGGATTCATGTAGGATTAATTGACTAATATCCAGGGATTGGAAACTTTGAAGTCTCCATGCCCTCACAACCTATGATGACATACATATATACATTTAATTACTATAAAATGTTGATGAAGATAGTGCTTTGTTTATTTTAATGTGAACTCAAACATTATTGAGAAAAATGGGGGGGAATGAAGAACTCTGTAACATCGATACAACATTTTATCTTTCTTTTATAATATAAAAAGACATTTCTTAATGCTCCTCTTATATTTCATCCATGTTCCCTCTAAGGACACAATCTTCTGAGCCATCATTTAAAATCTATGTTATGAAGAAAGAAACTGTCAGCTCTTCATTCCTTCACTGGGGAGCGATGCTCTTTTTTTCAGTCCTACATTGTAACACTTGCTTTTATCCTACTAAAACCCTCTCTCAATTCAGAAATGGCCTGAATTAATAACTCACATCTGGGCAATCCTCATCCCATGCTACCCCAGTTCATCCTTTCTTTAAAAACAAAAGGCAAAAACATCTGATAAAGATCTGTTAGGGTTTTCCAAATTTCTGTCTATAATGTCATCCCATCCTTAAAAGAATTTTTCTTTTATCTTCCAGTCACCAGAGCTTGCCTAAAAGATTGCTACCCAAACACTTCCTTACTTTTTTTTTTTTTTAGTTCAACACAAAAATGGTTTTCTGTGTATTCTTAAGCCCATAGGGTGCTATTTGTCTTTTTCATGTATCTTATTTTTAACCATAACCCCTAGAAAACCATACCGTCCTCCAGGATGATTAGCAGATCACATACAGGAATCAGTACAGTATGATGAAGTGATCCTGAAACTTACCTGGAGAAATAGGACATCTGGTTTCTGTTTTATAGGGACACGGCCCTGAAATCTACTGTACACTATCTGGAAAAGACTGTCACAGCTCAGCAGTGACTAGGCCTCGGAGAATCCATATTGATGAACATTATTGTAAAGGTCCATCTAGCCCAATAACAATACCATTAGCATCAACAAACATTGATATAGTCCATTACAGTTTCTAAAGAGCTCTAAATGCATTAAGTAACATTCTTCTCAGAACCACTCTGAAACTGTGCGTAATATATACATGATTCCTAGATAGGAAAGCTGGAGTCCACAGCGTGTCAGGGTGCGGCCTAAAGCCACACAGCTGCCAACGTGGGGCAGAAAAGCACAGCTCATACTAGATCTCATTTATCTTTATGTTTTGTCCTCCCCTTCCCCACCTGATGCTGATTTTTCTAACAACTAGACTCCTAGACAATACTTGAATCCCTCTAATGATGAGGAACTTCATTACCTGCTAGAGTTTCCCTGAAATTTTCTTTCAATGGCTTTAACTATTTCTTTCTCTTTTTTTAAAAATGTTTTTATTGATTTCAGAGAGGAAAGAAGAGGGAAAGAGAGATAGAAACATCAATGATGAGAGAGAATCACTGACCAGCTGCTTCCTGCACGTCCCCTAAAGGGGACCCAGCCCACAACCCAGGCATGTGCCCTGAATGGGAATCAAACTGACCTCATAGTTCATGGATCGATGCTCAACCACTGAGCCACACCAGCCAGGCAGGAAGAGTTCTAATACTAAACCTAAAGATTTTTTTGGCTACTCATTTAAGATTTTTTTTAAAAATCATGATAGAGTTTTGTTGGTCTCTACTAGAAATTATGTAAAATAATGTATTTTTATGTCTTCTGAAATGATTGGGTACCTGCTTCTTAATGTGAAGTTATTCTTGTATTTTTAAACAATTTTTTATTGATTTTTAGAGAGAGAAAGGAAGAGGGAGAATTATTAGCAAATGTTTTGTATTTTTGTCCTGTTTGTTAAGCACTTCAATGCATCTGTGAAGCTTTCTCATTGTGTATGATCCCTCTTGACTTCTTTTCACCCGGTTGTCAAAAGATAAATAAGTTTTAATGATTTCATTGTAAAAAGAGAAATTCATTCAGCATTTTTGAAGCAGACTTTCCCTAGGCACTTAGAAGGAAAAAAGTACCATGTCTTTCTATCCTACAACCTATTCGCTGGGAGAATGATCCCTCATGAAGTTACTCACACCTAGTTAGCAAACACTGAAAATGAATTAACACTTTTTGTGTGTTTTCTGTAGCTACACAGTCTATCGCTGCTAAGCCTCCAGTATTTCACCTCCACCTCTGATCAGAAAAGGTTGATGAGTCTGTCTTCTAACAAAGAGAAAATGACAGTGTGCTAAACCCTGTAGACTTTTTAATTAGCCCCATATGTAGCCTGGATGAGGAAACATTGTCAAACAGGAAGTGGATCTATAATCCCAACACAGTAATACTCTGACTGATAAAAACACCTTATTTCTCAAGTATTTGTAAGTTTATAATTTAATTTTGACCTCATAACAAATTTGCCTGGTGGGAAGAGAGACCATCCACATTGTACACACTGATGCACATGGGTGGTGAGTGACTGGGAGCCAGTGGGATTCTTCCCTAGGTGGTAATGGACCCAGGCTTCAAATCCAAGTCTGGAGAAAAGAGGTGGTGGGTAAAACCACTGGTTAGAAAGGGATGGGGGTCGACTCATCTTATCAGGTTGTTAAGTACCTATGTGGTTATAATAGCTTACTATAATACGTTCTGAGTTGGAAAATAAGTTTTTGATATTCTGATTTTGCATTGTAATTTATTGCCTTATCACATTTCTGTTGAACTTTCCTGTATATCATATAAGTCTATATTTTATCAACTTGTGAAATAGGATTGCAATGGTCTGTCTGATATTATGTCATTTCCAAAGCCTCCAAGACATAACCATTTGGAGTCACCCTCTGTTTTCTGTGGCAGTTACCGTAGGGAAACATGGGCGTAGCTTATATATGTTGTTGTTTTTTTAGCAACAACAGACAGCGGAAGTGACCTTTGGACACAGTTTTTTCCATCAAATTGAAGATGCATTATATGAGTGAGAAGAGATAATTTGTACCAATTATCTAATTGATTAATTGTAAATTACTTGTTACAGTAGGTTAATTGAATATATCATCATTATTATTATTTAGCTTAATGAACCAACATTTAGAGAGTCCTTGTAACTGAGATGCTATTCATCTTTCTAGGAAGATGTCATAGTACATCCTGGTAATACAACAGGAAGCTTAAATTCTTTCTGTGGTAGCCAAAATGATAATGTACTTGGCTAATCCTAATTGAAGATAGTACAAGTGACTTTTTTTCCCCCCTGTAGCTTTTCATTTCACCAAATGGTATTTGAATTATTATTTTATCACCATATCACTCATCAGGATTATGTAATGATGTTTACTTTTAGATTGAGTACAGGTATAGATCACTTGGTACAATAAATTTGAACCTAAAAAGTTGTGTGTAGATGAATTCTTTTCAAAATACTGGATACTTGAAATTCACTGCACTATCATGCTATCCAACATATTATGCTGTAAATCTTTCTGCAAAATAAAGACACATTTTATCACTTTTTGGACACAAGTTTTCATAAGAAATATTTGCTTTAAGCAAGGTCAAGCTATATGTAATCAGTTATACCTCAGCCAAAGCACTGGAACCCCCTGTTCAGACTGAGCCCTTGGAATTTTCTAAGTGGGTCTCCTCCTATTTCATCCTCTTTACCTTCTTTTTCATGATGACACATAACCATTTTTTCCCATGACTCAGAAATATTGTTGCTCTAAAACCTTCAATTTTCCTAGTCACACTAATAACATGATAGTTCCCATCTCACAGGTGCTATTATACGAGTCCCCTAAATCCCATAAATTATTAATCTTAATCATTACACATGTACTATGTGCAAAAGCTTAGTCCACAAACGCAGGTTTACCAAACTATAACTTGCTTTCTTATACCTGATCCTAATTATCATTTTTAGCTGCACTTTATTTTACTGAAGATGGAAACTTAATCTCTCTTAATCCTGGGGTATGGTGTGGTGGGGGATAAGGGAAGATTCATGCTGCCAAGGCCAGGGGTAGGAAGCCTGGGTCCTCATCTGGGTGTTGTCATATCTGCATTACAGCACTCAAGGTCACCTCTTAATTTCTAGCTGTTTCTGTGACTGTGATCTGTAAAGGCAACTCTATATTATCCTTTTGTAATATATGTTTATTATTGATTCAGAGAGGAAGGGATAGGGAGATTGAGATAGAAACATCAAGGATGAGAGAGAATCATTGATCGGCTGCCTCCTGAATGCACCCTGCTGGGGATGGAGTCTGCAATCTGGGCACATGCCAGAACTGGGAATCCAACCATTACTTTCTGGTTCATAGGTTGACACTCACCACTGAGCAACACTGGTTGGGCAACATTATTCTTTTTTAAAATCCTAGTGGCCTCTTCTGGTCAACTGACAATACAACCTTGACCAAGGTGCTTCGGACAGGCAGACAGGGGTCTAAGATAATCTCACTCTGCCTTCAGGTCTCCGCTCCTCCCCATGCAACAGAGAATCATTACTCATTGTCAGTGCGAGAAGGGGACTTAGTTGGGTTTGGTTTTAGTTTTCTCTGTCTAAAGCCCCGTGAGTGAGTTGCTAGCTTGTTGAAACACCAAAGCTTTTCTTTTGCATATAGCGGCAACACCCTGTCCTTGAGGTAATAAATGTTTCACTCGCTCGCTAGTCAAACTCAGGAAGGATCAGGAGGTGACAGGGGGAGACTCAGCTGCTATTTCAGAGTTTATCCTTCTGCCCTTCCATTTTAACTCCCTGGCCTCGGTGAGCCTCTGGTACTGACTGTGTGAGGAACTTCGGGGGGGATGTTTTGGTTTGGTGGTGTTTGAGAATTTTACATGGTGTGTTCTCTGAGAAGGTATTGCAAGGATAGAATGTATATAGAATGCTCTCTTGCTTTTATACTTAAACAGGCATGCAGCATATCTAAAACTCAAATGTTACTGTCCATGCCAGAGCAACATTTAAGATTCAAGTGTGAGCCCGAGCTGGTTTGGCTCAGTGGATAGAGTGTCAGCCTGCGGACCGAAGGGTCCTGGGTTGGATTCCGGTCAAGGGCACATACCTAGGGGCGCGTGCAGGAGGCAACTAATCGATGTGTTTCTCTCACATGGATATTTCTGTCTTCCCCTCTGTCTTCCACTCTCTCTAAAAATCAATGGGAAAATATCCTCGAGTGAGGATTAAAAAAAAAAAAAAGACTCAAGTGTGATGACCTGAAATAATTCAATCAAACCCTGCCCAGGGCCTTAAAGATATGCAGCTACATTTGGAAACAGGGGGTTGGGTGATTTAGTCCAAAGAACGTGGTCTGTAGACAGGGGCCCACTTCTCTGTGAAGGTTGGGGGCCTGCAGCAGGAAAGGAGGGGAGCAATGCCCACGGAACAGAGGACCAGCGCTGAGCAGGCTGCACGGCAGGTGCCACCATGCATGGACATAGCTGCATAGCAACCAAGAGGGCCTGCGAGGATGTGGGGCTGCAGGGCCTGCAGGAGAGAAAACACAGGAAAATCAGTGTTTTGTAAAATTTCTAGGTATGGAGATATTTGGACATATCTGAGCTAGTTGCTTATAGCACCAACCATTTTCTTTTCCTTTTTAATTTTTGCTTCTTTTCTTCTCTCACTTCTTTTTATTTTGTTTTACAACTTTACTTCTCCCTTCCCTACGGTTGTTGGCATTCCCCTGCCTATGGCTTTGATTCATGGCAAAAGCAGAGATTCCTTTTCCATTCCAGTCTCCCATGGGAATCTGGCCGAGGAGACAGCAAGCGTTATAAAGTGAGGGATCACTGGCTTCATATGAGACAGGAAGATGGCCTTAGAGCAGCTATTTTCAACCCTTTTCATCTCATGGCACATCAATTAATTATTAAAATTCTGTGGCACACCAAAAAGTATATTTTGCCCTGACCAGTTTGGCTCAGTGGATAGAGCATCGGCCTGTGGACTGAAGGGTCCCAGGTTCATTTCTGGTCAAGGGCATGTACCTTGGTTGTGGGCACATCCCCAGTAGGGGGTGTGCAGGAGGCAGCTGATGGATGTTTCTCTCTCATCAATGTTTCTAACTCTCTCTCCCTCTCCCTTCCTTTCTGTAAAAAATCAGTAAAATATATATTTTATAAAAAGTATATTTTGCCTAACTGACAAAATTATTGGTATCATTTTGATTCATTCACATCAGATGGCTATTGTTGTGCTGGCTGTTGTCATTTTTGTATTTGGAAATCTAAGGGAAAAGAGGTCAGTGTCCCTGACTGAACAGTCACGTATCGCATGTGTGAGAAATTGTGCGGCACACCGGTTGAAAATCACTGCCTTGCAGTTTAGGTAGAGACTGTTTAGCCACAGCAGAGACACCGCGGAGGCCAGAACAGTGCTATACTTAGGAATGCCGATAAAGACATATTAAGAAACATTTGAAGGTAATCTCATAGGAACAGTCAGGAAAGCAAATGGACATTTTTATCAAAGTGCAGGTAACCAGTCGGAAATACACGATGTGCTCAAGTTTATAGCATCATAGGAAATGCATCGCTCAAGGTGCCAGCGCACGCGGCTTCCGCTCAGACAAACAGCGCGGCAGCTGGTAATTGGAAGTGCTGTTATCCGGATCAGAGTGCGCCTTAGGTACCATTAACAGCAGCACTTCCTCCGTTGTGTTTTGTTTTTTAACCTGAGAATGGATATTTTTATTAAAAGTAGTCTCGCAGTAAAAATATATTTAGTAATCACATTTTTCTCTTTGTCGGTTAATGGGGCTCCTGTCCCCATCTAAATGCCCTTGGCTCTTTCCCCCACGTAATTACTAAAAGTGGAAACAATCATACAAATAGCATCTCCACTGCATAAAACCATCCTATGTGCGCACACCATTCAAAGACCTTTGTCAGAAACAGTATACTTACACTATGATCAATCACGGAAGGTAGTTGCTAAAACTCAAAATCCTTAAATGATTATTGCGATGCAGGCGGACTTAAACCTTCCACAATTTCTTAGTGCAATAGTTCTTTTATTGGTCATTTGTAAAGCTGACCTTTAACCATTTCTCATTGCAGTGTAATGTGAAAACTCCCAGCAAAGACAATATTAAGCAACAATAAATAATTCCACTGGAGTGTTTATGACATTCAAGTATACCTAATGACCCGCCACACTTATGCTACTACTGTTGTATTACAGTATGTTACAATAATGAAAACAATAATCACACTGCTATTAAATCCAAATTTATTCTCATTAAACAACCTTACATTCAGCCATGTAGAATTTTTAGAATTGGAAAAAAATTACTTATTCTGGAAAGAAGTTCACATTTCTTTCTCTTCCATTTAAGTTATAACTCAACTGAATAGTGGGAGGAGGGAATGTATCTGAACCAAAAATATGTCTTTTTCAATCTATAATAATAAAGGCATAATATGCTAATTAGACTGGACAACTTTACAGGTGAAGCTGGGGCTGTGAGGGAAGCCCAGGTCCCGGGTGCCTGCCAGGCAGCCAGCGGGAAGCCCAGGCCCTGGGTGCCAGAGGGAAGCCAGTGCTGGCAGCTGGGGGAAGGAAGTCCTACATTTGCAGAATTTCATGCATCAGGCCTCTAGTTAATACATGAAGAAGTAAACTAAAATCCCCCCAAATATGGGTTTTTAGATAGCTGTCTATAGTTAAAAAAACAACAACAACGTATATGTGTACTTGGTTAAGAAAGGAAATGCAGACATGTGGGGGATGAAAATTTTCCCATGTGGGGTACAAATAGGTTAAAATATGCTTCTTTTGGTGCTTTGTTATCACAGAGTCACTTGTTCACAAGATCCTAAAACTTGCCTTAATTTTTAAAAAAAATTTATTTTTTATTCTTTTTTATTGTTTTGGTTAATCCTCACCCAGGATATTTTCCCATTGATTTTTAGAGAGAGTGAAAGGAAGGGAAAGAAACAGGGAGAGAGAGAATATACATGTGAGAAACACATCAATTGGTTGCCTCCCACACAGGCCCAAACCTGGGGCTGGGGATTGCACCTGCAACCTAGATACATGCCCTTGACCCGAATCAAACCTGGGACCTTTTGGTCCACAGACTGATGCTCTATCCACTAAGCCAAACTGGCTAGGATGAAACTTACCTTAATTTAACATAAAGGGACAAAATAAGTATTTACCACTTGGCTATCCTAGCAAATCATTCTGCTAAAACTTTTTTTGAGGTACATTTATGGTAGAAATAAACACTAGGCTGAGTCTATCATACCTCCTCCATGATCCCAAAACAACTTGCAAAGGCCTGATTTGTAGCCTTTACCATGCTCTATGAAAAGGATCTACCTCTATATCAGTTGTTGCCTCTAGATTGGGAATAACTTGAAGGCAGGTACTAATTCTGTGTCATCTTGATCTTTGTGTAGCTACGCAAATTCAGAGATGCTGCAAATATATGATCCTTTATTTCTCTCAAATAATTATTATCTTTGCTTGCCTGTACTTTTTGAGGTTGGTAGCCCCTTTGATTTTGTGCTAAATTTGAGAACTGGGATATTTCCTGACTTTGGAAGCCTGGCTCCTAGACCCAGCCTACCGAGATATTTTCTGCAGGCATTCACTTCTCAGATTCTGCCATCCTCCTGGAGCTGAAGAGGGATACTTTCTGATATTAATGAATCTTAAATCCTTAGATTGGTCCATGACACACGCCATATAAGAACTTCCTTTTCTTCCTCAATCCTCTTGGAAAGTCTAGTACAATCCACTCAAATTGAGATTTAAAACAAAGACAAGAATGATGTGGTTTGGGGGAATTTAGGCTTTTGATCAATAACTAAGACCCACTCTACCCCATTGAAGCAGGAACCACAAAGTGCTGACTATCTTTGTAGACTAGGAGAGACCAAAAAAACCCAAAAAAACAAAAACAATAAAAACCCCACAGAAACAAAAACAAAAACAAACAAACAGGAGAGATATCCATTGACATCTGGAGATCTTTTCTAACCATATTAGTATACCCAGTACAGATAAGATTCTTCTAAGTGGATATTCAATAAATAGGGTTGAATGGCTAACTAAATGAATGGGACTCTGATTGTTAGAACAAGGGTTCCTATATTTTCATTTCCATTTTAATAGTTTACCTTGCACTCAGGATTAGTATTATGCATGATAGGAGGTGCTGTTGTTTGAGTTGGAAATATTATTCTATTAATAATAAGAAAACTTAGCTATTCTCAGACCTATTACTATGGGACCCTACCCTATCTTGTTACTAGCCAGAGGCTATCTATATATATATATATAATATCTATATGCATAATAGAGAAATATGCTAATTAACCAGGACGCTGTAACGGGTCGACCATACAGGAGGAGGCTGAGCATGCAGCATTAGGGGTGGGGCAGCAGGGGCCTCCCCACGCCTACACTTGGGGAGGGCCTGGTCAGCAGCCACGGCCACGGCTGCTGTGGGGCCTGGGGAGCCAGGCAGGGCCGGACCCGCGAATCCAGGATGGGTGGTGCAGCTGGACCCACCCCCAGGCGGGTCCGGCCACGCAGCTTGACAGCAGACAACAGGGCCTGCTTGGCCGTAGCTGCGGCAACCCGGGATCAAGCAAGTGCGGCCCGCAGACAGGATACAGCAGGGCCTGCTTGCCCATCTCCGTGGTGTGGAGCAGCCAGAGAACCATGGGGAGCGGGCCTAAGCCATCAGTAGGACATCCCTGAGGGCTCCTGGATTGGAGAGGGTGCAGGTCGGGCTGAGGAACCCCCCTCCATGCACAAATTTCGTGCACCGGGCCTCTAGTATTATAATAATTATCCTCACGTTAATATATGCATTTTCTTTCATGATGAAGCTTAGTGGATTCGACACTCTAACTCAAAGGAAAGATGTTTTTGAAGAGACTGGTAGGCACCAGATTAGTGAAGGAGATGTTTTGTACCAGAGCACTCTGTTGTCATTCTATCCTATCACTTCATTGAGACCAACCAATAGCAAATCTGTTGAAATACTTTGCTAGGAAAAAAATGAAGTGAAAGGCATATTTTAGTCCACTAGGAATCAGGTGACCTAGATTTTATCTCTCATCCTCCTGAGCAGTGGTCTTACATCTGAAAATGGGGCTATGTGACCTGTGTATTAGGTCATGGAGTCCTTTTCTGACACTTACCATTTGTAATCTGGATAAAATTTTTCTGAGACTAGATGCACTATGAAAGTATTTGTGTGTGGTTTATTAGGGTTTCCCAACTTTTATAATTAAAAGCAGCTGTTTACTCTGAAATACTATTAGAAGTTGCTAAAAATGCAGATCTCTGGAGTGTGAGAGATGAGATAACAATTCTTTCATGTTGAGTCCTCACTGGTTTGTATCAAATGGAAATGACTTTGATATATATCAGTAGAAATGGATCATTTGGTTTATTCAAATTTTGGATAAATAATAAAGTTTAAGTTGAGAAAGAAAAGTCAAGGTTAACAGAATAAGTAAGTTTAAAAAGCAAACAGATTTTTGAGGAAAAATGGAACACAATGCATGTAATATTAGGATTTACCAAAATTACATATCCTAAATATGAAACAAATTATTTTTAAAGAATTGACATTTTTAGTAGGTTAGAGTGTTCTGAAGATATTTTCATGGAAAGGGCTCCTAATGGTTCTTATACTTTTCAGAATATGTGTTTAAACATATTGTGTGTGTGTGTGTATGTGTGTGTGTGTGTGTGTGTGTGCCTGGGCATGCAGGTTTAACTGATTTTAATATTCTGTTAAGTTGTTAAGCTATTTTTCAAAAAAAGACGACCCAATGTTTTTCATAGAACTGCCCTGGGAATATAAGAATGTGATAGTCCAGAAAATATACCAACTAAGTGGCAGACAGTACTATTCTGTGAAAAATTCCTACATTGCTCTGAAGGTCAGCCACAAACTTTTCTGTTGTTTGGATGCCAGAAAAAAAAATATGTTATTACAGATAAATGATACAAAACACACCTTTGTCTTTTTAATGCTGCAAAGTTTTAGAATCTCCTACACACTCCCTAACCCCCGCCCCCCCAAAATGTAAGAGAACCTCAGAAAGAGAAAATTGCTTCTGATTTTCCCTGTACAAATTAATTTTCAGGAAAATTGGAGAGAAAAGAAAATATATTAGAAGCCTCTTACTTGAGGGAAAGATCATTGCTGGCACATACTTAGACCCAGTGTATATTTTCCCCATTTGAGTTCCCTGTTGTCAGTTCTTTGGATATGATTCAGGCACTTATTGATCTAACCCTTCTCTGGTGATAGATGGGGTTGTATTTTGAGAAACATATTTTGCATGCATGGCATGAATCCATTTAGAAGGAAGTTTGGAGTTATAGGTGCCTTGTCTTTTATGCAAAAATGTTTCTATGAGTTAGGGGTCTGTGGGTCTGTGGGGTTACCACCTACCATCCTAACTTACATTGGTAGAAATAGAAAAATGTCAGCTTCCCACATGGAAAACTTTGGCATCCACATGGATAAATGGGTCAGGAAAACAGGTAACCCCTCGGGGTAATGATCCAGTGTTCTGTGGGCGACCGTGACAGCTTCCGGGTACAGAGTGCACAGAACACTCTGGGATGCCTTCCTGAGCTGAACTGTGAGCATTGAAGCTGACAGGAGGGAAGGAAGTTAATAATAGAGGAAAAATTTCAGTTCAAGTAAGACTTGAGGTGGAAATGGTGACTCCCCAAGAAAACTCCCTCTGGCTCTGTCTGACTTTTCTCTGCAACCCACATAAAATCTAAAAAAATATTCCATAGAGTGGTATACCCAGTTCTTCACAGAAGGCTTCTTAATGAGTTGAGATTTCTCCGTTTCACTCTGCCTTATATACCAGTAACAAGGAACCAGAGTCTCCATGGAAGTTAGACTCCTTCTGGGGCAAGTCACTGAAGACTCTCAAATTGACTTAACCCAAAAGGGAATATAATACCTTGTAGAAACGAAAAGGTTTGTGGGTGGGGAAGGCTTCCAATACAGCAGGATGAGGGAGCTCAACTGGCAAAAACCCAATCCTGGTTAAACCTAATTTTCCCCTCTCTGCACTTGAATTCCTGAAGCCAAACATGAGTGGGGAGAAACACTTGGTATTATCTTTACAAATAATAACTTTTTACGATGTTGAGCCACACCTATCCATTTCTGATTAAAAAAAAACACAACACCACTTTACTACAATTGACTAGGATATATACCTAGTCAGTTCTGCTATAGTGCTTATTGTCAAAATGTGAATTTATTCAAGGAAATTGATACGTCAGGGAAGAAATTTAGTATAGTGCAAGTTTTGCATTTTTGTATATATCATTTTATCTCTAAGGAACGAGAGGTGAATACTAGTACATAAAAGTGCACCCAGCTGAACAAAGTCATGCAGCAGTACGGAACCCAGACATCTGCTGGCTCCCTTAGTTCACCAAGCATGTTGAGCCACACCTATTCGTATCTGATTTTACAACTTTCTGATCTCAGATAATACTCCTTCTGCCACTTTATTAGATTGTTCAGTTTTTAAAAAAACATCTTATGATAGTGAAACTGATATATACGATATGAATTCAGCAAACACCAGAGGTTACATTTACACTGGTGTTATTTGTGTGTACTTGTTAACACCCTAGATAAGTAGCATTCTATTTTAGAAACTTCCTGAATCACTGGTGAAGCCACTGATGAGTCTGTTATTCTGTTTATGTGTCCCCAACCCTGTATCTGCTCCTTAATTGTGCATGGAGTAGGCAAACTTGAGACAGCAGAAAGCGAAATGGAAATGGAAGTGTTTGGAGCATTTGGAGGAAGCAATATTGGAACTGAATATCTCCGTTTGAAAATATGCTTTAGAGTCTGGGAAATGAGTTCTTTCAAGCATTGCTTCCCATCTGGGGTATAATTGAATCCTTCAGCTCCTTAGAAAGATAAAGTTTAGCTCCAACTTGATATGCATTTTCAAGGTAGCAGTAGTAGGACAGCACTCATATCAATCCTTCCATGCTCAGCAAACAGAGTTATTTTTATCAGTTTCAAGCAAGGGAGCTGGCATTCTGTTTAAACCGAGTAAATGATTTTGGGGACATCAGAAAAGACCCTTTACTGAAAGGAGCATTGCCAACTCAATCAATAATGCCTGAATGGTTCCCTGTGACAGCTAGAGATTAAGCTTCAAGTGCAGCCATCTCTGGATTTGATTTCTTGGCACCCTAATGTAGATTCAGGTACAAATGGCAGCAAGTCCTCCCGTGGCAAATTTCAGGACAAGGAAACTGGCAATGAGCAGTTGATGAAAAAACCTGAGAACGATACAATTAAAAGTAAACAACCAGATCTGGAACAAACGACATTTATTGCCTACGTAGCTGGCAGACTGTGAAATGCCCTGTTAACGTGGCACCGTACCTGTGTGTGAGGGTGCTGGCAAGAACTGAAACCAGAGGTGGTCTTGTTGTGTGTGGTCATGAACAGTATTTGCACAGCCTGCTTTGTTATCACTTCGCATCTCTTAAGGGACTCGAATGTCTCTTAAGAGTCTTTATCCTAAGCCTTGAGTAGAAGCTAATGGGAAGGTGGTACTTAAATGGCTGAACGGTAATGTACCAACTCTGAAAGGATGAGCCATGAAAGTATGGAATGTACAATGAATAGGTAGCAACTAATGTAATCTCCGGTAAGGTAAGAAAACCACACGGTGCTATTTGACAGCACGACCTTGGAAGCCAAGCAGACCTGCGCCTCTTCCTCACCCTCCACTTACGGTTCACATCATAGAAGAAACCATTTTGCCATCGCGAGTCTCACTTGATTCACCTGTAAAATCAGAATTGATGCGATCACTTTGGAGGCTTTTAAAAAAGATTAAAGGAGGTAAAGTTGTATGAGCATTTTCTAACATGTTTGGCACTTGGAAAAGGTGGGGAATGGAGGCTAAGAGGAATAAAAAGAAACAAAGGAGAAAGCATTGTGTCAGAGTGCCACCTTTGGAGACAGATGCACCTCCAGAGATGGCCGGGATTGTTGTTGTAACCCCACAGCAAAACCAAACACATACACCTGAGATTATTATCACCATTTAGTGCTATTATTTTTTTATTGATGCGGGTACTCATTTGCCAGTCAACAAATATTTGAGTGACTATTTATAAGGCACCAAGCGATGCTCCAGGGATAAAACAAAGTAACAGACCGGCCCCATTCTAGATGTCTTCATTTGTAAAGTTAGGAAATAGAGACACGTAATCTATTAGTTCACTTTCCTTTTGGATGTTCTAGGATACTGATTATTACTGGTATTAATCCTATGAATGCAACAATTTCTATTGTCTTAACTTGGGCTGCTGTAAGAAAACACCATAAACTAGGCATCTTAAACAGCAGACTCTTATATCTCACAGTTTGAGAGGCTGAGAAGTTCAATATCAAAGTGCCAGCAGATATGGTTCTTGGGGCGGGCCTCTTCCTGGCTTGCAGGTGGCCACCCTCTGGTTGTGTGCTCACATGAGCTCTTCTTTGTGTTTGCGTGTGAAGAGAGAGTGAGATCTCTGTCTTCCTCTTCTTCAAGGCCACTGATTTCATCATAAGTGCCCCATGCTCATGGCCTAATCTAAACCTAATTATGTTCCCAACATGTAAACTGGGGGTGGGAGCGGGGTACACAAACATTCAGCTCAGGACAACTATATATGATCATTAAGGCAGGAGTCTTATTGGGTTTTCTCTTATCCTCCAAAAACCCTCCATTAGATAGTTATCCGGGTGCTCAATTGACAGATAGAAGCCAAGGCTCAGAGAGGTGAATTGAATGATCAAAAGTCTCATAGCCACTAAGTGGTGGGGACAGAATTCTGACCTGCAGTTGCCTTTGTGATCACTCATCTTGGGCTCTTTCAGCGACCTAACGCTGTGTATTTTAGCACTATTAACGTGAGCTTCACAAAGCATCATTCAGATGAGAGATGTCGACAGAGGTTAGTCAGCTGGTGGAGACAGGACTGTTCTTTAAATCAGTAGACACACATATTTTAAACAACATTCGAACATGCTAAAAAAGAACACTTTGTATTAGAAAAGATGACATTTCTTGGGATACAGTTATTCATGACCCCATCAGCTGTCACTTCAGGGGAAAATATCTGGAAGAAATATCGAGGTCACTAAAACAGAGAGCTTTGTAGTTGATCCAGCCCATCTTGCATGCATCCCATTAGCCTCAGAAGCTTCTGGATAGATTTATTAGGGAATGTCGGTGTCTCTATCTGGCAGTGTGGGATGTTTTTCCCTTCAGAGCCCATTGATCAAACACTCTGTTGACACTCTTACCGGTGTACCCTATTTTAGCACCCATGTCTCTGGACAATACCAAGATTGTAGTTCTAAGGAGGTGACTTGGGAATTTTGTCCTCCCACAAGTAATATCTAGTTAATAACTTTCATGCAAATAGGAATATTTATACCAATTCCACCATTTTTATGGTTTCAAAAAAATAAGAACTACAAAGCTTCATCTTTGAATTGGCCCTATGTTGTTCAACACTGATTCTCAATAAGGAAGTTTGGCCAGAGGGAAAAGTCCATACGGTGCTTTCTTAGCCAATTATATTCTTAAAGGGGATGGAGAGGGTAATTAGTTCCTATTTGTGCTTTTGTTTGTTGAGAAATGCTGAGGACTCAGATGAATTATACTAAGTTCACATGGTGGTAGAGATTGGAAAGAGCTTCCTGACTGCACTTGTGCCCCAACCGGGATGCAGCCATTTCTGCCGTGTCCCCTTGGGTCTTGCCACCGCATGTTCCTGTTGCAGGCATGGGGTATCAGCCACTCTGCTTTCTCCTATTTGGTGAGACTCCAGAGAATTTTAGATCCTAATCGCTAGGAACATCAAATTGTCAAATCCCTGGGATCCTTCTTGTTTCTATTATATAGCTCAATGAAGCTACTGCTCTTTTAGTATAACAACCTGTGGATTTTAAAAATATATTCTTCCTCTTCCCCATCGCCATGTCCACTCCTTGGGGGCAGATATATTGTTCTTATATCCTTGGTGTCTAACACAATGTCTAACATGCGCATGCTTTGTTAGCATTTGCTAAATTAAGTTAAATTACATTGCCACTATAGTAATGGCAATAGCAGTAAAGACAGCAAAAAGGCGGCAGACACTACAGAGATGGAATGCCAAAGCTTGACAATGATTAAATTCAGGGTATGTAAGAAAGAAAAAGTCAGGGGTGAATAATATACAATTTCTCCTCAATTTACATTGGAATTACATTTTAGTAAACCTATAGTAAGTTGAAAATATCAAAGTGGAAAATGCATTCAGTATATCTAACCTACTGAATTAGCTCAGCTTAGCTTAAACGTGCCCAGAACACTTACATTGGCCTACACTTAGGCAGACTCATCTAATGCAAAGCCTGTTTTAGAAAAAAATTGCTGAATGTCTCATGTAATTGATTATACATATAGCTTTTGCACCATCTTAAATCCAAAAAATCATTAGGTTAAATCCTCGTAAACCAGAGACCATCTATAAATAAGCTGGGTGCCAGAGATAAAGCACAGCAATGGGTTTAAGGAGATAATAATAATAGCTACAAGTTATTGAACCATCACCATGTGCCCAGCACTGTGCTTATTAGTGCTTCCCATTTATTATCTCACTGAATCTCCATATAATAACTGTTTTACAAATGAGATACTTGATCAAAATGCTAAGGAATTAGTAAGGCCAGAAATGGAACTAAGTGCTATTTCTCTGTATTCCACAAAACCAGCGTTACTCAAAGTGTGATATAAGAACTCCCCAAACCAAAAATTATGCAGAGCTGGTGGTCTAAAGTGCATAATCCTGGGCCCCACCACAAGCATGCCATTGTGGAGCCAAAGACTCTGCATACTTAAAAGCACCCCGAGCAATGCTTATGCCAGCTAAAGCTTTATCAGTATTGTTTTCAATTCAATTTACTAAACCTTTATGAAGCTGCTGTAATGTTATAGAAGTTGGCTCAGGCTCCGCAGATATAGAAATAAACAACATAATTTCTTCCCTCCAGGAGCTACTAGACTAATGAGAAAAAGAATGAAGAAGAAATAGACCATGGAAACACATTGTAATAAATGTTTGGGTGGCCGCGGGGAACACCTAAGGGGACATGCTGGCCAGTGGTGTGCAGAAATGGAGTTAGAAACAGCCACCAGTTAGTTATAAATTTGAAACTCGTGAGATAAGTCAAGATTAAATATGGTGAAATTTGAAAGGTTCAGGAGGTGAGAATGCTAAGAAAGAGTCTAAAAACCAAGAAGACAGGAGCAAAACTTGAGAGATTACTTCTTATCTGACATTTTCTTCTTGAAAACATAGTACCCTCAATAAGTGAACCACTCATTAGCATAACCAATGAAATTGCCCTTTTGCATGGCCTAAAACCTTCAGATCACTTGATGAGTTTTCTTTGCTCAAGGAGAATTTTGAAAGTGAGTTGCCTAACTTGTTAACTTTCCAGTTGACTTTTCATAAAAGGTATGTGTTATACCAGTGAGTTGCAAAGTTGCATTTCAGGTGGTCTATTTCCAAAATGC
Source organism: Cnephaeus nilssonii (assembly GCF_951640355.1). Taxonomy (NCBI): domain Eukaryota; kingdom Metazoa; phylum Chordata; class Mammalia; order Chiroptera; family Vespertilionidae; genus Cnephaeus; species Cnephaeus nilssonii. The sequence goes on from NC_137082.1 coordinate 86,130,555, forward strand.
ATGCATTAACAGTTTCATTATTCTAATGTAACTCTAAATTAGATGCTTTTGCACTACCCAATTGTAGTAAACAATTAAACCCCATCTCCTCAGTATTCTCTGATGGCAGTTAACCCCTCCAGTACCTGGCTGCTGCCTGGCCTGTGGTTGCCCAGCTGTAGGCAGGACAAAGTACCTATAAATTGTGAAATTTACCTGAATGAAAGGTAAAGGCCCTGACAGCTTCAAACGTGTTCCATAAAGAGATTATTATTATTATTATCATCATCATCACCCTTGCCTGTTTATATCAGAATACATTGAAGAGTTAGTAACATTTTTTCATTTAAGAACAAGAACCATAAAGGAGAATTTTAAAAGTGATCTGCCTGCTGAAACCGGTTTGGCTCAGTGGATAGAGCGTCGGCCTTCGGACTCAAGGGTCCCAGGTTCGATTCCGGTCAAGGGCATGTACCTTGGTTGCGGGCACATCCCCAGTGGGGGTTGTGCAGGAGGCAGCTGATCAATGTTTCTCTCTCATCGATGTTTCTAACTCTCTATCTCTCTCTCTTCCTCTCTGTAAAAATCAATAAAATATATTTTTTTTAAAAAAGTGATCTGCCTAACTTCCAACAATAAGATTGTTGAGAATTATCTAATAAACATGTCAGAGGAGAATTTGGAGTTGGTACCTTTTTGCTTTCTATGTTTGCTTGCTGTATAAAGCAAAAGCAAGAGAGTCTTTATCTGAGTTGGACAATGAGCTTAGGTTTGTAAGAAGATTTCACCATAAAATGCAAAGACCACGATATAAGAGCACAGTGTTTCTTAGAGTTACATTTTGGCCCTTGTACTTGACGAGCAAAGAGGGGGAGATGAAGTGTTTCCCTGAGGTTTGAAGAGTGTTAATCAGAGGAGAGAATGCTTGGGTTTACAGATTGTTCCATGCCAGGACTGACATGGTCCCAAATAATAAAGGCAGCCAGATATTGCTCACACAAACACGGTGGCAGACATACATATACATGCACACATATATGTATATATTTGTTTATGATATGCAGGGTCTTTCAAACTATAAGACTCAGGACAGAGGTTTAAGAGTGGAATTCTTAGTAGTCAACAAAAATTCCTAGATCTCTCTTGATGTAAATTGCTGTCAAATACATAGTAGATTTTGCTGTTTTTAATCTAATGCATGCCTTCATCATTTGCTCTTAATAGATTACATTTTAAAATTTGATACCAAGTCTTCTGAATTTTTAAATCCAACTGATCACTATGCATTACATGCAAATTTTATAAGAATTTCTTCATGGATTTAAAGTATTAGGCAAAATGCCCCCAAATACCATTTTCATTTACTATGTAGGAGAACCATTCAAGTTTATAAATGAGTTGTCTATGTGGTGAGATTTTATAAATCTTAAACACACACACACACACACACACCTTTTCCATGGTTTCTGAAATCCATACTTGTAAAGCAGTGAAATTACCATGGAGATTGGTCTTACCTGCAGGGTGATAGCTAAGGTATCTTGAGGTCAAAAAAGTATGAATGCCCAAGGCAGACAGAGCCTCAAAATTGGAATATAATCAGTGCTGGAAGTACCCTTTCACCAAGTAATCTGAAAAATAAATAATTTGTGTTAGTATGAAAGGACTACTGTCATTTTGCAGCAAGGCATTGCACCAATTACCCTTGACCTGCCTTTGAGTCTTTCTGATTTTTATGAGACTTAAGTTGATATTTATTATTTTAAACAATGCATTTATTCTAGCGAAATATTGTTTTACTGGCAGAATAAAAAGCAAACTGACAATTTTATTTTTCCGGTGTTTTCTTTTTAATATCTACTCTGTATAAACTGTTTGTGCAGAACAGCCTTGGATTAGCTCTATGTACTCTCATGTTCGACTAGGAATTTTAAAGCTGGAAAAAAGCCTTGCACTGATTTTCTTTCTTTGTTTTAGCAGCAGAGAGTGTTCTTATGCAGCTTTAAGTTACTATGGAAACTCAGTATATACAGCTGATCAGCACATTGCTTGCTTCCTTGGAGGTATTAAAGGGCTGAGAGTAACATCACAACCGTCCCCTCCCCAGTGACATAGGAAGGGGCGCCAAGGAATCATGAACACATGGATTCCAAATGAATCTTCTAAATTTTCAGGGAAACACTTTGGAGCCAATAAAAGCTAAGTGAGGTTCTCAGTGTTCACAATCTGCCCTACTTTAGCATCAGAACCAGGAGTCCGAGTTCAGGGGTCTCCTGTTTCTTAGATGGTGGTTTTCTCAGGTCATCCTGTATATCATCTCCCTTCACCAAATTTGCGGTCGACAACCTTGCCTTGCTCTATCCTCCACATGATTTCGCTTAAGGGTTTCTGTGCTCTTGTCACCAGCAGCAAGAGTTTCTCTGAAGTCCTTCTAAGCCCCGGTGGAGAAGAATGATTTTTTTTCAAAAGGGAAAGGAGCATAAATATATTTACCCTCTGTTTTTATCTATGCACAGTTTACACAAACTCTTAGGATTTCTAGAAGGTTCTTCTACTTAAAGCTAGAGCGTTGAGCCCTCCCAATAGGTAGATTTTTAATTAATATCTTTCTAATCATTGGAAATTTTAAAAATACAAAAAAGGAAAAGAGATATATCCATACTTCCATAACCCCTGTGACATCTTAGAATATTTCTTCCCAGAGTCCTTTTTAAAAATTATTTTTAGAAAAATCACTCTGTTAATTCTGTGAAAATAAACCAGGTGAATTAAAAATCTTCTCAAATCTCAGCATTCCATGTTTCAAGTGTGGATTTCAGTTCATGTCTCATTTAAGGGCATGATTGATGAAATTATTACTATAAAACATCTTTCATAACAGGGATTAGCATTCTCATTCATCTTCTCATTTCCCCACCTTCTGGTCTGGGTAGGTATATTATTAGTTATGCCTACTCAGGTGTTTAACAATGGAATTCTCTTCAGTAACCATTATTTACATTGTCTTTACTTTTATTTCTGTGTAGAAGTGGATTCTGCATCCATCATTGGTCCTTTTTTCACAATGCCTAACTTTTAATTTTGATGATACTGTTAATTACCTGGATTTTGTCGTCAGACTTATTTTAGAAGTGCTACAGTTTCTGAGCACTTTCGTAGTTGAGAATGTGACCGTAGATAAACAAACATATATAATATTCTTTGTAGATAAGTGGTAATATATAATATTCTTTGTAGATAAATGATCAGAAATAATATTTCTCCATTGTCTTCTGGAATTGAATTGTTCTATGTGGGAACCCAATGTACCCCTCAAAAATGTATTTTGCTGTTGATTTTTCTGTCTGAATGTTCATCTAATTTGTCATTCTCCAGATGCAATAGCTCAAATATATGCCTCACTCTTAAGAAATATATTTTCAATTTCCCGGGAACATGGCATAGTCTTGCAATCTAAAAGTGGAAGTTTATTTTTCAGGGAAAATTTCCTATTATTTTATCTGTGAATGTACTTTCTGTTCCCATGTGGGCTTGCTACATCAAGAATGCCAGTTATCTTAATGTTGGATCATCTTTGCTTGTCTTCTTCCCATGCAAGTTTTGCTCTAATTACTTTAGTCCTATTGCCTTTTCATCTCCATTCACTGATTATCTCAAGTCTCCTCTGTGTGAGCAGCTTGATTTTTAGTGGTGTCATTATGTTACTGTGCTCTCTAATTTATGTATTGGCACTTTAATGATCTTGTTTTGGTCCCTGATTTGTTTTCTTAGGTCTGCTACCTCCCTTTTCATGTTATTCTATTGTTTTATCACCTAGTCTTTGACCTCTAGTTTTATTGAATTCATTTTCATATTAAATTAATTTATTGTGTGAAGCAACTTGAGGAATTTTCTTCTGCTTTACTTTTATATTTTCTGCTGGATGGCATGCTTTGTTTTCCTTCCCCCCCCACCCCCTCTCTCTCTCTCATGATTGCTGGCTGTAGTATATTTCTTTATTTTTTTAATATATTTTATTGATTTTTTTTTTTTTTACAGAGAGGAAGGGAGAGGGTTACAGAGAGTTAGAAACATCGATGAGAGAGAAACATCGATCACCTGCCTCCTGCACACCCCTTACTGGGGATGTGCCGCAACCAAGGTACATGCCCTTGACCGGAATCGAACCTGGGACCCTTCAGTCCGCAGACCAACGCTCTATCCACTGAGCCAAACCGGTTAGGGCTGTAGTATATTTCTATATTCCCATATATGTCTTTCGTCTTGCTCAGGTATAGGTGGCTCTGTTCAGACACTATTTGTTCTAATGTGGTAGAAGTTCCTTCTAGACTCATTTACCCCCAAGTTCTGAGACCCCTTGGTGTCCTGTTTGAAGGTGGACACCTCGGGTTTATGCATTTTTATAACCAGCAGGAATGGTCACGGAGTGAGGTCAGCAGGAGCAGCATTCAGTCTAACACCCCACTTTGTTGCCAGGAGCTGTCTCCTATCCTCTTCCATAGGGAAGGGGCTTGTCCCCAGGTTGCCATGGTAGCCCCAGAGCCTTCCCTTAGTCAGCTCCATCTCCTGCGTGCCTCCCCAGCAGCCACCACAGCTTCTCCTCACTCAGAAAAGGGAAAACATAAGGCTGGTCTTAGGCCCTTCATTGCTTCGGGTTCGGAGGTATTCATGAGAACACTTAGCCTTTCCCCAAACTCCAGGACAATTTCTGGGCTTTAAAGGCAGATAAGGAACGAAATCCTGCTCTACCTTTCTGCTCACCTCCAGAAATGTCTGTCTTGATTTTTATTTTTTTTTTGCAGTTGACTTTACTTTCTTCTCTTTGTTTGCTTGCTGTGGTTGATTTTTATGTATCTCTGTGTGTGCTCTGTGACATAATTTTTTTTTTATTTTATTAGATATCGGGGGAGGGAAATTAGTTATATGTTAGAATCCATTATCTTCTCAGTTCAATGTGCAAAAAAGTTCCCTAATAGAACATCTACTATTCCCAAGAAACAAAAAATGATTTTTCTAATGCAATTTACTGTAGCTCTTCAATGTCCATAAATATATACATAGAAATAGCACTCCTGTACAACAGAAATATTTCTTTAGACTTTAAAAATATCCATATTTTTACTTCAAATACCAAGAGGGCATAGAAGAAAACATTTGACTAAGAGAAAATAATATCTCTCAAATTTCTGTCAATATGTTGTGTTAGAAGCTGGATAAGTTCCTTTATATAGTAATTATTTATGTCATAACACACGAGTTAACATTTTTATCTTGTTTTTCTTAATATGTTTTCATTCCCTTCATTGCTCAAATTGAAAATTGGACAAAGAAAAATGTTTCTAAATTATATGTGTATAGGTGTATATTTTGTGTGTTGATGTGTATATGTGGCATTTGAAATATAGGTATTCTATATGATCATACAGTTTACGTAGAAACATATAGAAATGCACACACATACAAGCAACTGTCGGAGAGTTGCCAATTGATAGCACACAAATTGAAGGCAATTGATGGCACACAAATCGAGTTTCCAAAGACATAGCAATCACAACACATGCACACAGAATGAGGACCTTGAGATAATCCTGCTATAATTTTTATCACTGGTTTGAGCCTCATAACATTATTCTCCTAATTTTAGGTTTCACAATTAAAAAGAGAGAAAAAGAAAGCTCAGTCTGAATTTAGAAAGAAAAAAAAAGCCACCCTGATTAAAGAAAGAAGGGGGACTGAGGGAGGTTAATGGGATTTTTTATCTGGATGAAGACAGTTGTGAGGAGAGACCTGAAATAGTTTTGAAGCATATATAAAAGACTTGAAAATAAAGGTTGATGATCACATATTCTTCACCTTCATAGCACATGGCCAATAATTTTTACATAGGAGGAGAAAATTATTTGGGCATATTGTGCTCACAATAAGAAGTACTAACGGCGTGTGGAAAATAAAGTCAAAAAGTCTAAATTGTTCATTATTCTAAGATGAACAAAATAGCATCTTTTCCAATTATAGTAGAAGAGCTTATAGTTTAATGCTTCTGTATTCTATTATTGTGATTAGTATTAATTAAACGGAAAAAGTGTACCCTTATGTTTTTAATGTGTTCCTCACTTAGCTTTTCCATAGCTATTACTCATTTGTAGACAGGAAATGAATAGAAAATGCTAAGAATGAAATCCATAGCTAAAAAAACCACGTTTTTCCAGAATAATGGCAGCCCCAGTCAATATTAATAGAAAAAGACTCAAGTGTACTTTTATTTTCAATATAAAACACATTCTAGTCACTTAAGGAGAGAACCAAACTTCACCCAACCTAATTTTTTTAGGGGAGTATAGACAGGTATGTGTGAGAGACAGTTTAAATAGAGAATGAAATGCAAATCTCAACAACCAACCCTGTGGGGGAGGACAGGGGTGTAGGTAGGAAAGAGAAAACTAGAGAGAAATATTCAGCTGATTTCAAGTTACTTGTCACGTAAGAATAAGCCTGGAGATAAGTGTTGGATTGGGTACCTTGTTAATAAAGGAGAAGGAGGATTATGCATTTAGTGATCAAGTTAGCTGAAAGAAAGATACTTTGGAAACAAAAATTGGTGCAGAAAGAATTGAAACTATGATGTGAGAGAACAATTTCAAATCCATAAATTGAGCAGTCCATTAGAAACATTATTCCTGCCCTAACCAGTTTGGCTCAGTGGATAGAGCATCAGCCTGCGGACTGAAGGGTTCCAGGTTTGATTCCTGTCAAGGGCATGTACCTTGGTTGTGGGTACATCCCCAGTAGAGGGTGTGCGGGAGGCAGCCGATTGATGTTTTTCTCTCATCTATGTTCCTATCTCTCTATCCCTCTCCCTTCCTCTCTGTAAAAATCAATAAAATCTATTTTTTAAAGGAAAACTTAATTCCTTAAAACTAGGGTTTAGAAGAGGTATGTTTTACATGGAAACCTGAATTTATATGGAATATTTTCCATCCTATGACATGTTTTCTCTAAATTTACATTCAATTCCATATTGCTTCCTCTGTACCAATCTGAATATGATTCCATATGAAAATATGGCTCCTTAAAGTGAAATTATCTGTTGATACAACTGCAGTACTGAATTTAAAAGAACACATTTATTTTGGATATAGAGGTAGCCCAATTGGCCAATAAACATATTCTATGCATTTGGTGTGGTCACTTCCTTCAGATATTTGCATTCTAGAGAAGACCAATAGTCTTATCTCCACTATTTCAACAACAAAGTGAGTAACTTGAAGGGCCTGGAGAGGTAGAGAAAGGTGTTAGGACTCAGGGGAAGGAGCCAGCCTTTCACAGTCCTCTAAGCAGAAATGCAGCCACTCAAGGATCCTGCAGCTTTTATATCCCCCACAATAAAACCTCACCAATCTGATGTTGTGCTTGATTCTTTCTCACTCACCAGAGTGGCTTGTGCTGCCTATTGTTCATTCATCTGCATAACTTTAAACATAACTTTGCAATTTTAAAGAACTGTAGTAAGACTTTAGGATGTATAGTTGCTTCTCAAAGTCAAGGTCTTATGGAGAATATTAATTATCTATGTTAGAGCCCTATTGTACAATTGACCCACATTTCTTATGCACCTAAATAACTGGAAAATAATTCTTAAATAATGTATTAAAGGCAAAAAGACTAAAAGTCAAGTCTACATAAGATTAGAGAACAATATGGGACATTACTTAAGATTTATTATGTTATATAATAAAAGGCTAATATGCAAATTGACCGAATGGTGGAACGACTGGCCGCTATGAGTGCACTGACCACCAGGGGGCAGACGCTCAATGGAGGAACTGCCCCCTGGTAGTCAGTGCACTTCCACAGGGGGTACGCTGCTCAGCCATAAGTGGGGCTGACAGCTGGTGAGTGCAGTGGCGGTGTCAGGACCCTCTCCTGTCTCCACGGCAGCACCAAGGATGTCCAACTGATAGGCCTAAGCCATCAGTCAGACATCCCCCAAGGGCTCCCAGACTGCTAAAGGGCACAGGCTGGGCTGAGGGGGGATCCCCCCACCTCCCCAGTGCATGAATGTCATGCACCAGGCCTCTAGTTTGAAATAAAACCCATCATATTCTTTAGGTTGTGTAGGCTGGACTCTCCCAAGCCCTGTAAGTTTGGGGACTGAAATTACAGAAGAAACTTTACTCTGCAAAGTTCTAGTCATTTGCCACAGTATAGACACTTCTTAGAAAAACAAATAAATTTACAGTAAACTTTTACCCAAATTTAAGGTTTAGTTGTACAATCTCACTATTGTAGTAAAGAATTACCTTCCATCTTCCATCTGTTAGTCAATTCTAAGTATAAGAAGTATATTCAAAAGCAGAATTGTATTTTCCTGTATTTCTGTTGCATGTTAGTCATTATTCCTTCTTACCTCAGCTCCTAAATAAAAACAATGATCTATATATGCACTATAAGTACTTAAAAAGATTCTGAGAAACCATAGTCTGATGGGAATGTTGATAATTTACTTGTGGTCATGAATTTTATTTCATCCAAAGAAGAAAAGTATTAAAAAATCAATATATTGTCTGAAATTGTTGTAACATTGTACATCTTAAGAAATTTTCTAAAGCAGCCTAATATTATGTAAATTGAACAATGTGATAAACTTGAAAATTCATGAAACTTTATCTTTATTAACTCATTAAGAGTCGCTGCCGATCTAATAGTTTAAAGAAGTGAAACAATTTCTTCTGCCAGAGTGAGAGAGGAAACTACATAATATCCAAACAGAATTTTTTTTAAAAAAAGCATATTCTGCAGGCCCCTTTAAGAATCACTGTCTACCTGGTAAATAATGATATATTTGAAAGGTATCTTAAATAATAAGTGCTATAAAATTGGGCACAGAGAGAGCATTACAAAGAGCGGAAAAATCTATTCTCAGCTTCACGAAAGACAGAATTTCAAGGAAAGGAGGTATTTGAGCTCCTCTTAGAGAATGAATAAAAATTACATCATCTGAGGAATGCAGTTCCATCAGGGATCCATAATCATAAAAATGCTGGGGAAAGGTATCCATAGCCATTGATAAGCCACATTCACTCTTTAGTCCCAATTTCAATTTGTGTTGAGAATGTAGAGCTACAGAGCTGTGAAAGGTGTAACGTGATTATTATACCTTGGTCCTAAATACTAGGAAGCAATCATAAAATGGGATGAATGGATCTTAACCTGTTGATCACAGAAAAAGACAAAGAGACCAAATAAGAAGAGAAAACCTGAGTAAACTTCATTTGTCCACTCTCTCTCAGAATAGCATAATGATCAAAATTACGTTAAGCCATGTATTGATTTCATGTTCATGGGATAGAGCCTTTTCCCCCAAGGACTTACAAACTCATGCTAAGGTAACCATGTCTAGTGCTATAAAACAGGTAAAATAAATACTACAGGTATTCTTAAAGGAGAGAAAATTTTACAAGAAAAATAATAAGGACATTCTTTTTGAAGGATAGGTAGGGTGTCTAGACTCAAGATGAAAGCGAAAACAGTTCAGGATGAGAAAATAGAATGAACAAAGAGTTGGAATTAGAAAAGGGCCTGCCTCAGAGAATTATAGTGAATTTAAAATTTAAAAAGTATGGAGACTGCCCTAACCGGTTTGGCTCAGTGGATAGAGCATCAGCCTGTGGACTGAAGGGGTCCCAGGTTTCGATTCCGGTCAAGGGCATGTACCTTGGTTGAGGACACATCCCCAGTAGGGGGTATGCAGGAGGCAGCTGATCGATGTTTCTCTCTCATCGATGTTTCTAACTTTCTATCACTCTCCCTTCCTCTCTGTAAAAAAATAATAAAATATATTTAAAAATAAATAAAAAAGTATGGAGACTAATAAATTGGGCATGGTCAACTCTCAATAAACATTGACTAGTAAATACACACTTAATCAACATCTGTATAAAATTGAGGACACAATCCAAATGAAACAACTAATATATTTGCTCAGAGGCATTCAAAATATTTCTGATCTTTTTGGATCATTGGAAAGGGACTGTAAAAAGTTTCATACTAATATTATTATCATTTATAAAGAAAAAATTTAGCCCAATGTACAATGAAGATACATTTGCTTTAGAAAATTTCTCAGACATACCTTTTATCATGTCTTTAATTTATGAATATTACTGCCTCCCAGCCAAGTCATCTAAGTTAATTTTCTACTGACAAAGATTTAAAAATTTTCAAGTTGTTTAGTATTCTAGGTCCTAATATTTAATTAAAATTTAGGAAAATAAGACATGCCAGGAGGGAGGAAGGAAGGATGGAGGGAGAAGAGAGAGATAGAGAGGAGAGAGAAAGAGAGAGTGAGAATTGTGATTGAGATTTTCAAAATCATTAAGTAGAAAAACTAGAACTTGAATCCTGGGAGCTTCCTACTAGCTCTCCCATCAAAGATTATAAATTCACTTTGACATCAGGGGGTTTTGCTGATTGTGGTTGGAAAGAACAAAATATGGTGGTTACTCAAAGGAGCAAAAATTAGCACTCCTTACTCATTGAGCATAACAACAAAAATGACAAAAAAAATGCAATCTAACTTTATATATGCGTACTAAAAATGCATATTTATGTCCCCAGTGGAGAGGAGATCAAGGCTGCTACTGCACTGTGCATATAACCTGGGTCGCAGGCAATATGAATATTCAATTCTGACATCACTTTAAGAGTCCCAGTGGAAGAGGATGAACGTTGCTTTTTAAAATCTTTCTCTCTCAGGCAGAGTTTTGAGGGTCCAAACCTAGGAGATTCATTAGCAAGAGTGTGTTATATTTGTAAATTTCTTTCAGCCGCAAATTTCCATTCCAGAATTACTAGCTTTATGGTAATTAAGACATTACATCACACTAGGATCTCACATACCATGCTGAGAAAATGATAATACAAATTGCTAGGACAATAGGACTGTGTCCACCGTAAGAAGGACAAGTCATTTTTTGTACCCTGTTACCACAGCCAATTTCAACAGGGAATGAGTCTATCCCATTAACTAAATCCTGATGACACTCTAGAATTACAGGGACGCGAAGCTTTCTTCTCCTGTACTCAGGGCTGTCTTTAGTCCGGTCAGCATGTCCTTATTTACTTTATCAGCATAGTTTTCATAGTTTTATGTTCTTTTTCAGGGCAGGTCAATTGGATGCCATTAGTTGGATATTCAGAATGTTTATTCTATGTAGGTTTTGGTTTTTTTTTCCCAAAAGTGTTTTTGTTTTTCTCTCTGTTTTTCTTCTGGCAAAACACCATGAACTGAAATTGTGTAACTGCATTTGGTGGCAGGGGAGGGGACGAGAGGAGAAGGAAATAGATAAATAGATGTGTTCTAAAGTAGTTCTTGTATAACAAGCTGAGGGTTTGGGGAAATTATTTGAATTACAAATATTTTCTGTCCCAGAGCAGTGTTTCTAACTCAGTGAAAACCTTGGCATGCAAATTCACATCTCGGCCCCTCGCTTTTGTTCCCTGTCCTGCAGTTCCGCCCTGGTTTTTAAATCACCCCTCCAACCTCTATGCCTACGAGAGCATGGACATCGAGTTCGAGTGCGCCGTCTCCGGGAAGCCGGTGCCCACTGTGACCTGGATGAAGAACGGAGACGTGGTCATTCCCAGTGACTATTTTCAGATCGTGGTAATCATCCCTTCTCCTATCCCACTCATTGGTGACTGTGTTTTCAGGTGTCTTTCTGTCCTGGGAAGAAGGTTCCTGTTTGGCATTGGTGTGACGTGTTGAACACAATTGTCCTAAGAAAGCAAGTGATTCTAGACTTAGAATTTTTGAGCTAAAAAGAGTGATCAAACCCCCCCCCCCTTTTTTTTTTTTTTGGTTAATCCTCACCCAAGAATATTTTCCCCATTGATTTATTTAGAGAGATTGGAAAGGAGGGAGAGAGGGAGAGAGGGAGAGAGGGAGAGAGGGAGAGAGGGAGAGAGGGAGAGAGGGAGAGAGGGAGAGGGGGAGAGAGAGAGAGAGAGAGAGAGAGAGAGAGAGAGAGAGAGAGAGATTGCCTCCCGCACACACCCCAATTGGGCCCAGAGATTAAACACGCCTTTGATTGTGAATGGAACTCAAGACCCTCTGGTCCGCCTGCGAGCTGATACTCCAACCACTGAGCTACACAAGCCAGCCTCACCCACCCCTTTTTGTTTTTAACAGACAAGGTTTTAAACAGAGGAAAAACAGAGAACTTCAGACTTATTTCCAAGTATTCTCATTGCTGTTCTTGGGAAAACAGTTTAGGACCTTGCTCTGGACTATATGGAGCCAGGAATCTCTTACTGCCATGGCTTACCATTGTAATGAAGTTTCATTAGGTGTGCTACTTACGATTCCGGCAGTCTTACTTGGGTGATACAGGCAGCTTCCCTTCCAGCGAGGACCAGCTGGCCTTACATGAGAGTAGACAGGGCAGGGGTGATGCTGGCAGGGATGGTGGTAGTGGCCGTGGCAGAGAAGCCAGAGGTGACATTACGTTGTAATTTTGAACATTTTAAAGCTAAGAACAGTAGTTCTCGTTTACTTTAAGTCTCGGGACACCCTAGGTTCCTATCCCCGTGGGAGATAATAGTCACTGAGTTGTTGTCCTGGTACAGAGTGAAAGCTCAATACTATATTATTGTTGTTCTTTTCACTGTTACCAGGAGAATTATTTACTCATTGGAAAATGCTCTATGAAAACTCTCCTTGAGATGTAGGTTAGCATTGGAGGTTCTGAATTCACATATATAAACATATGAGAAACTCCAAATGTTAAAGAACTTTTGCAGCCAAAGAAACATATGTGGGGTCCACATCTGTCAAAGAAGAGTGTTCTAGAGTGTTCTTCTAAGCCAGGGCTCCCCATAGAATGGGGCTGGAGCATAGGTGCCCTGCGGGCTGAGACTCAAGCCCTCTCCATGGCCTTCCCCGGCTCTCAATGCTGGAACTTTCAGGAACTTCCCTGGCCTATGAGTGCCTGCATTATGCCATACTGTAAGGGTTCTTAAGGGATAAATTCATAAAACATTTTTTGTCACTTCTATCACCACTTATTTTTTTTCCCCACTTTCAGTCGCATTTGTTTAATTGCTTGGGAATAGAGTAAGAAAGGGGAAATTTTTAACTTTTGAATGCCACACCAATCCATTAGTTTAAGTGCGATGCTATTTCTACTACCACTGAATTAAAAATGACCTGCCATTGGGCGACTTGTTTTTTTATGCCTAAAATATATGCTACTTGCACAGAAAAGAAATTACTGAGTGCCCTTAAGGACACATGATAAAATGCAACATTTATGTTTTTCTACAGTTTGAACAATCTTTCTCCCTGCTTGACTCATTACAGCCAACCTCTTTCAGTGTTTCCTTTCTTAAGGTGAAAAGAAAATGTATAGTAGGAGCCCTATTCACATTAAATTGTGCTTAAAACTATCTCCCCAATTGCTCCAGAAATCGGAGAGCCATTGTCTGTTGTACAGGTAACATTTGGCACAGATAGTAACTTCCATGTGAATTTTTAATTAGAAGTTAGTCAGCTTTATCTAAGAATTTTATATCAGCCGAGAACCAACTACAAGATACTAAAAACAATTAAGAATTCCCCACGAGGTAATATTTATCTCTTAATGACTCCAGGGAAAGTGATTTAACACGTCTCACTTACTGAACGAATTCTTGCACTAATATTAAAGATAAACTGAGTTAGTATAATTAAATGCTCTCTCCAGTTCATTTTATCATCCATCCTTGAAAAAGATGGTGGCTCAATTTATATGAAATAAATGATAACCTTGCTATCTATAATTTATTGATTACTGAAGGTGAAACATTTTGGTCATATAACAAAAGATGCAATGGGCATAAAATATCCACCCAGCTCCCCTACAAATTCCGAAATTGTACATGTCAAAGCAATGACAATTTTAAAAGGATTTTCAGACATATTTTCTCGATAAACAATTCTAGAAAATATCTACCTGAGATTTCTTGTCCCTTAGAAGTTGCAAAGAGCGGTGTTTTTGTTTCTTTTTGTGTGTTTTTTCCCCTCCAGTAGCTGCTAAACCTCAGCTTCTTTCAATAACAAATCAAAGAATGAGATTTCTTTTGTTGCTACCCTTTGCTTCTTCTGTACCTAATAGAAGAGTTTTCTGTTTACTGCTCTCTTAGACACTGAGGAGGCTGTGTATTTTGGGGAGCACATTTTTCATTGCAGAACTAGGTCAAGTCGATGCCCTTGGATCCAGCACAGTATTCGGTAGCCGTGACTTTGCCAGGTGACACAGGACGTGTCCGTGAGGCTGGGGATGCTCATGGCCTCCCTTCTTGTTTCTTCTGTGACGTTTTATTAAAATGCGTTTATGTTCATTTTTTACTTTGAGGTTTGTTTGTTTTCTTTTGAAAATATTTCACTTTGCCTTTCCTTCTCTCTAGGGAGGAAGCAACTTACGGATCCTTGGAGTGGTCAAGTCGGACGAGGGCTTTTATCAGTGTGTGGCTGAGAATGAGGCTGGCAATGCCCAGACCAGTGTACAGCTTATCATCCCGAAGCCTGGTAAGAGGAGGGGGACTCTGCTCCGGTGCCTGTGGTTACAGTCATTCATGATCTGCCTCTAAAACCTACGGCTTTCCCTGTCTCTCAGTCGATTTGAAATTACATAATTATTTAGTTAATTAAATTACACATTTGTGTGTTGATAGTATATTTTTTCTAGCAAATTACATATGCATATGGATATATGGATATAGATAAATGGTTAGCTAAGCAGGTATATATCTTAGCTATCCATTTATCTACATATATCCATCTAGTAAGATATAGTTATCATCATGAATAATAGGTACTTCTGTTGTGAAGACAACAACCACTAAATTACTATGTTCTCCCCTCTTTTGTGACCTGCCTTTTTTCTTCAGTGTTTTATATAAATATACTGTATATGTGTGTATGTATATACATACATGTGTAAACATATAGATGTTTACACACATATGTAGTCTTGAGTCAGTGAAAGTTGGTCGAAAAATAATCTCTTGAACATAAAAATGTTTTTCTCAATCTTTTCCTGTAGTAAGTTTAGTAGAAAGTAGCTGAAATGTATGAGACATAGTCTTTCTTTAAAAAAATATAAATATTTTTATTGATTTCAGAGAGGAAAGGAGAGGGAGAAAGGGATAGAAACATCAATGATGAGAGAGAATCATTGATCAGCTGCCTCCTGTATGCCCCACACTGGGTATCAAGCCCACAACCCGGGCATGTGCCCTGACCGGGAATTGAACTGTGACCAATTGGTTCATAGGTCAACGTTCAACCACTGAGCCACACTGGCCAGGTGACATCGTCTCTCTTTGGTTTTTATCATTTAAGTGGCTATCACGGTGTTATATTTTGTGTATCTCTAATCAAATATCTGAAGACTCGGACTCTGGTAGTGCTTACAAGGACGGCTTTTTCTTTTCTCCTTATTAAAACAAAAATAGCAACAAAGGTGAGTAAAGGAACTATCTAGGTATGAAAAAGGATAATTAACCTCTGTTCGAGATCACTGATTTCTCTGATAGATTCCTTCTCTCTCCACTTCGTGTGCTTTAAGCATCAGTGTGACTTCACTTGTGTGACTGAGTGCATGCGCTTGTGCTGAAGCAGTAACGGATAATAGGAGAAAAGGAATCTCTAAACTCACGGTCTGCAATGTGAGCCATGGTTTAAAAACTGTGTCATCTCATTAGCAATGACAGTGGGCCCCACTGAGGTTAACACTGGCTGCTACTCAAGTCACAAATTCTGGTTAACATCGGCGTCCAGCTATGGCCATAAAGCTGAGGAAAATGCAAGGTGCGTAATCCCGTGTGTCTAAAGAAAAGTGTGAGATCTAATTTTTTTAGGATTTGGTGAACTGACCAAGGAGTCCCAGTGATCATCTTATAGTCAATTGCTCATGAGGACAGAGGGTTCTCTGAAGTGCTGAAATCCACGGGATTAGAGATTGTCATGGTATTTTCTCCCCCCACAAGTCAAGTTGTAGAGACTCTATGGAAACTTCTTGAACAGTGTGTGTGTGTGTGTGTGTGTGTGTGTGTGTGTACTAGGATGCTACCCAAAAATGGGAAATGGCAACTCATTCTGAGTGACAGCTCTCTGGAACCTCCCACCATGATGCTGGAGAGAAAGGGGGAGGCAGCTGGGGGGACAAGTTCCGCTTCCCCCATGGGAAGAACACAGGTGTGAGCAGAGAGCCGGGCTGCAGGCATCTGGAAGGGACCCTGCCCAAGAGGTCCTGCTTGCTGAGTCCAATCCATCCAGAAGGCTAGAGCGTCATTGTCGGGGGTGGAGCTGGACTGGGGAGCTGGTGTGCAAGGTCAGCTGGACCGTACCTTGCCTGTTTCAAGGAAGGATCCAGTGATGGATTCCTAAGGTGGAGGCATGCAGAAACCTTCTGTGGTGGTCGATTTTTAAGAGCACAAGTTGAGAAAATCAGCCTTTGTATCTTTACTCTAATTCTCTCCTCTCTTCTCTGATCCCGGGAAAGCCATAAGCAGAGGAAGGGAAAATAGATCCAAGAGACGGAAACAACAGGTGGCAGACAGTCCCACTGCTCCTTCCGCATTCCTGGCCTCAGGCCTCCTCTGGGGCAGGGGAAGAAATTTTACATTGAGCATTAGGTTAATGTTTGATTTAGCTCTCACGTGGTGTGTGTGTGTGTGTGTGTGTGTGTGTGTGTGTGTGTGTGTGTGTGTCCCACGTTGCTATCAGAGGTAAGAAAGAGATCTGACAAGGTGTCTTTGAAAGTAGATGCTTATAATACTACTCTGGTATTTCAGTAGTTTGGCTTATTCAATAGACCAATTACAGATATTCAATGTCACTTAGCCCCTTACCAACAGGCAGCCCTTTATTAGCGGCATCTTGCACTCCACCAGGGCCCTGATTCCTTTGGTCTGTGTGACTGTAAAAGAGCGAGGCTCCACCTTCTCGCTAGGGGAAGCCTCAGAAAAGCTCGGTAATTCATTCCTCTCCCATCTAGGTGGTAAAGTGTTGTCAGTGGATGCTACACTCTTGGCCACTGTTTTTCATACTTGGCGTTGGATTAGAATGAGAGTAAAGGAAAATAAAGACAAAAACCCAAAAGTGTGGCAGGACACCATGGTGACCGCCTCACATGGCCCCATATAAATGACGGGTTGCTTTTTCCTGCCTGATTCAATCAGGTCCTCAAAGAATAGCTCCCCGATTCCTTAGCGACGCAGGGTGGGCTGCGTGCACAGATGGGAGAGGCCAGCTCTCCTGTAGAGGGGGCCCTGAGGCTGGCCCCGGTGGGAAGGACAGCGCCCTCCGGGTATTTGGGGCACACTGTGGGCCCGCGCTACCCAGCCCTTCCGCTCTGGCCTATGCACAGGCTCGCGGCTGAGTTTCTCTTGGCAACCGCCGCAGTCTGCTTCTCCCCGCAGCACACACCGTGACCTCTGGGAGCCAGGGCCCATTGTTGGGCTATTTACATAAGCCTAATGAAGTTTCAGCGTAGCCTTTCATTGTATCATTAGCGATTCTCTCTTTAGCCATTAGTGATTGAGGAACTGAACATTATCTACTGAATTAAATTACGGTAATGACTTATTTTTCTCTCCCGAAAATTAGTTTGGGAAAAACATTGGACTATGTGCACTGTAACATGTGAGACATGTACCTGCTTTCCAGATAAAGAAACTCAATGGCATTTTTAAAAAAATATACTAGAGGAAGTTCTATCGACAATGTATATATCTAACACTACAACCCCACATGCGGATGCAAACCGCTGCCTGTCCATATGTGCCTACACATGCACCTGCACACTCAGAGAATGGCCTCCTGAACACTTAAGAAACGCTTTGCATATACATCCACAACGCCCCGCTATATTATGTAAGGGGTGATGAATGCAAGTTAAAATAGTGTAACTGATTTATATCACTTGTATTGTCTACTAACCTCATCCAAAAACTAAGGGAAGCTTTATTGTTGTTGTTTTCTTTCACCTATTTTAGTGTAGGGGCCATTGGTTAAGATGTCCCCTTTCCAAATAAGAAGTCCCCTATTCAGTGAATAATGGCCCAGCCAAAAGGTGTCAAGAATCAATGTGTCAGTTGTCACAAGAATAAGAAGTTTCAATAGCCAGGTTTCCAAGCCAGGTAAGCAGTAAGTTAGCATCTAGTTGGTATAGCAGATGCTAATGAATTAATTACCCTGAGTCACCATCCAATAAGCCAGGTTTGGCATAGGTGGTAATTAAATTAAAAAGACTCTGGTAGCTGGGGCGAAATGTTAGCAGTTTTCTGGTGCTAGGAGGAGGAGAGTGAGGAAAAAGGCAGAAAAGATCAGTAGATATAAGCTGTTATCTCTGAGTTAGCTCTCCTGGTTCTAGCTGTTGAGTAGCTTTCCGTTTCCTGGCTATGGTCTGCCATGGAAGGTAATCAGAATACCTAACTGTTGGGCGGGGAAGTTGAAGGACAGGGAGCTGCCAATGCAGCTATGATTATGGCCTATGTCATCTGGAATATTTTTAAAAATATTTTTTTATTGATTTCAGAGAGGAAGGGAGAGGGAGAAAGAGATAGAAACATCAATAATGAGAGAGAATCATTGATCGGCTGCCTTGTGCATGCCCCACACTGGAGATGGAGCCCACAACTGGGGCATGTGCCCTGACTGGGAATTGAACCCGTGACCTCCTGCTTCATAGGTCGATGCTCAACCCACACACTGGAGATTCAGCCCACAACTCGGGCCTGTGCCCTGACTGGGAATTGAACCCGTGACCTCCTGATTCATAGGTCGATGCTCAACCACTGAGTCACATTGGCCAAGCAGTCTGGAATATTTTTAATTTAATGACAGAAATAGGTGAAATTTCCATGGGAGAAATAATATATTTTCCATATCGACTATGCACAAAAGGCTATATGATTGCAAATGAAGAGATTCTATTATAAATATCATGTCTCCTGTGTTAATATTGAATATTTTCTAATTCTGGCTTTGTTTCTTTTCTTCAACAATGTAACACAGTAGTTTCCCACTATACGATGGGAAATGTTCATTGGCTAGGCATTTAGGAAAATGTGAGCTGTCCTCTCTGGAAAAGATTAGTGATTAAAAATGATGTTGAATTTAAGCATTTTATTGAGGCAGTATGTCATAGAGCCTAAAATTAGCAAGTGTATTTAAGTCAGTCATGAACATTGAGGCATCAAATCAGAAGTCATTTGCATCTGTTTTTGTAACTTGTTCCCTATCAATATGAGAATACCTTGCAATCCAAATGGACAAGACGAATATTTGTATGCACACCCATATAATTATTGTACATTAACTGCAACTAATTATAGTGTTTCTTACTAAAGTATTGACTTTTAACATGATAACTTTGGTGGAATTGTGTGAATCAATGAAAAATTATACAATTTAGTCTTAACACTTCAAGATCTGTTAGAATTTGTCAGTGTATTACCACATAAGCAACTATAAAAGATAATGTAACTAAAGCTAAAAGGGATGTACTTCTTAATCTGGTCTCAGTCACTGGTGACCAATTAAGTTGAATTTTTGTCTGTTAATAGAAGGATTATTATGATTTAAATGCTCAGTTGTATTTAGTGTGAGATCAAATTGTTCCTGGAGTTCTGTAAATAATCAAGAAGAGTCAATTCCATGTCCTAGACCTATACTGATGGACCCAACCTGGAAAATCAGTCATTTGACAGTTTCACACAAACTGAGATGTCCATTGAAACTACAAATATTCTCTTTAGAGTTCCATCATTGAGTCTAAATGAATGAAAATGCAACTTAGTATTTTTTGAAACATAATTCCAATGTGGGGATGTTCTAGCTAGAAGTTTTCCAAGCAGGGTTTCCCTTACAAACCTTAGTAATTTAACTATAGCTTACAGGATACAGAGCCAATCTCTGTAAGATGGCTATTAACTTTACTAAATATGGCTATGACTTTATTAAAGCCACTGAAAAATTAATTTTGCTTGTCAAAGGTTAAGGTAAAAAATAAAAGAAATATATTTTCTACCTCAAAGTCTCCTTTCCTAAAGATAAAATATTGATAAAGTAACTCCCTGAGGGGTCAATGATGGCCCAAGTTTGGCATTAATCAGTCATTTGATCTTTTGCTATCTAATATTTATCTAGTATATGAGATATGGACACATCTAATCTCTACCTCACTCTTTAATTTACTATAGCGATTTAAAAACATCCTGGAATATAGAAAATACTTATGAGCAGAATCATGGATGGTTTTGCCTAACCTTTCCAAGTCTCCATTTCCTTAGCTATAAAATTCAGTAGGTAATTGTCTCAAAGATTTAGTGCAATAAATGTATGTAGAAGGGTTCTGTAGGCTGTAAATTACTGTACAAATGTTAACAATTACAGTGTTCTGTTGTTTCGTTTAGTCTCAAGAAAAATAGCAGGCATATTTATTGGGATGGTACAGTGATGGTTTTCTTCTAGCATAGTTTTTCATCTTCCATGAAAAATTTTAATAAATATCTCAACAACGGAATCCATGCCAAGTTTAGGGTTTTTACCAGTGGACAAGGTGAAGGGAATGGTCTCTCTCACCAGGACTGCTAGTGGAGGTTTGCAAGGTTCACAGCATCAGTTTATTGACTTGCGTATTTCATTTTCATGTAGGCAGAGGTTTCTCAGCGAATACAGGCTTTTCATTCGCCCTGTCCTTCGTTGAGGGTGTGCTGCAAGTAAGAATCTAGCTCAGTTCTTAATTGAGGGGATACGGCTGTCTGGCAGACTTTGAAATTAGAAATGAATGCTACAGTACTATGAAATATCCTGAAATTAGAAATGAATGCTACAGTACTATGAAATATCCTGAAACCCATAATAACTATACATTCATACAATATGAAAGACTTGACAGATTTATAAATATTGATCATATCAGACTTTGGTGATAAACACACCAAAGAGTGTTATTCTATAGTTATTCTATATCTTTCTTTAAAAAAATCTTTATAGTAAGGAATTAGAAAAGAAGAATTAGAAAGAACTCAGTCCTGCACCTGTTAATATGTTTACCTTTTACTTACAAGTCACCCTTTGATAATAGGTGTGTGTGTGTTCCCAACACATACTACACACACAATATGTCCTTCTGACATATTATTAGAGAATTTTAAAATATCCATGCAATAATTAATAGGAGGAACTTATAAAGCTAAAATTATACAGGTATATTTTTAATTGATTACGAAGTGATGACATCAACATTGACAGGGACATGAAATGGCTCTCATGTACACAGTGTGAAGGAATGGATTCCAACGCACAACAAAGGCCTCCGATGGTCCCACAGGAAGCTTCGAAGTTGGGATAGCTTCTCAGGCTCCTCTGCCTCCAGAGATGAATGTGACCTTGAGTGAAGTGGTTCTCTTCAGCCCAGGACAGTTACCTGAGATGGAGCCATCAGCCACTGCCACGCCCTCTGGGGGAGGAATGAATACTAGATCTGGATGGTACACCAGTCCATCCACTATGGCCCGCCCTGTGCCACTGAAATCTATTTGCTCCATGCAATGTATTTTTAAAATAACTGTATTAGGGTACAGGTTGGTCTTATTCCCTGGGTGGAAAAAAGGAAGGTTAATAGGATAAACTACAACCCCCCACCAGTGTAACTGCAACTGGTCTCAAAGCTGGAACTGATACTCCTTGTTTTCCTCCTCCTGCTTGTTCTGGATTTCTCTCACCCTAAACTAGCATCTCTGCTGGTCTGTGTGGCTTATCGGGTGGACAACTCTTAAGTTCTATGCCTTTGAAGGTCATAGAAACTGTTCTGGTCCATTTACCTTCAAAATTGGGAAAGAGTATCAAGAGATGTTTCAGTGGCTCACCTGGGGGCCTGTCACAGTCCCCCTGTTTCTCACCTCCTCCTGATCAGCTGGGTAGTTCTTCTTGCTTTGGGTGCTGTTATTTTGGCACAAGAAGCCTGAAATGGCCAGGCAACAGTGATAGCTCAGAGGTCAATGACAGAAGCATCATCCTCTGAGGACCAGGACTTCCCAGGCCACAGAGCCTACCCTTTGGGGATGTGGCACCATATACTGGTTATTGATATGGAGCATATTCTGCCCCTCAGAGGAAGGCAGTCTATCTCTTTAGGATATTATCTCTAATCACTCCTCAGTTGCTCCTCCCAGAAGCTGTACTTATTCGGTATCAAGTCTGCAGGTTCTCGGTGATGGTATGTTATAGGGTCCGTGGATCCAGGGTCATGGATTCATGCCCATGCCTTTTTTGCTGGAAAGTGAGTCATTTGATAGTCTGCAGCGTCATGTAGGATCCCAGGATGGTGGCTCGGATACTTTGTGAGCTCTCAGAGAGTGCTTGGGGCTGATGTCCTGAGTATAGGAAAAGCCAGCGTGTGTCTATTCTAATCAAATGAATTTCTGCCCTTTCCCGTGTAGAAGGAGCCCGATAGCAGCAGCAAGCTACCAAGGGGCTAGCTGCTCTCCTGAAGAACGATGTTTTATTGGTTGCTCCCCCGCGGCCTCTGCTTCTAGCAGACTGGCAGTAGTGGTAGCTGCTGGTAAGGAGCAGCAGCTTGGCTGAGTTTGAGCCATGCTGGTGGACCATGCGTAGGTTCCATGTTGCCCTGCTAGCCTCTTCAATAATACACCTTTTGTATTGCCACTGGAGCTGGCTGATTTCAACTGGCTGTATTGTTCCATCTAAAAGATTGCTAGTGCCTCTTTCGTAGAGGATGCAATCTGGTGTTTGGATGTGATTCAAAGATCTTTGCACTTGGTGTTCAGTCCCAGAGGCCCATCCTCATCCTCATCCCTCTTCTCCCAACTTACTTGTTCCTGATCTTCTCATTACTCTCCCTGCAGACCCCTGGTCTATTAGCCAAGCCTGCACATAGCCTTTCTCTCTTCCCCCCTCCCCCGCGCTCTCTCTCCTTCCCTCCCTCCCAGTACACATTTAAGCAGCTGATAGCTCAATTTTGAAAGTGAAATATATTTTAATAAACACTGCCATTATAAATATTCAAAGTGTGTGTATTACATTTTTGGGACACCCTATATATGTGTGTGTTTGGGTATGCATAGGTATATATGTATATAGCTAGATAGGTATAGATTAGATATAGACATGGATATGTATTCTTACATTAGGCCATTTATTTTTTCATCTAGGGTAGATCACATGTTGTATCCAATACTCTGGCCATTAGGAAAAGTTCTCCTATTGCTCTGCTCTCTTTGAGAGCTATTCCTAAGTGGGGCTAGAGCATGGTAGTGATTTACTTTGAATGCACCTATACACAAGCAGACACAGCTTGGTCTTTTAAAAGTCCTAGATTTTAAAACAAATTTAAATATAAATCTATCTCTATATTTATAATAAAAATTCTACTGCAATGTTTTTATTTTAGAAATCAAAATACATGAACACAAAGAGATCAAATAACAATCAATATATTCTAAAGCATGGCAGGGGTTTTAGAAATGTATGAGTTTGCCTTTGACTTCAGACCTCAAATAAATGACTTGGAGCATTCTCTGCCCCTGGAGACTGTTAGAAAGCCTTAGGAGATATGGCTTTTGTATTTTCAATCTAATGGGAAACAGAAACACAAGAAAACAAGCACCATTTTAACTTATGGGAAACAACATGCCAACAGAGCTACAGTCAGTCCTATTTAGACTAAGATTCATCCTATCTAATAAAAGGGTAATATGCAAATTAACCATCACTCTGTCACAAATATGGCGGTGCCCATAGCCACAAGATGGCAGCGCCCAGTCCTCTCAGCCCCACTGGAGTCCCCAGTCCCGGGGGCGGGGGCACTGAGAGGGGGCAGCATGAGCAGCCTGGCGGAATGCTTGCTTCATCGCCACAGTGACAAGGCAAGCATTCTGCGCCCAGCGCATTCTGGCCAGGCTGGGGCACGGATGGGCCTCTGGGCCACAGAGAGCCTCTGGGCAGTGGGCGCGGAGCGGCCAGGCCCCACAGAGAGCTACTGGCGCACGATTCGTGCGCAGGGCTACTAGTATAAATACAAAAGAAAACAGAAGAGAATCGTATTTTCAAGAACCTTATTGCATCAGGTACTTTGTGCTAAGCATGTTATATACATCATTCCATTCATTTCTATGATAATTCAGTGCAGAATATATTATTACCAGAGGCCCAGTGCACAAAATTCGTGCACAGGAGAGGGGGTGTCCCTCAGCCCAGCCTGCACATTCTCCAATCTGGGACCCCTCGAGGGATGTCCGACTGCCCGTCTCAACGGGCAGTCAGACATCCCTCTCACAATCCAGTACTGCTGGCTCCCAACTGCTCGCCTGCCTGCCTTCCTGATTTCCCCTAACCGCTTCTGCCTGCCAGCCTGATCACCCCCTAACAACACCCCTGTCAGCCTGATTGATGCCTAACTGCTCCCCTACTAGCCTGTTTGCCCCTAACTGCCCTCCCCTGCAGGCCTGGTCACCCATAACTGCCCTCCCCTGCAGGTCTGGTCACCCCTAACTGCCCTCCCCTGCAGGCCTAGATCCCCCCCAACTGTCCTTCCCTGTAGGCCGGGTCACCTCCAACTTCCCTCCTCTGCCTTTCTGGTCACCCAGAACTGCCCTCCCCTGCAGGCTTGATTGCCCCCAACTGCCCTCCCTTGCAGACCTGGTTCCTCCAAACTGCCCTCCCCTGCTGGCCATCTTATAGTGGCCATCTTGTGTCCTCATGGGGGCAGGATCTTTGACCACATGGGGGCGGCCATCTTGTGTGTTGGAGTGATGGTCAATCTGCATATTACTCTTTTAATAGATAGGATAGAGGCCTGGTGCATGGGTGGGGGCCAACTGGTTTGCCCTGAAGGGTGTCCCGGATCAGGGTGGGGGTTCCCTTGGGGCTTGGGGTGGCCTGGGCGAGGGGCCTGTGGTGGTTTGCAGGCCGGCCACATCCCCCGGCAACCCAAGTGGAGGCCCTGGTATCTGGGATTTATTTATCTTCTACAATTGAAACTTCGGAACCATGGAGTAGAGCCAAGCTTCCTGCTTGCTCCGTGGTGGCAGCCATTTCTGTTGGGATTTACTTAACTTCTATAATTGAAACTTTGTAGCCTGGAGTGGAGGCCTGGGTCGGCCTGGGTGTGCAGAAAGCTTGGCTTCCTCCATTGCCGGGGAAACCCAAGCCTCCCTCCTGCTCTCTCCATGGCCGCAGCAATCTTGGTTGGGTTAATTTGCATGCTTGCTCCTGATTGGCTGGGGGCACGGCTGGTGGGTGTAGTGGAGTGATGGTTAATTTACATATTACTCTTTTATTAGATAGGATTCTCTTTCTACAGATTAGAGGATGATGCTTCATAGAGTTCAGATAGCATGCAATATCAAAGAGCTACAAAGTTGTGGGGCTGGATTTGAAAACCACTATTGAATCTTTATTGGTGGGCACCATGCTGAGTTAGAGCTTTGTAACCACATATTAATTGATTTCTCTCAGGAGAATGCAATTGTTTTACCCATATTGTGCTGGAGAGAAAACAGGGGAGTTAACCAACTTGTCAAGGCCCCACAGCTAGCAGGAAGTCTGACTTTTGTACCTAATGTCTCAGCTATTCTGTCCTAATGCGACTGTCCACTTGCATTCTGTAAGCCACATGGAGCCCGGTCAGATAAATGGATGATATTTCATATTTTTTTAGTTTAGTCACATGAGTTTGGGGATTATTGATGAAGGCAAAGAGCTTGGATTTAATTAAAATTTCTAAAATTTGCCACCCAAATGATTTCTGTCCAAATTCCCATTGTTCTAGACATCATTGCTAAGTGGGGGCCAGTTATAGAATGTATCTAAAGATTCTTAAAGGTGAGTTTCACACAATCTCTGCTATCCAGGAATCCATAGTTTAAATGAAAATTAGTTTGACAGAATTGTATCAAGAGCAATTAAGACAGAGCTACTTATAATGGTGTATTAATTATTCCATATTTATTAAATATCCAGAGAATATATAAAGACTATATGCAAATTAGAGATAGTAGATGCTATTAAAAAAGATTAATTCTTTGTATTAATACTCCTTAAATTGTAATACAGATACTCCTAATACAGAGTTCTCTAGATATAATTTTTTGTTATAAATCTATTTTAGGAATATGGTATTGCCTCTTTTCACACCGAATGACAAGGCTTCTATTGTTTTGAAGTGTTCTTTCACTTATTTTTTTTTTATTTTGTTCCCAGCTCTAAGTGAAAAGCTCTATGTTATAAAAACAAGTTTTTTAAAAAAGGAAAGTTTTCTTTTGTACAAAGTATCTACTCATAGGTTTTTAGCCTATGATGCAGTTTCTTAAACACACACACACACACACACACAAAAATTAAAAACCGAATTGACTAGTGTGTGCTATGCATAGCTGTGTTTGTTATCTTGTGTTGACTAATATCCACCAAGAAACTATAGATTCTTAGTTTCCCCTGCCAATATTGATAAAAACATATTTATTTATTTAGATGTTATCTGAATATGATAATTGTAGAACATAAGAAAATTCACTTGAAATAAAAAATAATCCATACTCAAAATAAAGCATGCATCCTTATACAGCAAGAAAAGTCAAGTATAAGAGCCCATTTCCAATATTCCCTTATGTTTTTCTGTCCCAGTTCCTATTTAAATAACAATATTTCTGATAGAAAAAAATTCTTTAGTTCTGAAAGATGTCAACTGAGTGTATATGTATGAAAATGTACAAGAATAGAATGGATTAATTTGAACAGAGAAAACAAATCTTCTCCAAATAGTTTTCTCCTAACAGTATAGAAGGGAAAAAAAATAAAAATACTGTATAGCTTATTTTTTATCCTTCTCTTGTATTGTTGATTTCATGAATAGAAAGAGACATGAGATAAGAGAACCAGTGGCCCAGACATAAGCCTTTGGATCTCATGATTCCTTATCCAATTTCTGACATTGGATAAGGACAACAGGCCACCTGCTTTCTTTTCATGTGTGAGCCTTACTTCTCATTATTTAATCTGAGCTCTTTGAGCTCAATTCTGATCAGATAGTTTAGGTCTTTAGCATGCTGGCCAAGAAAAGGATGACATGAGGGAACTTCAACTGATAGAAATAGTAAACAAAAACTTTTGCTTTTTACATCAAAAGCAATAATAACAATAGAACCTCATAGCAGGTATGTCATTAGTTGCACATAAAGCATTATCCCAGAGGAAGTCGCTCCTATTTTCTAAACGTAGCTGCTAAGTGGTTGCTTAAGGTGGTAGTCAAATAGGGAAGTTTGGAGCAGAACAAATCATTTCCATGAGTCCCAGGAGTGTGTGATATAGGATGGAGGAGTAAGCACCTGGAGGCTTAAGCAGCTCTTTCTATGGGAATTGGAGGAATTTATTACTGAGGCTGTGACATCTGAGCTGAGATGGACTTTGAAGTATGAATCTTATTTTGCCAGCCTGTCCAGAAGGGCAAAGAAAATGGCTGGGAAAGGAAGCATGTCCCCGGAGGCCTAGGAAGACAGCACAGAAGCAGAAATCCTGTATATGTTCAGGAAAGTATGCATGGTACAGGAAGATGGGAGACATAGGCAGGGGCTGGATTACAGAATTTTTTTTTTTCAGGATATGCAAAGAAAATTGGACTCCTTGTCTAGGCTGTGTTTGATATCAGTGGCTAGAATGTAACAGATCCGCATGCTCCTATGGGCGTTTTTGGAAGACAACTCTGGAAGCAGTATGGATAATAGCTGGGTGGACAGTGGTAGGATGAGGGACTGAAACTAGCAAAATGAATTCGGAAGGTATATCAGTAGGCTAGGCAGGACAGAATAAGGCCATCTACTACAACACCTAGATAGTTATGTTAGAAGTTCTTTAAGACATGGAGATTACTATTAAAAGTACAGATGGATTAAGGATCTGGAATGATCCCTGGATTATTAATTTAACAGAATAGATGGTTAAGCCATTACTTTCAAAAGGTGGAAGACCAGCCCTGCCAGTGGTTCAGTTGGTTGTCATCCTGTGTACCAGGGTGTGGGTTTGATTCCCCGTCAGGGCACACACCGAGGTTGAGGGTTTGATCCCAGGTGGGCAAGCATATGAGAGCATGGGAGGCAACTTATCTCCCTCTCTCTCTCTCTCTCCTCTCTCTCTGTCTCTAAAATCAATAAGAAAAGAAACATATACTTGAGTGAGGATAAGGTGGGAGATCAGGAAGAGTGATTTCAGTGCATTGTGACAAGAGCCTGGCTGTGCGTTCATTGAAAGCTCCCTGTCTTTATATTTCAATCACTTGGTGAAAGAGGGTCTACCAGGGGCAGACTCTCACCTCTTCATCAGGAGGTCTGAAACCCAAAAGGCAGGTACTTCGTTTTACAGGTTAATCGATAATGCTGAGTGTAAACTATGACATAGTAAAGATGAAGCAAAGGAGGTAAATATTTAAAAGATCCCCAAAGCACAGAAGTAAAACATTTGTAACTAACACAGGCAGAATTAATAGTCTGACTGAAAAGCAATATTCTGCTGCGCATATTCGATAGATCTAAGCAGGAGGAAAGATGAGTGCAGAATATTTTGTAATATTCCCAGAGGGAAATAATTATGGTCTGAACTGAGTGCCACTCTGATCAAGGAGAGAAGGAGAAATTCAAAGAATAATATGGAAGAGGAAATGGTTAGCAGTTTGCATTTGAATTGAAAAGGAGCTTTTGATGCTGAGGGGAATTCTGTAAATTGTTGGCATTGCAGATGGTAATGAAAAGCTTAAGGGAGAGTATGACAGGGTCATGTTATTCATCCCAAGTTCCTTGATAAAATGTAAGTGAATCATCCTCCTACTGATGAGATGATTCCTCCTTGCTGGACATATTGTACCCAGCTTTGTGGAAGGAACTCATTGTACCGCCATCTTGGAATAATGAGTTAAAGGATTTTGCATTATCATAAGATAACCACCAAGAACTTACTGATTTGATTAGCCCTTAAATATCAGAATAAAAGTGATTGCATTTTTTTTCTTCTCTCTCTTCTTTGTCTCTCCTTCTGTCTGTGGCAGACAAATATTACAGCTGAGAAATAAATTAGAAGTGGAAGGAATAACTTTGGCTGTTTGCCACCTGGAAATAAAATCCATTTAAATTACCGGGAGTATCCTTGGTATAGTGTTAAATATAGACTAAATAGTTTAATATGGATTTATGTAACGAGTTCACAAATTGATTTTGCAGCTTGCCTGCTTTAGAAAATAAGCATCTGCTTACTGAGGTTTGAATTACATACTTATGTGTGGACTCTTTTTGATATGATGAAAGAATTGTCTTTTAAAAAAGATAAAGAATCTAATCTATGATTATTTTGTCATCCCAATATTTTGAAAACTTAGAGTTCAAAACAAAATAAAACATGCATTAGCCAGTTTGGCTTAGTGGATAGAGCGTCGGCCTGTGGACTGAAGGGTCCCAGGTTCAATTCCAGTCAAGGGCATATGCCCGGGTTGCATGCAGAAGGCACCAATCAGTGATTCTCTCTCATCATTGAAGTTTCTATCTTTCTCCTCCTCTCTTCCCCTCTGAAATTAATAAAAATATATTTTAAAAAACAACAACAAAAGATCACCCACAATGATTTAGAATTTCCAGCCCTCTCCTAGAGGAAACAGTCTCTAAAGGGTAGCAATGTTAATACCTTAACTCTGAGTGACAGGATTAAAGGGGAAAAAAGAAAAGGAAAAAGACTTCCATTCCTCCTTTCCCTTTTTCAAGAAATTCATGTCTACCTTATTAAAATATTAATTATTTAGCCTGAATGGCATGCGGCTAAGTTTTAAAGTTTAATTCCTTGCAAGTCTGAAGATGAATCCAGAGAGTAGCAGGCCCCAACCTTCCGCTCTCCAGTGGCCAAATGTGATGTCATTGTCATTGGTGACTGGATGGGGACAAGAGTATCAGCCTATCATCCCAAGAATGACTCCTAAGATTTGTAATTATAATGTCCTTTATTACAATTTAAATTCAACGGTGTCTCCACATTATTATTCTTTCTCCTAAAACATGGAAATTTGGGTGTGGGGATTGGGGATTGGGGATTGGGGATTGGGGATGGTCAAGAGAGAGGGTTTACCTTTGTGAAATCTACGCTTTCTCACTGTCTATAGCGTTTCTCTAAGGCCCCACAGACAAGGGAGGCCAGCTATCAAGAATGGTAATTTACATGCCAAGAGAGCTTAATGTCACAGCCTTCCTTGTCAAAGGAGAAGCTTTGGTCTCTGTGCAGCAGTAATGGGGATTTTATTTTTGTGTAAGATTCAATGGGGCTCTCCATTGTATTCTTTAAGCTACCCTGTCCTTATCCATTTATGCGATGTACAGGTCTTGTGGGTCTTTAACCTGTCTACTTTTCAAACAGAAAGCACTGAATGTAGTAATTAGTGTAATCCACATCTAAAAATAGATAAACTAACCTCTTAAACTGACTGCAAACATAGCAACAACAATTGTTATATAATTATGACTAAATCTAGCTTTCTTATTAATCATTTCTTCTGGTGATTGAAATTGAACTCTCCAAAGAGACACTTTTCCCCTAACAGACTTGTCTCTCTTTCACTATAATCATTTTATATTCTAAAATTACTTTCCTTAATTTCTACTTTCATATACAATAGAACTTTGCCTACCCTGGCTTTTTTAACAAATCATAGTGGAGGAATATATATTTCAGAGTAAATTTGTAGGAACTAGAGATTATTATGCTAAGTGAAATAAGCCAAACAAGAGAAAGATAAATACCATATGATCTCACTCATATGTGGACTCTAATGAACAAAATAAGCTGATAAACAAAATAGGACCAGAGGCATGGATACTTGGAACAGACTGACAAGGTCAGAGGGTGGGGAACAGAAGGGACTGGATGAAATAAGGTGAAATAATGTGAAAAGATTAGCCAAAGAACATATATGCATAGCCCGTGAACACAGACAACAGTGTGGTGATGGCCAGAGAGAGGAGGGGCAAGGGCTGGGTGGAGTGGATAAAGGGAGGGGAAATGGAGGACATCTATAATAGTGTCAACCATAATATATATATCTCACTCTGGCTCAGTTGGTTGGAGTGTTATCCCCTAAACCAAAAATGTTGAGGGTTCAATTCTCAGTCAGGGCACATAACCTAAGTTGCAGGTTTAGTCTAGGTCTGGGCATATACAGGAGGCAATTGATTGATATTTCTCTCTCAGATCAATGTTTCTCTCTTGCTCCCTTTCTTTCTCTCTCCTTTCGTCTCTCTCTAAAATCAATGAAAGAGGATTTAAAAAAGAAGAAAAATATAAATGTAAAGCCTTTATAACTATTTCTGTTCACTAATGCATCACTAGGCAGCCTGCTAGACAAAGCAAAATGAATGACATTTTGAACTAGTATAATGGATATTTTGCTTTACCTCTATTTTTCAGCCTTTGCTTATTAGATCCTTTAAGGATGTCTCACCCTCATAGTTTTTATGTGATATGTATAAAAATGTTTGTTTTGCTTTAAAAACACATGTCCTGCCCAGCCAGCATGGCACAGTGGTTGAGCATCGCCTTATAAACCAGGAGGTCACAGGTTCGATTCCTGGTCAGGCCACATGCCCAGGTTGTAGGCTCAACCCCCAGTAGGGGGTGTGCAGGAGGCAGCTGATCCATGATTCTTTCTCATCATGGATGTTTCTCTCTCTCTCTCCCTCTCCCTTCTTCTCTCTGAAACCAATAAAAACAAACAAAAAAACACACTTATCCTAACTTTATTTTCCCTGGTTTCTGGTCTGGTATTAGTTAACTAGAAATATCTAGCTTTTATGTCTGCTTCTCTGGGTCTCCACTCTCTCATTTCTATATTTACTTTTTGTATCTGCTTTTGTGGATCCCTAAATTCTACACTTCACTGAGCTCTGCATCTATCTACGTAGTCACACTGATCTTATAGAGCAGATTCTACTAGAGAGCAATTCTGAGAGCCTTTTCACCTTTACTTTTTCTTCCAATAACTTTCCCAAGGCATCACTGACTAAAGAAGAAAAAAAAGAAGAAAGAAAAATGCATCATCATCATCATCATCATCATCATCATCACATTTATTTTTCTCTGCTGTGTTTTAACACAATGTTCTGTCCCTAAGCCTCAGTTCTTTATGTTTTCCAATTATCCTAAATAGGAGTGACAATTAGTATTTTGGTAATGGCATTTGGATGACAGTAGATGAGATAGACATGTAAAATTCCATATGTTATTACTGCAAGAGATGTTAGATATGAGTCGAGTTGGAAAATACTTAATTTCTGATGTGAGAAAATCCTGGATGCCTGAAGTATAGCACGGGTATGGTTTTAATTGTTAGCAACATAAATGAGCACTAACAATATTAAAAGTATACACTGTATGTTGCCTCAGTTTCTCCTAAAGTTTATAATACAGTCAAGAATACTAGAACTCAAGGAATTTATAAGACCCCTTTCGTTCACAATTTATTTGATTCATCCATGGAAGACTGCATATTCTAAAAATATTACTGACTCAAATGTCTTATACATAACTGGCCAGATTCTTTGCACAGTAGTTTTAGAATGACTACATTCTAACTTTCTTTCCTATTCAAAGTAAATTTCAAGACATAAAGATACCAATAATTTATAATAATACTAGAGGACTGGTGCACAGATTCATGCACCGATGGGGTCCCTTGGCCAGGCCTGCACCCTTTCACAATCCAGGACCCCTCAGGGGATGTTGGACTGCAGGTTTTGGTCTGACCCCCACAGGCCAGGCCAAGGGACCCCACCAGTGCACAAATCCATGCACCAGGCCTCTAGTATGCATATAAGATCTTTGATTAATCTCTTCCCACCCTCCCCCCTTCCCTCTTCCCACTGAGATTCATCAGTCTGTTCCATGTTTCCATGCCTGTGCATTGAGCGTCTGCCCCCTGGTGGTCAGTGCGCATCATAGCTACCGGTCAAACGGTCCAATGGTCCAACAGTTGCTTAGGCTTTTATATGTATAGATGTTGCTATTTAGACAGAATCTTGGGTAAAATTTAGCTCTCTGTCCACATATGTATAGAAAGTTGAAAAAAAATTTGGAGTAGCCCTGTCAACAAATTCCCCTACTATGTTTCCAGATGTTTGAGGCTTCGGGGAAAACTAAATGGCTCTAGTGATGAAAGCAGAAATCGTTGTTGACAGTGTTTCTCACTGGCAGAGACATGGACGTGGTGGGTGTCTACTGTACTAGGTTAGTGAGGCTAGACAGCATGTCTCCACATTTCCTTCACAACATGGCTCTAGGTCAGTGTGGGCCCATGAGGAGTTTTGTCTGAGATCTGGCATATGGACGTGAGGGAGTAGCCATACTTCTCTCTGTTTTGGGGTTCGCTGCAGGACACATGTTGCTCCTCATCTGCTCACTCACCTGTTGAAACACGACAGCAGCCTGGCCAATAGCACCTCCTGTGGTACCTCTGCTCCCATTTCCCCCACACCTGGGCTAGATGCGTGTGTAGGTCTGCTGTGGAGATGATGAGAGATTGGCGTGGAATCCAGCCTGTTCTTATGGGCTCCATCTAGCATTACAGGTTCCATCTTGTACCATTACAGGTTCCAAATTCCTGCCCTGATGACTTCAGGCTGAATGACCAGATTCAGAAACAACAGCCTTACTTACACTGTATAACCAGCTCTCACAACCGTGCAATACTAAATTCTGTAATCACGTGTGTCTCTTCCACTCAGGACCCTAATGCTGTAATCAAACCATGACTAATACAGTGCAGAAGATGGACAGGCAATAAAAGTGGCCAAGAAGTCTGGGAAATGGGTTATTGGAGGGACTGTTATTGGAGACACCCTCAGATGATTTTTCCAATTTCAAAGACTTACCTAGCAATACTTGCTGCTTTTAAACATTAAAGACTCTTTAAAAAATTGTATCTACTGAAGTTATAAGCTCTAAAATGTGAGTCTGATTATACAAGTGTCCCAGAAGGAAATGAATAATAGCATACTTAACTCAGGGAAGGTTTAATAAAAGGCACTGTTAACAAAAGTGGCAGAATTTCTGAAAAACACAAAATAAAAGATGGATTCATCTTTTGAGCCTCCAGAGAGGAATGCAGTCCTGCCAACACCTTGATTTGAGTACAGTGAGAACCATGCCAGCTTTCTAGCCTCCAGAACTATAAAATAACAAGCACTTATTACTTTAAGCCACTAAATGTGTGCTAATTTGCTACAGCAACAGCAGAACATGAAACCATTTGGATGCAAGTCTCTTCAATTAATTTTGTCTCTAAATTCTGATCACCTTGGATAATTCTTATAGGAATTTTACCACATCAAGCAAATAGCAATCATATTATTAACATGTGGGAATTTCCCTGCCAAGAACTCTGTCTTGGTATTTCACAAGAAAAGTTATGGAACTATGAAAATGGGGGATCCCTTTGTAATTCTTACTCTAAATAGAGAATTCCTGCGGAGGAGCTTAAAGCCTCCCCCATCACTTAGGTACTCAGGGAGAAGGCAGTCTCCAGAACTGGCTCTGGTCTAACTTTCTAAGTGCTTGAAACATATGTGTGTGTGTGTGTGTATAATTGTTTCTCTTTACAGAGAGGAAAGGAGAGGGATAGAGAGCTAGAAACATTGATAAGAGAGAAACATCGATCAGCTCCCTCCTGCACACCCTCTCCTGGGGATGTGCCCGTAACCAAGGTACATGCCCTTGACCGGAATCAAACCCAGGACCCTTCAGTCTGCAGGCCGACGCTCTATCCACTGAGCCAAACCTGTTAGGGCTGCTTGAAATCTTTTGATGCATAACGACAGTTAACCAATTGTTTCATTAACACAAATTTTATTTTATTTAATCATTTTTATTTTTAAATTATGTTTATGTCATAGGCATATTCTGTAAGGTTGTGCCACTTAATTTTTTGATCAATTAAATCATTCTTTTTCATTGACTTTCGTTATGACTGCAAAGGAATAGAATCTTTATTTCATATTAATTTCCAACTTGAATAGCATCTAACATGTAAGCTTTGAGAATTTTTGACTTCTAATTTCTTTCCACTTTCCTCCCACTGTTGGCATACTATTTTGTCCTGGAATTGATGGTCTGAACCACATACTCACGTTTATGGAAGGTGTTAAAAATTTAGAAATTCTTTTTCAAACAAAAGTTGTTATCTCTGACTTACCTGTGATATCAGTGGGAATACCAATTGGTCTGTATTTTTTTTTCCTTAATGCAAGGACTTTGAAAAATATTTTTAATAGCAAACATATCTCTTTAAAGACAAATAGTTGTCCACAATATTTAAGTAGCAAATAGAACTCTAAATACCAGCTCCTGAGGCTAGTGATGCCCTTACTGTCTGACATTCAGCATTCAGGAGATTGTCTCAATACTATGTGCAATGCAGAAAAGTAACCAGATCTGGTGTTTTCAGGAATGTGTAATGTTTCTTGATGCTAACGCTACCCTAACCAGTTCAACCAAGTCACTAAGCTTAATAATTTTTCACAGTTTATGTGGGTCATCTAAGAGTTGAGGAAAATTTAGGGTAAACTGTGGTGGCATGCTCCGCTATTAATTTACAGCCTTGCTCTAGAGACCACACGTGTCCTGGGGTCATCCTGTTCGCAGCACCTATGGCAGCTGCGTCCCAATGGAATGTCAGGAGTTGGTGCGGAATTCCAGCATCAGTTCCACATTCTGGAGCAGCAACTCATTTATCAAGGGAGTCAATCTCAGCAGGAGTTGAGCCCCACTACCTGCAGCATGTGGATAAATGTACGTGGGAAAAGCTACCTTAGCCGGTGCATGTTAAATTGGAAAATGCAAATCAAAGACTTCCAGTAAATTTGATCTTCAAAGTACTTAGAACTCATATAGGCATTATAGATTCAAGAAGCTTCAGATAGCCCTTTATCTCTCTTAAATACTGAAAGAATGAAAATGTTCTAGAGACTAACATTTAAGAGATTCACTTTGGCCCTAGCCGGGTGGCTCAAGTGGTTGGGGTGTGCTCCCATTCACCGAAAAGGTTGCAGGCTCTATTCCTGATCAGGCACATACATAGATTATGGGTTGGATCCCTGTTCATGTCACGGATGGATACAGGAGGCAATTTTGATTGATTTTCTCTCTCTTCCTTCCTCTCTCTCTAAAAATTAATAAAAACATATCCTTGGGTGAGGATTTAAAAAAAGTCACTTTGGCCTTTCTACAAAAAAAAAAAAATCCTATTTTCTTTTAATAGATGATAGATAAATATATGTCATAAAGTTTAGTGATTTCTAAATACCATTGTTAACAAAGCTCAATGGGGCTGAAATATTCACTTATTTCTCACTTTAGACTCTGAGGTCATTAAGACCTCTGTGCGCTATCTTTATTATGAGAATTTTGAAAGTTTTAGGAGATTTATTATATTAGTAGATAGTTATAGAGTAACATTTTCATTATTCATAGACCCACTATACTGATGATTAAAGTGACTCCTAAACTTCAAAATTTAGAGGTGTTAGTGTTAATCTTAACAACTAGAATACATTTTAAAAGGTTTAAAAAATATTTACCATTAGAATTCTGTGTGTGTGTGTGTTTTAAGTTTAATATCCCCAGGAAGCTGTGCTTTTATCAAGCAACTCGGTGGACTTTAAAATAGCAAGTTTCGGAACCAACGCCTTATGCAAGTGAACTATATAAATATTTTACTCTCTACTCTTAATTTCTGTTTTGCTTCTCACTTCTCCCTCAGAGATGCATAATTATTAGAGGAATTAGCAATTAGTACATGATTAGGAAATGGGCATTATAAAACAAACTTACCATCATACACTCATTATATTATTTTAGAAGTCTTTTTATAACTCATAAATCTGATGTAATATTAGTGTTTTTGTTTTATTGCCACAATATGTTTTAGGAATAGAAATCTCCTAGGTAGGTATTTTGACAGAATAAGAAAGAAACTGAATCTGTGACTACCCTGTGCCTATGTTGGAATTTACGAACCTCAGATCTAACTTTTAGGAAGTCATTCTAATGTGGCTTTAACTACTATTTGAATGGATTATATTGAAAATATCTACTAATATATATTTTACTTAAAATTATCACTCTACATATCTATCTCTCTTTTGCTATTTTTCCTCATGTATCCATCACAGAATCTGATATATTACAGACCCTGGAACACTTGTTAAGGAAATGAATTGCTACTCAGTTGTATGTAAACACACACACACACACACACACACACACACACACAAAATCTAGGCATTTTTTATGCTAGCAACTGAATTTCATGAACAGATTTAAAGATTCATTTCATCTCTAATATGAGTATCTCTATTGCTATTAAATATATATCATTACTATATTTACTATATTATTATAAACATTAACATTAAAGTAAAGTATGCTTATATAAAGTCTTCGTTATTGATAATAAAATATTTTGAAGAGCCTATTAGAATTATATCATACATCTTCTCACTATAAATAAAACCTAGACCTGTAACATTTGCCAACAAATAGCAAAAGATAGTCAGCCCTGGCAAGTAATCATAGAACCGGCTGAGGGTCTTCTCAGCTCCATGCATTTGAGCCTGTCACCAACTCTGAACTCTGACCTCAGAGAAGGGAGCCTTGGACATGTCAACAGGACAGAGCCGCCAAATCCCATCTGTCTGATCTTCCTAGGATACCCCCAGGATCTAGGTTCTGACCTCCTATAATTATTGACACCTAGTTAATTTATCTCTTCATCCATAGCCAAGCCGAGTGCAGCTGCTGTGGCACATGGCAATACATCAGCGCTGCCAGCGCGGGCTGATTGGCATTCATGCTTGAGTGTGTATTTTATTTTCTCCTTGGCTGCTGGGAGTAGCCTGAGCAGCGGAGAAGCTAAGGAGCTTCATCCATTAGGCATGACAGATTTGTATTCAGCGGTAAACGCCTGACCTTGCTCAACTTCCCGCATCCATTCCCATCATCCTCCCACCAGATGAAAGAGTCTGCTTAACTCCTGTTTGCTGGCTGTTTCCCTGGCAACAGCAGGGAGTCAGTCTGAGGGAATAGCTAGTAGGTGAATATGTTGGAAGTGGGATTGAGTACTAATATTTTTCAAAAAATTAAAATCACCCACAGAAGGATAAATGGAGAATGCTTAAAATTGAAATTAAACAAACAAAAAAAAAAAAACAACAACCAATCACTGACATTATGATTCCTTATTAACCCGTTTCACATTGTGGTAATACTTAACAGCTATCCCCCCTGGGTATTCTAACATGAGAATAGTGTTTAAGCTTTTAGTGTCCATTTGACTTATAAGTCTTCTTATAACTCATAAATCCAATGTAATATTAGTGATGAAAGCAGGTTACTTTTGTAATAAAACTTGCATTATTTTAAATGTCAAATGAGTGGGTGGAAGAAGATATGTACAGACAGCATCTCGACTGGAAGACGTTTGTCCTGAAATATCTACTATTTATATTTTCCTTCCTTTTTAAGGAAAGAAAAGGTGGTCTGCCTTGTTAAGGCATTAGACCTGGGAGATCACAAACCTGCAAATTTCGTTTTCCTTTAGGATTCTGTCAAATTTAGCACTAATTCTTTTTTAAGTTTATTTTCAATTAAGTTTATTGGGGTGACATTGGTCAATAAGGTCATATAGGTTTCAAGTGTACATTTCAATGGTGCATCATCTATATATTGCATTGTGAGCCCATCACCCAAAGTCAAGTCTTCCATCACTATATATTTAGACCCCTTTCTCCTTTACCACCCCCTCTCCTCTGGTAACCAGCATACTATCGCCTGTGTCCATGAGTTTTGGTTTTCTATCCCATATATGAATGAAATCCTATGATCCTTACTATGTGGAAAATTCATCAACATTCTTGCTTTGTATTATTTTTTGACAACACATCACTAGGTTGTCAAAATTCTCAGAACCCCTGTGGAATTCTCAAATTTGCAGTGAAATTCATAACATCAGCTGAAAACTAAACTCATAAATTGTTCAGTGAAAGTTTGATGGATTTTTATAGAATAATTTCAGATGCCTCTATGTCTTAATAAGAGTGCATGCAGTTAAGAGGTGTATAGAGAGATCCAGCAGACCACAGGGTATTTAGATAAAATGTTGTTGTTTTTTTAATTCTGGAAATCCCAATGATTCCATTGTTCTTTATTAGTTTTGCCATGGGTGCTGAATAATTTCAAAAAACCTATTTTTTATTCTAATCTTGATTTTCTATGCATATTTTAATATTTACTGAGGCTACTTAGCATATTGGCATACTTTACTGGGTCTAATAAATTATAGAAGATGGTAATAATGTAATAACATTAATTTAGATAATATATTCTAATACTCTACATTAAATGAAAGCTTAGTGTTACTGATATTATGATTGTGTTGTTATTGCTACAGAATTGAAGAGTACAGTTCACTTCTATCATATGAATCAAAATTACACTTGGCAGTAGAATTTAACAAAATCTATTTATCTTTTACCTATTAAAATAAAATATCAGACACTTCTACTTATTTTTATAGCTCCTGATTGGAATGGACATTTTGCTTTGCAGCCTTTTTTGAAGGTTGAATATAAATATATTCCAAGAGTCATTGCTGGTGCTCCTTTCCGGAAATCTGATTAACCATATGATAAAGCCTGAAGGAGATGAGCACTCCAGGGTGCCAGGTCAAAATTCAGAGATGGCTGCTCACTCGTCTTTAGGAAGATGCTGGATGGGATGGTCTGTTTATCTGCCCTGGGTATCTTCTGTCCATCATGAAGGAAGCAACTACCTTTGCTGATAGAATAAATGGGGGAAAGGCTTTCAGATAGCGTTTTTGAGTTGTTCTAAGAAAATGGAACTGTTCCATAGGAACTCAAACTAAATGGCTTAAGCCAACACAATGGCATTATCTTATGGTTCTGGAGATTAGAAGTCCAAAATTAGATTAACTGAGCTAAAGGTATGGTGTTGGCAGGGATGATTTCTTTAGTTTTATTGTCTCTTTCCAGCTTGTAGAGTTTTCCTGCATTCCTTGGCTCATGGCCCCTTCTTCCATCACTTCAAACTTTTGCTTCTGTTGTCACTTTTCCTACTACTGAGGCTTTCCCCGTCTCCTCTTAAAAGGACCCTTTGGTTGCATTGAAGTCACTTAAATTATTTATATCTATATTATTATTTATATCTATATTTTCCAGGGATAGCATGCGCATACCTTTATTTGGACAAGGAGGAGCCTTAGTCAGCCTGACCACAAACACAAGCAACTTTATCTTATAAAATGTGTGCAGAGTAGACACTCTACAAATATCTCTCAAATTAATACATGAGAATAAATACACAGAGATATACAGAAATGATATTATGAAAATTCACGAGTTTGTGGTTGTATAAAAAGGAGGGGCACAGCTTTCAAGTGAGCCATGTAGGAGTAACTTAACAATCACATGGTCCGATCTCCAGTTGAGTGTATCAGGGGCTAGATTTGCATTTGCATTTGCTTGGTTAGTTGTGCTGGCACCTAGTTCTATATTATGATTTTTATTTTTAGAACTTTAATATTTATATTGTTTTCATTGAGAACCCAAAATGAAAGGCTAGAGAAGATGTAGGCTATACAGTATAATAACTAAAGGCATCAAAAGAAATATAATGAAGGAGTTGTGCTTTTTATTGAAGTTTGTAGCCCTATGGTGGATTCTAGACCCTCTTTAACTTTATTCCAAAAGACACCAAGAAGGAGAGAGAAGAATAGAAGGAGGAAGAATAGAAGGCAAGGAGGATTTAAGCAGAGATCCCAAGCAATTGTTTATTCATTAATAAATTGCTTAATAGATTTAATTTTATGCCCAAGTGGTTGATTTGCTAATATAGACAATCTTAGGTTTAAATATGTCTCCTGTATTCAGTTTTCTCCATCTTGAATACATTCTAAGATATAAAGTGAGTCACTTGTTGATAAAAGAAGAAGTGAGCAGGTTGTATGTGTCCTTTAATCCTCCATGATAGATAGTAATTAAGGAACCATAACCATACAACTAGTAACTTCCAAAAGGCGGCTTTAAATCCAGCAAAAGTGGCTTTAGAGCCATACCAAGAAGGTAATAAATGTAAATTCTGTTATTATTGAATGTTATTGTTATCATAATGAGAGAATTAAGTAAGAGTTATCTTTATCTATGAAATAGCATAGGGTTCACCTGATTTCAGTTAGAGGGTATAGGAGTACTATTTACATTAGCTTAGGAGCTTTCATCCACCCCTCCACCCCCAGCCCTTAAGCATAAGATTAACAGAGAGTAAAAGAAGTATCTGTGGTTCATCAGAAGAGATGCATATTAATTTACATTTTGCAAAGTCTCCGTCCTAATTAAATAAGAGTGTTTGGCAGGCTCTTAGTTTCAAATGCTGGATGGTCAGGAAAGCGTGATGATCCTTTATGATGCCGAAGGAAGCTGTGATGCCCCCACGTCAAGGGGCCGAGGAAAAGAGCTAGTTCTATTAGCCCTGATGATTGAGCCCTGAAACACTGCAGGAAACAAAATGAGACTCATGACCAACGCTAAATCCACAGACCTACGTGGGACTCTTTAGTGGTGGTGCTAACCCAAATCTTATTAGCCCTGAGGTAATGTGCAAGGTGACCTTTACCTAAGGAATTTGACAAACTGCTAGCCACACACCAGCATACTAGGGACAATAGATACACAGAGGTGTGTGTTCAAAATATCTGATTTCCCCGATCGCTACTTGTCCACGAAGACGGAGAACAACTCACTTTTCCCTGGCATGTTTGTTGTCCTCTGTTCATTGCCATCCTCCCAGGATGAGGATAAAATGCCGAGTCTTGATTCTAAGACGCTGTTTTTCCCGGAGAGGCCATCAGGGTCCCAGTGATTCCCAGGACAAGTGGAGTGCTTCCCCACTCCGCCACTGGGCCGTTTGCTTTGGTGCGTTGACATTGATGTCTTCTCTCTTGGCATGAAGGAGGCCCAAGTGCCCCACTGACCCATTACCTGCGCCTGTCATTACTCCGAGCAGGGAACGAAAAGGGCATATCTCCTCTGCTTGCAGGGAATGACAGCCTCAGAGACACAAGCAGGCTCTGCATTAAGGCAAATCTCTCAGGAGAGCTTAAGACTCCCAAGCTTTGATTCCTCAAGTTCTGCGTCAATAGCGGCCACGCTCATTATCACTGAAGGATGCAGAAGCGGCGGCCGTGGCATAGACTCAGACCCTGCTTCAGTATAAAGACAGATCCAAATGCCCATATTTGAAACCCAGGCACATAAAAATATAATTACTAAAACTAGCTAGTATCCCCCTTTTCAGAGTACTACTATGTAGTGAGTACTTTCCTATTTTTTTTATTTTCCTATTTTTTTAATAACAAAATGTTGATATCTTTTTTAAAATTTCTCACCCTTATGATCTTTTTCTTGTCTTCTTTTTTAAAATTTTTACTGTTGAAAGTATTACATGTCCCCTTATTTTCCCCATTCACCCCTTCTA
Organism: Cnephaeus nilssonii; assembly: GCF_951640355.1. Taxonomy (NCBI): domain Eukaryota; kingdom Metazoa; phylum Chordata; class Mammalia; order Chiroptera; family Vespertilionidae; genus Cnephaeus; species Cnephaeus nilssonii. Next base: position 86,173,168 of record NC_137082.1, read on the forward strand.
GCCCGCACCCACCCCCTGCCCTAGGCCTTCTCCACCCTATTGTCTGTGTCTATGGGTTATGCCAGTGATGGGCAACCTTTTGAGCTTGGTGTGTCAAACTTCGCCAAAAAACTGAGCATAACTCGGGTAGTGTGTCACTTTGAGGAAAAAACATTATTTCGCAAATGTTTCATCCTCAGGAGCAGCAAATATTTCATCCTCGGCATGCGGCCACCTCAGCGGCCGCGTGTCATCAGAAATGGCTACGCGTGTCAGTGCTGACACACGTGTCATAGGTTCGCCCTCCCTGGGTTATGCATACATGCATACAAGCCCTTTGATTTATCTCTTCCCACCCACCCCCACCCTGCCTTCCCTCTGAGATTTCACAATCTGTTCCATGCTTCTGTATCTCTGGGTCTATTCTGTTCATCAGTTTATTTTGTTCATTAGATTCCACATATGAGTGAGATCATGTGATACTTTCTCTGACCAGCTTATTTCACTTAGCATCATACTCTCCAGGCCCCTCCATGCTGTCTCAAAGGGTAAGAGATCCTTCTTTTTGGCTGCTGCATAGTACTCCATGGTGTAAGTGTACCACAGCTTTTTTATCCACTCCTCTACTGATGGGCACTTGGGCTGTTTCCAGATCTTAGCTTTGTAAATTGTGCTGCTATGAACATAGGGGTGCATACATTATTTCTGATTGGTGTTTCAGGTTTCTTAAGATAAATTCCTAGAAGTGGGATCGCTGGGTCAAATGGCAGTTCCATTTTTAGTTTTTTGAGGAAACTCCATACTGTTCTCCACAGTGGCTGCACCAGTCTGCATTCCCACCAGCAGTGTACTAGGGTTCCCTTTTCTCCACATCCTCACCAGCACTTGTCATTTGTTTATTTGTTGATTATAGCCATTCTGACAGGTGTGAAGTAATACCTCATTTCTTTTAATATACATCTTGATATCTTTTAAAGTGAGCTGGTTGTTCACAAGCCATTTTTTCATAACACACTGATTTTTTTAAAGTGTTTCTAAGAGATATGAGAGGTCATTCCATGTATTTTTATTCCTTAGAGCATCTGAGATCTAGATTTTGTATATTTGTGAATCTATTTCAAACTCGATAAGGCTCTTTCCATAGTATATTAAAGGACCCCTGCATAATTTTTTAAAGTGTATGTGTTTTCAACCTAATATTCAAGCTGTATTCTTGTGAGTGGATGAGGGAGGGAGCTTTGCTCCCTCAGACAGTCTGCTTAGTTGATTTTTAAAGTGAATCATGGTGCAATGAAATCTAAAGGTCAGACCATGTCTATTTCTCTGGCTTTTTCAATGCTATTGGGCATATGGGCATCAGATAAAGTCCTTTAATGCTGACCCAGCTAACAGCTTGCCTGTACACTTTAACCTGTTTCCTGATCCAGGTTGTTAGACTCTGTAGTCTGCTTCAGGGTCTTCAGAATGGGTTATGACAGAGCACGCCACTCAAGGATTCCATGAGGATCCCCTTAGGAATTTCAAGTCATGAAATTGTTGCATAAGAAAGACTGTCTGCAACATGCCCCGCGTTATCTATGTATTTTACAAATTGCCGGGATCGTTTTGTTTTATCACTACTGCTCAAGGAGAAAATTAAATTTCAGAGAGAATTTTGGAAAACGTGTCATGCTTAGGGTTGGTTACTTAGGGATGGTTCCCTAACAGTTTTTCTAATTATCTTTTACTTATTTATCCATTCACTCACTCCATTTATTCATTTATTCAGTGGTTTCTTATGGAGCAATATCACCGTACTAAGTTGCTTGAAATGTAAGAACACGAGATGGAGAACCTGCAGTAAGTATGTGATTATAACCTGAGCTAGACATCTGGACTCAGCTCCTTCCAGGAAGAAATAGGACGAAGAGCCAAAACCGGTTTGGCTCAGTGGATAGAACATCGGCCTGAGGACTGAAAGGTCCCAGGTTCGATTCCGGTCAAGGGCATGTACCTTGGTTGCGGGCACATCCCCAGTAGGAGGTGTGCAAGAGGCAGCTGATTGATGTTTCTCTCTCATCGATGTTTCAAACTCTCTATCCCTCTCTCTTCCTCTCTGTAAAAAATCAATAAAATATATTTAAAAAAAAAGAAATAGGACGAAGAGATACACCCTCTGCAGCCTGTGCGAGCAGAAGCATGAGAGGGTGCAAAAAGGATCCAGGGAAGAAGAGGGAGTCGTGAGAGAATAGGACCTGGAGTGAGACCTAACGCACTCTATTTTGTGTTTGTTTTGCGTGAATATGTCTGTTTTTGAAATACCCCCAAATAGTCACATCATTCAAATAATATGCTATGACTAACTCCCTGTGAAAATCTGAAGCTAATAGTTGTAAAATTGTGTTTCCGTAACTAATAAATTAGCTGTCCCCAAAACGACTTTCATAGAATGCATGATCCTTTACAAGTTATATCATCTAGTCTTGCTAGTATTTAGAAGGCAGTAGGTTCTGACTAAGTGCTTATTAAATAGTTCATTTCCTCTGCCACAGTTTGAATCCAAATATTCTCAAATAAGGGAAGACTAAGCATTTGAGTGTGTAGATTTATTTGCCTCTGTGTCAGCTGGACCAATAAACGTGGGCTTAGAGGAATGATCTAGAGACAGGACTGGGAGTAGGGTGAGGCAGGAGAGGCTCTTGCCTAAGGTATAAAATGCAAGGGTGTGTCAAAACAGTAAGAGCATTTTTTATGCAACAATTTTTTAAAATTTTTAAATTAATGGAAAATCCATGACAAGCAAAATATTTAAATTTTAATTAAAGACAGAATTTGAATTACCGAAGTTTCCTCTTGCTTCAGCTACAGTGTGGCTCAGCACGGTACTAACCTAGAGTGGCTGTAGATACAGAATATGCACTTGTGTTCCATAACAACCATAGAGTTTTAACGATGGGTTACACCATTCCTCAAAAACAAACAAAAAAACACAAAAACATTTTTACTTGATTTTCTGGTGATCCTAAAAAAGAAATTATACATCACTAGAAGATTTCTACTAACAGACATAGAATCTGAACATCCTAGAAGCAGAAGTATGCTTAGAGGTCAAATGGCAGTTCAGAAATATGGACTAATTAACAAATCAGTAAGCTGAGGAGTTTGGCCTAGAATCTCCTCTTCAGAGTCCCAGCCCATTCCTCTGGCTAAGTCATCAGACAAGCTGGGCCTGAGTGTTCAACAGAAAGAATAAGTTATTTACCATTTAGAGCTCCAGTCTGTGAAATCGTCTGGGGACGGGCTACAGAAATTCAGTTTAACCTTGTACACAAAATGAATGAACCACACGGGAGTAGACAAAGAACAGATACATTAATTCCCATCTATGATTATGTAAATGAATTTTGGTTTTCACACAGGCATTTAATGGGCTAGCAATCATCATTTTAAATACTGTACTAAACAATGGCATCATTTGGAGATTTGTAAATTAATTATGTTCATGTATTAGCTGGCATTTTTAGAATCCCAGATCTTGAACAAGAGGGATGAGAGGAAGCTGTAACTAGAATTCTTTAAGTTCCAGGGAAATGTGTTCTCTCTCAGGCTATTTCTTGCCACAGTAGAAGTTCCTTAGCAAGCAGTTGGAATTTTCTCAACAGAGAAAGCCAGGCACCCTCATGGGGTGCTTGGGTGAGATTCCAGGAGCAGCAAGCTACTCTTGTGGGCAACTGGGAATTAACATCCTATATTATAAAAGTCTAATATGCTAAGTGTCCGGTCATCTGCTCAGCCACTCAACCAATCAAAGCATAATATGTTAATGACATGCTAAGGCCGCTCAACTGCTTGCTATGATGTACACTGACCACCAGTGGGCAGATGCTCTGCCTGTAGGTTAGCTTGCTGCTGGGGTCCAGCCAATCAGGACTGAGAAAGACAGGCCGGACATGCCCTGGAGTCCTCCCGCAGTCCCTCCCCAATTGGCCAACCTCCTGTGTCCCTCCCCAGCCCTGTTCATGCACTGGTGGGGTCCCTTGGCCTGGCCTGAACCCTCTCACAATCCTAGCTGGTGACCCTCCCTCTGGAGTGCATGAATTTTGTGCACCAGGCCTCTAGTGTTCTCATAATATCTAAGGGCCGTTAATTTTCTGAGTTTATCTGTCTCTACTTATCCTATTCCCCAGAGTATCTAGCTCAGAATCCACAACTTTTGCTTCTGTCTCATGGTCCTTCCTGTATCATGGGCCCTGGTACATGGAAGGCTGTGTGGGACTATTATTTGTCTGTCCTTATAATCAGATCTCAGACCGCACAAGCAGGATCTAGTTTAAAAGGGATACTCATATCTGTGATAAGCGGATCGTTTTTGAAAGGGTTGTGATTTTATCCACACTTTAACTGCATCAAAACAGTGACAAGCTAGGCATCTTATAAACTAATTTACCAGATTTCACTCACCCATCCTGGTCTCCTCCCCCAGCACATCCCATTTGTATAAGGCATTTTCAGGGCCTGGGAAATAGAATGCTTTTTTTTTTTTTTTTTTTTTTTTTTTTTTTCAGGTAATAGATTATTTTCTTATCAGTCTCTGACAATTTGTAGTCTCACACCCTGGCTTTCTGCCATCGAGCCTGTCTGAAAGAGTCACTCTACTGTGACCAACTTTTGAATGTCCTCTTTAGTATATTTGCAGGGCCGCCGGAGGCATTTTGTCTGCTCACCTTTTTTTCACGCCTCCCTAGGACCTGAGATGAGAGAGTAATCTGAAAAGCAGGGTTGTTTGAAACCCTGGCCTGGCTTTATTCGATTTCTGTCATTTTTTATTTTGACTGTGGAAGTTTCATGGGTATATCTGAGCCCTCGGTTATCACTTAGGGGAAGCTAATAAAATCCCTGACACATCAGATTGTTTTCTGTTCTTTCTATTGAACTTTTTGGCAATTGAGCTTGATGGGTTGAAACTCAAAGGAAGCCCCCTAGTTCCCATTGCTGCCTAAATTAGATTCTTAGCTAATGACAGGTAGCTTCTTAGAGAATTCTGCCTTCTGCACAAGGCAGTGTCCAGCTCCTTGCTTTCTGCTGTGTGCCTGGAGCTCGCTTGCTCACAGGACACATTTCCTTGCCTGTTACAGGGTGTTCTGTATAGGGCATTTCATTATAAGCTGGAACTTGGGTGTGTTATTCTCTCCAGGGCTGGCATAGACTTTCACTCTCTTTAAGAAACTGTTCAGTGGGTGCTGACTTGGATGTAGGTTGGATTATGGCTGGGCCACCTGGTAGTTAAGATGTAACAGGAGCAGACAGTTCCTTCTAGGACTTCCAGAAAATGTCTCAAACCTTGAATGAAGATCAAAGAATGTGCCAGGAACAGAAGGAAGCACTGAGGCATGTAGGAGAATGAGTAGAGAACGCCCTTTGACCCACTGCATGTCTTGTAGAAGAATCGTCCGTCTCATTTCTCCCATCTCCTGTGCTCTCAACTGGCCTCTTTTCCTGGCCTTTCCAAAGAGACCTTTTGTGCAGCACTAAACTCTGGTCTTTAAAAGTTCAAATGACTACCTTAGAGAGACCAGCCTTGAATTGATATTCTCTCATCCTTATAATCTTTGCTTCACACTTTAATCCAAAATGGAAGTGCTAGGTTGGGGTGGGGGTGTGTGTGGGTTGTCTAAACTTAAAGAGCTTATACTAAAGTTTATGTTTGCCCCTCAATTAGAACTTACTGGGAAGGTATTTCCAGGTGACTAGCTAATCTGATAAAGAAATTAAACTGCTTATAAATGATCGTATGTTACTTCCCAAAGATAGCATATCCATATTTTAACAGAGACTTCCTGTGACATGATGCCATAAAGTTTAATGGTGCCTCACGCTCCACTACGTAGACTTGGAAGATAATAATCTAGATGAGAGTGAGGGTTATGATTTTCCTATGATTCATTTATGCTCAATATATGTTTAATCTGTTGTTTTACTTCATCTTTTATTTCTGAGTTTTATCTTCTGTACTTTCATTTTGGGTTGCTTATGTATATTAATCTTACTGTTCTCACTTCTTATCTGTTTGTTACCTTTTCCCTTACTATCTTCCAGGAGATAATCACTAGGGGAGTAATGCATCAGAGCAAAAGAAATGAACTTGAATGCAAATATAAAATTCTCAGTATTCTTCAGATATTTAAAAACTTTACATTTATACCAATAGATTTATTTGTTTGCTTTCTTTTATATCATTTTTTATGAAATAAAGCCTTATACAGAATAATGGACACACACACACACTCTTAGATCAAGAAATAGAATATTGTCAGCTGCCCAAGGAGACCATCATGACCTTCCTAATCATTTACCTGTCTCCCACCAAAGGAAGACACTGTCCTGAACTGTATTGAACCACTTCCTTACTTTTCATCGGAGTGTAGTTCCTACGCTCCAAGCATATCCAAACATTATATAATTTAGTTGTTCTGTTTTTTTAACTATATTTAAGTGGAATCAGACAATATATATTCCGTTGTGCCTAGCCTTTCTCTGGACATTATGTTTGAGAGTCATCCGTGATTTTGCCTAGCTATAGTAGGCTCATTTTATTGCTATCAATGTTCTATGGTATCAGTGTCCCAATTTACTTATTCATTCTACTGATGATGGGAATGTGGATTGTTTCTAGCTCATCGCCATTATGCAGATCCAAACATACTTAGACATGAATCTCTTGGTTCATAAGCACATGATTTCCTGTTGGGTATATATCTAGATATGGAATTGCCCGTTTTCAACTTCAGGAGATAACATCAACCTCTTGCCAAAATGATTGTATGCCCGTGATTATGAGAGTTGCTATTAGCCTACGTTCTTGTAAACACTATTCCCACTTTGCCAAGAGCTCTTACTGTGTGCTGGACATCATAGCTGCAAAAATGTTTAGGAAAGCAAATTGAGACCTGGGAAGATTTATCTTTCTCCAGAGAGAATGCACGTTGCTTCTGCCATAAGATCTCCTTCATCTGATATTGAAGCTACTAAAGACTGATCCTCAGTCCAAACTTCTGCATATTTCTGCTTTACTTTTACTCATTGAGTTTAACGTGTATGTCTATATTTATATCTATATCCTATACATGTATATCTATAATAATAAAAGCGTAATATGCTAATTATACCGGACATCCTTCCGGATGACCTTCCAGACAAAGCTGGTGTTGGGAGGGAAACCTGGGTCCTGGGTGCCTGCCACAGCCGGAGGGAAGCCTGGGTCCCGGGTGCCCGAGGAAAGTCAGTGCCTGCAGCCGGGGGAAGGAGGGCCTACTCTTGCATGAATTTCGTGCATCGGGCCTCTAGTATGTATGTATGTATGTGTATATATATATATATATATATATATATATATATATATATATATTCCAAAATTAGTAAGGTTTAGCAGGGTTCCCTCAACAACCTGCTCACTGATTCTAGATACAAATCTTGGCAGGCTTAGTCCGTCAAGACTGTCCAAGGCAGTATGATCCTCAGGACTTCTTAGTCACTACCCTTTGACGTTAGCAAGTTTTGTGGAATAAAATGGGTCCTAAATTCTAGAATCACTTCCTTTTGCCTCTTTTATTCCCATTTCCCCATAATTCTTCATTCTGTTTTTTTGTTTTCCAAGCAGACTTGTGTTTAAATTTTATTCTTTCTTCCTAGAGGCCCTCAATGGAGAGATTGTTTTGAATGATCTAATTCACCATGACAGGAAGCAGAATTCTTGTTTTATTCGCATATGCATTTGTAACTTATTTCCAGATGGGACTTTGAGAAAGTCATCATTGAAAATTCTGAAAACATTTCTTCTAGGAAATAATGCATATTTCACTGTAAACTATTGAACATGTTGAGCTGTTCTTATATTTCACATACACAAAAATCATTCTTATTTGAATGAAAACTTTGAGTCTTTTTCTTTAATGATGCTGTCATCCCAATTCACATACTTAAACAGGAGAGATGCATGCCCATGCTCCCCTGAATACATGTTTGCGTACATGTTTGTATCTGGGTGTAATCCCTCCATAATTTTTGTTTTTTTTTCTGTTCCCCCAGCCACAACCTCAACTTTTCAATAATTTAGGGACAGGAAAGAAAATGAAAAAAAAAGTAATTCTGGAATAAAGTGAGGTGACTTTTAGCTCCCCAATTTCTTAGCTGATTTAGCACAGCTTCTTTGTCATGCCAATATCATCTACATTAGATGTGTGGACAGAAACCCAAAGCCCACGGTTAGCAATTTCTCCCTTCTCTCTATTAAGCAGATATATTAAAAGACCATTATTTATCTTAGAGATAGTTTGGAGGCTAAGTGGAATTAGGTAATTTAGCAATCAGCAAGTTTTAAATCTTTGGGGACTTTCAGACCTGACCAGAGTGACACAGGAGGATCATTGCCACTTTGGTCCAGATTTCAGAGTGGGAAGTAGGAATTCTAAATTAGCCACCACTTTGGGGTTTGCCTTCTCTGTCCTCCTCGTTACAAACAGTAACTCAGAAAAATTCCCACTTTGCTATGTTTGCCGTCTTCATAAATAAGGCTTCTGCAATCTACTCGGTCTACCTTTTGACAGTACAAACGCTTGATTAAATGGCTTTCAAAGAGGCAGAAACAATTCCTTTCATGATGTTTCGATTCTCCATCTTAATCCTAAGCATTTACACTGAGAGGATGGATATATGTCCATTTTCTAAGTTTTTCTCTTGAACCCCGTTGGACTTCATTGAATGTTGTAGAACCTCTAAGGATAATGAATCTGAAAAAAGAGAGAGAGAGAGAGGGAAAAAATGGGTATTCAGCCAAGCTCCGGTGACTTTAGACACTTGAGTTGTTTTGCAATTTGTGGTTTGAATTGCTGGAAACTCTCCTGCATGCGTTACTGTCTTCCTGACCTTCCTGAGCTGTGTGAGGTGGGAAGAAAGAAGAGACACCCGCGTGGGGCAGCCTGAGCACTGGTCTGATTGGTACTGGAGGTGGTTTTCACCACTGCTTTCGAGCTGCCCTGAGTGACTCTAGCCCTACGTTTAGAAGCCACTACTGAAAAAAAATTCCCCAAATAAGTAAAACCTTGTCTTACATCTTGGCGGTGTTATGCCAAAACATATTTGACATATTTTTGGAACATTATGATACTGCTATTATTGGAGGAAGGAAAATAACGCTGGCTTTCTACTAACACCTATTTTTCCTACAGCAGTCAACGCCTCGCCATCATATTTTGAATCAACCAATAGCAATGAACATTTAGTGGATGCTCACTCTGCTGAGTACTTTTATTCATTTTCCCCACCTTCAATCCCCACAGCACTGCTATGAGAGAGGTAGCGCCATGCAGTTGAAGAAAAGGAAGCTTAAAGCTGTAAAATAACTTGCCAGTCACCCAGGTAGTAAAGGCAGCATTTGAATTTGAACCCCGGTCTGGCTTTGTTCTGGACCACGGGGCTGCTGCATCGTGTGTGTATTGGAGGCTATCTGAACCATGTAATGGACATATGATTGTAATCCATAAACTATAAGATTTCAGCTATCCTCTGATAAGAATAAGGAGCTGGAGACATGCTTATTAGATTGCAGAGGGGTATCCTTGGAGATGGAAAGAAAATCTCTCTCACTTCCCACGTAGATCCCACATTGACGGGATTCTGCTGGTAGAATTGGGTGTTAGTCACACTCAGAAGATCACCGGGCAGTGAAAAAAGGATAAAGCAACAAAATATGGTGAATTTCTCTGTTTGTACTACCTTGAAACTATTTTCGCTTTCAGTATCCAGTTGTGTAACCGCTATGCATATTACTTCTCATTATTACTTATGTGACTTGTCACTTAATTTCAAAATTGAAATTAGAGTAGTGAATTACATTTCAAAAGTCCCCTAAAAAATTATCCCCTTTGACTTGGATTCTTGCTCATGACTGATTTATAGAATCGAAAATATGCTGGACCAGTATTTTGAGAGGTTTTCTTTTAAATTAGTTTCCAGGGCTCCAGTGATTCAAAAAATCCCATTAAAAGACATTTTAAAAATTAAACTGAACCCACCAAAATAACACATTCCAGAGTGTGTTCTTTGAGAACAATATAAAAGAGAAGGTTAAAGAAATATATTTATTGTTTTTAAAATATTTATATGGGATGAAAATTCAGTGGGTTGAAATCTTTTATTCAAAGGCTGCTCAGTAAATAAAATACAGAATAGGTAAGATTCATTTTTACAAAGTTAGATATAATTTATTAATTCCATTTCAATACCAGTGAGAGGCTTAGAGTACTTTTATGATTAATATGATAATTTATAAAATTTATATTTTTCTCAATTCACTCCCCTTTTAGAAATCTCATAGGCTTAACACCACATAATGGTTTTTATTACCCTGACCCATTTTTCTTAAAAAATTTTAAAAAGCATGCTGTTATTCTTCTTTCCCTCTGTTTATTTATTTAAGTCTCACCCAAGGATATGTTTTGATTGATTTTAGCTGAAGGAGGAGAGAGAGAGAGAGAGAGAGAGAGAGAGAGAGAGAGAGAGAGAGAGAGAATATCATTGATTGGTTGCATACAAATGAAACTAGCAACATGGGTTGTGCCCTGATTGGGAATTGAACCCGAGACCCTCAGTGCACAGGATGACACTCTAACCAACTGACCCACACCATCCAGGGATGTTTGTTTATTTTTTTATCAATAACATCATTGAGATATAATCCACATACCATAGATCCTATTATTCTTTCATTCCATGAGAGTAAATGTTGACATATGTCAAATGGATACATGTTATAATAAGAAAAGTTTGGAATGTAGATGATTTTTAGAATTATCAAAGCAAACACCTTTATGTTTACCAAAACATGCATCTCACGTAGCAATAGTAGATGCCTTTCTTGTCCTAACAACAAACTGAGAGTAAGTCCCAGGTGTTAAGCTGACAATCTAGTTAAACATTTTTTTCTTTATTTGTAAAGGCTTTTGTAAAGCAGTTTTATGTTCACAGAGAAATTGGGAGGGGGGGTACAGAGATTCCCTATATACTCGCTGCTCCCACACATGCATAGCTCCCCCATTATCGACATCCCCCACCAGACTCGCGTGCTTTTTAGAACTGATGAACCTCCATTGACCATCATAATCACCCAAAGTCCATAGTTTAATTAGGGTTCACTTTTGGTGTTGTACTTTCTATGGGTTTGGTCAACATGTTGTCATCATTATGGTATCATACAGAGTATTTTTGCTGTTAAAAATCTGTGCCCTGCCTACCCGTCCCTCCATCTCCAACCCCTAACAACCACAAATACTTTCACTACCGCCCTCATTTTTGCCTTTTCTAGAATGTCTTGTAGTTGGTATATAGTATGCAGCCTTTTGAGATTAGCATCTTCCCCTTAGTAATATGCATTCAAGCATTCTCCTTGTTTTCAATGCAATTGTCCAGTTTTTCAGAACCGTTAGTTGAAAAGACTGTCTTTGCTCTATTGTATTGCCTTTGCTTCTTTGTAAAGATAAGTTGGTCTGTTTGTCTGTTCTTTCACCAATAGCACACTGTCTTGATTACTGTAGCTTTATACATTCATCCTCCAACTTTGTTCTTTTCCTTTAATATAGAGTTGGCTAGTCTGGGTCTTCTGCCTTTCTTTTGATTTTAACTGATTAAATTTGAAGCCATGCTGCCTTATTTCTTTCATTTTAGTATGTAATCTTAACTAAATCTTGCCAATGATGTTTTGATTGCACCTTTACTATATTGGAGTTACATTCTCTCAACTGCTCTACATTTCTGAATTTTCTGAAATGTTGAAGTTTCAAATGGAACATTACAGTATGTTTTCTTCTTTTGAAAGTTAAAATTGTGGACCTGAAGATAGGTTTAAAATGGCTAATTATAGAAAGAAAGACAGATAGATATCCCTGTAGAAATTAGTATCCTCTGACCCTTTAGAATCCCTACTTCTGCATAATATGCTTATGCTCATGAGGTCCTACCAAGTAGCCACTTGTAGGACCAGTTAATCGCATTTGTATTGAATCTTGGAAATGTGTTATTTCTAAATTTTAACTCATTTTTTAAGGAACACCTCTTTTTAATCTTAATGACTGGAAAAGAGGATGTCAAAAATGCAAATGATTTTTAAGTGGTTGAATGTTGTTTCTGTGTAAGATATGCAACATTCAAAAGGAAAATGACAGTCTGCCAACTGCGCGGTGCACTCTGCGGAGAATCGGAACTTGCATATGCTAACAGAAATCACATGAAAAGCATTTTTTGTGTAGCAAACAAACTCAAAAGTTGTTTTTTTTTCCACTTTAGCTATATTATATTTTGAAATCTGGTGTGCCATTGAGAAATGGGTTTTGATGTTGATTTTGTTTTTTGTTTTTTTTTAATCAAAGCTACAATTTGCAGAAAGTCAAGCCTGTTGTATAAGGCACCACTGAGCCAATGGGCAAAGGAGCCACAGGAGATGCCTGCCTCTGTCTTTGCAAACTGAAATGCAGGCTTATTTACATGCAGATAAGCCACACTGAGCTAAATCTCACCCACATCGCAAAACTCAGGATTTCAAATCATTTGGAAAAGACCAGGCCAGGGCTATACTAGATTTCTGCTGGCTCTTGTTTCTTGAGTACATTCATGGTTGGATTCACAAATTTATAAAAATAAGCCAGCTCACTTATTTGGGGCCAAGTGGAATATAGATGAAGAAATGTTTATGCACCTGATGAAAGAAATGTGTCCAAATACACTTACTATTTTGCCCTAGCCAGTCTGGCTCAGTGGATAGAGCATCAGCCTATGGACCAAAGGGTCCCAGGTTTGATTCAGGTCAAGGGTACACACCTTGGCTGCAGGCTTCTCCCAGGTCGGGGCGCATGCAGGAGGCACCCATTGGATGTGTTCCTCTCACATCGATGTTTCTCTCTGTCTTTCCCTTTCTCTTCCACTCTCTAAAAGATCAATGGAAAAATATAATTAGGATTTTTTGTGAGAGTTAACAAACCCCCCACCTATACACACACAATGCACTTATTATTTTGAACTTGGAAATCAAGGCCCACTACCATCAACGCCAAAGCATGGGACGTGGCTCTCTGCCTGGCAAGCTAAGCTCCTACTTGAAATGAACACAGAGGTTTTCCCTTATTTCAAGCAGGCAATAGAATGTTCAAGTTTTACCTCCTTAAATAAATACTTAATATTTATTATTTCATCAGTGATTTGGAGAAATAGACTTTTAAAGAGAGAGGGTTGAAAGTCACCCTCATTAATTATTGGTAGGCCCTCAAATGAGTAATTTGTTGTAGGACCCACGAGAGCAAACTAATTTACTTGGTTGTACACAAATGGTGGTTTTCTGAGGTATGTAAAATGAAGTGAAATCTTTCCATCAAAAAATAAAAAAAAAGATTATTAGCAACAAGAAGTATGCGTGAATTAAAGACAGTATTTCACAATGATACCTAACATAATTCTTTCTAGCCCTGGATATCTATGCAGTTATCTAAGAACTAGTTTTGCATGTTTGGCCTAATACATTAAAGTTGGTGTGTGTGTGTGTGTGATAGTGGACTAGTGAAAAGAAATGACTGGAAGTCATCTTTCTAAATTCTGTGTTGAACCTGGGCCTTTGGCTTTCATGCTTAGATTTGATTCACCTACCTAATGATTATAATTTGGCCAGTAGTTCTGAAAAATATAAATACAATGGTGATGGCATTTTCATAACCAAAAACATTTGACTCAAAAAGAAGTTTATGTCTTTTGCACATACAAAGGACAGGCATTTTCTTTGATGATAAAGTCCATATCAGGATTTAATATGTACATTTAATACTTTGACATTAAAAGTACCAGAAAGTTGAAATTAAAACAGAAATTATTGTGTATTTGCTAGACATCATTATGAGATATTTGAATGGGAAGATTCACATTTTTGAGGAAAACTGTTTTTTTTACTACTTCTTACTTTGTGGTGACAGTTTTTAGTATTGTTTTTATCAGCAGTAATCTCAGGGATATATGCTCTGAGTTTGTAGGAGATGTAGAAGTAATACACCAAGAACAAACTCTTACTCCAGGAGGAAAAACAAGTCAGAGAGAATAAGCTGATGGATCAGTTGAATCCTCATGGGCTCAAGTCACATATCACATATTTTATTCTGCAGATCTGTTACTTAGTAAAAGTTCCAAATGGAGCCAAATTTGCAACAAATGGAATGATTTAAGCTTGGTTAAAGGTTTTGTTTGTCCCTGTTTGACAAAGTTAATTTCTTCTCAACTAGGATAGGTTCATATTTTATTTTTACACACAGTTCCAGCTATTCATTACTGAACTTTTCACATAATCATGAAAGTATTCCTGGGTTTTAGATAAAGAATTGTTAAAAATGATTTGCAGCGTTCTTTCCCTCAAGGGTTCTTTTGGATGGCCTAATAATTAAATTAACATGAGACAGATTAATAGGAGAAAATCAAATGTAATTTTGTACGTATTGGAACCCCACATGCATGAGAGGTTCGAAGATAGAAAGGTAAAATAAGGTATATATGCAACATCGAGCCAGGGACAGAGATAGGGGCCTGGGGCTTCAGAAGGGAGAAGGTAATTCACAGAGTGGTAAGAAGACCAGGTGTTCAGTAATTAGATATATGCCCTGGTATACAGAAAAGTCATAAAATATTTTTCTGGTAGTAACTCTTATTATGTGCAAGATCCCCAATTTAACTTCTTTATGGGAGAAGGGAAAGTTCATTTTATGTGCATCTCAGTTGCCGTCAGCTCAAAATAGTCCACATGACAAATAATTCATGCACCTGTGGGGGAGGCCTGTTTGGACCCCCTTAGACAGCAAAGGAGGTCGCTTAATATTCTGTTCAATACCATCCTTTGGTTACTTCGTTATTAACAATCAAATCTGTCTAAGGCTCTACTTCAATTATAATTCAAGACTTCTCACCTTTCCTTGATTTCTAATATACATTGCTAACGTGTTAAAAAACAGTCCACATTTACCTCACCCACTTCTCTTATTCCCGTGTCTAGACCTAGAGGGCAGACCCCCCATATTAAGTTAGTTTTGAAAAAGTAAAATAATTTATTTTCTCTTGTGACCAGAATAGTTTAGTTTTTCAACCAGCCCATCCAGTGAACTTTTAAATAACCAAATTCACATTGAACTATGTGTAAGATGGAAAGTTATAATCAATGACAATCCGGTAAAATGCATACATACGTCCTTCAAATGTCAAAGCAAAGTATCTGATCGAAGCTTTGGAATACAAAACTTTTGAAACAGTTTCAATCTAGAGCACCTAACTTCCATTAACATGTGCTGATATGAGATCATTTAATCCATTTCCAAATCGGGAGTTATTGGGGCCAAATTGCATTTGTCAGAATTTACCTTGGCAGTTTTGTCCCCAAAGTTTACTTACTTGCACTGAATGAAATGACCAGGATCCCATGGTTTTTGGCCTAGAAAATAGCATTTCCATTTGGTTCAAACTAAAACTGCCCATCCTCAGCTCCCTGAAGAATAAAAAGGGAGGAGGATGGGACAGAAAAAGCTTCAGGATCAAGGTCTATGTTTGCTATTCATTCTCCAGCCTTTCTTGTATTTCCTCTTATTTGTAGCCAGTTTCCTTGTCTTGGCACTGTGAGGCTCCTTGGATGTGTAATCTGTCTTGCTGTTTCTAAATCTGTGGTTTCTCACCTGCTGCTTGTATGCAGACAGCTATCACAGAATAGGAACCTCCATGCTGGATGGAGCCTACAGATTCCACTAGGTGTATCTGACTTCTACCAGTTTTTAGTTACAGTGACCCCTACAGCAAGGGCCATCAACCATTTCTGTCAAGGACATATGGAAATATTTTAGGCTTTGTAGCCATATGCTTTCTGTTGCAACTACTTCAAACTCTGTCATTGTTGGGCAAAAGCAGCCTTAGAGATTTTGTAAATAAATGGACCTGACTGTGTTTCAGTAAAACATTGTTTATGGAATCTGAAATTGGAATTGTATATAATTGGCACAGGTCATGAAATATTATTCTTCGTTTGTTTTTTCCTCCAACCAGTTAAATATGTAAAAATCCTTCCTATCTCACAGGCTGCACTGACAGGCAACCAGATGGACTTACCACAGGCCATTCTTTACCAAGCCATTCCTGATATGGGTCACCCAACATCATCAGAACCACCTCACTTGTTTGGGAGATGAAGCAAGTCAGCACATTCAAACGCTTCAATTGCATTTATTATAAATGTAGTAGAACCATATTATAATGTCTATTTTGAATTAGGAAAAGGAAAAGAAGGCTTCTAAAAATATTATCACAGTAACATAATTATCATTAACTAGAGGCCCGATGCACGAAAGTTGAACCCAGGACCCTTTAGTCTGCAGGCCAACGCTCTATCCACTGAGCCAAAGAAGATAGGGCAGCTTTATTCTTTAATATACACAAGAATCAATCAACTTTTAACCAGCAGCTATATCTACACTAATGGGAAGGTTACATGATGCAGATTAACTCTATGTTCTACATATCTTTATGCCCAACAAAACAGAAATTACAAGGAAGTCAGGGGGAAGATCGCTCTGCTAATAAGAACAGTAATGATTATGAATAATGAATATTGGAATGTTATTGTAGAATAAAGGCACAAGCCACGAAGTATCTTGCTGCTAAATTATTTAAAATGCTGCTGATAATTATAGACTTGTTTAAGTCTACATCTGTACATAGTAAAGCTCTTATCACAGTTTCTAATCAGCACCATTTATTTCCTCTTCTTGGTTGGGCGGGAGGAGAATGTTCTATAGAGAAAATGTTTTAAAGTTAGAATGTTTAAAGAGAAACTCATTTTAAATTAATAGATTTTTGTTTGGGGCAAATGTTACTCCAAAGAAGAATTACTGAAATTTTAGAAATGCATTTGGAATAAAACTCTTAAAATTAGTGGAATTGTCATTCACTGTATTATATGGACAATATTAAGGAAGAAAATATATTTGATTATTAAGGAAGCAAAATATGAATTGCATATTTAACACCTCATTAAATATGTAAATTTCTGCAAAATTTGGTGAGAAATTTAAAGATAGTGAGATGTCATAAAGCCATCTTCCCACACACATTTATACATACATTACTAGAGATATGTCTTTTCACAGGTTAATTAAAGGCCATTTAACCCTTTTTGTACAAAATATTATTTGAACAAGCTGCATGTAAAATAATATGAGCTGCATTTAAAAGTGAAAGTTCCCTGGCTAGTGTGGCTCAGTTGGTTGAGTATCCACCCATGCAACAGGAGGTGACAGGGTTTGATTTTGGGTCAAGGCACATGCCCATGTTGCAGGCTCAATCCCCAGTAGGGGGCGGGCAGGAGACAGCCAGTAGATGTTTCTATTTCTCCCTCTCTCTTCCTCTCCCTGAAATCAATAAAAACATTTCTAAGTGTGAACGTTACATTAAATGGTATAGTATATTTCAAATGCAGTCATGGGTTACCTCTCACTTGCATATTTGAACCAAGTTCACAATTTTTCTTGTTCTCTGAACATTCACAGAACCTCTCTCTCAGGCTTATTATTTAAACTTACAGTTATATGCATATAGTTGATGATTTTGATTTAAATTCATGCTTTCATTGTCTCTATTCATTAGGAGTATCTATCTCACCTGCTAAAGTAATATTTATAAATCCACTTTAATGTTTTGAGAAGTCAAAACTGTCATTTTAAACTTATGCATTTTCTCCTTTTAAAAAAAAGTAATACAATATAAATATTAACTAAGCACCTATTATGTGCTCAACACTGTGGTTAATTGTTTTACATGTATTAGCTCTTATAATCTTAATAAATGATTTTGTGATTCATACACATTTTCTTATGGAAAAAACTATGAACCAGAGAAGCTAAGTAACTTGCATTGAGGTACCAACCTTATGCCTGATGCTGGTTGCCCTATAAATCTCACTCACTCTGTGCCCAATTCTGTCAATGAAAGCTATTACATTTTCATAAAATGATTTACTGGATAGTTCAAGGATTCACTCGGTGCTGAACACGTTGAGGCTCTCAGCAATAACTGTTTTGAGAAAGAGAACACCATGTAAAGATTTCCTTTGAATTCCTCACAGAAACCCTATGTTTTGGAAGTAATAAGTAAACGTAATTGTTTCTTCTCTAATTGCTTTTATCCAATTGCTACACAGGTTTTGACCAGTTGAGTAAATGATTTTAAATTTTTCAATTTTTAAGCTGACATTCATGTAAATTCAATCTAAGAGATTGTGAAACTGCAGACCTCTGGTCTGCTCTGCCCTGCCTTTAATTGGTCACTGTTAGGACACTCAGCACTCATCTTACTGGAATAGAAGTGAAAATACCTTTGGCCATAATATTGCTATAGAATTTTCTCTTTTTTCTTCTTCCAGATTTGTGGTGTCTGATAGCAATGTAAACAAACACATTATAATCTTCTGAAAAAAAATAAACCAAAGTTAATGGAGGCATATAGAAAGTAACCCCAAAGTCACTTTTTCTGTCACAATTCCATTTCTCTTTGTCTCGGGAAAACTGTTGTTTTAATGGGGAACACTGAATTTCATTAAGATATAGATTTGTTCTGTTGGTTCTTCCTTCCATAAAATTCAATATTCTAGAAAAACTTTATCTTGGAAAGCATATAGTAAACACGATTGACCATCGTAGCTTTGCTCTATCATTAGGCCATTAGAATGGACCCTTTAGCTGTCAGAATCGATTCAGCATTTAGTTAAATTGCTCCATGGTCTGACCTTAAAGAGGGAATGTCACAGGACTTCTCAGGTATTAACATTATATTGTTTTTAAAGTAGAGAGATGGAAAGAAAAAACATTATCTGGCTATTATAAAAGGCCTGTTTTGAGTATTTCTTATGCTTAGCAAACATCAGGTCTTTTTTACCTTTAGCCTACCTGTCACTATTCTTACAGTTTTAATCTCCCTTTGGTGGGCACATCTTTGTCAAGTGCCCCTTCCTCTTTTTGGTATTCAGTCATTTTCTTGTAAAATCAACAACAATAGAAACAAATACTCAATGCATGTATAATATGTGCTGAATCCTCAGCTAGACACTGGACCTCTCGTAATGAGCAAAAATGGACATTGCATCTGGCCTCACAGAGGTTATATTGCTAGTGTGGGAGACAGATTTTAATCAACAAACCTCTCACATATAAGAAGCTGTTATAATTTCTACAAATACATATAATCTATATGTACATATAGTATATAAATATAGTGGAGGGTGTTGGAAGAATATAATAGAAAAGTAAAATGGAGAATGCTGGTAGAATAGATGCCCCAGGCCCCGGGCATCTGATACAGACTTTCCTGGGATATTACCCTTTGAGCTGAGATCGGAAAGAGGCGCAGAAGGTAATCGGGGAAGTGGGCAGCAGTGGAGGGTGAGGTGCTAGTGATCCAGGACTGGGGAACAGTATGGATGAAGACCTACAAAGGGAAGAAGCAGAACCTTCAAGAACTGAAGCAGAGTGAGTGGGGCTGGGACAGTGAGGGGGACTGGGGCAGTGAGGGGGGCCAGGTGGGGGGAGGTGGCAATAGGCGTGGAGGAGTGAAGGGAGGTTGGGGAGAGAAGCAGAAGCAGTTCTCAGAGGCCTGCAAATCACTCTAAGTCTTTATAATACATTCCCTTTAAATCTGAGCTTGTTAGAAAATTCTGTGTGCAACCAGCCCTATTATAGTCTTATTGGTTTACTCCCCTTGAGATAATGTAAGGATGCATCGTTCCCATTTTTTAATAGGACTGCCCTTTCTTGTGAAGACATCCCTTTAGTTTCTGACGATGAAGGCAAATCTAGGTTTCATTGGTTCTCTTCATTTCATTCTTCCGATGGCTTTCTTCCCTGCTTTTAAAAGTCATTTTCCTGTCTAGCCCAGGCCTCCGCCCTTGCACGGGTGATTACTGCCCTCCACTGTGACACGGCTCTTTGCTCTCCACTTTCGTATATCCATCTCATCTGCCTGCTCTTCCTCCTTGGCTGGGACCACGTCCCGAGCTGCCATTTCGCTCGTTGCTTTCTTTACTTTCTGGGTGATGAAGTGGTCAGTGAGGCGCATCCAGGACAGATCAGATGATCGGCTCTGGCTGAATTACACTTCCAGCGGCGCACAGCTCCCTGACGCTTCCCTAGCTGCAGTGTCTTCCCTGGATGCGGAGCTTTAACTATTTTAAGGACAAGATTGGCCCAAGGTTTCCATCCGGGCCGTTGGTTTTATTCCGTTCCTGTGATGACCCTTTTCTCTTTCCTCGTTTCTCAACAGGCTGCTTTCTCTGGTGCTTTCTTCTTCCTAAATTTGGTAGGTTTTCTATTGAATGCTGCATATCTGTATGTGCATTGAGGGCTCAGCGATGCTGGGAGGGTTACTGAACATCAGATGCCTAGCATTTGGAAAGATGGGAGAATTCCAAGAATAAGCTGTGCAAGGACCAGGGGGCCTTCACCCAGAAGCACAGCAACGCATCTCCGTCTGGGAGCTCAGTGGGGTGAGAATTAGAATCACCTGCCAGGGTTTTAGGATAAGAGTTGATAGGTAACCGGTCAGGGCAGCCTGTGCCTGAGGATGAGGTGATAAGATGAGGCTGGAAATGATGTGCTGTTAAAGGTGCCTCATTGTGTCCAATTAAAGAAATTTAGATTTATCTTTATTATGCAACACAGGTTCAGTCTCTAGAATGGGGCAATTAATGGTTCCAAATCAGTGGATCAATTAAAAACGAACTTAACACGTTAAAAACATAATTTGTAGATATTTAATATCCTCTGAAAAGCATTTCCAAGCTAAGGATGAAAATAAGTGTGCAAAGTTTATTTTATGCAGCTAGTTTCAAATTCTGTCAGGTTTATCGTCAGCAATGTCAGTCTTTTGGGGTTCTTTAAGATCTTTCCTTAAATTCACCAACGAGCTTTCCATGGCAAGGGAAGGAATGGAAACCCCCTCCTTTTGGGACTCATGATACCACTCGGAGGTAAGAGCTGTGCTAGTCCTTTCAGATTAGGGGTTACCTGTCCAGGGGCCCCATCTCTCTGAAAGCAAGTCCATGGAAAGGGGGAGGGGGGTCAGTACTTAGACCTTCATCCTAGGCCTCTTGCAGCTCCCTGAGTAGCTGCTGGTCTCACCATAATCATCTCCATTTTTAAAGAATCCAAACATACAAAACATATTGAAGATTTTAACTAATATTGATCAATTACACTTGTGAATTATAAGATACTTTTTAACCTAAAAGTTTTCATGAAGGGTAAGCTACTCTAATTTAATTTGTAATCTAAAATTTTCCAGGGACATAATCTTTTACAAAATATGTGCTGATCTGCCATAGATGCATGGATTTTACTGAAACAATAGTTTCTGTGATGTTAGGGGTTTTATTTCATTATCTCTTTTGCAAAATGTTACCTTTTTCACAGAGCTTGTCTTCTCTCATTAGCATTATGTGAGGCAATTCAATCTTTGACTGTCACGGTGCTGTTTACTTTTATTCTTTTTCTTAATCCTCACTTGAGGGGGATATTTTTTCCCACTGATTTTTAGAGAGACTGGAAGGGACAGGGGAGGAGGAAGGGAGGGAGGGAGGGAGGGAGGGAGGGAGAGAGAGAGAGAGAGAGAAAGAGAGAGAGAGAGAGAGAGAGAGAGAGAGAGAGAGAGAGAGAGAGAGAGAGAGATGGTAGAGACATATCAATTGGGTGCCTTCAGCTCATGTTCTGACTGGTGGCCAGGGATTGAACCTGCAGCTGAGGTGCATGCCCTTAACTGGGAATTGAACCTGAGATTCTTTGGTCTGTAGGCCAACACTCTAACCACTGAGAAAACTGGCCAGGAGGGTCACCGGGCTGTTTAAGCCTAAGGACACTTCAGAGCATCATCTTGGCTCTTATTCTGCCAAATAAACTTGTGTTCTCTTTGCTTGACAAGTTCTTACCTTGGGTTCCCTCACCACATCTTCCCATATTCCCATGCCCTGACGTTGTGTGTCCTCATTATTCTCCTCCTAACAATTTTCCCCTTACTGGTACTCACTGTGGTGGGTCCTTCCAACATTGGCTGGATTTGATGTTTGGCTCAAAATGGCCACCAAACAACCCACCAGCAGGGATTTTCCACCCCAAATTGTTCCATCAAGCAAATAGCTCAGTGGAATAAGCTGTCCTGGAACCACAGTTGCCTGTAGACCCAACACTCTGGTTCCTGAACTCCAAGCAGCACACCTCAAACCAGCCTAGCACAGCACAGCTTGGAGCACAGCCCCAAAGTGTACACCCATACACGATGATCCTTTCATGCTGTTAATTGTGTAACTTGACACATGAGTGCCCATAGGAGAACATATCACCTTCAAAAGGGAATTGGATACATCTGCCAGCAGGGAGCTTATGTTGCAGGAGGGAGAGACACATTGGTCATGTAACAGCAAGTTGTTGAGTGCGCCCAAGAAGAAACACATTATATGTTGAACTTACAAGGAAAGGGCTTCATGGGCAATGCATTTTCAAGAGGTGGAGATGTTCTAGAGAGACCTGAGGGGACAATGTGAGTGAACAGGGGAGTAGGAAGTGAGATACATAAAGATAGAGGCCATAGTATGGGTGAATCCAAAAAGACCACAGAGTGTTCAAAATGAATTCTGTACAAACTAGAGATTTTTTAATTCACAATTTTTGAATTTGTTTGTATTGTAATATCAAGGCATCTGTTATTGACTGCAGATCATTTCCTTGGTGTTAGTCTCTGGGATATTATTCATGGCTAGAATTTTTGAGAAGGCAAGAAAACATTTCTACCGTGTTTCAGCTCTCCTTAGCTAATACACTGCCTAACTAGAGTGAGGCAAGCCTAGTTGATGATGCAACTTTTATAAGCTTGGAAGTGCTTTCCTTTTATTTGTCATTGAAATTGGGTTATTCATTGTGGCAGTTATTTGAGGCATTGTGCTGAGCTGTTGCTAGGAGCAGTTAATATGATCTCTTCATACTTTACCACATATTATGGGCTGCTCATTGATTTTCCTACTGATCTTATTTGCCCATCTGTTTGTTCCAGATAAATACAAAATATGTGGAGAATAAAAAGGAGCACTGATTCATATCTATCGCTGAGAACTATTCATTTTGAAGTTCATGTTCTTTGTTGTCATCATTTTCTTGTAACGCTGGCATTATCCAGATGCTGGGGTCAAATGGGATCCTAAAGAAGAAAAACATTGCTATGGTATTTGAGTTGACAGGCACAATTTTGACATGTAGAGATTGCTGGGAAGAAAAACAAACATGGAAATTTACAAATAGCATAAATTGAGGATCACGCTGTCTGTTTCGGAATTATTTCATTATATATCCAATATCTTATGCCAAGTGTCCCTGTCTTTAAAGAATTGAGGATGGAAAGGAAAAAAGAGGAACCCTTAGAGGTGTTCCAGGAACCAAAATCTTTCAGGTGGTGCCTCATTGCTTTCAGATGCAACACATGCTAGATGGAGGTGAGTCTCGGCAACCAATTTTTGGAAGGATTTAGTCAAATAAGAGATGCTCCCCCAAAGAATGAACTGGCTTCTAGTTGTTAATGATCAGGATAATTCAGGTAGAACTCATAATTATTCCTCAAACATTTTTGAAATTGGCTAAACTAATAAGCCCTACAGTTTGCCCTGGTGCTCTCCACGAAACGTTGACTTTTTAGGCAGGGATATCCAGTGATAAGCTTCACTCTTGGACAATAAGATGGCCATCTGTCTTTTGGGAGCATCTTCTAAATAGTGGCTTCTGCCCTAGCGGGTTTGGCTCAGTGGATAGAGAGTCGGCCTGCTGACTGAAGAGTCCTGGGTTCAAATCTGATCAAGGGCATGTACCAGCCCTAGTCGGGGACATGCTGGAGGCAACCAATTGATGTGTCTCTCTCACATAGGTGTTTCTCTCTGTCTCTCCCTCTCCCTTCTACTCTTTCTAAAAAGCAATGGAAAAAAATATCCTCGAGTGAGGATGAAAAATAAATAATAATAAATAGTAGCTTCTTTTAGCCTTTACTCTGGCGGTTCAGGTTTTCCGGAGAGAAACACTCTTATCTTCTACTTCGGGTATATATATCTGGTTCTCAGGTTCTGGATCCAAGTGGGAGAAAGAGGTGTGGCATTCCTCCTGTTCAGTATGCAGATTTTCCTTCATCTTTCTGATTCCTGTCTCACACTTGACTCTTCCTCTTCTCTGTAGCCGGTGTCCTCGTGTCTAGAACTTTTCTGGTTTAGTTTCCCCACAGGCTGTACCTCCTTTTTCCTGCCCAGAGAGGCAGAGAAGCAGTCATTTGACTGTACTAAGTGTCAGCGGGAATAGAGAGAACCGGGTGTGATGAACACAAAATTCCAAGCCATGCTCCTTTTCTCAGCCCCTACCTGACCAGAGCCTTCTGTGGTGCTGGGCTATCCTGGAATCTGCAGGGTGACTCACCTGTAGGGTGAATCAGTGTCTCAACTACATTTAGGTTTATTGGTCCTCTGCTCTCCTAAGTCCTGTGCCATTCTTCACACATCTTCTTTTCATCCTTGGTTAGAGATGTTCCCTACTTTCCTAAAAGATATTGTATTTGTTCCTTGATGTCTATATTTTGAGAGCTTAATCTGTTTTTAAGTTTCACTTGTACATGGTTTCACCCATGACTTTCAAATTACACTGTACTTGAGGCTAGCAGGGGATTGAGTTAGTGGAAAACTGTAGTGTTTGCTGATGAAGAGCAAATTTAGTTCTTTCTTCTGAAGAGCTAAACCTAATGGGGCCACTCAGTTCATTTTCGAGAATGCTTAAAAGACTGCTTCAGAAAAATGACACAAAGGAACTTCAGAAGGGGGGTGGTATCCAATTTCTCTTATCACCATAAGAGTTGTGAGGGTAAAGTTCAAACAAATGATTTACTCACCTTTTAAAATGTAAATCAACTGTAACATTAGCATAATTTTCTTGTCCTGTCTTTGAAAAAAAATAAAAATAAGTGCAATCGTGGTGTGTGTTTTTTTTTTTAATCCTCTCAAGAAAGGCTTTGAAAACCCATAATTATAGAATTTGTTAAGGAAAAATAACTAATAAATACTGTTGGAGAAGAATATTCAAAGATTTAAGGATTGCTAGGCCAAATTGCATATTTTTACAATGTATCTTGGAAGGATGCTGAAGTTGTTACTCACCAACAAAGATAATAAAATATTATAAATTAAGCTTATTGGAAACAACAGGAAGGGTAAAAGCTAGCAAATTACTGACATTGTAGGAGGCAACCAAGGTAGGATGTGCCTAACGTGTCACTTTGATGATCTGGCTGTGTGTGTGGTTGTTGATGTGTATGATCAGAGGGGAAATTTCCCCAGGTGTCAATCAACAAATGTAATGAAGAGCCTATGGCTTGCTAGTTACTGGGTAGGTTATCAAGATTTATGAACACACCCATGATTTCAAAAGAATTAGGTATCATAAAGAAATAGACACTGAGTTTCAATTAAGTACAGATAACAAGTACTACCTTAGCTCAGAAGAGACAGAGAAAGTCATAGGTAGATGGAGAATGAGATATGCATTGGAGAAACAGAATTTGCCAGTAGTTTTTAAAAAATAAATCAGAATGAATCAAAATGGATGGTCTAAACTTTGTAGTCTCTAAGGGAACTTGGAAAACATGGTCTCCTTGTTCCTGTTAGCTACCTTACATTTTGGTTGAGATAAAGATTTATGGAGTTCATCATTGTTTAGTAGGTAACAATAGTAGATAGTAGATATTTAGATACTTTTATA
Source organism: Cnephaeus nilssonii (assembly GCF_951640355.1). Lineage (NCBI taxonomy): Eukaryota > Metazoa > Chordata > Mammalia > Chiroptera > Vespertilionidae > Cnephaeus > Cnephaeus nilssonii. The sequence continues at coordinate 86,199,000 of NC_137082.1, forward strand.
GTGAGAGTATGTCTTCTTTATTTATGTACTTATATGATCACCAACTGCCAAATTTGAGGACTTTGGCATATGGAGACAATATTACATTTGACTTTTGTATTTCTTAATAAGTAAATTTCCCCAGGAGAACCTGAAGTGGAAGGGGGCCTAACCCATGATATGATGATAAGGAAAGTGTCTATGATTTGTAATATTGACCAATTTCAGGGTATGAATACTGTCACCAAGGCCAATTTTAAGCTGTTAACTTGAGGTTGCTGAATCCTGACTTGGCGATAGTTGAGTGCAATTGGCTGTCCTGAGCTAGGGCAAGCTCGCTCCAGCACTCTGCTGAGGCTAGCAGGCTTTCAGGTTCCACCCCGTGAAAAGTGGGGAGGGACGATATGTGACATTTAGTCCTTCTGTTTCCAATCTAATCCTCTCTTGGTCTTCCTATCATTCTTCCTTTCCAGGTAGATGGCTTGGATGACAACATTATAGAAGTCAAAGATACTTTATCCCAATGTGTACCTTGTTCGCTTAGGCTGTCAGCTGCAATTTAGTTGGTTATTGATGGCAGCAGTGTGCCTTGTTGCTTGAGCAGTCATGTGGCAGAGATGTGGGGAGCGTAGGGGAGAGATGTCGGGACCCGGAGCACAGTGAGGACGCCATGTGGCTCTCTGTTATGAGCTCACTTCTAATACAAGTTCATCACTGCAGGGTTCCTCTTCAGAAAATAGAGTCCTCCTATGATTTACAATTGTAGAACTCTAAAGGCTATGCCGAGGTCACAGGATTTACGTGCTACCTCATTTCCTTTAATAGGTGTGGGGGAAACCTTATAGAGATGTTCACAAGCCATGCATGCTTGTGCCATAGGGAGGCATCCCAGTACTAGGCTTGACCAAGTCGGGCACTTACCCAGAGCTATCTGAACCAGAGTAATTAAACAGTGAGCGAGAGTCTAGTTAGAGCCTGTTTTGCCACCAGCCAAGCAAGGTGCAGTACTCACCTTCTATTAAGGAAGTTCTGACTTCCACTAAATATCCACACATTTTTGGGTATCTACTCGTCCTCTTAGCTACCATGTGGCATTTGTCACATCCTGGCTCTCTGAATTGGCTGCTGCTGTGGTGTCAGAGACTCTGCCAAAGTGCAGGTGCCCTCACCAGCTTGTTGATGCTCAGGAGGCTCCTAGGAAGACCCAGATGGGCCTCAAAGCCTTCCCAGATATAGAACCATCCACACTAATGTGACTGCATTTCGTGCAATAGCTGTAAATTCACAACATCCCTGAGCTTTTTAGTGCAAAATTCAAGAACTGTATTAGCTTTTTTTCTTCTCTTTTGCTGAGAATCCTTTCTACAGGATTCAGCAATGAGCCCACAGAATTGGGCTGAGTCCTGTGTGGAACAGACTCTTCATGCTCTCTGTTCTAAGATGCTTTTCTGGAATTGCAAATACACATATTGTTCCCTCCCTGGAGATATCACTCCTTCTCTGGGATTTTCATCCACCACTCAGTAAGATCATCCCCTTTCATAGGCCACACAGATTTTATAAACTTTGTGAAAGGGATGAGACAGAGAAATTCCTGATGCATTAACTACAGTTGGACCTTACTTTCTTCCCTCTCAGTGAACAGAAGGGAACTTTGGTTGAAAGCTCTGCCCTAAGGGATTTATCAATGAGTCTCCAAACTCCTCCAATAGGAAACCTCTCTTTCAAGAGAAGTCTAGATAAAGCCAAGGGTCAGGGCCCTAGCCAGTTTGGCTCAGTGGATAGAGCATCGGCCTGAGGACTGAAGGGTTCTGAGTTCATTTATGGTCAAAGGCATGTACCTCAGTTGCAGACTCCTCCCCAACCTGAGCCCCGGTCTGGGTCAGGGCTCATGCAGGAGGCAACCAATCAATGTGTTTCTCTCACATCGATATTTCTGTTTTTCTCTTTCTCTTCCACTCTCTCTAAAAATCAATGAAAAAATATCTACCGGTGAGGATTAAAAAATAAAGCCAAACGTCAGGGCCAGGGATACAGCCCTAATGACAGTGATGAAGAGCTGGGGAAGGTCATACAGAGAATAACATTTAGAGATCACGTGCTAATATCAAGAACAAATGTGAGTTGGGATGTAAAGCATGGTTGAGAGGAAAGGCCATGAATATTGTCAGAGAACCAGAGACCATTCTTATGAACTACCAGGTAGGTGAATGATGTCGGGTAGGGTGGTAGGTATGAACTATATAAAATTATTTACTGTTAGCCAGTCATCCTCCTGTGAAAAAGACAAATTAAGCCTGCTTCTCTCTTTAGCGTGTCTGCATTTTAAAGATGTACCTACAGTGAATGACATTTTGCTGTACCACAGGTTTGTCAAAACATCAGCCTATGTGCTGACAAGGCAAGGGTGTATTAAATATCTTTACAGATAGTCATTCCTAATAAAGCAGGACACACATTTAATTATAGTCATTTAGAGGTAACTTTTCTGCTTTAATTATAGTTTTATAAAATCTAAGCTCAATTTAGCTGAATAATAATGAAGTAGCATTTATATGCTGAGTATGAAGAAGGTGTTAGACCCTGAATACTTATGAATTAGTCTCTCAATCAGAATGTACAAACATATATAAATAATGTACATATATGCTTTTCAAGAATATCACAGTGCGAGAGCCTCATACTGTTCTTAAATATGAGCAAGACTTGTTTACAGGTCATTGTAGATACAGAGACCCTCAGAGTTATGTTGAGTGACACATTTTTATACACAAATTTTTACTTTATTTAGCCTGTTGGGAGGTCAGAACCTAAGAGCCCAACGAATGGTTTATCTCCTAGTTCAGAATTTGACTCTGGGATAGGAAGACTGTAGTTAAAAGAAATTATTTTTTTACATTTGTCAGAGTGTTATTATAGTGATTTACTTTATGTATTTACCTAGAGATTTCAAAGCAATACATAGGGAACCCAGTTTCTGACGCTGTGCCTAGAGATTGGGCTGGCAAAAGTCAGAGTGACAGTCTCCATCAGCAAGCTCAGGTGACATTTGCAAACATAAGAGGCAAACCCGGGCATTCTGTTTCCCACTCCCTGGCAGTTTATTCTTTTGCCCTCATGCCAGTGTCCTCACTGTCATTACCCTCCAAAGGCCCTCTGTGGCATTCGTGCTAAGTTGTTTGTGGTTCTGTGGTCGGAACACATTTCTGAGCAGGAAACCATAATTCCTGGAACCCTCATAAATGTGTTTTTGCTTGTTGAGGACACACCTGTGTGATGGATTCTCCAAATCTGCTCACCCGGCCTGTTCCCTGAACCTCTGCTTCTCAGTGTATTGGGATGACGGCAGCAAAAACTGTGGCAATCTCTGGGTTCCTGGAGCTGGGCTCCAGGGGTGGTGGGAAATCTAGGGAAGGTTCCTTCCAAAGATGATATAACCTGGCGACTTTCAGCTCGTGAGATGGGGGTTGGAGGAGAGCTGAGATAAGAACTTGGGAAGTCCAGATTCATCATATAAATACGTTTTCATTAGGGTTTGTGGCGTGAGGATCATAGGGCTAGAATACCAGCTAAGAAATCATGTTTATTTTATGAAGTCAAGATAATGAAGTGTGTTATTTTGCTTCTTACATCCCTCATTCCAAGTCTGAATGAGGTTCTCCAGGGTTGTAGGAACCCTTTTCTGTGAGTGTCACTGGGAGTTCTTCATGTGTTCTTCCCCTTCCGTCGTGGTTACAGTTGGGAGTACTGCCACCGAGGGCCGAGAGTTGCTTCCGGCTGGGCAAGGTTTCATGGTTTTCTTTTCTCACCAAAATAGCTCCAAGTCTCTTACATGTATTTATGTTATTTTTAGTTTTCATGAATGGGGGAAGAAAATGCTGTTCAGCATTCAAAGATAGCTCAATGGAACAACAGACTTTCATTTCCTGAGGGAACTCTAGAGGGTGACTAAATTGTCCTCAATCTTGAAGCCAGGTTTTTACACCATTTTTCTACTTGACTAATTGATTATGACAGGTGTCACCAAGCTCTGCAGCTCAGGCAGCTCTGATGCTGAGACAGAGGCAGAGTGAGCAATCTCTGTTGATGGGATAGAAAGGCTATGCATGGACATATTTCTTACTGATTGTGCTAGTATATGATGCCAGTTAATTACTAACAACCATGAAGGTAGTCTGTATTTTCAATGGATTTCCCCCCTACAAGCATGATCTGTGAATTGGTCATTTTGAGCCAAACAGAAACTGAAATATCTATGGTCCTAAGATATACATAAGTATAAGATATGATGAATGTCCTGTGTCCAGGAAGAGTAGAGTCCCTATAATACATACATGACTGTGTGTGTGAGCAGAGACACAGCTTGCCATTGCCATGCTCTAAGTTGTAGTTATTATATCAAAAGAGGGATTTCTAGGATATTGAATTTTAAGTATATTGCATTTTCAGTTTCACAACATGATGGGAAAATTTACAGGATCCTCATTATACTGAGTGCAAGAAGCCAGACACAAAAAGTACACACGTGTGAGTTTGCATGTGAAATTCTAGAAAACTCAAGCTGAATCTGCAGTGACAGAAAGGAGATCACAGGTTTAACAGGGAATGGCACAGTGGAAACTTTTGGGGTTGATAGATAGCATTCATTTCTTGATTATGGTAATTTTATGGCATTATACATCTGTCAGAACTCATCAAACTATGTATATCAAATGGATGCAAGTCATTGAACAGAAATAATACCTCAATAAACTTGTTTTTAAAAAATGAGATCTATACTTCACCACTTAAACAGTATTTGGAGAATTACTATAGATTTGCCTTGTCTCTAATAATATTAAATCACTGTGCAGATAAAGAAAATGTTCATATTGCTTCAGTATATTCTTATGGGGAATTGAATTGATAATATTCATGATATATGTTGAATGTTAAGGATCCAAAGGGTCATTCTGAAGACAATTGAGATTTTTCTCATCTGGGCTTGATCATTTCTACTTTCCTAGGAAGAGGAAAGCAAGAACTGATCTGGTTTTCTCCTATGGACCCACATCATAGGTTGCTGCATTTGTTTTCTATCACTGCATAACAAATTACCACAAACTTAGCAACGTACATGATATACATTTACTACCTACTTTCCTTGGGTGAGGAGTCCAAGTCTAACTTTGTTGAGTTCTCTGCTTCAGGCTCTCACCAAGGTACAATCCAGACGTTGGTCAGGTTGAGGACTCATCGGAGGCTTGACTAGAGAATGACCCACTTCCAAGCTCCTCCTAGGCTGTTGGCAGGACTCTTGTGCCCATGGAGATAGGATCGAGGTCTGGTTTTCTTAGTAGCCATTACGGAGTGGCCACCTGCAGGTCATAGAGGCCACTCACAGTGTCCTGCCATGTGGCCCATCCCACAGGCAGTTTCTATCACGGCAGCACAACTTCTCCAAAGCCAGCAGAAGTTCCCCTTTCAGGCTGCTGAGACAGCTTTACAAGCTGTTACCTAATCATGAGAGTGAATGCTTCATCACCTTTGCCAGATAATGTACAGGCACGCCTGTCTCAATAGGTCTGTCCTATTCTGTTGACTAGAAGTCCCATTGCACTCAAAGGAAGTACAGTCACCTTAAGTCACTTGGGTCTCCTTAGAGTATATTCCCAGTTGTTTGAGAGAGAGCTCCTGAAAGGAATAATTCTTTAATAATATACTTAAATACATAAATATATCTTTAAATTAATTTATAAATGTATATTTCAGAACAATTTAAGCAGCGTATGATTCAGTTTTTAATAACAGGGTTAAGAGTACATTTAAAACTTGATTTAATTTATATCGCTTTTATTTTTAGATAAAATCCTCAGACCATAGCTCTTGAGCAGATTCAGGCATGTTCGTACAGGCTGTCTCAGACCCCGAAGGAGTTAATATGCCTCTCTAAAATTGTCTAATTCCTTTCGTCCTCATCAGTAGATAAGACCTATAATTTGCAAAATGAATCTACATTCTTGAACAGTGACTGAATAAAAAATTTTGAGTATTTTAATAATTCGCTATTCAATTATCTTATGGTTGTTGACTGCTCATAAAACAAAAGAATATAATATAAAATAACATAGATCATAATATTAGTTACAGATGTCAGCTTCCTCTTTTTTTGTGTGTGTGTTGCTATTTTTTTTAAAGTGTTAATTACTCCAGACTGATTTGTGACATAATTGCCAGGATTGCACAATATATCATTCTATATTTATGCTAAAAAATTAGCATCTGTGATTCATACAGCAGTAGCTTTCTTAATTTTATCATGTACTAAGTACATGATGTTTAGGTTTTCAAAATAACAGGTGTTTCTATACCTTCTAGACTGAAAAGAATTTACAGTCCTGTCATTGAATTAGTGAATATTTCAAGGATGACACTAACGATATGCATGTGGGTTTATAGCAAAATAAAACTGCAACTTTGACAAGCTCCTAAATACTGCAAATGCATCAATAATTTCAAGCTGAGAAATATGACTTTTAATAAATATGACATTTAGCATCCTTTTTTTCTAACATATTTTTTCATGACAAGTACACAACACTCAGCACTTAATATTCATTTTCTAATACCAAAAGGCAGCTACAGATGGTGTCAGTAGAGGTTGTTGTAATATTTCCTGCACTTGCACATACTTTATGGTATCATTGCAGCTAAGAGCTTAGATTTGTAGACATTCTCTGCCATTTTACTAGGTGTACTGGTTAATAATGCAGATTTTTTTCAATAGATGGAGTTAAACATACGTTGATATATAGGTGATTTGATATGGGTGCTATTTTGTTGTATTGACAACAAGCTCCAAAACTTCATATGTCAAATTTGCTGAAGGTGTTAACATCATAGATATTTTTACACTTAAAAATGTTGAATTTCGTGCCAAAAAAGAGCATTTGCGGGAAATTTTAATTCATTATTTTATTTTGAAGAAAAGTGCTGTTGAATACTTCGGGAAGCTATAGTGAACATGCTCCATTTCAAGATACTTGTGAACTCTGGTTTAAACACTTTAAAAGTGATGATTTCGATGTGAAAGACAAAGACGGAAAAAGTTTGAAGGCCAACAATTACAAGTATTATTGGATGAAGATACATGTCAAACTCAAAAACAACTTGCAGAAAGATTAAACGTTGCTCAGCAAACAATTTCTGATCATTTACAAGCAATGGGAAAGATTTTAAAGGAAGGAAAATGGGTGCCACATCAACTGAACGAAAGACAAATGGAAAACCGAAAAGTCATCAGTAAAGTGTTGCTTCAATGGCACAAAAGAAAGTCTTTTTTGCATCGAATTGTGACTGGCGATGAAAAGTGGATTTATTTTGAGAATCCCAAAAGCACAAAATCATGGGTTGGTCCAGGTCAACCATCAACATCGACTGCAAGGCCAAATCGCTTTGGAAAGAAGACAATGCTCTGCGTTTGGTGGAATCAGGAAGGTGTGGTGTATTATGAGATTCTAAAACCAGGTGAAACTGTTAATACTGATCGCTACCAACAACAAATAATCAATTTGAACCCGCTTTGATTGTGAAATGACCAGAATGTTCCAGAAGACACAGCAAGGTAATTTTGCTTCATGATGACACACCATCATGCATTTCAAAACCAGTTAAAGACACATTAAAAGATCTTGCCTGGGAGGTATTAACCCACCTGCCATATTCACCAGACCTGCTCCTTCAGATTACCACTTGTTCCGATCGATGGCACACGCACTTTCTGAGCAGCACTTCAAAACATACGAACAAGTAGAAAATTGGGTCTCTGAATGGTTTGCCTCAAAACAAGAAAAGTTCTATTGGGACGGTATCCACAAATTCCCCGAAAGATGGGGGAAATGTGTAGCTAGCGATGGACATTACTTTGAATAAAGCACTTTTGATGTTTCTCTTGAAATTATCATGTTTTCTTTGATTACAAAATCCGCTATTATTAACCGGTACACCTAGTATCGGTGACCTTGGAGGCATTTCAAAGCCCCTTATGATGCAAAATTACAGTAGAACCCACTAAATGTGCATGGACTAATTTGCTCAATACCTAATATACAGGAATCATTCAAAAACCAGTAATGATACAACTTCTCATCAAACTAAATCATTTATAGCCAGAGGCCTGTGTCTTTTTTTTTTTTTTTTTTCCTAAACCACTGCCCTGGGATTCACAACTCATGAGGCAAAAAAATAGTGGAGTGCTTTCTAATTTCTGAATTTTTAATTTGTATTTAATGATGCCACTTTCTTCTCAGATCAGGAAGTCATTTGGACTCACTTCAGTGGGGATTTTTGTTTTCATATTTGTCTTTCAGATTAGGAAATAGGATCACAGGAAGATTAAAATGTTTGTCCAATGCCGTGCACTGCTGAAGTTGGAATTAATGGGACCATCACAGGACTTAATTCCTAGTATGGTGCTTGTTTTTTCCTCTTGGACATCTCCTTTCTTTAACAAAAGCTTATGGTGTGCTTCTTATGAGCCAAGCATTCCTGAATGTGTTTTATAAGAACTTTCAGTCATTTGACTGTCAAGGCAGTCTTAGGCATCAGGTAATAGAGGTCTTCCACAGTGTATAGGTGAGGAAACTGAGGCCCAGAGCAGTAAAGTAACTTGCATGAAAACACCTAGTATGTTGCAGAAGCATTTGGCTCTGGAATCTATACTGTCCTATGCTGCCTTTCTTTCTCAGATGTGGCTTTTTTCCCCTCTAGATAAGAAACACATGAAATAATGTCCAATCACCCCACCTGGTGATCACTAGAGCTTCTACTCTGTTTAACACATAGAATTAGTCACCAATAAAGATCCAAATAAAGAACATGAGCTCCCAGAAGGCAGCTAGAATGGTGCCTGATACATGGAAGGTGCTTAGCAAAATATTTTGAATGAAAAAATGATCAGGTGAATAGAGGAAGGAATGGATAAATTCATGAATTAAATATGCACCTTGTTTTAAAGTAGCTTTTAGTCTAAGAAGACAGACCATAATGCAGATGAATAAAAGGTTTTATGTCTTTTTATCTCTTTTAGATTATACAGAGAAGCTTTTTATATATAAAACTATTCCAATCTAGGTGAAAGAGATTGGTTCAGCTTTAAAATATATATTAAAAGAAAATAGGCTAAAATCTAAATTAAACAAGCATTTTCTGCATGGCTCAGTCTTAACTGCATGGCTCAGTCTCAACCCAGATTAATTTGGTAGAAGTGAAAATGAATTATTTTACAGAAATTATTTTGCTAATTCAAAGGAATTAGCATACCTTTTCCATAGGGGTAGCATTCTTATGAGAGCAAACTGAGAAGCAGATATGCTAAAAGTCATATGCTAAAAGTCATATTCATTAAGAATGGAGTGGGGGGGGTATTGTTGAAGGTTGTTGAAGGTGCCTGTGTCTTAAAAATACCTCAATATTGAAGTACTTAAAGAAATCAATAACATGCTGAGGTTAATAGAAAGGATTTGGTAGATGGATTTTTATTTCCTTATCATTATAAAAAATAATGGCATGTTTATATTTTAAAAACTATGGGCCATTTAATTTGCTTTAAAAAAGAGACAGGCAGGTATATTCAAGAAGGGAAACTAATATACTCAAGAGGGGAGAATGGATTTTCATATAAAGACTAATACGTGCTAAGGGAAAAGAAGGAAGAAATGTCAGTGTGTGGTGATGGAGGGGCTTGGGTTATATTTTTAAGATTGGAAAGTCAAGGCCTGAGAAGGGAATTCCATCAAAATGTATAAAACCAAGAAGGCTATACAATGTTGCCATTGATTTATTCAGTAAATCCAAGTATCCTATAGCCCAAAGATCTACTCAAAATTTACAAGTGGCCCAACCGGGTTGCTTAGTGGTTGATAATCAACCTATGAACCAGGAGATCACAGTTCTACTCCTGGTCTGGGTACATGCCCAGGGTTGTGGGCTCAATCCCCAGTGGTAGTTTTGCAGGAGGCAGCCAATCAATGATTCTCTCATATCACTGATGTTTCTTTCTCTCTGTCCCTTTCCCTTTCTCTCTGAAATCAGTAAAAAAATATTTTTAAAAATTTAGAAGGGGTTGTTTTAGCATGAGTTCTAAGTATATTTCACAGCAGATAACAAATTCAGAGTGAAAAGTGAAGCTCCCTAATACGTCATTAAGATAACACGAGATTTGTACACATCCTAAAATTTTGTAATCACTATCATGAGGTTCAGTCAAATGCTTCTATGCATCATGGCCCTTGGTGAAATCCCCATTGGAAAAAAACCTACCAGTCACATTGATTATTGAGTTAATATGTATATATTTCTTTAGAGTTGCTTATTATGGAGACAAATTATGATGGAAGTGCCTAGTGACGTATTTTCTAGGTTTGTTTATTTTTATTTTTATTTCAGAGGGAGAGGAAGGGAGAGAAAAAGAGGAGAAAAATATCAATGTAAGAAAAATTGATTGGCTGCATCCCATATGGTTGCCTTCTGTACCTAACCAGACCGGGGATCAAATCTGCAACCTGGGTGTGTGCCCTGACTGGGATTCGAACCCAAGATGTTTTGGTGTATGGGCAACAGTCCAACCAACTGAGCCACACCAGCCAGGGCTATTTTCTGTTTTTAATGGGCTAAAAATAGTGAAATTATTTTAATACAAGGAATGAGACAGTAAGAGAATAAGATTATGTAGGGGTAGGTATTCTTAACAACAACAAAACTAGACTATGTTTCTGAGCCAATATGCATAAAGCAGAGGGCAGGTGAAGGCAAGTGTGAAGTGAAATTCAAAATTATGTGTAATGACTGCTAATAGTCAGAGATGAGAAAAGGTCTTGGAGGAGAAAGAGGTTGAGATTGTTAACCAAAGTGGGTGTGCAGAACTTCTGGAATCATAAATTGCCATGTTTAAGGACACATTAACTTATGTGGGAGTTCCTCCTAGATTTAAGTGATCCGTGACATTCTTACCTAGACCAGCATGATCTGTGATATGTACATTTTTAGAAATATTATTTTATTTCAACTGCCTAGATTTTATGAATTCTTCCGGTTATTCAGTCATTTCTTCTGAGTCATTGGTATATACGTTTTCCCTTCAGTAAATTTTACTCTGTTTTCTAGACTTCCCTCGGCAAGTTGTTCTTCTCATTACTTTTTCCTCCTCTCCATAGGTAAGCATTTACAAAAAGTGAAGTTTCCCACCCATCATTTTTTAATGTTATTGGCCTGGTTATTATTACTTCTCATCTTCTTACCATGTTTGGTGGTATTTCTGGTCTTTCTCAGATGTCCAACTCCTTACCCCAGTGACTCTCCCATGTTTCAAACAACTTTGGTGATTATCCACGTCCATGCTGTCTTGGAATTCATCATGCCAACATCAGCAAAACTGTCTTTCCAAGCTGTCACCTTTCATTTTACTAGCTATTAGTTGCCATGAAAGTTGAAAAATAGAATGAAACAAGAATCTAGTTGGAATCCAATGCATTACTCCCTGTGATAAAATACAAAGCTAGACTGGCAGCAGGTGATACAGAAGCATCAGCATGAATCATAAACGTCCTGGATGGGATGACACTTCCCAGATAGATGGTTGCAGTCCGAATGCTTTGTCTCTCAGGTCTGTGTTTGGAAGTCAGGGTGGTGCACATCCTTTCAACCTCCACAATTAATCTTTTCACACCCGCTGAGAGATGGTAGCTGTGACCACACCAAGAATCCTAAACCATGATACCGTTTCTTTTTTCTGATTCTCCACTCAGAATGAAATAGCTCACTACTAATAGATAAGCACCCCCTTATCACTTGTCATCAAGAAGTCCACACTCAGCTTTTTAAAAATATATATCTTTATTGATTTCAGAGAGGAAAGGAGAGGGATAGAGAGTTAGAAACATCGATGAGAGAGAAACATCAATCAGCTGCCTCCTATACACCCCCCACTGGGGATGTGCCCACAACCAAGGTACATGCCCTTGACCGGAATCGAACCTGGGACCCTTCATTCTGCAATCTGACGCTCTATCCACTGAGCAAAACCAGCCAGGACACACGCTCAGCTTTTTAAAAAACACCAGAACTAAGAGCAGTAGGGTTGACTTATCAACTATAATTATTGCAACAGCTCCTTCTCCCTTTTCTAAAATTACTACTTTTATTTTGGAATAAGTTTGGATTTACAGAAAAATTGTAAAGATATGACAGAGCTCCTATATACTAGTTTCCTCTACTGTTAACATCTCCCATTACCATGGTGTATTTGTCAAAACTAAGAAACCAACATTGGTACATTACTGTGAACTAGACTCAAGACTTCATTTGGATTTCACCAGCTTTTCCATTAATATTATTTTTCTGTCTCAGGATCTGGTGTGGTGAACCACCTGATTTAGTTGTCAGACCAGTCTCCTTTTTCTGTGACGATTTTTGCCTTTCCTTGTTTTTCTGGGTCTTGACTGTCTTAAAGAGTATTGGCCAGTTTTCCTGTAGACCGCCTCCCAATCTGTATTTGTCTGAACCTTGTTTTATGATTTAGATTGGGGATCTGGGTTTGGGGAAAGAATAAGCTAGAGTTCAGGTGCCATTCTTGTCGCATAGTATCAGGGACTTGTGATGGCCACATGATATCACTGGGGATGATAATCCTCACCACTTGGTTATCAGTAGCAAAAATCTGCCAGGGTTTTACGAGTTTACTATTTTTCCTTTCCAAACTCTTTTCTTAGGAAGCAACTTACTAAATCTAGCCTCCTGATTGTCTCCTGAATTCTCTTCTTAATGGCTGTAATAAGCTCTATGACTAAGAACTAGCATGATTATATCACATTCTCTGTTAATTCTCTAATACATGTCTAGATAGCTACAGCAGGCAATATCGCCATTTGCTGCTGCCTGTGTGGGACGACCTCCTCCTTTGAGAGCACAGATTGATTACTCAGAGAGAGGTCAACAATAAAGCTCACAGTCCCAGCTTCCCCATTCCTTATCTGTGCCCAACAGAATTAGACCCCTGAAGAGGTTATTTATTTATTCACTTAATCCTCATCTGAGGATATGTTTACTGATTTGAGAGAGAGAAGAAGAGGAAGAAAGAGAGAGAGAAACAACAGTGTAAGAGAGAAACATCGATCAGTTGCTTCCTACCCTGATCAGGAATTGAACCCACAGCATTTTTGGTATGCGGGACGACCCTCCAAACAACTGAGCCACCCTGCCAGGGCCAGAGAGGTAATTGAGATATTTGGATTATGACATAGCTGGGTGGTACAGAGAGCAGAAAACGTCTCTAATTCATCTTGGTTTTCTGTTCGTTTTATTTTCTAGTCATTCTCAAGTGAATTTATTTAAATATCATATGTTGGTCTCTTCCCAGACACAGCTGTAGTCAGAAAAAAACCTAGAGGCCAGAACTAGTCAACTTCCATAACCATATCTTCATGCTTATTACAAAATAGCTACAGAATCCCAAACTACATATTAGGAATTGAAAAATGTTTCTGTATATGTGGCATGGAGCTCTGATCTCTGTACAGGTAATTTTTTCTCTTGGCAAAATATTTACTTGTGAATATAGGACATCATGTACTCTTTGCTTCATACAACCAAAAGGGTGAGAATTTTGGCTTCCTTTTCATTTGCAGGGTAACACATTTTTTACATTCTCTAAGGGAAAGGCCCCAGTATTTTGTATTTTTATGTTTACATCCATTAGAGTAAAGTAATGCTTTTTGATGGAATTAATAATTACTCCAAAGAGGAGATAACAATAGGAATTTTCAAATATATCAAACATAAAGTTGCATGTACTAAAACTGCTTTCCCATGTTTTATAACTCTGCCTTTCTATCTTATTTTCTTGGTTAGTTTAATTGATTTGTGACATCTGTTTCCATATTAGAAAAGTTCATCCTTTGCAGTATTATGAAAAATATTGTTTCAGCTTGCCATTTATATTTCAATCTCATTTATCAAACTTTGCCATTCAGAAATTATAGCTTAAATGCAGTCATGTTTTTAATATTTCTCTTCATGTATGTTGTTTTGTCATATTCCAAGAACTGCCACCCCTTTCAATAGCTTAATTAGTATGTTGCCCTTTGTTTTTCTTGCGCAGTTTTCAGGTTTTTCTTTTTGACTTTTTAACATTTATTTCTGTGCACTGTATTCTGGACTACGATTTTTCTGACCCTCTTTACCATAGTACAGAGAAATTTTAAGCATCTCACCCGGTATCACACGGAGAGTCCCTGACAGAGCCCAGCTTGGCCTCAGGAAGCCATAGAACTCTCCAGCGCTATCAGAGCTGCCTCTTGCTTGCAGAGATTTGTAGATATTTCGGTGTGAATTTTCATCTTAACACTACTGAGGCTTCCTATGCAAGGACAGTCTATCTTTTTGCGTGAATATAAATTAATGTTAATGCTTGAATTTAATGCTAAGTGGCACTAGCCTCTGTCTTGCCCATTTTAATAAACTTCAGCATTTGATGGGTACCATCTGCTATATTTTGTGTCTTTGTGGTCAGGTAGAAGAAGTGGAATGTTCATACAATGCTCTGACACTGGAAAAAGTATAGAGATAGTGGGCATGTACAATAAGGTCATATAATCAGTAGTGAGCCTGGCATAGAACTCTATTGTTTTAACCTCCTAATTCCAAACTGCTCTGTACCATATTATGTTTAAATCCAGCTATTACTCCTGGCCTGGATACTGAGGCTGCCATCGGGTTCCAAACTCTGTCTAAAATTTGGATGAATCACTTTCAGAGAAAATAAAAAGAGAAAAAGAAACAAGTTAAAAAGAAGGAGGAGGAGGAGGAGGAGGAGGAGGAGGAGGAGGAGGAGGAGGAGAAGAAGAAGAAGGAGAAGAAGAAGAAGAAGAGAGAAAAGAGACAGAGATGGAAGATATTGTTGCTTCCTAACATGATAGAACCTGACTGGTAGTGAGCTTAGAGATTAACCTCTCTACACTCTGGAAGATACTTGCCAAACTACTAACTGAAAGAAAATATAGATCATCTCATAATTCTTTTCTCTTTATTTCATAAAAAATACCATTCACCCTAGCTGGTTTGGCTCAGTGGCTAGAGCGTCGGCCTATGGACTGAAGGGTTCCGGGTTCAATTTCAGTCAAGGGCACATGCCTGGGTTTGCGAGCTTGATCTTCAGTGGGAGGCATGCAGGAGGCAGCCGATCAATGATTCTCTCTCATCACTGATGTTTCTATCTCTCTCTCCCTCTCCCTTCCGCTCTGAAATCAATGAAAATATATATTCCAAAAAAAACCATCCCTTATACCTCTTTGTTTTTAAAAAATGTGCTTATTGATTTTAAAGATAAAGAAATGGAGAGGGAGATAGAGAAACATCGATGTGAGAGAGACACATTGATCGGTTGTATCACATATGCACCCTGACTATGGATTGAACTGGCAACCTGGGCATGTGCCCTGACCAGGAATCGAACTGGCGACCTCTCAGTACATGGGACAATGCTCAAGCAACTGATTCACACCAGCAACGGCCATCATACCTCTTTATTGATCAGGGTGAACATGTGAATACAGGAAAAACGTATTTTTTGCTTTGCTATAATTGCAACCAGAAATCAAACTTAAAATAGATATATTTCAGAATTTCTCATGCGCTATGATACATTTTGAATTATTCTACAAATTTATCAACTGTAATTCAAATTGATGTGGATCATCAGTTAAATCAACTCATTAATGATCTTTTTTCTTTTTTTATATATTTTTTAATTTCTTTATTGATTAAGGTGTCACATATTTGTCCTCAGCCCCCCATTCCCATCCCACACCCCTCCCCACGGATGCCCCAACCCCCTGTTGAACTTAACCATTGGTTAGGCTCGTATGCATGCACACAAGTCCTTCGGTTGATCTCTCCCCGCCCCCCCCCCCCCCCCCCGACCCTCCCCTATCCTCCCTCTGAGGCCCGATAGTCCGATCGATGCCTCCTTGTTTCTGGTTCTGTTCTTGTTCATCAGTCTATGTTGTTCATCATTTCCCCTAGATGAGCGAGGTCATGTGTCACTAGAGATATACTTATATGAACTGAATGTGAGACGAGCAATAATAGTTATGCTGACAGGCAAATGAATCAGTCTGTAGTAAGTTTCTTTCTGGACCAACAGTTCTTTTGAGACCCAATATCAATGTCCACCAGTTCCTTATGAGTACATGTCGGCACTGACCCCTCAGCTCTGGATGGTGGACAAATGGTGGTAATGCAGGTCCGATTCCCTCTGGTTGGGTCTCGGCCGGACCCAGGGGCACAGCTTCATCCGGACCCAAAACATATTCAAACAACACAAAAAAAATTCTTTCTTTAGGAATTACTATAGTTCTATTTAGAGTGACCAAGGAGAATACTGGCAGTGGATGCATGGCCACAGTTTATGATTATCTAATGTCTCTGTTACCGATCAGTCATCTCTGATAGTTATTTTGTTTGCCTGCTTAATGGATTTGAAGTGTGAGTGCTAGGCTCAGGCCAATAAGCCTCTTTTACAGTTTGCAGCTTCACTATCATTTCCTTCACTGCAGTACCTTAAAAAAAGAAAAAGCCATGAACTTGCATGGTCTCAAACTGTCCATGTCCACCATCTTACTTCCCATAAAGGATGGAATTATTCTCTCTTTCTCTCTCCCTCCCTCTCCGCCTCCCTGCTCTCTCCCCCCAGGGTTTATGGACCTAGAAGGACAAAGCTAAAATGAAACAAGGACCTGAGGAGGCATCCTCCACACATACTCCCTCGATGGCCCCCTGGTGCCTTGCAGAGTCTTCTAGCAGCAATAGGTTCTATTTATATAAACTTAATTGGAACAAGTAATAACTTACCTTAGCTTTATGTCCTCTTATATTGTTCTTTATTTTTATTTTTCTTTAATTTGTTTTGGCTATAAAATTCAAGGGCGAATGGCTAGAAATTAGAGCCACCTGTGCGGCACACAGATGCTTCATAAACTCCCATGCCCTGCGGATGCACTCCTGGCCCGAGCTGCCTCTTCACGCATCCGCTCTCTTCCTGTCCATCAGAAGCACGGCGCTTGGTGCACCCGTCATCCTGAGACTCTCTTTCTCAGCGACATTTCAATGGAACAGACATTGGAGCTAGCATTCCCACGGCTACACAGTCTGTAACCTTAAATAAGTAAAATTAAAATTTACATTAAATCCCAGGGACAGAGTTAGAAGTTCGCCATTAGGAGAACCCACTGAGCCATCAATGTGATTGGAATTTTATTTTGTCACTTGGAATCCTGAAACAGTACAAGTGGCTCTTAAAGGGGGCTGCACTACTAAGGATGGTAGCTTAAACCAGTGGTCGGCAAACTGCGGCTCGCGAGCCACATGCGGCTCTTTGGCCCCTTGAGTGTGGCTCTTCCACAAAATACCACGGCCTGGGCGAGTCTATTTTGAAGAAGTAGCGTTAGAAGAAGTTTAAGTTTAAAAAATTGGGCGCTCAAAAGAAATTTCAATCGTTGTACTGTTGATATTTGGCTCTGTTGACTAATGAATTTGCTGACCACTGGCTTAAACATTTAGTTCTTTTTACTTAATTTATATTATCTTCAACGTACCTTTATTTGAGTTCCTTGCTGGAAAAATTCAGGTACTTAAAAAAATAATAGTAATAAGATTCCCTAGCCCTGATTCAATTATTTTTTCTTAACGAAACAGCTTGTCGGCTCTTTGACTTTGGTAGCTGTCTTACTACCAAAGAGCAAAGCACGGCTTCTTAACGCCTGCCTCTTGATCCGAATCAGCAATGCGTGTGTTCTTCACATGTTCTTCACGGGCCGCGGCAGAGGCTTGCGTGGCAGCTGGGACAAAGCACCATATGGCTGGGATGAGGTGAAGGATGATACAGGCACATGAGGGATGGGATGGGAGATGTCACAGCTTGTCAGCCATTCTCCCTAGAGGAAGCTCTGGTGACAGGAGAATGATTGAAATGGCGCGTTTGGGGTCCCTGGGCATGGGGAATAGATAAACAATGACTAAGAATTCAAAGGCATAAACTCCAGGGAAAGGAGGGAAACAAAGGCACCTGGGGGTTGGGGAGAAGCAGAGCCATCCTGCAGTTGGTGAAAGACGCCAGGAAAAGACACTGATGGGAGAGGTGATTAAAGGTGGCCTTACGGAGCCTTGGAATTGTGACAGGTGGAAAGGGTACAGTGATTAGCAAGAAAGGACAGAGAAAGAAAAGAGGCCTGGCGTGAAGTATGTTCTTGTAGGAGCAGGCCTGTGGGGTGACCAAAGGGCAAACAGGATGATGTTTCTCTGCCAGCTGGTAAAGGAAACGGGAGAGACATTGAAGTGACCAAGTCCTGTCCTTGCAGAAAGGAAGCACCCTTGTCCCCAGCTTACTTCTCCTATCGATTTAGCCCCAATTCTTCCCAAAGCCTTGCCAGGAGGGTCTATGGGTTTCCAGCCAGCACCATCACACTGGCCCAGCCAGACAGACTTTCTGCTCTCTGGATCTAAAAACAGACAAATAGTAACAGCCATTTATTGACTACGACTCATATGCTGGTTACTGTGGGGAGCCTTACAATCTATTTCTCATCATCACTTAACCATGCATATTAAATATTTTGAATCGATTTTGAATCGATTTTTAGCTCAGGGAAGCTAAATAACTTCCCAATTCACATAGTCGCAGAGTGTCAGAGAACGGATCCAACATCCCCTCTGTTTAATGACAGTTTTCTAGACAAATCCATCTGTGTTTACATAAATGAGGGACTAGCCACCTTCCCAAGCTGCCTGTGGTCTTTGTTCCATCTTGGGTGAGCTCTTTAAGAGGTACTTTCCTAAATAAAGTGAAAATAAAGAAATGAGGTATTACCTTACACCTGTCAGAATGGCTATCATCAACAAATGACAAGTGCTGGCGAGGATGTGGAGAAAAAGGAACCCTAGTACACTGCTGGTGGGAATGCAGGCTGGTGCAGCCATTATGGAGAACAGTATGGAGTTTCCTCAAAAAATTAAATATGATACTGCCATTTGACCCAGTGATCCCACTTCTAGAAATATATCCTAAGAATCCCGAAAAACCAATCAGAAAGAATATATACACCCATATGTTCATAGCAGTGCAATTTACAATAGCGAAGATCTGGAAACAGCCAAGTGCTCATCAACAAATGAGTGGATAAAAAAGCTGTGGTACATTTACATGGAATAATATGCAGCTATAAAAAAGAAGGATCTCTTACCCTTTGAGACAGCATGGAGGGACCTGGAGAGTAGTATGCTAAGTGAAATAAGCCAGTCAGAGAAAGACAAGTATCACATGATCTTACCCATATGTGGGATCTAATGAACAAAATAAACTGATGAACAAAATGGATCCAGAGACATAGAAACATGGAACAGATTGTGGAATCTTAGAGGGAAGGAAGGGGTGGGTGGCGAGACATTAACTGGGGAACTTATATGCATAGCCATGGACACAGACAAAAGTGTGTGAAGGCCTGGGAGGGGTGGTACAGGGTGGATGGGGTCAATGGAGAAAAAGGGGGACATCTGTAATACTTTCAACAATAAAGATAAATTTTAAAAAAAAGAAATCATTAAAAGCACACAATGTATGCTCTCATATACATACAGTGTACAGATTTGAATATAAAAGCATTCATTCACACATATGTTGTCTGACCAGTTTACCCATTATTTGTCTTCTCATTTTGTCTCTTGCAAAGACTTCATACTCATCTGAGAGATGCAGTTACCTCTGCTGATATGATAATATTGTCCAGAATTTGTTTTTCACCTTGTCTCTGTGTGTGGCCATAGGTAACCTTTCCCAGCATGCAGCCTGGGGCTGGCAATTCTCCTTGATGCCTGGTCCTGGGATAATATCAGACTTTTGATATCAGATCCCCAGGTTTTCCTCTTGGAGGCACAGGCCAGCCCCAGCCAGTGTTTTAGGCTTTCTTTCTTAAAATCTTCTCAATGAAAGCATTACTTGTCTGGGGGAATTATTCCTACCTGAACACAGCTTCTCCTTTAGTGTATTGTTGGATTTCCAGAACATTTTCTTCTCTCCATTTGATCCTAAATTAAATATTCACACCCCATACCTACATTCCCCTGGAACCTTCTTCTGAGTTTAGTTTTGAAATGTACATGTAATTTATTAGAATTATAATTATTAGCATAACCAGCTTGCAATAATAGCCCAGGTTCCTCCCCAGACATATTCTCAAGTACCCAATTTAGAGGGTTCTGGCAGGGAATTTTCTAGTCAAAGTCTAATCATTATAATTTCACAAATTTGCAAAGCCTTTCATTTTGCTAACACTGCCAGGATGTATTGGATGCCCAGGGTGTTTCTAAATACACTGTGCTAGGTTTGGGGATTGAAGTGATAAACAGTTTAGACTTGAGTCCTCCTCTTACAGAGCATATAATTTGGTAAAGGGCTGGGCCATTACAGTGCAGGGTCATAAGTATCCTGAGAGGACACTTACCTGGTCCTAAAAAAGCCCATGATAGAGACACCTAAGCCAGGGTGGGGATCAGTGAGTGACAGCTAAACTGAAATCTGAAGGGCAGGGCAGCAAGGCAGTGGGAGGGAGGTATTCCAGCTGAGGTTGCAGCACACGGAAGGAGCAGAGGAGAAAGTGTGAGGCCATCATGGAACCGGGCAAGTTCAGTGTGGAGAGCTGAGGGCCAGCAAGGAGAGCCTTTGAAAGCCCTCAAGCCTGGCTCCCTACCTCCAGACACCTCCCTTGGGTTTTCTCAGGCCACCCTGCTCCAGACAACTGGGCAATAGAGCTGGAATGGAGGAGCAATGCTGGAGGTGAGAGGACATTGGTCCTTGAGGGAGAATCAGAGGCAGGGAGAATGGGAAGTGGATTAAAACAGGCCTTCCATAGTGCCTTACACACAGTAATCCCTCCATGGACATTGAACGGATTAGTGATTGGATACATAAATTGATTTTACCAAAGAAAATTCATACAAGTGTGGTCCAATGTCATAGTGTAAGTACTGTGATTGTTTATGAAAGGATAAATAGTTTACTGGGAATAGGATAGAAATGGTTTAGTTAGAAGTGAGTTCTGATTTCTAAACAACCACCCTACCAAAACCTTAGCGTGGAACTCGTTTGTAAATAAGAGGCTGTCTCAAATGTTGTAATTGTCCAACAGTTTAGTTCCCTATCCTCTCAGGGCAAAAGAACATGGTTTAAAAATAAGTATTTCTTGCCCAGCTGTGTGGCTCAGTGGTTGAATGTTGACCTCTGAACCAGGAGGTTAAGGTTCCATTCCCAGTCAGGGCACATGCCTGGGTTTTGGGCTGGATCCCCAGGAGGAGGTGTGCATGAGACAGCTGATGAATGATGCTCTCTCACCATTGATGTTTCTATCTCTCTCTCCCACTCCCTTCCTCTCTGAAGTCAATAAAAATATATTTAAAAATAGAAAAATAATAATTATTATAAGCATAATAATAATAGGAACATGATAGATATTCTATAAAAATTGGTTATTCATTTTTAGATACTAATCCAATAAATTATTTTATGTAAAAAGGAAGATTCAATGAAATATTATAGTTTATTAACATCTAGTTCATATTCATTTAAAATAAAATATTGTTTCAAATCACTTTTTTTAAACACAAATTTTAAATTGTTTTTGTTGTATAAGGTTCTTAATACAATAGGTCAAAGGCCCTGATTCTCTAAATTTGAAAATAATAGAAGCTTTATAAAAATGTGATTTTGTTGTTTTCAAATATAAACAGCCACACTTCATTTTGGTAAGGTTGTAAAATTAAATTTAAAACTATAAAAACTTTAACCAAAATTTAAATTTTATCTACTTCTCCATTAGATCATTAAAAGCTAGAGTTTGGTGTCAAAAGAGCACCAAGAAAAAAACGCCAAAGGCAAATAAATGTTTGCTCTTAGGACAATAAAATGTTCCTGTCACGTCACTAATGTTATCTAGCTATATTTCATTTTTATTAAATCTTCAAGATAATAAGGAGATGCATGGAAGAAAGCATCTAGCTGACCTGGTGGCTACACTGGTAGGACTTCAGTTAACAACATGGGGAGTGACAGTGGGAAAAAGCCTATTGGTTGTTTGATGTTTAATGCAAATTAAATATTTTTGTGATTTTGTGAATGCATTTTATCTTCTTTCATATGCCTCATAGAAGTGGAGGTCAGGCACTGTTGATAGCACAGATATAAATTAATATTCATATAACAACATACTAAAAAATTGACAGAACAAAAGTCTCTGGTATCTAGACAAAATGTAGCTTCATAGAAAAATTAACGCAATAATATAATTATTACCAAGGCTATTGCAGTGACATCATACAAATGTTATTCTTAGTTTTTTTGTTTCAAAACTATCTTCTTCCCATTTATATTATCTTCAGAAATCACCTCTTATTCCTGGATTTTGCTATGATAATTTTTTTTAAAGAGGTTCTTTAAAAAAAAAAAAAAAGACTTATGTTAGAGTGTGGCAAATTCACCTCCTCTTCTCCATGACAACAGAAGCTGTAACCATGGCAACAGTAATGGGCCAGAGAGATTAGGGCCAGAGTGGAGATTAGGCCTCCAAGAGCAAAGAAAAGGAGTCCTGATTGGTTCCTTATTGAGTGAGACCTCTGTGAAGACAAGTTACTGTTGAGAGAAAGCATGGAGGATTAATAAGAACAAAATTAATTTCCTTGTGTAAAGCAAGAAGCCATTCCTTTGTGAAAAATGTGTCCCTTCCTTTTCATAGAAGGACCGTTTAAATTGAAGTAAAGAGTCCATGGTTGATTCTATTCTGAGCTCTATCTGTGCCATCGAGTGTAGACCAGCTCTGTGAGAAGGCACTCGGGGAAGCTGGACAGGAGAGCATCTGAGTGGAGACTCCATTGTGCTCCTTCCTGCAGTCCCTGAGTGGATGGCAAACCCAGTCGACTTTGGATGTGATATCATCCATAAGTGAGCTGCTTTGGGACAAAAAGGATTTGAAAATTTCTCTCCTGTTCTTTTAAAAATTATTTTCCAACTTGAAAATTTTCCGAAGATTTTTCAAAGTCATCATTGATCACCTTTTGTGTTTAAAAAATCTTTTGTAAAAATAGTCCGTAAGAATCCCCTTTTCTTTAAACTGATAAGATGTACAGGCATTACATTTTGAGAAAAAGTCCAATGATTTCACATCAGCGCATTGATAAATGGAGTATTCATTTTTAAAAGTTATAGACATGAGAATGTTTAGTCAAATGGTATGAATATTTTTCATTTTAAAGAATTTTGCCAAATTGACTTCTGAAATCTGTACTCTCATAGGCTTCAGCTGAGAGCGTAAGGGAATGGAACTCCATGGCCAAAACTAGGTAGTAACACTCTCTAAAGTCTTGCTGCTCAGATTGTTTTATTTTTTAAATATGTATTTATTGATTTCAGAGAGGAATGGAGAGGGAGAGGAAAATAGAAACATCACTGATGATAAGAGAGTCATTGATCAGCTGCCTCCTGCACGCCCCACACGGGGGATCGAGCCTGCAACTAGGGCATGTGCCCTGACCTGGAATCAAACCGTGACCCTCTGCTTCATAGGTTGATGCTCAACCCCTGAGCCACACTGACTGAGTACAGACAGATTGTTTAAATAGACTTTATTCAGACAGACATTTTTAGATTTTATTTTAATTCACATTTATTTGTCAGGTTGAACCTTATTTTAAAATAAGATTCCTCATTATGTTATCGATTTTTAGACATGCTTTTTTAATTTTATAGATATGAATTCGTACCTGGTAGAGACATATTTTGTGAATGCGTTGGGTCCATCTTGCCAAAAGACAGGCACCTAAGTCAAGAGGAAAGTGGGCGTTAAGTGGGTGAGGTGGGTTTCTCAAAGGGTGGGGGCTGCCTGTGCCAAGGCCCTGGGAACTGCTCGTGGCTCAGCGCGCACCTCCTACCCTCCCCTCCACTCTGCCACAGAGCTCGCTAAAGAGCCAGGAGCCTCCGTGGAAGCTGCCGAGGACCACTCTCTTCCGGGCCTGGAGAAGGGCAGACATAGGGTAGATGCTCTAGAACAGTGGTCGGCAAACTGCGGCTCACGAGCCACATGCGGCTCTTTGGCCCCTTGAGTGTGGCTCTTCCACAAAATACCACGGCCTGGGCCAGTCTATTTTGAAGAAGTGGCGTTAGAAGAAGTTTAAGTTTAAAAAATGTGGCTCTCAAAAGAAATTTCAATCGTTGTACTGTTGCTATTTGGCTCTGTTGCCTAATGAGTTTGCCGACCACTGCTCTAGAATACTTGCTGAGTGAAGAGAGCCAATGATCGCTGCTTGCTGTGGACATCTACGAGCCTCTGCCCAAAGGTGGCATCTTTGCGGTGATAGGAACGCACTAGGCTACTGTGCAGGATGGCCATCTGCCTTGGGATCATCCTCAACGAGTGGAGGAGCACAGGATGGTAGATCAATACCCAGCCTGCTTCCTGCAGAAGTGGATCGCTCAGAGGCTTGTGGCACGCTGACTCCCAGGGTCCCCAGCGGGGCTCCCTTCAGTTTCCCAGCAATAACTGTCAGCTCCCTCCCTGCTGTCTCACTTCCCCACTCCCCGAGGGTGTCTCCTGGGATCACCTTCCAAACAAAGCATTTGCACTTAAGTTCTTTTCTAACACGCTCTCTTTGTGGAGGAAGCAAACCAAGAAAAGTGACCAACAGGAGCCAGGCCAGCAGGCAGACTGAGAAGTGTGGAGTTTCTGAGGGGAAGAGTAGACCTGGAGGATAATAAACAGTGGAGTGGTAGGGCCAGATGTGTCCTTTACCAGCTTATTCTGGACGCTGCACAGAGAACACCCGCGCGGGAGGTGAGGGGCAGGGGAAGCAGAGGAGCTGGAAGAGAGCATGACAGTCCTGTGGGGAGAGAGTGTGGGCTGTAAGTGTGACCATGCAGATAAAGTGAGTTGTCCAGGAGTGGGCATCCCAGAAGGGGCAAATGGGAGAGAGTCGGGAATGGCAGCCACAATTGGGGTTTCGGGCTGTACAGTTGAGAGGACAGTGTAGACATGAGTGAGTTAAGCCGCCTTGGATGGGAAGCAGAGAGTGAGTGGGAGGGAGGGATGAATTCCCTTCATGGGGCTGGTTGGCACTGTCCATGGTGTATGCGTGTAAGGGCTTTTGTCAAGAGGGTTAATATCACCCATATTTTGGACAGAGGTGCTACCTATCTGGGCATCAGCCTTCCACCCTCCCCTCTCCACTCTGCCAGTCTCCCATTTATTTCAAATGCTGTGCTGATCAAGAGAGCAAGGGGGAATTCTACCAATGAAGACGTGGGCTGAGAATCTGCAGAGCCAGAAGTTACTTTGAAAGCTTTCTGCAGTTCTTTAAAACCTCTCCCTTTGTATCACTGGTGTGTATCGTAAATTGATAATGTTTCTGGAACCACTGGGAGATGAGGTGGCCCCCAGCCCCCAAATGGGTTTTCTAGCTAACAGGAGAGCAGTTCCCAGCACCGGGCCCGAGGAGAGAGAGAACGCAAGAAAGGAGACTTCCTTTCATAAGAACTGGATACGAATGGAGCACAAGAGCCAGTATGAAGATTAAATGTAGGCAAATGGGTTCTTGTGATGTGGGGACAGAACTCACCTGTCAGAATGGAACTCACATTCCCCAGACCTGGGGACTTGAATAAGTCAGAAGAAAATATCTTTCCCGCAAAGGTGAATTATGAATTCTCACACACACACACACACACACACACACACACACACACAATCAAAAACTTCTAATACAGGTTAGAAATGCCCCAAAAGTTTAAAAAACCAGTTTTGCAATTGTGAATGATTGAGTTATTCCTATGAGTAACAATTGTCAGATTTTGATCATTTTGATAGGTGCAGTTGCCTATCTTTATGTGATTTTTTTTTTTGGCATTTCCCTTACTAGCAGATAGTCCAAGAGAACTGTTTCTACCTTTTGTTAGCTTCCATCAATTTTAATGTACTTCTTTAAGTTTTCTGTGGTCTTAGGAAATGCATAGGAAAGCTCCTCAAATTATACCAAAAACAGTGTAAAGAGGCTCTGAGAGGAATGAGGTTCTGTAACAGCTACTTGGTTATCTGAGGCATTTATCAATACGTGCAGGTCCATGGTCATGTTTCCCCATTTCATACTTAAATAGGGCATTTATTCTTATTGTCATTGATCTCATGATTACTAGAAACTGGAAAAATATGAGTCAAATTACATATGCGATTAATTAGCCACCTTTTCATCAACTCCAAGGACTCCTGTTAGACCTTTGATTCCATTTACTGTTTCTTTGCTTTCCTGGTTTGTCTTCATTTCCGTAGCATCTGTGTGAATGTGCCATTCTGTGTTTGCTGCTGGGTCTGCTTTGCTTCCCTGCCCTTTGCCCACCCGTGGCACCAGCACCTCTGACCGCCTCCTCTCCTTTCTCCTCAGCTATCCCAAGCTCCAGTGTGCTCCCTTCTGCTCCCAGAGATGTGGTCCCTGTCTTGGTTTCCAGTCGGTTCATCCGTCTCAGCTGGCGCCCACCCGCAGAAGCAAAAGGGAACATTCAAACCTTCACCGTCTTTTTCTCCAGAGAAGGTGACAACAGGTAGGCACTACCAGTAGAATCCAGTCTAGCCATCCCTCTCTTTAGAGGTACACTGTGGGGCACTGGCAGCGGGCGTTCTTGGCAGGGACCTCGGAGAGCTGTGGAATCTACTCTGTTTCCTTCACCCATTACTAAATGGAGACTTTATGACTCCTTTGCCTGTGTGGTTTTTCTTTTATTAAAATACTAGAGCCCCAGTGCACAAAATTTGTGCACTCAGAGGGGGAGTTTCCTCAGCCCAGCCTGTGCCCTCTTGCAGTCCAGGAGTCCTCGGGGGATGTCCGACTGACAGCTTTAGCTCTGCCGCGGAGGCGAGAGAGGCTCCTGCCACGGCCGCTGTGCTCGCCAGCCCTGAGCCCAGCTCAGGGCTTCTGGCTGAGCGGAGCTCCCCCTGTAGGAGTGCACTGACCACCAGGGGACATCTCCTGCATTGAGCTTCTGCCCCCTGGTGGTCAGTGCACGTCGTAGAGACCAGTCATTCCACTGTTCAGTTGATTTGCATATTAGCCTTTTATTATATAGGATGTTTTTTAAAAATTGATTTTAGAGAAAGAGGAAAGGAGAGAGGGAGAAAGAAACATGGGTGTGAGAGAGAAAAACTGACCAGCTGCCTTCTGCATGCCCCCTATAGGGAATCAAACCCCAAACCTGGGCAAGTACCCTGACCGGGAATCGAACCAGTGACCTCTTGTTGCATGGGATGATGCTCAACCACCTGTTTCTGAGCTGTGATGCTTGTTTGCTCATATTTATTTAACTCCTTAACACAATAGCTTTCTAAACGTCGTGGATTGAACATTTGCCTCAGATTAGCAATGACTTTTTCAGGCAAATTACTCTAGCTCAGATTATCATTAATTTGCCCAATTAATTAATGATGGCAATAAATGCAAGTGCCATAGTAAACATTTTTTTTCTTATTCGTCCACCTTGGTGCTTTCACTCCATAAATCAGAGAATAGCATAAATTTTAGATCCTAAAAGTCAGAATTCACAAGACACAATGGCTTCAGAGATATCCATCTATCCCCCCTTAGTACCCAAAAATCATTCGACTTGAAAGGGATCTTTTGAATCCTTCTACGTGAACTTCCTTCTACTTGAACACTTAGAGAAGGATGCTCTGGAGAGGCTGAAATCACATCCCATGCCCACAGAGTAAGCATGGATAACGGGAGCAGGCATTTATTGAGCACTTACTGTGCCAGGTACCAGGCTAAGCATCTGACAGAAGTTGTCTTATCAAATCCTCACAACAGAAACATCACCTTCAGGAAGAAGTTTGCACCTCTGGGATACAGCTAGCAAGTGGTGGGACCAGGATTTAGTACAGGCCTGACTCTAAAGCAGGCACTCTCATTGGCTACCTAACTGCCTCCTAACTGATCAACCTGAAAAAGAACCAAGCTCTCTTGATATTTTTTTAGAATTATGACATGAATTTCCTCTGTAAGCTTATTTCTAATAATTTTCTGACTTGATGGCTTAGTTTATTTGCATCATTTATTTACCATATAAAACTTACAGGAGTGCCCTAACCAGTTTGGCTCAGTGGGTAGAGTGTTGGCCTGCAGACTGAAGGGTCCCAGATTCGATTCCAGTCAAGGGCATGTGCTTTGGTTGTGGGCACATCCCCAGTAGGAGGTGTGCAGGAGGCAGCTGATGGATGTTTCTCTCTCATCGATGTTTCTAACTCTCTATCCCTCTCCTTTCCTCTCTGTAAAAAAATCAATAAAATATATATTTTTAAAAACTTACAGGAACAAACTTTTTAATTCATGCATATTCTATCATACCGCCCACTTAGTAATCTAAAGTGACTTATGGAGTGTGGGACAGTGTTGCTGAAAGGTTAAGGCTGTGTGGCTCTGGAATTGAATTGCATGGGTTTCAATCCTGGCTCAGAATTTTACTAGCTGTGTGGCCTTGGGCCAATTATTGGTGCCTTTCATTCCTCACTTGGGATCATAATTGACCCAACATGTAAGGTTGTGATGAGTATTAAATGAAGTTAAGAAAAAGTGCCTAAGACAGATGCCCATCGCCTGGTGCCCCATAAGCACTCCATTCTTGTTAGCAGTGCCATGTGCAAATCATGGTGTAGGTTAGAAATGAACGTCAGTGGAATGTAGATATTCTCCAATTCATAATTAGAAAGGACTTTACCACTTTCACAAACATTAGCCCATTTGATCCTCAGATAAAGCAGGAATAATAATCTCCATATTACAGATGAGCACGCCTTGCTCTGTTCATAAAGTCTCAAAAATGCTGCCTGAAGAGCTACACAACTAGTAAATACTAAAAGCAGGATTTAAATGCCAGGTTTCCAGCCCAGTGATCTCCTCACTGTACAATACAAAGTAAAAGATATTTGCTAAAAGTGCTACATATAAAGAGTGCAGGAGTTCAGATGAGAGGAGTAAAAACACTTTCATGAGCATCATTCAATTTAATCCTCACCATGACCCTGTGAGGTAGGCAGATAAGTGACTGGTGTCTTCCTTTTGCAAATGAAGCAGGAGGGCTCCGAGATAGCCCCCGACTTGCTCAAGGTCACATGCTGACTTTGTGGCAGAACAAAGTCAGGGTCTTCCATGTGCAGGGCTGTATGCAATACAGTGCTTTATGCTGCCTCGGGAAACCCCTGCTCACTGCGTGGAAGTAGAGAGCAGCTCTTCATGATTGACATGGAGGATTCACTTTAGAATTCACTGTGCATTGGATTATCTTTTTAAATATATTTTTATTGATTTCAGAGAGGAAGGAAGAGGGAGAGAAACATCAATGATGAGAGAGAAACATTGATCAGCTGCCTTCTGCATGCCCCCTACTAGGGATTGAACTGGCAACCTGGGCATGTGCCCCTGATTGGGACCCTTCAGTCCACAGATCAATACTCTATCCACTGAGCCAAACCAGCTAGGGTGATTTTCTACTGAGCCAAACCAGCTAGGGTGATTTTCTGTCATTTTTTTTAAAATATATTTTTTTATTGATTTCAGAGAGGAAGGGAGAAGGAGAGAGAGATCCAAACATCAATGATGAGAGAGAATCATTAATTAGCTGCCTCCCGCACCCCCTCTCCCCACTCGGGAGCGAGCCTGCAACCCCGGCATGTACCCTGTCTGGGAATGGAACCTTGACACTCCACCACTGAGCTGCGCTGGCCGGGCAGATCTTCAACATGGTGTTTACATGTCCTTCCCCTGCTCTGCAGCGTTGAGGACCGCGCAGCTGATGCAGCTTGTAATGGTGAACGAGTGGGTTGTGAGGGAAGGAGAGCAAGGCTCCGAATCCAAAGCACCACACTCTGGCCCTGGCTTGAGGCTCAGCAGGAATGGCCCTCCAGTCACTCTGCTCCTCAGTGAAAGTCAGCCCCGTCCTTTCCACCTCAAAGTGGGTTTAGGATGAGAGAACTGTGATTTAATTCTTCCAGTGGGTTGAATGGATATTTAAAGGTATGCCATTTCTAAATGCCATATACAAATGAGTGACCCTTTATTCATTTGCCTAGCACCGCGATTGAAGTAATAGAGAAGCCAACAGTCTCTTTGGGAGCAGTTTAACAGTGTTGGGAGGATCATTCTGCTGATGAGTATATAACCACACACCGAGTGGAGAGCTCTAAGGGGAAGGAACACGCTTCTGGAAGAGAAGTTACGGAGCATGTGCACAATGTCTAGGCCACAGTCAGACTTGCATTTAGAGAGGGTGATGATGGCTGCAGAGTGGAAGTTTGACCAGAGGCAGTGGGTGGGTGCTGGGGAGCCCTCTGGCAGGAGTCCAGGCTGGAGAGGATGCTGGGTCGGATTAAGGGGGTCTGGGTGGAGGTGGAGCAGGTGACAGATTCTGGAGATATTT
Organism: Cnephaeus nilssonii; assembly: GCF_951640355.1. Taxonomy (NCBI): domain Eukaryota; kingdom Metazoa; phylum Chordata; class Mammalia; order Chiroptera; family Vespertilionidae; genus Cnephaeus; species Cnephaeus nilssonii. The sequence continues at coordinate 86,229,502 of NC_137082.1, forward strand.
AGGTAACAACACTGACAGGACCGGGTGATGGCTTGGACATTCACGGTGAGGGAGAGGAGATTTTCCAAGAGAGCTCCTAGGTCTCTGGCTTCTGGAAATGGGTGGGTGGTGGGGGCAATGTGCTGAGTGAGATGAGGATACTGGAAAGACCCAGATTTGGGAACAAAGGACATCAGGTCCATTTCAGACTTGTTGGTTTGACATACCTTTACAATATTCAAGGGGGAATGTCAAGCAGGCCCTTGCAATTAGGCCACTGGAGCTCAGAGGAGAAGTTCAGGCCTGATATATAGACCAGGAATGTGTCTACACATAGCTGATAACTGCAATGGAGAAAGATAAGATTCCCTTTTGCCCCTCCCCCCCCCAAAAAAAAAACCAACAACAACACAGAACTAGAAGATGACCCAGAGTGATCACAGATTTATTATGGGGCATTGACCAAAATCCAACAAAATAATTTTAATCCAAAACTTTGTCCATAAAAGATCTTTTTATTTGCTGTGGCAGTAGTTATTATGTGACTTGTCTCTTAGGAGTGTACTAGATGCTGAAACAGAGGTTATGTGAAAACGAAATGTTTAAAAGCCCGTTTCTCAGCCTATGCTTAGAAAGAAACAGTTTTTAACCTGGACGCAGTGGAAATCCCTCTGACCAAGGTGATCTCTATCCCCCACTTCGCCTTGTCTGGTGACGACTCACCTCTGAACCTGCCTCCTCTTCAAGACAGCGCCGACTGCAGAGGGTGCAGCTAGGGTGACAAGGAGTGTGACATTTGGGTGGCTGTCTCTTTTGTTGCCACTGTCACTTTGAACCCTGTTTCCTATTCCAGCGATTTTCAACTGGTGTGCCGCAAGAATTTTTAAAACACGCAGTACCTGACCTCATTTGCCTGGGATTGTCTAATAACGAAATGACAACAGCCAACACAATAGTCATCGGTGTGAATAAATCAAAAGTATATCTATTTTCTGTCAGATCAGCAAAAAATATATGTGTCGGTGTGCCGCCACATGTTAGTAATTAGTTTATATGTGCCGTGAGATGAAAAAGCTTGAAAAATGCTCCCTGTTCTAGCAAACACTGTATTGCAGTTTTGAAATCTTCTCATCATTGCACCATTCTTTCTCTCACTAAGGAAATAAAAATGAAAGTGGAGCGAATAAAGAGAAGACGTTAAAAATCTCTCCATTAAAAATAACAGAGCTCCTTCCTGACAAAGGGACAAAATATAATTCTTGTCCCTGGAAGCAACTAATTAGGCGTTTTCTACATCAAGGCAGCATCTGTGCTCACCTCACAGCTGTAACAAGTGTTAACACCCTGGTACACTTAGGCAAAACAGCATGTGTTTCCTTAGAATGTGTGCTAGAGACGTTACAAATGACCCACTAAGAACAGCATCATGCTTAATCTTTAATCTCTGTTTACTCCTGAAATGTAAATACAGAAGTGCTGGATTCAGCTAAAAACAAAAGCACGCAGGTGATTTTCTCTGCCCTTGAAGGATATTGGATTGGAAAGACTTCTTTGAGTAGATTCCACGCTCTCAGTTTTCACATAATGAAAGCGAAACACAGGAAGGTGGTGCGCATGCGAAGGCCACCCGTGGGACTAAGTTAGGATGGAGCATGGATAGAATCCAGCTCTGTGAGCATTTATGCGATCACACGCTGTGGAGATACCTTGCAATTCTTCTGTTAAAATTTTCCCATTTATATATGCATTCAATTAAAAAATTGTGAACACCAGCAACATTGCCATTCTTTTCTTTTAAATATTTTTTATTGATTTTTTACAGAGAGGAAGGGAGAGAGATAGAGAGTTAGAAACATCGATGAGAGAGAAACATCGACCAGCTGCCTCCTGCACACCCTCTACCGGGAATGTGCCCGCAACCAAGGTACATGCCCTTGACCAGCATCGAACTTGAGACCCTTCAGCCCGCAGGCCAAGGCTCTATCCACTGAGCCAAACTGGTTAGGGCAACATTGCCATTCTTTAGACCCAGTGGGTATATATGCTGAGTGTCAATAAAATACAAATGGAATGTGGCTTCTCTTCTAAAATAATTCACAATTGAGTCAAGGCGACAGATGTGTCTATTAATGCAGTGGAATATGTGCTAGAGTAGACGTGCAAACCAATAGCAGCGAAAGCACAAAGGAGAGAACATTCAATGCGCTGGAATCAGAGGACATAATGGTAGGAATCTACGGCCAGGATACGTCATTTGAATTGGATTTGAAGAATGAACAAGCTTTTGCCAAACCCAGAAAGCACTGCAAGTCAGGAGTAGGCAACTCCAGGAAAATCCGAATGAAACAGAACAAAACTGATGCGAGACAGGATGACAAGGACAGAGGAGCGAGGACGTGATCTGGTGTTGTGAGGCTTGGTGACTGCTGGTGAGTGTGAAAAGGGTCAGCCCACAGCTTGAAGGTCTTTGGCTCTTGTCCCAAGGGGCTGAGGTTGCATTAACCATAGGATGAAAATAATTAATACGCTCAAGGTGTGGGCATGGAGATGACCGCGTGTGTATGTTAGAAGAGAATCCCTGTCAATGGCAGATAGAAGAGCTGGGAAGCCAGTGAAGAAGCATCAGGAAAAGCTGTCCGAAGGCGATGCGTTGTGAGTACAAACCAGAGCAGGGCCGGTTCCAGGCGCAGGAGACTGGAGCCCAACCGGGGTCAGGTCTCCATGCAACTCATGCAAGTTCACATTCCCCGCCACCTGTTTCTCTTCGAGACTTCAGAGGGTCAGGACTCACGGGCTGAGCTCAGAAAAGCAGCAGCGATACTGTGACTGGGTCAAAGCGTGTGCTTTTAGAGCGTAGCCATTCTTTCCCAAAGAGCCTCAGCCACGGAACCCCAGCGCCCAGCACGGGGCAGAGTGCCTGCAGACGGCCTCCTCTTGGTCTCGGCGTGCAGGTGCCGGCGGGCAGGCTGCCTGCAGCTTTTCAGCCGGCGGGAGGGGACCGAGCTGTGCACTTGCACTCTCTGTGGATTTTCAAGGAATGAATTTCATATGAATGGATTCTAGAAAGCTCAGGTGACCTACTCCCTTTACTTCAGTCAATTTACCTTGAACTTGCCTGAACCCCACACTGCTACCTCGGAGTGGGGGGAAGGAGTGGAGTGATGAAGTTTTGTCTGACAGTAGACACCGTGACCCTGAGCTCTGCGCATGTGCAGGGTCATCACGTCTCAGAGCCATCGGAGAGAACTTCCCGAGAAGCGGCAAAGCCAGGGGCTGTCAGGGCAATGACAGTGACAGGCAGGACACCGAACACCGTAATTGGGCAAAGTCTGACCATCCCCTGTTCTTTGTTCTTCAGCACCCCTTGGCTTATCTGCCCATTTATAGAGGCCTGGCCTGGAGCGAGCAGGGAAGCCTAAAGCCTCGCTGCGTAGACGTGCGTGCTGTGTGGCCCGCTGCAGGGGCTGGCACTGCCGGTGTGGCCCACTGCAGGGGCTGGCACTGCCCGGTGTGGGCCGCTGCAGGGGCTGGCACTGCCCGGTGTGGCCCGCTGCGGGGGCTGGCACTGCCCGGTGTGGGCCCGCTGCAGGGGCTGGCACTGCCCGGTGTGAGCCCGCTGCAGGGGCTGGCACTGCCCGGTGTGGGCCCGCTGCAGGGGCTGGCACTGCCCGGTGTGGCCCGCTGCAGGGCCTGGCACTGCCCGGTGTGGCCCGCTGCAGGGGCTGGCACTGCCCGGTGTGGGCCGCTGCAGGGGCTGGCACTGCCGGTGTGGCCCGCTGCAGGGGCTGGCACTGCCGGTGTGGGCTACAGACAGAGCACTGAGCTTCCTTCCCGGACTCAGGTTGCACTTACTTGTTGGGAAATGACTTGCAAGGTTTTGCTTTCAGATATGAAAGCCTGATGGGGAATGGGGGGGGGGGGGGATCAGGTGCCACTTGTGAATCTTCGGGGCTTGTAACTGGGCAACTCTGGGAAAGGCCAGGTGGCTGCAGGTGCCATTTTCCCAGAATGCATTGGTATCTCGTCAGCGTTTGATGTTCCTCCAGCAGGACCGTGGAAGCATCAGAGCAGCCTGGCAGCAAACCCCGACACTAGCGCGGACATCACATAGGACAGGGCCACCTACTCCTCGGTTTCTGTCAACGAAACCTCCACCTTTTAGAAATATTACTATTTTCATTACTGGAACCTGTTCAATACCTCTGACCACTTTAAAAAAAATTTAACTTATCTCTGCAAGCAGAATTTATCTGACAGAACATTTTTTTTTTAAATAATGGGGGCAGGCCCATAACTCAGTTCAATCTGTTTATTTTCCTTTTTTTTTTTTTAATGATGATTGTACCTCTTATTAGTTCATTTCCTCATAGCCCTATAGCTGAATACTTTGTGGAAAAGTTCTCTTCTTGGACTCAAGAGCACTTCCTTTCTTCTGAGGTTATGGTTGTGTTTTGTAGTAATAATAAAAATAACAGCACTAACTACCATATGGAGAACACTCCATAGGGAGTACCAGGCACCACTCCTGCTACTTGAGATGGTTTGCATTTATTCTGTAGAAGCGCTCTAAGGAAAATATTTTTATGGCAACAATTAGCATCCAAGCAACCTGAGGCTGAGATAAGTTCATGAGGAAGCCCAAACAACCCCCGATGAAGACTCCTGAATCCACTCTGCAGTCTGCACAGCATTTTGCTGCCACCCCATTTTGATGTGATAAGTAGAGCTCTGAAAAAAAAAGACACGTGCAGCTAAATCATTATTTAAAATTAAGAGCCCACATTGAAGAAACTAGTGGACAATCTAGGGCAGGAATCGCCCATGGTTAGAGGAGGGCCCATGAAGCTGTCTCCGAAGCCATGTTTCTCTAAAGCAGATGGTACTGACTTACATTGTATTCTTACAAATCACTCCCAAAGAAGTATTTTCTAAAGACCCTTTGTTCACACTTTCTGTAACATTGAGAGAGGATCCATTGTCCGTCTGAGTGAATATCCTTTTTCTCATGACTATTGTTAATTTGGGGTATTTGGGGAGGCTGATGGAGATGGAGGACACCTAACACTCCCTTAGTTGTAATGAAGTCCAGAATCCCCTTTGGTATGTGAGTGATGTTTTCGTTCTATGATTGTGGACATTTTTCCTGTGCATACCCAAATTTTTTGGCCTCTTTTTTTCCTTTGAAGACTGCCTGTTCAAAGGGTTTTGCCAGCATGTCCCGGAACACAGCTATTTCATCTAAATTATTGAGTAGTTATGAAAATAAAGTCAATTCTGAAAGCTGTCTTTTCTTATAGATAGCCAAGAAGTTTGGTATGAAAATCTGACCTTCAATGGCAACTATGTTGCTTGAAGGTCTAGAAAAGAGGAAATGACCCACAATAGATGATAGACTAATTCATCCTCACAGAGGATTCCGAATGCCCAGTGTGCCTTCTTCCCCTTTAGGGTCTCATGCTTCTACCCAAAGCGCCCCTGATCTAAACAGGCCCCTCCTTTTGCCACTGCTGTGGAATGATACCAATACTGGGCTTAGAGGAGGAAGCCAGAGATTTCATTCTCTGATATCCATTAACTGTGAGTCCTTTGGGGCAGGGGAGGATAGTTCTCTAACTCTTCTTTCCCATCTGTAAAATAACAGTAATTAAACCACCCTGTCTATATAAAAGGGCTATATTAGACAATGTATATAAAATTTATTCCACTAAAAGAAAATAAATAAGATGCAAAAATTCACATCCGCAAGGCATACAATCTGATTGGGAGGATTTCCATTTATAAAGAAACATATTGTCCTAAATAACTTTGGTCTGGTAGAAGAGAGCAGTGTGACATGTGACACGTGAACCATGACTTGATGATTTTATTCTTACTTACTTTAGAGTAATATTGAATCCCAAACAGTCACAAGCCCCCTCCCACTATGTCACAATTCATCCTTAAAGCAACTTAACACAGCAGTCCTAAAGAAATATATAGTCCTGGCCGGTGTGGCTCAGTTGGTTGCCCGAGATGTTGCCGGTTTGATTCCCAGTCAAAGCACATGCCTGGGTTGTGGGCTAGATGCCTAGTAGGAGGTGTTCAGGAGGCAACTGATTGATGTTTTTCTCTCTCTCTCCCTCTCCTTTCCTCTCTCTCTAAAAATCAATAAAAACATATTTTTAAAAATAAAAAAAGAAATAGCTAAACCTTGGGCTGCATCCAGATTCATACAAGATGTGTGTGTTTTTTCTTTGTGGTAAAATCTACATGACATAACGTTTACCGTTTTAATGATTTTCAGTACAGAGTTCTGTGGCATTAAGTTCATTCACATTTTTGTGCAACTATTACCACCCTCTATCTCCAGAAGTTTATCATCTCCCTCAATTGAAACTTTGCACTCATCATTTCTCCCTCCCCATAACCCCTGGTAATGACCCAGAGTGCATATTTTAATGTACTAGCAGTAGTGGATAAAATAATGCTAACTGCTCTAAAAAATAATGGCTCAAAGCTATTTGATTCTATAAAATAGAAAAAGGATGTTTGTTGAGTGAAGACAGTTCTTCTCCCAGCTCTTTTCCAGAATTTGTGCAAACTTTGCTTCCTCATCATTAGTATATGGCTTTCCAGCTTACCTGCCTCAAGCCCACAGCTGTAGGAAGAGAACATGAAGGAAGCCATACAGGGAGGGCAAAAGTAGGTTTACAGTTGTGAGTATGTGAAACACACAGTTTATTCTCGTACTAGAGGCCCAGTGCATGAAATACATGCATGGGGGCGGAAGGGGTCTCAGCCTATCCTGCACCCTCTTGCAATTGGGGACCCTCAGCGGGTGTCTGACTGCTGGTTTAGGCCCGATCCCGCAGGGATCCCTGCGGGATCGGGCCTAAACCAGCAGTCAGACATCCCTCTCGCAATCCGGGACTGCTGGCTGCTAACCGCTCACCTGCCTGCCTGCCTGATCACCCTTAACCACTCTGCCTGCCTGCCTCACCGCCCCTAACCACTCTGCCTGCCTGCCTGATCGCCCCTAACCACTCGCCTGCCTGCCTAATCATTCCTAACCATTCACCTGCCAGCCTGATTACCCCTAACACCTCTGCCTGACTGCCTGATCACCCCTAATTGCTTGTCTGCCTGCCTTATCGCCCCTAACCACCTCAGCCCCTACCACCGTGGCTTCATCCAGAATGACATCCAGAAGGTTGTTCGGCTGTCTGGTCTAATTAGCATATTATGTTTTTATTATTATAGATCATCATTTATTAATTATTGTATTATTTCCCATATGAACAATTATAAACCTACTTTTGCCCCATCCTGTATGTGTAGTTTTTCTAGGCCAGCCTTAGAGTCAGCACACATCACACACACTCAAACCCATTGGTTAGACTCAGTCACATGGCCTCATTTAGACTTCAGGGGGGCTGGGAAGTAGAGTCCATGAAGAAGAAATGGGTTGAGGATGAGCCAGCCAGTCTCTGCTGTGTCAGTCAAAGTGATTTTAGAGTTAATATATATGCCCAGGAATCACCATTCATTCCCTTCAAATGTTGTCTTTATCTTTTTGGAAGCCTAACTTGCCCTGGCAGAAAAAAAAATAATAACTTTCATTCTACATATCTCCCAAAACCAAATACACCCAAATGGCAAAATTAAAACTTACATATAATTCCACGGAGAGGTAAGAGATATTATCTATAAATAGAAATGTTAAACAGTTGAGTAGGTTAGAAAGATTTTCCTCTTCACCCAGTCAATCAATTATATGAAGCCAATGAGGGTATAAAGGTCTAAAATCACGTGTGTCTTTAAAGAGTAGTTTAGTAGTTCTTGTTTCTCACATATCAGCACATGTCCATAGGGTTTGTTTTCTCTTAAGTATATAAATCCCAGCATGATCAGCAGATTGATTCATTTGTTGGGAACCATTAAGGAAGTTTTAATTGGGAAATGAGTTGGACACCTGTAGGCGGTGCTTGAAGAACAAGGCAAGGAAACGTGTTGTTGTTTCTGCACAGAAGGGGACCCACTTCCATTTACTAATTGCTCTTAACATAACCACAGGAGCTCATGCTCCACACACATCAACACTTAGCATCTGCCTTTTCCTTGTGTACAATGAAAGGAAATGCAGAAATGCATTTGTGGGCATTACTGGCAAAGACCAATTTGTGGAATAATTGAAACCTTGATTTTCTGTCATTAGCTGGAAGCTTATGAAATGCATTCCAGAGGTTTCTTCTTATTTTAATAGCTCTGTGTCATAAGGTTTAAATTCAAATTTATAAAGTGTCAAAGGGAAAATAATTGAATATTCAAGTTTCATGGAAATGGCACAAACTCGAACTCCCCAGTCACCCTGCAACATTCACTTGTAGGCCCTCAGTTTGTTTCCCATAGTACGTCTCAGAGGTCTTGGATTATGTCCCAGAGTCAACATTAAATAAGGAAGCAACCTTTTTTCTACCTCACTACTCTTGAACATTAAGTAAGATTTGGAATAAAAGTAGGGGTGTTGGAATAATCTTTCCCTATAACTTTGATTTCCCAGGGAACGAGCATTGAATACGACCCAGCCTGGGTCCCTTCAGCTCACGGTGGGGAACCTGAAGCCAGAAGCCATGTACACCTTCCGCGTGGTGGCCTACAATGAGTGGGGGCCGGGGGAGAGTTCGCAACCCATCAAAGTGGCCACTCAGCCTGAGTGTGAGTATGAAAAGGGAAGGGTGGCATTTAGAAAGTGTTTATCTTTTCCAGCCATATCCTTGAATACTTTCATAGAAATTTCTTGAGAAAATGGAAGGAAGATGTTTGAAGCAATGTATTTAACTCAAGGATTTTTAAAGGTAAGATCACTGTTAACAAAATGGCTTCCCCACTTGGGCCATGTCTCCTTACCGGCAAATTAACAACTACAAAGGCCTAATCCTTCCATACAGTCTATGTATTTACTTCCTATGTGAGGGAGTAACTTACTCTACCTGCCAATACTGCATAGTCAACATGGGGTTTCAGCCTCCTCCATTGACTTTTTCAGATTTTCCAAGTGTGTCTATGAGAATGGAGCATCAAAGGTAAAATAACGATGGCAAAGGACTTCTCAATGCAGGGACTTAGTAAAGAACTTAAACATGCACCCAATGCCCTCAAGTAGCTCCCAAGTAGGAATCAAGACTCAAGAAATGTACAGAGATGGTTGGTCCCTGTTGTGCAATCACACTGTCTGCTAACAAACCACTCTACTGAGCTGCGTGATCACAGAGTGAAGCAGCTCAGTGTTCTTTGGCCAACTTATAATTCAGTGATCTCTACTTTTATAAAGGAACAGCCCCAAGCCGTACCTTTGAAAAATACTTCTGATCTTGCAAAATGTTGATCTCTACTAAATTTCTAGTGTCATTTTGAAAAGATTGATGAGTGATGAGCAGTTCGCCAGCCTTATTTCATTTAAAACTTAAAATGTTGAAGAAGAGAGAGCAGGTGCACTCAGATATGTCATCTAGATGCTGGTCTCATGCTCTACATTTGGCAGCATCGCCATTCTTTCTTCCACTTGGTGACCGCTACAAAGACAAGATGGGAACAAATTGGGGGGTGGGAGAGGGGTGGGCCAGCAGCACAAGTCTTAGAAATATTTGCCTCACAGTAAGAAAACCCCAGGTAGCATCTTTAAAGCCATAATGATGTACAGGTTGCAGACAATATTTAGGGAATGCAGAGTTGCAGGCAGAACTCTCTAAGTAATTTTCAGGACTAAGACGCTGCAGCAAGACATGAAACCATACTCCAGACATGACCCCTCTGACCACGGGTCCTCGTGCAATTTCTCTGGTCATGTTCCCATAAAGTTGGTCCCCCTCCCAGGTTTCTGTTCTTAAGAATGTTTTGTTTTGTTGGCTGTTTGGATTTAAATCCCTAGGTAATGTCAATTTCCACTTCACGGTGTCTCTGGTAACATACCATTTGTGTCATCGATTTCTTTATTGACTTACTCTTCATAAATCATATACTATATGGAATCATTAACTTTTATAAATATTTGCTATTTTTAATCTATAAAGTTAAATAAAAAGAATTAGGTCAAAATATACATTTTCAAAAATGGTATATGCTATGTTGTCTACAGAGAGACTGTTTAAAAACCCATCAAAAATTCTCTAAAGAAAAATCGTGTCTAGTTTTCTAGTGGTAGAACTTAAAAGCATGTTCATTTTCAAAAGACCCAGTTTCTCTGAATTTTTTACTTCCTAATCCATGATGGTATGCCTAGAGTTGTTTTAGCATACTTTTCAGGGCTGACTGGCCATAAATACATTTCTGATAAAAATCCTAGGTTGTCACCCTTGCTTTCTAATATTGAGCAACATTATTTTTTCTTCTATAAGTACCAGTTTCTAAGTATCCAGTTTAGGAGACCAGTTTACAGTGGTGGTTTTTTTTTGTTGTTGTTTGTTTGTTTTAAACTCACTTTTTATGCCAAATTTCCATGACAAAGGACAAGAAAGTACTTTCTGTTTTGGCAGTGACTAATTTTAATGCTTTATTTCATTAAAAATATTACTCAGGATACAATATTTTCTTTTTTTAATTTCTTTATTGATTATGGTATCACATAATTGTCCTCATCCCCCCATTCCCATCCCAAACCCCTCCCCACATATGCCCCTACCCCCCTGTTGTCCGTGACCACTGGTTAGGCTTATATGCATGCATACAAGTCCTTTGGTTGATCTCTCCACCATTCCCCCACCCTCCCCTACCTTCTTTCTGAGGTTTGACAGTCTGATCGATGCTTCCCTGTCTCCGGGACTGTTTTTGTTCATCAGTATTTTCTGCCATTTTTTGTATTCTTAATTTTAAAAAATCAGTCAGTGATTATTTGTATCACACTTAGCTTTATAAAAGAAAAACAATGACATAAATAATTATAATTACATTAATGAACATTTAGTATGTTCCTAATACTGTTCCATGCTGTCTGAGGCACATTAAAACACACACACACATATGTATGTAATGAAGCAACAGCACTAATGGATATCAGCAACTTCTTGGGGAAGCAAATATTCTAAATATTTAACAATAACAAAACAACTAAAGTAAGGAAACTTGTAAGAAGATGTTAAATGAAATATTACCAACTGAGGCATAGAAGAGCTGTGGGCCCATTACCTGTGATGGCTGAGGCATAGTATCTAATTCCTTTTTTATGCCTAAATCATATCATGCCCACCTCCTCTAATAATCACTTTATTACAAAGACAGCTGCCTCAGTCATGGTATATCATCCATTCCTCCTCATTTAAAACACAGTGTGAGAATCTGTGCAGAGGACTCCACTGGGCGCTGGTCTCTGTCAGCATTTACTTTGCTTAAAAATTAGCATAAATGATGATAAGGCACAAAATAGAAACTACATGCCTGGCTGAATAAAATACGGGGCTCATTGGTAGTGTTGTCTTATGTAAGTTATCTTTCCTCCAGAAAAATGAAAATGGAGAATCCTGCCTTAGAAGCATGAAGGGGGCTTGAATTTTTTTCATTAAGGACAGTGATAATGGCCTTAGAATGCTCACTATATTTTGGCCTTTCACCCCAGAATTGTGTTATTAAATCATCTCTGTCTGTACCACTGTGGATGGAGTAAGAATTCTTTCCTTTGCAGCCATTGTTCATTTGCACGGTGACCTGATTCTACTTCAGTGAGAATTGCCATTGGAAAATTCTTCTCTTGCTGAGTAAACAGGTAGATAGGAACAATTCTGCCAAAACAGTACATTAGAGTATCCTTTACACCTTCAAATACAGCCAACTCCTTCAATTCATGTTGAGTAAGAGTGCTGTGCAGCTCTCTTGCTGTATTATTACAGACTTTAGGATAAATTATATGGTCACGATTAATAGGTATTGCATGTGTATTTTATCTTCTATTGTTAACACAAAGTGCCATTTTGGTGATTTAAAAATATTTCTAGCATAAGGAACACTTCATTTTCTCCAAGCCTGCTCAATCCAGCACCAATTGCTGATGGAGATGGAACATTCTAGAGACCCAGTGTTTATTTCCTATTGGCCCCTTCCTTCTCCTCTTCTCCTTTTTTCTTTTCCTCCTTCTCTCTCTCTCTCTCCTCCTTTCTCTATATTCCCCTCCCCCTCTCTCTAGAACTCTCTCAACTTCTTTCTGTGTTTTTAGAAGAAGTGCAAAGGCTGATTTTGTTATTTAGCTAGAATAACAGAATTTAGAGGCTAGAGGAATGGGGGCATATTTCCATCATTATTTCTCTCCCTGACAAAATGATCTTATCTTTTGAAAATGGCTCTCGTCTGGGTATGCATTTGGTGGCTCCTTTTATCACTGTTTTCCCCAATATGATGTAGTAATTTACACTAAAATTGCATAGCTTTTATACAAATTGAATTCAAGTTTTCCATATTATTTGAAAGTATCAACTCTATTATGAAAACCATATTCTCAATAAATAAATACTGATGGAAAATATGTCTGAAATACAAATCAGCCAGTAACTCTCCAAAAGCGCATGCATTTTGTAATAATCATTTAAAGAGATCAACAGCCCAAGACCCAGTTTATGAAATAATCACCCAGAATAGAATGCCTTGATTTATAGAAAGGTTTGTGTGCCCTGATTCTATCTTCCTTTTGCTAAACCCTTGCTACCTCCCCTGCCTTTATGGCATATAATTTCTCCAGTGTATTATCAGCAGGATTTAAGGCCCTGCCTGCTTAAGACTTGTCTAATCTTTTCACACCACATGTGGAGAATTTTTGAATTATTATGCGGGGTCCTTTAAGATGCTGTTACGGCAGTGTTATCACGAACGATGTAAAAATGGGCCACATACTGGCTGGAGGCTTGAGTTAGAATGGGAAGCCTATTTGCTAGGCCACAACCCAATTATCCACAAAACCTTTTTATATTTCTGAGTTGTAAGTAATATTCTTAGTCCATTCTATTCTTTACACTGAAAAGATGCGTGAAAGCCACCCCTAAGTCAAATGGCTTTAGAATGCATTAGCTAGAGGAATAGACATGTTTACTTTGCTCCTCCTGCCATGGATTATTTTTTTTCCAATTCTAACAGGGCTCTCGCTTGATGGTGGTTATGGAGAGAACTAAGACGTCTTTGAATATTATGTCTCCAAAATGTACTCCTTGTATCTTAGGGCAAGTTCCTTAATCCTGGAGGCCCCAGTTTTCTCAACTTGAAATTGGAGATGTTATTTACTCCTCCTTCTCCCAGGAGGTGGACATGAGATGGGATGAAATGGGAAGCCCCTGAGTCTTAGCTGCAACTAGTAGGCACTCAGTAGAAGTCCCCTGCCCCTTGCAAGGTTGCTGGAAACTTAGTTCCAACTGTCCTGCCCTTGCAAACACAGTGGTGACTCAGCAGGCTAATCACCAAGGTAAAAAGGCTAAGATAATACCTATTGACAGTTTAGAACTGGCTTGATTGCTATATAATAAGCCACATATATTTTTATTACTTTGTCCCTAATTATCTCCTCCCTATAATTTAGCAGGCTATTATAGACTGGGTTGTTTTCTAATTTACCGAATGCACATCTTTCTATTCCTACCTGCATGTGGAAGTTTTGTGATCAGAAAACACTCCGTCCCATAAAAGGCATCACAGCATTGCCTTTTTGTGAATAGCTGGTTTCTTAGAAGATGCAGGTAGAATCTGATCTGTACCTAATGTGTGGCAGATATACTAAATATAATTTATACTTTTTTCATCATGATTCTATAAATTAAGCAAATCAAGTAAAGTACAGTTCTGCCCAGCTCATTTTTTAACCACTTGAGCTGATTTGCAGTTATTAACTGCACTGCCTGGAGATTTGAGTGAATATTTGGGGTGACTATGGTGGCAAAGTTGACCGTGAACCAATCAACAATGGTCCAGTCATTTGGTACATGGCTTTAGGTTAATAGTAGAAAGAAATAAGGATAAGCACTGACATTCCACCTAAGTTTTGGACTAACAAGCCACATTTATCTATTTAAATTTAAGTGTGCAGAAATAAAATTGAATTTAAAATTTAATTACTCAAGCATACTAGAGGCATTTCAGCTGTTAAATAGCACTTAAAATTTAAATAGGTAGAAAACTAAAATTAAAATTCTTTAGTCTTAATAGCCACATTTCAGACGTTCATATATGACTCTTGCCTACCATATTGTACAACTCAGAGAAGGGGTCCATCATTGGAGAAAGTCCTATTGGACAGACGTGATCCAGACACCGTACTAGTAAAGGAGGGAATAAAACAAGTCAAATAATGTCCTGACTCTCCAGGAAATTACTTTAAGTAGAATTCACTAAAACATATTTAACAGATGAGTCCCCTGAGAATATTGAAAAGTGTGTTATTCATTGAATTAATGTAAAATATTTATTTTTAAAAAGGCCAGATAATCTGGATCTGAACATATCCTCTGGTTAGTTACGTAAAGTTCCTTAAATATTTTTCAAGTTAAAAAAGAAAAAGAAAAAGAAAGGATCTTTCAAATCACGAAGATGAAGGACAAAGATCACGTGTTGCTCGAGCTAAGTAGTGGGGCAGCATAGGTTCAGTTTCCCTCAGTTTCTACTCTCTCACTGTTATTCTCGTTTCTTTTGAGCGCCAAGCATAATTCAGGCTTCTTCCAGTGGTATCACCAAACATCCAGAGGAGCTGTCTGCTTGATGAGAAATAGAAAGTAATAAAAGCTAATGCACTTGAAACCTGTGTTATTTCATTAACCAATGTCACCCCAATAAATTCAATATTTTTTAAAAGAAAGGAAAAAAAAACTATTTCTCACTGATAACAGGTAGTACAAAGAAAGAGGATATGTAAGTGTCATAATAATGGGAAGTTTTCAGGAAATATGGCTATCTAGCCAGGGATATAGAGGTACCCAAAGCAGTTTTGTTTGGGGCTTAAATGCCTACTTTGATTATACCCTATAAAAATGAAAGTAGGTTGCTTGCTAAACTGAATTAGATCAAAAGAGAGCTTGAGCATCTTCAGGGATATTACCATCCAGCGGGGGCAGCCGAGTCAAACTCTTCTCCAAAGACAAAACAGCTGAGCTGAGCCTTCCTGGGGCACTCTCTCAGTTACATCTGATTTTACGGGAAGCTGGTGAAGGTGACTAATGAATAAAGACAGGAAGAGAATAGGGCATTTTGATCACATGTATATTTATGCATTCTCTCATCATGAGAGCCCTTTTTTACCTATGCAACAACCCATAGGCATTTACTGAACACTTACTACGTGTCAAGGCTTCTATAAGCTGTTGGAGATAGAAAGTAAAATAAGGTGGACAGGATAATGTCAAAGAAATTAGCAATGAAATGTTTGATGAAAATATATAGGGAAGATAAATTGTTCTGAATCATACTGTGGAATCAAATTGATTTTCTGTTTATTTTAACCTGAAGTTAGGAGTACATGGTCTTTATATGTTTTAGTATGAAATATGATACTGCATTTTTATGTTTTAGTATGTTTTACTATGAAATATGATAGTGTATTTTTAAACTATCACATCAAGAAATTTATAGTTGACTAACCTAATGTAATACCCAACAAAAATTAAGTAAAACTCATGTTGTTATCTTATGGATTCTTTTAACTGCAGATTATATTCTGTATGCTGTAACGTAGTAAATCTCATGTGCTATACAAAAGGACAATAATGTGACTTTAATTATCATCCTCTAACTTCAATGTTCCTGGATCATTATATTGTTTTAATAAAAGTATCATGTCTGTTTAGTAGGAAGATACCTAGGGAGATAAATGCATAATGTTCCCTATTCTATGAAAACTCTTCTCTCTCTCAACCCAATCTTCCCACCTTGGGAAAACCAGATCACATCTAATAAAGCAGTTGAGTTGGGTCAGAATTTCAGATTACAGAACACTTGACAGGTTCAGGGGATTGCCCTGGGTTGAAATTGAAAGATTTTAATTTGATAATACACAATTACTGCTTCAGATCATAGTTCTTGAAATCTGAATCCAGAGGTTGCCATCAATGTCTGAGAGGAAATGATAATAGGTTTTTTATCAACTATATGCCAAATGGTGGAACTCGTAGAACATGGTGACATGGTCAGTGCAAGTGACCTGTCCCTTACCACCTTACTTACACTCATAATCAGTGTTCCAGATCTTCCAAATGAAAGGAGAGTGAAAGGGGATTAACAACAATGACTCAGAAGTCAGGCTGCATTTGAATTCTGCCTCTTTCACTTACCTGCTAGCTGGGGTAAGTTGGCTTTGCTAAATCACAGAGTTGTCCTATGTAAAATGGAGCTATCTTTCAGGGATGTTGTAAAGCCTAAGAGAAAATCTGTAAAATGGGACATAACAGTACACTCTCAACTGCTTATTCTGATGATTAAATGAGGTAATTACTGTAAAATACTTAGCGTATTCTCTGGTACATTATCAGCCCTCAATAAATGCTAGCTCCTATAATTGTTCATTCCTCCATTGCTGGATTCTAATTATTTCTCATGCACTTGTGTTGTTCCTTAACACTGCAGGTAATTTATTCATTTCTGTCTCTGCGTTTTTCATGTGTTTGAAATTTTCTCCTTCTTTAGGCTATTTCATAAGGCTCTTCTATTTCTACTTTAAGATTTTATTTAAGATTTCTAAGAGCAGAAAGCCTACTTTGGTTAATTCACCACATTGGTCAATATGTTAGTCTGCATAAGTTCACCTTTCACTTTCCAAATTTTGAACCTTATCTTGTCATTCATTCATTCATTCCACAAATATTCCTTGTTTCCCCAATGGGCTATCCTATATTTCTCAGCACTGGGAATCTAGCAATAAATAAAGACGAAGTATTTATCCTCAAGGGGTTTATATTCTAGTGATAGAGAGGTACAATAAACAAAAATAAATGATGCAGAAGAATATAGCAGCTTAAGGGGATATGGAATGAAGAGGATAGAGGTGATTGTACAAGGGAAAATCAGGAAAGTCTTTATGAAGGAAGGGCATTTAAGGGGATCTCTAAGTGAATTTTGGAGGCATGCCTCAAAGATCTTGGGCAGAGACATTTCAAGCAGAGCAAATAGCAAGAGCCAAGACCCAGGAGATGGGGGAGGAGGAAGAGTGAAACATGAGTGAGCAGGCAGCAGGGCCCAGCTGTGAAAAACCTCCAACCCATGCTAAGAAACATTGATTCATTTCTCCGCACAGTGGCATCTACACAGGAGGGGGGCAGGGGCATCATCCAATTTTCATTTCTCAAATGGAAGCAAGGGGACTCCAGAGAAAGTGAATGTGGTTTAGTCAAGAGTTGTTCGTCGCTCAAGTTTTGGTGGGACTTGTGGAGGTGTTGAGAACTGGTGGAATTCAGGATACCTTTGCAAAATGGGGACAAGACTTGCTGCTGGATGTGGGATGGGAGAAAAGACAAGGGCCATATTTACTCCTTGATTTTAGGCCTCAGAAACTGAGTGAATTGTGGGATCATTGTTGGGGTCAGACACTGAGTAAGGAGCTGTCTGGGAGGGTGTGTGGTGAGGGAGGGGAGTGCTATGGGGGATAAATCAATGATTCCTTTTATTTTTTTACTTTAGAGTAGAGTATTAAATAGATTCAGGTTTTATTTATTTAGTGAGACAATGAGCTCACATAAGGTGCCCAATATTTTGAATATAAAACTAAAAGCAAATGCCACAAACTGCTAGGCCATAGCCAATGCAATGCACCTTTCAGCTTCTAATAGTGTCAAACTGAGCAGTTGTTGGAAAACATGGGCCAATCTCCATGTTGTAAACTGTAGAACATCTGTACCCTCTATGCCCCTCAGGCATGCATGGCAGGGATATGCGCAGTGCCATGCACAGAAGACACTCAAAGGTGTATTCATCACAGAGCAGTCGCCTTCTTAGAAAGCCTGCGGCAGGCCAGTGACATATAATGTGATGTGGCTAACACCACAGAAAGGAGAATTGACGAAAGGAGGCCTCAGATCTGCAGCCCAGTCTTCCAGCTGCCAAGATTTCCCAATGAACCGTTCCACAATGTGCAAGGTAGTGCCAAGATAAGTATCAGCTCAGATCAGCTTGTTTTCCAGTATGTACTTTGCCTGTGTTCATTAAACAGGAGACTGGGTTCAATGGGATGTCTGTGCAGGGATGATCCAGAGTAGGTATCACTTTATGGCTCTGAGATGCATCAGAATTTTACTGGCAGAAGCCAAGTTCAGGCTTAAGCAAAGGCTGCAGAATTAAGGAAGAGTTTGCCTTTGGACTCATAACAACCCTTTTCACTACCCTCTCCCCATCTTGTGGTCTTATATCCTCCATTAACTCAGGACACCCAGAAGCCAAAACGATATCTGAAAAATAATGTTGAATCCACACATACTTTTGTGATTGTTGATTCAAGTCACTGAATTTGAAAAGGAATAAACTTGGAATTCAGAGAGGTTAAGGCAAATCCTAGGATGGGTTAGTTCATGGTTGGGAACCTCAGGCCTATGTCTAGTGTCCTAATTCAGAGTTGTTTATATGTCTCATCCACTGTTTTAATAAAGACACCTATCATATTGGGTTTAATGCTAATCCAATATGACTTCATCTTAGTTTATTAAAGGCAAAGATCTTTCTGGGTACATAGATTTTTTTTTTTTTGGGGGGGGGGGCGGGTGCACTATTCAAACTAGTACATATACTACCCTACCAATCAGACATATTGTTAAAGTAAGATGACAAGTAATCATATTGAGGCAAACTATAAAATTTAAAAATAATGATAAAAATAAATATTTACTTTTTATTATGAAGCTAACTTTCATTTTAAAATAATTTCAGTAATTGTTGCTCAAGCAGAGAAATATTAAGAAACATCCCTAAAGTCCTTAAAAATCATATTTGATATGTTTCTACCTTTTTCCTTTTTGAAATTCTAATGCCAGCTTGTAGGCTGTGGGACGGAGCACTTTCTGAATATTAAGGGCTGCACACTGCTCAGGTGACCCTCAGGGAACCAAGGAGTCCAAGGAATCATTTGAATAACAGAGTTTGCAGAAGCCGTCAGTGAGAGCTCTTACTGACACCGACCACACGCTCCGATTTTTACTGTTTGACCTTCGGTTGATAAAAACCCCATAATCACTTCCTCCCAGACATTGATGGCAACACCTTGACTCTGATTTTAACAGCTACAACCTGAAGCAGTAATTGTGTGGCATCACCTTAAACTCTTTCAACTTCAGCCATAGCAATCCCCTGCACCTGTCAAATATCCTGGGAGCAAGAAATATGGCTCAACCCCAACTCCTACCTTAGATGTGACAAAATTAAATGGGACGGAGATAATAGTGTGAGAGTGGGGATTCCAACCTAGCATAACATTTCTTCCACAATGCTGAAGTGTGACAAAGTGTGTGTGTGTGTGTGTGTGTGTGTGTGTGTGTGTGCGCGCGTGCACATGTATGTTCAAACTAAGATTAGCCTTGATTATTCCAGGGAAATGGAAAAATAATTAGTTGAAAGTTAACTGCCTTTTAACAATTCTTTAATAAGTTAAAATTCTTTAGTAAGTTAAAATACTTATTAGGTAAGAAAGTATAGCCATGCCAGGGTAAGGTTTAAAAAATCCCAACATTATTGAGCTTCAGCCAGTCTGAGTGAGTTGTGCTAACTGTTGTGCTAAGGAACATGCTAGACACATAACTTGAACTCCTTGTTATAAATCACTTACTTGATCTTTACCCTCAGTCTACTGTGTTGATTCAAAGCCCTCTCCTACTATCTAATAACTAGAGGCCCAGTGCATGATTTAATCATGCACCTGGTGCACCAGCGGGCTGGCTGTCTGCCGGTGCCCCAGGCCTTCCTAAAGCCTCCGGCGCTGCGGAGGCTTTCGAAAGGCCTTGCGCCGGAGCAGACAGCCGGCCAGGTCCCCCGCTTTGGCCTTTGATCGCGGGGGACCTGGCCGGCTGTCCGCCGGTGCTCCAGGCCTTCCGAAAGCCTCCGGGGCAGGCCTTCCGAAAGCCGCCGGGCGCCGTGAGCTCAGCGTCCTGCTGGCCCAATCAGCTACACCGGCCACCCTGAGTCCCGCCCCCTGTGCCTCCTGCTGGCCCAATCGTGGGCGTAGCGGAGTGATGGTAATTTACATATTACCATTTTATTATGTAGGATAATTATTACTTCCATTTTGGGGAGGTGGGGGGAGGGAAATTGACTGATAGTTCAGTTTAAGCTCTTCTCAAAAATGTTTAGGACTCCCAGAGAAAATTGATGCTATTTCTAGTGGGGTGTTTTATCATTTAATATAATATTTAACCACAAATAACAATGTAATAATAGATTTAAAATATCACTGACTTATTTTAGATTATGCCAACATCTTGCTAATTTTACCACTTTGAATATGGTTTATTCTATCTCTTCTTTATAATTTAATGTTCTTACAGTAATTTTGAATTACACTCACTTTAGAAATATTGAATTTTCCTCTAATCTGATTGAAGAATTCTTAAATTTTCCTGGTAGCATTGCCTATATATGTAATGTTTGGTATTGAGCACTTGAAATATGGCTTGCCCAAACTGAGGTGTGCTGTTAGTGTAAAATCTACACTGGATATGAAAGGCTAAGTGTAAAATATTACATTAACAAATAAGCAAAGAAAGAAAAGATTCATGGACACAGACAACAGTATGGTGATTGCCAGAGGGAAGGAGGAATGGGGGGAAGTACAAGGGGATAAAAGGCAAATAACAGTGATGATAGGAGACTGACTTAGGGTGGTGAATATACACTAAAATATACAGCTGATATACTATTATTCTAGAATTGTATACCTTAAATCCACATAATTTATTAACCAATGTCACCCCAATAAATTTAATTAAAAATTTTTTACATTGATTATGTTTTGAAGAGATGACATTTTAGATATATTTGGTTAAATATATGTTATTAAAATTAAATTTATTTAATTTTTACTTTTTTAATGTGGCTACTAGAAATTTTAAAGTACATATGAATGTTATGTCGCTCACCAATATTTATATTGACAGTGATAATTTAATGTATACCCTTATGTCTTATACCCAACTAGAAGGCAGTCAAGAAGACATTAAAAATATCAGATGTTGCTAATATGATATCAAATTGATATTGCCCATTGAATATTGAGATTCAGAGTTGCTGAAATAGATAAATTTATCTGCAAGAATTATCAAATATATTTATATTTAACAATTAATTTATTTTACTGCAGATTTACCCAACATCAATACCAATAGCCTTTGAACACCAAATACATCTTTTTTCCTAGTGGTCTGACAATTTACAGCACCAATAAAAATAAAAGCAGAACAGCCCTAGCTGGTTTGGCTCAATAGATAGAGTTTCGGCCTGCAGACCGAAGGGTCTCAGGTTCAATTCTAGTCAAGGGCACATGCCCGGGTATGGGCTTAGTCACCAGTAGGGGGCGTGCAAGAGGCAGCTGATCAATGATTCTCTCCCATCATTGATGTGTGTGTCTCTCTCTCCCCTTTCTCTTCTCTAAAATCAATAAAAATATATTTGAAAAAATAAAAACAGGACAGATGGGGTTAAGGACTGAAAGGATTCTTTGGATGCAGAGCCGCACACCAGTGTCCCTGTGTTCAGATTTACTTAAAGTCATTGTCCAACTTCCCTGAGATGATTAACTGCTGAAGTCTATTTGTCTTCCTGCTGCTATCTCTGAACAAGCCTAAATCTTCCATGTGGTTAATAAACTTCTTATCTTTTGAATACTGAAAATAAAATAAACTTAATCCTCAGGGTAGTTCAGTCGAGAGCCGGGGAGCCTTTTAGATGTTTCTCAGAGATAGAGGACAGCTAGGTTTTCTGCCCCGTGCGATTATCAATCTTCCCCATGCGCGCATATATGTGTAAGGGTGTTAAAGGTGCTTCTCGGTGATAAATGTCAGTGGCGTCGCACAGTGAATATTAATTTCAATGTTGTCAAGGTCAGATGTGTGCCCAGGTTCATTGTTCCTGGAATTTTTATTGCAGCCACTGCTACGGAAGGTTTTTTTTTGTTTTTGTTTTTGTTTTTTATCTTGGGCCTCTTTTTCAGGCATCAAGAGCAAAAGGGAGCATAATTCTTCAACATCCATGCACAATGCTCTGACGAAAAGTACCTTAGCACAGTCTTCTCTGTCCATTGGGACAATTATTTCTACTAAGACCAAAATGTGGGTTTAGAGGAACTAAGTTAGGTGGGAAGAGAAAAAAATAGATGATCACAAAATCTGGAGACTAGCTGATGTCCCTGAAAAGCCGCTGGCTGTATGTGGAAAATGAAAGAAAAGAATTGCAGGAGACTGTAAATTTTAAGAGAGGTTCCCTTGCTTCTCCGGTCAATTCTCACAAGGCCTCGCACCATGTAGAAGTTAGTTAATATGTATTGAGCATTTACATAGTGCCAGATGTCATTTGTCAAATATTTATCATTAATCTCCACAACAAACCCATGAGATAGATACTGATATTAACCTCATTTTTAAGATAAGAAAAACGTAAACTCAAAGGTATTTAGTAGCTTGACCCCAGCCATATAGCCTGCACGAGGACGGTTCTGGATTTGAACCGAGGGTCTCTGATTGTGGGGGCCACACTCCGGATTGTTAGTGTCTGTCTCCAAAGCTTTATTAGTTGGCATCACTTGGCATTGCCTGCATCAGAGTAGCCCAGACCTCTGACTTGGAGAACAGAGTTCTCAATTTCTTCCTTAACTTGTAGTCCCTCCCCCAAGAGCCAGTTTATCCAAGGCAGTTTCTTATCCCTTGAAGCCTAGAAATAGAAAAACAATAATTTTCTTTCCCAAAGAGAGGGTATCTTTTAAGGTAGGATCTTTCTGTCATTATGTAGACAAACCTACTCACTTGACTGTCTGAAAGAGATGGCTGCTTTCTTCTCCTCTGATAAACGGCTGCAGAACTCTTTTATAAAAGCAGTCTCTACATGCCATTTTATTGCTCTATTAAAACTACCAACATCATATATTGATTCTTCCCACACTGGCCATAAGACAAGCCAACGTGAGAGAGGTTGCTGGGATCAAGTTACATCATCACCATGGGGAACACTGCGTTTGCTGGAGACTTTTTCTGTGATGCATATCACAGAGCAGTGATATTTTTGTGTACAGAAAGACCACCCTGAAGGATATACAAGTCTCAAATAAGTGTGAAGTACGTGAGAGGCCTGCCCCTCGCTGGGATTCGCTGCTTAGGCTCTTCCATAGGAATAAACTTAAATGTCTGGTCTGGATAACAACAAAAGTAACCCTGCAGAGAATTTATGAGGAGGTTGGAAGGCTTAACTTATATCTGGTATTATGACACACCAGGCAGATCCTGGCTCTTTTATCAGGTACGCTGTTGGCCATTTATGGTTTCTAAATGTAATCAGGTCAGGACCATGCCCTACGCATGGACGGAATTCTGTGCTTCCCATTTGCCTTTTACATGCATCACCTCCTCATGTTCTTCTAGCAACCTCGAGAACCAAGAAGAACAAATACTCTTTCCTTCCATTGTCTGATGAGGGAACCAAACTACGGAAAAGTGCAAGGGGCTCGAGTTCAGGAAACAGTAATATCAACCACCACGTTACTTGGAACACTTTACTTCCTTTGTAGCCTCCTATGATCCTTATAATGGGCCTGTTATGTAAATGAAAATGATGTGCAGAGTGTTTAAGTAATTTGGCCCAAGGATACGCTATTATTAGAGAAGAGTTTTTGTGTGTGTTTTTTAAATCCACACCACATTTCCCTAAAATTGGTAGAACATTATTTGATTTTTTTTGATAATGCTAACAAAGTAGAAAAGCAAATTAATAATTCCATGCTTGTGAGTTTTTTCCCCAATATAACATTAATTGTGCCATTAAATACTTCAGATGATAAAGTATTTAAGTACAAATACATTTTACTTAAATACTTTATCATCTGAAGCTTTCCCCAAACTGGTTTTTCTCTCCATTTGCCAACTTGTTAAGTTCTGTTCCAGAAAGGCTAATGTCAAGGCCATTACCCATCAGTCTCATGCACACCCATGTGTCCTGACTCACTAGATTCTCCCTTCACACCTGAACTCACCTGTCCTTCCTTTGCCCACACTGCAATTCTCTATCTTTTTGAGCCACAATTGTTATATAGCATTATATGAGTTTCAGGTTCTCAACATAATGCTTCAATATGTGTATACTCTGCAAAATGACCACCACAGTGAATCTAGTTACCATCTGTCACCATACAAACTTAGACATTTCTTTTCCTTGTGATAGAACCTTTAAGATGAACTCTCTTGGTGACTTTCAAATATGCAAGACAGTGTTAATATAGTCGCCATGTTATTTATTCTATCCCGGTGACAATTACTTTATAACTGAAAGTTTGTACCTCTTGATCCCTTTACCCCAGTGGTCGGCAAACTCATTAGTCAACAGAGCCAAATATCAATAGTACAACGATTAAAATTTCTTTTGAGAGCCAAATTTTTTAAACTTAAACTTCTTCTAACGCCACTTCTTCAAAATAGACTCTCCCAGGCCGTGGTATTTTGTGGAAGAGCCACACTCAAGGGGCCAAAGAGCCGCATGGGGCTCGCGAGCCGCAGTTTGCCTACCACGGCTTTACCCATTTTGCCCACCTCTCAATTCCCCTCCCCTCTGGCAGCCATAACAAAATATTTCATAGTACTGGAGATAGCATTATATGCTAAATATATAAAAAGGATGATCATTTTTTAAAATCAGCTTATACTTTTATCTAAAAATTTAAACATAATGGAAAGTAGCCAAACCCAAGCTATTCTGGGGAGAAAATTTTTAAAATGAAAACTGTCAGTACCATTCATTAGGTTTATACGACATCAAACTGCCTTTAGTAATATGGAAACTTAAGCACATTTGGCTGAAACTTTAAGTTTTTAGCTCCATTGTTTGATATTTCTTAGGCAATTTTTCTAGATCATAAAAACAATTGCTTTTGTCATTACTTAGAAGTCTCCAGTTTAGATGGTTTGAGACCTCAATTATACAGTCAGAAATGTACTTTACCCATTCTACATTTCTAGGCAGTTCCTGTGTGTTCTAAAGTGCAATTAAAAGAACTCTCCATGCTTTGCCAAGACTATTACTACTTGGCTATGTTAGTGAAAAATCTGAGGAACCACATGGAAAAGACCTTATTTTGAAGTCAATTCTTGTAATCATTTTTTTTTTTATCAAACTGCTTCGAGTTCTAGGATGAATCACAAGAAGACTACTTTCAATACTATTTCTTCAAAGAGGATTGTTAAAGTTTTTCTTACTGTGCTGTCAAAAATATCCATCACTCAATGTATGAGCATATATGCAGATATGTGTCTATATAAATAATATGTAAGTTAGGTCATTTATATCACAAACATTTTATATATGTGTATAGATTTATAGGTATATCTATGCAGACAAAAGCACACAATGACACAGCTGATTATATTGTGAGTTAGCAGATAGCACCTCTTAAAACCCAAAATAAAATTATTAGGCAATAACTGCTTCCTCCAATCAAATCTTGTCATATTTATGTGGTTTTGTAACAGAAATCGTACCCCATAGTTTGTGCTTCTTCTTGCCAAATTACTGTCATATCTCTAACAACCTATAGTTCAGTCAAGAGGGGGTTTCATTATGTTAATAATTACATTGCCTGCAGGCTTTTGATGTTGCATTCCCCATACAGAATAGAAAAAGATTTCATAGAAATATCATTAAAGCTGTTAACTACAGGAGGAAAAAATCAAAGAGGCAATCAAAGCATGCACTTTATTATCAATAAATGCAAATAGTTTCAGCAACGCCTCACATTGGAAGCAGATTCAGTGAGGAGATCAGTGGAAATGGAAGCTGCTGCTTAAATAAGAGAGCTTCATGGTGTAAATCTACTTGGATCTCCACAGATAATTACTTAGATCCCTGGCTATCTAGTTTTTTCAAGTGGACTCAAGAACCTTTTTTAAGTTAACAAATGCAAAAGGACGTGGACTCATCCTCAGAATTCTGGTCGGAATTGAAGACCTCTGAATGATAGGTCGTCATTTGAATGACAACCCATGAGATATATATTTTTAAATGCACTGATACTAAAGTAGTTCTTAAAACAAAGGATTTGGTGACTGTTAAATTGATGATTTAGGAACAGTAGGACACATTATACTGCACAGTCATTTAGAAAAGACTTTAAATATTCAAATGTTCAACTACACATTCTCTGACACTAACATTTGTCTTCATTTCAGACTTCCAGCTGAGAAACATCAGCATAATGGTGAAAAGACATCAGCCTTATGCAGTATTATGAAGACAGTGGCATATCTTGATCCTTCTAAAGCTTTTTCTATGAAAATCTTATATTCACATTCTTATTTGAAAGGGATTATTTAAACTCCCAAGATATTTTTAGAACTATATATTTGATAAATCATAATTTAAGTTTTAGTCTGATTTATACAAACATCACATTAAAGTACAGAAAAGTCAGAAAGGTAGATGGATAAATATACATTGAAATAGAAACAGAGCAAGAGAAAGGAAAAATGGGTATTAATTAATATATGCTGTGTGATTTCTTAATCAGAAGGCCTAACATCTTATAAAACCTAAAATATTTAGTGATTTAAACCAGATGAATTCAGATGTCTTTGACCATAATTTGTAAAATGAAATATAAAAATCTATTCACATACATTTCAGTTTTTGAAACCAAGAGCATTTTATTAAAAGTTGAAGCTGTCTCTTTAAAGTGAAATTATTACCATATTTCTATCATGAAGTAATTTACAATCAGTACAAGTGATTTGATAATAAGCACCAGTTTTCAAAACTAAAATAAAACAGAGATATTATCTAAGACATTGGGAGCTAACATTTGAAGAACGATGGGAACTATGGACCCTACACCTCCAAAAATACACATATTACATTCTCAAAAACGTTTATACAATTTCAGAGGGTCCATGGACTCGTTGATGTTAAGGACTGGTTCCTATAAGTAGATTAGGAACAAGAAACCATACTTCTGACTCTAATCATAATCAATTAGAACTCATTAAACAATGATATATTCTCTCTCCCTCTCTCTCTCTCCCTCTCTCTCTCTCCATCTCCCTCTCCCTCTCCTTCTCCCTCTCTCCTCACACACACATCTTGTCTTTAGTATGACTATGTCTGATAACTCTTACTTTAATAAAAATTCAGCTAACGTTTATATGCCATTTTAGAGATTAATATGCAATAAGATCTCATTATAAAGTACTCTGATATATTATAAATTTATATATAGTCAGAAATTACTGTTCCCCTTGCAAATAGTGACATGTAATACATCTCATTTACTTTGGCGTATTTAATTTTTTCTTAGGTACAGGTATTATAATGACTTTCTACTGAAACGCAATATTGAAATTTAAAAAGGTGGTTGGTTAGGCTGACATTGATTGATGAGTTACTTGCATGGATTATGCATCTATTCTGAAATCTTTCCATTCTTTGAAGAAATAGGTAACCTGAATAGAGATGGAGAGAAATTAGATGCAGTTTGCCACAAAATTATTGTCCAAAGGAAGGGATCAGTGGTGATTATTAAAGACATCTTGGAAATGATGAGTAGTTAAGCCCATTACCTTTCTTGACTGACATACTAAGATGTGATGAAATGGAAGGCAGAAGCCGTTAACTGTATTGATTTCACATCTAATTTCCATTGTTGAACATTTTTGTCTCCCTTTTTCTCTTTCTCTCTTTCTAATGTGCATATAATAAATCAGATGTAAAGCCATATAAGTTATTCTTAAGTATATTTATGATATGAATCTGAATAAGAAAGGATAGTCATGTATATATACATACACAAACATACCTCCACAATGAACATAAAACACAATATATTAACTGCAAACCTACATTAAAGCTATAAATCAAAGGGAAACTGTTAGGAAATGTATGAGTTTGAATTTATAGTACTATTGTGAAGAAGAGTAAGCATTTAATAGTTTATGTGAAAAATAGTCTTGGTACTAGCCATGAATGCTGTGAGGAAGAATATCTCACAGGCAGGCAGTATTTGGGTCTGGATAAAATAAATAATTATATAGACGATAAAAATATGATTTGATGGTGATTCTTTGATGTCTTGATGTTTATATTCACTCAGAACAGCATAGGTTATTATATTATCATTTTATTTTATAACAAAAAGTTAAAGTAGGAAATAATTTAGTAGTAAAAGGCAGTCTTTTCTCAGAAAAAGATCACTAGAAACATTGGAACAGCAAATAGAATGTTATGTGGATGGAAACTGGTGAAAATACATACAGTTGTTTGAAAGTACTTACACTGAATGCCCTTTTTTAATTCAGATGTCTATATTTTCTGCTTGAAATTCTGGAAACCTAGGCACACGTTTTTTCCTGATGGTATCTAATGACCATTCAGAGAGGAGACTAAGTCAGTGGATTAAGAGGTGATCAGAGTAGGCACTGCCAGTGTGAACTGAATCCAGATGATAGTACTTACTGCCTGGTGTTTTCCCATCAGTGACTAAGCTACATGTGCACATAAAGAAATTACACTGTGTGCAGAGTGCACACAGGCTCCATGCACATGACAAACACGGACGTACATACCAAATTCAGGTCTCACCAGGTGTCTTGAGGAAACACTGTTTTCTGATCACTTGCAGTGACAATGCTGAATAAACCACATCAAATGAGTTAGACTACAGTTTATTTTAGGCTTGTGATTTACGGTAACCTTTGGGAACTGTATGGAAAGCTGTTCATTTGACATACATCTATTAAATACTGTCTGTATACCTAGCATTGTGCCTATCCCTGCGGAGAAGAGAATTGCTCTTATTATTTGGGAAACTAAGTGGAGGTTTTTGACCATCCTCTGGACCAAGAGCCAAGACGCTAGCAGCCATGTCTGGGCTCAGCAGGGAGGAATCAGGCCTCATGTTTGTGCTTGTGGGGTTGTTCCTTGAGCTGCAAATGTCCCTGTGGTCTCTTCTTCCCAGAGGCCTGATGGAAGTGGTTGTGAGGTTGGCATGTCTGATCCCCATGCCCCCAACTAGTCCTAGTTTAGCAGGCTGTGCATCCCTGGTTCCTACCATGCCAGGCAACCCTCTCAGCTTCTCAGGTGGCTTGTTCTTCAAAAATTCAAATCAATTTTAATGGTTTTCCGTTACCCCCCTTTGCTCCAGTGGAGCAAATCAGCAGAATCTCCTCAAACATCCAATCCCCCCGCACACACACTCACACACACCTTTCCATACACGCACTTCTCTCCTAGTCCTCCTGGGAAAGCTTCTACCCTGGGAAGCCTCCCTTGAATGTGTAACATCACACAGAAGGAATTAGGACCTTGGCGTTGGCCATGTTTAAACCTTAGTCTTTGTTCCCAGAATGAGCCATGCTAGTAGTAAGCAGTGTGCCTTCATGTTAGCCAATGGGCAGTGAGCAGGAACTCATTCAGTTAATACTTTCCACATCACTGGGCTGCACAGATATGCTCTGTGAGCTTCCAAAACCTGCACCCCTCACATTCACATGTGCCAGAGCAGGTCGCTCAGCTTCAGTTCTCCTCCTTTCTTTATCATCTACCTTCCTTAGAAGAATAGTGGACTCCAAGTCAGAAATGTTCCCTCATGAGCTGTTTGCTTTGTCTTTGTGAAATTATAGAAGCATCCAAATTGTTTAATTTTTCATATTGTTATTTCAAATATTGTACTTTGCAAATCCAGTTGAAAATGTCAGTGGGCAAGTTTTTAATTTGCTTTGGTTTGTTTTTCCCCATGAAGCAAAATGCCTCCTTTGTTATAATCTAATTCTAATTGTATCACTATAAGCTTTGACACAAGGCAAGACTCCCTGTTGTTCAGTATTATCTACCGAAAGCCCCTTTGTAGAAGAGGGGATTTTCCAGACAAATGATCCCTTCCTGGAAGAATAGCAGCACGGGGTGCTCTCATACAATGTCTTTCAAAGTGCAACTGTTTGGGATCTAGAGGTCTACTTGTGGAAGAAAGGACGCATAAAGAAGAACGGGGAATGCAATAATGAACCGTGTAGAGATGGCCTGAAATAGGAGGCATCTCTGTAGAGTCATGAGAGATATACATATGTAGCTGTATATTTTAGTATATGTATGCACATATGCATTTGTGTATGTATGTATATGCACACACATATGTTTCCTGATTGCTGAAAGGATCTAGAAGCAAGGACAACCGAACTGCAATGAGCAGTCTAACACCCTGACCTTTGTCTCGGATACCATTCCCCGAGAAAGGAACCAGAAATCTTTGGAGAAATGTGATTCCAGAGCCGGGGCAGGATCAAGATGGACCTATAATATATTATGCCAGGAAGAAAGGAAGTGCTCTGTAAAGGATGGGGCATGTCATAGGACAGAAGATTAAAAGGGGCCCCACTGGCCAAATCTGGCACAATTCAAACACCCAAATAATTTAGTGCCGGGGCTGACCAGCAGACCCTGAGCAACGGATGGATAGATTCTTCTGACGCACGTTTCTGTGAAAGAGAAGGCTAAGGGGCTTGTTTGGCTTTAGGAACCAAAACAGCCCCGATTGCCTGCCTCCTTTAGCGTTTATTGTCACAACAGCTTGAACTAAAATTAACCTCTGGATACAATCAGCAGGGTGAGCATCCTTGAGAAAGCACATGCTTCTACAAGGTCGGGTCTAAAGACTAAACATAGAGATTCCAGCAAAACCCCCCGGGGGATCAGACTTGTTTGGAAAAGTCAAGGTAGGGGCTGCCGCCTCCGACAAGGTCCCCGACCTTTCGGAGAATCCTCCTCACAGACTTTCCAGCCAAGTCCCGTGCTTCCCCACAACTAAGAACAATAATGAATTGCAGACTATGATAAGGAACCCATGTCCCCATAACAATAATAGATACATAAATAGAGAAAAATACGGGCTCTTGCTTATAATCGAATGCCGAGTGGCAAGTTGCTAATTCAGAAGAAGTGCTTGAATAGAAAAGTAATCACCCTGGTAAAGACTGATTCCATCCAGAACCATGAGTAGATGCTGACTCTAAGGGAAGCTGCTAAAGAACATGATATTTACCTGGTCCTGCTGTAGTCATCTCCCCACAGATTGCTTATTAGCTGAAAGTGGTGGAGCAGGGGTCAGAGTCGGGATGGGAGTGGAGGGTGGGCAGTTAGTTCCACCATGGAGAAACCTGACGGCACCTTCACCAGGTACCCAACATTCACATCCAAGTGACTGAGAGAGGTCTTGTGCCTCTGGAGGTGATGCCGTGAGAAGGACAGACATCTCTTCATGTTTTATCTCCGGCTGGAATGTATAACCTAAATTCAACATGAAGAAACAAAGACAAATCCAAAATAAGAAACATTCTATTAATTAAAAAAAGACTATAGTCTGCAAACATATGAATGGCTTAAAGATAAAGAAAGGCTCTGTAACTGTTTCGGCTTAAAACAGACTATAGAGACCGGCTGAGGAAAAGGTAGAGAAATGCTACATCAGTAACAACATTGGGTCAGTTGGCACTATTGCAATACAGATGAAGATTAGATAAAAATATTGAATGAATATGAAATGCACTGAAATTAATAACTGTATTATTCATGTTTACATTAGCTCTTAGGAAATATGCACTAAAATGAGCTAAGATGTGTACAACTTAATCTGAATAGAGAGATATAGATATATATTCTTTCTATCTATCAAGAAATAATAGTCTCTCAATATGTATTTATATAGGTTATAGGTAGCATTTATCACTTACTACACATAAAATCTATATATAATAGGTGATAATGCAATCTATAAATATATATAGAAAGGAAGACTATATATGTATAGTGAGATAGATAATGATAAAACATATAAAGTGTTAACAATGGGTATATCTGGATAAAGGGAATGTGGGTGTTCTTTGTATTACTCTCATTGTTAAAATTGTAGGTTTAAAATAATTTCTAAATACATTTTTAAGAAGTTCTTAACGATCATTTTTAAAGGTGAAAAGAATGCTATTGTCAGTAATAATGGTTCTCAAGATTTGGCAACTGGTGGGAAAATATGTGAAAGTGACATAAAATATGTGTTTCTGACATGAATATATTTATTTTCCCCAAATGAATGTGTGAGCAGTAATACCTGAAGGTGGTTAGGTTTCATGGAACAAATTCTGAAAAATGATCCCGAGACATAGGTGCCAGGCAGATCTAAGAAAGGTATCATTAGATATGTCAGCCACGTTTCCATATGATAACTTGCTATGGAAGTTCAGACTCGCAAAACTGTAATATGGGTGTTTAATGTATAGCTGTCCAAAGCTAGGTGGTACCTAAGAACATACATGGCATGTTAAGTTAACATAGTTACACTTGCAGTGCTAAAACTTTATTTATTTTAGATTGTAATAGCATGGCTATTTTCCATTTACCATTCACAATCCATACATGTTATATTTAGGTATATTTGCACAGATAAAATTAGGCACAAGTTCAAAATTTGCAAAGCTGGAATCTGAAGGATTTTCTTAACTCATTTTGTACCCAGACCTGATCTTATGCTAGACTATGGGTAGGCTTTAATAATTCTATTTGGTGTGAATATCATATGTTTTGTTGAAAATATATGATTTGATAACAGGGTACTACCACAGACCCAACCAGGGATCTTACATAAAACTCTGCATACCCACCATGTTAGCTGTCTAACATTTGAAAATTTCTGGATCTGAAAATACATCCGGACACAGTGTTTGCTTAAGTAAATGTAGACCTGTGCTGTCTAATTACTCTGACGCGGAAGTTACTTATCCTTGATTGAGTTAATAGTTATGAGAGAAAATGGAATACTAGAAAGTAAAATAGAAAATTAAATCCTACAATTGATATAAAGGACCCAGAATTGGGCAAGACCTTCAAATGCTGACTAAAGACAATGAGTGTGGTCAATTATCCATAGCCATGCTGCCAACTGGCGTGATAAGTGGAACCAAGATGTCCAAGTATTCTCGTGGTAGTTTCTCTTTTCCCTCCACAGTCATGAGCAAGACACAGGCAAAGCCACACTGGCACAGTGGAACTTTCTCCACACTAAGAATTTCGGTTAAGAACCCCATCTTTTCCTCCTATTACCCTAGTCGCTTATACTCCTTGACCAGTTTCTTCCACTGTAAAATGAAATAAGAAATGTAGATGAATATAAGTCCTCTTCTGAATATGAAAATGAGAAATAACTCCAAAATGTTACTACTGTGTGTGTTATGGTTTTATATTCTTATTTTGTATGGTTTTAAAGATACTACATGCTGCTATAATTTCCTCAAACCGTAAAAGATGCAATTCTGATTGTTTGGAGAAAGAGAACCCTCTTGTACTAATTCATTTCTCTTGTACACAGTGCAAGTTCCAGGGCCCGTAGAAAACCTGCAAGCTGTATCTACCTCACCTACCTCAATTCTTATTACCTGGGAACCCCCTGCCTATGCAAATGGCCCAGTTCAAGGTTACAGATTGTTCTGCACTGAGGTGTCTACTGGGAAGGAACAGGTAGGCGAGGGAATGGGTCCCACTTCTGCCACCTGTTGTTTTGGCTCTAGGGTTGGAGAAATGGGTGCTTGTAAGCTCCTGATGTCTAGTCCAGTGTCCGGCATATTAATTAGCTGATCAGTTTTAAAGTACCTGTTACTTGAAATGCTAAGCAATGTAATTGAATTCTGGGGCTAAGAGAGGCCAATGGGTAATGAGATGAATCAGAAAGGATACCAGTGTTTTGTGTGAGTATGTAGGTGCCCAGGCCAGTGGAACCACATTTGTATTAGCCCATCTGGTCCCAGGAAGCATTTGTAATTTCAGTCCTTACCCTAAGGGAGGATTTATCTTCTCGTCGATGACATCACCCAAGTTGCTGTTTTCATTCTTATCTATTTGATGGTGTGTCTGTCTTCTCCCCATATCAGACGGTCACCTGTCACTTTTTTTTTTTTCAGTCTACCTTACTCCAGAAGTCTACCTGCCTCCTTCTTACATTTCCCCCAATCTGTGGTTAGTACAGACATCTGAAAATGAGCCAGTTGGATTTCAGATAAAGTAAGAGTGACTGAGTCTTAGGGAGACTCACGAGACTCAGCAGTTCTCCTTTGTGACTGTATATGACTATTGATATTTTTCCATTGATTTTTAGAGAGAGTGGAAGGGAGAGAGAGAGAGACATTGATGTGAGAGAGACACATTGATTGGTTGCCTCCTGTACATACCCCGGCCAGGGCTGGGGAACCTGCAACCGAGGTACGTGCCCTGACCGGAATCAAACCCAGGACCCTTCAGTCCACGGGCCGACGCTCTATCCACTGAGCCAAACTGGCTAGGGCTTATGACTATTGGGATGTTTACTTCCAGATTCTCAACTTCATGTGGGAAAAGTTGTATAGGCAAGTATGTAGTTAAATGGGAAAGACAGAGAGGTGACCTTGGGACAGCCGAGTTCTTAGGTCATTGTGAAGTTTCCAAGCCTACTGTGGTCTTCCTGCTTCCCCATAAACTGTGTGATCGAGGTTTTTTCATTTAAAAACTGTTTTGCAGCAGTTTTATTCAGAAATAGTTCTAATTCCCAAGTCATGTTGTAAAATAAGAATCGCTAAGAGCCCCTCCTATGTAATCATTCATTCCACGTTTTGTGCTTGCCCTTTAGCTCTTAGTTTCATCTTCCTATTCTATCCACTTCTCTACATATTTTAGCTCTTCAATAATGCATATCACCAATCCATTTAAATAAATCCCAAAATGATGTTAGCCAAGATAGATGTGAGTGAGAGGATCCTAGCAGAGAGCTAAATAATGGGTCTTCTGGAGCAAACTGGCTGTGATTGCTCAGTGACCTTGACCTTCAGCACCTCATTTCTGCAGCTATGAAGGGCTGAAAGCAGCACCCAGCCTGCCTCACAGCATTCAGGCAGACACAAACGGCGGCAAACTCTCTGTCAGTTTCAAGAGACAGGAGTCTGTTTCCGCTAGGGAAGAAGGAAGTCTACTGTTTCCTGGGGAGCCATCCACTTAGGGTGCAGGAGCAGCGCTCTGTTCCCCTGAATGTAATAGCTGCCTCCTGCCTGTCAGGGTCTCAGTGTGGCCACTCTATTCAATACATTAGGTGGTGTTCAACAGATTGGAACTTAATGACTGTAAAAACAGCACGGTGCTGTTTTAACCAGGAGTCTGCAGAGAGGTCTGGACTTCAGTGGGAGAGTGAGTGTCACCAGCAGATTTTACAACAATTCATTTTAAGGCCGGAGTGTAGTTTCGAGAGAAGAAGTCTAATATTCAATTTACTGACTAAACAGAATGGCTGCCATTTCGGCTTCCGTGCGCCTCCTGAATAACAGTTGTTTTATGTCTCCAGAATATAGAGGTTGATGGACTGTCTTATAAGCTGGAAGGCCTGAAAAAATTCACAGAATATAGTCTTCGATTCCTAGCTTATAATCGCTATGGGCCAGGAGTCTCTACTGACGACGTAACGGTGGTTACGCTTTCTGATGGTAAGTTATAGCCAGTAACACTTGACTCACATATTTGTCATGTCACTGTTTTATGTCACTATTTTATGTCATATTTCATGTCATGTTTACACATATTTGATGTCACTTTCACACTATAATCAAATAATATGGTGTCTATGTCAGAGATTTCATTTTCAAGGTTTCTCAACTAAAACTTGATGGGATATATTAGCATACATTAGAATTTTAGCTACTTCACTCAAACTTTTACAGTCAAATTTAAACTTTCATAAGTCAGGATGTCCTCATAGGTAATCTTCAAATGTGACTACTGCCTAGGAGCTCAAAATGATTTTTTTGCATTTTTCTCTATTTCTTTTACCACAAACACATTTGTACATGTATTTGGACTATACACATTGGCATGTTGCTTTTATTTCTCATTCTTAAAAAGGGTAGATGATCACAATTTTAATTGATGGAAATTCTACATATGTGCCTTCATTTGAAAGTATAGCATAAGGATTTAGGCCAAATAATCCAATATTGAAAGTATTACAGCTGCATATAAAACATATACACTTAATTGTCCCATGCTAACAAATGAAAGATTACACATACCTTTTTAAATATAATAAAAGAGAGGAAGAAAACTTCATAAAGAGGATAGACTGGACAAAACAGTAGTAGAGTAAAATATAAGTATAAGAAATGGATAATAATGAAATGGGAAAGTAAATAAAAGTTAAAATAAAGGATAGCAGAGTATAGGATGTGGGATCAGTGAAAATTCAGGCAGGTGTAGAAATGCAGAGATGTGACCTCCATGAATATTAAAAAGGCAACAAGCTATTTCTTTTCAGCACTGGTTTCCATGTTGGTGCATGTAATTCTATAAATTATTAATCTTTGAATTTCAAAAAAAATGACTTTAGCTTGTGATTCCTTGACCAATCCACCATTCTTTAATCTGGGAAAGTATCTGGGCCTACATTTCACACAACATCAGTGGGATGAGGAAGGGCATCCATGTTATTAAGGGTAGTGCAACAATGACACATGAGTAAAACTCATTTGCAATTTCCATTTTTTTTAAAAAGTTCTATGTGTGACACCTCTTCATTTTTAATGTAATTCTTATGCCCATCCAAATGATTCTGTTATTGAACACAGAACAGAATATTTGTTGGCAGAATAAATTACTTCACAACTTGTAATTATAAAAATAAAAGAAAAACAAATGAAAATGAATATTTTGCATAATTTATGTAGATTTCATTCACACTCTGAACTGTAAGACTGTGGCCTTATTTTCCACTTAGGTTTGAAATGTCATAGTGAAAAAGATAGATTATCACTCATTAGTCCAAGAATTATCACTTAGAAATGTTAATGATAATGGAAATGTAGAAATTTGGGAGTTAGAAAATGCCTGTCACTATATCAAAGGATTTCATGATCCTTACTCAACAAGCATCACTGTGCAAGGGACCCCAATTTTTCTCTCTCAGATACATTTGACAGGAGAAAACAGGAACTTCATGACCCTCTTACGTGGGCTCCCTGAACATGTCTGCTTCATGTATAGTCAAGTCATGTTTCCATCGAAAACCCTGCACTTTTGGTTTCCATTCCCTACCACCCAGTCCCCTTCTCCCCACTTCGGCGTGACATCTTCTCCTCTATGGAGCTGTGCATGGTGAGGTCATGCATCATATAGATATGTATTTAATCGCATTTAGTAGTCACCTACTTCCCAGTCCCAGGCAAGCCCATTTTCTCCTTGACTAAAAGGGAGATGTGAAAACTAAATGGGCTCATCCATGTGAACACCTAAAACAGGAGCATGACATATATCTAAGTATTTACTAAATGTAATCTATGCCAATGTGTGTGTCCCTTTCTCGATTAATAGCAAAAATTACTATAGAACAAATTCTCTACTTTCTTTCCTGACTAACAAAGGCAAGAATAGCCAGTGTGCTATCAATGGACAGTAAGAGAGATTTATATCGCCAAAAAAAATAGACAAAATGCATCAACACCATGGTATAAACCCACTTTTAGGACTTAGTGGCTTTTAATCCCCATTACAGAAAATAATATTGATACTTATCAAGTTGTAGTGGTTAAAAAAGAAGTGAATATAGGCATCCTTTCTCACATATGTTTGGCTTTCTGGAAATATTATTTTGAAACTTACATTAAAATGACATTTGAGGGTTATTACTACATATCAACTAACCAGTACCTAGAAAAAAATGTGTGGTAATTTTAAGTAAATTTCTCCTTACTCCAAAATTCATTCACCTATCATAAATCCATCTAGTGTTACTGAAATTATATTCTGAAGTTAATTGTGAAAAAGTGGGTGTAACATGATTAGTATATGACATGTAAATATTACACTATCATGTGGAATATAATCTTATTAGCCAAAGTAACCCCAATATATTTAATTAAATAAAAATAAAAATACAATACACCTACCAACTGGCTAAAATAACACAATACACCTACCAACTGGTTAAAATTTTAAAAATTAAAAATCCCCAATGTTGGTAAGGATATGAAGCACCTGGAACTTTGCTACATTCTTAGTAGGATTGTAAATTAGTACAACCATTTGGTCAAGTTTATATCTATCGAAGCTTAGCATGTTTCAACCCCCATTGGGGCTTGCACTTTGCCAGTATTTCTACTCCTTGGTATATAATGAAGGAAATGAGTGCAATTGTCCAGCTAAAGACATGTGCAAGAATATCAAGCAGCTTTAGTCTTATAGCCTCCAACTGGATATAGTCCAAATATTACTTGTCAGTAGAGTGGAAAATATAAAACAGAATAGTCATATACTATATTGTAATACTATGGAGTAATAAAAAATAACAACAGCCCTAGCCAGTTGGCTCAGTGGATAGAGCAATAGCCTGTAGATCGAAGGGTCCTGGGCTTGATTCCAGTCAAGGGTATGTACCTCGGTTACAGGCTCCTCCCCAACCCGGGCCCTGGTCAGGGCTCCTGCAGGAGGCAACCAATGGATGCAGTTCTCTCACATCAGTATTTCGCTCTGACTCTCCCTCTCTCTTCCACTCTCTCTAAAAATCAATGGAAAAATATCCTCAGATGAGGATTAAAAATAAAAAATAAATAACAACAACAAACAAACAACAGAAACAAAAACTATTGCTCCATGCAACAACATGAAAGAAACTGATAATGAGCAAAAGATGCAGCCTGGATAAAAAAGAACTCTGCTTTGATTTTCAGTAATCTCAAAAACAAGCTAAACTAATGATGGAGTTAGAAGTCAGAATAGTGGTATGACTGGGAAGAGATGCAAGTGAGCTTTCCAAGGGACTATAAATGTTCTATTTCTTGATCTCAGTGGTGTTTAAATGGGAACATACAGACAACTTTATCAAGTCATACATTCAAGACTTGTGCATTTTACTATACATATGCTATAACTTAATCAAATAATTGTAAGACAAAAGCTTATAAAACCCTGAATATGAAAAATATTTTTAAATATCTTACAACTTTTCTCCAACACCTATTGGCTGAGTGCGCCTGATGTGTTGGACTCCTGTTGATACTGGGGATGTAGTAGCAAAAGGGACAATTCTGGTCCCTGTGGGGTTTATATTCTATATTTTATAAGAAAACTATAATATGAACTGAAATTAAATAATAACATCTATTTTTTAAATTATGAAATATATTTTAAAGATACTTGTTGGTGTAACTCATAAAAAAACAAGTGTCCAGTGAACAATTTATCACAAACTACATTAGCTATAGCCTTTATCAAACACTAAGGCAAGTTCAAAATTAAAACAAAATAAGTGGTTACAATTCCCATCCTGTCCAGAAAGGCCCTGGAGCTAAGATTTAAGTAAGTACTCATTTGTTTATTTAATCATTATATTTGTTAGATGTCATATTAGAGGATATAATAATTAATAATACATATGTCATACCATTCTGCTGATTATATTTCAGAAGCTAAAATCAAAGTATAGCATAAATTAAATTTGGGGTAAAACCTAAGTAACCTAGTAAAACATAGATATTGTCCATGTTTAAGTAAAAGAAGAGGGAGCATGACAAAAAATTATTGAAAATGCTAAGAGCATTTCTTCCCTGTGAAATTCAACCTATTCATCCTGAAGAAGGAGAGGTACTCCTCATTTTACAGATTAATAGGTATTAAACATTTATTAACTGCTACTTCTATTTCTATGGTGGGACAGAGAGCTTTATTTTTTTATGATTCGCCTAAGACATCTAGAATAGTGGCTGACGCAGAACAGCCGTTCAGGGAATGGTTGTCTTTGAATTCCTCACATGCTAGAATGTTTGCTTTTTGCTATAGTAAATATTCATGATACGTGTTGTGGAGAAAACTGTGTATGTTCTTCCTTATTTCATGAATGGGGCAATCAAAGTGCCGGCAAGAGAAACAAAAATTCCCAGAAAATCCACAAAGAAAAATAAATGGTTCCTTTGTTAATAGAATCGACTCACCAGATGCCATTTGGTAACCTGCATCTGTGACAGAGGGGTTTAATCACGTACAGCTGAAAAAGCGGGCGGGGGGGTGTATGTCTTCTTTTCACCTTTTAAGAGATAATAAAGGTTGCATTAAAGGGATTGAGCAACACAAGTGACCATTAGAAGGACACGTTTCATCCTAAAACCATGCAGATGCTGAAATGCACAGTATCTTAAGCCTTTAAAGCCACTCTAGGAGACCTCCTGTGTGTTTGTATTGGTTTCCTGGGAAGGTTATCGCCAAAAAAGCTATAATTAAATGTCAGTGTTTGGTATCAGGGCAGGTGCTCTCTTGCCTAATAGTATTTGGGGCTCCCTAGATGGGTAACTGGCCCACCAAGTGAGTAGAAAGAAACAAATGCAGTGTGTGTGTTTTTTAAATCTCTCCAGGAGAATTTTAAAGTGCCACCCACCTGGATCAACCGACCTGCTTGTCAGTATGAACTGTGAGAAAGACCCCTTTCTGAGTGATACAGTTTCTCTTTCCTGACGCTGGCAGTAACCATCTCACCTTGTTTTATTCCTTTCAGTGCCAAGCGCCGCACCTCAGAATGTCTCCCTGGAAGTGGTGAATTCGAGGGTGAGTTGTTGAAATGTTCACTGTTTTGTTACCTGTAGACACACGACCTTTGCTCACTTATCCACTGTGCAGGGTGAATGGTGTCCCCAAGTAAAGAAATGTCCAGAAGGGTGCAGTGAGTGTCATTGTTCTCACATCTTCTTAGACCACACTTGAATTCACTATAGGGAGAATGTGCTTACTTTTACACTTAATTTTATAAGTGTTATAACCATGAAAGGCTATTCCATCAGGAAGAAAAAGTTCTATTTACTGATACTCCCCAGTATAGGACGTCATACTAGTATGCAAGCTGGAACAATTGAATATAGGAATGAATAAGACAATTGAAAGAGAGGGATAAAGAAAGTCTTTGTTTGCTGAAAGGTTAATTAGAATTGAATGCTTCATCATCATCTCTATCCTTCCATTATGTCT
This sequence comes from Cnephaeus nilssonii, assembly GCF_951640355.1. Lineage (NCBI taxonomy): Eukaryota > Metazoa > Chordata > Mammalia > Chiroptera > Vespertilionidae > Cnephaeus > Cnephaeus nilssonii. Next base: position 86,270,629 of record NC_137082.1, read on the forward strand.
ATAGACAATGATGGCATTCTTGAGGTCTGAAAAGGTTGTATTTATGAAGCAACATCACCCAATGGCCAATGTTTCCTGACATGGAAAGTGGATATAATTTTCAGAAGGGTTTAAGTTAGGCTAGTTATATCTGAAGAGAAGAACCTAATGCCAAAAATCAGTTTTCTAGAAACATCTTATTTCCAGTGTGTCTCAGGGTGGGGAAACCAGTCCAAACCCTATAGAAGAGAGAAGCAAACAAGGGTCGGTCAGACTGGACTCTGTCGTGACCTGGGTGTGTGCTCTCCGGTTGTGTTCACTGACCCTGGGCCCCAGAGCGGGATTGACCTCACGGGTCTCTAAGCTCTGGACACAGCAGGGGAATTCCGTGGGTCTTCGAGAAACTCATACTCGGGGGTTTAATCCTAGCTTTCTTTTTTAATATCTGTATGTGGTCTTAGAAAACTTCCCAAACTCATCAAATGTCAGTTTCTCTATTCATGTAATACGGGCAGTAACACCTTCCTTATTGGTTTATCACAAGGAAATAGTAATGTAACATATACAATAGGCCAACTTAATGTCAGTAGCGACTACTTCAATCAATGTACAAATCTTTGCCATATTTTGCAAAAATCTCTGATGCAGCCATATTCTGGTGACTTTGACCAGATTTTCCTCTCTCGTATGAATTTATCTTTTGCAGCTCGTGAGATGTCTCTAAAATTGTTAGCCTCTTATATTTTTAGGCAGCGTATTGGATAAGAAGTAGTGAGATAAATTTAAAATCAGAAGGGATGGAAATAAGTGAATCTAGGGAGAGAAAATAATCTAAAGGAAAATAACCAGGAAAAAAAACATCACCCTAGCAAAGACATTGTTTGCAGCAACAATAAATGTTTCACAGATGCACCACTCAGATTAAGAGATTGCCAAAGTAAAGTCAAAAAGATTTCTACAATTATTATAGGGTGTTATTGAATGAAATTTGGAAAGCATATTGTAATTCCTCTTTTTTGAATGACTCATTTGTATTAGCATTTTAATCCACCTCATATCTTTCTTCCAAGACACAACATAGAAATTGATATAAAGCTATTTCATATGTGCGCTTGTATTCCCTAAAAGTGTACTCAACTATGGGTGAATGTCTTGTTCTCAAATGTGAATGAGGCATTACTGAGTGACCCTGGATGATGGCTGTTATTTGAAAATGGACTTATTACTTTCCTGAACAGGGAATTCCTAGATTGCAAAACTGACTTTTTCTGTCTGTCTATCATCTATCTACCTACCTACCTACACACACACCAGCCCATACTCTTCTATAATATGCGATGCTTGCAGCATACAAACACTCCAGCTTCCATCCTCTTGTAATTGCCTGGGAACATTGCACTGCTAGGAAATGTAACTTGCTTGGAGCTTTGCAGAGTGAATACAGTTGGCCTAGATGCCAGAATGTCTCTTCCTTTCCTCTCCCTCCCTCTGTGATCTTATTTCCTAGCTTTTGAGAAATTATAAATTATTTTCTTGGATTGTTACCTAGAGAAAAGAAACTGGATGATGTAAACATGCTTTTATCATTCCCAATATCTTGATGAAGAGAAAGATAAAAACATTCTATTTTGATAGTCATCTTTTGTTTGAAACAATAGTTCTCAAATGCACTAATATTTACTCTTGACTAATACCATTTCAAGGAACATAATTTATTTAAAAAGAAACATTGTTGAATAAGTATTGTATTCTTTTAGACTAACAGAATTATGACTTTTATGTTATTCTTTTTACTTATAATTTTTATGTACTATAGAAGGAACAGTCATATTTTAAAATGTTACTCTGTATCAAATTTTAAGTTATATGTCCTAGCCAGTTTGGTCAGTGGAGTCCGCCTGTGGTTTGATTTCAATCAAGGGCACGTGCCCAGTTTGTGAACTCAATCCCCAGTAGAGGACGTGCAGGAGGCAGCCAATCAAAGATTCTCTCTCATCATTGATGTTTCTCTCTCTCCCTCTCCCTTCCTCTCTGAAATCATTAAATGTATATTTTAAAAAATTGCATTTATAAAACGTAATTGATCATTTTATAGATAAGCAATGAGGAAATTTGTTGGTGCTAATATTTTTGCACACAGATGGCTAGAACTGAAAAGTCACATTTATAAGTACATGCTAGGGATATGGCCACCTATAAGCCAGTTGAACCAAGAAATCATGATCCAGGGTATGTAAACAGAAAGTACCTTATGGATTTAGGAAAAATAACTAAAGGAAATTTTGTTACTCTTGTTCTTGAAAAGGGAGTGTAGTAGGTACCTTATAAAGCTGTGACCACAGGAAAGACTAGATCCCTTTCTGCAGGGTAAATGAGAACACAAATTTGGTTTTGAAGGAAGGACTTGAACTATAGGTACTAGTTTAGGTAATATAAGATGGCTATTTTTTGCACTAAAATTTTGCTTACGACAGCAAATATTTTTGTAAGAAAATAAAATAATGCTTTACAGTATAGACTTTAAAATGTCATTGCTTTATTAAGAAAACTTTCTATGGCCTGGCTGGCATAGCTCAGTGGTTAATGTTGACCTATGAACCAGGAGGTCACAGTTTGAATCCCTGTCAGGTCATATTCCCAGGTTGTGGGCTCGATCCCCAGTGTGGGGCGTGCAGGAAGCAGCCTATCAATGATTCTCTCTCACATTTTATATATAATGGTAGGTAATATATAAATATCTATATATATGTAGATAGATATTTATATATTACCTACCATTATATATACAATGGTATATATATATATATATATATATATATATATATATATATATATATACACACACACACACACACACACACACACATACATACATATATATATACTGTGTCTATCTATATCTATATCTACATATGTCTAATGCTATAAATATATATGTCTATCTATAAATATATATATGTATATATATATATATATATATATATATATATACTGTGTCTATCTATATCTGTATCTACATATGTCTAATGCTAAAGCCATGAATAGGTTTTGCCTCTATAGAGCTCACAGTTTATTAGGAAAACATGTGAGAGAAGATTTGTTTTATCTAGTCATACTTAACCTATTCTAACTCTTCAAAGTTGACATTATATCCTCATTGGTAAAATGAGAGAGTTGGAGAGATCACCTCTAAAATCTCTCGTGGCTCCAAACATCTGTAACTGTATTTTCACTTTTTCAGATTCTCAATCATTTTATCTTTATAGAGTTAGAGAAAATGGCACAAGCGTATTAGCTAAAATATACTGATCTTCACTGACAAGTTCAGATCATATAGTTTAGTGATCATATAATTCCCTTTATCGAGGTACTACCCAAAGGGAGTATTAACTGAACACTATAGGGTGATTGTAAGGAATAAAAATATTAAACCCAAATTTAAAAAACAACAACAACACACACACACACAAATACCACTGGGCATGGATTATCACACAGGTGTAGATTTTTTAAGTGCAGAATATTGGATTCCTCTCCTTATGTCACGGCACACCTCTCTATTGTTGAAATCCTTATCCTTGAGCATCAGAAGCATCCGTTTGGAAGTCATTGAGTTGCATTTCTGGAAGCTCTTTTACTACAATTAGATGGCGTGTATGCCCTCTTCTCTGCAACAGTAGATGTTGTGGGTGGTTTCTTGCTGCATCTCAAAGCATCTCACTCCCCTGGGTATCAGCAGGATTTGGCATCTTACCTAATAATAGACAAACATGTAAATTGACTGTACCTCCGCTATGCTACCAGCCAATCAGGAGTGATATGCAAATCAACCCAACAAAGATGGCAGTTAACTTGCATACACAGGCGCCAAGTGACAGGGGCAGGATGTGGCGTTCTGCCCCATCCCCGGTCTCTCAGGGCCTCTGGGCAGCGTGGGAAGGCAGGGTTGGAGCGGAAAGAGATGGCTCCCAGAGCGGAAAGAGTCGGCTCCCGGCGCAGAAAGAGGCAGCTCCGGGGCTTGAGCAGAAAGGGGCTGGGCCGGACTGGAAAGGCGGTGCCAGCAGCCAGGGAAAGGAAAGCCCATTCTAGCACGAATCTTCATGCATCGAGCTTGTAGTGCTTAAATAACTTGAAAATTAGTTTAGTGATCATATAATTCCCTTTATCCAGGTACTACCCAAAGGGAGAACTAAAACAACTATTCCAACTCCAGACACCAAACTGGTCATTTTGGCCCCCAATGTTTTAACGTATATATATACATTTTTAATGTTACAGAGGGAATCTAAGTGTTGTTTCCTGGGATAACTAACCTTGACTAATACCATGCTTCTGAAGATGGGGTGTGAAGGGGGGGATTTAGCGTGAGGTCTCTCTCTCCTGTCCTTGGGCGAATGATACTTCCCTTTTCAACAGAAGTGATAGCCAAGTGAACAGCTGAGTGAGTCATTTGCATTTGACCCCATCTGGTATACCTACCAATCCTTAGGTACTGAGAGCAAAAGTGTGAAAATGAAGAGAAGGGGAGAACAGGGAGGAAGGGAAAACCAAGAGGCGATGTGAATTACGATGTTAATTTGCAGGTGCTTTGTGGATTCCTGTCTGAAATTGGGGTTGTCTTCTCTTGGCTGTGCAGAGGACACGGGATTCACATTGCTCCCTGCTGCATATAACCTCCCTGAAAACACTTCTGCACACAGGTGTTCCGGAACCATCCTGTAAATGGCCATCTTCCTGTTTTATGTTATTCAGAGGCATGGGCCTCAGATAGCTCTGGGGGGGAAATCATAATTTGATTTCTTTCTGAGTCATCCTAAATCCTTTATAAAATACATTTTGGGACTGAGGTTTTTGGACCCAGAGCTCTGAGTCCTCCCCTCACAAATAGAGTGGGTTTCTGAAACGGATTTAGTGCAGAGCAAAAAGACACATGGGAGACCTGAGATGATTGGTTCCACTTAACAATAACTTAGAAACTGGCATTTGCTTACTGATGAACAATTTAAATACAATAATGTTTAGGCTCACAAATACTGGTATTTGTACTCAATCATAATACACAGAGATTTATGTTTGAACACGGTGTCTGGAGCAGTTATCCATCAATTCAGTTCAAGGAGGTGTAGATCTCTGATGTTTATCTTATTGATCCCTTTATTGATCCATTGTGTGACTGTTCCTTGAGCATAGCTAATGTCCTGGAAATTGTGACTGAAACAGTTTTGTGGAGGATGCAAAAGCAGGAGCATAATCATAAGGAAGGCAATGTTTTCTGATAGTTCTTACAGTGGGGTCTTCTGGTTTTGTCTAGAATTCTAGAATAAACTGAATATACATTTTTATATTATACTAGAGGCCCATTGCATGAAGATTTGTGCATTAGGCCTTCCTTCCCCTGGTTGCCGACACCAGTTTTCCTCAGGCAACTGGGACCCAGGCCTTCACTCTGGCTGCCACCTTCTGTCTTTGCTCCAGCCGGCGTCTTTGCTCTGGCCGGCCGGAGACTTTCAGTCTTCTCCACTCCGGCTGGAGTGCTGCTCCTGTAGCTCCCTCCGCCCCCACCCTCCCCCTCATAGCAGGCATCCCACCCCACCTGGCCACTCGGTGCATGCATATGCAAATTAACCCATCGTCTTTATTGGGTTAATTTGCATACTCACTCCTGATTGGCTGGTGGGCATCACAGAGGTATGGTCAATTTGCATGTTTCTCTTTTATTAGTGTAGATTAAAATCCAGACTACATTACATGTAGTAATTCATGAGACTTCCTCAAAAATAAAACTGTATTTGGTCTATAATTAGGATAGAACCATCTTAAGATATATGCCTTTCTACTTACATTTATAAAAATTGATCACTATTTTATTGTGGTAAAATAAGATAACATGTATGTAAAAGTTACCATTTAGACCATTTTTAAATGTACAGTCCAGTGACATGAGTATATTCACATTGTTTTGTGACATTCACCACCATCTATCTCCAGAACTTTTTATCTTCTCAAACTAAAATTCCCTATCCTTCACTGTTGAGCCCATCCCCTCCCGTTCTCCTGGCCCTGGCAGCCACACCATTCTTCTTTCTGCATTCTGACTTTATAAAAGCTAGAAAACGAATTCATGGACAAAAATTTTAATGCCTGTTCATTTGATCTTACTAGAAAAATGAAACACTTTTAAAGTTTTAGATCTTCACTCCCACAGGGAAATGAAGGATGCAATGAATCACGGTGGTCAAAAATATAGGCAGATGCTCTAATTGACTAGGAAAAAACACCTCACTTCCCATTATTGATAGTGCTTTCAGAATACTTTTGTTCCAAGATCCCCCATTTAGATTTTTTTTAAATCTACTAAAGCCAATTGTCATAGTTACTAACAAACAACCAAAACTGTATGCATGGGATTGTCCCAGAGTAACTCTGAAACATGATTTGGGTGATTAGCCTCAGTTTCAGATCCCAGCACAATTTAGACTAAGCTCCTCACCTAAAGTGATCTTTTGGTTTTGTTTTTTTAAGTTGCAATAAGTCAACAGTTCCCAACTTTTTCTTTTTTTTTTCCCCGGTAAAAACACAATGAATGGATAAGGATAAACTATGAATGGGAAGGATCTTAGGATAGCAAGAAAAAGTTGGATAACAAATTTTTAAATAATATAAATGCATCATGCCAAATACATTCTATAACTAAGTTGAATAGGAGAATACTCTGGAAATTTAAAATATTTGTCACACTATCATGCATATTCTTAGAGATGTTCTTCCTAAAGTCTCATGAGACTTTCCCAAGCAATGAAGTCCCCTGTTAGAGACACCAAAGTCTGTGAGAAGTACTTGATTTAATTATGCCATACCCAAATTATTTCTTTCTACAAAAGACTTTTACCTTAAATACTATTTTTAATATTTTTTTCAAACTTACTTAAGTCCATCATATACACTGAGTGGCCAGATTATTATTATCTCTGAACACATAATAATCTGGCCACTCCATATACTTCTCTTAAGTACCTAATTTATTTGATATCAAAGATACTATAACTTGTGCACCTGATCAGTTTTCCCCTTTGCACTGGCTAATAGAATGCTCAGGGCAAATAGGTGGTTGATCTCCAGCAGAAGTCTAGAATACTTTTGGTACCCATTTGAGATACAAATACACTGAGTGGCCAGATTATTATGCGTTCAGAGATCATAATCATCTGGCCACTCAGTGTATATTCCAAACAAGAACAAAGTGGTCCATTAATTGAGCTACCTTTCCTCCCCAAAACGGGTATTCTTACCTGAATTAATTTAAAACAAATATACAAATCGCAGAGCTATAGATGAGGGACCTGAGAGTTACCTATGCCATATACTACAGCATCTGCATAAATGAGAGGCCTGATTAACTCTCCATGTCAATATGAACTTTTCCTAATGAAAATATGATTAGAGAGACACTTTCTGGACTGTTCTCATTTTCATATATCAAATACTTAAATACATCATTTTTTGCTCTTTTGTGTTTTGAGGTTATTGTATTTTGCCCTTTGCAAATTTGTTATAGTCACAGCCAATTAGTATATCTGCATAAAGAATTTTGACGAAGAGAATGAAATATGTGATAGAATACCCTTCTCTTTTGAGTTCCAGCCCCACTTTAAATATCACCCTGTAATTTGTACTTCATCGCACACTTTTCCAATGGCTCCATTTCTGGTTGGTTCCGAAGGCAACGCTCACTTTAGCCTTTCCATGAAGTTTAATGAGCTTTCCCTCAAGTCATACATTTTTGAAAAGTGGGAAGTTGAATAATGGGCTTAAATTAAATGAACCTAGGTCTAGTTATAATGTCCCTGATTTTAATTTAGTTCATGGAAGTTTCCCTTATAGTTGGAATGCTTTATTAGTTAGAAGACCCGAATAGGTTTAGTTCTGCCAATAAGTGAAAGCAGTTACTAAACATGTGATTTGTGTTCAAAGAAGTGGAAACGTTTGCCTAAAAGCAAAAAATTCAATTCATTAATGTAGCTTAAAAATGTTGTTTACATTTGAAAACAACTGTTAAAATACAAATACTTCTTCATCTGAAAGATTTAAGACATTATCATGAGTTATTTCAATTAACATTCTTGACACATATTTAAGGAACACTTAATAATAATAATAATAATGGCAATAACTAACTTTTTCATTAGGTATTTTGTGTCTAGCAAATGTGAGAAGCAATTAAATCAGTATTTCATTTAATGCTTATAACAACCTTATAAGTAATATTCATTACACTAATTACTAGACGACCAACTTTGAGCTGTGCTTATTGCTGAAAAAGCTCAGGATGGTGATCCACTGTCCTTCTTTCCAGAAGCTTACTCACATTCAAGGACAGAGAGTAGACTGATAAGCAAACAAAGAAATTAACAACTAACATGGTAAAATGGTAAATTCTCTGAAGAGGATTAAGTAAAGTGCTAGAGAAGAACATGGTTGAAATCACATTGTCAGGGAAAGGCCTTTTAAGGAGAGGACACTTGAGCTGAGACAAAAATATGAAAAAGGGCCAGCATTGTGCACTCTCAGGGTGAATCATTTCAAGTGACGCCAATGAGTAGTGCAAACGGCTTGAGAAGGAAACCGTGTACGTGATTGTGAACCTGAAGTAACAGCAATGTCAATGGGTTACCCATCACTGGGTCAGGATCAGATCATGTGGGGCTTTACGGAACATGGCCCAAATTGGGATTTCATTCTGTGGATGATGACAAGGGTTTTTTAGAAAGGAGTGATCCCTCTCACCTTTTTAAAAGATCAAATTGCTGTGAGGGAAATTATTGGGAATGAACAGTGGGCAAACAGGAAGACCAATTAGGAGACAATGGAGTCATCTGTATAAGATCATTTTAGCTGGAACCAGGAGTCAGAGCAGATGAATAGAAAAATGGGCCAATCAGATTGGCTAAAGGGTTGGACATAAGGGGCAGGGAGAAGAATCAGCAATAGATATAAGATTTTTTGCTACCAAAAAAAAAAAAAAAAAAAAAAAGCTGGATTGTAGAGTAGTTTAATGAGATGAGTGGAGAAAAAAATGGTTTAAAGGAAAAAATACATTTTTTTTTTTTGGTATTTTGAACTTGAAAAAACTACTAGAAATACAATGAGGAATGCCAACCATGTAGACTATTTAGTATGGGAGACTAGAGGTCTGATCACAGGGCATTCCGGGAGATAGAAATTTAGGAGTCACTGTCATATCAGGGACACCCAGGGAGAGAATATAATTAGAAACGAAATGGCTGAATCTCAGACACTGCCCATTTAAGAGATGCAAGAATGGTGGAAAAAACCAAGAGGTGTGGTGTCACAGAAGCCAAGGGGGGCCGGGGGGGGGCATGTTTCCAAGAGCTGGGTGCTGCTCACCCTGTCATATTGATGAAAGATTTAGTAAAAGAATGACAGCAGAATGACCTCTGTGGGAGGGGGTCATGAAAATGGAGAGTTGAGGGGCTGCCTCAACAATTACAGATGATAGTGGGGGTTTGTTCAGAAGTTTTGCTCTAAAAATAGAGCACAGAAATGGATAGTAACTTTAGGAGGTGGTCGGCTTGAGGGTGGTTGTAGTTTTTATCTTATTTAGTGATTTTTGTTGTTTCCTTTTTGAACTTAAGAGGGACTACAACTTTCTGAAATAATGCAGTATCCAGGGGCGCATTCGTGAAGCAGCAGAGAGTGGAAATGGCAGGAGTGCAGTCCTTTGAGGAGGCAGGGAGGCAGAGGGCCCAGCCTTCACTGGAAAGAAAGGATGCATCAGTCTTCGTAAGATGAGCAAAGGCAGAGAGTGGGTGTGGATGCAGTTATGTCAGGCAACTTGGAGCCGGGACGATGGAAAGTATGAGAAATGGTCATCAGCCCTAGCCAGTCTGGCTCAGTGGACAGAGTGTTAGCCCTTGGTCTGAAGGGTCCCAGGTTCAATTCCAGGCCATGTACCTCAGTTGCAGACTCAATTCCCCGCCCCAATCAGGGTGCATGCAGGAGGCAAGCAGTCAATGTGTCTCTTTCACATAATGTGTCTGTCCCCTTCCCTACCACTCTCTCTAAAAATCAGTGGGAAAATATCCTTGGGTAAGTATTAACAACAACAAAACATTGGTCATTGTCAGAGAGCAAAGTCTTGGAGGATTTGAAGACTGGGAAAAAGATGAGAAATCATTATTTCAGTTTGTTGAAAAGAGATCACAATATATGTGAAGTCATGGCTGCTGAGCAGTGTGGTCCGAGATTTTAAAAAACCACATTGCCCTGACTTTCCAGTTTTTCTTAGCATAAATCTACTTGGGAGATTCTGTCCCTCATAACTATGTATTTCACCCCGAGCCTAACATTTGTGACCTGTTATCATGAAGTTAATGGGAAACTAGCCACCATAATTGTGTGTGTTTTGCTCCCTGTGGTTGGTTGCTTGGTTGCTGGGCTAAGTTAGGCAGAGAGCTGAGTTTTATTCTGTTTGGTCTTTGCCACGGACGAAAGTGGGGAGTGAGTTAAGAGGTTTTGCAAGGGAGTGACTAAAAAGAGGACCCATGGAATCTATCGGTCTAAGGAAGAAAGGAGGGCAGAGGTGGGGGTGATGGATAAAGTCAGTGGATTGTATAAATTATCCCCATTTTACCCAAAGAACACTGAGGCTTAGAGAGTCTGGGTGATGTACTCCAGTGCCTCAGGGAGGAAGTGGAACCCGCAGGTTGGAACCCAAGCCCGGCCTGTTGGTCCTTCGGCCACGTTGCTTCCTATGTTTAGGGCCATAGGAGGGAAGTGATACGAATAAGAATATGCCCTGGCCGGTGCAGCTCAGTTGGTTGAGTGCCATCCCATGCACCTACTGGTCTAGGGTTCTATTCCTAGTCGGGGCACATGCCCTGGTTGCACCCAGATCTATGTTTCTCTCTGATCAATTGCTCTCTCTCCTTCTCCCTTCCTCTTCTCTCTCTAAGAAAAATCAATTTTAAAACATTTTTAAAACGAATTTAGAATAAGCTTTGCCTTTCGGTGGTTTACGCTCTCAATGGGATTAGTTTCCAGGCAGAAAGTAAGGTCTAGACCAGAAACTAGGAGATGGACTAACTCACCAAGTGGACATCAGAACTGTGTGAGGAAAACAGGGAGAGATGGGTGTAAGTCCTGAGAAAGGAGCGCTAAGAAGCAGATTTAAAAAGAAAAAAAACATATTGTCCTGACTTTCAAGATTTTCCTGGTGTAAATCTACTTGGGAGATTCTGTCCCTCATAACTATGTATTTCTCCCCAAGAGCCTAATAAGCACATCAGAGGCGGTACAGGTTGTGAAGGGAGCAAAAGCTGACAGCTCAACAAGCTGTATTAAACAGTCAATGAGTCTGGCATTTCCAAGTAGAATTCTGGCTTTTCCTCAATTTCAAGTTCTGGGATGTATTTGTTATGCAATGTTTGAAGGGGGGACATTGAAATCACAGGCAAGAGCATTTTATGTCAGCCCTCAAGGTTTGTTGGCAATGAAATAAAACCTCATTGTTTTAGCAGTTGTGGTGTGGAACTATTAGGGAATGTTTGTTAGACTCAGAGAAAAGGAAAGTCAGAAAACTGGGCATACGTTTTATTAGCAAACATGGTTAATTTAAATAATGAATAAAACAAAACCAATGGACTTAAAATAGACAAAATGTATAGAGCAGGTGTTGCCAGGTAATAATAGTGCAACTGCCCGAGAATATTATTTTAAGATATAGCTGCTTTAGAAACCAAACTAAATCTAATACAGTTTATCTTCCCCTGAACTCATTTTAGTTTAATCTAATTAAAAGCCCACTAACATGAGGCAATCTGAATATTCTCAATAACGCTCAACATTAAAATCTTCTAGTTTTATTTTATATGTTGCTCTTTCACATTGAAAATGATAGCCTCCATTATTTTTCCAAAGCTGTTTAATATATCACTGAGTCCACTGGAAAACTATGTGAAATTGACAGAATCTAAGAGTATCATCTTTGGTTCTGGAACATATTGCAAAAAGTGCTCTATATTTTGAAAATAAGTGTAGTTTAATCTATTACATCAAAAAGCATGTAATAGTAGGTTAAAAAGTATTGAAGAATAATTTAATATTTTCAGAAAATTAACTTAAGGTCATGTTACATATCTAATCTTAATGGAATTGGGAGAGATTGTATCTTCTACAGGTAACTTTGTTTAAAGGTAAATTATAAGAAATTTTGTGTTTCTGTTTGTTTGTTTGTTTGCTTTTATAGTAACTCAAGTTCCTCCTACTTAAACATTTCTCATCTTTCAGAGAAATCTACTTGACAGACCATGTTGTATGTTACCTGAGAGGCAGTAGCTCTTAAGTAGTTGTCTATTTTAGTTTTACCTGGATAAAGTTATAGACACACACAAAAGGGATTTATATGTGAAGAAATGCCTCAGACCAACTTTAAATAAAATTCATCTTTTTAAAGTCTAAAGCTGACTGTAGCTTTGTATCTTTTATGCACAGATGAATCTAAATGTCCCAAAGAATATATGTCTATGTGCCTGGCTGTAATATCAGCATGTATTTCTCCAGAGATGTTTATATTTTAATATTTCCAAGTTGAGTTTTCCTTTTGTACTTCAAAGAAAGAAAAATACATATTTGTGTTTTATTTAGATAAGAATGTACACAATTCTCTTAATTAAATCAAATATAATGGCTGGAAATATAGTCAATTTTAAAAAACATATCCAAATGCTCTCTTAATGTGAAAGTTTTATTTGAGAAAGGGCAATGAATAATTTAGAGATTATTTCCATCATAATCTTGGGTTCATTCTTTCATGAGTTTACTCATTTGTTTGTTTAATTATATAAACTAATTGAGTATATTCCTTCTGGCAGACACTAGCTAGACACTTCAGCTCCTCCTGTTTAATAAGAAGCCTTCTGGGTTGCTTCTCAGTCAGGAAACCTTACCACGTCCATCCATGAGTGACAGCAGTGAATGAGAAATTCTGACAAATGACAACACCTCAGATTGAACAGAGTTTCTGTTCTTATAAAAGAAATTAACCTTTCTACCTTTGATAAAGGGAGCTTGCCTATGGTTTATAGGTGGTAGGGACATGATCCGATTATACTTGCTTGATACACTCAGCCATGTTCTGAGTTGATGAGGCACCGGCTCTAGGAAGCCGAACCTCAGCTACAGGTGGGACTGAAATCAGCTCATTGTCCTACTGTCCTGGAACAGAAGCTGAGTGCGGCTGAGTCAGCGCTCTGGCTGGAAAGGTTCAAGTCGGTGGTGCGTGGGCAGGCTAAATAGCCAGCTCAGATGGTGATTAAAGAAAATAAAATTTATTTAAGGAAAATGGAATGGGAGATGGGGATATCCAGAGGGAAGGTCTACACAGAGAAAAGGAGGCCTTGGAGACAGGTTCAGGGGGTTGGCCCAGGATGAGCTGCCACGGCCCATTGCTCCTTTGGTTGCAAGTTTCATGGAATCCCTTAGAGATTGGGGGGATTGCCTTGGAGAGAGCATGCACACTGGGGCCTTTGTCCTGAGCGTATTTATCTCTTTCTTGCAGGTGGAAATCTTAGGGGAGTTCTAGGGGAGGGTCTTAATAGAATATTCATCAGCATTCCAGGTGAGCTCTTTCAGGTTCCTGGTCTCTGCTGATTGGTTGGTGCCAATGTAGCTGGTTCTGAGACAACCAGGACTTCACTTGTCTTGTCTGGTTTTGCTGCTTTTCTGGGCCTAGATGTTATTTTTCGGGAGGAAAAGGTCAGAGTTGCAGTCCTTAAGCTTTAAGGAGCATGAAAATCCCTTAAGCCGGGTGCTTTTTTTAAAATACAGAATCCTTTCCCCCACCCTCCATTACACACCGATTCGGTAGATCTCTTGTCTGGGAAACATGTTTTCAAATAGCAGCTTGAGCCTCATTTCAATTCTGAATTTTACTTTTGATGGACAGTTTTTAGAGCTCAGCAAATAACTCTGATGTATTAATTAGATTAAAACTTATGATCAATTAGTTTACATGGGTGCGGACTTGACAAAAAATATCTATTTAATCCTCATGATGTTAGATGGCTCTTTGAGTATTAACAATTTTTGTTCATTCTATTTTCACTAATCTATAGTCTCCTTTGTCATACATACACAACAACAACAACAAAAAACAACAGAATCACTAAGAGTTTATCTTGAACCTATAATTTTAATTCCGTTAATTAAAAAATAAATGCTGAAGAGCTCTTCAAAGCCTGGTTCTCCAATCACCCATCTGATATACATGAGTTCCCTGTAGAACACCTTCTTCTAGTTCATGCCTGAACTGTTCTGCTGACAGGAACCTATTTTTTCTCTCTGAGCAGCCATTTTTAGCATATGTAGGTCTCACTTGCAGAAATTTAAATTCAAAGTGAATTGCTCTGTCTCCCTATAACTTCCACTCATTTGTCATAATTATTTCTTCTGAGGCTCTAAAGAACAAATTTGGTGAGCCTAGTGACTTTCTTCATGGCACAACTCTAAATATCTGAAGATGTCTGTCAAGTCTTCCTTTTCTCCATTGCTTCTCCTCCAAGCTAAATATCCTGAGTTTCTGCAAATGTTTCTCATTTGCTTGTCAGCTTCTGATTTGATATGTCATCCTCCTCCTCATAGTTTATAGCTATCCTGCGGTTATTAAACATCCCTGTAGGATACCTTTCTCATCTTAAATATGACGGAATCATTCACCTAATCTACAATCACATTGATGCTGTGATTAGAGTGGTGACATTATCTTGTGGACTCATTATAGAGCTGATTCTCTACTAAAACCCTTGAGTATTTCTTGAATGCTGCCCACAAACTGCATGTCTTTCACTCTACTCATGCCAGCCTTTTATGATTCATATGCAAGTAAGACCGCTTTATCTTTACCACAATTTGACTCAGATTAAATCCATTATGACAGCCTCTGAAGGTTCCTTGAACCTTATGAACTTATCCAACATCAGTAAATAAAGATTGGTTGTATGTGTCAGGCAGTGTGTAAGATGCTAATTTTGTGGTCAAATTATTTGATGCATCACCCAACTTCAGTTGCTTTCTTCATGCCCAGCAATCTTCTCTTCCATTCTAATTCATCCATCATATCGAGACCAGACCTTAACTGTGTTTTCTTCCCCTTGAAGGATCTTTCATTCAAAACCTCAGACCCTAAAACCATCCCAAGCTCCACTCTCACTTCAGATCTTTCCTGTCTTCGCCCTCAATAAACTGATTAACCTCATGAACACTCCTGCTTGATCCCTTCATCCTTTCCCTGTTTATCATTTTCCTCTTTATCTCACCTTATCTTGAAACAGGACTGTGTGGATGACCATGTGACTAACTGTATTCAGCACCCTCAGATTATTTTTATTTTGTTTTGTTTTACTTTAAAACTATTCTCATTTATCCCTTATCACTCCTATGAACTCCCTTACCTTTTCCTACAGTAAAACTAATTAATGGGCATTATGGGAGAAAAATCCTACAATGGTTGAAATGATGAGATCTGAAGGACCCTAAAGAGTGATTAATCCTTTCGTCATGTTGAAATTTTCCAGTTCTTTCCATATAGTCATTATATCAGTTATTAATCTAACACCCCTTTAGGTTTCCCTGTATTTCTTTGTCATGCACAGAATTAATCAGATATGTATTCTGCTTTACATCCAAATCCACACTGTGGCCCGTATTCAAAAAGTCAATTATTATGCAGGGATTGAGCTCCACTGACCTATTCCATTTTCATCCAAAATAAAATCATATCAAGAAAAATAGATTTCTATATATTTAAAAAATAGCTGAAGTTGATTAATTTTGGCAATTATTATAGGTTACTATTTTATCTTATTTTCTATGGTTTCAGGGTCAATATAGTTATTATATTGTCATTCAAAGCCACAATAAAAGGAGTTGATTAAAATGGTGCTCCTGCTTGACTTCCTGGTTTTTCTACTAAACTGTGTCTGATTTTACTTAAAACTCTCCCAAATTATCTTTGGTCCAGTTCTGATAACTTCATGACTGGTATAAATTCTCTGTCATGTGGAATAGTTTCAAGGGTCAACACAAATGCTAGATACAGAAATGAAGTAAATATTTTCCTCTTCTTTCTAGTCTCAAATGTATTGATCTGCCAGTTTGTTGTTGTTGTTGTTGTTTTGTTTCTTCTTCATGGCTCCAAAAGTAGCACAAAGCCTGGCCAGAAAAAAGTATTACACAAATTATAAGTATACCCTATAGATAACCATCATCCTCTTAAACAGTGACTCGAAATACTTAAAAGAACTTTAGTGATAAAAATCATCCCTTCATTTTAAAAACCATGTAAAATGTAGACATGTCTAAATCCCTCAGCAATTTAGTAACAGAACTGAAACTCTAACTTTAGCTCTCCACCTAAACTAGTGTGTATTCTGTTCCATACCGGGAAAAAAAAAAAAAAAGCACAGGTGTTCATTCACAAACTCTCAGTGAGCTAATTGCTTTTTAGTACCTAAATCTCTTCAAAAATAATAACTTGATTCATAATGATTGGTTTAAAGCTGAAGCTTTTGATAATGATAAGGTTTGCTCCTCTCGTCCTCTTTTCTCCCTTATAAATATATTCATCTTATTACTTATCCCAGACAAATATGTGTAACAAAGGGAGGGTCACATAATTTTTGTTTGACAAACCTCATAAGTATGAGGAAGGATGCCCTCTGGATAGCCCATTTCCATTATTTCATTTTAATGTTAATGAAGTTATTCAAAGTTATGGGATGCGCTGCATCAGATGACATTATTTCAAGTGACTTCATGACACAGAGGGTACATTGTGTAAGGAATATCAAGTAGAATTTCTCAGGTGTTTTTCCCCCTAAAATGCAAAGGAAGAAATGCAATTACTATTTATTACTTAGTTACCTAATGCCTGCCCATCAAGTCTCCTTTAATTTGGCCCAGTAACTTGTCATTAAAAGAATCATTATCCCTGCTGGATGTGGGCACAGATTCACATTACTTCCGTGAAAACATGTCTGCTGTCTCACTTTAATGAAAATAAACCTCTTAGAATGGCATGTGGTACCTGGAATTATTTTTCTTTAGTCTGAATAGAGTTACAAGGAGAAAGAACTCCTAGTGCTACATATATAAAAGGCTAAAGCTGGTAGGTATGATACACACTGACCACCAGGGGACAGACACTCAACACAGAAGCTGCCGAGCAACAGCAACTTTGCAGAGTGCCCTCTCGCACTCCAGGACCCCTCCAGGGATGTCGGACTGCCAGTTTCAGTCCGATCCCCTCAGGTCAGGCCGAGGGACCCCACCTGCTGGAGGAACCCCGATCACTCCGCAGATGTGCTTTGAGCCCTGGCACCGCCTCAGGTGCCACTGCCGGCCAGGCAGGAACCGTGGGAGGTTGGCTCCAGGCCGTGTCTGGCCTGTCTCACCCAGTCCCGCCCCAATGGCGACCTTCTAATTAATTTCCTTTCAATGTGCATGGATCCATGCACCGGGCCTCTAATAGAAATATAAGTCTCTATTCATTTCCATAGATTCATGTCTTTCAAGCATATACTCTCTCTTTTTGAAAGGATTAATGAGAAATGTATGGAAGTATCTATACAATACCATAAGAGCATACATAAGTTAGTAGAACGAAACAAATAAACAAAAACTGGACTTTCCCCTCCTTCCTTCTTTCAGAATTATTTGCCTTTTAAAAAATTGTGCTAAAATATACATTATATAAAATTTACCATTTTAAGTGTGCAACTCATTGGCATTAAGTACATGTATATATTGTATAATCATAACCACTCCAGAAATTTTTCATCATCCCACACAAAATCTCTATATCCATTAAACAATAACTCCCATTCCCTTATCCCCTCCAGATCTGATAACCACTATTCTACTTTCTGTTCATCTAGATCATTGGATTATCTTGCATAATTAAGCAAGTGAGGCCAATAAAAGAACTTTCTACCCAATATGTGCGTATGTGGGTGACTGAGATGAAGCAAGAACAGGGCTAATGTTCTCTGAAATGCCTTTTCTGGCCAGGCATTCTGACAAAGTTCTTTTCAGATCTTGTCATAGCTAACTTTAATTCTCAGAATAAACTCTAAGAGATCATTCTTAGTAGCTCTGTTAGTAAATGAATAATGTGAGGGTCAAAGAATTAATTTGTTCAAAAGATGTGACTATCATGGCCATGAGTAGTCATCCTGAGTGAATACATGGGGGGCCTGCATGAAGTCTGACAACTGGATTTTCGGGTAGAGATAAGTCTGCCTATACTTCCCAGCCAACCATCACAATGCATACATACATAGTCCAGAGCGTAGTTTTAATAATTCTATAACAATTCAGTAGAACTTCCATAAAAATTATATCCAAAAGGACTTTATTTAAAAATGAGTGGTTGCCAGAAAACTCAAATTCTGATTCCCATTGTTTTTCAAAATCATTACTGACCCTAGAAATTCAAACAGAAATAGCATTCTTTTTGCCAAAAAAAGTGTGATGAACTGAACTGACAGCATTAAAGACTAATAGTTGCAAAATTGTACATTAGTCACATAATCAATTTAAATAAACAACTGGATGATCATTATCTTGCCACCACTGAGAGAGAAGACTTAGCAATTGGGTTTAACCTTTAAATCTATCACTTACTGAGAAGACCTGAGAAGGCAAGTTGTCTAAAACCTTTAAATCAATTAGGTTCTAAAAGAGCCTCGTGAAGCACTATGCTTGACCTTCACATGAAAGGACTCTTAGATGTCAGTGGTGAAAAGTAATTGTGTTTCTTATATTCTTTGAATTTATCTAGGGTACAGTGTGGATGATTTTCTTCATGACAGCTACTTTTACTTATGATATAGAGAAATGCACTGTTTTAGGGCAATTTGATTTTTACTCTTCTAACGAATATCCTAATTTATAATTAGGGTATATATTATGCTGGATCCTAGGTATTCTAGGTAAATCTAGGTAATCAGGGCTCCCACCATTATGCAATGTGATGCCTTCTGAAGGTAAATGTTACATTTCTCTACCATGCTTACATTAGATAAGATTACTACTATTTTGGAAATGCCTTCATAAATATAACAACCAGTGAGACAGTAATCTTATAATTATGCACCTGAATCCTTACAAAAACTTTCAACACAGAAGGAATTGAAATATTACTATTTCCATTCAAGAAGATAGTGATGGTTTATCCAAGCTCACTCACATTTCAGAGGACCCCTGGACTGCCTCTGAGCCTTTTAGTTGTAGTGGACACTAAACCTTATATAAAAGCAATATCAGTGCAACTCAGGAACTCACAGTCAAGAGGAGGAGTGAGACAAGCAGCCAGTCATGGAAAACTGAATTTGGAAAATGTTCTGGTAGAGGTTTGCTGAGAGAGAAGAGAACCTGACCCCACATTTATGGGGGCATTTTCCTACCGAAGGTGAACTCTGAGAAGTTACGCAGTGACTGTGTGTTGAAAGGACCTTCGATGTCTATGGTGCTCCATGTGCATTCTGTACCCCTGGTCTTATTTAACCTTCACAAAAATCCAGCAAAGCCCATTGCTATTCTCCATTTTCCAGTTGCAGAAAGTGGGAGACAGAAAAGCCCAATAAATAGAAAAGATGAAATGACTCTTCAAAGCTCCTCACAGGTCTATCATTTTCTGGTTCTTCAAACCCCAAATAGCCATGAATCACTGCAGTTTTCTTTCTTGTTTTTGGTTATGAATGTCCGCTGCTCGAAGCTCTTTAGTGGAGGCTCATTTTGGAAGAGGCTGTGGACTAGGGATGACTGTTGTACTGATGAATGAGTGAATTCACAAACAGAGATAACAGTGAGGAGGAAACATACCTACAGAAAGGGCCCACAGTGGATTACTACATCATTGGGCCCTTTGATTAGAGTTTTTGACATGATTAACAAGAAAACATGCTACTGCATGTCAAACCCAAACCTCATAGATTTCCTGCCTTCAGTAGAGGCATTCATAAGTTTTGGACACTAATATTCCACCCCAGGAATCAGAGAGTTAGGATAACAGACCTCTGGTTTTTCTTGGTTTCATTGAAGGGGGTTGGAAATGAGCATATGATTTACAGAATTTCTTTTATTTTCAATACCCAAGAGATGAAATAATACTCTATGCCTTTTATCTTAGAATGTAAAAGTGCTACATAAGCAAAATGGTAACATAACACATTTTAATCAGAACTAGGGCAGAGCAAGAAAGGCTACGCTTGTAATTTTACTTTTGTTAGAGGAGAAAGAGAAGTAAAAATATTTAGATACCCATCAGTTTGGTTCTAGAATCAGAAAAACATTCTCACAAGCCTACAATACACAATCAGAAGCCATGCCTCTACTGTTTTCCAGAGAATGAATAACAGAGTTTTATTTCTTTTTATATTAGGCACTAGAGGCCTGGTACATGACATTCATGCATGGGGGAGGGGGGTCTCTTAGCCCGGCCTGCATCCTCTTGCAATCTGGATCCCCAGGTTCCAGATTGCAATCGAACATCCCTCTTGCAATCCTGGATGCTGCGTGCACCAGTGACCATACTTTTCATACATGTGAAAGGCATCTTGCTATTGTATGGGCAGCTACATTTTTTTTTTTTTGCCCTGATTATAAAAAGTAGTACATAACATGATCTTTCTGAGGCAGTAGTACCATTTCCCCCATCTTATGGGTAGAAAAACTGAAGTAGAGAGAAGTTAAGTAAATGGCTTTGTCACACAGTTATAAGTGTCAGAATCAGGGCTGACCACAAAATGTGCAAGCCAGAGTCCATGTACGCCATCACTGCATCATCCTGTTTTGTCAGTGTTGGAGTAGTCTTGCCAGGTTTTATTTTTTAAATCTAAGAGACTGTTCCCAATATATAGGGTAGGGTCACTAGGCCTGGCCTGCGATCAGGCCCTTCTGTCGGGTGACCAGTGGGTGGGGCAACTGCCGGGGTGCTCACCGGGCCGGCCCCAGCCCTGATCACCACTGCTGGTTGCCTCCCTCTTGGGGCAGACGCTCAACTCTTGTCAGTGCGCATCATAGCAGCCAACCAGTGGTTCCACTGTTCAGTCAATTTGCATATTAGGGTTTATTATATAGAATTTTTTCCTGGGAACTTTTTAAAAAAGGAAGAGATGTTAAATAAAATTACATACCAATGTTAATATTTAAAAACTAAATAAAAAACAACAGAAAAGTTTCCATCCTTGATGTTTCCTGCACTGAATATTTTCCCATTTCTGAGATGGCCTGAGCCCACCCTGAGTAATATAAAAAATCTGCTGTAACGGCTGGGGGATCAACAATTGTCTGTGATTTCCATAGTTATAGTCAATTTTATATATGGTAAGCGGAGAAATAAAAGCTACTAATCCTGGTTCTATTGCTGAAAGGATCAGAAATAGAGCTATTCAACTAAATCTAAGTAGGAATATTTGTAGAAAATGGATTAGGCAATGATCTTCAAGGGATAAAAGGCTTTGGTGTCAAACAGACTCAGTATCAAGTCCCTGTTTGCTGTTGTGTCTCGTTATTGTAGTTAATTAGCCATCTCTCTGTACAATGAGACAATACTGTGTTCTCACTCTCATAAGATTGTTGTTGGAATTAAAACAATGCCTCTAAACGCACAGGATACTAGTGCCCCCTTATCTGCAGGGCATGTGTTTTAACATACCCGCTGGATGCCTGAAACTGCAGGTAATACCCAATTTTTACCTTTGCACTTAAAGGAAGCAATTTACAGCTTCCCTTTGGAGTATCCGAATTGGCAGCATGGACTTTTGTGCTTTGCAGCCAGTATGAAGTCAACAAAGGGTTGCTAAAACACAAGCACTGCCATACTGACACAGACTGGTCACCAACATGGCTGCTAAGTGACTGACAGGTGGGTGTCTACAGTGTGGAGATGCTGGACAACGGGGTGATCTCACGATGGGTGGGATGCAGCTAGACAGTGCAAGACTTCGTCACGCTACTCAGAATAGTGTGCGATTTTAAACTTATGAACTGTTTATTTCTGAAATTTTCACTTATTATTTTTGGACTGAAACGTTCAAAAGTGACATTGTGGATGGGGTGGGTTCACTATCCCTAAACACAGATTATTATTATTATTATTAATAATATTTTCATTTTTCTCTAAGGCAATGTCTAGACTCACAAAACAGTTTATCAGAGTCATTTTTTTTTAAAGTTTGCACTTTGTCAACCCATTTTAAGTTACTTGTGATAATGACAGAGATTTTCACTATTGGAGTCTTGTTCTATTGTGTACATATTGTTTAGGCGAGAGCTGGTGCTTGTGATGCAGGTGTTTCTGGATTCTAAGAAGGAGTAGAGTGATGAGGAAAGCAGTCCTGCTTTGGTGAATGTGGCTCAGAGCCTGGCAATGAAGGAAATGTCACTTGAGCTGCCAAGGAGTTAGGTCCTCATCAGGAATGTGAAGACAGCTTCTGACTCGATTGTAGATTTTCTAGGGGAAAATCTCTCTTAAAGAAGAGTCATTGTGTAGCACAGCTTGGGGAAGACACTTCTGCAGTGACCACAGGGAAACAAATCAGTCCCAAACCTGAGAGTTCAAGAAGGCGTTGGCACTTGGCTGCCATCTTTAGCAATCATGTATTAAGGATCTCCTTGTGCCAGATGCTGAAGCTCATTTCAAATGCCTGCTAAGGAGACATGTTATTCTCTGAACAACCAGAGGCTAACAAATGGGATGAGGCAGGGACCAGTTGTCACTCTGAATCTGACTATTCCTGGTAGCTTCCATATGGGTGTAATCAAAGGGTGTGAGCTTGACACACTCGTCCAATAATGCTGCAATTTATTGTGCTCTCAACAAAAAGTTGGAATAATTTACTGGATGACCATATGGTATAAGAAGCTGTAAGGAAATTTGTGACTCCTAGAAGTTGGGAAAGTACTGAAAGCAGGCTTCAAGCTCTCTATTTCAATGAGATTTTTATTCAGTGTTTGCCATGTACATAGCATGGCCACTCCGCTGAAGTGGAGCGGTGAGAATAAATGTTCTGACTCTGTAGATTCAGCTGATTTCTCTAAAGAAATCAAATCCAAAAATCTTCTCTTTTCTATTAAATCTGCAGTAGATTCAACCCTCAAGCAAGCTTGTTAAGAAAAAGAGAGCAAGATACGAGCTGTTCTCTGAGGTTAATTTGTCAAGTACAATGCCCTAACATTCTCAGCAAAGCATAACAAGGCAAGAGATAATCCTTATGATTATGAAAAATTGGAGTTGGCTTCTGCATGTTATACACAATTTTGTATCAATGAGCAGTCAGGTTATTCTGCTGCTGCAGATGTAAGCAGATGTAACAGCTTTTTGCAATCCACTTTCTCCTCATAAAGGAAAGTTTGATACCTTATTACTTCAATTTCATTTTGTGAAAATGCAGTTGCAAAATATTTCCCTTTCAAATAGAACCCCCAACACAAAAGTTGATGTTCCAATTCTGGTACCTGCGATTTACAGGGACTTAGACTTAAAACCAGTGGGGAGGTGCCTATGATCAATTAGCTCGATGTGACCCTCAGAATAATGTTACAGACTTGAACCAAGTGTTCCAGGACAGATACGTGTTTTTGGTACACAGTGTGTAACAAGCCACTTAAAAACTTAGTGGCTTAGAACAATAACCGTTTGATTTTCTCTTGTGGTTCTGTTGATTTTCTGAGTTAAGCTGCATATGCATCAGCTCCATGTTTTGTGGGCATTTGGGGGCTTGACACAATAGCAGCTTTATGGGGAAAGTGGGGTTTTATCTGGGTCATGAATGATGAGTAGGTATTGAATGGCAGTGGAGGATCTCTTTTGGTCCATTTCTAGTGGAGCAATAAAAAGAGTTATCCCTTAAAGCCTGGATATCATAAAGTGTGCTTTGATTGTAACAAATTCAACAGTTGCCTGGACTTGCAAATTCATGGAGATCAGTCAGAGCTGGGAATCTAAAGTTGGTTTAAAAAGAAGACGAAAGTTTAATATATACTGTGAAAAGGTGGGTGGCTTTCATAAGGTGGTCAAGCCAGGAAACATATGTTCTAAGTAAAGGAGGCATTGAGGATATAGACACAGAAATGGCAGAGTCTGGGAGGCTCAGAGAAAAGGGAGCACTCCTCTTTTCTGATGGGAAGACTATGTAATGGAGTATTATGGATCATGAAGCTATAAGGATAGATCAGGCAAGTGTTAGATTCCTTGAAAATCAGACAGTGACATGGGTTATTTTTAGGACATAGAAGTGGCTCTCTCTTCTGATCACATTCCATAGACTTTAAATATAGGCCAATGGCCCTCAATCTATAATAATAAAAGGATAATATGCTAATTAGACTGGGAGACCTTCCGGACATCCTTCTGGACAAAGCCATGGTGACAGGGCTGAGGCAGAGGTGGTTAGGGGCGATCAGGCCAGGGGGTAGGGCAGTTGGGGGTGATCAGGCCGGCGGGGGGGGGGGGACCAGTTGGGGGCAAGCAAGCTGGCAGGGAGGCAGTTGGGGCCGAGCTGGTTAGGGACAGTCAGGCAGGCAGGCAGATGAGCGGTTAGGAGCCAGTGGTCCCAGATTGTGAGAGGGATGTCCATCAGACATCCCTCGAGAGGTCCTAGATTGGAGAGGGTACAGGCCTGGCTGAGGGACACCCCCTCTCCCCACGCACAAATTTTGTGCACCAAGCCACTAGTCAAACTATAAGGGAAGCTGGGAATTGTGGCATTTCTGGGATACCAGGAAGAAAAACTAGGTTATACGTAATATATTTCTACTTCTCATGTATCTAACATTTTATTCTGTGAGAAGAAGACAAGAGGAGACATTTCAAAGAAAGGTGTTTTGTGTATGTCTATGTATGTGTGTTTTGTTTATTTTTTTGCAGCAAATGTGTATTTCCAGCAAAATTTTATGTGTCTATAAATAGTAAAGATTATTTTTACAAGCTGACACTAAATACATCTACTTACATATTTTGGTTTAGGAAATATGAAAGAGCATAGGAAGCTATCTAGCATAATACTGTCTTAGATAACTAAAGGGAAATAATAATAATATGGACACCAGCACTTTTGGGGGTATTTTTTAGTTGAGGGGGGCATAGAAAAGATATGAAGATCAATGCTGGTTTGATATAGTCATTAGGTTAAGTTAAATCATTTTATAAGCTATTAGCTTTTTAAGTCTTATTGTTTGAAGCTATTTGCCCAATTATTTAATGGAGATGGCTCTTGAGACTGCTCTTGCTTGGGAATTAGTCATATTTTGTTTGGTTATGCTTTATAGGGCTTCCTTTAAGTATTTTGAACTTCAAAAACTTCTTTTATTCTTAACACAGTCACAGAATTCTTTCCCTACATTTTAGTCCTTAACTTTAGTGCTTTAATATTCATGTGGCCATTTTACTCAGTCCTCTAGCTTATTAATTTATTGACTTTCTCAAACCCACTGGCCTTTTATCCACTTACATCAGCCCATTCATTGTTTCTCTTTGTATTCCTTGGCTTAGTACAGTGGTCGGCAAACTCATTAGTCAACAGAGCCAAATATCAACAGTACAACGATTTAAATTTCTTTTGAGAGCCAAATTTTTTAAACTTAAACTTCTTCTAACGCCACTTCTTCAAAATAGACTCACCCAGGCCATGGTATTTTGTGGAAGAGCCATACTCAAGGGGCCAAAGAGCAGCATGTGGCCCGCGAGCCGCAGTTTGCCGACCACTGGCTTAGTAGAGTGATAGGACATGGTAGATGCTCAGTAAACATTTACTGGATGGACAAATGGATTGCTATTAAGTGCTCCATAAATACAGAGTAAATACATGAATTATTGTTTGCTGACCAGTATCCATTCCACCATTTGTCTTAACTAACAGCACCTTGGATTTGATCACATATCCATCTTTCTTCAACACTTTCCATGTAGTGTAGAAGATCCTGACCCCAATGCAAGTTTCAGAGATGGGTCCAGATTAGTCTATGACACGTTTGGTAAACCTATCCCTTTGTCAATGATTACCTCCAGAAAGGTCCTGCGAACAAATTCTAGCCAATGAGCTTTGAGGATAGGTCTAGGAGGGAGGGTTTAAGGAAGACTTTCCTTGTCCTTAAAAGGGAACGGTGAGAATCCACTTTCACTCTCTTCCACTGGAAGTAATTAAGAATACACATTGTCCTAATGGTTGGCTGGTGGCAGCTCATTTGTGACCAGAAAGGAAACCACAAGTCTCTCCATGGAGGAAAATGAAGCCTGGGAAATAGTCAAAACACAGGCCAGAGCTGGAGTCCTATTCCATGTGAAAGCCCTCTGTGAGCCAGTTAACTCTGTACTGTTTATGCCAGTTTGAGGAAGGTTGCTAACACTCAACATCAAAAGCCTCATCCCAATACAAAATTCCTAGCCAATTGGAAAAATTAGATGCTGGCTTTAAAACAAATAAAGCTCCCCCCTTCACCATCCAACAGGGATTGGGAATATTCCTTTTTGTCCTTGTATGATCATGAAATAAAAAATACAGATGACTATCCGAATAATTCAATAAAAATTGACATCTGAGTATGAATTTTCAGGGAAGGCATTTTTGGCAGTTCAAAGCCAATGATACCTTTGCCTGAACGTTCTTGTTTTACCCTCCTCTGGATAGAAAATCGGGATGACAGCTGTTGCTTCTGTTTGGCATCTTCAGGAGATGGTTTGTAGTCCTCTCACATTCAACATTGCAGCACAGAGATTTCAGTTTTCCTGCAGAGTGTCTCTTGCTTAGGAAGCCCTATCAGGCCCGATGTGAACGTGTGCTGCGTTGCCCATAGTTGATAATGAGCTTCAGGGATTTAGGCAATTTGTGGAGTTGGTTTATTACATTTTCTATTATTACATTCTCTTACAACACTCAATACAAACAAATCTGTTTGTCTTCTACTTTAGCAATTATTATTATCATTAGCTGTTAACAAAGAGTAATAAATTATCAATGTGTGTATTGTATCCTAAAGTAATCTGATGGGTACCATTCTGAGAGAAACCTCATACTAAATGTTGATAGGAGGTTCCATGGAATCATTTGTTTTTGACATTTTCATAATTAGCTTTTTATGAAAAATCAAGGGCCATGTATATAACTTTGAGGTACTTGGAGTCTATTCTGTGAAGGAAATAAGGATAAAATGAACGTGCAATTTGATGAAACTAAAATGGAGATCTCTGACCTGGAAATCTTGAGAAGAATGAATTGCCCATTTATTGTACCAAATTTGACTCTAAGCTTCTTGCTGTCCAAAGCAAAAAGTAAAGCAACTGAGATAGATGCTGTTCCTTGCATATGCTACAATAGGAAGCATGACAATCGAAATAAATATTTTTCCAAGAACTACATTTTCAAAGAAATTTAATATAGGGACAGATTCTTTCTGAGTATATTTTACCAAAAATATAGCCATGTGGTTACATGGTTAGCACTTATACCAATCTTTAATAAAAGTTAATGACATCATAATTGATTGTAAATCTTGGATGACACCTCAATATATGAAACCTCAGTATATAGTAATAGTGTTCATTTGTATGGCATTTTTTACTCCATCCAGCACTCTTCTTTGCTTTCTCAAAACAAGGTGAGGAAACTAAGGGACAGAATCACATAGCCAATGACGGTGATAGGATTAATGTTTATATTTCTGGACTCCTAGTCACTTGTCTGATCCACTACTCATTTTACTGATGTTTAATTGTTCTCTATTTGTTCATTGAAAATAGCACTGCATGCCAGCAAATTTATATATCCTACCTAATAATAGACAAATATGCAAATTGACCATACCTCCGACACACCCACAAGCCACGCCCACAAGCCATGCCCACCATCCAATCAGAGCGAGCATGCAAATTAACCCAAACCAAGATGGCTACAGCCACAGAGAGCAAGGTTTCCTAGGTAACAGAGGAAGCCAAGCTTTCCACCTGCCCTTGCCAGGCCTAAGCCTCCACTCAAGCTACAAAGTTTCAATTATAGAAGGTAAACAAATTCAAACAAATGGCGGCAGAACGGAGCTTGAGCGAGCAGGCCAGGGTTGCCGCCAGCACCAGGGGAAGCAAAGCTTTCCGCACACCCTGGCCGGGCTCACCCGCTTAAGGCTACAAAGTTTCAATTATAACCCCAACACAAATGGCTGCCGGCCTCGGCCTCGGAGGGAGCCCCAGGCTTGGCTCCGCTCCAGGCTACAAAGTTTCAATTGTAGAAGGAAAATAAATTCCAGATACCAGGGCCTCCCATTGGGTTGCCAGGGGGCGTGGCCGGACTGCAAACCACCACAGGCCCCTCGCTCAGGCTGCCCCACACCCCAAGGGAACCCCCATCCTGATCCGGGACACCCTTCAGGGCAAACCAGCTGGCCCCCACCCCTGTACCAGGCCTCTATCCTATCTAATAAAAGAGTAATATGCAGATTGATCATCACTGTAACACACAATATAGCTGCCCCCATGTGGTCAAAGATCCTGCCCCCATGTGGACACAAGATGGCCACCACAAGATGGCCAGCAGGAGAGGGCAGTTGGGAGGCACCCGGCCTGCAAGGGAGGGCAGTTGAGAAGGACCAGGCCTGCAAGGGAGGGCAGTTGGAGGTGATCAACCCTGCAGGAGAGGGAAGTTAGGGGTGACCAGGCCGGCAGAGGAGGGAAGTTGGGGGCAAACAGGCTGGCAGCAGAGTGGTTAGGGGGTGATCAGGCTGGCAGGCAGAAGCGGTTAGGGGCAATCAGGAAGGCAGGCAGGCAAGCAGTTGGGAGCCAGCAGTCCTGGATTGAGAGAGGGATGTCCGACTGCCCATAAACGGGCAGTCAGACATCCCTTGAGGGGTTTCAGATTGGAGAGGGTACAGGCTGGGCTGAGGGACAACCCCCCTCCGTGCACGAATTTCGTGCACCAGGCCTCTAGTATATATATATATATATATATATATATATATATATATATATATATATATATATATATGTAAATTTACACATATATACATATGTAAATGGATATAAAAATTAGCTTAACTCAACCATAGATATAAATGACCAGAACCCCAACAGTCAGATGAGGCTAGAATGTCTTGATAATCTACCACAATTATTAAAGTTACCATCTTTCCCCAATTCCTATATTAGTGGCCAATGTTTATCCATATTTCAAGCAGATTGTAAGCCCTTTATATGTATTATTTTACTTCATTCTTAAAAGAAAACTATGAGGTAGCAATAGTTAATATCTCCATTTTGCAGATATAGAAACAGAGCAAGATTAAAGAATTTGTTCAAGGCTACTCAGATATTAGATATCAGAGTCAGCGTTTAAATTAGAGGTGATTCTGAATGTCAACTTCAGTTGGGAGTATTTAACTCCAGACCCTGTGTATGTTGCCTCAAATTAGGTATAGATCAGTTTGGTCTCATTATAACAATATTGTGCATTGATATTACCATCCCGATGGAGTTGACAAGTGCTCTGAAGAAATTAGCTAATTAACCATCATGTCAATTATATTGTATTATTGTTCTTTTGATGGGAAAGGATCCTGAGCTATCTCAAAGCCAGCTTAGTGGGAGTTGTCAGGAAAAATAAAAAAGTAGACCACGTTTCAGACTAAGAAACCTCTCACACAGATTTAAGGAGTTAGGTTGAAGCTAATTATAAATCCATGACATTTTTATTTACCGCAGTGTAAGAAATCACCCCTCCTCCCCACACTCGTCCATTCAACACTGTTCTCCATGACTAATGAGTTCATTTAAAAACTGATGCTGCTTCTGTGACAGGGAGATGAAGGATGTATTGGAATCAGTGCTCTGTGGCAGGTGTCTAAACTATGTCTGATTAGATGAAATCCTTCAAACATATTAGCATAAAGAGTCATATAGCATCAGAAGTAAAAAATGAGTAGATTTAAAGCTAATGGGTGAACGGGTTTTTCTAGTGTTCCCTCATTATGAGAATGAATGGTTACTTAGTGTGAGGGAGAGCAACCAGACTTATTTCTTTTTAATCAAGTAAATATCCTCATCCTTAGCATCAAATGATCACCTGGGAGACAAGCCAGTTCCTGTGGATCTGTGCTCTGAAATAACTTTTCCTTCTGGAGATAGAGAACCCAGTCGGCAAACTTGAGAGAATACAATGGCCTGAGTCACCTTTCACTAAAGTGGTGATGGGTGAGCATTACAGACCAAAGGCTTGTATGCCCCTCCCTCCATTCATATGTTGTAACCCTATGGTATTAGGACGTGGGAACTTAGGGGGAGAAATCATTAGGGTTAGATGAGGGTGGTGCCCTCCTGAATGGGATTAGTGCCCTTAAAAGAGTCAACAGGGATCTTATTTCCCCTCTCTGCTCTTTGCCTTATGAGGATACAGCAGGAAGTTAGCAATCTGCAATCCATGAGAGAGCTCTCACACCAGACTCCAATCTTACTGGCACCCTCATCTCACTCTTCCACCCTCGAGAACTATGAGAAATACATGTTTATTGATTAAGCCACCCAGGCTATGGCACTTTGTTATAGCAGCCCGAACTACTAGTAATACAGTGAGGCCTTCCTCTAGGATGGCATTGTCCCCGCTCTGTACTGGACTTCCTCAGCTATTTATTTCAGGGAGAGGTACTCAGAGATGACAAGATTTAAACTTTCTATAGGAACATTCTCTGATTTTAACTGCAATATAATAACCCACAAATATATACTCAAAGAAGAGCTAAATGTATTTGGAAAACCCTATTTTCTATTTTTTTCTCTCTCTCTTTAAATGGAGTATGCTTTACTTGTGGTAAATAGGGCTGCTGTGGAAGCCCATATCTTCACCCAATCTGTGATGGTCAGGTTAGCCTTTCCTGGGGAGTGAGTGATGGGATGACTCTAATAAAAAAATAGAGGTTGGGCTTATAGAGAAGGAAGAGAAAAGCATTCCCATCGTAGGAAGCAAAAACTATATTTTGCTCTTAAAATTTGCAAATCCCATCAGCATAGAAAATGTTACAAGGGGTCTTATGGTAGTAAAACCTCTTTAACTTTGTCCTAATCCTATCTAATAAAAGGGTGATATGCAAATTGACCATGACTTCAACACACAAGATGGCCACCCCCATGTGGACACAAGATGGCCGTCACAAGTTGGCCAACAGGGGAGGGCAGTTAGGGGTGACCTGGCCTGCAAGGAAGGGAGTTGGGAGCAATCAGGTCTGCAGGAGAGTGTAGTTAGGGGTGACCGAGCTGGCAGAGGAGGGCAGTTGGGGGTGACTAAGCCTGCAGTGGAGGGCAGTTGGGAGAGACCAGGCCTACAAGGGAGGGCAGTTGGAGGCCATCAGGCCTGCAGGGGAGGGCAGTTAGAGGTGACTGGGCTGGCAGAGGAGAACAGTTGGGGGTGACCAGGCCTTCAGGGGAGGGCAGTTGGGGGGGACCAGGCCTGCAGAGAAGGGCAGTTAGGGGCAATCGGGCCGTCAGGAGGGCAGTTAGACGTCAATCAGGCTGGCAGGGGAGTGGTTAGGGGGTGATCAGGCTGACAGGCAGAAGCAGTTACGGGCAATCAGGCAGGCAGGCAGGTGAGCATTTGGGAGCCAGTAGTCCTGGATTGTGAGAGGGATGTTCGACTGCCCATTTAGGTCCAATCCTGGGGGCCTAAATGGGCAGTCGGGCATCCCTCGAGGGGTCCCAGATTGGAGACGGTGCAGGCTGGGTTGAGGGACACCCCGGCCCCCCCCTACCACCACCCCCCGCACGAATTTCTTGCACCAGGCCTCTAGTATTTCATAAATTTCTTTCACTGCCAAACACTTTTACACAGAATGTTGTAAAGTGATATTAAAAAAAAAAAAAAGAACACTTCCTAGTGGTACCTACTAGCAATCCCCATAGTATGTCTGTGGCTTAGATGTAACTGTAAAGTTTGACCCTCTCCTATTGGCTCATAGATGGAATCTACAACACCTTCAATTCTCTTCTAAATTTGGAAATGCTGGTATCTGTCTTTCAGTTCAGCATAAGTAAGACCTGCTCCTCAGAACTTGGCTCATTATAAAGTAGTTGTCAGATGGCTTTACCTTTACCTCAATGATTCTCATCATTTTTCACTGAATAGAATGAGGACAACAATATCAGCATGAACAGAGCAATATGCCGTAAAGTCAAGTAATGTGATAGGAGTTTATTTCATATCCTGAAAAAGAAGTGATAACTACTTTCAAAGAAGATTCTTGAGAACTACTGGGTAATATTCAGAGTGGTACATTTTCCTGCTCTGCATCTCACACTTCCTAACACTGGTCACTCCATTCAGAGTAGCCAGTGTTGGGATCTTGCATTTTGAAATGATTACTTCCAGGTGCATCTGCCATCTTGTTAATGAGGAATGGGCGGTACTGTGTTTCAGATTTGTCAAGTTGAGTGGACATCACTCAAACACAGTTACTCTGTGGATAGCAGATTTCCAAAGTGTAATGCTTAATAACGTCCAAACCTGGCCTAGACTCGTTGCATCGGAAGATGATTCATTTAGATTATAACCACAGAGATAATTATTTTGCAGGCACAAGAAAATCAGCATTCGGAGGTTCCCCTCTGAGAGTACCATATTGCAAACACTTTACAGGTAGCTGAGAGTGACCATTGTACCTATATTTTCTTTCCACTTGAACACAGGCAATGAAAATGAATTGGTAGAAGGTCTCTTGAGGTAAACTTAGTCAAAAACAAGGTTAATATCAAGTGTTTTCCCTGGCTTTCTTTCAAAGGTTTGTGTGTGGGGGTTTCTCAGTGGAGTGGGGGGTCATTTTTTCTGTACCCTAATTTTTACAGATTTGTCAAAAAAAAAAGATTTTAGCAATTCAAATTAGAATTAACATGATTTACACATATAAATAGAACATGTGAGACATATGTTGAGTTTCAAGTAGCCTCGAATTAATATTGGGAGGAAGGGAAACGTACTTCCACATGAATAAAATTAAAATCAAAAGAATTATCACTTTATTAAGCACACGGGATTAAAATTAAGAACTCTCTTTCCCTTTCTCCCAGGAAAACGTTCTTACATATTCAATAAGCTCCTCTCAAGAGTGTATCTAATCAGGACTTGCCAGCCTTCGAGTTCCTCATTTGCAATGCCACCCTCACGCTCCCTTTCTTCCTCCCCTTTGTTACGTGGCCTTAAAAAATGACAAGATTCATATCCTGTCTAACTGCTGAACCCCAGTGCTTTCAAACAGCCGTGTTTTTATGAGGGGTCACGGCGCTGTCACGCTGCTGGCAGGAGGCCTCGTTTCCATTCTGTGCTCTCTGTCTTTAGATGACACCTTGAACAGGAGGAGGGGGGCAGAGATGGCCGCTGTCAGTCAAGAGCAGAGCATGGGGCCAGGGGCTGTGTGGGATGAGGATGGATGAGCGCAGGGGGAACAGATCTGCGAAGACCGCCTTTGGGATAGGGGGCAGCTGGGTCTCCAGGTCCCTGACCTTAGAACAGTGTTTTCAGAGGGAAGAATATTGTCCATTAGTGGACAAATGCCTTCAATAGCAAAGGCGTCTCAGGGGCAAGTTTTAGTTCTGTTTAGGGTTCACAGCAAAAATGCCAGATCTCTTATCATTCTGATAGAAGTGTGCGTGTGTGTGCATTTCTATGTATGTGCACTTGACTCCTGCCTGTGGGATTAATGATTTAACTTGCTGGATCAGTGTGATGAAAGAATTACTGTGGTGTCCATTTGTTTGTTACAAAATGATTTTAATCACAAGGGAAGTTTTTATCTTCTCGGTTGCACTTTAATAATACACACGTGTTCATCATTCTTGCCTTTGCCAAACCAACAGAGGTTTCCTTTGCATGTCCTAAATTTAGCAGCAATGTTCTATTTTACACCAAAATCTAGTCATAATCCTTGGGTACAGAGTTCCATCCAATGTAATGGTTTTAATTATGCTCTCCCCTCTCCACCATATCTACCCACATCCCAGTTGAAAAGACAGATGAGAAAACGATTCTCTTGTGTGCAAGAAATAGGAAGAGTGAAAGGCGTAGAATGTTACCAATAGTAGTAGTGAGCATACTAATGCAGTAACATTAATCATTAATGTCCCTCAAGTACCTGCTCTGTGCCAGGCACGATGCTAAGTAGTCTGTGCCTATTACACTCTTGGTTCACAAAATAGTTTCACATAGTCAGTACTATTTTGAAGGTGGTGAAACTGAAGCAGAGAAATATTTAAAAACAGCCCCAAAGGCGCATCTGGCTGCAAATCTAGAAATCATATGTGGCTAACTTGACTCTAGAGTGCATCCTTCATATGAAATGAGTGTTTTTAGAGATGGGCATCTTTGATTTGGGCCAGGAGAAGGGATGGTGTTGGATAGATTGAGGGTTGGAATGATGAAAGGGAAGGAGGCTTTTAGGAGCAAAGAATACCCGCCCCCAGCATTATGGAGGTATGATTGGCACATAACAAGAATATCATGCTGCCAAGCCAGTGTGTGCAGTGGTGACAGCATGTGCCCCAAAGGGTGGTGGGTGTGACTCGTGGTCAAGGATGCATACCTGGGTTTTCGGTTCGGTTTGATCCCCCAGCCCCAGTCAGGGCGTGTACAGGAGGCAACCGATGGAAGTGTCTCTCCCACATCAATGTTTCTCTCTCTCTCCGCCCCTCCCCACTCTCTAAAAATCCATTGAAAAAATGTCCTCAGGGAGGATTAACAAACAAACAAAAAGAATAACATTCTTTAAAGCAGGGGTAGGGAATGACTGTGGTGTATTCATGAGAAAATGACAAATCCAAGCTGAAAAGCAGGCCGTTCACGCTAGGCAGGGACAAGTAGCATTTCAGTTTGTCATAGCGCAGCTCATTCCAGCCAGGCAAGAGCACGAGGGATGGGGTCAGAATTCCCCATGTTCATTTGCCCTCCAGTATCGAGCGTTCACCCACTTATCCCCAAAGAGTACTACCCGCAAGCTCGGGGCTCCGAGATGCCTTTGTTCAAACGTGGTAAAGGGATTTGAGACATCTTTTGAAGCTCTTGCAAATAGCTTCTTGAAAGTACTGGTCTCAATATTTTACCTAAAATAAAGACTGCCCACATTGGAGATTTTGTGATTCTTTGCTTTTTAATTTGGGAAAGGGGCAAAGTGCTGAAGATTTTTACTTTTTAAAATTTTGTTGGTTAATCCTCACTGAAGGATATTTTTCCATTGGTTTTTAGGGAGAGTGGAAGGGAGGACAGACAGAGAGAAACACTGATGTGAGAGAGACACTTTGATTGGTTGCCTCTGCCAGGGCTGGGGAAGCTGCAACCGAGGTACCTATGTGCCCTTGAAGGAAATCAAACCCGGGACCTTCAGTCCGTGGTCGACACCCTATTTACTGAGCCAAACCAGCTAGAGCTGAAGATGTTTTTTAATAAGACGAGCTGGATAGTAAAAATCACTTTAAATGCCTAATGAAGTGTGATTAGTTACATGGTCTCCATCCTGGGAGTTAGCAAACCTTATGATCGAAATGGCTGTTTTGAAGACGTGTTTGGAGAGATGAATGCCAACCTGCTTCCTGGGATCCACATCCCAGGAAACTTTACCCTAAAATGATTAAAAGGAAGAAATTTGAAACAAAAGACTACTCGTTACAGTTAAACTTTATGTCTCATGATGCAAAAAAAATTTTTTTAATTAACTCCAAAATACCATATTGTACATTGATGCCAATTGTTAGCCTTTAAGTACTTTTTTATTACCCTAACCCCTGCATATTTGACCTCTGAACATTTATTCAGTTTTTTCTCTTATAATGAACATACTTCTAAGGCTTTATTCTTAATAATTTCCACTGATTTTTTTTGCCCTGACTGGTTTGGCTCAGTGGATAGAGCATCCGCCTGCAGACTAAAAGGTCCCGGGTTCGATTCCAGTCAGGGGCATGTACCTTGGTTGCGGGCACATCCCCAGTAGGATGTGTGCAGGAGGCAGCTGATCGATGTTTCTCTCTCATCGATGTTTCTAACTCTCTATCCCTCTCCCTTCCTCTCTGTAAAAAATCAATAAAATATATTTTTAAAAAATTTCCACTGATTTTTAAGACAAACTCTTCAGGATTTCTTTTCCAGAATAAGCTGGTGATACCTATATAGTGCTCCCTGAGTGCCAGGTGTTATGAGTACATTAAATATGAATACATTAAATTTGTTTCATTTGTTTAATTCTCATAGTACTCTGGGAGGTGGGCACTGTTACCCATTTTACTGCTGATGGAACTGAGGCAAAATATTTTAATAACTAGCACAATGGAGGATACTTATCATATATCAGAGCTCGATGTTGAATCCAGGCCTTTTGGCTCTAGAGATCATGCTGCTCACCACTCAGTTACCCTCTAAGGATAGGTTAAACCTGTGTGTGTGTGTGTCCGTCCAGGTAAAACACTGGAGTATTTTGCTTAGTACTTATGAGTACTTGCTTTCTCCAGCCTGGAAAGTCACTATGGAATGCAGATTTCCTCAACGGTCTGCCACCACAGCTTCAGTTGAATATATATCTGAAGGTGATTTTTTAATCTTCACCCGAGGATATGTTTTTAATTGATTTTTTAGACATACACAAAGAGAGAGAGAGAGGAAGACATCGACGTGAGAAACATCAATTGGTTGCCTCCCGTACGTGCCTCAGCCAGTGACCAAACCGCTATCTAGGTATGTGCCCTACTATGAACTCACAGACTTTTGGTGTATGAGATGATGCTCCAACCACCTAAGCTACCCATCCAGGGCTGAAGGTGATTTCTTATTCTATCACTGCTGAGGGAGTGAAGGAAGCAATGTGTGACCGTTATCTATTGCTGCATAGCAAGTTACCCCAAAATGTATTGGCTTAAAGCAACAGATGTATTATCTCCCAGGTTGTGTGAACCAGGCATCCAGGCACAGCTTTGCTGAGTGCCTCTGGCTGAGGGTCTCTCACTGGCTGCCTTCAAGGTATGGACTGGAGCTGTGGTTTCATCGCCAAGCTTGACAGGGGAGGGTCTGCCTGGAAGCTCACAGGCAGGGCAGTTGTACCGCTGGCCATTGGTCGAAGGCATCAGTGCTTCACTACATGGACCTCTCCTTAGGGAAGCTGAGGACATGGCAGCTGCCTTCTCTCAGAGCAAACCCCAAAGAGGGTGACTCAAGGTAGAAGCCACGGTATTTTTTAAATATTTTATTGATTTCAGAGAGGAGGGGAGAAGGAGAGAGAGATAGAAACATCAATGATGAGAGAGAATCACTGATCGGCTGCCTCCTGCATAGCCCCTACTGGGGATTGAGCCCACAACCCAGGGTTGATTGGGAATCTAACTGAGCCACACCAGCTGGGCCCAGTCTTTTTGTAACATCACTTTTTCTATGTTCCTTCATTGGAAACAAGTCAGTAGGTCCAGCCCGTACTCTAGGGGAAGAGATTTCAAAGGATGCAAATACCAAGAGGTGGGAGTCGCTGGGCTCCATTTTTGAGGTTGTCAGACTCAATTAAGTAAGAATTGCTATGGGTTAATAGAAGACCAGGGAATCTGTTGTCTCCTTGTCTCTTTTCATAGTGAATGGACACAGCAACTTACTGTCTACTTAAAGCTTCTTTTTAGGAAAAGAACATCTGTGTACCCTCCATTAACTTCACACCAATTCTGCCCAGTTTGCTGTGTTGTGATAAGATGTTTTAATTAAATGTTCTCTGCCTCAGAGTGACTACTCCCTCATTACAGAGATAGGAGACTTGGCATTTTGGCAGAATTGACTGGTTAATTTCTTTAAGCAAGTAGTTAACCCAGGCAAGAAACTGATTGGACTGACCTGAATCCACTCAGTACACGCCTCTTTAGCTGAGTTAATCAGATGGCATGTTCATTTAGCATTAGATCGAACAAGTCTGAGAAGTAGAGCAAATGTTCCCCAGCCCACTTTTCAGATCCCCAAATAAGGAGAAATATAGGCTTCATTGATTAAATATTTCAGGAATACAACAGATTATAGATGGAATTTTTCTATGTAAGATCATGCTTTGTGAATGATAATTTCCATCAGAGAATGAGATCAGGTTTGAGTTTTAAAACACATCCCTTCTCAAGGAACTATCAGTTGTTATTCTTTGCCAAAATGGCTATTCGAAGATATATGCATTTTTCTCCTACATATCATTACAAATGACCCTGACGGTATGATAAATTTGTAATGGATCTATTTGTGTCACATTTGTTTATATCTCAGATCATTCTTATTTCCTCATGGAATTCATTCATTTATCCATTTATTAATTGCTTATCTAGTGCCTACTCTGGGCCAAACTCAGTTCTAAACACTGCAATGTAACTCTACTTTTGTGTATGTTTCAAGATATCTTTGTATGTAGAAGAGTCTTTAGTACCTTGTTCTGGATTGAGGTAAAATTTATTTCTAAATATTTTCATTAGAAAACAAGTTTTAAATAATTGTAATATTTTGGTTGTTTCAGAAAAGCTGTCCTCTTAAAGAGTATTTAAATATCAACAAAATTGATATATGATTCTCTAAGAATGAAGCTACATGTACAGATAAGTAGAACACTCAACACAGATACAGGAATGTAAATTAATCTAGTGAGAAAAGAACACAGCACAATTATTGATTGGGTTTGAACCTTGATTATGAGTCAGTAGCAAATAGTGAAAGGGGGATAATGATCCATTGCTAAATGGAAATAATTTAGCTTGATTATTCCTGAATTTTCAAGAGCCAGCAAGATCAACCACATGCAGATAAGTGGTACAGAGCTATAAATTAAATGTAGTGATGCTGTGATTATATTTAAGTTACCATAATCTCACTTAGTCCCACAGAGCCAAAGTATGCGCTCTTATGAATAATAATCACCTTATGATTTCTTTTTACAATAAGAAATTATACATGAACCTCTGAATTCTTTTAAGGTTGGTGAACGTTGCCCTTTTTGTGCTCTTAGCATTGGTAATTGGTATAGTCCCCAGTACAGGTGCACTGTTCAACCTGCACCATGATCTAATATAGTATTAATCATAACTAAATGGCAATATTGAAGTATTTTAGCCAAATGAAACTTGACGGGTAGGATTAGCAAATTATAACTGGTTAAAATTTAAAGAACACACTTCACTAAAATATATTTTTTTAAATAAAAATATTGCCCTAGCCATTTTGGCTCAGCGGATAGAGCGTTGGCCCGCAGACTGAAGGGTCCCGGGTTTAATTCCAATCAAGGGCACGTATCTCGATTGCAGGCTCAATCCTCGGCCCTGATCAGGGCACGTGTGTGAGGCAACCAATTGATGTGTTTCTCTCACATCAATGTTTCTCTCTCTGTGTCTTTCCCCTGCCTTCCACTCTCTCTAAAAATCAATGGAAAAATGTTAATCCTCACGTGATGATTAACAACAACAAAAAACTCAAAATATTCAATTAATACTTTGTTCTGTCAAGAAAATCATTTGATATTGAATTCCACTCTAGAAATTAAATACTAAATTTCATAAGTGTTGCCTGAGAGCTGATTACTTGCACACAAATTCTAGATTTGATTTACTGGGCTTTCATGCCATGGGAAATATTGTCCTTCTACACATTACAACTTTTTTTACTTATAATTTATCTCCTTGGGTCACATCTATTTCTGCTACTCCTTTTTTTTAACACCATTACTTCAATATGAATCTTCTTTTGAACTCAGCGGCACTTTAGGGGCTCACTCCTGTTGTCCAAATGAGTTATATCACTTGAGTCCACACATCACACATGTGGCCCTGGCACACCTGTGAGGCACCAGCACATACGCTCCATGGTCATGCAGACGTGGCTGCTTTCCACTGATAATATTGTGTAAGAGAGAGAGAGAGCAATAGGGCCTCAGGCAGGCCTGAGGAGGAGCGTTCATTAGGGATGTGGGTAAGA
Source organism: Cnephaeus nilssonii (assembly GCF_951640355.1). Taxonomy (NCBI): domain Eukaryota; kingdom Metazoa; phylum Chordata; class Mammalia; order Chiroptera; family Vespertilionidae; genus Cnephaeus; species Cnephaeus nilssonii. The sequence continues at coordinate 86,310,603 of NC_137082.1, forward strand.
GAAGCATCATTGACAAGCTGCAAGATAAGTTTAAAAGGAGCTTTTCCAAATGTATTTAAAATGTTAAAGGGGGTAGAGGATGAGGCAAAAGAAGAGAGAACTATGCTCTCACTTTCAAACACACTCTCATGTATTTCCTTATGTTTAAGCTAAATTAAACACATAAAAATTTATACTAGGGAGTCAAAAATCCCCATATATTATGCTAAGCAAAATAAGCCAGCCAGGGAAAGACAAGTTTGACGTGATGTCACTTATATGTGGAATGGAGTGAAAAAAATAAACTGATGGATGCAAAAGATCCAGAGACACTGAAACCTGGAACAGACTGATGTTCAGAGGGAAGGAGCGGCAGGAAGAGATTAACCAAAGAACTTATATGCAAATATGCATAACCTATGGACAGACAGTAGTACCGGGAAGACCTGAGGAGGGGGTGGAAACAGGATGGAGGAGGTCAATGGGGGCCGGGGGCGAGAGAAGGGGGGCATCTGTAATACTTTCAACAATAAGGATAAATTTAAAAATAATAAAAACAAAAAATCCCCATATAATTTGGTGAGAACAGTATTTGAGAGGCTGCTGTTAGTTCTACAGAAGAATCTTAACCTTACATCACTAATGGATTGTGTATTGGGGCTAAATTATTCCTAGGTCATATAGAGTCTCCCAATCAAGTTACAATTCTATCTCTTAAAGTTCACCTTTCATACCCTTTGTAACAGCTTGCTATGGCAGTCAATGTTTTTGTTTGTTTGTTTGTTTTGGGTGTTTTGGGGGGGTTTCTTAAAGATTGTTTATTGTAGAAAGTATTACATATGTTCATATGTCTCCTTTTCCCCCATTGTCCTCTCCCAGCTTACCCCTGCCTCCCAGCCCCTGCCTTCATCCCCCACCCCCCTCCCATCCCATTGTCTGTGTCCATTGGTTATGCTTATATGCATATAAGTTCTTTGATCTCATACCCCCTCCCCTGCCACAGACATAGAGTCATGGAATAGACCTTTAAACCTCAGAGGGTAGTCAATGTTATATGCTGTCATTACATTTGATTTCTAGGTAGGAAGTAAGTGTGTGGGACACTGAGGATGTCACAGAATTTGCATCTCTGTTCTTTACCATGTGTCTCATGCTTCCAGTGGGACTGGGGATTAATCGTGGTGCCAGCAAAAGTTCATGTTCCAAAGGTGTTGCTGATGCTGCATAGCCTAATTGAAGGAGACCAAGACACTGAGTTGTGTCTGTAGCTGTAGAGGAAAATCTATACACCCTTACCCACTGTTTCTCTTTCCATGATTTCAGTTACCCATGGGCAACCATGGCCTGACAGTATTAAATGGGAAATTCCAGAAATAAATAATTCACAAGTTTTAAATTGTGTGCCAAAGTGATGAGTAGTAAGGAACTACAGCCAAGATTAACCTATCCAGCAAAGCTCTCATTTAGAATTGAGGGTCAGGTAAAGAGCTTCACAAACAAGAAAAAGCTAAAGGAGTACATCACCACCATACCAGTATTATATGAAATGCTTAAGGGTATTATTTAAGAAGAAGAGATAAAAAAAATATGAACAACAAAATGGCAACAAATACATACCTAACAACAAACGATTCTAAAAATCAAAAAAATAAGAAGTCTAATGAACAAAATAAACTGGTGAATAAAACAGAATCATAGGCAAGGAAACATGGAACAGACTGATGAATCTCAGAGGGAAGGGGGGACGGGGTGTGGGAAGAGAGTAACCAAAGATCTCACCTATGGACACAGACAGTAGGGTGGTGAAGGCCTGGGGTGGGGTGGGAATCGGGAGGAAGGAGGCAGTGGGGGGGGGGGGGGGAAGGAAGGCCATCTGTAATACTCTCAACAAGAAAGATTTAAAAATTTTTTTAAAAGAGGATGAAAATATAAGAAAATGGGCCCAGCTGGTGTGGCTAAATGGTTGAGCATCAACCTATGAACCAGGAGGTCACAGTTTGATTCCTGGTCAGGGCACATGCCCAGGTTGTAGGCTTGATCCCCAGTTTGGGGCATGCAGGAGGCAGCCAATCAATGATCTCTCTCATCATTGATGTTTCTATCTCTTTCCCCCTCTCCCTTACTCCCTAAAATCAATAAAAATTTATTTTAAAAAATAAAATATTAAATAAAATGGAACAATTATAACAACGTACTGCTGTAAAAGTTATGTGAATGGGGCTTCTCTCTCTCAAAATATCTTACCGTGCTGTACTCACCTTTTCCTTTAAAAGAAGCACTTTACAGCATATCTGAATTGCCAACATCATTACTCTTACACTTTGGGACCATTATTAAGCAAAATAAGGGTTACCTGAACACGGGCATTGCAATAATGCCATAGTCGAACTGATAACTGAGAAGGCTGCTAAGTGATACAGGGTGGATATGCCAAACAAAGGGATGATTTACATCCAGGGCCAGACAAAGAGAGCTGGCAAAGATTTCATCATATCGTGTTTCCAGAGCTAGTGTCATATTAGATACTGGAGGGTAATCACTGGTAATGTCTGTGAGCAAATTTTACTGACTGCAATATTATTTTCAAAACCAAGCTATAATATTTTTTATACCTTTACATCAGGAATGCAAATGAAGGTAGTCTTTGTGAGCTAATGTAAGTTTTCTTAAGAATCAGTTATTTTTAAGCCATTGATAAAGCATAACTTTGAAAATATTAAAATACGACTCCCACATAAATACAAAATGAACATATCAAACATTTTATTCATCTCATTAATTAGTGACAGACCTAGGAAGATGGCAAGCCTGGTATTTATGAGCAATTTAATAAAGGAATGTTAGAATAAAATTGCTAGGAGGCTTTTTAAATTGGTTAATGTCCATCGGGGTAATAAACCATAAACTGACATTTTCTTCCCCACTGGACAGAAATTATTCACATTTCTACTAGACAGAAATCTACAGGTTAGCCTATAACTTTACTAAGCTAAGATCCCTTAATCAATACTCAGCAGTAAATTTAATAAAGTATGTTCCCATAGATAAGTCAGTGACCCTTATATAGATCTGTTAAAGCCCCAGAGGGAAAAAATGACATCTACCCTTATTTCTTATTTCCATGTTTTAAATATTTTTGAATATCACTATTTGAATTTAAACGCATCATACTTGAATTCTAATTTACACTCTATTGCCCTTGCTTTATTTGGATTGGAGTCAATAAACAATAATTTGTTTCCTGAATTCCTTAGAAAATAACAGCAATGCCAAATTACTCTAAATGTTCTCTTTTCCTCAGTGATCTTTCCATGTTAGGACATGCCTAATGCCTTGAGACCTCATAAAGTTTTGGAACAGCTAGAATTTAGTGATGTGGCTCAAGCGAGAGATGATTGGACCTAAACCTGGTGACAATTGTGCAGGGGGAAAGGAAGGATGGGGCTAAGATATACCTACAAAATTAAATCAACAGGACCTCACTCCTGCTCGAGTGCAGAGAAATCTGGGAAAGAAAAGTGATGGTGGAATTACCCTGGGAATAAATATGATCTTTGACAGTTTGGATTTAAGGTACTAATGAGATGCTGAGGTTAAGATGTTGATAAGGCAGTTCAAATTTTTATTCTGGGACTTGGATCAGTATTGGAACCAAGACTGTAGCTTTGCTAGGTACCCATTGATTGTGAGAATTGAAGCCATGGAAACTGATTTAAAAACCGTCAACTAGAGAGAATACACAGAGTGATTAGAGCACAGGACCTCAGACCAAACTCCACTTAATCAGTGCGAGGTACGAGGAAAAGAAGGGGCTATGAAGAAAGAGCAGTCAGGCGAGAAGAAAAATAGGATGCGACAATCCAAGTGCATGCAAACTACTTTGAAAGTATAATCATAGAAATATAGCACTTTCAACACAGATACCGAGATTAATTTTAATTTCTACATATTAATATTTCACTATCCTTTCTAAATTACTAAAGACATTTTTTTAGGTACTGTATTTTACCATCTTTAGTAGGTCCATGAGATTGGTAGAGTGGAAATGAGGTTGGCAGATCTGTGCTTTTTCTTTAAGAAATGAGCCAAATAAGAACTTATCTGTCTGAGAGATTTAGGAAACATTGGCAAAGAAGACATTTGAGGGATACAGGTTGCCATTGATCCAACCTCCATTCGGTCTTTTGGGGATTTGGGCTGCCTCTGTATTCAATGCACTTAGCCTGGATTTGGTTAGCTGTGCACACTCTCTGAGATGGCTACTGGGGGCCAGGAAACGAGACAGATCATCATTTGACTGGGAACGTTTCATTGCAGACAACAGCCTGAGCCACTGAAAAATGTGAATGTAACCAGGAATGGAATTGTAAGCCACTTTTGCCACTGGCCTGCAGGATACACATTGGCCTGCATCGCCTGCAGAGTGGGGTTCCCCACCTGTCACCTCACTGGGCGATCTCATAGGGTTGCATTTACTTTGACTTTGGGTTGAGTGAGGAGGATGCTCTGATGCTTGTTCTAGCGCGGCCGTGTTGCGACTGCCTCAACATTCCAATAGTGGACTTGACAGCAGATGGAATTTTGACAAACTTAGAAAATATCGTGGAATGGTTTTGTCTCCTTCAGTTTCTGACAGGGGATGTTAAAGAATCGTTTCCCTGCCCCCAGCTCTTTTCCCCTCTGCAAGCTTGATGATACAGTTGTGCAGTAAAAATCAGTGAGCTAGTCTCCCAGGGAAATCTTCCCTCTTCCCATGGACTGTACCCAGGTGATCCTTTGACCATCTGGAGACATACAGCCCTCTCTCTACAGAAAACCCCAGCCGCTCAGGCCTCCAGAGCAGGGCTGACCCGCAGCCGCGCTGGCACAGTGGTGGCCGGTGGCGCTCCAGGTTGTTCTACACATTTGTAAAGACACCTGCTACGATGACAGTCCATGTGACAGCAGTTTTCTGCTGAGAGGTTCCCAGGCAAGTCTGCAGAGAGAAAGAGAAAGGCCTATTATAACCAGGATATTGGCTGTAATCTTTTTGCTTTTCTGAGAAATAATAGTAACTATGGTTTTTGTTTCATAGTTAAATTATTCTGTACTTACTTAAATAATTGGAACTGCGGCAGGTAATTTGATTTTTCTTTTTCCTTAAAAGGAGAACAGAGGATAATAGGGATTTCCCTTAAGTGAATTGATATTAACAAGTAACAAAAATCTACAACTTTACACAGCTGTATGATGGGATAAGTAGCCTACAGGGTGGGGCAAAAGTAGGTTTACAGTTGTGAATATGCAAAACATAGAGTTTCCTCTTTTGTTATTTATTAAATTATTTTCTATATGAACAACTGTAAATCTACCTTTGCCCCACCATATGACACTGAAACCTGAATAAAAATACAAACATGCAGCTGTTTTGCATTATATATAATAAAACACCTGCATAATTAACCTCATGGCTCTCTCATTCACATACTTGGGACTTTTATGGGCCTAGGATGTCTTCATTTGTAAAATACCTATTATAAAGGAAATCGAACAGAAAAATAGTTATTTAATATCTTTGGAATTTATTATACTAACGTGGAACATTCAAATTTAATTATTTCTGCGTGTCAACATCTCTCTACACCCTTTCTACCATCCCCCGCTTTCAGACCGATTTTCAAAATATTCAGATCCTTTGAAGTAAGAAACAACAAAGTAAAATAGGAGCTCTATTTTCATTTCCAATTTAAGATATAAGATACACAGACGATAGTATTTAGCCTCATGTTATTGACTATGTTCAGGGAGCCACAAAGACTTCTAATTATCCAAATGCCACTGGGTACAAAATGTAAAGGCCTGCACTGACTGACCCCCATCATGCATCCTGAAACAGGAAAAGCAATGTGGGTAGCATGTTGGCTAGTGGCTTCTGGTCACTTGCCTTTCCCGGTGATGATCAGTGGCTGTATCACATGATCTTGCCAGAACTCGCTGATGAACAGGGGAGTAAAAGGAGACACCAACGAAGGAATCAGAAAGGCAACTCTGACCTAATTATTGCAAAGTGAACGTTTTTACAAGTGACCTGCAGGCAGCTCAAGAGTGCGGAAATATTCCTCTTCAAGCACTTCAATATTTCACATGGATCATAAAACTTAGAGCCCAAACAATTAAAGGTAATTCAGCCAGAATTCAAGAATAAGATCAACCTTGAGTTTCAGGAGCAGCGATGTTTACCCGTAGGTTGTCTGCAACTTGATAAACAAAGGGTGCCATCTGCTTGGCGGCCGACAAGTGCCTTCTGATTCATTCCAGGGAAGAGTTAAGTGTCTTTTCTTTTGTGTAAGCTTCAGACTCTGTGTCTTCAATTAAGACAGTGGTTTAGGAAGAAAGTGTTTCCTGATGAGATCCAGATGTTTTCATAATATTTCAGGCTAATTTTGAAAGCAAAAACAATAGATAGTAAGTGCAGATAAAAAATTAAAAGTAGGATATGAAGATAACCGGAAGGTCATGTTTCCTCCATCATTCTCCTAGACTATTTCCTTCACACCAAAAGAAATTGAAAAGAAAAATGAGATCACGAGCCAATTGTATGTAATCAGTGTCTGTGAGAAATATATATTTTTCCAATCTGTGGTTTTACAACTCCCCAAAAAAGAAAATTGTACCTTGATTATTACTTGCTTGGCATTTACTTACATTTATTACTCATTAACTTTAGTATAAGTTTTGCCAAAGTTCTTTATAGGCCCACTTTGCTTCATAAGCATCCAGCTTGAGAACATTAGAACCATGTGACCTGCTTACTATAGCCAACCCTCCTCCTGAGACTGTGTTCACGTGTTTCTTTCAACACTGTCCTTCCCAACACATCCCCGTTCTTACTCCAGGGAGCTCAGGACATCACCCGGTGGAAGTTATAGAGAACCATAGTTCAAATATGGTTTTGGTTTCTTCCACTACAGTTTCCTTTATTTAATTTTAGGTGCTCGTTCTCTTTCTCACAAGTACACACTCACTTTTTAGCATGCTTCTTGTTTCTTCAAACTTTTGTTCGATTCCTCAAGAGCTATCACCCTCCTGTCATTTCTTTCTTTCATCACTGCATGTGTGAGGCAAAATCAGGTTCCTGTAATGCCTTCTAAGCATGATGATAATGCTATTTATATGTTGGTAACCAGGAGAAAAGAAAGTACTATGATTTAAAGTAGAATTTTATTAAATCAAGAACCATTCCCATTAAAATGTTTATCCATTAATTCGTTCACCAAGTATTTATTGAATATATTCTAAATGTTAGACGTTGTTCACACTAGGAATCCTGTGGCAAGAAAGAGGAAAAGAAAGTTTATGATCTTAAGTCCTAGGGAGCTAACAGCACCTTAATCAAATAATCAAACAAATAAATGGAAACTTAGAACTGTGGTAAGCACTATCAAGAAGAGCGCAGAGCCCATGAAAATATTACATTGATTTCCATTTCATTTTCTTGAGCTTAAGCAAATAGATAAGCATATAAAAGAGTTTTCTGAGTCCTTTTCTAAATTTCATACCTAGTTTAATCATTCATTTATATGCAATAGTTCACCAGCCTCCACCCTGTGTACCCCTGCCCCCCCCCTCTAAAAAAAAGTACACCCAGTGTAGTCTGGAACCACGTTTGCCATCTAGTTCTATTCTATAGGATTCATTTTTAACCAGGAGTTGGAGTGGACTTTCCCTGGACTTTATTAGAGGTCTTAAACAGCTGAGCCCTTTGCAGATGTTTTAGCCCCTGACCGTCCCTTACTCTCTACATGTCCTCAAAGGTAGCACCTGAAGCAGTGCAGTGGGACCCAGCTGCTCCAGGCACTGCCGCCTTCTGGAGGCCATATTTAGCCCCGTCTGCCACCATTGCCATCTGCAAACATTTGTAATTACCATGTGTACAGGGCATCGTGCCCGTGATGTAGCATAAAAAGGATTATACTCACATCTCTCTGGAATGTACTTCCTCCACACTTACCTCAAGACCCACAGATACTGTATGTTTATCCACTTTATAAACATATATAAGCTTTTCTTAAATAAAATCTCAGTTGAGAGGGTTTAGTAGATACATATAATAAGAACTAAAATGAACTGAGAATTCGAAGTCAAGTGATGAAAATATTGGGTTCATTATACAATTCTAATTTTTTGGTAGTACAATTATTTTTGTAACATCTTTATTTAAATAGAACCCACACACCATATAATTCACCCACTTAAAGTTACACAGCCATCATCACAATTAATTTTATAACATTTAATCAACCTTGAAAGAAGTCCTGTGCCCTTTAGCAGTCACCCTTCAATTTCCTCCTGCATCAGCCATAGGCAATCTCTGATCTACTTTCTGTCTCTATGATTTGCCTATCCTGCACATTTCATATAAATACAATGCTATATTATACTGAGTGGCCAGATTATTATGATCTCTGAGCACATAATAATCTGGCCACTCAGTAGTATATATATTAGAGGCCCAGTGCATGAATTCATGCATGGGTGGGGTCTGGCCACCCTGGCCAGGGGGAGGGGACATGGGCAGTTGGCCAGCCTGCCTGCTGGTCGAACTCCTGGTCAAGGGGACAAGTTGCATATTATCCTTTTATTATATAGGATATACACTGAGTAGCCAGATTATTATGCATTCAGAGATCATAATAATCTGGCCACTCAGTGTATTTGGTCTTTTGTGAGAGGCTTCTTTAAAGTAGTATAATATTTCCAAAGTTCATCCATGTTGTAGCATGTACTAATACTTCATCCCTTCTTATGGTGAAATAATATTCCATTATGTGGATATGTCACATTTTGCTTATCCATTCATCAGGTGGTGAGCATTTGGCCTGCTTCCACTTTTTTTCTGCTATTATGGATAATGCTGCTATGAACATTTGCACATAAGGTATTCTAGTTAAAAACTGACTTAAAACTTTTATATGTGAAATAATTATTTATGTTCTTATTGGGCCTTAAAAGAATATTCAATATCTCTTTTGAAAATGACTAGTGATTTGACTGTGATCCTATCTAATAAAAGAGTAATATGCAAATTGACCGTCACTCCAAGATACAAGATGGGCTGCCCCCATGTGGTCAAAGATGGCTGCCCCCATGTGGTCACAAGATGGCCACCACAAGATGGCCTGCAGGGGAGGGCAGTTAGGGGTGACCAGGCTGGCCGAGGATGGCAGTTGGGGCAGACCAGGCCACCAAGGGAGGGCAGTTGCAGGGGACCCAGGCCTACAGGGGAGGGCAGTTGTGGGGGACCAGGCCTGCAGGGGAGGGCAATTGTGGGGGACCAGGCCTGCAGGGGAGGGCAGTTAGGGGTGACCGAGCCAGCAGAGGAGGGCAGTTGGGGGAGACCAGGCCAGCAGGGAGGGCAGTTAAGGGTGACTGGGCCAGCAGGGGAGGGCAGTTAAGGGTGACCAGACCGGCAGGGGAGGGCAGTTAGGGGTGACCAGGCCAGCAGGGAGGGCAGTTAGGGGCAATCGGGCTGGCCGGGGAGCAGTTAGGCGTCAATCAGGCTAGTAGGGGAGTGGTTAAGGGGTGATCAGGCTAGCAGGCAGAAGCGGTTAGGGGCAATCAGGCAGAGGCAGGTGAGTGGTTTGGAGCCAACAGTCCTGGATTGTAAGAGGGATGTCCAACCGCCCATTTAGGATGTCCAACTGCCCAGTGGGATTGGGCCTAAACGGGCAGTTGGACATCCCTCAAGGGGTCCCAGATTGGAGAGGATGCAGGCTGGGCTAAGGGACACCCCCACCCATGCACGAATTCCATGTACCGGGCCTCTAGTATTTATGATAATAGATCAATAAACTTTTTAATTTCTAAAACATGAAATTTAATAAAGCAAATTAGAAATGAGACTCTATTGTCATCTATGCCTACCTGGGAACTTCATTCTCATTCTCATGTTCTGATGGGCTCAGGCTTATTCTGAACTTCTGCCCCATCTTCTAGGAAAACTGATGAGTTACATTAAAACAATCGTTGGTCCGCTTCTCTCCACACTGTACAATTTAGGGAAAATTCACTTACATTACTTAAAATAAAAACCTTTAAACACATTTTATTGAATTGGTTCCCATCTGAATTTTAATAGACTAATTATCCTGGAGTTTTTAAAATTTCCCTTCATAATCCAGTAGTGCTCATGTAGATGTCCTTTTAAGTAAATCAGCCATAATGTAATCAGTAATTAAAATTATAGCCAACTACAGGTGCTGCTAGTAGTTAATCAATTAGAGTCATCATGATCGCATCTCTAATTGAAATACTGATTGACGTATTGATAGTTACCTACATTTATTTTTTCAAAAGCAAACCGCCTCTTACTGTCTTGAAATCGGGATGAGGTGCTGAGAACATGTTGCCAAGTACTGTCTGAGTAGCTTTTGTGGACTTCAGTGGGAAATGGACCTCCTCTTTCTGCAGGTGTAAATAACATTGGTAAAGTTGATCAGAATTGACCTGACGGATGGTCAATGGATGAATGAATCTGTGAATTTTAATTGGCTTATTTGCATATTAACAGGCAACATTCTGCAGATGGCTCTGTGGGCCCTGAGTATCTGGCAAATTCGGGGCCTATTATATAGGAATGAAACAGTCATTAAACACTGAGAGAATCCCTGTTTTGCCAGGAGGCTGCTGTCCCCATCACTGTCAACCTGCTGATCAGTCTATACAGGAATTAATTAGTTCACATATTTATAGCAATTTGGTGGCTAGAATATCACCTGACAAAGAAAGATTTGACGTTTATTCCTTTGGAAAAAGGATTGTTGAAATTCGTAAGACAGGCTAAAGCTTAGTAAAGAATATTTTGCCTATGTCATCATAACTAAAAATTATTTCATATGTTCTAATCACTGAATCACATCAATGGGAGGCAGCCTAGCAAGAATAAGCAGAGGGCAATATTATTTGCATTTCATGATTCATCAAATATTGACCATCCTTGATTGAAAGGCATAATCTCTGAATATAAAGCCGGAATTTATTCTCCCTAAAGGAGACCATCATATGGGATGTCTACTTAGCTGAACAGATTTTAGTAAGGCCAATCTACCGACAGCATCCCAGAATCCCTCACTGGAAAGCACCAAGCTGTGCAAGGCCAGTGTGTTAGGTGAGTATGCCTGTCTTCTTGCACCATGCCAGAAACAGAGCAGCAAGCATTTCGGAAGTTTAATGAATAAATTAATAAAGCATGGCATGTAAATAATAGCAAGATTTGCTTTGGGCATTCATCCAAAGGGAAGGGATCATTAACAATCCAGAAATTTTTTAAATTATAATTTTAAGAATTAGCAACGTAATTATGAGACCACTGAGCTGACCTGATTATTCAGATGTCAGTGGTGTTTTAGATGTAAGAAGCATGAAAACCTCTTCGGCTGGGCTGCCATAATTCACCTGTTAGACTAAGTCAGAATTTTCAAGAATAGACTAATATAAGAGGAAGACATTTTGGGGGAAATAACACATGTTGAAAATTTCACTCGAAGACTCCTCTTTTGTAGAAAATGAGAGTGGGTTTAGGCTGTGTATTCTAGAATTGGGGCTCTGAAAATTTGAGCAGATACCATTTTTATATAAAGTAGCAGGAATGGAAAACAAAAAGACTGCTATTTTATTCTGCCTAGTTTGTATGGGATATCAACTATTGTAAGTGACATTATTTTTAATCAATTGACACCTGGACATTTATGGTTTGGATATGAAGTGTAATTAGTAAATTCCATTATTGGGCTATCTTCTGGCATTACCTGAAGATTGAAACTGAGACCAATTTCTCTTCATCCTTGAAAAATTATTCCTCAAACCTTCATTTCCTACAAGAAAGTACCACAAAACCCTTGTGAGTCATGAAGCAGCCAGCTGTTAATATGAGTTATGTGAATCTGACCTATAATCTCACCTGACATTTGGAACTCAAATATTTTCCCTTATTTCTCCAGCACAATTAAAATATTTAGTCTCACTTCATTTTATGAGACATAAATAGCTATGTAAGTAGTCTGTAATTATGGTACATTGTAACAAATGACCTCATAAATACATTGTAATGTCCCATGTAATTACATGGTAAGTCGTGTCTTTGAGATGGCTGCTCTGAGATTGAAAGCCTGCTGGCTTCAGAGATTAATTATTTAGGGCCTAATTTGACAGTTCACTTGAAGACAGGCATCTGTTAAATAGCAGCTTCTGCATTTAAAAAAAAAAAAAGGCTTTATAATAAGATTTTATTTCCTTATATCATATAGACTCAGTTGTGTGTGTTTATTCCTGAATATTGGACACGTCTAAATTTCAATATATATAAAAGCAAAAAACATGGAATTGTTCTGTACAGGATGAGATGTTTTTACAATTATATTTCTTCCATCAAATATTAGATAGAGGTTGTTTTTGTGACAATTTTAAAGGTCCTAGTTTTATTGGTCTATAGAGATTTTTCAAGTATAAGGTATTGTAAAACTTACATTTTTATTCTCTTATTGAGCATTGTACAACTTTTAAACTAATGTTTCATTTTTTACCTACCAAGTTGAGATGTTGTGATCATTTTGAATGAGTGCATCATTGCAGTACCCTGGGATCTTGTTATTCTTGATAAATGCCTTTTACCCCATATGAGAAAGAATTTTCATAGGGCACAAACCAGTATTTAAAATCATCTCTTTGCCTTAGGTTCTTATATATGGTGAAATCAATTATTCTGAAGTTATGCCATTCACCTACTGCTCAAATAGTATGCTGGTTTTTATTTCACAACAAAAAAGAAATGGGAAATAAGTGGACACTGTATTTTCTGCCTTAAATTATATACACGTCTATTTTCTTGTGCCTTTTGAGGGTGTAATTTTACATATAACTCTCCTGATGTGTTTGTGTGCTAGCTTTAACTCAGTTCCTGTATGAAGGCTGTTATATGGCTTTTAGCAGTTTTGTTTAGTAGAAATGAACAGCCTGAGAAAGGACCTAGTGATCTGAAAGAGTTAATGATCCTCCCTAAACATCTAGCTTACATTCAGGGAATGACTTAGGCACTGGAGAATAAAGTCTATTGATACTGACAAATTCTGAAATGTATTACTCCTAAGATCGCTTTATCATGAACTCTAGGGAACAACCAAATTGCTTTATTGTAATGGAATTTTGTCAAAATGTGAATACCCTCTTGAAATTGCATTTTCAGTTTGTAGGACCTAGAAGTAAACAGGCCTGACTACTAGGCTATGCATAGCAAATTATCACATGAAAAAATGCAATTTTAAATGCAGGAATTTGCAAAAACAAATGCTAGGTACAGACCAGTTTTACATCTTTCTTTTGTTTCCTTTATTTTGCTTTAGGATGAGCTATACTCTGTTTGAAGGTGATTTTCTTGGTTAGTTTAAGAGTATTTGGTTAATTTTTCCTAGTTGACCAAGAAAGCCTGGCTAGCTGGTAAGATTAATTGATTTTTCTTAAAGTAATAAAGACCATCCATAATTACATATATGAGTATCAACTACAATAGAGTTGTGGTAACCAATGGAGAAAGCACTATTTCTAAGGGCCACCCATTAAAAGATGGTGAAATCTGCCTCAAAGAACCCACTTCTGTTCAGTGAAGGATTTCTGAGTGGCAAAGAAAGTTGTTTTCCACGGAAGTGTAATCTAGTTGTGATCATATAAAGTACTCATGAAGTTAGTCTCAATGAGAATCATTCATTCATTTATTTATTTCTATGTCTTCAATATCGAATTCCATAAGGCCAAAATGACCTCATGACTCAATTTCTTGAAAAATTGCTTTAGATTTAAGCATCCTTTTGTGTACTTCAAAACAGATGTGCATTCTACTACTAATAATAATAATAATTACAAAATAACAGTAGAACTTTATCTTTTGTTGCAGTGTTTTGAAGTTTCTAAGCTTTTTCTCATTGATCATTTCTCAACAACTAGGGATGATGGTGCAATGTACCATTGATGCCCTTAGACAAACAATTCCTAACATCACTTAGCAAGTTAATGAAAAGCTGAGAATGGAAGAGTATGCTTCCTACAGTCCATCTTATTATACTTATGGAATATCTTTTATTTGCAGATCATTGTTCTCGCTCTAAACAACAGACCAAAGCTGCATGCTAGATGGAACATCTAATAAGATTTTCTAAGCACAAAGCTGTAAGAATTAAGGAGATCCTAGTGTATTTCCAAGCACCTGAGCCTAGGATTTGAGCTTTATTTAATGTTTGGAGTTCATTCTTAAATGACAACTAGTGTGTATTGTGTAGAATGGGCATATAAGTTTGGGACCAGAGTTTAATTAGTCACATCTCTAGAGAAGATTCTACAGGCCACTCAGCTATTTTTTATGTTTCTCCTAATGGAACGCTGAGCCTCATCTTTAAATAACCCAAGAATACTTGAAAATGTTACATTGAATGTATGCAAAACACTAGCCTAGTAGAGTGCCAAATTGTCAGTGTACCGACCGTACCCTTGGCCTCCAAGGACAGTAATAGATGGAGGACCTCACAATGAAGGTTTGGAAAGATATTTGACCTTCATTTACTGGTTCAAGGCCCCTGAGCAGCTAAAATGAAATGGGTTATGTTATGTAATTTGCTTCCATTTTTTTTAGTTGGAATTGTCAAGGTTGAGCTCTCAGAATTTCATTAAAGGAGCACAGAAATTTCCCAGCATCAATTTAAATTTAGCCCCATTTAAGTTAGCTAACAAATAAAAAAAAAATGGAACATATAAGAAATAGAGCATATTCCAGAAGACATTTCTCACTGTGTGTAATTTTTTCTAATCTGATATGTGCCTCTTGTATATACCTGAAAATGATAGATCTATGGAGGTGAATGAGTATGGCATTCAAAGCCAGTGCCAGGAGGATTGTGCCCCAAGTCCAGGAGTAAGTAAGGTAATTAGGGATGTTCCTTTAGGAAGACTGGTCACAGTCTACAGAGAAACAGAGTGATAGATAGTGGTGCTTGGTGAGAGGTGCCATAAAGAGCTCCCAGTGGTGACTCAGAAGGCCAGTAGGTTTGGGCAGTTCAGAGTGTGAAAGCAGATAATATGCTAGGTTCAGGGAGGCAAGTAAGTATTGTGAGAGTAGTCACCCAGCCTGAGACTGAGAAGACTCTAGCTTCTGGGGGAATCAGGCCTGCATGTCTTAGATGTCTTTAATGGACAGGCAGATTAGCATGGCAAAAGCAGAGAAACCCAGCTACTAAAACTGGGGCCCAGATCACAGTAGAGCTGCAGTATATGATTTAAAGTCGAGCAACCTGAGAAATTGTCCTAGCTTATTACATAACCAGAGCAGGATTTTTCCAGAGTAGGTCAAGTCAGGCTCACGTTCTGGAAAGGAATCCCACTGGTACTAGCTCTCAGGAGGCCACCAGGGCAGAGACAAAGGGAAGCCTATTTTTAAACTAAACAAACCTATTGATTAAGAAATGTTTGTATTATCTCAAAAACATTAAATGATATCACAACAGGTCAGTTTCATTTTATTTTAATAAAACAAAGCAGAGTTCCTTGCCTGAATTTAAGACTGGTTTGTAAAATTTTATTTAAAATCAAATATTTATTCAATCTATATTATAAAAACCCAGTGGCCCTAACGCCATAATGACCAAAGACCGGCGCGGGTGGGTGGGGCCGCACGATTTCACGCGCTGGGCTTCTAGTTTATATATAACCATAATTTTATTATTACACAAATGTTTTACTCAGAATTTACATATTATTAGCAGAATTCAGTCTGGAACCCAGTCAGAATATTTGCTAGCATAGCTTTATGTCATTTTGAGTAACAGTTCCTACATGAACTCAAGAATGCCAATTTCAGCATGCTCCCCAAATTTCTAACCTCACTGATCATAGAGATTGCATATTTATGATAGTGAGGCAAAAATATGTCAAGTCTGCAAGAATAGTATAAAACTGCAGGAAAAATATAGAGAGACCTTTATAATATCTTACTGACATTTTATCAAATCCATTCCTGGTTAGTATCATACAGTACATGGATTTATAAAAAGGCAAGACAGTTTTTGGAAATAGTTCACACAGTTTATAAACATAATAGAGTTTAAAGTACAGTTTTATTAGTAAATTAATTTCTATTCCAAGTTGAAATTCAATTAGATTTCAGATGATTAATAGAAATATTTACCAAGGATTTAAATAAATGTCAAAGGTTAAATATTATTAATTGTTGTTACTATATAATTTTGAAATTAAGATATTATTTATTCTAAGTGATAAAATTAAAAGTGCCCTTCCCCAGTAACTCAAATATTATCGATATGGGTAGCCTTGTTTCTGCATCCTCTGTGAATTGTCATTTATTGATGCCAGCAGCAGGTCCAGTGAACTTTTTTTGAAAGTGGATTATTTTCAGACAGTCTGGTCCCAGTAAATGCATTATCATATATTGAGTTGCTCATGCCTGAAACCTTAAGAGTCACTCTTAATGATTGTTCCTCCTTTACACTTGACATTTGATAAATCACCAAGTCCTGTCAAGTCTAACTCCAAAAATATATATTAGATCTCTTCACTTTTTTTGCATTTTTCTCATCTTCACCCCATCCTAGGGCTTCTTTTTTTTCTTGGTTTAAATCCTTGCCTGTAGATGTATTCCTGATTTTTGAGAGGGGAGGGCTAGAGAGAGAGAGAGAGAGCGAGAGCGAGAGCGAGAGCGAGAGAGAGAGAGAGAGAGAGAGAGAGAGAGATAATTGATTGTTTCTGCACAAGCCATTATAGGGAATTAAACCCAAAACCCAGGTATGTGCCCTAACCAGGAATGGAATTGCAGCCTTTTAGTGTATGGAACAACACTCCAACCAACTGAGCCACCTGGCTCTTTTTCTTTTCTTTTTTAACCTCCCAGGTCTGAACTTTCTATTGGCTACAATAAGAAATGTGAATAGTACTCTGTAGAATAAATTGGTCCATACATAATTATGGGAGAAAGGGAGTGAAGGAATAAATTCATGGGGTCCATGAAAAGGATAATACTGTAACTGACTAACCAAGGGGTCCAGGCTGCCTGTCACCACTTGAGCCAATTAAGCAAAGACAGGGCTGAATCATATGAGCCTTGATCCCAGTACTGCCGGCAGTGTGGGAGAGCAGGAGGTCATCCACAAAAGTCTGCTCTGCCCCTCCCCATAAACAGCTGCTTATACTGGGTAGAAAGACCAAGATTTTGTGGGAAAGTAGGAGATACAGGCATGGGAAAGCAGGCACAGTATAATGGTTACAGGTAGCCAGCAATGCAGGCTGGGGTGGGCGGCTGCAGAGGGCCGGTGCTTCCAGGACTACTGTATTGTTTCAGCCATGAGGTTGTGACTCTTTCCATAATGATGGGCAGCTCTCGAAAAAGGAGGATGGGCTGCATTGTGATGTGAGCTCCCATGTCCCAGGGCATACAACTCTCAGCCAGGTTAGAATGTGCTGTTTCTAGTCAGATCAGAACAAGCACAGTTAATAGAGCATGGTTAATATTTCTTATAATAATAGCTAGTCCCCAATATTCCATTTCTGCCCCTAACAACACTGCATCACCAAATTGGATGGAACTATCTCAAACAGGAATAAAGGCCAATGAGACATTTCCTTTTAAATCAATTATCCTGACTGCTCTCCACAATGCTACTTGTAAGCAAATTCATTTTTTATACTAACCAAAGAGGGGATGGAGGAATTTGGAGAAACTCGGTTTTATAGTTTTTTGTGTTTTTCCAAATCTGAAAAAAAAAAAAAAAAGAAATTAATCCTTGACTCACTGCAACAGTGAAAAGGATTAATTTCTCCCTCTCAAGTAATGCAAGGACCAAAAGTCAAGTCACAGCTACTGGAATTGATATTTCAAAAGTCAAAGGTCATGTGTTAAGTACTTTTAATAAAAATCATTATCAGACTGGCCCATGAAGACAAGGTCATGTTATAAGAATGTCCCCATAACAGTGACAGCTTTAGGTGGCTTGGTGAGGGAAGGGCAATGAGTGTGAGCTACTGAGCCCTGGCAGAAGAGATGTCATACAGAAAAGAAATACATTAGGCCATTCAATAAGAAAGAATAGCTGAACACTTTCATTTAACTTCCCCAAGCAACATGCCTTGGGTCCTCTAGCTATATCATGTGCAGAAGAATTTGCACAGAAAGAATTTGAGCACCAAAAGTTTTGCAATCTGCTGGTGTTTGCTTGAAGTCAGTAAAAAAGCATAATAAAAGATGTTAATAAATTTAGCTGCTACCCACATATGAGGATGAATAATATAATTACTTCCAAAGATAAATAATAAACATTGAGAGAATTTACCCATTGGTATGTAGAGTGTATAACTGATCCTATTAATTAATTGCTGTAGGCATTGATATTAAGGTATCAGCTATATGTGCATAATTTATACAACCACTGGAAATGCCCAAATGTGATAAAGAAAAATTATGTCAAAAACTATTTCTCATGTAATCATTAGTATAATTAAGATCTTCAGGCTTATCAAGTGATTTACAAGTACTTGGTAGATATACTAAGCACAATTATTCTCCCTTTTTCAATATATGCATTGAAATTAAGGGTCATTTATGAAATTAAAGAGAGGTAACTCAGCAAAACCATAGCAAAGCATTAACTAGTAATCATAAAATTTTACTTCTGTATCTAAGGTTTAATCTCTTCACGTATATTTTCATTTCTTATTTGAAATTAATTTTGACTTTTCGAAAAATAAGCTTGTAACCTTTGGAAAATAATGCTTATTGATTTACTAAGGGCTACTTATGGGAAGGCCTATTGGATATCTTGAAATCTAATTAATTCAATTCAGTTTTATTCCTTTCAATAATATTTTGTAGGAGAATTTAGATGATTAGAATTGCCAAGAGACACTCTATGATTATTTATTTCCGTATGAAAGGATAAAAATATGTTAGACTCAACAGTTGGATAATCTTCCAGTGGTGGTACAAGGTGACTTCTGGCCATTCATTTTACTCTGTACCTCAATTTCATTTTTTGTAAAATTGTTAAATAATGATAATACCTGCTATTACTACCTTGGAGCACTGACAAATAAACATAGAAGGTATACTTCATCAAATCTGGTTTTCTTTTGTCAAACACTTGAGAGCAAAGAACATGTCCACACATATGAATGTGGAGGGGGTAATAAGGGATGGACGACTCTGTGTATATTTATGGCTATGAGTTCTTTGGGAGCCACGGACAATATGTCATTATTTTTTATTCATTAGTTTATCTCCCAAAGAATGTAGTCAATCAAATCAAGTGCATTTTTGTCAAAATTAGACAAATAGGAATACTGCCAAATTGTAAGAACCATTGAATTTGGTTCTAAGGGGCAACCCCCAGCACTTCTTGCCTCTCTGCTTTATACTTAGTTCGGGTCATTTCTTTGACCCTGCTCTGTTGTCCGTCCTTTCTCTGTTTGAATTTGCATCTGTTCTTTTACAGAGTATCAAAGTGAGCTGGCTGCCTCCTCCATCCGGAACACAAAATGGATTTATTACCGGCTATAAAATTCGACACAGGAAGACAACCCGCAGGGGTGAGATGGAAACATTGGAGCCAAACAACCTCTGGTACCTGTTCACAGGTCAGTGTTCGCACTGTGTGGTCTTACAAGTTTTTGATGAATTAAATGCTTTGGGAATAAAATATATTCTCACTTCAAGGGAACATTTTTTTTTCCTGGCAGGTGACATTTGTTAGTCTGAACAAGAATAACCTCTGTATTTTGAACTTGATATTTTCTATGATGTTTTCACTATGTATTTTATTTCTGGATCATCATCTTAATAAGTGCATCATATATTTTTAAATCTATATTAGTTTCTCAGCATTGCTGATTTAATCTAGCACCTGTTGCCAAATAACTTCTAAATTTTTAGCTAATAACTAAATGGTTCCAAGTTTAAGCCACGTTGGTCTTGCTTCCCTCAATCTCCTGGGTGGTAATGGTGTTGGAAAATGGAAAGAAGGGTAGCTTGGGGAATAAACAGATAGATTGTCCTACATTTCATAGATACCAAGGTAAATTCACTTTTATAACAATATTGGTAGAACTCTTGATAGGTCAAACTTCTCTATGAAAACTGGACCCAGTTTTCATGTAGTAGTTAGAGGATTTTTAAAATAAAATTAATAATTATATATTTACTTTAACTATTATAATACAATGCCAGTCTAGTTTCTTTCCTAGAACACAGAGGCTGAGGCAGGCTTTCAAAAATAAGGCCTTTGGGGGTGCAAGCCCAGGAAAACAAAAGCGAAGGGACAAGGGAAGGGAGCCAGGGGAGAAGGGAAATCAGATCATGGAGGCATAGTATTGAGCTGGCCACAAGTTTAGGACAAATCCAGAGCTTGCTTGGCCTCATATGGTGTCTCTTGTGAGACTCTGAGTCTCACAGTCAATGGCTGGGTAGCAAGTGTGAGCAGTTTCTCTCTTTCCTCTCATCAAAATCCACTGACAGATTGGATTTTGGACCTGCACACAGCTCCCTGGGATGCCAGAGCTCCAGGGAGTGTGCAAACATGGAATTCTCCTTGTCAATCAGCACCTATGTGAGGGTGGATGGGTCTAGTGTAGCAGCAATACTCAGGGCCTGATAACCCTAAGAAGAGCATAAATTTTGGCTAGTGGCTTGAGAAGCAAAGCAAATCAAGGATTGGTGAGTGAAGTTGAGCCAATCTGAGATGGCACAGAAACTGTGTCTAGGACAATATACACACTAAAACCCATAACTTACAGCTAATGCATATGTAAACTATTACTGCAGATGAGAAGAAAGTAACCCTTTATTTATTCCTTTTTCTGTGATAAGTAATCAATAAATTTCCACTTGCAATCATAGTACAGGTACACAACCCACATGAGCGCGCATACACACACACACACACACACACATACACACAAGATCATATTCAGCCTACAGTCTGAAACTTGATAGAAATCTGTTTTTCCCCCTCAGTAGGTTTGGCTTTAATGCCTATAACATTTTAGCATAATAATGAGAGCTTCCAAGGTAGATTGCCAAAAAGTGTATTGTTTGCCTTATATCTGGACGAAGTCTCCCAGGCAGGTATTGTTGGTTCTAAGTGGAAGTCATGGCACTCTACTGTACCTTTAAAGAGCCTAGGGAAGGCCAAGATCCTATGCCTTTTCTCTGATGACATGATCAGAGAAGGTAAAAAGAATTGAAGTTGAAGTGAGGTAGATGTGTTCTTTATTATGTTTAATAGAACGTGTAGTATCCTCTGGAAGAAATCACCAACATTTTAAAATCTTGCTGTAAATTTTTTAGTATAATTCCAGAAGACTAACATAAATGGAAGCCTTATATTTTAATAGATATGGGAACTTGAAGCCCTGACA
The DNA here is from genome assembly GCF_951640355.1 of Cnephaeus nilssonii. Lineage (NCBI taxonomy): Eukaryota > Metazoa > Chordata > Mammalia > Chiroptera > Vespertilionidae > Cnephaeus > Cnephaeus nilssonii. The sequence goes on from NC_137082.1 coordinate 86,332,020, forward strand.
CTTTTTTTAATCAATGCTTTTCTTTCTCAAATGAAAAAGATTGAATTCAAAAAAATAAACTTCTTTTTATAAAGTAATTAATTAAATTATGAGCATTCCAATAGAAAAACTAAGGATTGGATATTTAATTTACAGAACTACAAATGCCGAATAAGCATGATGAAATGTTCAATCTTATTAGTAGAGAAATATAAATTAAAACAAAAACGAGTTAGCATTTTTCTTTGATTAAAAACATAAAGGTAAAAATGAATGATGATACCCTTTTCTGGAAAGCATATGAGAGAAATATGAACATTCATATACTCCTTGTGGGACATAAAATTTCTAGAATATTTCTAGAAGCAATGTGCATATGTTATATACAGATGTATATATGTACGTGTGTGTGTGTGTGTGTGTGTGTGTGTGTGTGTGTGTGTGTTTAAGAATAAATTTTAGGTTTCCAACTTCTAACAGTTTGTTCCAATTCAACAACCTTATTTTTGGCCAAGTTTTTTACTCTAAGAATGATTAACTCTTTGCACTGTTACTTTAATACCAAATAATAAAAAAGATCCTAAATATCCAATTGTAGACAGTTAGCTAGAAATTTCAGACATAATCATATCATAGAGTATTGTACATCTATTGAAAATGAAGTAATATAAAAATACTAAGTTATATATTAAGTACTTAAAAAATATTATATCACTAGTTCGTTTTCAATCAGGATTAGTATATAAGCCCATATTTATAAACCAAAAAAAAAATGAAATCATTGGAAAACATTTAGAATATATACCAAATAATAATAGTGATTGCTGCTAACTTTTATAACAATAAAATATGTATTTTTAATTGCATATGTAAAGTGTAAAAAAAAAGTCAAGACTCTATCTAGTGTCATATTGCAACTTTTGGTTACAAAAATTGAAGATTTCCTCCCAGTACAGCTAACTGTAGTCCCACTGCACAGCTAAGAAGTGAGTGGGCCCAGAAAGTAAGTGTGGAACAGTAGCCACGTGGCCAAAAGAACTTGCTGCTGTGACGTTTTTAGTATTTGTGCAATGTTTTTGGCAAATGGAAAGTATCACATTAAACGCAGTAATATCAAATCAAGATTCGGACTTCCTAAATAGACAAACTTATAGGATTTTCTTTCTACAGAAGGTATAATCATTTTTTATTTGTTATTCTTTATTTTCTTTATTGATTAAGGTGTTACATATGTGTTCTTATCCCCCCATTGCCCCCCCTCCCGCCCCCCACTCATGCCCTCACCCCCCTGGTGTCTGTGTCCATTGGTTAGGCTTATATGCATGCATGCAAGTCCTTTGGTTGATCTCTCCCCCTTAACCCTGCCCTCCCCTACCTTCCCTTTGAGGTTTGATGGTCTGATCGATGCGTTTCTGTCTCTGGATCTTTTTTAGTACATCAGTTTATGTTGTTCATTATATTCCACAAATGAATGAGATCATGTGATATTTATCTTTCTCTGACTGGCCTATTTTGTTTAGCATAATGCTCTCCAGTTTCATCCATGCTATTGCAAATGGTAAGAATTCCTCCTTTTTTTACCGCAGCGTAGTATTCCATTATGTAGATGTACCAGTTTTTTAATCCACTCATCTGCTTATGGGCATGTAGGACTTAAACATAAGATGGGAAACCATAAAAATATTAGAGGAATCCACAGGCAGCAAAATCTCAGACATATGCCAAAGCAATAGCTTGACCAATACAGCTCCTAGGACAATGAAAACTAAAGAGAAAATAAACAAATGGGACTACATAAACATAAAAAGCTTCTGTACAGCAAAAGAAACCATCAACAAAACAAGAAAGCCCACTGTATGGGAGAACATATTTGCAAATGTTATCACTGATAAAGGTTTAATCTCCAACATCTACAGGCAACTTATACAATTTAATAAAAGGAAGATAAATGATCCAATAAAAAAATGGGCAATGGACCTAAATAGAATCTTTTCGAAAGAAGACAGAAGGAAGGCCAAGAGACACATGAAAACATGCTCAAAGTCACTAATTATCCAAGAGATGCAAATCAAAATGACAATGAGGTACCATCTCACACCTGTCAGAATGGCTATCATCAACAGATCAACAAACGACAAGAGCTGGCGAGCATGCGGAGAAAAAGGAACCCTCGTGCATTGCTGGTGGGAATGCAGACTGGTGCAGCCACTGTGGAGAACAGTATGGAGTTTCCTCAAAAAACTAAAAATGAAACTCCCATTTGACCCAGTGATCCCACTTCTAGGAATATATCCCAAGAAACTAGAAACTCCAATCAGAAAGGATATATGCACCCCTATGTTCATAGCAGCACAATTTACCATGGCTAATCATTTTTTAAAAATGATTATATAGAGAACAGCAAGCATAAGCCTTTTCACTACCAAAGACCCTATATTAGTCCCAGGGCTGACATAAATTACCACAAACGTGTTGGCTTAAAACAACAGATTTTTTTTTTTCTTTCAGTTGAGGAAGTGAGAAGTTAAAAATCAATGCCTCAGCAGGGTTGGTTCTCTTTGGAGACTATGAGAGAGCATCCATCCCTCGTTTCTCTCCTAACCTCCAGTGGTTGCTGGCCATCCTTGCCATTCTTTGGCTTATAGATGCATTGCTCACATATTTGCCTCCATGTCTGCAGACCTTCCTCTGTGTGTCTCCATGCCCTCTCCTCTCATAAGGACACCAGTCATGGTATATACCCCACCTTATGGGGTGATTTCATCTTGAAATATTTTAAATATTTTTATTGATTTTTAGAGAGAGAGGAAGGAAGAGGGAGAGAGATACATTTATCAGTTGCCTCCTGTATACCCCCAACTGGGATCAAACCTGCAACCTGCGTATGTACCCTGAATAGGAATTGAACCAGTGACCTTGAGATGTCTGGGATGACACTCAACCAACTGGGCCTCACCAGCCAAGGCTTTTTAAAAATATATATGTTGTTATTAATTTTTAGAGAGAGAAAGGGAGAGGGACAGAGAGAGAGTCATCTTGAAATCTTGAACTTATTATCTCTGCAGGGGCCCTATGTTCAAGGAAGGTCACATTCTAACGTTCAGGGGGACACTATTCTACTCTCCGGAGACACCTCCTATTATTTTTCTCTCAAGGACAATTATTTTGAATTGTATCCTCTCATAAACTTGGTTTATTCAAAAATAAATAATTTACTCCCACATTTTTTATTCATCTAAAATGTGTGTGGCAATCAGAGCTTCAAATCAACATGACATAACCCACCACCACGCTGGTTTAATATCATTCCAGCTTATCGCGAAGAAATCGCTCAACTTGTTGTTGGACTGGCTCACAAGTGCTTGCTCTCACCTGCATAGCTTTGGAGGACTCTCGACTCCAAATCTGAAGGCTTCATTCATACTGTTCTTTCTTCATGTCGACACCTATAAAACGCAAACATAACCTGAGCAGTTATATTTAAAACTGTAACTGATGTTTATTGCACAAAGGCCGCACAAGTGCCAGTATTAATTTGAAGCAAAGAAATAAAAGAGAGCCAGAAAATAGCCTTCTGCCCTAAAAACATGAAAAACAAGTTTTACAAAACATCGGCCTTCCCTTCCTCTGCTATGTGGAGTGGCTTCCCACATAGATGTTGTGGGAATTTCTAGATGTTGTGGACATATCTTCGATGCTGCAAAGCGTGGAGAAGTCAGCACGGAACTGACACTGGGAGATTGGCTGTGGTTTTCCCCTTTCCCCAGGATGCATTTAGTAACTTATGCACTTTCTAGTAAGCAGAGGAATTGATTTTCTATGGAGATCTATAACACTTTAAAATGTACAGGATTTGACCCCATGTTTTCAATACCTGTAAGACACATGGATATATTGAATTGGCTGTTAGAAAATTGGAAATGCCAGAATGTTTCATTGGACGATATAAATATATATTCAGGTATAGACACACAAACACTTCTTTTGTACAATCCTCTATGTGTGATACAGGTGTGTGTTGTTGTTGTTGTGTGTGTGTTTTGCTAGGATAATGAGACATCTGCAATAACAAAGTAATTCTGAGTTATAACAAGGATTTTAAACCACAATGATCAGTTTATTGTGGAAGCCCTGTCAACTATGTTTTAAAGTGCTCTTTTGAATTTTTGAGAGCTCTTCAGCAAAGCTTGTTTGGGATTGAGTTCAGCAGTTTTCTTGTGTTTCATGGCCGAGATAGAATAAACAATGATAAACACACATTGATATTTCAAGGGCTGAAAAACTAAAACAATAGCATAGACATTTTATAACAAGGTTAACATTAGGAGAATAAAGGGGGATCATATTGTTTGAATAATATACCGTCTCTTGCCATAAGCTCTAAGAAATGAGAAATAGAACAAAAGAATTACAAAGCTTGAAGGCACTTAGTATTGTTGGAGATAGAAATAGGCAGAAGGCAATCAGCTTTCAACAGTGAAATTTTGTTACAGCTAAGAAAAGAATTGCTACCTGCACCATACATTTTTTTTAGAATTAAATTATAGTTAGAAGCAGCTGAGTAACACACATGCAGGTGCGCACGCACACACATACACACACATTGAGATTGGAGACTGAACTAACCAAAGCAGGAACTATACCATTCATCTCACCTATACCCCTTGTTTTACTGAAAAGGTAGCAGAGGCCCAAAGCCTGACATTGCTAACATCTGTTTCCTAGCTCAACTGATGATCCCAACTAAATCACAGGTGTCCTGACTCCTGGTTATCTGCAGCCTGCACTATACCATGTTCTTGTCTAGAGTTCCCTTAGTGACTGGCTGTTATATGAATCTGTAAAGTATTATTTATATTAAAATATTTTAAACATTAACTTTGAAAGCAAAAACTATGCTGGAAACAGTAGAAAGGTTCCTCAAAATATTAAAAATAGAACTGCCAATTAAAAGTAGAACTGCCAATGACCCAGCAACCCCACATCTGGGAATACATCCAAAGGAACTGAAATGGCTATCTGGAAAGGATACTTGCACGTCCAGGTTCACTGCAGCATTATTCACAATAGCCGAGATGAAGAAATAACCCAAATGTCCACTGACAAGCAGAGGAGTGTTTTAGTGTGGTATTTGCGACAACATGGAAGACATGCTAAGTGAAACCAGTCAGTCACAGGACAAATACTGCACGATTCTACTTACAGGAGGTATAAAGTGTCAAACACATAGAAGCAGAGTATAGAATGCCAGGGACAAGGGAGAGAGTACATGAGAAGTTGTTCATTGGGTATAAAGTGACAATTATGCAAGCTGTGTCAGTTGTAGAGATCTGTGTTACACCATAGTGCCTAGAGTCAACAATACTGTATTGTGCACTTAAATCTCATTAAGAAGGTATCAAATATTAACAAATAGCAGATAACCAAAGGACAAAACATGGTGAGCAGTGAGCCTACTTGAGGCATGACAAAGATCTTATGTTAAAAGTGTGTGTTTGCCACCTTCCTGATGATGTTGGATAGTGTATTTTAGCATTATACTAGTGGCCCGGTGCACGAAATCCGTGCACATTAAAAGGGAATTAGAGGAAATATTTTAATATTGCTATTTGCCCTTTCTCTATAATAGAAGTGTCAGAGATGAAAGAAAATTAGTAAAATGTATATGAAAACCTTCCTCCTGTCAGAGTCTGGGGCATGCTGCATGACCCAGAATCAAGTCCCCGCCCACCTGCGCATGCCTCAAAATCATGCTAGACCAAGACCCGGCCCCATCCCATTGTGTGAGACCCAGACCCGGCTGGCCCTACCCCCGTCAAGCCCCACCAGGTGGGGGGGCACAGCCTCAGGTCCCGCTGGGGGGTGGGGGGGTCGGGGCCTCAGGTCCCCCGTCAAGCCCTGCCAGGCGGGAACACAGTGTCAGTCAGCATCAGTCACATCCCCGGCCGGCGCCAGGCTGGGATGCAGCCTCTTGCTGATCGGTCGTTACGCATGAGGGCATGATGACCATTTGCATATTAGCCTTTTATTATGATAGATTTTCTTTGTGTGTTAATGGATCTTTCAATAGTTGTTTTATGTGTGTGCCTTTCATGTGTCAGGCACTGTGGTGGGCTCTGTGGACATACAGTTAAAATACCAATAATAACAAAAACAACAGTACCAACACCATTCTCAGGCCATGTCTTCATTGAGCTTCAGTCTATTTTATAAAATCAGAAGTCCTTAATAGGATATTTTGTGTTATAGATTCCTTTGTGTGGGTGAGTTAATCAAGTTGTCTTCTCTAATGGTACTATTTATTGATGGTAACTGTCCCTTGGCATTCAGAAGTCCATTCTATCATCACTTAAAACACTATCTCCTCTGAGTAGTAAGTTATAATTCCCCTTAATACTAACATTTGTTCATTCTCCAATGCAAAAATCTGCAAATGCATAATGTTGTACATGATATAAGCCTCATTTCCACAGTAGTTTATTTTCTTTATTAATTTTCCTGGGCACTAAATGTGTGTGCCATTTTTGATTAATGAAAAAAAAAAGCAAAGAAGGATTACATTTTTACCTTTATCAGGGTTGTTCAACACCTTGAGATTTAAGGACTTGTCAATTTCAACTGAGTCCTCAACATCTCAAAAAAGTCACATGTTCCTTTGACAGGTGTCATCTGTTTTACAGTAATTTGTTGTGTTAATGAGCTACTAGCGATTCAGCTAAAAGGAAAATTATTTACATAAAAAATTAACACATATCACACTAATGATCCACAGGCTCTCTCATCTACCTGTACTCTAAAATTAGCCTGCAGTATACAATATTATATGTACAAATTATCATAGAGATAGACTTGTGTCATGCTCTGTTATGGAAGCAATGCAAAACAAAGTATGCCTTGTGATGGTTTTGGGAGACGAAAGCCCTAATATTTTTTGCTGAAGTGCAGTAGCTTTGTATTATTTTTGCTTTGCCCAAATAAAACATAATCACTGACCTTGAATGGATGATGAAGACATAAATTTTTAGATTGATGGTTTTTGATTTATAGGCAGGCCTCTTCTGGACTGTGAGGAAAAATGATCCTTGCTATTTCTGATTATTTCTTCATCGTTCATATTTTATATTCTGCATCTACCCTCAGGCTATTTTCAGGGATACATTTTTATAAACTGGACCAAAAAAATAAGAATATATGAAAAATAATTTGAGTTCTTGCTATAATATGTCTGACCTTTTGGCCAAAATAACAATAATTACCTCAACCATCACAAACAACATAAAGCATGTCTACAGTTGTTAAAATTTAACTAAAAGTTTTGAAACTCGGCTAGAAATAGTTACTCAGTATTGTTTTTTCTTTGTGGAAAACTCTTTCCTAGGTCTGGAGAAAGGAAGTCAGTACAGTTTTCAAGTGTCAGCCATGACAGTCAATGGCACGGGACCAGCTTCCAACTGGTACACAGTGGAGACCCCAGAGAATGATCTAGATGGTAAGACCTTTCCTCAGTCATTATCACTCTGACTTCTATCTTCCTTCTACTTCAGCTTCAAAGACTCTCTTTTAAAAAGTTAATGAACTCCATCATGGGGGATATTTATTTTTTCTATATCTTTAGATGCAAAATCAAAAACCTTTAATGAGTATAGTCTTCAACAATGCCATGTAAATATAAATTAATTATGCATTAAGTATATCCTCATAATATGTTCCTTTTTTAAAGATAATTTGAAGTTACCTTTTTTATATTTATTTTGAATAGTTGACCTTAAACATTTTTGTCACAGGAACTGCTACAATTTCTGATAATTATCATGAAATATAATTACTTTGCATAGTTTTTTTTGCTGTTTTATGATGCTTAGGCAAAACAGAAATTTATATTTTTTGTTTATGTTATGGTTATTAATATTTGACACTTAATTTTTATATAAAGGACAATCTACTTTACTTTCTTGATATGATAGTTATTGTGATTCATATAAAAATCAAACACTAGCCGAAACCGGTTTGGCTCAATGGATAGAGCGTCGGTCTGCGGACTGGAAGGTCCCAGGTTCGATTCCGGTCAAGGGCATGTACATTGGTTGCAGGCACATCTCCCGGTGAGGGATGTGCAGGAGGCAGCTGGTCGATGTCTCTCTCTCATCGATGTTTCTGGCTCTCTATCCCTCTCCCTTCCTCTCTGTGAAAAATCAATAAAATATATTTTTAAAAAATCAAACACTAAATTAAATATAAGCAAATTTTTCAAAATTAGAAGATGAGAAATATTTTATGAAATAAAAATATCATATAGCTAAATAAGAAAATAAAAATCAAGAGAAAGGAATGAAAACAACAGAAAAAAACATCTAAATAATAAAACAAAAATATACTATAGAGATTACAACTTACAAGTGAAAGAGGTAGAAATTCATGCAAATGAGTGATACTTGAAAAAAGAAATTGTGATCTGTAAACTTAAAGCTAGGTGATCAAAACTGGGACCAAGAAAAAAATGGCTAAAAGAATGAATACATGTGGTCCTAGCCTATTGGCTCAGTTGGTTGGAACATCACCCCTTAGACCAAACGGTTGAGAGTTCGATTCCCAGTGGGAGCACATATGGATGTTTCTCTCTCACATTGATGTTTCTCTCTTTCTCAATTCCTCTCTCTCTCTCAAATTAATAAAAACATATCCTCAGACAAGGATTAAAAAAAATAAGAAGAAATACATGTGTATTGAAAATATGATGACACAAGACAACTTGCTAAATAACTGACAGTGAAATTACTATTAGACCTATTAGTTCTATATTCTTTCCCTTGTCTGCCCTCTTTCTCTCTTCCTCCTTCCCTTCTCATTTTTATTCTTGTTCTGGTTCTTCTTCCATCACCCTTTCTCAAGTCTATCCTCCCTTTCTCTTTCTCAAACTCTTCCTTCTCATTTTTCTCCTCTTTGACCTTTCCCTTTTTCTCTTTCTAAAGAATCTACCCTCATTCATGATTTTAATATAGTCACTGATTAGATTTTACAAAGTAATTATGACAGCACTAAAATAATAAACAAATGCTTTTTCCACAATAATGGTACCATAATCACTGACACGGGACAGCACATTCATTCAAAGAATATTGAAAGAAAATGTACTAAGCTTTAGGCACTGTGTTTAGCTCTGAGGATAGAATAATAAATAAGGAAGACATGATCTTTTGCTGTGGATCTTAGAGTATAAAAAGAAAGACAAACATTCGTGGTGAAGTAATAGGAAATTGCTACTTTTTAGTTCAAAGCCAGTTGAATATTGGCTGTGTCCCTCTTATTAACATACTAGAAGCCCGTTGCACGAAGTTTCGTGCAAAAGACCTTCCTTCACCTGGCTGCTGGCACCAGTTTTCCGCCAGCACCAGTTTTCCTCTGGCCACCCGCCAATCGGAGAGCCTCCCGCCAGCGCGATCGGCCACCCCGAGTTCATCCAGCGCCGTTTCCTCTGGCCACCCGCCAATCGGAGCGCCTCCCACCAGCGCGATTGGCCACCCCGAGTTCCTCCAGTGCCGTTTCCTCTGGCCACCCGCTGATTGGAGCGCCTCCCACCAGCGTGATCGGCCACCCCGAGTTCCTCCAGCGCCGCCGGTGGAGGAACTTGGGGTGGCCGGGAGGCACTCCGATCGATCGGCGGGTGGCCAGAGGAAAACTGGTGCTGGTGGAAAACTGGTGCAGGCAGCCACTCAGTCAGCCATCCCGAGTTCTGCCACCGGTGCCTTCCACCGGCCCCATGGGTCCTCCCGCAGCGCCGGCCATTGGGACCAGCAGGAGGAACGGGGTCCTCGCCCCCCGCCAGCCCAATCAGCCACCCAGAGTCCTGCCCCCAGCCTCCCAACGGCCCAATCGTGGGCATAGCGGAGTGATGGTAATTTGCATATTGCCATTTTATTAGGTAGGATGATGGATAGAGAGATAGATTAATAGGCAAATAGACAAACATAATCAAGATTTGCATTTAAACCGAGACTTGAAGAATGAACAGGAATTAGCTGCGCCAAAGCGTGCATTAGAAATTGAGGGAGGAAGAAGAGAGGGCAAGGTAAATGGAGGAATAAAGTCAAGACAGACAATGGAACTGCTGGGGGCCTGGGGGAAAAAGCCATCAAGACTAAAACACAGAGATGACATATGATGAGGTTTGTAAGATACTCGGGTTCTAAATCTGACAAGAGTCAATTAAGGAGTTTGAACTCTGTCCTAGGAATATCATTAAAGCAATAATATGCTTTAGCCTAAGCAAGTCATTAATGGGCTTTTTAAAATAGTGACTTAATTATATGTGCATTTTGAGATCACTCTGGCAGAAACAAACAAAGACAATGTATTAGAAGTAGGCAAACTTGGGCCAACCTAGTTGGGACAACCCTAGAGGTAATATTATACTTTGTGGGGAAATAACTTGAATCCTAGAAGATGTTATTTAAGCTATACAAATACCTTATTTTCTGTTTTACTTGAGACATAGCTTTTACCATTTATAGACTCATTCTTTAACTTGTCGTAGGTAATATAAATTGAGAAGTTGTAGAGGACACAGTGGCAATTCAAAAAGCTCATACCCTTTGCTAGTAGGTTAGTGAATATTAATTTATGTATTTATTTAACAGGTGTTTCTTCTTGAAGGCCTATATATAAATAGGCAATATTTTAGGTATAGGGTGTGAAGCAATAAATAAGGTCCCTACTCTCAATGTTTATATATTTTATTGAGATAGAAATAGTGATAAATGCTCTAAAGAAAAACAAAGCATGGTACAGTGAATAGCAAATGGTTAGGAACTACTGTTTGACCGTAGGGGGTTGAGAAGATCTCTTTGATTAGGTAAAATATATGCACAGACCTTAAGGCAGTGAGGGAGGCAGCCTTATGTTTACGTCAGACAAGAGCCCTTCAGGCAGAAGGACCAGAAAGAAACCACATCCTGATACTGGAGTCCAGTTAGTGGTAGAAGTATGGCAAGGAGGACAAGATAGCTGGGCCTGAAGTCCTGAGGATGTGATTGGTTTTCTCTAAAGAATAAAAAGACAGGATATGCTATACAGATACCTTATTTTTCTATTTAACTTTTAAAGTTTATAAGTAACTGGGGAGCTGAGACTCCAGACCCGGGTTGTGAGTGAATGTCCAGTGCAGATTATCAGAGCAGAGCCTCCACGAATGCTCTGGATCTGTCCCTGGGACAATGGGAGACAGTGATTCAAGGCAAAGTATTCTAAGAAATGAGGTCATATCATTTACCCAAACCCAGAGACTGTATCTCTTACCAGAAGAAGTGGAGATAAATGGGCAGAGGTGCTGCAGGTCCCATAAAACACCCAGGCGGGATGGGGCTCTCCACGTGACTCATGTGCTCCTTCCCCTCACTCGAATGACTCACAACCGCCATGAAACTAAAGTGTAGTGTCACCGCTCTCAGGATGGCACAAAGCTTTTATTTCCCTGCATGCTTTTCATGTCCATGCAATCTTGCCATAATCCAATTCACATATCTATTTAGATGAAGAATCTCTATGCTGGGCCCATGAATGGAGTCCTAATCAATGCTGCTTAATTGGATTCGCTGGAACATTTCCAAGCCCATGGCTTCATAATTTCCTACTTATGAATGCAGCATACCTCCTTACCTTTTCTTCATTTTAGTGGTGATGCAGTTATTATTAAATATAATTAAGAACCTCAAGTGTGCCAATTTGGGGGTGGGTACAGACATGAAAGAGATGGGAGCAGCTCTCTTGAGGGATAAACAGGTCATGGCTGCACTGGTTGCAAAGACTTCATGAAGACAAATAACGAGCTAGAAACTTCAGGGAAAGGGGTTGACTAGGTATACAGGGAAGGTGTGTGAGGCAGCATAGGAGATATTCTTCTAAAAGAATGCCTTTAGGAAAATTACTTCTGCCAACATTGGTTCAAAATGCATCCTCATTCTTTCTAATGTTACTCATTTACCAGTCAATAAGCTTAACACATTTCGAATATTGTCTCTTTTCTCATTCTTCCACTTTGCTATATGGATGATAATTGCTTAGGCCAGTGGTCGGCAAACTCATTAGTCTACAGAGCCAAACATCAACAGCACAACGATTGAAATTTCTTTTGAGAGCCGAAAACCGACTTCTGCTCATAGGCCACGAAGTTTTAATCGCACTGTACGTGCGCGCCCGCACATGGTATTTTGTGGAAGAGCCACACTCAAGGGGCCAAAGAGCCGCATGTGGCTCGCGAGCCGCAGTTTGCCAACCACTGGGTTAGGCAATCCTGACCTTGCCCACAAGGTACCATCACAAAAAGGTAAATAAAAATTAATAGAAGACAGTGAGTAGAGTTGATACTTCTTGTACATAGTACTGTTATGAATTATGCTTTGAGATTGTTCACCTTCAAAACAAAATGGAAACTAATAGCCATTTCATTGCATTTAACCATATGATTGTGGGAGAGAGGTGTTTCTTTTTTTTAATATATTTTTTTATTGATTTCAGAGAGGAAAAGGGGGGAGACAGAAACATCAATCATGAGAGAGAATCATTGATTGGCTGCCTCCTGCACACTCCCTACTGGGAGGGATCGAGCCCGCAACCCGGGCATGTGCCCTTGGCCAGAATCGAACCTGGAACCCTTTAGTCTGCAGGCCGATGCTCTATCCACTGAGCCAAACCAGCTAGGGTGAGAGGTGTTTCATGTATTTTGTAAAGCAATGATTTGCTTGCTGTAATAAATTAAGAGGACCAGACATATTGGTCCTAAGGCCTTCTCAATTTATTGAAGCGTGGCCTCTTTGCACTGAGATAGTCCCCTAAAATGATTTAAATTTCTCATCCTCCATCCTATTTTTGTAACTTTTATATCTGTGTTATTCAAATACTATAAAGTGTGAATCTTGATGGGAATTAATATATCTGGACAAGTGTACAACTTCAGAGTTGGTCACTAGTAGCTCCAAAGGAAAAATCAGCCTGATGGCTTGCAAAATATATATGAACTAGAGGCCCAATGCATGAAATTCGTGCAAGAGTAGGCCTTCCTTCCCTGGGCTGCCAGCACCGGCTTCCCTCTGGCACCCGGGACCCGGGCTTCTCTTGCAGAGGGAGGCCCGACCCACCCGCTGCAGCTCACTGGTCAGTGGCCTGGGCCTCCCTCTGTGGCGCGATCAGGGGGCGATGGCCAGGCCTCCAACCAATCGCATTGCACCCACCTTGGCTGGCCTGGTGCCAGTGAGTCTCATAGCGTGGTCCCAGATGGTCTTCCGGATGGTCGTTCAGATGGTCATTCCGCTATTTGGCCGTTCAGTCAATTTGCATATTACGCTTTTATTATATAGGATATTAAGGAGATTTTTAAAAAATATTTACCTCTTCCCATCTAAACTTATCCATGTATATGTTTAAACCATAAAATAAGATATAAATGAGTTCTACCAAATCTTTCATGGCTAATGTTAGAAAACTTTGAATTCTAAACATTCCAAAGTCAGAAATTTTGATATTAAACTTGCTTGATTTTTTATAAATTGTGGATATGGAGAAGGGATTGAAAACCAACAGAAATGGAAGACATTGCTGTAGCCAAAAAAATCTGCATTGGAAGGGAACTGCAGTGTTAGCCCCTCTCTAGGTGCCTTGGGCTGCATTACTTTCCCCCACGGCTTTGGAGTCTCTTGGTGAACCCCAATGGGGTGATCTCCTCCTTAGGTGGTAACTCTGAGCCCTGCAATCAGCTGCACAGACACAGTAGTTGGGGCAGAGAGCAGAAAGCAGTTCTGTCTCCTGTGGCTTCCGGACTTCCTCCTGCATTCTCTGCTTGGCTTAAGCGGTTGACGATCAACAGTAACTTAGAGAAATACCCCTATTCCTCATGGATCGCCCTCTAATTAGGATGTTTTGTTAAAGTGATTATAGAACAAACCTCACTGTTTGTTCAGGTTTGCCTGAAACCATGTTTGCAATAACTAACAGCTGGGAAGTTGTAAAATATTTAATTTGTGCCTCAAAACTTCAGCTTAAAAAAGGCAACATTGTTAGAATTCCCCAAAGTTCTTATGTAAATGTCTTGCATAACGAAAGGTATGAGAGGATTTGTGATGAAGTTGAACAAAGTGCCCTGTAGGACAGCGATTTTTCACCAGTGTGCGGCAAGACCTTACAACATGCAATACCTGACTACTTAGTCAGGACCACTGACTTCTTTTCCCTTAGGTTGTCGAATAAATAAGTGACAACAGCCAATACAACAATAGATGTCCAGTGTGAATTCATCAAAATTATACCTACTTTTTGGCATGTTGGCAAAAAATATATCTTTTGGTGTGTCACAGAATTTAATAACTAGTTTATGTGTGCCATAAGATGAAAAAGGTTCAAATCACTGTTCTAGGAAATTAAGCTGGGGGAAACCTCTGTGTTGACCCCCCTTTCTAATTTTGAAGTGAGCAGATAGAAACTGCTATGCACATCTGTCATAAAGTAGTTTAAAAATTAAACTTCTACCCTGAAATGGAGGAGATTGGCTAGCAAGAATTTGCATTGCAGAGACTCCTGAAAACACAAATGGAATGTAGCAAAAATGGTGAACCTGGGAGCAGTCTCTAATTTCCAGCCCTACTAGCCTGATCAGGTAATTGTTGAGTGAAATGGGATTGTCACAAATTCATTCGTTTTAAAAAGCGAGAAGAAATGCATAAAGCTATTTCCACAGCACTGATAAAATCGAAGATGATGAGACCACCCAGAAAGAAGGAACACTACATAATAAAACTGTCAAACTCATTCAAAAAGTGGACTCTGAAAAATGGAATATCTCTTGGCAGAAGAATGAGAAATGAGAAAAATAAGCTTTGACTACTTGGGGAAAAATTGAAGAATAGAAAGAAAAAAGGAAAGAAGGGAGGGAGGGAGGGAAAGAGGGAGAGAGGAAGGGAGGGAAGAGGGAGAGAGGAAGGAAAAGGGGAAGAGAAAGAAGGGAGGTAGGAAAGGAAAGGAGAGGAGAGGAGAGGAGAGGAGAGGAGAGGAGAGGAGAGGAGAGGAGAGGAGAGGAGGGAAGGGGAGGGGAGGGGAGGGGAGGGGAGGAGGAGAGGAGAGGAGAGGAGAGGAGAGGAGAGGAGAGGAGAGGAGAGGAGAGGAGAGGAGAGGAGAGGAGAGGAGAGGAGAGGAGAGGAGAGGAGAGGGAGAGGGAAGGAAGGAAGGGGAAGGGGAAGGAAAGGAAGGGGAAGGAAGAGAAGGGGAAGGGGAAGGAAAGGAAAATATTGTGAGTCATGGTAGGCTGAATAATGGCTTCCAAAATGTGCATGTCCTTTAAAATATTCCTTCACATGACAATAGAGATTTGGCAGATGTGATTAAGCTAAGGATCTTGGGGATTATCCTGTGTTGTCCAGGTGGGCCCGATGGACTCACAAGGGTCCTTATAAGAGGGAGGCGGGAGATCAGAGTGACAGAAAGGGATGTGACAAGAGAAGCAGAGCTTGGAAATGTGGAGCCAGGAGCCAAGGAAGGTAGGCAATCTCTAGAAAAAGCTGAAAGAGCCAAGGAAGCATCACCTCTGAAGCCTCAAGGAGGAGCGTGGCCTGCTGACACCTTGAGTTTGCTCCCTGAGTGAGATTGATCCTGGAGTTATGACTTCCGGAATGCAGCATCACAAATGTGCAGTGTTTTATTTATTTTCTTTTATTATTTCCATCACCATTTATCCCCTCTATGCCCTCTTCTTCCACCTGCACTCACCCCTCCCCCCCCCCGGGTCCCCCCCCCCCCCCCCCCCCCCCCCGCCTATCTCCACACTGTTGTCCATATCCATGAGTTCTCTCTCTTCGTTTAAACCACAAGGTATGGCAGCAATGGGAAATTAATACAGTTGCCAGAAGAAATTTTTTGGTTGTCGTTAGAATCGTTGACAAAGAGAAGTATGCTTGTACAAAATAAAAGTTTGCATAAAATAAGATAAACCAGTTGGCTTGTGTTGTGGTTTTACATTAGCATCATTTTGAGGCCCAACGGTATGAAAGCAATGAGCACTAAGCTTGAAATAAAAAAAGTCGGTCAACATGGAATTTTACATTCTGAACACTTAAAAAGATCATATGGTAATGCTATTTTTAATTTTTTGAAGAGCTGCCTTTATATTTTTCATAGTAACTGCACCATTTTACATTCCCATTGGGTGACCCCCTTTTTATCTTCTTCATTTTCCTTCTTACCCTCTATGACCCTCTTTGCTTTCTTGTTTTTCATTTTTCTTTTTCTGTTTTTTATTTATTTCAGAGAGGAAGGGAGAAAGAGAGGGAGAGAGAGAGAGAGAGAGAGAGAGAGAGAGAGAGAGAGAGAGAGAGACATCAATGATGAGAGAGAATTATTGATTGGCTTTTCCTGCACGTCCCACATCAAGGATTGAGCCCCAAACCCCGGGCATGTGCCCTGACATGGAATCAAACCGTAACCTCCTGGTTAATAGGTTAACCCTCAACCACTGAACCATGCCAGCGGGCTTGTTTTGTTTTTCATACCAATCTCACTCTTGTTATAAGACTTCTCCAGTAGTTGTTCTCTCTGCCTATAAAGCTTTCCACCCTGTTGTTTGCTTGACTGGCTCTTTCTGATCATTCACCTAAGACTCTACCAGTGATGCCTTCATTGGTGAGTCAAATACGATGCCACCAGCCTGGCACTTACCAGGATCTCATGATTTCCTTGTTTATTCTTTCATTTTTTATTTTGTGGTCTTACCTTCTCAAAATTATACCCCCCTACCTAGTCCTATAATACTATGACTGGCACATAGGCAATCCACAGTAATTGTTGAAAATTCACAGGGATTAATCTGATAAATTTCCTAATGTGTTATATGTGAACATTACTCATTAGTGGAAATCTGTAATCACCACTGAAAGAATAATAACTGTTCTTCAGAAACAAATTAAACTAAGGATCCATAATTTCATCGTATCATCAAGAATGGCAGTTGACCTACTTATCTTAATAATTCAGACTCCCGTAGAAATTTTGGGCCTCATTAATTTGCATATTTCAGGCCAAATGTGTTCTTTGGTTTCAAGTGATTTCAATAATTGCCTTAATACTTATCTATGCCTTATATGTGCACTCCTTGTCCTAGAGGTATTTGCGAAATCTTTCATGTACTTCTGAGTAGCGAGTTTCTGTTTCAGCCCCCAAAGAGTATTCATGTCACCCACCTTCCACAGCAGATTTTCTGCGTCAATGTTTTATAGTTCATTCTTGTAGTAACTGTTTTCATGCTTTTTAACATCATCTGCACTGGAGAAGACTCACTCACATAGTAGTATAAGGAAAATTTTCATTTCTGTTGTTTATATTAAGAAGTGAATAGCAGAACACAAATGGGCTACTCTGAATTATGAACCAACGTATCCATGCCTCTGTTTCTGTTTTGTTCAATATATTTTGTTCATTAGAGTCCACATATAAGTGAATATGGTATTTGTCTTTCTCTGACTGGCTAATTTAAATATTAAACCATCACTTTCATTTCTCTTATTATTTTCCTTAAGGTTTATAGTGGAAAATCCTTCACAGACATTGTGTTTTGCTGTAAAAGGTTTATATCCATGTTTTGAGATTTTTTTTTATGATGCCTTTGCATATTACATCACAGGCTTCTTCAGGACAAAGAATATTGTGTCTCTTTTTTGTTCACAAATGGGAATCTTTGAAGAAAAAGGCATCTTTAGAAAATGCTGTTGATGTATCTTTAGAATTTAGCATCTTTTGAGAAGCTGTTTAGTACAGTATCTATTTTTAAAACTTGAATAGAAGACACACTTTCATATAACACTTAAGCTAGAAGTATGTGTATTGATGGTAGATAATATTGGAAGAGATCACATCTCCTTTTGCTATTACAACAAGAAGAAAACATACTGTACTATTTCTTTTAATCATCAAATTCTCTTGCATAATTTGACAAATGTTACCATTAGACATTTTCAGGTAGGAAAGAAATAATGAACACAAATAGTTTGAATAAGGTTCAAATCACTAATATTTTTGAGGACCTACTAATTGCTAGGAACTGTGCTAAAACACTAATGGACTATTAAGTTTAGATGGGCACATTTTTAAATTTCTTCCCAGAATATTTACCTGATCAAAGAATGGATTGCATATGCCAGTATTAAACTTACCCAAATATTTATAATAGTATTTTACAACTGCCTTTTACTTGTCTGCAATTCCCATTAAATCATAAACTCCTGCCCGGCTGGCGTGGCTCAGTGGTTGAGTGTCGACCTTGGAACCAGGAGGTCAAGGTTCAATTCCTGGTCAGGGCATATGCCTGGGTTGCAGGCTCGATTGCCAATAGGAGTGTGCAGGAGGCAGCTGATCAATGGTTCTCTCTTATCATTGATGTTTCTATCTTTCTCTCTCTCTCATTTCCTCTCTGAAATCAATACAAATATAATTTTAAAAAACAACACCAGAGAAAAGTTATTAGAATAAAGAAGAATGGACAGTATTCAGTAGCCTCTTGGGCTTAAGAAATTCTGTGCAAGTCAAATCAAACATGGAAAATGTCTCACATTCTGGAACATGGAGGGACTTGGGCCATAAGTAACACACCATCTGAGCATCTATGGAATATGACGCTAAGTCTTGTTTGAGTGGGAATTGTACCATGCTGTGCGTTCTACTAGGAGACAGGCTGATGATGCCTCTCTCTGAATTCTAGAGTCTCAAGTCCCTGACCAGCCAAGCTCTCTTCATGTGAGGCCCCAGACCAACTGCATCATCATGAGCTGGACTCCTCCCTTGAACCCAAACATCGTGGTGCGAGGTTACATTATTGGTTATGGCGTCGGAAGCCCTTATGCCGAGACAGTCCGTGTGGATAGTAAACAACGGTATTATTCCATTGAGAGGTTAGGTGAGTACCTGTGGTTTTTATTCTGTTAAGGAAAATAAATAATTTACTTAAATTATTTTCTTTCTTGAAAAATTGTTTTTTTGAATGTTATTTCAGCTTGCAGCATATATTCTTAAAACAATTCTCTTTTTCTGTCTTCTACCCATCCACAACACACACACACACACACACACACACACACACACACACACTTTTCCTCTCTGGATTTTCAATTGGATCATTTTATCTAGGACTATTCACAGGAGTGGGTACCCTTGTGTGTACCCTTGCCTATGTGTCATAAAGATATGAAACATATATTAGGTCATTTTTCTTTTTCTACTGATAAATGGAAACTTGTAATCTTAAAAATTCTTATAAAATGAAAGTCAACATACTTTTCATCTTTTTCTTACTAGGAAGATAGTCTGTCGATTTTCTTTAACCTTGAATTATCTAGTCACATTACCTCCTTTACCTTTTGCATTTATATATAAAGCTTTATGGCTATGTCATTATGACTGTAAAACAACAAAATGAAAAAACAAATTTTCAAGTCAAGCCAGTAGCTTAGAGTTATCAAGCTCCTCTCTACATATATTTCTGATCCCTCTTCAATCCAAGTTCTCTTCAAATTGTACTCAGCCTTCGTTTACTTACACAACTGAGTATAGTACTTGATTTGTGATATTTAGGAATTTTTTTAAACTATCACATATCATAAGGAGACTTAATTAAAATATGTCACCAACACTGATATGGATTCGCAGAGATATACAGTAAACTAATGTTCTTAGAATTTGATGTTACCCCATGAAAGAAAACATGCATAAATAAAACTTTTACAGTTTTAATGATCAACTATTACTTCTTTTGAAGTGTTTTAACCCCCTTACAGAAAGCTATTTTTAGTTATTTCCTGAATATTTAATTATTATTTGTTTTCATTTTTATTCTCTTTTCAATAATTTTTAGTAGAGGGCATGGTTGCAAAGGACACATATTTTAAAAATATAATCTAAGCATACTGAAAGGTAAATAAAGGCGGAACTGGATGGCACTTCAAACCTGGGTTTAGATCCATGTTTTTCTCTCTGCCATAATGGTTAATCTTGGGAAAGTGATTTATTTCAGTGAAAATGTGGGAAAAGAGTACCTTTTATCCTTTATTTGATGGTGTTAGGGAGTTAACAGATATTAAAAAGAGTTAATAGAGGAGGAGAGGTTAGTCTTTATAAGACATATAATTATGAACATTTGCATTGTTGTCATTGCAAAATCACTAAAGTTTTGCCTTAATTAAAATACTTATTTTATAAGGTAAATGTATTACCTACTTCTAAAGGTTAATGGCGGGGGGGGGGGCAGAGGGAGAGGTCCTATGTAATCCTTTTAACAACAAAGATTAAAAGAAAATATCTTTTTATAATACTAATTGGAAATATTTTTATTTTAGACTGTTTAGTAAAAAAAAGATTTAAAAAGTGGGTGTTCCATTTATGATTAAATTTGTCCAGAATCCATTGGTATCAAATGAGGGTTTGAATTCTGTCTCTAACAATGGATCACTGTCATAGGTGGCACAGTGGCTGTGGGACTCGATGAGTTTTGTTTTCTCATCTGTAAAGTGGAGTAGTATGTTGCTACCTCACAATATTTGTATGAGATAATAAAAGTCAAGTTATTTGCAATTCTTTAAAGGTAAAACATACATGTAAATAAGGCATTGTTCTTTTTTATAATTTTGTACATCTCAGTTTAGCAAATATATATAATATAGTTACATGGGCTTTGAATTGTGTTTTTATAAACTATGACATTTATAGTATTCAAGTATGTTACCTTCTTTACTTAAAAGTGGACTATAACCAACACAGTTAAAAATAGTGGACTATGTCCAACAGTTTTAAAAAATAGTTGAAGTTTCTAGGTTTCTAAACTCAGCTCAACAAATGCATGGAATTATATAAAATATTTATTTATTAAAGTTAATTAACTTGAATAAAAAATGTAAACAATGCAGTGAAATTCAATTCGTTGTGAAAGGCAAAAATGTAAATGGTTTCGGGCTGTAATAGAATGCTGAGAAAATCCCGAGTGGGAGAGTTAGAGGCATTCAACATGAGCATTGGTCGCCAGGGAGGAGCGAGTGGGAGGGGAAAGGTCATTCCCTAAGATCATTACTCAGAGTAGATCAGGAGGAATGGTTTTATCTTTTATGATTTTTTTTAGGTTAGTTCTTTTTAACCTATAGGCATTTTCTAGCCGTCTTTAAGGACAGCCTCAGGGGGATTCATTAATAATACATACCCTTCTATTTGTAACTCTTTTCTCATTTCCTACTCCCCGAGGTCCAAAGCACATGCACTGTCGTACACCTGGTGAATTTTCTAAGGCTATTTGGAAGAATATTTTAGGAAAGATTAATAATATTATTGAACTAGAGGAGAAAAGACCTCATTGGAGTAAATATATATGTGTCTTTTATTAAAACCTAAAAATCTCCCCTCTTTATTCCCCTTTTTTTATAACCCTTTCACATTGCATCTTGAGTTTTATAACCTGAGTTATCACTTGTAAAATCAAATTGATGACTAAAGGATCATGTGATCATTCATTCTACCAACACTAAATCCAAGCATTCAATCAAAAATGATTCCTCCATCTTTTGTATTTTAAAAAATACTTTATTTGGGTCAGAATAACCCAAATCTCTTCTTAATTAACCATGTCATATAATGTTCATGGACAGCTGCTCGGTGCATTTCTTCCATGTACTTTACAAATACCAGTCTATTCCTTCAAACTCTACATTTTGTTAGTGTCAGGTATCATCTCAATTTTACTAATGAGAGAAGACAGCAAGAGAATTAAAGTAAACAAGAAAAGTCAAAGCTAATTTTTAATGAGAGAGTTAAATGTTACATTAAAACACTCAGATAAATATTGCCAGAAACAGCAAAGACCTGGCTCTTCGGGATGGAGAAAGGAAGCTGGGGTTGAATCTGAGCCTGACTTGAAGCTAGCACACACTACTGCAGAGAAGTTACACTTCTTACACGAAAAAACAGGGTCTTCTGGAAAATCATATCTCTTTAATGCAACAACAGAATATTATAACCAAGTGAGATAGGACACAGTAAAATTTCCGATCAAACACAACTATAGCTTCAGGCATGAATCTCCAAGTTTAATCATGGAGCTTTTGAGAATTGTTATCCTGTGAGCTAAGGTTAGAACTGATTTTGAGGGGGAAAAACAACAACAGAAAAAGAGATGTCTGAGCTTTTGCTTTATTAAGCAATTATACTTGTGAACATTTTTCTTTCCTATTAGTTCTACCAGTTCTGCCCCCTTGTAATTTGAGACTCTGTTATAAGCTGCATAATTATTTAGGGTTGTTATGTCCTCTAGATGAATTAACCAGTTTATCATTTATAAACTATTTTTCTGTATCAATGCTGATATTCTTTGCTCTGTAATCTGCATTGCGTCTGATATTAATGACAACTCCAGCCTAATTTTTGTTTGTAGGTTAGCATGATACATATTTTTCCATTATTTTACTTTCAAACTGTTTGTGTATTTATATTTAAGTGGACTTTCGTAAGCAGCGTGTAGTTGGGTCTAGCTTTTTCATCCAATCTAAGAGTCTCTGAATTTTAATTGAGGTGTTTAGGCCATTTACATTTAATGTTAATATAGATATGATTGCATTAGCACAAAGGAATCAAGAGAAAAACCCTACTCTTTGTGTGTGGGGTTTTTTGTTGTTATTGTTCTGTTGTCCCATATATTCTTTATGCCCCTTTTACTTCTCTTTCTGAATTTTGGGGAGGTTACTTATTTTTAATCATTTATGTTCCATTTTTTAAATTTTTTTATTGTTTAAAGTTTTACATATTTCCCATTTTTCCCCAATTGAACCCCCCATCCATTCCCACCCAGGGCAAGCCCCAAAAGCCCCAGGGTCTGTGTCTATGGGTTATGCTAATATGCATGCATACAAGTCCTTTATATGTTCCATTCTTGTGGGCTCATTAACTATAACTCTTTTGCTTCTTTAGTGCTTGTTAATAATTTATAGGATGTATATTTGACTTATCACTATTGACTTCACAAAAATATTATTGAAGTTTATAATGCATTGCTATTATTTTTTCATTAAATAATCAAATATTTTAAAGGATAAAAATAAGCAAAAGATGTATTGTATATATAACTATGTAGTTAAGCATTTTTTTTGCTCTTGATTCCTTTGTGCTAATCCAGATTTTGGACAGATATCATTTTCCTTTACTCTTGAACTAGTGACCTAGTGCACGAAATTTATGCACATTAAAAGGGAATTAATTAGAGGAAATATTTTAATATTGCTATTTGCCCTTTCTCTATAATAGAAGTGTCAGAGATGAAAGAAAATTAGTAAAATGTATATGAAAACCTTCCTCCTGTCAGAGTCTGGGGCACACCACAGGAACCAGAGTTAAGTCCCTGCACACCCATGTGCACCTCAAAATCGCATGAGACCCAGACCTGGCCAGCCCCACCCCCATCAAGCACTGCCAGGTGGTGGGCATGGCCTCAGGTCGCCTGGCCCAGAGCTGGGCTGGGGGGGCGTGGCCTGAGGTCCCCCTTCAAGCCCCACCAGGAGGGGGGCACAGCCTCAGGTCCCCCGGCCCAGGCCGGGGCAGGGGGCAGACCTTGAGGTCCCTGTCAAGCCCCACAAGGCGGGGGGGCACAGCCTCAGGTCCCCTGCCTCAGTGTCACGCAGCCTCAGGTCCCTGCTGATTGCTCATTAAGGCTCGTTATGGGAAGTCGGCCTTCGCTTTGGGTGCAGCCATCTTGTGTTACGGGATCCCTGCCTCTGCTGTGGGCGCAGCCATTTGTTACAGCATGATGGTCAATTTGCATATTCTCTCTTTATTAGATAGGATGACTTCCTTGTAATGGAGTTAGGTTGGTGATTAATTTTTTTTTAATTTTTGTACAACTAAAAAAGTTTTCATTTTACCATTTGCAGTGAAGATGGAATTCTAGGTCAATAAATTTTATTTATTTTGCTATTTTTATGATATTACTCTATTTTAATATCTCTTGTGTTATCTTGTTTCTGAGAAAACTGCTGTAATCATTATTATCTTTGTGCATCTATACATAATGTGTCTTTTGTCTGTGGTTGCTTTGAAGTTTTTTTCTTTGCTGCTGCTTTTACACAATTTTATTGTATCTCAGTGTAGTATTCTTTATGTTTCTTCTTGAAGTTCAGTGAGATTCTTGGATTTCTGGGTTTTTAGGTTTTATTAAGTTTGGGAAATTTTTGGCTATTAGTTTTCAAGTAGGTTTCCCCCACACACACACACACACACTCTTACTCCTCTTACACATATGCATGGAGCTTTTGGTTGCATACAGCTCACTGATTCTTTGTTCATTATTTTCTGTCATTTTTGTCTGTGTTTCATTTTTTATGGTTATTATATCTTTAAAGCAACTTATTTTTCCCTGTAGTGGCTATTCTGATCTTAATCCCATCTGGTATGTTTTTCATATTACACACGACAGTTTTTATCTCTAGAAGTTTGGTTTGGGTCTTTCCTATATAGTCCACATTCTAGTTAATGTACTCAAATTTTCCTCTACCTTCTTGAACATAAGGAATGCTCTCATCTACAGATTTTTTCATCTATGTCGTTTTGAGTCCATATCTATGTTATTAAATTTTCTCCTTGCTTTGGATTGAATTTTTCTGATTTTTTTCAGATGTAGATGAATGCAATGTAACATACTGCATATTATCTACATTTTGCATGTGTGTTTTTTAGACATTGTATTTTTTTAATTTTGTGATGCTGAAGAGTTCTGCGATTTTTAAAAATGATTCTCAAGTTTTGTTCTAGAATGCAGTTAAGTTACTTGGAAAAATTTTGACCCTTTTGAGGTTTGCTTTTAAGCTATTACATGGTATTAGAGCACTGGTACCATCTAATAGCTTAAGGCTAATTTGCCCTACTATTAAGCCCATTCCTTCTGAGTACACTGCCTAAATTCCCATAAATTATGTGACTTCTTTAAAAACTGGCTTTTAGGAACCCACTTACTGGCCATTATTGAGCAGCAAATATTTTTTCTTGCTAACATCTGGTGGTTCTTTCCCCAGGCTTGGAAAATTCCCCCATAATTTGCACCGATAAACACTCAGATGAATCGTTCAAGAGGGACCCCTGTCGACCTCCAGAACTCTCCTTTTGTGCATTTCTCTGCTCTCTGGTTTTCTTCCTCTCCAACTCCAATTGCTTTGCTTCTCTCAGACTTCCAACTCTATATGCTCACTGAGCTCCCCTTGGGTTCCCCTTTCTCTTCTGCAGCTGGAAACTTCCCCAGGTAATAAGCTCAGGAAATCAGTGGGTTCACTTTGTTTCTCTTCTCCCAGAGACCACTCACCTGATCTGTCTGATGTCCACTATCGGAAAAATGTTTTGTCTGTTTTGTTTTTGTAAGTTGATCCAGGAAGGAGGTAAAACCATTCCCTATTCATCTATATTGATCAGAAGTGGAAGCCCTTTAATGAACAATTAAGCAGTCATTTTATTATTTCAGTATGCCAAAACTTTTAGCTTTTCAAGAGTCCCAAAGATGTCAAACTGCCTTCTATTTCCTGATGTCTGTCACCAATCTCATCAAGAATGGATCCTGTCAGATTGTATTTTTGGAGATAAATTTAACTTGAGTGCTCTTAGAAGCAGGTTTCCTAGCTTGTGGAGAAATGAACCTTTATAACTCCCAGAGTGCATTCTGAGTTCAGTGAATACAATGTAAATTACAATGTTAACCTCAGCATCACCCCTCCCATCAAAATAATTCCATCATGCATGGGAAATAGAAGTTTTGAGTTTATGACATGCGAACACTTTAAATCAGAAATATCAATGCACTTCAGCAGCTCTAGAATAGCTGACATTCATGAATAAAAAATGAATAAGCACCATGTAGAGAACATTTTATTACTTTTAAATGAAGTACATTATAGGTGTTGGTTAACAAATTCTGCTTTGTAGTTTTTGAAGCAGGATGTAAGGAGAATTATGAAAAAATAAATTTTGAACTGAAGTTTGAAAAACCTGATCATAAAACCCTATAGAAATAAGTCATTTAATGGTAAAGAACATAAAAAAGGGAGGATACACTTACCCCTTATTTATTCACAAATATTTTATTCAGAGTATTTATCTATAGTGAGGCAATAGTGAACGCGAACTCCAGCTGAATTTCTGGAGGACATAACGGATCATTGGAAAACCATCTATTGTATGCTTGTTGAAGCACTTCTAGAAGAAAGTCAACTTACCTTGTTTTCGTCATTATTTTGCAATTTTGTTATTTTCACAGGGAATCTCTGCTTATTCTTAAGATAATATCAGTAATTTTACAATACAACTTTATTCTGACAGTTTTAATGAGGGGATTCCAAACGGAATTTCTATGTGAACATGTGTATGTCTGTGGTTTTATCTCAGGGTTGATTGAATATGCCTCTTACCTTTGCTGCATATGGTTCTCCCTGTAAATATTATTTGCCCAATGTCTATAATATTCTAAATATTGTGAATGGAATAAGAACTCTAAGGAATCCAAAGAACAATATATGTTCTCCTTGTTTTCTTAGCATTTCATAATCACTTTGAAATTCACCTTAGTAGGTTTCAATGCTTTTTCTGTTACAGGTGTGGATGGATTCAATACAACATAATGCATAGTATCTGAGTCATAATTTATTTTTCAAATATTCTTGGCCATTGAGTTGACATAGTCAAAACATCAAATGGGTGAATTTTCCATAGTGCAGACAGTTAATACAAAACAAAACAAAATATCTTGTATTAAAAGACCAAATGGTATTTTATGTCTTTTCAATTTCTTACTTATATTGTATATACCTACATATTGAGATACTATGTTGAGAATCGGGAGGGATACTAAGAAATGCAAGGCATATTCTCTGACATATTCTAGGCTCCCAAAGTTTTATGTGTAAATGTAAAAATATTTCTTGAAAAGGATAAATGAGGTAAAATGTTTATATAAGAATAGTATTTGCTTTGTTAGGTAGCTTACATTTGAGGTTGGTAGAAATATTGGCATGAGAATTTTGAGTTTAAGGATGGGTATGATTTATTCTTATGGGAAAAGACATGATGTGGAATGTATAAGACTACAAAGTCAATGAAAAGCAAGGCAGGCATGAGGTCTAGTAAAAAAAAAACACAAAAAACAATACTTGCCAGTGAAAATTCATATAAGGTAGTTGCAGGAATAATGAATAGTGATAACTTGACTCTAAGTTTGGGATGGAATAAAATTGAAACTCTGAGCATTCTTGAATTCATCCATTTCCAAATAATTCTAAGGGTTCATGTTGTGTATTATGGTTATTTTGTTGAGTTACTAATAGATTCCCAAATGCTGAGAACATGTGTGTAATTATGTAGCTAATCAGTAAGTGTCACCCACCACCTAGCCTTTCTTCCCATTGTCAAATATCCATTATTATGAGAAAATCATGTTTTGTATTCTAAAAAGTTCTGGGAAAACCAGAATCCAGGGTTAAAGCAGGAAGCTAAAACTACGTTGTGGCAGTCTTTGATGTTCATACTAGGCCTCTGTAATGTGCAGTTTAATAATGGGAGATAGTCCCTACTTGACTATGTAAAATTGTTATTGGTAAGTGTTCCTTTTCTTCTTACCACAGTCTGTTCTAAAAACCAAGCCATGAAAAAGAAAAGTGATTAACGAATCATTATTTAATTAATTCAAGCTAGTCCTGGGGTATTGTGCCTTATACCTTGGTACTTCTCTTTAAATGCTTTGTTGCATATCTAGAATTTCTCAAGGTGAAGCTCCTGATCTATATATATAAAAGCCTAAGTGACCAAACGACAGGTCAACCAGTCACTGTTATGCGCACTGACCACCAGGGGCCAGACGCTCAATGCACGAGCTTCCCCCTAGTGGTCAGTGTGCTCCCGCAGTTAGCCTCCCTCAGTCCCTCCCCCTGGCCAGCTGGTCCCATCAGCCCCAATCGGGACTGGGCGAGATGGCCCCGATTGGCCCCAGTCACTGGCCAGGCCAAGGGATCCTACCCGTGCATAAATTCATGCACCAGGCCTCTAGTAGTCTTATAAAGACACTTGAAGTATATCTTCTGATACCCTAATTACTTTGGAGAGTCACATTAGAGTGATTCCTGACTTATTCCCCATCTAGTCTTTGCACCCAGTCTTTCTCCCTGTATTCGTGTGTCTTGTGAAGATAAGAATTTTGTTCTCCTTCTTAGGATTATGCCCGGGCATTTAATTGTTTTGAAGGTGGTGGTACAGGGAGAGCAAACTGTGGGACAGATAGTTAAGGTTTAGATAATTAAAATGTATCTAGTTAAGAATTTGAAGAAGTCCACCTTTAAAAATGCCAAGTTACTTCATTCGATAGTGCATCTAAAAATGTTTCTGTTTTTCAGGTTCTCTGCATGTGTGGGTGTGGGTGTGAGGGGCAGGGGATGTTTTAACAATCAATATTCCATCGCAAAAAGGGACATATGTTAGTCATAAAGACTAGTACAGATTAATTAGAAAATTAAGGACAGCAATCGAATAGTATCTATTATTTCTAGCAATGTCTACCCTGAAACATATTAATCAGTTAAGTTATCATGTAGAATATCCAATGTGTAACTTACTTATTACACACTTTATTTCACACCATCATTTGAGAGGGGCCCAGGGTTATACACAGCCCAAAACTTAGAACATTTTAAACATACTGGAAATTTGTTATCTCAAATTCTACTTGCTCAATAGGAATGACCTTTCCCTAAACTAAGCATTTTACTGCCTCATAAGAATAATAATAAAAAAGGTCATGTAGTTTGGAACTAGCTGATTGTGTTACAAATCATTAAAAGAACACATAGCAAGTTGGGTTGTATTTTTGCTGCTTCTTTGTATGTTAATTTATGTAAGAACTAAAAGCAGAACTATAATAAAACGGGCTTTTACCCCTTAAACAGCATGAGCAAACTACTTCTTTAATTAGTAGAGATTAAATATTTGTGTTGGCAGCCTAGAGTATTTCTGAGAAGTCATAGTGTTATAAGCTAAAGGATCGTTTTTTTCTAAAAGCATTTAAGAGAATGTCAACATAGCCTTCTTAATAATTAGCAGAGAAGTGACATTTTAGAAACTATCAGTTGCTTAGCTAAGTCTCTTTGTAAGGGTAGTGGTTTGAATGGGGACCCTGAATAGATATGTCCACCTCCTAAGGCCTAGAACCTGTGAATGGAACCTTGTTTGGAACAAGAGTTTTTGCAGGTAGAATTAAGTTAAGTATTTCTCGATAAGATTATCCCAGATTACTAGGTAGGCCCTAAACTCAAGGGATGTGTCCTTATAAGAGACACACAGAGGAGAGACAGAGAGAGAAGAGGAGGAAGTCCTGTGAAGATAGAGGCAGCCATTGGGGTACGGCAGCTAGGAAGTCTGCGGACAGCCACCCGAAGCCAGGAATGTCACAGCAGGCTTCCCCCTTAGATCCTCCAGGGCAGTGTGGCCCCCGGCCACCTTGCTTTCAGGCTTCTGGCCTTCATAATTGAGAGAGAATAGATTTCTAAATTTAAGTCAGCAAGTTTGTATAGACTGCTACAGCAACCCTAAAAAGATAATACAAAAAGGTGACTCGATCTTCATTGTTTTTTCTCAATCTCCTTCTGAATTTAAAAAGAAAAAAAAATTCTGGAGCTGGTGCCACCTACTTTCTAAAGCATCATGACCAATATTAAAAACTGAAAAATTGAAAAATAACTCAACGCAAAAGCGATGTTATGGGTGAAAGAAACCAATACAGTGACAGGGAATGGCCACGTGAAAAGATTCTTGGGAGTGAACGTAGGTGAATAAGATGGTTCTAACTTCGTAATCAACAGCAATATTACCTCAGTTAGCCGAAGGCTTTGTGTTCTTCTGGCTGGTCAGCCACACCTCTTATGTCAATGTCCAGAAGAAAATTAGGAACTGCATACAAATTGTGCATTCATCTGTCTACCTTTTCTGCAATGTGGCCAGGCCTCTGTTTTCCAGCAAGAGACAGAAATGAAACTTGGATGGACTTACAATGAATTTGCACAGGCCTTTTTCTCCTAAGAGCAAAGCACATTTACAGCAATGAAACGAAATTCTTTTTTTAAAAAATATACAGAGCCAGGAATTATGCCCACAAGAATAAAAGCAAGTGATTTAACTTTATGGTAATTTAATTCACAAGGTTTACACACCAATTAGTCATTTCTGAGCAGAAATCAGAGAACATTATACAAAGACTGAGCAAAACTGTACTTATGGAGAGGTTATAGGATTGGGGCAGAAACTTGATGATTTTATTTTTATCCTTGACCCTATTCCTATCATAGTCCTTTCCTACCATGTAACCTTGTGATCATGGGTAATCATTCAGTTCTCCACCATTTTATTTTTTTTCAAGTCCCTTGAATGATGACCACACCATCTTTTATTATTTGAACTTGCAGTGAAACATTAGAGCTGTTTATTTTGACAATTGAGGGTGTGTGTTTAATGACATATGGAAACCAAAAGCATGGACACATATATTGTCAAATGGAATATGTTTAAAGAAGTTTTGATGTGTAGTAAGTGTTTCCATCGCTTGGCAATGGAGGGTGAAATTGTATCTTGTCTCTCTTGTGGCTCTGTTTGTCTGAATGGAGGGGGAGCGACTTTGAAGTTCCAAACACAGTGCACACATCACAGCGATTTATCTGTTGTCTGTCAGGTTACTTTGAGTTTGTGTCAGGGTGTCCTCACTCTGTCACATGAGCATAATGAGCACTCCTGGTCTTGGGAAGAGCAAGTGTGAGCCGGGGGGGTTGGGGGGGTGGGAAGAGATCCCATCAGTGTAGTGGAGGAAGAAGTTATTTTTGAAACAAGTATCATGTAAGTTCAGGAAACAAAATCTGGAAAAGAGTATTACTATAAATTTTAACCCTTTGCACTCGCTTGCTTTCGAGTCACACTCGACATCCGAGTGCAAAAGGTTAAATCTTTTTCTAATGTGAACACTATACTTTTATTGTCTGTGAACTATATTTTATGTTAGACTTTAGGAGAAAGCAAAAAGGATAATTGATATTAATAATGTTCAATAAAATAAGAATCCTATATAATAAAAGCCTAATATGCTAAGTGTCCAGTTGGCCAGTCAACTGTTCAACCAATCAAAGCGTAATATGCTAATGATATGCTAAGGCTGCTCAACTGCTCACTATGATGTGCACTGACCACCAGGGGGCAGGCGCTCCAATGGGTAGGTTAGCTTGCTGCTGGGGTCCAGCTGATCAGGACTGAACAAGATGGGCCAGACATGCCCTGGAGCCCTCCTGCAGTCCCTACCTGGCTGGCCAACCTCCATGTCTCTGCCAGCCCTGATCGTGTACTGGTGGGGTCCCTTGGCCTGGCCTGTGCCCTCTCGCAATCCGGGATCCATGATTCTCTCTCATCATTGATATTTCTGTCTCTCCCTCTCCCTACCTCTCTGAGATCAATTAAAAATATATATTTTTTAAAGTTAAATGACTTGCACCAAAACTCTTTGCAAGTGATAGACCTGGACTCAAACTTCCTGACTCACAAGCATTTCTTGACCTCTGTACAAAATTACAGTAGGTTAAGTACCATGACTAAGCTATCTTTAAACATTATCTAGCAAATGGAGCCAACCCCTTTGAAACTAATTTTCTGAAGTCTAAGTTATTTCCCCACAGCCATCTAGTACTTGAAGAATTCTTCGGGAGTTTCTTGTTTGTTTTTCACTAAAACTGCAGAAGTTTGAAAGTTTACTTTTCTGACCTTACCTTTCTTTGTGTATATGTCTCTCTGTGAGTTTCTCTCTCACACATACACACATGCATACACACACACACTCACACGCACCTTAGGTCTCTTTATGCCTCTTTTTCCAGTATCTAATATGACTTTTTCTTACTTTTCAGTTAAAGTTCCCCACCTCAGTCATGCAGAGTTGCCCATAATATAGAGAAAATGTATGTAATTCATATTCAATTTAAATTATATTTTGAATTCAATAATGATGGCTCTTATAATAACTTCTAAGTAGAACAATTTATTTTCTCTATAAATGAGTTACTCCTACATCTGAGTGTAGCCACCAATGCTTTGCCTGGTTTCCCCGAAAGTCAATGAGCAGACTAGGTGTAGTTTTTATTATCAAAGAGATACCTAGTAGAGGTACAAATATAATAAACAATTTTTCAAGATCATTAACATTATAATAATAGCCAAATAGGATTATGTGGATAAGTCTATTTGGCTAATGAGACCGAGTTATTGGAGCATTAGTGTGTTTGGGGTTTAACAATGTAAATCAGCAACTCAATCAACATATATCCAGTGCCAAGAGAGAAACAATATTGCTAATTATGGCTGAATAGAAAGAATACTGGTCTTGGAATCATAGACTTAACTTCGAATCTATTATTATCCCTTCTTTTTATTATCTTGGAGATTATTGAAAAATAATAATCTCTCCAAGCCTCAATTTCTACATCGCCAAATTAGAGATAGAATGACACATTTTTTTAGGTTATTAGGGAAAATACATAAAATCACTTAACAAATATTTTTACAAAATTGTTACTTCGTATTTCATATTTAATGAAAAATCATCCCTGTTTTCTCATGGACACATAGCTGCAAGCTTGGCTGGAAATGTAATCTTTATTTGACCGAGACATTGGAGTATCAGATTTTCATGGATTTTCTTATTGAGGAAGAAGTGGAGAATGGACAGAGGGAGAACTCTGTATTAGACAGAGATTTCCAGAGAAACAGAACCAATGGGAGATATCTGCAAGCTTGAGACCTGGGAAAGCCAGCAAGTTAATTCAGTCCATGTTCATGAGCCTGAGAATCAGGGAGCTGATGGTGTACATCCCAGTCCCAGGGCAGGAGAAGATGAGGTGAGATGCCCCAGCTCATGCAGTCAGGCAGGAAAAAAGGGTGAACTCCTCCTTCCTCCACCTTTTGTCCCATTCAGGCCTTCAGTCGAGTGATGATGCTCACCGCACTGGAGAGGGCATTGTGCTTCAGCCCACCACTTCCAGCTCATGTCATCCAGAAATGCCCTCCCAGGCACACCTAGAAATTACTGTGGAAACCCTGTGGCCAGTCCAGTGGGTCCATACAACTAACGATCACAAACACTAGGGGTTTGCCCTACTATATCCACCATGTTACAAAATGCAACGTGACGTGGAGAATTCAAAATTCCCAACTGTTCTGAAAGATTGCCACATAAATAAAGTAAAAATAAATGCAGGTGGTGATTTGGGGGGAAATATTTCTATTATTATTGTTAGTTGTTTCCTACCCCTTATTTTTACATATATGTGCAAATAATGTTATAACATCTCAATTTTCCAGATTTACCATCTTGATTTCCCACACACGTTATTTTATAAATTAAAAATATATGTGTTAGACATAGTCTTGAAGTCTCACACAGCTTCCCCCACATGCACATAAACACACACTCACTATTATATCCCTTATGTTGGTGGAGATTTGTCCTATGTTAGTCAGCAAACGCTCTGAATTCTACCCTCAAGAATAAAGAAAATACAGTAAACTTGTCATTTCCTGAGTGAGCATCAACACTCAAACCCCGGGATGAGGGCCCAGCTCGTCCATTACCAGATCTAATGGTTTTTGAAGGAATCGGTTCAGAAATCGTTCCAGCTGACGGGTAAAGGATGATACCAGGAATGTGTGAGTGTTCTAGTATTGAGTATTGGTTAAAACACCCATGAATCAGGTGTTGTCCTTCCTATTTGTAATCATAAGCAAAAAATGCATCCCGTCGGGGGGAGCCTTGTGAGAATTATTCATTGGAGAATCAGTCAACCACAGAGTCCCCTGAAGTCGCAAAGGCTGGGAGGACAGTGGGCGATCGCTTGGGGAATTGATGGGGCCAGCATGAGCATCTTTCACGCCCCACAAAAGAAATACAAGGAACAGAATGACAAAGCTGGAGTCATTACCGATTTTATGTTCCCGCTTATGGAGGAAGAGCTGCTCTCCAGCAGATGACTTGGCGTTATCACAGGAACTTTCTTGCAGGAGAATCACTTAGGAGGAAACTTCAAATAGATATCGGGGGGGGGGGGGGGGGGGGGGATCCAGATGCTACCAGCCAGAAGCAGTTTGACCTTGGCAAAGATATTTTTCTTCTTGAATGTCAATTTTTCATCTTTCATTCCCTTCACTTAGCCAGTCCTTTTTATTCATTCAGCAAAAACATCTTGAAAGATTTTTATTTGCTACATGCCAGAAATGATGGTAAGGCCCTGGGAGTATAAAATAATAAAAGTAAAAAACGGCACGTGCCTTCAGTGTGAATAAGGATGCTCCTGTCCCGTGGACAGTGAGTGGATGCTTTAAAGGAGCGAGCACAGTTCGGAAACCTCCTGAGAGTCATCTCATTCTCCTTTGGAAAAACTTCCCATGGATTGTCTCTAGTGGTTCCCTCCAACGACAGTGGTTTTGATAACAGACTCATTTACCTGATTTCAGCAAGACACACGGCCTCCCGGCGAGTGGTGTGTTTCAGGCGTGGCCTTCTTTACATCCTGGATGGCTGTGTGACTAAGATCTGCCAGTGCACTTCAGTACATGTGGCAGCGCCATCCTTGGGCTTTGCATGAGCACATGTGAACACCCTGAGCAGCTCCCCTGCTCCCTGGCTGGGAGAGGACATGGAGTTAGACTCAGAGAAGGAGTCACAGATTGGCAGGGCCAGATGACCCACACTGGACTGGTCACTTTTAAACTATCACCTTTATTTTACTTAAACTGCTGTATTTGGGTTTCTTGATGATACGCAGCTTGGTCTGTATCGTAATGAATACATTGTATTTGTGACCGATACAGTTCCTACCCTATCTGTTCTCTTGAATCCAGGAAAGAACATCACTTGTTCACAGTCATCACTGAAAAATATTTCTTATTCATCTTTTAAGCTAGCACTGGATTATTGAACGATCTCTCTAATTACACTTACTACTTTATTAGTTTTACTTTGAGTTCTATTATAATAATTACAGTGCAGGAAAAATTGCTTAGGTTCACAAAGGGAAAAAAAATATTAGTCTTTGTTCATAGCCCTCCTACTTCAAGTAATGCCCAATAAAATAAAATTGTTGAACAACAAAATAATTAGAGTATTGTTTGGGATTCTTGCCCCCTCACAAATGGATAAACTGCTATTATTTACTTCTCTTTGCTTGCAACCTTTCAGCAGAATTTTCCAAAATGGCAGCTGTATTACTATCCATATCACTTTAAAGCAATCATGTACAAAGTTGTCCGTTAAAACAGAAATATATATGAGGAATGTTATAATTCCATAAACTATTTTGCTGGGACTAATAAACCTATTTTGCTTCTTATTTCACTGACTTTCTGATATTTATAGCTTTTTTTTTTTTTACTTTTCTCATACATCCACTGACTATTACTGTTAATGCTGACATTTGTTTGGCTCTTGGCTCAGCTCGTTTAAGTCCATTTGATTTTGTTTAATTTTTTTCCTCTCCCTTTCCTCCCTACTCATCCCAAGACATCCTGAGTTGGTAACTAAAATACTAGTTGATTTTCTTGATAACTTAGGTCAGAGGCTATATTTGTTTATGAGCTAGTGGCCTAATGCTATAATCCTTGTACCATTTTTCACTGGTAGCTATTTTCACTGTTTCTTTATTCTTACCCAATTATTCCAACTTCATTTCTTCATGTTTTATTAAAGCGTGGATTATAAATGACTTCATAGCCACCTTTGAATTATCATTAATTCAGTCTTTTTCCATTATTAACAAAGTTATTTTCCATCTAGACCTCTTCTCTTGAATTGAGTATTAAATAAGAAATCCAAAATTTAGAGCACAGAATTAAAAACCATGAGTACTTCAAGTCTTATCTGTTGACGCAATCATATTGCCATGAGGGTAGAAATTAATATGTGTATAAGAAATTGAATCAGATACAAGGCTAATGCTTTATTTTTAACTTCAAGTGAAATATATGTATTCAAGTTATTAAATTATGCTTCAGCCCAGGCTATAGAGTCATAGTAGATATTATAGTGCATTGTTTCACATTTGAAGAGAACAAAAGCAACAGGAGCCCTCATATTGAATCTACTCCATCTGCCCTTGGCATTGTCCACAAGACTTTAGTAACTATGGCAACACCATGGGAGAAAAAGGTAACCAGAACTTCTATATAGGTATGCTGTCCTACATGGGAGCCACTATCCACATGTGGCGACTTAAGCTGAAATATATTAAAATTAAATAAAATGAAAGAAATCAGTTCACCATTCATGCTACTCACATTTCATTCTGCTCAAGAGCCAAATGTGGCTACTGACTGCCATCATGGATAGCATAGAAATGGGACATTTATATCATCCCAGAAAGTGCCAGGGGACAACAGTTTTATGATATTTAGTGGGTTACCTTAGATGGGAGTTAGTCTGAAGATAATGAAGAAAGCAGAAAGAGCAGTACATAGATGACAACTATGATTCCAAGTACACACGTGTATGTGTGCAGGCTGCATGTCACCTGAATGTTTGGCTGTCATCTACTTCATATATTGGGTAATTAAAGGTCAGTATGCAGATAACAAGAGACATTGCCCAGATGAAGGCAGGAACTTGAGTGACAGATTGATCCAGTGACTTTGATATACACACAGGTGGACACACGCACACAAAGTCTCAGACACTGAAGAGAAAGGTAAAATCAAAGTGTAAAATAATAGTTACCATGACATATGTTAGTATACCGTGATGTAAGGAGAAAATTAAATGGTATCTGTGTGATGTTGATACATATTACTAAGAAGTGAAAAATTCCCTTCTGGCTCTGCTTAAAGTGAGGCATGGTGAAGAACCGAAATTATTTGTGTCTTGGGGGGCTGCAGAGTAGATTTTTGTGGATGACCTGCTGCCCTCCCATCCTGCCAGCAGTATTGGAATAAATGCTCATATATGATTCCAAAAAAGTTAGTTGTGTCTTGTGCCATATTTCTACTTGGCCACTTAAAGAACGTGTAAAGCATCTGGGCCTTTGCCCACACTGTCTTCCTCGGTCTTTACTCCACAGTGACCCATGGGTGGGCTTGCAAATAGGACAGCCTGGCTCTGATTGGAGCACTGCTACTTACTGAGCTCCATGACCATCACCACGCCTGCGTTTTCTGGTCTGTGGAGTAGACATCATTGAGCCCACTTCGTAGGGCTCCTGTGAAGGTAGGCATGGCAGCGTTGGTATCTGGTGCAGCCAGGCCCCTAAACAAGGACTCCAGTCATTGTATGGTCTTCTGCTCTCTTTCCTCAGCACCTTGTATCTATGTATATTCACATCATTCTTTCTCTTCATGTCTTGTTTTCTGTTCTACTTCCTCGCTCCCTCCCTCACTCCCAGAAACTCAAGGAAGTGAGTGGAGAGGAAGGCAGGGAATAGACCCAGGAACTAAAAGAAAAGGAAAAGGAAGCGGACAAAAGGAAGGGATGCAATCCTTTGTAAAAGGGAGGGATATGCTTCCCCTTTGAGTTCCTAACCAAAGCAGTTCATTTATTTACGGTTCATTTTATGTTTATCTATTTATGCTAAGGAGTCAGTTTGATTGGCTTTTTAAACCAAAGCAATGGTCTCTTTGCTTGAATTAACTAAATGAACAGCATCTGCGTTTCTTATTCATTGAGCCCTTAGGCGGTCATATAATATTTCCACCTTTTCTTTGATTTAATTCAATTTTTTCTTCGAGAAAGGTGAACAAGAGGGGGGAAAGCTGTATGTTTGGTTATACTGTGTCCGTTACTTTCCTGATGTGAGGCTTTGCTGAGAAATCCTCTCACTGAAGCTCCACCTGCAAAGCTGCTTGCAGGGATCCCTAATCGAAGCATTTGCCCAATCATTTCTCTGTCTCTGAGGGCTCTCTGCCAACGCACCTCACCACAGAAGCAGGAGGGATGCGTCTTCTCTTCTAATGGGTGACCAAGGCTGCTCTGCAGAAGGGTCCAGAGGAAACCCCAAATCGTCTAGTCCTGGCACTAAGGAGGGAGGGGCAAACCTGAGCACACGGAAGGCCCTCGACTCTTCCTGTGTCTTCTGAGGCTGAGATGATCACACCTGGATCGGCACCTTCACTTCTAAAACGGACATGATCATTCTTGTCCTAACTTCTTTATAGCATCACTGAAATCATGGATGAAAAGTCTCACGATCAAACTGAAAATCTAGGAGTCATCCTTGATATTTTCCTCTCCCCACTGTCCTTCCAAAGAGAGTGACGTAGTGTGCTCTTCACACCTGTCCTTCGCTCTTCGTTTGCCCTACACACCTCAGTCCAGGCCCTTGTGATCTTTGCCTAGGCAATTACAGTAGTCTCTGTCGGTGGCATACCCACATTCAACATCTTTTTCCATCTTTCCTGGGCTACGGAGCTCTGAGGAATTAATTTCCCTGAAAGTGCAATCTGAAACTTGTTCAAAATGTTCTTCAACTCACCAGCTCTTACTCAGTAAAAGGCAAGTAGTACAGAGGGTGAGGCAGAACTTTGGGAATTAGAATTCTCCCTCTTACCTTTAAGAGGGCAATCATTATTCATTCATTCATCAAATATACACTGAGTACTTACTGTATGCCAGACACTGGATTAAGGTAAGACTTAAGTAAAATAGGGGAAGTGAGGCTGTTAACCAAGAACCTAATTAAGCATCCAACAAATGTTACTATTACTTATAAGAGACAGAGAAGGAGAAGGGAGAGGAGAAAAAGGAACTGTCATGGTCTCCAAGTTCTGATCCTAACCAGCCTCTCTGAGCTGTTCACTTGCATCTGCTTATTCCCTTCTTTCTCCTCAACCTTTCTTCATCAAAAGAGTCAGAAAAACGTCCATCTTCTCCATAAAGCCTCTCTGGTTTCAGAATACTTTGCTCTAATATTTTTTTAAAAATCTAATACAGCTTCTACATTAAAACATTCATCAAGACAAATAAGGCTTTTTTTAAAAAAATTCTTACGTACCCTAGAAAATTTATAACCATGTCTTACATACAGAATATCTTCAGTGAAAATGGATGAGTGAATAAGCAAATGAATGAATGAAGAATACTTGATTCTGACTACGCAAGTGGGAGCAGGGAATGTGACACAATCTCTTTGGATTCATTTTTAAATGACCCTACAGATATCAGAATGGGCAGTATGGAGTCAACAAATCTGAGTTCTAGGTTCAGCTTGACTGGGGGCTTGTTATTTAACACTTACTAAGTAATTTATCCTTTCTGGTCGAATGCATTCATCAAACAACAAATATTTGTTAAGTATCTTCTATCTGCCAAACACTGAAATATTTCTTGTAAAGTTTATTTTTACCTGATTTCCTCCTTGGTAGATTAAGTA
Source organism: Cnephaeus nilssonii (assembly GCF_951640355.1). NCBI lineage: Eukaryota > Metazoa > Chordata > Mammalia > Chiroptera > Vespertilionidae > Cnephaeus > Cnephaeus nilssonii. The sequence goes on from NC_137082.1 coordinate 86,371,451, forward strand.
AAAATTTGCCTTGGTTATTTTTTTGGACTCAAATACTTCCTCACACAGACTAGCTGAGTATCTAGTACCTGCAAGATAGATCAATGAACAAGTCATGTTATAAATCTGACCATTATTTGGACAGTGTTCCTATTTTTAAAAGGGGTACTAGTTAGATTAGCTACTAATTAAATTTGCAAAAGAGTATATATAATGAGTTAAAATTGAATATTGTATGTGTTACATAAATTGCATCTTTTTAAAAAATATTTACTGTTGAAAGTATTATATATACCCACCTTTTCCCCTCATCAACCCCCTCCAGGTTACCCCTGCCCCCTACCTCAGGCCCTCACCACCCCACTGACTGAGTCCCTGGGTTATGCATATATGCATACAAGGTCTTTAGTTGATTACCTCCCACCCAATCCTCCCTCCCCCACCTTCCCTCTGAGATTGCACACTCCGTTCCATGCTTCCAATTTGCATCTTTCTTGAATATGAATTGTAATTGCTCATTCCTTAAAGAGATCAGTGCAATCAACTGTATTTGCTATCCACCCACTGCACTTAATTAAACGATTTGGATCCAGTGAGGTCAAAGGTTTCCAGTAGCATTTACCATCTGACAGCGATCCGATGGCCTGTGCTCTGTGCATGTAGTAGCCCAGGTTCACTGCAGTGAGCAGGCATCTGCATTAGGAAAGCAGCTACCACTCTAATTTTCTCTAATTGACGTGTTGGCGATGCTAGCAGAGAGGGCAAGAGATGCAGGGACATGGAGACGAGGCCCTGACAAGCACTTGGCATGGACAGGGCCACTGAGCTAAGTACATACATAATCTGTAATGAATAAAGGACTATGGGCTGTCAATCTGGCATGTGCCAGTGGCATTTAACTCACATAAAATATTAATTAAAAATAATGATGTTCTCACTGGATTTGTTACCCAGTACAACATCTTGGTCTAGCCCTGGAGGAGCTATCTGCAGGTCTCTTGATTCATTCCTCTGTCCCAAAAAACCTCATTCATCTCACTATCTTTAGGCAAGTCTCAACACACGCTCTTAGAATAATGGGCCTTTCACCTACCAGATCTCTGGGGAAGGAGAACCAAAAATTCTCCCTATTAGTGATTGCTTGTCTTTACAGCCCCTATAATCAATAAATGTACATTTATTCCCCCCTCTCTTCCCAGCTATAAAGAAGATACTAGCTAGGAACCATCTATTTTGGATGCTCAAAGAATTAAGTATCTCTTTAGCTTCCTTTATCCCAAGCCAATGTATTATGTAAGAAAGACTATGATGAAAATCTGGTCAATGATTTGAAATCTGTTGAATTACTCAGAATATCCATAATTAAAAATAATTCCCATGGACATCTACAAAAACAAAACACAAGTTATTTCAGTATGATTCTTCACAGTACATTAAAATAATAAAATGTTGCTGCATTTTATTTTTCAGAGGCAAGTGATACATTTTTAAGCCTACATATCTACAACATTTTAGCAAATCCAAAAAATAAATTTACTGTCATAATTGTCACTAAGTGTAATTCTGAACAATGGGCTCTGACCATAATTAATGATTAATTCATTTGGAATTCATTATGGTAATAGTAAGTGTGCTTAGCTCATTTGATGCTTCTATAGAGGGAGCAATTTTAGGCAATTCTTTTGTGATTTACTGGTTTTGAAGTTGAAGAGCTCTGAGCATGTGCAGGAAAGTAGCTCCACATTGCTCTCTAGTGGTGCGCTGGTAAATGACACCCTTCTTTTATATGGGGAGAAAACCCTCATTCTCCTTTGCTCCCCATTCACTTTCACAGCATTTTCCCCCTCAGTACAGACTCAAAGCATTTTCTCCCTCAATACACACTCAAGTGCGACTCTATGACAATATAAAAGGGGATCAAAGCAATATAGTCCTCCATCCACCATTAACCAATAACTGATTAATGTATTTATTGCTGTCATTCAGGCTGATTCAGTATTGGATCAAGCTTTATTGCAGCATGAAAAGATCCTCTTGCTTTCTCAGTAGATCAAATGCAGTTTGACAAAAGCACAATACTGAGGCCAGAGAGAGCAAAAGGCAGGTAGGATATGAAGGGCATAAATAAAAGCACCTTGAAAAAGCTACAACAAAGGGTTATGGAGTTGTCCCAGACCTTTTATTTCCTACTAGAGGCCCGGTGCACGAAATTGTGCATGGGGGGGACCCCTCGGGGGATGTCCTACCGGCAGTTGGATATCCCTCTCACAATCCAGGACTGCTGGCTCCTTACCGCTCACCTGCCTGCCTGCCTGACTGCCCCAACCACTCTGCCTGACTTCCTGATGCCCCTAACTGCTCTCCCCTGCTGGCCTGATCCCAACTGCTCTCCCCTGCCGGCCTGATCCCCCTAACTGCTCTCCCCTGCTGGCCTGATCACCCTAATTGCTCTCCCCTGCTGTTTGATTGCCCTAACTGCTCTCTCCTGCCAGCCTGATCCCCCTAACTGCTCTCCCCTGCCAGCCTGATTGCCCCTAACCGCCTCTGCCTCAGCCCCACCACTGTGGCTTTGTCCAGAAGGACGTCCTGAAGGTCGTCTGGAAGATGTCTGGTTAATTAGCATATTACCCTTTTATTAGTATAGATGTCACTCTGTGTTACTTTAGAAAGAAATGAACTCACCTGAACCTCAAATTACATACTGATGGCAGGAAAATACTGGACCAAAAGGTGTCCAAGACCCCTAGTCAATGTGGTATTCTTTTACCAGTTACAACTCCATTGCACATCTGTTTACCTTTCCTGAGGCTAAGCCATTACCACTTTTTATTTAAATTTAAAATTGGTCTCCCCGAACTTATTCGTTATTATAACTCATTAACTCAACATCAAGTAAATGATAAAACTCACAGTCTTTGCCAGGGTCCCCTATACCATGGCTTGACCTCAATGGAAGAAGCTGCCATTACTCAGACAATGAGAGACTGGGCAGGCTTCAGTCTTAGCAAGAATCAGTATTGAAATGGCCAGCGCCTCACATTTGCTGTGGAGAGAGATGAAGAAATGGTGGCTGCCGCTCAGGAGCCAGACAGCAGATAGATGAGGTGCACCGGCTGGAATTCTAACCAGGAAAATGAGAATCAACCAGTTAAGGTACTTTTCCTTTTCTTTTAACTGAGAAATAATATCCGAAAGATCTAAAAGCCAATAGTGCAGAAATGCTAGAGAGGCCTTGACAGAGTCTGTGGTCTAAGGAGGTGTACCAGATAAACGGGCCAGCTGGGAGGTGGGGCAGAGAGGTGAAGGCATCAATGCAGTGTCTCATGGACCATGCTGACCACCTCATTCTTCAGCTGTTAACTGAATAGAAAGTTCAGAGTTTCTGATCAAGTTGGTCTTTCTTCATTCTGGATTCCAATCTGCACAGGAGATGTCCACAGAAAGCAATCTAATCAGTTTGATTAATGAGCTCTGCTTTATTTTCTATTTACCCTCCTTATCACATTATAGTTTCTAATTTGTTGCTGTTGATCCTATGGTTAAAGAAGTTTAGGCCTTTTTTCCCCTATTTTATGCATGAATATCTATAGGTAGGGATCTGAGGTCATAGACTAGTGGCCATGCGTTTAGATTCAATACAGAAATATATACTTACTTTGCCAGTTCAAGTTTGTTTTGTTTATTTAAATTGTTTGCCAACATTTGAAAAATTTGGTGATTTCACATAAAAATCTGGATTTCCAGAAAATCTGTCAACACTGGGACCTCCTTCCTTCCACATGCTAAGGAATAGAGGTGGCTCTGTTCCTTGGGTGAATTACTGCTGAGCATCCTCTCTGCCCTATTACCTCATACACTGTGGCCAAATTCTCTCTCTCTCTCTCTCTCCATCCCTCTCTTACACTTAAAAACAAAATAAAACAATTAAAGCCCTAACTCCTAAGCAGAGTTTTAAATTTCTTAACTGTCTCTCTCACTCCCTTGAGAAACAAAAATATAGATAAATGCACATATTTAGTATGTGTATAATAGGTGAAACCAAATGCAGTTTGAAACACAAAAAGGCAATTTTATTTGGCTTGAACCTAATGACAATGTTTTGCATTGTAGTTGTCTAGATAAAGCCTATGTGTCAAAGCAAATTTAAGTCTTTATTCCAATAACTATAAAAGATATGTTTCCTAGTAGAAAAGTACCAAAAATACAAGTTGACCTCCCTACTTGTATTTTCAACATTTCCTGAAATGTTTACCATTCTTTTACCTCTAAATCCTACTCATGCCTCCAGCCTTAGTTCCAAGACCATATCTTTGATGACCCAATTCCTTACTAATTTTTAGACCTCTGAACTCATGTAGTATTCATAAATTGTAGCACTCACTTTACTGGTCAATTTTATGTAGTTTTTTCTTATTTTCTCTGTCCAGAATTATGATTGTAACCTGACACAGATGTCCATCTTTTATCAAATATTCTTGGATCTCCAAGAGCATTTAACACTTGCTGACTGATTACTCTCTTATAAATAAACTACTTGGACAACAAAAAATAATAAATGAATATCCCTTATACATGAAGTAGTTCACTGAATAGATCCCCTTTAGTTACATAATATGTAATTTTATTTTATTGTTTGCTATATTATAGCTCTTGTGTTATTGTGCTTTGAAATACCAATAACTTTAACTCTAATATTTAGGTCATAAAATTTTATGAAGAAAAATTTCATCAACTTTCAAAGAACACTGTCAGAGATAAATTCACTCATTTTAAAAGCTTTGTTATTGTAAAATAAAACTCAGATACAGAAAACCACAGACAACAAATGTGTAGCTCAATAAATTGTTTTAAGTTGGAGTTAAACCTTTTTTTCCCTCTATTTCCTATAGACTGGCATTTGGATCTAGAGGTTTAATCAGACTAAATCGTTTTTATCTTTTTGGCAAGACTCTAGAGCAAGCATGTCAAACTCATTTATTTGGCCCATGTTAGCCTTTAACTTTGACATGCTTGCTCTACTGGGTCTTGTGCTTTTTGATTGGTAGGAACATGATATCTAGATGTTTCTACTTTGCTCATTGGGGCTGAAAACTAGCAGTATTTGAATTCTATTACTGGTCTTATAAGTTGGAATAATTTATAAGGAGATGCTTTCCCTCTTATGCAGTTGTTTGCACAGAGTTTATTTAAGAAAGACACATTAAATATTTGATTTTTTTACCCAGTTTTCAAGATAATAATTTGGTCGTCTGTCAACCTCACAATGAACCAACTCTTATTATTTTAAAAAATGTCTTTATGGAATCACTGGTTTGTAAGCCAGTTCCATGGTATTTATATTTTATTTTTAAAATATATTTTTATTGATTTCAGAGAGGAAGGGAGAGAGAGATAGAAACATCGATGATGAGAGAGAACCACTGATTGGCTGCCTCCTGCACACTCCCCCACTAGGCATCATGCCCACAACCTGGGCATGTGCCCTAAACAGGAATCAAACTGTGACCTCCTGGATCATAGGTCGATGCTCAATCACTGATCCACACCAGCCGGGTTCACTGTGGTTTTAATTTGCATTTCTCTGACGACTACTGACAAAGGGATTAAGCAAAACAATAACAACAAAAACCCTCATAGACACAGACAACAGTATGGTGATTACAAGAGGGAAATGGGGTGGGGAGAGGTAGAAGAGGGTAAAGGGGATAAATGGTGACAGAAAGAGAAACTTAACTTTGGATGGTGAATACATAATACAGTATACAGATGATGTATTACAGAATTGTATACTTGAAACCTACATAATTCTATTAACCAATGTCATCCCAATACATTGAATAAGAATTACACACAGAGAGGTATATATCTTAATGAACTTATCCATTTACATGTAGTTGGTGGGTTTTAATCCATTGCAACTTTTTTCTTTATGGAAGCTCAGATTGTCCCAGTCTTTGGTCTGTGGAAGCCCCTTCAGGTTGGTTTGTGAAGCCATTTGACGTGAGCCTATTAGTCTTCGGTTGTTTCCTTTCTCTCTGATATTCCAGGATGTTTCAGGCTCAACTGGGATGAGCCTGAGTCATCTCAGACCAGAATCAACCTGCTCTCCAATAAGCCCTTGCTTCTTGCAGAGGGAAATATGTTTTCAAAATCCAGGTCTTGGTGTGGAGATGCTTTTGGTTATTAAGTCTGTTTCTAGACTTTTCGATGGACAGAAATAAAACAGAGATAAAATACCTTTAGGGTTTAAACTGGTTTTTCTAAATAAATTTTTGGAACACAGTACTTTACGTAACCTTTCCTATTTTAAATCTGTATGTTGTTCCATCCACATCAAGAACTCGGTTCTCAAGGACACAGGGGATGATAGAGTTAGAATTTGTTACGATTACACATTTGCTTTATCCCATATTATGTTGGTCTCAGAATAACAACAATCATAGTACCACCATAAATAATAATAATTGAAACGTTTTTGCATATGCCATCCCTATTTTCCCTTACTTTTGTCTATGGTTGTAATATATCTTCAAAAGCAGACTATGTAGCCCTACAAGATAAAATATCTCCCTCTTAACCCTCACTTAGTCTTAGTTCATTAAATTTATTGTTTACCAGTTAGCTCAATATCTCCCCTGGTTATTTCAAATGGCTAAAACTCATTTCCTAGTAGTTTTCAGGATCAAAGGAACAATATCCTGATTACTTATAAGTTGGTAACTTAGTTTTCATTTTGTATTGTGTTCTTGTTTTATTTATTTGTTCCTCTTAATACCCTCCACTTCTAAAATTATTTTTTTCACTTATATATAATTCTTGAGTTATACCAATTTGTTTCTGAGCTTTTTCTAATTCTGTGTTGATCTTGCATTTTTGGCGTTTTATTTTCTTAATGTTTGTTAGCTCATTTTGAAATAGTAAATTGCAGATTTGATAATTTTTTGTGTATTTTTTATCCTGAGTGTGTGTGTGTGTGTGTGTGTGTGTGTGTGTGTGTGTGTGTACTTGTCTACAGGAATGATATTCTCCTGATTTTATTTTGTGTGATATTTATCCTCAACAGATTTTTGTGTTTCTTTTTCCTGTGCTCCCAGAAGTTCATTTGCTTTTCTCAACACACAGAGCTCCTCTCCTGTTGTTTTCATTAGACCAGGGCTCATGTCTCAGCACAGCAGAGCCTGTGGGTCAAGCCTGGCCCAAGTCCTGTCTGTGCTTGTTTGGGTCCCACTGAACTAAGAATGGTTTTCATAGATTTGAAGTTTGAAGTACTGTGTAAACAAACAAGACAAACACGAATATGTGACAGAGGCAGAGTGCTCTACAAAGCTAAAATATTTCTTCTCTTCGCCCTTTATAGAAAAGTTGGCCAACCCCTGATAAGCACTAAAAAGTATGCACCTCTTTCCTAAGTTTTGTGATGATTCCTCTTTCCTACTTGTATCTGTATTTTCTCTTCCCTTCATTCCTATTGCTTCAAATTTTAAATCTGTTTCCAGTTGTTTGTCCTCAGCATGAGCCTCGGCCTGAAAAGGAGACTGTGGGTTCGTTTCGGGATTTATATTTACTCTCCTCCAACTGCTCTGCTGCACTCGCTAGCATTGCCTGCTGGTGACTTTAAATGCCCAGCTCCTGAGCTGGATGTTGCCCTCGGATTTCTCTCCCGCAGAGGCTGATACCTCGCAGGCCTGAGGTGGCTGTTGGTTCCTCTGTACCCACGGTGTTTGAGGATGTGAGAGTACACCTCAGCACCTGGTTTTGTTGAAAATGATCAAATGCCTTTGCTTTTCTATCCAGCTGCTCGATTTCTTTTAATATGAAGATACAGGAAGCTCAGAGAAGCACATTGTCACCACTGCCACCTTCTTCCCAGAATCACACCTACTTGCTTTTAATCCACAATTTACTTATTAGATTATATTGGATTTGATTTACCCTGCGTATTTCAGTACATTAAATAAATCAACGTGTTCGTATTCTTTCTGTTTTTTTCTCCAGAGTCAAGTTCCCATTATGTAATCTCCCTAAAAGCTTTCAATAACGCGGGAGAAGGCGTTCCTCTGTATGAAAGTGCCACCACCAGGTCTATGACAGGTAAGCCACCACCGCTAATCCCGCTCTGACACGCAGTCGGTGTTTGAGTGATGGCAAAATAAAACACAGGAAATGTATGTAGTCATGTTCCGAGCCCTACGTGTGTGTACACGCATACACAAACTTGATTATCTTTTTGGTTTTCAAATTGAAGGAAGAGAAATTCAGCCTGTAAGTTACACATGGACTTAGGGAAAGAGAGCTCTCATTCTCTCTCTTCTCCGAGTGGCTTCCTATTTGGGCGCCCTGACACCACTCTCCATTCCCCCGAGGAGCGTGCCTCCCAGCGATGCCCTTTGGTAAGAGGGTCTCGGCACAAAGGCTGCCAAATGCCGGGAGGGGTCCTTGCTTCTCTGTAGGTCCTTCAGGCTCATTGACAAGGATGACCTGCCCCTCCTGGGGGTGCATGGGGCTGGGCCGAGTCCCCCAGTGCCTTCTTCCTGAGTTGGACCTTCAGGTCACTCAACAGTGTCCAGGGCCTCTGGGCAGTAAAAGGATTGGCTGCTCCCAGGGGTGTCACCTCTGGGAATTCCCAGGTGAGCTGGACTGTAAAGCCCCCCCACAAGAGAAAATGGGCTCAACGAACTGAGGGAAGGATGGGTAAGAAAGTGAGGTCCACGCTGTTTATGAAGACTACTTGAGAGCAAGGCTGGGCTTTTTAAAACACAGAATAAGTGACACCTCTGTGGCCTGTCTGTGCAGGGACACCGGAGAGTCACATGACCGCCCCAGTGGTCTTATGTCTGAAATCTGAAAATAAAACCCAAGATGTTCATCTCTTTGGTGAATACTTTGACCCCAACCTCTTTCAAAATCCACAACCCTCAGACCTCAGATAACCTGTCACCTCTGTTTACGTGATGAGAAGAAAGTATCTAAGGGCAGGGTTTGATAGCGAGCACCAGAGGACATGCAAAACCACCAAGTGCCTGGGAGTGAAGCCCTGGCAGGTAGGAATAAAGGAACACAGCACAAATAGTGGGACCCTGTGACTGCTGCTGCCACCTAAATTTACGTGAACTTTAAACAGTTTGTTTCCCACACTCAAGAGCTCCATTCATCGACTATGTGGAGAACACACCATTACTGTGTAGATTCACAGCAGTTACGTGATTGTCTCCAGGGCATAGCATCACTTGATTGATTTCAGATTCAGTAAGGCAAAGTTGTTATTCCAGAGTCTCCTTGACCTTTTGGCCATTGGTTTCAAGGTCTATATTCTGCCTAAAGTGATGCGTGCAATTTGTGTATATGTCAATCAATGCCGTGTTCTGTGGAGACACTATATATTTTTCATTGTGTTACCAAAGAGGCTCATGACTCCACAAAAGGGTCAATAAGAAGCATTTTTTTAGTTATATAAGTTCAGAGATAAATACCAACAAACAGCATTACTTAAAATTTGAGGGATGCATTCTGGAACTGAGATTCCAAAACATTCAATGTCATGAAAAATACACTATTCTAAAATTCAGAAATAGCAGGATTGAGTTATTAGCATTTCTTGAAGTAGAATTACTACTTATCAAAACATTGCTATTAAACACATTATCCCTAAATACAGGGGTATGAGGCAATGGAGGGCCAGAGTGTAAAATACAAGATAACCTCATGGGCGGGACCTGGGTTTCCATTTCCCCTTACGCCTGCTGGGCCAGCAGCCAGGTTCTTGGAGAGGCAGCAGCTGGTGTTGGCTGCACCTGAGCTTCCCACAATGTCCCTGTAGGAAGTCACTCTTCCTGCCTGTGAGGAAGGACACTGACCAACTGCTTGTTCAAGGGGCGACTGAGCCTGTGATCAGGCCACACACAGTTATACTGCGGCCAGTCTTTTAAAAACTCGTATTATTTTTATTTTTACTGACACTAAAGCCCACGAAAAAGGGCCACTTAGGCGACCAAAAAGTAAATAACATTTTGAGCAGCAAGTGGTAGTAATAGAGATAGTAGAGTTCAAATACACTGAAGCGAAGTCGCTCAGAAGGAACCGTTCTGGTATAATTCACTTCCCCTTAGTGATGGTTGTCAGTCTTCAATTCTCAGCATATGGCATTCCCCGAGTGGTTTCTAAAACACCAGTGATCCCTAAGTTTTTTTTTTACCTGATCTGACTAATCCCCATGGATCTGAGAAATGAAATGTTACCCAAAGTTAGATATGGTATGAGGGATTTTCTTACTGAAGACAAGTCAGGAAGGGGTTGAGGAGGGATGAATAAAACCAGCCCTTTCTGAGAGAAGGTCATGGTCGTGGCAGAACCGCTGTGTTTCTGTGCATCGTGGAGAATAAAGGATGAGTAAACAGAAAAAGGTGAAGGTTCTGAGAGAAACTCTACCAATAAATGTGTCCTAGTGCCTCACAGCATACATGCTGTGTCTCCGAGCTTCTGCGGAGTATTCCCATGAGCAGTCTGTGAAGAGGCCAGGATAAAGGCAGTAAAAACCTGCAGGCAATAAATGCATCAGGCCAGAGTAAGTACCAGGCTCTGGTGCTTCCCACACGCGTGTGCACACGGATGCCGGCCCTCTCTGGAGCCCATCCCATCCTGACCGTATCAGAACGAGAGCGAGGGAAGTGTCACCAGGTAAAATGGGTGGGTAGGGCTTCATATTTGCTATAAAGACTTTTATTTCTTATTGTCCTGAGGACAAGACATTTTGAGCCCAGAGAAGGGAAGAGGGCCGGGGAATAAGGAGGTGTGTTGTTTGAATTTGTTTATTCTCAACTGTTTTATTAATGTCTAAATGAAGTACAATCTAGGTGTAAAGCTGTGTTATTTATTTTAAAAGCTCTTTTAGAATATAAATATATTGACTGAAAAATTCATGGGCTCTGACCAATGAATTTAGGAATTGAGTAAGTTTCTCTTTTTAGCAGAAAGTTTGAGGCTATATTTTGTCTTTTGTAATTTTTTTTTCACTTTTGAGCATAACCATTGACAATCAATGGCATAAGGCACCCAAGAGTATTAAAAAAATGAAAGCAAGTTGTTTAACAACACAAAGATGTTTTTAATGCAACTACTCAGTTTCTATCCTGAGAGAAAAGGGTAATTTGCAATATATTTAGCATATATGAATCTGGAGCAGTGTTTGCTACCCGCTAGAATATTCTGCTTTGCTGGAAATGCTCTACATCTGTACTGTCCAATATGGAAAGCACCAGGCTCATGTGACCATTAAGCACTTGCAATTGGCTAGTGTAACAGAAGTGAATTTTTAAAGTTTACTTATTTTAATTAATTTAAATTTAAATGATTTCTGTAACTAACGACTATTATTAAGCAAGACAGCTGTAAAAGAGGTGGCAAGTAGAATGACAAACCATGCTTAAAAAAAAATTTTCCTGTAAAAGTCAAGACATGTGCCCAAGGATAGAAATTTGTGAATTATAGAACTCCATAGATAAATGCCATCAAACAGCATTACGAATTTAAGGGATGCATTCTGGAACTGAGGCTTCAAGAAACTCAATAACAAGTCATGAGGCAGACTGAGGGAGAGATAGAAACATCAATGATGAGAGAATCATTGATCAGCTGCCTCCTGCACGCCCCACAATGGGGATTGAGCCCACAACTCAGGCATATTCCCTGACCGGCAATGGAACCCTGACCTCCTGGTTCATAGGTCAACATTCAATCACTGAGCCATGCCGGCTGGGCTCACCATTTCTTGAAGTAGAATCACTACTTTTCAAAACCTCACATAAGGTACCTGCAAAAGGCTACAAATATAGATTTGTATTCAAAGTGAATATAGATTTACCAACAAAATTAGATTAGGCAAAGAAACAGCACACGGGGTAAGTCATTAATAAGCTTGGTCAAAAGGGGGTTTGCCCTTTAGAGTAGGCCCCCGTGTGCATAACATTCTCCTCGGAAAGTCAGCTGAGAATAGAAGCAGGTGCAGGGGGCAGCACCCATGGTGGTCTGTGCTCCAGCCTGCTGCCCATTGGGGACCCTCCGGAGGCCGCAGTGTCTCCACGCCCCCTTCCTTGTCTCATAAATCCATTTGGCTTTAAAGGAGCCCTGCATAAAAAGGACACATGAGAGGAAATACAAAAAGCCCGGGCTCTGGCATTAAATTTTAAACACACATTTTCCTTTCTCCCTTTCTCTATTTTTTTCTTTCCTTTTGTTGTTTTTGTTTTGGGGGGTTTATATTTTGCTCCAAAGACCACAGCCCAATAAACTGCTAAATAATTCATTGGAACACAGAGGGATGAGTAGGGGCTACGCATGTGAAATGCAGTGGACAAAGTGATCGTCAGAACCAGCCAGTCGCCGCTGCTCTTGGAACTGGGCTCTTTAAAAACTTAAATTCTGCGTGTGCACTCTTCCGATTCTCTACCTTCTAGAGCAGCGGTTCTCAACCTTTCTAATGCCGCGACCCTTTAATACAGTTCCTCATGTCTCAACGTGGGTTGAGAACTGCTAGCAGGGTCGCCTAAGACCAAAGACCATCGGAAAACACAGATATTTACATTACGATTCATTAACAGTAGCAAAATTACAGTTGTGAAGTAGCAACGGAAATAATTTTATGGCTGGGGGTCACCACAACATAAGGAACTGTATTAAAGGGTCGCAGCATTAGGAAGGTTGAGAACCACTGCTCTAGAAGGTCTCTTCTCCCCAAATGGTGTCACATGCCCAGCCTGAGAGCTCATCTTGTTTTTGGTTAGTGAGAATACACGTTACATGATATAAAGGTAAAATATTACAAATTTAAATGTCTTGGGTATAAAATAAAAGGCTCAACATTGGGCTCTTACTAATTCTACAAAATAAGCTAGACAGATTTTTTTTAACAGGAGGAAATAAGCCAGACACTCCTTTCTATCGTGTTATTTTAAGTTATCTGAATAGTTATAAATTTGTTGCCTTCTATAGCAGATCATTGGAGAAGTAATGGGCAAAATTTCAAGAAGAAATGGACTTTTTAAATATATAACTAGAAATGGCAGCCAAATTGATAAAACCACTCCAAGGAGATGAGCCCATTATAGAAAATAGTTATTTTTGTAATATAGCAACACTGTTTCTGACGAGTTTTCCGATTGAATTAATTGTATTTTTTTCTGTTCTTCTCATGTTCCCTTTCATCATTATTGCCATGCATTTAACTCATTGTGATGTGTTACCACTGGTATTTATTTTTTAACTCTTTTATTCATGTATTTATTTGTTTGTTTCATTTGGCGGGTTTGTGAACCCAGATCCCACTGACCCAGTTGATTATTATCCTTTGCTTGATGATTTCCCCACCTCGGTCCCAGATGTCTCCACCCCCATGCTCCCACCAGTAGGTGTCCAGGCTGTGGCTCTGACCCACGATGCCGTGAGGGTCAGCTGGGCAGACAACTCTGTCCCCAAGAACCAAAAAGCATCCGAAGTACGACTTTACACTGTCCGGTGGAGGACCAGCTTTTCTGCAAATACCAAATACAAGGTGAAGTTCGCATTGAGAGTACAGAATTTTAAATGAACTGTCGTTTGTTGAATACATTGTTCTGTGTGCTTCCTGCCTGTCCTGAGTCCGTTGGCTGCAGTGACGCTAAGTGGAAAAACAAAGCATTTCAACAACTCAGTAGCTAAAAGTAGCACAGGAATGATTATGTCTTGGGTAACAATTCTAAGGCGAGGTAGAAAAATATCAAGAGATGCACAATGGTATCTGAATTCCGCTAGATGCTGAGTTTATAGAAAAAAATGATAAATAATACAGTATAAAGGAATGACATTTTCCTTTGAAAATAGCAGGGATCCACATTAATTGTCTAGATGGGTTTTATCTTTCTTTTCATTTGGAATCTGGATTGATACCAAAGGCCACCGTATTATTGTTTCAGAGGATCTCTCTGACAATGATTCTGACTAGGAATTCATGGCTGGAAGATTTTTATAACATCCTTGGAAAACACTCCCAGCCATTAGCATCTACTTCCTCTATTTAACCTTGAAACACCCTTATGTAATGAAGGAAACTCACAATATGCACCTCCTTTAACTAATCTGAATTAGACAAGGCCCCTTATCCAGGCCTTATCACTCAGTCATCTCACAGCACCCTAAGAACTCCTTTGAGATATACAGTTGAGGCATTGTCCTTAATAATTTTATATCTCTTAGCAGCTGGCCACAAGAATTACAACAACTCATTGTAAACCAGGACAATCTTGTTACCACCTAAGCCTACCACAATGTTGGGATATACCAACCATACACAAATGTAGACAAAAGTGAGATCCACAAGGGATTGCCCAGCACCTACTTTGTCCCTAGAACTGTGCAGTTAAACATGGTTTAGTCATTGTTACTTAATATATTATTTGTAATTTTAGCATGAGTAATACACTCAGCTCCATAGATAGACTCTAAAGAATTCATAAACGATTCCAGTGAGATAACATATTTAAAATATAAAGCCCATGGGCTGGTGATGTGGGATAAATAAGGTGTCAAAACCAGAGAATAAGTTCCCCAACAACCAGGTAAATAATAACTCAACTCTGGCGCTCCAGCTTCTTACCCCCTCTCTTTACTACTCTCAGAATTTGGACCACGTGATACTTTATCCAACATTCATTCCATCAAACTGCCATCTTGCTTAATCCAGCCTCCATCCAGTGGTGATCAGGGGGATGAAAATATCCTTTGGGAACTTCTGACTGTAAAATCCTGGAGATAAAGCAAAATCCGACCAAGAGTTTTATGTCAGCCTTTCTTCATGCAGCCATGCTCAATTTGCTTCTAGTATTTCTTAACGTTTAAGTGGCATAAAATTCACATGTCATCATAAATCAGTTTTTAGTTGAAACCATTTCTTTTAAGAAAGGGCTCTTTTGTATTGCCTCCCTGCTAGGTCAGGTATTTGGAAAACTCTCCAGGCAAGTCCTTAGTGTCACTGACATAAGATATTGTTGTAAGTATCCTATCCACATCCTTATAGTATTAGATTTAATACTCAACTGAGCTATAAATAGAGATAACATTATCAGATAAGACAACCAATGAAACATGAGAGCATTCAAAATAATATTTTTATATACAGGTTGCCCAATTCTAAGTTTACTTTAAAATGGCTACTTTAAAAAATTTATGAGCATAATTGCTACACTTTGTTACATTCATTTCACAAAAAGACCATGGGTACTTTACCAGTCTGTGAAATGTTCTGAAAGACAATGGTTTTTCTCTACACAACAGCTTGAGTTCCAAAATTTCTTGAGTGAGGCAAATTATTTCAGATGAATAGGCTAATACAGCAGAAATCCTGAGTTTCACAAAGAATGCCTGAAAAGCGAGACCCCACCCCAAAACTATTCTCTCATGGGTTGGAGTTTGAAAATAAAAAAATAAAAAGATTTAAACTGTTTTTCTCCACATTATCTTCCCTGACCCAAGTCTTTTAATTACTAATATTCAAGCACCCTGATCACACATGCACAGTGTACCCCAAGAAGAAGGGTTAGAAGAAACAGTTGGGTAAGTTGGATAGTAGGGATAACTGTAGAACATACTGATCCACTGGAAAGAACATACAATAAATTTAAATCTTATAAATAGTGGTAATACAATGCTCTGGTTTTGCATTTTGAACTTTTCAAACCACTGTCGTGATATTATTTCATCTCATTCACCAGCTTTATGAGGTAGGCAGGGCACACACAGATAGAGGGGAATCAACACATACATGGAATCACATGACCCGGGCTCAGGAGTTGGCCTCACTCTGTCCTCTCGTGTCACTTAACTTAATCTGATGGTTCTCATCTATATGATTGGGATATTCACACCCACTATAGAAAGAATAAGTAAGCTTCTTCATAGTTAAACATGTATGTAGTTGTGTTCATGAAGACTTGGGTAGGTTATATAACTTGGCAAAAATTCCCCATTAAACGAGAGCTGGAACTCAGGATGACCAGATGCCGTATCCAGGGCTCTCCTCACAGGAGCACCTTTCTACTTCATTTAGTCCCAAATCAAGCATTATCCAGACTTTCCTATTGTCATTGTCCAAAACTCCAAATTTCTTTATCAAATGGAGAAAGGGTCTAGAATTTCTTTTCTACTGAAGTGATTAATCACATGATGCCTTATACAGATTTTCATTCCAAATACATTCCTAGAGCACCAGCTAGCATTTACCCGACATAGCATGGGTATTACAGAAGATACAAAGTTGTGCAAGATTGTCTCTGCCCTCAAGATGCTGAAAACTCAAAACAGAATTGAACACATGCCTAAAATTAGACAGCACATTAAGCAATGCATGAAATATTGTAGCCAAGATTTCTTTCATCCTCACTGTGGGCCAGACAATGTTTCACTTGGCTTATTACTCCCTTTAAATAATGCCGTGAGGTCAGTGCTATGGTTATCTCTGTTTGATGAATGCGGAAACTGATACTCAGACAAGCAGTTCCTGGGTATTCTATGCTCGCAGAAATAACTGGCCGTGATTTCTCAATAGCTTCTAGGCTAACGCTTTATGCCGAGCAGCAACTCTCCGTGAGGTTCCTGAGAAAAATCAGTGACTTCGTAGCGTTTATAGAATGCAAATGTGTCCTTCTAAACCACAAATGAAGACACTATTGCTTAGTGGCCTCCAAGATGCCACTGGTGTCCATGCTCTAAGAGACCAATTTTATGATATGTGATCCTTCCTCACTGGAACATTTCTCATGGTTCCAGCTCTCCCCTTACTTACTTCCATCTCTAAGACTGACAGACATTCATGATGGAAGGGAAGGAGGGCAAGACTGGAAGTTATATATCAGCATGTCAGACACTAGCTGCCCATTTTGTGTTTTATTTGATGGATTCCATTTTCCCGAGTCTACAAACCATTTTTCATTTATTTAGGGCACACGTGTTTACAGCTATTTTGAAGAAGAGCTTCTGATAGATGTTTATGAGGCCATCGCTTTAATAGGGTGAATGGTCACATCATGACAATGTTATTTTTACTGTTAAATATTTATTTGGTTTTATAATAAAATGAAGGACTTTCATAGCTATAATGTAAGAAGGATTTATTGTAGAGAAAAAAAGATGTTCCACACTGAAGCAGTAAAGGAGGAGATCGGTGTGACATCGGTGGGGAAAGAGAACTTCCCTAGACATAGATATATAACAAATCTAATAAATATAAACATCAAAGTAAATATTTAACTTTGGAAGAAGATAAAGATCTAAATACCAAACATAAATTGATATTTATAAGAGGCATAAATTTGCCTGATCATATGGAAAATATGGATTGACCTGTTTTTTTTCTGCATTACCATTTTGTCTTTTGAGTAAGGAATAAAGACAGATAATTTACTTTCTACTAAAATATCTTTAACCTGTTGTTTAAAAGACCAAAATAAAAGAACAGATTCAGAAGACAAATAATATTAACATAAATGGAATGATTTCATATTTATCCAATTTGTTGTTCCCTTCCGGAACAGTTGCTTCAGCGACCAAATTTAAATGTGTGTTCAATGTGAAGTATGCACACAAAGAAGAAATCACATGACACAACATTGCTTTGGTCCATTTTCTTTTATAACAGTCGGGTTCTTGAATCACTAAAAGTTTGTACCATAAAGCCTCTTTGCAAGAGCCATAAGCAGAACTCTAAAAAATTAGTTTTATTACCAGTGGAAATAAAAATTAGTCTTATTATCATGATGGTCTATGTGAAATGCCTAACGTTCAAAACTAAAAATAATTGTTTATTATTATAAATAAGTTGAAGTTAAAGTCTGTACAGATAACCTTAAAGAGGGAAGTGACAGGAAGAAACAGAGTTGGTCTTGTTGCCATGGTTATTGCCTCACTTGGGGGTATTTATCAGCTTGCGGCCCCTTTAAGCAACCTAACACCGGATTTTGTGGATCACGTTTTGGATGTCCAATCGGCAGTGGACACCAGCTGACAGAAAGGAAGTAAAGTCAGTGCTGTGTCCTAGCCCCCTGGACTCCTTTTTTGTTGGCTTATTTTATATAGTCTTTTCACATGTCTTAATTTACCAAGTTGATAGAGTTCATTTTTCCCCCTCTTTGCTTCTTTCCCACTTGTATAGTCAGAAGACACAACATCCCTGAGTTACACAGCAACAGGCCTCAAACCAAACACAATGTACGAGTTCTCGGTAATGGTAACAAAAAACAGAAGGTCAAGCACATGGAGCATGACGGCACATGCCACTACATATGAAGCAGGTATGTGAAGAAAGGCTGGCTTCAGAATTTCTACTTTCGACATTTTGTAAAGGTGTTTCCCAGGTTCTGTGGAAGGTGGAACATAGTGCATGTTCGGGTCTAAATTATACTTTATTTTATATAAAATATCTTAAGCTTTAGAGTTCATAGCACTTTTATATTTAATGTTATCCTCCTCATTTTAGGAAAAAATAAAATGAATTCCTAATGAATTAAGCAATCTGGTTTTAATTGGGGATCTAAATAGAAATCTTCTTTTTCATGCATTTACATAAAGGCAGACAGCTCTGCATTGAACTCTCTGTCCAAAGCATTTGTGTCATTGATCAACAGTCACGGTAGGGATTTACCTTTTTGGAAAGAAATTAGGTACAAAATAAAGTGTTGCGTTATAACTGCGGTCTCATGGATTCTTATCCTAAATAACCTCAGCTAGATGTGGGAAGCAGTTTTGGGTGGTCATGTTCATTCTTTAGAAATAAGAGAACAAAATGGAAAAACTTCATGCAATTTGAAGTAGTTCAAACCTGGGGTAAAAGCAATTCACTATAAATTTTACCAGTCACATTTACTATGGGTCATAAAAGTTGAGTTTATTACCTTAAAAGGCCTGCAGTGCACTTGACATTCATTGTTCACAGGGATCCAACATTTGAAGAATACAAGGTTTAACATGCTTTTTAAAATCCTCACCCCAGGATATGTTTTTATTGATTTTTTTTTTTTTAGAGAGAGAGGAAAGGGGGAGGAAAAGAGAAACATTAATGTGAGAGAGAAACATCGATCAGTTGTCTCCCAAACATGCCCTGTCCTGGGATAAACCTGCAACCTAGGTCTGTGCCCTGACCAGGAAGCAAACCCACAACTTTTTGATGTATGGGATGGTGCTCCAGCCAACTGAGCCATACCGGCCAGGGATTACCCTGCCTTTTGATTGGTTTTGTGATATTATATCATAGGAATTTTTAAAATATGATAATAAAACTCTTCTCTGGAGAAGTTGAATTTCTCTTTCTATTAGAATTTGTCCCATGGTATTGCACTTCTAATTTTTATCTTTGGCTACCATGTTAACTCACAGAGTTCACTGCATTTTTACATTTTTATGGGTACTTTTTTCTATAAAAAGTTTTCTAGTTTGTCTGATGTAATTTTGACATCCTCTTCTATTTTACATGTATACATATATTAACTCCTTCTCCTAGAATTCTTCCCTGAATGCCAATGTTCACATCTTCCTTTGAAGACTAAGACAGCTTAATGGGTTATGTACTATGGGAAATAATAAAGGTTCTGCTCTTTCTTTTTACCTAAAATGAGATGGATTGAGATATAAACCACTAAGACATTTGGTCTTCCCTGAGTGAA
The DNA here is from genome assembly GCF_951640355.1 of Cnephaeus nilssonii. Classification (NCBI taxonomy): domain Eukaryota; kingdom Metazoa; phylum Chordata; class Mammalia; order Chiroptera; family Vespertilionidae; genus Cnephaeus; species Cnephaeus nilssonii. The sequence continues at coordinate 86,391,109 of NC_137082.1, forward strand.
AGAGAAGAAGTTTAATTTCCTCTTAAAGCAAAAAATTCAATCATTTTTTCCCTTTCATAAACATAAAATGCACACCAGCATCTGACTTGATAAATGTACCCTATTGATTTCTCATCAACCGCCTAACCTTGTAGATACTCCAATGGTGAGACAAAAAGATATTAACTTTTAGAAATGTGGTTAGCAGGGAGGGTGATTGTCAAAACAGATAATGATCTGGACAAAGGTGTAAATAGCGTGCGGATGAGATCTCTGGGTGATGATGAGAAGCAAGAAGTAATTCACAAGTGTCTGCAGGTTTTATAACTGAGAGAAGGAAATGAAGTGAATGAAATGACTCTAGGGTTTACTTCCAATTCTCCAATAACATAAAGACTATAGGGGCTGCATCGCTAGGCACTTGTGCTGAAATTGCTCATGATAAAGACAAAGGTGGCAGGAGGATTCTTGAAATAAAACATTTCATTCTGCCCAGGTGATGAATACTTAACTTTACTCTAGTTAGCTTTAGTGAAATAAAAAATAACTGCAAGTACACCTGAAATAATGGGTCTTGGGAAGGGACAGGAACCAGAGGTACTCCCAGTCTTTCGAGGGGAAGAACACTATCGGACTGTTATTCAAGGTGTTGCCATCACAGTGGTTTGGCTCGATCTGTTTATCTTCCTTACTAACATTGTTTCCCAGAAGAGAGCATCCCACTGCTAAGGCAAGAGTGGGGGGAAGGCCATGAAATTCACATGACAGAGAAGAGCTTGTTCCCAAAGAAAAGAGCCAAGTGCTTCTCTTAATGGAGGAGGAAGGAATGGAGTGTTGGACAGTCCAAATAACAAATGTCCAGTACAATCCCCATGGCTGGAAATCTTCTAAATCTTGAGTGTTACCTCCCATTCATGCACTTAAAGTCATCCAAGCATGGGAAAAGGAGAACCAGACAAACCAGAGGGCAGTACTTGTCCAGTCAACTGAGACATTAATTATGAGTTTCCAATTATGTCCATTTGTAAATGTCAGGTCCTGAGACAGGGACTTGGTATAAAAAGCAAAGATGATATAGCCTCTATATTTGAGAAAATTATAATCTAGGAGAGAAGAAAAATATTTTTTTAACCTGAAGTAACATGGGAAATGTTGGTGAATCTTTATTCACCAACATTCACAGCTTTCCAGGTGTTCCTTTCAGAGTCATAGTCTCTACTGGTTGGTTGGTTCTAGGGTAGGGAATCTTGATCACTGCGGCTGGTCCTGAGGTCAACCATGAAGTCACTTTGTCTGGTTTTGCTGCTTTTCTGGGCTTGGAGCTGAAACCCAACTGAGGCCTAGGCGTTATCTCTAAGTTGACCGGAACTCTGTCTCTGTGGTCAACAGACCAGAGGCTTTGTTCCTAAGATCATTTGATGCTGATCAGAACCTCATTGTCCTGAGGGCTTATGATTAAGGGAGAAGCCGTGCAAGGGAGAAGGAGGCAGGTGAGTCTGGTGCTGGATGAAGCCAGTTTGAATCGGAAGGAAATAAAGGAGAAAAAGTCATATTAAAGAAATGAAGTTTCTATGCTGTTACATCAGCCTAAAATAATACACCAAAGAGGCATATTTTGGGGGTGACACATTCTGCTCCCTTTCAACAACATGTGGGAAAATCTCTAAGAAAGGCAGGGTTTCATACCATCTAATTTCACACCATAGATTCCTCGCCTGCTCTATTTTCAAATATTTCTTTGCCTTCTTGTTAGGAGATAACTGGTATGTTACCTAAGCAAGTTGTTTTGACCCGTGTTTAAATGTATTCTTTTCTTGAGAAGGGGCTTCTAGGGAAATATAGAATTAGATGACGTTTGTTCCCATTATAAATCCTACAGTCATGACGGAATTCTGTCCCTTGGAGACATGTAGCCGTCAATCTCAAAAAGGTGTGCACATTAGTTTGTTCTCTTATGCTTCTCACATTTTCAGTGCAGCACTCACTTGAAAACACATCATACTCTTTCCTCCATAGTCACACAAGTTCTCTTCTCCTTTGGAAGTCATTAAACTTCATCGAAGAAAAAAACACACATTGATTTCAGTATTTGTGTTTGTTTGCTTCTTTAATCCAAATACTTGAGAGGAATTGTAAATGGTAAAATCAGCATGATATACTGCATGATAGATGCTGAGTGTCAACATCGTGATTAGAAGTCCCATAAATGTCTGTTTTCTCTCACATCCGATGACAAGGCCTTGTCTCTGTTCCCCCGGCAGCCCCGACCTCTGCTCCCAAGGATCTGACAGTCATTACTCGGGAAGGGAAGCCCCGTGCTGTCATTGTGAGCTGGCAGCCTCCCTTGGAAGCCAATGGGAAAATCACGGGTAAGCATCTCAGCTTCATTGTGAGCGTTGCTCTGCTGGGCCCGTGATGGCTCACCTCGAGTGCGCTGCTCATGCCTTTTGTGTATTAGTTTTCTGTCTGGCATCTTGGTTGACTTCCTGTCCCTTTCTGATGATCTCTTCTTGCCCTCGCTGAGGGCACTGACCGTGGAATTCTTTGGTGCATACAAATAGGCGCACATGCACACACACAACACACACACACACACACACACACACGTGTGTGATTGGAGTTGCTTCCTGAAAGATGTGTACTTCAATTAGTATAGGCCTTTTGTTTAGTCTGTGCAGCATAAGGACAACCTTCTAATGGAAAGTCTCTGAGCATGAGTGACTAAGAAGAAGCCGGTTGTTTGGCAATTATAAAACACAAAAGACACCTAATGACCATGTATTTTTGTGTGACACATAGGAAAAAGGAGGTTTGTCTGGGCGGCTTTTCATGTATTTAGCTTGAAAACCCGCTTTTAGCTTTTAGCTTCTTGCTTAAATCCTAAGGTTCAGAAAACACTTAATGTTGACTGACAGAAATTGTACTTAATGAATATTTCACAGTGACAGATTTTATTTTACCAAATATTGCTGATAACATCAATGCCTAATTAAAGCACCCATTAGAAGCCTGTAATGTTAATTTAGTATGAAAAATATAATGGAGTTCTATCAGGGGTTTTGCATTTAAATGATCACTCTAGTCTTTTAATAGATGTCTCCATAGCATATAATTATTATGAAAAAAATATTGTATAACTAAAAATGGGCACATTATAGTCTAATTAACTTGAACCATTGGGATGGGCACATGTAAGAGTCACTCCTTTTTTCTTTGCATACGAGAAGTGGATAGCACTCTTATAAATTAGCAAAGTAATTCAGACATTCTGTGATGCAGAAGACAAGCATGGGGATTATAGTTCAGACAACATGTACTTTATGTAAGTTACCTTCTGAAATTTACAAAATGCAAAGGTAATATGTGAAAATTCCATATGCGATGCAAATATAAGTTGAAGACTTGTTTTCTCTAGGAAATTGCTCTTAGTGTAATAGCTAATAGAATTTTCATTTGAGCCGACAAATATGGAAAGAGAAGAGGAACATAACATCTTCCCTAAATCTTATATGCTCAGTTGTCACTCTGCCAGGTTTTTTAAAATGAAGGTTGGCTCATTCTAATTTCTTCTTATTTTCCTCTCAATTTTATGATCTGTTTTCATTGGTTCCATTTCAGTACTTTTGTAGATTTTGATTGGTTTACATGATGACTATTTCATTATGTGACAAACTGATTTATACGCATATGGTAAATCAACAGATAATAAGTTTAAGAAAAAAACAAAATAGAACTTTTCTAAATTAAAACAAATTCTGGTGGAAAGAATTTTTTTTTCTTAAAGGATAAAGTAAGTCATATACTACCCAATTCTCCAATCTTATTTAAGTAAATCTCATCAAATTGTTGATGTAAACAATAGAATGTGTTTTCAACTCTGAAAGGCAGCTTTATTTTGCTTCTCAAGATTAAAAAATGGGGAGAAATGCAATTAATCTAAGCAAATAATTTAGTGTGCCAAAATCACAGTGTCTGTGTAAGAGACCTTGTCCACATATTTTATGTAGAGTTGTATAATAGTTTCCACAACTAAAACGTCATTCTCTAATAATGGTATGCATTTATGAAGGCCAAGTTGTGATTTTTAGCTTGAGATATTTTGACTCAATTCAACAGAGAGCAAACACACAGAGCCCGTAAGACAACTTCCATTCTATACATATTTTGATTCTTTCAACCAAATTCCTTTTAGAAAATAGGATGATAAAATATTCAGAATAGAAGACCATTAGGCAGAAGGCCCAGGTTTGCGCTTTGTTTCCATGAAATTGCAAGGGAAAATGTGAGCTCTTTCCCAGTGTGCCAGGCACCTGTGAGCCTCCCTGGAAGAGTGTGCTCCCTTCTTACATTTCTATTTCCTTGTTTTCCTAAGCGGTTAAGCATTGAAAACCTGAGCTGCTGAGAGAGATGCCCAGGCAAGTTATTTAACCTCCCAGAGTCTCACTTTCTCATCTATAAATTAAGGAGAGAGATAGAACCTCTTTTGTAGAATCATTATATTAAAGTGCCTAGATAAGTCCCTGATGCCCAGTACATACTGAAACAAATGAGCTATTATTATTCCAACTTGAAATCCACTCTAGGAAGAGGCTTTACTAATGGGCTTTGCATGGAACCCAGTTCATCAATTTGTAAATATGTAAACTTCAAAAAAGATTAAACAAAGAAAAAAGGATGAGGGAGAAGACCTAGATAATTCCGGTGCTTAAATTCCTTGATCATCAACTGGCAGCTTAAGGATCTGAACTGACATTTTCAGAAGAAAGTGGTTCAAATTGAATTAAGCATTTGTTACATGCTTGGCATTCTGTTAAGCACTTTGCTATTATAAGTGTTCATATATTCCAATTCTTCTACTTTGAAATGAAGAGACGAGGGACTTCTCTGGGGTAACTGACTTTCCTAAAGTCAAATAACCACAAAGTAGCAGAGCTAGCCAGTATATAGTGAAAAGGCCGTGTTTACAAAGCAGCCCCCAAATACCAAAGGAACAAGAGGCAAAAGAATGAGTCAGACAAGTCTAGCTTGTTGGTTAATGAGTTGAATAGGAAATTTACTTACTTACATACAGAAACCCAGGTCCTGGCTGCAGGATGGTCAGATTTCCACATCTTTCACCCACTAGACAGACCTCTTTTTAGAGATGGAACTATGTGCTAGGCAAGGAATGTGTGTGGAGGTGGGGGGCGAGGAGGGGAAGATCGAGAGGCCTGATAGCAGGAGTCCCTGGCACCCGGGTGAACCAAGAGATAGATCAAATCAAGGGTGCCTTGCCCCAGAGGAAGGATTAATGAAAGTTTCATGATTAGACAGCTGTCTCTGTACACATTCCAGAGTCCACTAAAGGGAATAGGTAGGGGGTGGGGGATGTCAAAAATCTGGCCAGGTTCATTCATTCAGAAGTTAAGCTGGTTATTATTAGCAAGATAGAATCAAGCTAGGATTTAAAACTCAGGTTCCTACTCTTAATTATTATACTATACTGTACTTCAACTTCTTAGTATTCAACCGGTCCAAATCAGTGATTTTCAATTGATTTATGATTTAATTTTCTGAAGAAGGATTGGGCATGGTATTTTCCAAGTGATTTTAATACAGCTAGTTGTGAAACATTGATCTAAATACATGCAGCATCCAACGTTATTTTAAGATCAGAGATCAAGGTAGATAGCGGGAAGAGTTAGGTCTTCAGAGATTGTTTTCTTATTATTGCTAGCTAATGGTGAAAGTTGTACTTGCTTTTTCTGTGTCTCCAATTCCTGTTGCTTCAAATTCTCTTCTTTACTTTTGTAAAATTCACCTAACCATTTTTCTTCTCACTTCTAGGCCATAGCTTAGTCTTGCTAGCAGATTTCTTCTATCTGTTCCTTAAGTGTTGCTTCCAGAATTCAGATATTTTTATTCTCTTTGTTACTTTCTCTGTAAAAGTGTCTTATGATACCCAGGGCTTCAGTGAACACAAATGTCTCTTAAATTTCATATTAAAACCTCATATTTTATATTTCCATTTGCCTGTCTTATTGTATTCTATTCCCCAACCCTTTTTTCTCCCCTTCTTTCTTTCTCTCTCTCTCTCTGTTTTCATCTCTCAACCACCATAACCAGCTAAATAATGCACTATTATATTCAGTAACAGATTTTAAGACCATCCAGGAATGTGGACCCAGCTGGGCACTCTCACTGAAATCATAATTTTCTGCATTCTTTATTACGATCATTTCCAAAGCCTCCACAGTTCACCTGGTTGCATAAGTTGGAAATTTAGTAATATTGACTCCTTCTTTTTCATCTCCTCAACATGTAATCATGAAGTAAAATCAAATGCTTATAGTACACAGCTGGAATTTTTATAAGAACAGGTTTCAGATTTTGTCCAATGCCTTCTCCCTAGTAACAATATTCTTAACACATAGTAGGTAATGAATAAATATTTATTGGATAGAATAATCATTGAATTGCTATTAAATATATTGCTTCACTTGAAACCAACAGTTCAGCTCTTTCAAATATGACACCTTCCTTAAGATGTATTAATATTAAGAAAGAGATAGAGAGAAAAGAAGGAAGAATAGCTGGAGCATTTACTAAGTAGTTAGTATGTAGAAGGTAATTTAATAGAAATACCCCCACATATTAGGTTCTTAAAATACATTATCTCATAGCAACTTTTTCTCAGATGATAAAATTGAGACATACTTAGATTAAGCAAGTTGTTCAAGGTTACAAAGCTAGTCAGTGTTAGAGCTGTGACTTGAGGTCAGGTATCCCTGAATCCATTGCCTGTTGTTTTCGACTAAAAAGGAGGAAGAAATGGGTCCTTCCTTCCTTATGTATCTATTTAAATACAAGATTAACAGAATCATTTTTTTAAGCAGAAAAGCTTGGACTGGGTTGATTTTCTTGTTGGTAGGGGTCATCTTATTCTTCCTTGTGATTCACAGTCTACCTGAGTCTTGGAGGGAAATCAGTAATGAGTGACAAGAAGTATGGAAGAGGACAGAAGGGAGGAGAGAGGTGGCATTGAACACTTCTACCCTTTGCTTCTGGAATTACAACTACCTATTTGTATAAGTAGGGTCAAAATAGCAGATATATGATGTTAAATTTTATATGTATCTAGACAAATGTTATTCCAATGTGGGAGTGCTCAGATGGGTTAGAAATCCCAGCTCTTAAACCCATGACTGGATATGAAACTTCATTATATAGCCAGTGTGGTGGGTAAGAGACAAAAATGAAGTAGAAAAAAGTAAGAGAAAACAATGAAGAAAAACAGATACTTGGACACAGAGAAATGAATATAGATATACAGAAAGGTAGTGAGAAACCAATGAATTTGTTCCAACTTATGTGGTTATATGGAAATCTATAAGGTAAGACTTTCAATACTGGATTTAATATCCTCTGATCATACCAAACTCACGTATTTAAATGAAATTATTTGCTTTCTCTACAGCCAATTTTTACTTTTGAGTAAAGTAATGTGTTTCTATTCCCCATCTCAGTTCTCAAATTTACAAAAATAAAATTAAATAATAGGGCTGCCCACCAGTATCAGGAAATTGCTCAAATACAGTATGAAATGATCAAAACCTGACCATTTCATACTTTATTTGAAACCTTACTTGATTCTAGAATTGTCATTCTAAATGCTAAATTAAATACTTCTTACATAAAAAAAAAAACATTGTGAAGGCATATATTTTAATCTCATTTGATAAATGAAGAAAATTCAGGAAAAGTGTAGCTGACTGAGATGGGAACACAATTCTTCAAACTTTCAGGTGTGTTGTGCATTTAAAACAGCCCATGAAAACTTTAACAATTTTATTAAATGTCATGAGTGTAAAACTTATATGCTTTCTGACTAATGGATTTCATTCAATAAGTGAATTTCAACACCTAGTATGTAAAGATATTTTATTAGTTTTTTAAATAATAAAATGTAATATAAGATATGGCTCCTGAACTAAAGAAATGTTTTTATTCTCTTGAAGATATGACATGCACATAATAAAAACTAAAAAATACTATTACAAATATCAAGGTCTTATATTCAATACTAGTAGATATAATTCTTTGGGGACAAGAATGGAAGATTTTCTCGCTCAAAGAATATCAAATTTTATTGATGTTGTTATGGGGGCTGAGTTATAAATGAATGGATGCCCATGAGTCAGAAACAACTGTTTTATCCAATGATACTTCATCATCCCTTTTGAGTTATAATCTTCCAATTTTAATATTAACCAGAGAGAGGAGTCACACAACCTTTATAAGTTTTGCAGAATTCTTAACCTTGGTCCTTTACCTTCCCCTGAACTCTCTGCATCTTCAGACATTCATATCTGCAGTGTCAACATCTCAACAAATGCCACACATATACTAATATACAGATCCCACATATCAACAAAAGAAGTGATTCCTCACCTTGCTTAAACACAGAGATCATCTGGGGTGCTGATTACTGGGGTTACATTTAACCTATTGTATTATCGATTACAATATCACCACAAACTTAGCACCTTAAAGCAACACACATTCATCATCTCATATTTTTTGGTGGTCAGGAATCCAAGCACAGCTTAGCCGTGTACTCTGCTTCAGGGGCTCTTACAAGGCAGAAATCAAGGTTTTAGACTAGACAGATGTCTTATCTGAGGCTTGACTTGGGAAAGATTTGCTTCTAATTCATGTGGTTGTTGGCAGGATTCAGTTTCTTACTGGCTCTTGATCAGAGCCAATCCTCAGTTCCTTGCCATGTGGTCCTCTCCATCTGGCAGCTTGTTCCATCAATGCCAACATAGGAGAGAGTCGAGAGAGTTTGCTAGCAAGACGGAAGTTATAATCTCATGTAACATCATCATGGTATTGATAGTTCGTCATATTTGCTTTGTTTTATTGGTTATGCTTAGACAGAGAGGCTTACATAAAAGTGTGACTACCCAGGAGACAGGAGTCTTTGGGGGAGCTAGGACTCTGTCTGCCACACCTCTTACATCAAAATGCCCTTTCTTGGGACCTGTGTTTTGTAACTTGTACCCAGTCACCAGGTAATTCTTATAATTAGGCAGATTTGGGAAACAATACACTTGGTGAAAAGTGTGAAAGCTAAAGCAAAAGAAATGTAGGTTTTTATCACTGATCTGAACTGAAGAGAAATGGACTTCTGGATCTTGGAATTTGCAGCAATTCTTAATCCTGCAGAATCACAAAGAAAAAAGATCCAGTTCATTGTCTAGAACGCATCCTCCAAACCCAAGCACAATTGAGGTTAAATATGGCATTAAGTGACAAATGATTAAAAATTATATAAATGTTCTTTTACTTTACTGAAGTATATTGCAAAGTCTACAAAAAAAAATTCTCACTATAGAGGAAGGTTTTATATGTTAGATGTAGCTTGAACTAGACCTTGGTGGATGGGTAGAATTTGGATGGAAAGAGTGAAGAATAAGTGGTAGGTGGGAACAAACAGAGTAGGGAGACCTCATTGCAGTCCACCTGGAGTAAATGTGTGTGTTTTCATGTAGGTAGTGCGCATGGTTATTGGGGAAGGAAAGTGAATCTGAGTCGAAGAACCTTGTGACATAACCACAAATGATTTATGTATGAGGGTCCCCAATCCAAACAAGATAAGCAGGGCTCAAAAGGAAGGAACAGGTCAATCAAAGACTGCTGTTTTCAAAAATATGCTTTATAAAGAACATATTCAGTGTATAAGAATAGAACTAGGGACATTTGTGGCCTAGCTGATGTAGCCATCTGTGCAGAATTTTAACAGAAATGGAGGCTGGCACTATATCCATAGACCAAAGACACCTATGATGAGCTATTTTACAGTTTCATCTGATATTCTAGTACAAAATTATGAATTAATGTGTTTAAATAAAATCTAATTTACATATTGGCTAAATACAATGTTAGAATATTAATATGTTACAGGGTTTACTTGGGTGCATGTTAGACTATCACCACTGAGTACCCTACCAGTATTCAAGTAACATCCCCTAACACAGAGGGCAAATGATACTATCCAATGATATATTATTAACATTTGAAATAGTAACTAAATAACCTACAATTATCCAGAAATACATTGTCTTTTTTTTCCTAGGTGGAATGGACTAGGGGAAATAGTGTTGGATTTTCAGCATAACAGTAGAGGATATTATCCTAGCTTTTTTACCCCTAGCTTGGGTCATCTTCAGCTTTATCATCTGCGAAAGGAGGCAACATTGCTTCAGCCAGCCTCACAGAGTTATTACAATACACATATCTGATCATTTCTTTTATAACACTTTAAACAAGCACGGCATTTTATACTTTTCAGTGTATTTTTATTATTTAAGCATAAGCCAAAATAAATGCTTCTTGTTTTCATTATTGGAATATGGTAAAAATTATACAGAGTTGTTATCTGTGTTTTACATTTTTGTCATGCTTATATATTAGAATAAACGAATAATTAGAGTTTATAGGCATCAGAATCCTCACACTTTTAAATGACAAGTATTTTTTTTTATTTCTATTATGCCATTTTCAGGTTCTGCACACTGAAGCAATTATTTATTTAATCCTTGCAATATGAAAAAGAAATTATTATTACTTGCCAAACCCAAAACTGTAGTTTATAGATTGTGGATATATAGTAATCATTGCAAATTACACTTGGGAAGCATGGATGTTTGGAAGCAGTCGTAGAGCAGGCTACTAACAAAGTTTGCATTCATCTATTTATGCAGCTTACATCTTGTTTTATACCTTGGACAAGAACATACCAATTGATGACTGGGTTATGGAAACCATCAGTGGTGATCGTCTTACTCACCAGATCATGGACCTCAACCTTGACACTATGTATTACTTTCGAATTCAAGCACGAAATGTGAAAGGAGTGGGGCCCCTCTCTGATCCCATCCTCTTCAGGACTCTGAAAGGTTTGAATCATTTTTTGCCACTGCCTCTCTTTTCCTGTGGGATTGTTATGAATTCCCTTCTACCATCTCTGTTGGCAGCATGACTACATGGGCATTCAAAGTAAACTAAAATGCAAATTAAAACTACAATGAGTTATTACCTCGTGCCTATTATCCTAATGGCCATCATCAAAAACACGAGAGATAACAAATGCTGGCCATGATTTGAAGAGAAAGGGAATCCTGTACATTGTTGGTGGGATTGTAAATTGGTGCAGCCACTAGGGAAAGCAGTATGGAAGTTTCTCAGAAAATTGAAAATAAAACCATTATGTGATCCATCCAGTAGTTCCACTTCTGGGAATACATTCAAAGGAAATAAAAACACTATCTGGATAGGCTATCTACACCCCCATGTTCATAAGAGCATTATTTAAAATAGCCAAGACATGGAAATAAACTAAATGTCCATCAGTGGTTGAATGGATTAAGGAATTGTGGTATACATACACAATGGAATATTATTCAGCCATAAAAAATGGGAATTCCTACAATTTGTGACAAAATGGATAGATCTCAAAGGCATCATGCTAAGTGAAATAAGTCAGACAGGTAAAAACAAACACTTTATTATTTCACTTCCATGTGGAATCTAAAAACAGACAAGCAAACAAACAAAAACACATCAAACTCATAGGAAAGAGATCAAATGTTTTTGTTCTGAGAGTCAAGGGATAAGGAGAGAGTGAATGAGAGGAAGGTAGTCAAAAGGTGCAAACTTCCAGTTATAATATAAATAATTGCTAAGAATGTAATGTACAACATAAGTTCTACAGTTAATGTTGCTATATATAATATATAGGAATTTTGTTGAGAGTCGATCCTAAGAGTTCTCATCACAAGAATTTTTTTTCATTTTTTATTTTATGTATATGAAATGATTTATGTTAGCTAAACCTTTTTTAACATTTTTATTGTTGACACTATTTCCTCCCCTTTGCCTACCTCCACCCAGTCCCTACTCACCCCCATGGCCTTCACCACACTGTAGTCTGTGTCCATGGGCTATGCATATATGTTCACTAAACCTTTTATGGTAATTATTTCACCATATATGTAGGTAAGACCCTCATGCCACACACCTTACACTTATACAGTGTTAAATGTCAATTATTTCTCAATATAACTAGAAAACAATACGAAAAATAAATGACTAATTAAAGTGTATCTTTTGCTTCTTAAGCCAGCATGGCTTAGGAAGATCTATTGTATTTGCTGCGTTTTCTGCCTTCCGCAGAAGGCAGGCATTTCAACTTGACGTTTTTCACTGATAATCCTTGGAATTTTGTATTGATTTCATGTATGTTGGTTCCATTCGAAATACAGTGAAACACTTTAGCCATTTTATGTGAGGGAACAGAAACTAAAAAGTATTGAATTATGTGAATGGCATACTCTTGCCAAATTTAAATATCTTCTTTCAGGACCTACTGTCCTTATACATTAAAGGATATTTTGATTTGGCAAGGTAGAAAACCTCAAACAAAATGAATGTGCTTATTTTAAGGAGAGAGGTCAGCAACAACAACAATTTGCAGAATGATTGGAAGAAAATGCGCATGCTTGAAAGAATAAAAATGAGCACTCAATTTAAGGAGAGTTATATGTTCAGCACTCGGTTTAAGGATAGAAAAATACTCAGGCCCAGGAATAGTAATTACATCAAAATAATCTTCATACACATATTTTTTAAAGCAGAGTATTGTTTTTCTGGAGGACAGATGATTTCAAGGGCCTCTATCATTCATTAATTGAAAATAATTTCAATGTTGTATAGCTGATATTTAAAGATCGATATTTAAGGAGTGATGTGTCTTGTTCCAAGGAAGGACTCTTGGCTCTTGGATCTGACCACATTATGCCTCTACATCTGGCTGAAAACTTGATATTACATGATGGCAAACAACTGAAAAATTAGAAACACGTGTCTCACATTTTCACTCAGTCGTTTGACATACTAAAGAAGACTTTTAGAAAAATTGTATAGTCTATTTCTCAATTCTGCTAGGGACGGTAGCCTAATAAACAGTGGCCTTTTGAATTCTGTGAGTGAGCTATTCAAAAGCTGGATTTGGTAATAGCACATCTGAAAGTGTGCCAGGAACACACAAGCAAGCATTCAGCCTGAGCCTGTGACAGTTCTTAACGACAGAGTAGAAGTTGGGAGGGAGACAGGAGGAAATGAGCTAATCTTTGTCTATCCAGGTTTTTAGGACTTCATGTCTAAATCAGGTTTCATTCCAAATGAGCAATTGACAGGAAACTGGTTATTCATTTTGTGGGAGCATGAAATGTAACTCGATAATGTTTCACAAACGCTTCATCTTTATCTACAGACAAGTGCCAAATTAATTTCATGCTCACAACATGTGCCAACTGGAGATCTCAGAGAGGGTTTAAAAACGACTTAAGGCATCCAAATGTGTTAAGCAGCAGAATGATGAGTTATCACAGGATTTACAGGCCCACATGGATAATCATCCTGTGGATTGTGTAATGAACTCCCTATCTCATTTGGTACTGTTTACCCTCAGTGTCCTACACTCATCTATTAAATGATCTTCAGCATTAAGAAGGAATTCAGGAATTTGCTCTAAGTTGTAATAGTCCATAAGAATCATTTCTAATATCCCAATTGGAATATTTAATATTGTCTACCCTAGGTATGTCATGCTCCATTAATAACCAACTAAAAGTTTTTTAAACAGATCCTGCTCATATGTAGTATACTGAGTTTTAGATGTCTTGAGTGCACTTGAAATTATATAGAAACCAGAGGCCCGGTGCATGAAATTCGTGCACAGGAGGGGGGGGGGGATGTCCCTCAGCCCAGCCTGCACCCTCTCCAATCTGGGACCTACCTGGATTGGGCCTAAACAGGCAGTCAGACATCCCTCTCACAATCCAGGACTGCTGGCTCCCAACTGCTCACCTGCCTGCCTTCCTGATTGCCCCTAACTGCTTCTGCCTGCCAGCCTGATCACCCCCTAACCACTCCCATGCCAGCCTGATTGATGCCTAACTGCTCCCCTACCAGCCTGATTTCCCCTAACTGCCTTCCCCTACAGGCCTGGTCACCCCTAACTGCCCTCCCCTGCAGGCTTGATCGCCCCCAACTGCCCTCCCTTGTAAGCCTGGTCGCTCTCAACTGTCCTCTCCTGCTGGCCTGATCACCCCCAACTGCCCTACCTTGCAGACCTGGTGCCTCCCAACTGCCCTCCCCTGCTGGCCATCTTGTGGTGGCCATCTTGTGTCCACATGAGGGTAGTCATCTTTGACCACATGGGGGCAGCCATCTTGTGTGTTGGAGTGATGTTCAATTTGCATATTATTCTTTTATTAGATAGGATATTTATATCTCCCATCTTTTAAAATAATCACCCCCTAATCACTCCCCTGCCAGCCTGATTGATGCCTAACTGCAGTTAGGGGTGACCAGGCCTGCAGGGGAAGGCAGTTAGGGCCAATCAGGCTGGCAGGGGAGCAGTAAGGCATCAATCAGGCTGGCAGGGGAGTGGTTTGGGGGTGATTATTTTAAAAGATGGGAGATATAAAATATAAAAATGGATTAAGTTATTATACCCTTTATGTACATGGAACATGCATGCATCTTATGTGTCACTTAGGACAGTGGTCAGCAAACTGCGACTCGCGAGCCACATGCAGCTCGCGAGCCGAGGTTTGCCGCACTGTTGACTAATGAGTTTGCCGACCACTGACTTAGGAGACAAATGTTCTAAGGTTAATAAATTACTCATCGTAAGAGATTTGAAGCCACAATGAACCAAATTTACACTAAAGACATAAAATCACACTATTGCTCTCTGATTTAAGATTTTCATTCTCCAAAGCTGCTTCAAAACATAAGGCCACTGTTCATCAGAGTGTAACTGACAAATAGAAAGGTTTGCCTATTCTGAAGCTGAGGAAGCTCAAGGTAGTCTACTGGGTAGCAGGCAAGTGCTTTGTTGTAATCATGCCCCGAAGGCAGGTGCCCTCAGGCTTATATTCAGTCTTTGTAAGATAGACACATTTTCTACTTGAGACTAGAGTTTTATCCCTTTTTAGTTTTAGGCACCAGCCAGAGAGGTACAGGAAACTCAATCAGTAATCACTGGTTAATTAAAGAGACATTTATAATTAAAAATGGATTAAGTTATTATACCCTTTATGTACATGGTATAGGTGATGTATCTGACTCTTTCTTTGAAATGTTAATTAAAAGACTCTGAAACTTGATTCTTGACCCCACAGGATTCTGCAAATAGCCACCTCCCTTCCCCAGACCCTCCCCATTACAATACCTATACACTGTTGAACCCTTGGAAGATGAATAAGAGTCATATTTATCTCTACCTATCACATGGTTGTTTCTCCCAGTAAAGTAAACTTCTTCCTGTTGGCCTGTCAAGTAATAAGGAGGATGGATGGAGTAGACCAGTGGTCGGCAAACTCATTAGTCAACAGAGCCAAATATCAACAGTACAACGATTGAAATTTCTTTGGAGAGCCAAATTTTTAAAACTTAAACTTCTTCTAACGCCACTTCTTCAAAATAGACTCACCCAGGCCATGGTATTTTGTGGAAGAGCCACACTCAAGGGGCCAAAGAGCCGCATGTGGCTCGCGAGCCGTAGTTTGCCGACCACGGGAGTAGACCAATGAGGATTTCTGTGGAGGGACAGAGTCATCTCAGCAGTAGAATATGGTGTATTCTCGGGGGATCCTTAATCATCATTCTGAAATGTGCACTTCTTCCATCCAAAATATAGAACTGAAAGCTCTGTATCAGAATACAAAAAAAGCTTTAGTCTTCAAAGAATTTTGTGACAAAATCCATTATTTTCTTGACAAATGACAGAAGCCATTAAAAAGTCAAGGTACAAATTACAATATTTTTAAGCCATTATTTGCCTTTAATAAAAAATATTAGAATATATTTGGTCATTGTTGGGAAATACTCTTGAGTAGATAACCTTCCTTGAGTCATTCAAAGTTTCCCAGGTAATATTCAGCCCAGATTTGCTAACCATAAAGCAAATCCAGACGATAAGAATGGAGATCAGATTGTCCACAATAACATTTACTTGTCACTTGCTAAAAATTGCTTAAACTACAGACAATGCATGTATATAAGTAAAGACAAAGGGAGAGATAAGTAAAAACGAGATGAAATTTTTGTTTGTTTGTTTGTTTTATATCATTGCAAACAGTTCTCCCCTAAATATGCAATACTGTGTATGGTAGTTTCTCAAGCGTGTCTATTCTGGCTACCAGACATTTACCATTCCTGGATTGTGTGGTCACATATGATCCTGGCATATCATTCCCCATTCTTACTGGAAAACCAGCATGGCATTTCCTACAACATGATGTCAATCCTTCAAAGCTACAGTAGGGTTCTAGCCCTGTCTATAAAGTACAGTTAATTCAGTTGCCTATCAAAAGCACTTTTCATCAAAAACACCTTAATACTATAATAAAATGTATTTTGAGGTGCCTTTAGTCTTCAATAAGAAATGGGAGAGAAGGTCAAGACAAAAATTAAATTGTAATGATTTGATTAGCAATTATTAGATTAGATAGCCTGGTGAATTAAAGAATGTTAATCTTGAGAAGATACAAAGACATTTATCAAATTTATATAAAGTTTTTACAATTTTACATTAATAAACACTTGTGTATAGTGTTTTTCAAAGACTCATTCAGAATTCAAAGTCTACTTTTTATTAAGATACCTTTCCTAGTTTACCCTTTTCATAAGTCTACATATTAACATAAAAGAAAGGGACCTGGGGAGTATTATGCTTAGCAAAATCACATGCATTTTTATGGTTATTGTATTTTTAATTAGACCTGTATGATGATCACTCTGAGTTTATGGTTAGAGGAATGTGACAAATAACATATTTTTAAGAACACGTTTATACAACAAAAACATTTTCATTTTTCCTTCTAATTATTTAATAGAAATAATTACATTAACCTTGATTCCTTATTAATTTTATTTCCATAGGGCATTGGCCTTGATATAAGAACTTGCTAACAAAAACTGTCAACTTAAAATGTCAGCTTTCTTGCCAGGAACTGTCAGAATCTAATAATATTTCTTTTTCCCCCACAGTGGAACACCCTGACAAAATGGCCAACGACCAAGGTATGGTGTGGCTCAACCTGTCACGTTTTCCCTCCTTGAGTCAGTCCTGTCTGTTAGAGCTGTCAGTCACTATTTTGTATTCCCCTTTTCACCTGGGCCATACACCTGACGAAGCCCACTCTGGGGTGATAATTAATCTTGTTAATGAAGTTCTGCTTGGATGGGGCTGAGGCTCTGATAGGGAAGATGTAAATTTTCTTGAGAGGAAATTGTTTTGTCTCTATTCTGAAGGACCAATTAAAACGTCAAGCTTCTTTGTTGGAAATAAATTTTTAGTCTCTGTGTGCACTTCTGAATAATTCACATTAAGTATAATTAAGCTCAGCATACTTTCCAAGCTGCTCTCGCACCCTTTCCTGCGCTCCGGATTAAAGTTCTGCAGTTCCGCCGAGAAGCACCATAAATCATGTGTGCTTGTCCTCCGCCATGAGCTTCTTGCAATTAATAAAAACAAAGTGAGGGCAACTCTTTGAGGGCATCACTGTTGTTCATTTCGAAGCCAGAGAGCTTTAATTCCTTGAATCAGATGCTGGGTGGACTTGGAGTATTTTATCCTCTTCCCACTCTTTTGCTAACAGCTTGACTTATGTAGAGAAACAGGGATGGTTGTACACAAAGGAAAAATGGGGATAAATGAGAGTTATCCATCAACTCACAGGGAGATGTGAATTTGCTAATATCATGATTCATAGAGTGAAAAATTAAGATTCCATTATTTTTTCACTATGAGTGATTAGTGGGATGTTAGAGGAGAAAAATAATATTTATGAGTTTTATTTGGGGGGGGTGTTACATTCTTTAAAGAAGGGAGAATTTGGAAATACTCACCACTGGTTATATAGTCTGTGTTCGTTATTGGTTGGTTCAGAGCCTATAACGTGTCTTCTGCTTTGGATATCGACTGTCAGCACAACCTACTTGCAAGCATCAGGTCTCATAAAGTCCTGTCTTGTAGATTGGGGGAAACATCCTTTGCAACAAGAATATTTTTTAAATTTTAAGCATCTGTGGTTGGTAAGGCTCACTAACAACAGAAGGTTGCCTGCATGAGTGGTATTTTAGTTAATGATCCTATATTCAGGTTTAGCTCTAGTCCTTATGCCATGCCCCTGCTATGGGGACATGGTGAGGGTCTCACACAGGGAGGAATAGCAGTGATGCCATGCACAGAAATGCCCACCCAGGGGAAGTTAGCATTCCCATCCATCACCTCGCTGCACCTGCTTGCTTCCACTTAAAATACTTTCCTAAGACTAATATCTACTAAATAGTAATTTTTATAAAACTACAAATGATGAGTAATTAGCAGTTAGCATATATTTGCTTAGGTAAAGTAAATATTAGTGCTGGCCAAATCCAATGCTGGAATAATTTATTAACAGAAGTGGGGATTTTTATTTGTGATAAAATAACTAAAATAACCTCTCATAGCTTTTTAAACTTAAATGAATTTGGAACTTCCACAGGCATATAGCTCCTAATTTTTGAAATTATATTTAGAGAAAGAGAAATGTTTAAAGTTACCGAACCAGATGAAATGCTACATTCATAGCTACTTGAGTGGAGTGCTCAAGCTTCTCCATAAATGGATTTCCAGTTGTCTCTCAGTTCCATTTCATTGTCTCTCAATTCCTTTCAATTGTTTTTGCTGTGTGGTTTTTTTTTCAATTAACTGTTTTTTAATATTATTTTAAGCTAACAAAACATATTTTGAAAGTGAATTTTTTTTTTTGTAAAAGAAAGGAGAATAAATTATTTCCCACATGCCCTATGTATTTTACTCAGATTTTCAAATTGGCAGTGAAATCGGGTCAATTATCAGGAACAAAGGAATTCCCCAGGATGGTTGCCAGTGACTGAGTCTGTTAATATAGCCCAGCCGTTGTTCTTCTTCTTCGTCTAACATTACTTAGGAAGATTCTGTCACCATATACTAGGTGGTACCTTATTCAATCAAAGCTGGTATACAGTTGGTCAAATTGATAGGGTCTAAATTTTAAGTCAAACTCAAACACTTGTAATTTGATGTTATTGGACTGATGTTATATAATTTAGTGGTGATAAGAAATATCTTTACATTCTTACGAAGAAGGCATATAAAACAGCATATAAAGAGCTATTTCTAAACAAAATTAGTTGTCTGGGTTGATGACCAAGTGCGTGAAAAATAGCCCAGAGTAAAGATCCCTCTAAGATTGAAGAAAACAGTAGGAAGGAGACTGGCTCAGCACCTGGCAAATCAGTCAATATGCTTTACTGTGCTCACTGGTAGACCAATTTGCCACTTCCCACAGCCAAATGGTCCCATTTTGTGTTACATTTATGACAGGTGCTGAATTTCTGTGGAGAGAAAATTCCCTCTGAGAAAAAAATTTAGCCCTGGGTCAAAGTTAACTCAGTCAGGATGAACCCTAAATATACTTGATCTTATATGAGAAAAAAAATGAGAATTGTTTGAATGGTTTTAAAATAGTAGGCTCTTGTCACAGTAACTTTTTCTTGTATTCAAAAATCTGCCTGCAGAACATTACTGTGAAAAGGAAAAGTCAGTTATATTCTAATCATTTGTGGATTGGGGGAGAGCGTTTCTTCTGAGTGATAGTAATAACAGTATTAAAATGATAGACTTCACATGGAACTCTTTTTCCCTTTCTGTAATTGTAAATTGGTGTTATCTAGCATTTATTTGCTAAACAAACCCTCTAATCTCAAGCTACTCTATATTTTCTCCTTTTTGTAGCCCTTATCTCTTGTTCCATGTCTTAATTATTTTTTTTCTGGTGTCTTCCAGGCATCTGTGGCCAAAGTAATTATGAGATTTGAGAGATTAAGCATTTTAATTTTTCGGAGGGTCAGGTAGGGCAGGGAAATTGTATGACCTATGTGAAATAGAGGCCAAGGGTATAGAAATGTTCCACTTTAGGTTATTTTTTTCCATATTTTGGTAAAACCCCTGTCAATTTGTTTGGGTCTATATGTGCATATATAATATTAAAATGAACCCTTTTCAAGCTATTGTTATCACTCACTGTTCTAAGAGCATAACATCTATTGGCTCAAATCCTCATATCAATACTGTTAGATCCTATTCCTGCCTCCTCTCTGTTTTAGCAATGAAGAAGCTGAAACTCTGAGAGTTTAAGTGACACCTATAAACACACAGCTAACAGGCAGCGTGACCATGATTCACACTGGGACAATCATGTTCCAAAAACCTTGTTTTTAACCACCAAGTATATTCATCATATATATATATATATATATATATATATATATATATATATATATATATATATATATATATATATATATATATATATACATGGACACACACATGCTTTTAACATATATCTGTAAAGTTTGGATATTTCCCCAATATTGGCCTTCCTTTTCCCAACTCTGTGAATCATCTCAAACAAAGCCAAAGAGCGTTCAATCTGGGTCAAAGTTAGCGTCACGTTGCTCGTGGGAAGTCTCAGCACTGAGTATATATGGTCCTGGCAGCTCTTTATCTCAGGAAACTCAGGAACGGCTCTAATTCCACTGTCTCTTCAGCTTGAGAGGCCAATGCAAAATACCGAGCACTGGGTGGGTTAAACCACAGAAGTGGATTTTCTCCCAGGGCTGGAGGCAGGAAACCTTACATGAAGGTCTGGAGGGAGGGCTCTCCTCCTGGATTGGAGACACTGCCCTCAACGTGTCCTCAAGTGGCAGACAGAGGACAAGCTCTCTCAAATCTTCCCCCTTTTTTTAAAAAAAAAAAATCTTTATTGTTGAAAGTATTACATATTATGCCCCCCTTTCCCGTTGTCCTCATTGTCCTCTCCCATCCTGTCCCCGGCCCTCAGCCCTGGCCTTCACCACCACCCACCCCCCCCCCCCCATTGTCTGTGTCCATTGGTTATACTTATATGCATACAAGTTCTTTGGTTGATCTCTTTCCCCCTCACCAAACCATCCCACCCCACCCCCCCGCAACCCACCCTCCTCAGATCTCCTCTTATAAGGACCCTGATCCTATTGGATCAGAGCTCCATCCTTATGACCTCATTTAACCTTAATTATTTCCATAAAGGTCCATATCTCCAAACATGTGAATGTGGGGCTTGGGGGAGACCCAATTCAGTTCATAGCAGCTACCTTCAAAAGGAAGGTAGACTTTCAGATGAGAAAGCAGGTTATGTTTTCCCCCAAGTCACATGAATATACTGTGGACAGAGTTGGAACCCAAACATGTTTCTCTCTTACTCCCAGAGTTTATCTTTCCATTGCAGACTTCTAAAAAATCTGGCTTTTTGTTTTTCTACAATTAGCTTGAGCCTTTTTAGAGCTTCTCACAAATGTTTTTAAAAAATCCTTTTGTTTGGAGGTTGCAGTGAAGATAGTCAGAAAACTTAACAAATTCTCAAAAATGATTATTAGATCAAACTTTTAATCCTAAAAGATTGTTTTTATGTTCTTATATTTTATTTACTCGCAAATATCGGACTCCTGTTTGAAGTGTGCATGAGTGAAAGTTGGTAATTCTTAGCATGAGCATAAACGTTTACAAGTCATGTATGTTTCCATGCCTTCCATGACATGGTACCTTAAAGAGGCAGGAATTTTCATGGCACGATCTATAGCATTGCTGAGATGAATTAGGAAGAAAATGCTTTCTTTGAGCACTCTCAAGTTTCTTTAATTCTCCATAGCTTGAGTGGTTGATCTAAAACGCCAGGCCTGGAGAAGAGGCATAAGGTCCTAGACCAGTAGATCCAGAAGAAGGCGGCCTGCTGAGAACTGTCCTCCCACTGCGAAGAGAGAATTACTCTCCTATAGACCCATAATGCTCTGCTTTCCCATCAGCAATCACGGTGTGTGGTCCAGGACAGCTGGATGGGATCAGGAGGTTCCATCCTGCATTGGGACCTCCTGTGTGACTTTGGGCGCATACTGATCTTCTCTCAGCATCCTCACCTCTAAAATGATGACTTCAGCCCAAGTTACTTTTTGTTTCTTTCAGGATTTAAGATGATCAAGTTTTAGGATTAATATTAGAATTAAGGGGGAAAAAAGCATAGCATCTTTGCATAGTGTAGCACCTCGTGTTTTTACCATTCCTGCGATATGTCACTCTTCGGCGCACTGCACATGTTCTACCATATTTAATTCTCATAACATCCCTACAGACATAGAAAATGAAATGCAGGATAAAACTTGCCCAGACTCTCACCATATGTATAAGGTTAGACCGAGATGCATTCCCAGGCTAACTAACCTGAGAATTTCTTCTCTGAACCACTGTATAATTTCTGGAAATTCAGTGACTTCATTGGTTCCTACTTTGTTATCAAGAAGTGAAACCTGCTGAAACCGGTTTGGCTCAGTGGATAGAGCGTCAGCCTACGGACTGAAAGGTCCCAGGATCGATTCCGGTCAAGGGCATGTACATTGGTTGCGGGCACATCCCCGGTAGGGGGTGTGCAGGAGGCAGCTGGTCGATGTTTCTCTCATCGATGTTTCTAGCTCTCTATCCCTCTCCCTTCCTCTCTGTAAAAAATCAATAAAAATATTTTTTAAAAAAAGAAGTGAAACCTAAATGGCCTCAAGTAAGCGCATCTGGTTTAAAGGCCTTGTCTTTCCTCAATAGGGTATTCAGGCAACTAAACACTACCCCTGCCATTTTACACACACCCCCCTCCCCCATGGTTTTAATCTCATGAGTAAACAGAATGCTAATTGTTTCCAAGGCAGCCTAGTCAAGCTTGCAAGACACTGGGGGGTGAGGGCATGTATGGGAGTGGGATGGGGTGGGGGGACAATGGGGAGATATGGACACATGTAATACCTTAATAAAAAAAAAAAAGCTTGCAATTTAGTGAATATAACCCAAACTTTGCAGGGTTTGGATCACAGCACCCAGGCTGCTGTTTGAAGAATTGAAACCTCTATCACCTTTTGGTGGGAGATGCTTAATTGAAAGTGAAAACCTCTTTTTGCCCTGTTATTGTGTGTTGTTTTAATTCACTTTATCATTCAAGTGCTTGCTCCACCCCTTTTAAAAAGCTGTTCTCACCTGTGCTTTCCTATGGTCGAAAATTTTGCAACTTTAGAAATTACAACTGGTGGAGAAGTAGGGGCAAAAAAAAATGAATAATGTGCTTTCAATAAAGCATTTGGGGTGCTTAACCGTGTTCCCAGCAAGCAGGCAAGTAGCTGCTTCAGTCAATGTCTCAGGGGCTTTTATGTTCTAATGGGTAACTTTGAAAGAAAACAACATACTCGGTACTCATAAGAACTGATACAATTCATGGTATAATTTCAACTTTCTAAGACTTGAAAGGTAGACATTTTTGTTAACAAATCCTCCAAAAGATTATTGAAATTAGTTCCTTTTGTAAGACTCATTGTGTTGCTGAATGCCCTTCTTTAGCTAAATACTATGTTCCTAGCTTTATTCCCTGCCCAATTCTAATAGAACTGGACTCTACCTCCTGAATTTTCATTCCAAAACGATGCTTCACTGTTGCTTACAGAATGGAGTCAGTTCTCTGACATCAAGACCCTGACTGTTTGACCCCAACTTCCCTCTTCTAGCCTCCTGACCAATATATCCATACACGGCAGTCTTTTATTCTTCTATACGCCCTTAACATCTGACTTATTCATTGCTATGTGGTTCTTTTCTTATGCTTTGCTATTTATATCCTCAAACCCTAGGCCAGGTTATAAATTCCTTGATGGAAGATGACTTGTCTGATTCACATGGTCATTTCCTTCCTCCCTGAATGTCCAGATTCTAGATGGGAATGGATTCTATTTATTGATGCCAGATAAGTGTTTTTATTGAATTATGATGGCACACATCTTTTGGGAAACAATCGTGGAATAATCTAGAAAGATAGACTTTGTCATCTAATCAAAAGAATAGTTCAGAGGAGTAGTGCTCATGGCTGTGGGTACTGTACATGTTTCTGATCTTGGGGGATATGAAAAAGATGGGAAAATATTTTTCCAGTAGTGAAAAAGTATCATATCTTCAATATTCATCTGTGAAATTAAAGTTCAACAGAAAAACAAGTTCTGTGTGATCCAGGCAATGGTAGATGATTCTGACCTCCTGTGCTCTTTTCTTGACCTCCAGCACCCTTCCTGTCATTTCTTGTTAGCAGAAAATTATAGACTTGCATTTCACAGCTGCTTGTAATTCTGAGTACAGAAAGGAGAAAAAGCCAGCGGGCGCTGATGAGTTTTTGAAATGTCAAATGTGCAGTATGAAAGGAATTGGACTCACTTTTGCCAACTTGCTGGTACCTCTGCCTAGCCCTGTGCTGCTTGTGAGGAAGCTTAAGAAAGGAGCAGAGTTCCACCGGGCCATTGGAAAGAAGCACGCAACATAGTTAGGAGGAATATACAAACACTCCAAGCGCAGCATGCTAAACCAGCGGGTACCACCTAATGTGTAGTGTATTACAGGGTTTGAGATGGGCAATTACTGTGTGTAAGTAGTATAGAAGACTCTTAAAACCCAAGGCTGGACTCTAAATATATGAGTAGAATTTGAATCCACACCAATGACCACAAAGGGAAAGATAACTGGAACCTTTACTTAGAGAAATCCCAAAATGGAGAAATCGAGAAGCCAAAAAGCTGCTCAAAGGAGGAGATCTGCAGGATGTGTTCAGTAGACAATTAGGGTCCCCCTGGGCACAGTAGGGCTCTGTGACGAAGACACGTTGGTAATGGGCTTTGGCTGTTTTTCTCTGCTCGATCACAGTAGTTCTCGGGCTTTACTACTTTTCAACACATCAAGTACCCACTGTCTACACGGGCCACCGAAGACCAGCATGCTCGCCTGGAGCCAGAGCCCTGCAAAGCCCATTCACTATTTACTGGTGATGGGAGAGTGTGGGGCAGGGGCAGGGAAAGGAGGGTCTGGATAGGGCCTCAGTGTGTCATTTTCAGAGTTTTCCTCGCCTTATTAGTCTACTTCCTCTATGCCTTTTGTCAAGGGTCACCTTCACTTGTCCCAGTGCTCTATATGGTTACAGACTGAACCTTTTCCATTCTCTTCCAAAGTCTGTTTTGCTCTATGTGCCCTATTGAGAATAGACCTACCACCTCCAGTCACACCCATTCACCTAAACCCTCACAGTTACACGCCAGGATCAACTCTAAGTAGTGCTCTAGTTTATGTCCAACACTCTTCCCATTCCTCCTCTTATTTATCAATTCGCCCAATAATGCTAAGATAATCACAGAGTCAGGCAGCTTCAGCCACTTAATAAAATGAGTAAATTAGTGTTTCTGAACCGCAGTTTACTCATCTATATAATGGAGCTAATAATGTCTGCCTCATGGATTTGTAATTAATATTAGTCTCACCCTATTTATTATAACCGCCTCTTCTAATTAATTTGCTCTTCACAACTCAGCCAGAATAATCTTACTAACATACATATTTAATTGAGTCACTTTTCTGCTTAGTATACTTCGGTGAATCTCTGTCCCCTACAAGATAAATTCTAACTCTTTGGTAGAGCATATAGGGAGTTTTCTTATTTCATCCTTGCCCGGCTTTCTAAGCTTACCCACCTTACTCTTCTTTTTTAATCAACAAACTTTCCTTCATGTTAACTTGAAAACAATGTGTTGAACCTTAGGAAAAGGTAGGAAGAGCTTATTAGTTATTTTTATTAATATATGTTTGAAATATCCTAGGTGTGGGTTGCGATTTTGCTGCCTGGTTTATAGACATCCTGCTGACTTTGTTCAAAGTCAGCAGCGTTACCAACTATATGATAAATTGATCTCCTAGATTTTCCTGCCTCTGAAAAACCATCTGCTTTAAATATATCTCGCTATGATCTGTGTATTGGACAGTGAAACTGTATTCAAGTGGCATTAATGGATTATCTTTATCCACTGGTGTACAAGATATTAAATCAATGCAGTTTCCTTCATTATCACCCAAATTATTTTCCAAGAGTAATTCTAAGATCACGAAGCTCTCTCAGTACTCTGCATCCTTGAGGAGATGTATATTGATCATTTGTTAGGTGACAAATCTGTCCATTTCATTTAGATTATGGGTCATATGTTTTTCTCTTGGGATTGATCGTGTGGATGCCATTGTGGGGCACCGTCTGTTATCCCCATTCAGAAATATCGATTAAAGAATACATTAGAAATACCACATCCTCTTTTGCCAATGTCCTCCACATATTAATTTTCCATTTATTCCTCCCTGAGCTTATAAACATCCACTCAGAAAAAATAAGACTGTAGAAATGAAATCTCAGTTGAATTAATCTTCGGCAGGTAATAAAAAATTTTTGTCATGGGAAATATTCTCCATCTGCCCACGTGTGCTAGAAGTAGGGATTTAATGTAAACATTAATGTTTCATTTTACATGCACAGCACTCACCACAATAAAAATATAGTAATAAATGAATTAACTTATTCTTAAATCTTCAAAGTCAGAGTAAATGAAAAGCCTCTGCAGTTAGCTAATATTAATCATGAGTAGGCCTGAATAGGACCGTGAGCCAGCTCTAACTGTCATGGCTGGATTCCTACCCAATTGATCATTGTATACTACCCCTTTCCTGAGGACCTAGGACTGTGCCTTGCATACAGTAGGCACTTAATAAATTTTGAATGGATTTTTATCAGTTCTATGCTCCATTAATAAAATTAAGACCTCTGGGAACTTTTATATATCTTTTCAGTAACTGATTTACCATGTACTAGAGTCTAATTAGTCCTCAGTTTGCCTAAATCAGTGCTTATGAAATTAACCACGTGAACTAAATGCATCCAATAGTCAATCCACAGCCAAAAGCCCTTAACAATGCTTTGAACTGCCACGCAATAACAGCATCCTCTTTAGTCTCCAGAGTCTCCTCACTTACACTTTCTGATTCTTGCCTTAAAGAAGGAGGAGAATCACTTTTTGTAACTTTTCTTTATCCATAAAGGATGCCTTCCTGGAATTTAAAAGACATTTTAGAGAACAGAAACATGGCACACAAAATTAATATTTGATTCTCACACCCTTAGACAAAGAGGATCTCAGACTCATCAGTATACAAGCAGCGAATTTTGTGTTTCCTTACCCAAATGGTGCAAGAACTCTAAATTACCATAAATCCAATCTAGCTAGTTGATGATATCAAGTTTCTTTAAAGTACTTTCTATTGGGCATGTTAAGAGTTACTTAATTTTCTTTCATGGTATTAATCTAGTTATAAAAAGTTCACCAGTGTCAATACGCTAGATTTCGTGAGTAGAAAGTTCAAGCTTTAAGCTGCCTCCTCTTATTTAGGAAGCATTTCGAGAGTCCGTTTATCTTCCTCAAAGCTTGAACCACATGACATCTGATTTTCTTCTACATATTGAAATTCACAATGTAATTAATAGCCTCACTAAGTCTAAGGGGTGCTCTACCCATAGAGCTTTCTGCCTAAGTAATATATGGATGTGCTTATGGGCTTGTTTTTGCATCTTCCCACAACCTAGCTGGGAGAATGAGAAACTTCATTAAAAAGACATTTGTGGGATGCTAGAGGGAAAGGAAAATCCTCCACAGGCTCTATACCCAATTTCCAGCCAATACAGGATTACTCCCCACAGGAATCATTTATTGCTTTACTGGCCTAAGTGATGGGGCTGTTAGCATCTCTTTTGCCTGACTGCTTTGCAATCTAGTTGCTTTCAGATATGAGAAAAGCCATCTTACTGTTTATACAGAACTTCTGTCTCACTTCATTTCTTCCAGCATTGATCTTACAATGTCCAGTGGGCAAAGCTTATCCTCTGCTCATTGAAAACTGCAAATGTGTCTGAGTCACACAAGCAAGGTGTTTGAGAAAAGGGTTAGACAGCTTATCCTCTGCTCATTGAAAACTGCAAATGTGTCTGAGTCACACAAGCAAGGTGTTTGAGAAAAGGGTTAGACTTGTCCAAATTTTAGCCAACCCACCGAAATTTACATAATTGGTTCTTATTTCAGTTGCTTCTCTCACCACTCCCTAACCCCACCACCTCCTCACAAATAGGAGCCTTCATCTTAATTTCCACTTCTTTATAAACCCACAGTCATTGGCCAGCAGATTTTAAATGTACCAGGTTATGCTGAAAACAGAATATGAAGTGATTGCATTAATTTATGCATTGCTTGTTGGAAGCTTGCCATCCTAACCTCAGCGCGGACTTGATATCAAAAGAATTTTTTAAATTGTGAAGGTATAGTCTGTTAACAAAATTAAAGTCAGCCCTTCACCACTATTTTGTAAATAAAATGAGATCTTGGGAAAGCTTTTTTAAGAAGAGTGTTGGGTCTGCGAATTAAGTAGGACTTGAAGAAAACTAAAATCTATGCCTGTGAGGAAACCACCGTTACTGTAGCTGGCTCCCCAGTTGACTTCCTCTACAGCATCCACTGATTAAAACCACTTTCAGAAATAACTCCCTGGAGCAAATAAAACAGAGAATTAATTCTGTTCTTGTATGTGTTTGCATATAAATTCAACTCCCAAATGTCTTTCCATAAATGATGTACCTAATAGAAATCTAGAACACAAAATCTAATCAAATAATTATAGTTCTACAAATGTACGAAAAGATGAAGGTATTAGAATAATTCTATCTGGTTAATTTCTGGCTCAGTTCTGTTAAAGACTAATTTTACAACTGTTGAACACCTAATGGAAGGCGCTGTTTCCCGTCATGTAATGCTTCTTCCTTACCTGGTGTGTTTGTCAGAAATATTCAGACCGTGTGTGTTGCTTTTCTCCATTTATAATAGCTCTTTTCAGGCACCTCGTTGACATTCACACAAAGACGACCAAACCGCAGTTGTAAGATGAAATGTGGTGTCCCTTGTAAAGTAATAATGGTAGCTTGCCCAAGTCATGCCATGGCCAACGGTGCAGACAGGACCTGCTGCAGCAAACAGCGCTTGGCTTTGCCTCTCTGGGAGCCATGAGCAGCGAGCACCTTTCTGTCCCGAGATGTTCAGGGACGCAACGTTTAGACTAGCACCGCTGTTGTACCTTTGGTGACTTTTTAACAAGAATATTGGGGTGGGGGGCCAGCTTTTCAAACAGGAATTGAATTTAGCTTGTTTAATAATCCATTTTCATGAGTTTGCTTGTTTTGTGTGTGTTTTTCTTACACAGAAAATAACCTTCTCACAAGGTATATTGGTATTAAAAACCTTGGGCTTTCTCCGAGGTGGCCAATATAATCATGTCCCATTGTTGGTGTATTTTGAAATATTTATTATTTCAGTCTGGCTGCTTTGTTTCCTTTGTGCTTTCATGTTGTATAGCCACTGACATTCTGATATGTTTTCCCAATACATAGGTCGTCATGGAGATGGAGGCTATTGGCCAGTGGATACTAATTTGATTGATAGAAGCACTCTCAATGGTAAGTATATAAATTAGTTTATATTGGATTGGTTATATTAATTAAATGGTTAATTCCAGAGCTCTGCGGCACGTTCCAAAATTCCCAGACTTGGGGTTTTAGTGGGAATAATAGAAACATGATGTCATTAACAAACCTGTAGCATATTCTCTCAGAAGAGAGCTGACAAGTGCACAAAACAGAGTCAGAAAAGCCCACGCATAATTTTATAAATGACAGAGGGCTTTTAAATGTATAGATTTTAAAGTGTTACATGTATTTAAAATGTTTCCAACTGTAATTTTATTAGAGAGAGGTGATACCTACGATAGATTGAATTGAAACGCATCAGTTTCATAAATTGGCATTACCAGTACGTTTGCCTAAAGTACATTTACTCTTCAAAATCTTCTAGCACTTAGAGCCAATTTCCCATCACATGGTCAAGATTAGACATTTAGTTCTGCTCATGCTAATGAGCATTCACATACTCTTCGTTTTGAGGATCACCAGATGGAGGCCATCTGAGAACTGCCTGGAAGAAGCAGGATGGTTTTGGAGTTTTCTGGATCTTGTCCTGAGTTTTGCTGAAGCAGGAATTATAGGAAGTTGGATAAATACTAGCCAAACTCCCAGGCATTGATGTATAGATGGTAACTTTCCTCTATAGGTTCTTAAAAATTTGTTGCTCTTGTTGATTGGCTTGGTTTACTAAAAACATATATTTCGTATATTCAAAATACAAATACCAACACATGTACCCATCACCTAAGTTAAGTTATAAAATAGTCAATAATGCAATCGAAATCTCGTGTATGTCTCTGCCTTATCACATGCTTCTCTCACATTCCTTCCATTTCTCACTGTGTTGTAACCACTCTCGCAAGTATGATATTTACCATATGTGTATATGTTCCACTAAATATTGTGGTAATATCATACATGTTTAAAACTTTAGGAAATGATATCATACTATATCTATCCTGCTACATCTTGCACGTATATTTAAGTTTGTGTTTTGTTTTTCTTAGTCCTTTATTGTTGAAAATATTACATATTTTCCCCATTGACCCCTTCTAGCTTGCCCCTCTCCCCTTGAACCACGCCTTCACCCCCCTATTGTTGATGTCCATGGGTTATGCATATATGCATACAAGTTCTTTGGTTACTCTCTCCCTCCCACCCACTCCCCTTTTCCCTCTGAGATTCCACAGTCTGTTCCATGCTTCTATGTCTCTGGATCTATTTTGTTGAACAGTTTATTTTGTTCATTAGTTTCCCCATATGAGTGAGATCATTTAATTTGCTTTTAAGATTTATTCATGTATTTGCAAATAGCTCTCCTTCATTTATCTTTGCTGCTATATAGTACTATATTTTATGAAAACAACACCATGATTTACTTAACAATTTTAGCAGGTTTTCATGAGAAATGTGATTAATGAATAGCTAAATATCCATTTGGATGTCCTTCTGTTAAAAAAATCCATGTAAGAAGCCAAAATTGCAATCTAAAAGTTTTTTGCTGACCATGACATTAGAATAAAGGGGTGAATTATGTGATTATTTCCTATCATAGGCTATGGCAATCTAATGCATCCCTGTCCCCAAAGAGGATATGTATAATCTGGGGAGTAGACCAGATGCTCCCATGAAAGGCTCAGTGTCCCCTCTCCCCTGGCCAGGGGTGGACTCAGGTACACATTGTTACCTGTTGACTCTTCTAGTTGCCAGGCATAGCCTGTCTGTCACTAATGCATTACTTAACCAGACCAGTACAATTTTTCATATTTAAATTTTCTAAATATATTCCATTCAAGCTTTTCTAAGGTTATGTCTAGGATATTCTATCCAGGTTGCTATCGCCCTCACCACTTCTGTTGTGTCTTACACAGATACTCTTCCCTCACTTTAGTAACATTATGTCTTTTGTAGGTATTAGACTTTTAGAGGCCTGTTATCGCTAGTCCCTGGCTCGGATAGTTCCCAGGTTCCAATAGACACAGACACACTTTGGAGATTTCACAGAAGAAACATGAGAGGAGGGATGTGTTGGGACTGAAAACAGACCATTAGCACGACACATAGATTGGTTTAGATATAATTCCCTCCCCCAAACTTTGCAAGTTTCATTCTCTTCCTTCAACTTTTATCCCGAAATCTCAACAATATGCTGAGCACCCTGCATGCATTTGGGTCGTCAGTAAGAAATGCTATAAAGCCCTCACTGCGTGCAGGGTACTTGCTGTGAGATATGGGACATATTGGAAAATGACCACTGCATGAGCAATAGACAAAGAGGGAGAATTACCCAGGTGGACATGGATGAGAAGTGCACCCAGGGAAGATGAAAGAGAGTGTGAAACATCCCAGAAATGTGAGGAAAGGAAAAGAAGGTTGTCACTGAAATTGTGTGGAAACCTAATTGTAGTATTTGTTACCCTGAGATGGAGCGGTCTAGCTTTGGAGTATTTGAGGGGAATTAACTTTTCCCCTTTAGAATCATCCTGCAGAACAGATTCTGAGCTGTTGTGTCTATGGGAGGTTCAAGTTGGAATTCATTCCCAGATAAAGGCATGCCTATAGGATAATTTTTTTAAGAGACAGTGTGTCAGGAAATTAAAGAAAGAATTGTTATAGATAATTTGGAAAGAACCATTATCTTTTAGCAGTTTCCATCCACTACTGAGCAGTGTTACTTGTGTGAAAGGTGGATCAGATGTTAGCCACAGATACAGAACTCTGTAGTCTCTTAAACTGTGTCCTAAAGAACTTTAATCTTGCATGGAATTGCCAAACTTAGTACCTAAACATACAGGAAGCTCAGTAAAACTTGAATCCTTTCTAATTGCCTCTTAATATGAGATAAAGAAAAATATTGCAAGGGATATCCATTGTAATGTTTTTTCAATATGCATATACATAGGGAGCTAGAAATAATTCAGATAACTGTACCTTTATTTTTAATTATTAAATGTGGCAATTCTAATTTGGGATCAAGTTTAAACCTTGGTATTGACTATTTGAACTTTCCCTTCCAAATAAAACAAATTCTCTGGTTGAAAAGAAACCCTAGGACAAATTTGATGTTGGGGTTAGTCAACAAGAACTTTTCATGGGAGTCAGACCTCACATAAAGGGAATGACAGTAATTGAGAGAAATGTCTTTCATTGTGTTTTTTACATTTTATTTCATATTCCTAGTGAAAATATAATTGTAAATGTAATTACGATTAATTTAATCTGTATACATTATCTCACCCGAGAAAGTCGTGAAGATAAAATAGATGAATGGCATTAGTTACTTTAAACCAGTTTAGATTATTGGCATTATTCCTTCTTAATTTTCTGCATCACTTTATGGAGTTTTAGATATTCTTAAATAGATGGGATGAACAAAGCACCTGAAATATTTCTAGAATCCCTACTGGAATAACAAATTATGACAGGCTGCTTGACTAAGGTGAATTGATAACCTCAGAGAGACAGGGATGGTGACAGGCAGACTTAATCTACTTCCTTTTCTGTTTAGCTAGCAGATAAATGATAGCAAATTTGTAATTTGATTTTAGTTTGGGCTATTGCAAGCAAATCAGCAAAGGCCTCTAAAAACCAGAGCTTTTGATTAAAATCCTACTAATGCCTTAAGTCTGAAGAAGGAGATATATTTTCCAATTAGATGGATAAATGATACCCTGACCGGTAAAACTCTAACCCCACCCCATCTTTAAAAGGTAGGCTATATCAATGAGAACATTTTCAAATTTGAGTTTTTGAACCTTATATATAATGCAAATTTTTTACATCTCCTCTTTAGAGTGACAGGATTATGGAGGTTTTCTCTTTCCCTGCCTTGCTGGATTCATCCTTCAATGCCTTGTAAGAGAACAATGGCTTATTGTCAGGATACTCAAGCCAGGTGCAAACAAATTTAGACCTAGCCAATCATTTACTTTCTCCTAAGCATGACACCCTTTTAAAATGGAATTCAAAAGAAGAAAAACAAAGATATAATTCATGTTTACTGTTGTAGTTGGAAGACCTTAATTAAATTGAGGATACTGAAGAGGTCTCCAAATTATTTTATGATGACAAGTAGACTCAAAGCCAATATGTGGTGATTTGGTAGTATTTTATTTTTATGAGGCATTCAGTTTTGAATTATAGTCCCCATTTTTAAAGCAGAAACATCTTCAACTTCTGTAAAATGTGACTTTGTAGTTTATGTTTGTATGAATGACA
Source organism: Cnephaeus nilssonii (assembly GCF_951640355.1). Lineage (NCBI taxonomy): Eukaryota > Metazoa > Chordata > Mammalia > Chiroptera > Vespertilionidae > Cnephaeus > Cnephaeus nilssonii. Next base: position 86,424,864 of record NC_137082.1, read on the forward strand.
AGAATAGTGAAAATTACTTCAATTACATCATGTTTTTCTTAGTGAGGATGATAAATCACCAGTTTATTTTTGTGGGTTGCTCTCCCAATAATTTAAAAATTAGTAACTTTGGTTAAGAAATCTATGAACCCTACAAAAAAATGTTGTTATATTGACCTCAACCTTTAAAAACTAAATTAAAACTATGTTGAAAACTATGGTGATACTTTGGTGAAATGTTATTTAAAAATCAATGTTGTTAATTAGTTTTTGAATATTCAGAAGCATATTATATATTCTGCAAAGCATGCCTTGTACTCTGTGTTTAGGAGAAAATACCATGATCTGTCCTCTAGTTTTAGAAAACTTGGTTTTATTCTTTCCAGAACTCAATACCATTTAAACTAATCTAAATAAAATATGCACAAAAACTCTTTTCATGTTTGCATGAAATGATCAACATAGGTTGGTAAGCTGTTTATAAAACATTCAACAGACTGCCAAAGGAAAGGTCCAAAGATAAAATTTTGGTTTTTTGTGGAAAGATCATTGAAGTGGTCCAGGGTCTCAGGTTCTAGTCTATAAAAGGATCTTCCCACCAATATCTATCCCAAATGATTTTAAGGATCCCAGACAAATCCCAAAACCAGGTTCTAGAACTGACTTCACCAGGGATTATGTCACTTAAATTCTTTGGGTTTCAGTTTTTCATCTGAACATAGGACCTATTAAGCTAGTCAGGATTTCTCAACCTCAAAACTATTGCCACTGGGGCCTGGATAATCTTTTGTTCTGAGACCTGTCCTGTACATTTGCATTGTAAGATGTTTAGCAGCATCTCTAGCCTTTATCCATTAGATGCCAGTCATATTTCCCCCTTCCATGTAACAACCAAAAATGTCTCTGGACATTGCCAAATTTCCCCTTAGGGGAGAAGGGGGGGCACAATCTCCCCAGATAAAAATCACTGATCTAGATGACTATTCCCCAAAAGTTGTTCCAGTGTACCCGGGTCCCATGAGAAGCTCTGAGAAAAAAAAGAAGTGCTTCGTTAACTAAACTTTGGAGAACGTGTTCCGCCTTTCACGTCTCTTTGGCCAGGTCCTCTCCTTCTGCTTCAACACTAGATCTGAGTCTTGAGAGAGCTTCTCTGCTCACGTTGTACTCTTGATTCTGGTGATCTCATCCACTCCCAGGGCTTCACAGTCCATCTGTGTGCCAACTGCCGAATTCTAGCTGCCTCTTTGTAATGTACCAAAGATCTCCACCTGACATATTCAAGACGGAACGCTTGTCTGCCCTCCCTGAGCCTGCCCTAACTTCCTCTCCCTCATCTCATGCATAAGGTCTAGAGAAGGTCCCCGGGTTACATGGGAGATCCGTTCCTATGGCAACGTAACGCGATTTTCGCCATCAGTCGGAACCCACCTACATAAGTACCTACGTCACTCACATGGAGCACAGACACAGCAGCAATGAAGTGACACAGTAAAAACAATTTAAAAGAAAGATAATTCCTGACCTTTACTTGTGGCAAATACAGTAAATAATAAACAACATAAAGCACATATGTACATACGTCGAAATGACGGAACTTTTTTTTATAAATAAATGGGAGATGACAACTTAACTACGAAACAATGTATGTGGAGTCCCACGTAACCCGAGGACTGCCTGTATTACTTAAACCTGAACCTGACACTTCCTTCCTTAACACCCCCACATGCAATCTACTTTGTTCATTTACTTTCAAACTATATTGGGTAACTGTCCACTCTGTCTGATTGTAATGGCCACCATCTCAGTTCAAGCTAGCATCTTCTCTCACCTGGAGAAATTCAATATTCTCTCTGCTGGCCGCTCTGCTTTCTCCACGCATCAGGGAGAGATGTCTTCTTAATACAGATCAAGTCTGTTCCTTCCTGAAAACCTCTAAATGCTCTGTGATTCCACTTCGGGTAATTGACGATGATCTACAAAGCTCTGTGAACTGGGTCCTATTTCTCGTTCTACCCTCCTTTTGTGCCATTTCCCTTTTGCTCCCAATGTTCCAGACACATGACCTGCTCCCATTTCCCTTGTAGAGGAATAGGCACTAACTCCTAGCAATGCCCTGTGTTCAGCCTAAATGCTACTTCTGTGGTGAGGCCTTTTATCTCCTACCTTCTCCTCCAATGACCATTTCCTCCTCATATTCCATCTTGCTATGTCAACTTCACTCTTATGTTAAACACCAATTGCAGTTGTAATTTTATGTTTATTTGCTTCATGATTTGTTCACTATGTCTTTTCCAGTAAGTAGTAAACTCCGTGGGGTAAAAAAAAAATCATGCCTCTGGGTTTTTTGTGGTTTTGTTTATTTGTTTTGTTTTATTTTTGGGGGGACGTAGGTGGAGAATAATCACAATATTCTCCTTTGAAAAATGTTCTCAGACCACACAATATACAAAAAGACGGTGGTATGCAAATTCTTGTGAAACAATGGGTGTGAACCTATAAATACTTACTAATGGTTCCACAGCCTGGCTGTTGTCCAGGCTCCACTCTACCAGAAAAATAGCTCTGAGACAGCGTTTTCAGAACTCCTAACAGCTCCACTTTCAGCCCAGGTGAAAAGTAACCTGATTTGCTATTCATGTCACGGTGACCCAGACTGGGCACATGTTTAGGAGAGGAAAAGACGGGTCATTTAATATAGAATATCTTTTTTCTTTCACTGGTCCAACTAGTTAGGCAGGCCTATGGCTACATCAAAACTATATGCTTTTTATCTCAAAATGTTTATTTTTGCATGCTTGAATACTTTTATGCCCCCCTGAAAGGCTTATTGAGATATAATTGACATATAACAGAGTGTAAATTGAAGGTATACAATGTATTGATTTGATATACTTAGATATTGCAAAATGTTGACCACTATAGCTTAGCTAACACCTCCCTCACATCACATAATTACCATTTTATGTAATAAGAACATTAAAGTCTCTTAGCAACTTTTTTCTTTATTTTTGCAACTTCAAGTATATAATGCAATATATCCATGTAATCACCATGCTGTACATTGTGTCTGCAGAATGTATTCATCTTATAACTAGAAGTTTGTACTTTTTGACCATTTCCCCAAGCCCCTAGCCCCTGGTAACTATCATTCTAGTCTCTATTTCAATGAGTTCGGCTTTTTAAAATTCTACATATGAGTGATTCATACATCATTTGTCTTTCTCTGCCCGACTTATGTCACTTAGCATAATGCCCTCTAAGGTCCCTTCATGTTTTGATCACAACATCATATCCACAGCACCTAACTGGATCTTCCATTCATGTTTATGGAATAACCAGATACATTCTCTAAAATCCCTGCCCAATCTCTCCTGGCAATGCACAATTCAGATAAGCATGTTCAAAATTCTGAGATTTGAGGAAAGAAATATGTTTTCTAACTTAATTGACGAAGGAACTTTTCCCCCATAATGCTGATTAATAGTTTATTGTAGGGAACATTGAGCTAATGTGAGATCTCTTCCAGCTAATGACTATATGGCAACTTATTTCAGGGGAAAATGCTTGGAAAAATTCAATGCCATGTGAATTTCAGTTCGAATTCAGAGATTTATAAAATGTTTAAGACATATTTTGAGTTCAAAGTGTTCTACTAACAAAACTGTTACCAGGGAAGCCTGAAGCTGTAGGAGAGAAGTTCATTCCTGAACTAGAAACTCTTTGGATCGTCTCTCCTCAGAATTGGGCAGGTGAACCTAATGTTCACATTGTTTACCTGCCTGTTGACATTGCATAGCTATTAGGGCCCAGCCATTGTGGCAATGGGACCAGGTCCTCAAAAATAAGAGCCAGGACTCCTGGATTCAATACTTGGTTTTGTTTTCTATAAGAGAATCAAGTACTGAGAGTATTGGTCTACCAATAAGCTTCTGGCAGAGTTTTTGAGGGCAAATCTGATAAGCAACATAAAATATTTTTGAAAGCTTACACAGTATTATAAAAGTGAATGAATTTTCCTAATCATTAACAAAACTTTATACCCATCAGATTATAAAATACCTATGTTTGCTTTTATTTAATAGAAAAAGTGTGAAATCATTAATGCTGATCAAACATCATGAAAGTAAAAAATGAATGGAATGCTCATGTGATGTAAAATAAAATTGATTCCTTTCTCACTGTTATCAGTGAGACAGTCAGATCTGGCTTACTCGGACCCTGGATACCCACATTTTATGCTAACATCAGACACAGATGCATAGTATACTATCTTTTTCTTTAATTTGGAAAACTTAACACAGAATGAAATAACTGAGCCACATCATCATGGTGTGTGTTGAGTGCCAATTCTGTGCAGGGCCTGAGGTCAGTGTGTTGCATCCATTATCTCTCGAAGTAATCACAGTGTCCTGGAGGATATTTGCAAGCCTTTGAGTTACACCAGGCAGCTTCCCCTCTGAGCCTGGGAGGTGGTAAATGTCATCTTGCCCCTTCTGAGTCAAGCTGTCTCCCAGAACTCTGAACTGCACTAATCTAGATTTGTGAACTCCAAAAATCTTCCTAATTTGGAGCAGCCCTTTGATGTATTTAAATATATAGTTAATCATCATTATTCATAGATTCTGTATTTGTGAATTCATCTTCTTGCTAAAATGCATTTTTAACCTCCCCTCCCCCCCCCCATTCAATGCTTACAATGCTTTATGGTCATTTGTGAACATGTCGAATACTTGAGAAGCCCAAATGCTCACAAACTCAGTTGAGATGGGACAAGGAGACACACAGCCTTATTGCAGCGCTCAGACCATAAATGAGGGTCCTTTACGTGATATATGTATTTCGTGCCAATTTTGTTCATCTTTGTATTTTTTGTTGGTGGTTTTACTGTATTAAGTGACCCCTAAATGTGGTGCTGAATGATGCCCATGCTCTTAATGCTCAAAACGCTGTGATGTGCATTTTGGGGGAAATATGTGTTGATTAAACTCCACTAGGCATGAGTTATATAGTGCTGTTGGCTGTGAATTCAATTAAATGAATCAGCATTACTATTAAATAAGGTGTCTTTAAATAGAAACACACATAAAACAAGGTTTTATATTAATTGGTTGATAAAAATTTTGTACCCAGAGGGAATACAGGAACCTAACCCTGTATTTCCTCTAGAAGCAATACATAGTATTCTCTAATTCAGTGTTTGTGGCAACTTCATAGAATACAACTCCCTCAAATAATGAGGATCAGCTACATCCAGAGACACCATCGAACTTGACTTTCTTAACTGATGGTTTGATGTCTGATCATCTGATTACTCAGCTTTTGAATTAAGATTGGGAAATTAATACAAGACCTCAAATGCCAACTTTTAAACTGATGGAACTTTTATGAAGAAGCCATAAAGGACTGAAATGAAAGATTTATATGAAAGTTCTCATGAACCCTAACTCTCTGAGGAAAATGATCTCAGTATAATCTCTCTAATGCTCAGCAGTCCTATTTTTTTACTTGAAACGTGATGTCTTCTGAGTAGAGAGAAAGCAAGTAGAAATTCGAAAGATTTTAGTTTACACGGTTTTTAGAAATGTTCGAAGGAATACTGCTGTGTACAACTCAAACCAACTTTAGAAATGGTGAACCCTTTACATTTAAGTCATGCTAACAAAAATCCATGAACTCCCCAGCTGTCTCCATTCTCAGCTCTCACGTAAAAGGTGAATTCATGCCAGTCAATTAGTTTATTAAGCACAGAAAGGGCATATTGAGATACTACTGTAAAGTGACTTTTTAAGTTGTAAGTAAAACTATGATACAGAAAGTTCTGACCTGTCATTACTAGCCCCATTTCTTTATAGTAAATGTAAAATTATTTCAAGGAAATTCTATGTCTTTCATTTAAAAACTTTTGGGGAGCCCCCTACCCCCCTGATATTCAGTTTATATCAGAAACACTAATTATTTTTCCAATAATGATGAATCAGCAATAATTATTTAAGTATAGGTGAAAGTCTTTTCAAAAAAGCAATGATTCTTAGATAACTTGTTGATAGTGTTTTGATTTTGAGGCAAGTATTGGGTTGGTGGTTATATTCATTTTTTAGTTCATTTATCTTTCACATTGAGGATTATTTATAAAAATTTTGTAATTTAAAAATCCACAAATGGTATAGGATGTTATTAATTAGGCAACATTTTATTTAATACTGGTGCCCTGGTACACGGATCCGTGCACATTGAAAGGTAATTAATTAGAAGGTGGCCAGTGGGGCAGGACTGGGCAAGTTGGTTGGACATGCCCTGGAGCCAACCTCCCTCGGTCCCTCCCCATCTGGCCACACCTGGGGCAGCTCCACAGCTCGAAGGGTGTCTGTGAAGTGAGCGGGGTCTCTGGCAGGTGGGGTCCCTCAGACATCCCCTGAGGGGTCCCAGATTGCGAGAGGGTGGTTCTCAGGTGATGCACCCTGGAACCAGAGAGGAGGGAGCCCGATTCTGGGGTGTGACACCCAAGAACCACCACTGCCAAGTCACCACAGCTCAGCAGCTCCTGCGTTGAGCATCTGCCCTCTGGTGGTCAGTTTGCCTCATAGCTACCGGTCTATATATAGATTTCAGTAGTACAGTCTATACTAATAATCTATACTAATAAAAGGGTAATATGCTAATTAGACTGGACATCCTTCCGGACAAAGCCACGGTGGCAGGGGCCGAGGCAGAGGCAGTTAGGGGCAATCAGGCTGGCAGGGGAAGGCATTTAGGGGCGACCAGGCTGGCAGGGGAGGGCAGTTAAGGGTGACCAGGCCAGCAGGGGAGGGCAGTTAGGAGCAACCAGGCAGGTAGGGGAGGGCAGTTAGGGGCATTAGGCAGGCAGGCAGGTGAACGGTTAGGAGCCAGCGGTCCCCAATCCCTGGGGCCTAAACCAGCAGTCAGACATCCCCTAAGGGGTCCTGGATTGGAGAGGGTGCAGGCTAGGCTGAGGGACCCCCTCCCCAACCCATGCACAAATTTCGTGTACTGGGCCTCTAGTGATATTATAAGCATTTACTCTGTGTCAGGCACTGCTTGGTATGTTGTATATATTTTCTTTAATCCTGACAGTAACTGTACCCAATAATTATTATTTTTATTTTACAGAAAAAAAAAAAAAACATTGAGGTGCAAAAGGCCTGAACATTTTGCTCAAGGAGTATAGAAGGCTAATATAGGTTATTAGAGAAATACTTTCAAACTAGGGTCTGGGAAAATATCCAAAGTCATTGCTTTCTGCAACTTTCTAAATTAATTTATAAATAAAGTTATAGTCTAATATTTATTTTTTATAAATGTGTAACTTGAAATGACAGACATGACACAGAACATGGTATTTCTTTTTTTTAATATTTATTGAATGTATTACATTATGTCCCCTTTTTTCTCCCATTGACCCCTTATAGCCCGCCCCTACCCCCCACCCCAGGCCTTCACCCCCCTATTGTTTGTGTCCATGGGCTATGCATATATGCATACAAGTTCACTGGTTGGTCTCTTCCCACCCACCCACCCCACCCTGCCTTTCCTCTGAGATTCCACAGTCTGTTCCATGCTTCCATGTCTCTGGATCAATTTTGTTCGTTAGATTGATTGATCACTGACTTGGGTTTAAAGAAAATAATTTAGAAGGTCAATTAGCTATTCTTATTTTCATAAGCAAATTATCAAAACTGTCTTATTAGTCTGTTATTTTTTGCCTAAATAATGTGGTACTGCTGCGACAGGACAAAATTCATATCAGGACTCTATGACACTCTTTCAAACCCATTGGCTGCTTTTAAATGGGATTCACACTCTCAACAGGTTGAAAATTAAATATGCTTTATAGATAGCTTCTTAAAGGGAATGGAGGTAAATTGTGAGTGATAGGTGCCAAACAGTTCATCTTTCATAGCATCAAATAAATCGCATTTTCTATAAAGCACAGCCTTCTCTGGTTCCTGTCCCACTGGAATTCTTATAGTACTAAGCAGCATTCCTCCATCCCTCCCTCTTTCTAGTCCATATGATAGCATAATGCTTTTTTTAAATTCAGATAACTTAAATTCTCCCTTTTAAAATGCACAGTTTAGTGCTTTTTCATTATATTCACAGGTTGTACCGCCATCACCATGTAATTCCAGAACATTTTCATTGCCCCAAAGGGAAAGCTGTACCTATTGCCAGTATTTCCCTGTTCACTTCTCCCCCTACTGGCTGCCAAACTCTAATCTGCTTTCCTCTCTATAGATTGGCCTATCTAGCTATTTCCTATAAGTGGAATTATACAACATGTGGCCTTTTGTGTCTGGCTTCTCTCACTTAGCATGATGTTTTCAAGGTACATGCATGTTATACCATGTATCAGTACTTCCTTCCTTTTTTATGGCTGGATAGTGTTCCGTTGTGTGGATAGACCACAGCTGTTTATCCATCACCAGTTGATGGGCACGTGGGTTTCCACTTTTGGCTGTTTTGGATAATGTCACTCTGAAAGCTATTGTATAAGCTTTTGTGTGGGCATAGCTTTCATTTATCTTGGGTAGTTCATTTAGGTCTTTCTTCTCAGTTTTCATTGCTTTGTTCTCGCCATACCCAGAGCAACAGGAACTCTTCACATCCTTAACAGAGCTTGATAAACACTGGGCTGCCATGTCTCCCTCAACCTGATCTCCATTTGCCTGTCTTTTCCCAGAACCACCCATTGGCCAGATGCACCCCCCTCATGGCAGCGTCACTCCTCAGAAGAACAGCAGCCTGCTTGTGATCATTGTGGTCACCGTTGGCATCATCACAGTGCTGGTGGTGGCGATCGCGGCCGTGATTTGCACCCGACGCTCTTCAGCCCAGCAGAGAAAGTAGGTAACAGCTGGTTCCCAAAGGGAGAGAAGTCCATGCTTGACCCAACTACTATCCTTTTGAGTTATATTTTTGAAGGCTTTCTTCCTTGCTCTTTCATAATTCATGCATGTTCCTTATCACCTGGCCTGGGCAAAACCTTGCCTTTTTGTCCAGTCCAGGCCCATTAACTGAATTGAGCGAGGGCTAGACTTGCAGACTGAATAGTAGAATCCTACAAATCCACTTTGCATTTCTGTTTTATTTCACTTCTTGAGGCCAGACTCTTGCTTTCAAGTGACAGCAGGTGTTCCCGAAGTAGCACTTAGAGAATGGACTTCACCATGTCTCTACTTATGGCCCTCTCTGCAATTATCTATAAAAGGTTGAAGATGTGTGTTCCTCTAAAAGTGTTTATCGCTTTTGGCAAGGAGGCCGGTAGGCATTGAATCAATGCTTGTTGCATGAATAACTGTCTGCAGAATACCAAACACACTGTCGTTGCAGTACTAGAGAGTGTTTAGTTTGGAGGCAGAAGTTAGGGAGGAGGAGAGAGTCGGGAATTCGAAATGGTTCATATTTCCTGGCTATGCTGATTCCAGAAAATTGTAATAATTGAGGGGTTTTTAAATATTTTCATATTATGCAGCTCTATGTTCTAGCACAAACAGAGCTTGAGAAATCAAAGTACACAATTTAGAGTGGAAAGGTTATTTTAATTCCGCTTTTCTCCTTCTAGCAATACCCCATAACCAGCATATTAACCTTGTGCCAGCCAGTTCGTTGTGGGAGTCAGCAGGAACCTCCTGGTTGTTCTCTGCATCCTTGCCAATTTAGTACTTTTTCAAGTCCATCCTGACTATCTGACTGGATTGGCTATCATAGGCTCTTCCCTTGTTGTTGTTGTTGTTGTTATTGTTGTTGTTGTTGTGTGTGTGTTTGTGTGTTGTTGTGGTTTTTATTTTTTCTGGCATGGCATTTTTCAGTACTGAGGAACAAACGTTTAAACTCCTAAATGAAGTCTACTCCACTTTAACTACTATAGATCCCTGTACTGATTTTCAAAGTTTTAAGAGAGATTCTCTAGCAAATAATTTTCCCTCTTTCCTTGCTAATACCTCAGCCATTCTCTTTTGAAAAATTCCTGTGACTGTACTTGTTGATCTGTAGTGAATCTTCCAGCATCTTGAAGTGAGGTGATTAGAAACAAAATAAGGAATATGTACATATTGAAGAATGTTACATAGGGGGATAGAGATGCAGTCTTTGTATTTAATTTATATCTATGCAGGGAAATTTTTGTATCTAGCTGCATCCATGTGATTGACTATCTTGAAGCTGGTGTGCTGGTGCATTGTGTCCAAACAAGAAATCAGAAAATTGAGCTTAATAAGACCAGTCCTATACATGAGCATTCTGGGAATTGATGGTCACCACAGAGTTTCCGGAGTGCTGGGCACTTAGTAAGGCTCTAGGGGTGTGTGTGTGGGGGGAACATACTTGAATAAAGCATTAAACAATCTCTTGATCCAGCATTCCCGAGAAAGGGGTTGTGCAAGTGTAGATTGGTGGAACATCATGGCATTGGGTGTCTGAAGCAGAGCTGAGGAAGAGTCACAAAAGTGGAAATTGGGAGGATACCATACCCAACTTAGCCTGTTTCATGATAGTTATAAAAACATCTGTGAATTCACAAAATTAAGTTTGCTAGCTCAACCATTTGTAGCACAGTATTTTGTTTTCCATTTTTATCATTGCAAGAAGGATATTTGAGGGTGATATTGACCTAATGAACTGGAATACTGGACATATTTTGTTCACCCACAGAGAAAATGCCAGTCTTCTCAATGTGCAAAAGTGGGATTTGATACTATTTAGAGAAACTCTCAAATTATCTTAAATTCCACACTAAGCACCTTGATAAGAACTTAAAGATTATATTTAGAATGAGTAGAGGCTGAGCTCTGTATATGACTTGGTTTTAAGAACAAAAGAACAAACCATTCTATTAATAACTGAAAACCCAAAGAAAGTGGATTGTGAGTTCCTGTACTTACTGCCTCCTTTCTCTCCCAGTCTCTCACTATTTACTTGGCACATTTTCCCCATGTTTATGCAGATACCTTTATTCGGTCACAGACCATTGCCATGCATTTTTGTCTCTTTGTACATGTTAACAGAAAAGGGAGAAAAAGAAGTTTCTCCTTCTAGATACTTCTGAGTTTTAATTTAGTTTTTCTTGATTTCATTGAGGACTCCCATCCCAATGCCATTGAGCCTTTTAGGACAAATTAAGTAATGCAGATGAAAGCAAAAATCGATTCCAATTTGAAACAGAAATATTGCCCCTTATAGGGCTCTCAGGAAAAAAAATGGGAGTTTAATGTAATTAATAAGGTGAAATAGGGAATCAATTCATGGACTTCTTCATTATCTCTCTATCTGGAAGTGCTGAGAATATAAGTTTTTCTTTGTGTTTTATTGGGGGATGTGAATTGCATTCAAATTGACTTGAAACATATGTGTGTATACTATCAGTAATATCTCATTCAAGTCAGTGTCTGTGTATTTTATTCTATAGTTAATCATATTCATATAGTTTATCATATAGACCTCATACATAATAATGAGGTTGGTTATCTGATTGACTCACATTCTAGTTTGTAAGATTTTATTTGTTATGATGTAAAATAACTACCAGAAGTTAGAACCCAAGATCTAGTTCTGATTCTACCACTCATGTAATTAAATCAATGGTATTTAATTAAACCTAAGGAAAGAGCTAATTCCTCTTAGTTTCCTCAAATGAGAAATAGGACTAAATACTTTTTATCATCCCCTCTACCTTATATACACTGAAATTCCCCATGGAATACTACTAAGTTATAGAACACATAGCAGCATTTAGCTTCAAACTAATATGAAATAAAAATAATTTTTATTTCTTTTTAATTATTGATTTAAAATATTGTACTACTTTGAAGAGATAATGTACTACTTACACATTTAGAATTAATGAGATTATAGAATGTCATAATATAGAAAAACTATTTTATGAAAGCTTTATTTGATATGGGGTGTTCTATGTTTTTAATAAAGCCATAACATTTTTCTGGCCAAAATATACAACATGGTTTGATAAGTCATAATGTAGCCATAGGTACTAAAGACAACATATTTGACATTGAGAATATCCTGGGAATCTAAGACACATAGTTATCACATGTATAGATGATCAACAATTTGAATACATTAAATTTGAATATGTAAATAAAATTTAAGACCTCCTATCTGATTTGACAGGCACAGCAAGTTTTACATATTAGCATGCATTCAAATCCTGACCAAAATACTTTCACTACTCAGGATCAAATGTTTAAACTCTTAAAGGAAATCTACTCTACCTTAATTACTCTAGGTCACTTGCACTGATTTTCACAGTTTTAACATTTTTATCATTTTTTGGTATCTACCACACAGAGATTTTAACTCTCAACCACTTAACACCCCGAAATATCTTAATTCCATCTCAGAAAATACAGGTTCATTTGAGAATCTAAGACACATTTTCCCTGGGTTTCTAATACATGTTTTTGTTTTTAATAGCAGTTAGTAGAATAAAAATAATCACTATGGAGAATTAGAAACCTTTGGGAAGGATTTGGATGGAGGATTCAGGGCAGTTGTTTATACTTCCCAACATATTTTTCCTAGTTAAATTATAATCATTTTACACCTCAGTTCAGGTCTTCTTTCTGCCTTCAGCCCTCCCTAAATTCCCAGGGAGCAGTGTTCCCACCTCAGTCTCCCTTCAGATCTTGGACACATGTCTGTGGGACCAAGAAAATTAGTACAGAGCTCTATGACTGCCTCTTGTGAACAATCTGAGCAAAGGATTGCTAAGCACAGAATGAGAACTTGAACTTACTAATTCATTATAATGTGACAAAAGGACCTCTGAAATGATACTAGTCATATAGGACTTGGAAGGGCACATTCAAATAAAATGTATACTCAATCAGTGTTGGTTCTTACCCATTCACGTCCCCAGCATACCAATTAAAAGTGAAAAGAAAAGAAACTCCTTTTATAATAATCGATTATAGGCAGGGCGAGCCAATAAAGAATCAAAGAAGAATCTAGCAAAAAATATTTTTAAGCCCTGACCCATGTGGCTCAGTTGTTTGGGTGTTGTTCCTTGCACCCAAGGGTGGCCAATTCAATTCCCAGTCAGGGCACGTGCCCCAATTGCTGACTCGATCCCCAGTGGATGTTTCACTCTCATGTTGATATTTCTCTCTGTCTCCTTTCCTCTCTCTCTAAAAATCGATTTTTAAAAAACTTAAGAAATACTTTTGTCAATAATAAAAATTCTTATTATTTAATCCAAGTAATTACTATGTGCTGAGTATGTGATCTGCATCATACAAAGTAGCATCTGATTAATGTTGAGTCCTGAGCTATAACGCTTTCTGTAGTTCCCCACAGACTTACTATTATTATTAAAAACGTTTCTATTGGAGGCACAGCCTCCTGTGATTTGGCCCCCTCTGCTTTTTCAGCTTTCCTACCTCCCATGTCCCAGTGCAGGCTCCTTAGTCCACGAACGCAGAAATTCCCAGGAGCCATGCCAGTCTTTGTACATTTATTAAGCTCCCAATGTCTCACCTACCTTTGCATTTCCAGTACTTAGCAGAGTTCTTGACACCTAGTCAGAAGGGACAATTGTCTAGAGTCGGCATGACCTTGCTGCCAGGAAATCAGCAAAATGCAGGTACTTTGGGGGGAAATATTAGAGCAGGAAACACTGCCTTGTTTTTCCCATAAACTACTAGGTAGATATTAAGTCTGGGGTTCTTTGTGTTTTATACTCATCAGCATGCTTCAAGAAAGACAAAGGAAAGACTATTAAGGAAAATGTAACAAATCACACCATTAAACATGTATTAATTACCTAATACGGGCAAGCATCTTATTCAGTAGTTGGGAAAACAGAGCCACTTTCCATGGCCTTGCAAGGTTACAAAGAGTTTTCCCTGAGTAGTTTGTTTGAACCATTTTGCGATGATAAAAAGTAGTTATTCTTGCAAAGCACTGCGAGTGAAGAATGTGAGAAGGAGGTACTTATCTGGGCTTGTGACCAAAGTTAGATTTTAACTCTCTGAAGTTTGCCTTATGAAGAGATATTATTATTTTAAAAAAAGTAGAACCTACAAGTGGAGATTTTTAAAAATTATAAAACTGTAGAACAGAGGTTGAAAACTCTCTGAAAAAGGCCCAATAGTACATATTTTAGGCTTTACAGGACCTGTGGTCTTTGTTTGCACCTATTCAACACTACACTGCAGAAGTGAATGAGCTCTGCAGGATTCCAATAAAACTTTATTTACAAGAGCAGGCAGCAGGGCAGATCTGGCCTCCAGGCCATCGGTTACTCACCCTGCTGCAGAGAATGGCTAGCATGAGCACCCTGCTACTTTTCTTAGCATGCAGAGAATAGTTGAATCTCACTAGGCCCAAGGAGAGAGGACCACTGAAAAATAAACTTAGGATTGCAAAATTCTTTTTTTAAAATATATTTTTATTGATTTCAGAAAGGAAAGGGGAGAGAGAGAGAAACATCAATGATGAAAGAGAATCCTCGATTGGCTGCCTCCTGGGGATTGAGCCCGCAACCCGGGCAGGTGCCCTGACTGGAAATCAAACCATGACTTCCTAGTTCATAGGTTGATGCTCAACCACTGAGCCATGCCGGCTGGGCCACAATCCTTACTGAGTCAAGTAAGAGGCATTTGAATCACACTTCCAAGGGTGTTCTTCCCTTTTCAGAAGGCTGGCTCTCACTGTGTTTGAATCCAGACACTTAGTGGCTCCAGGGGGAAACTGTTTTCTTCTCTTAGGAACGTCCTTGTGTGGTCTTTTGTCCACAAAGAGCAAGCTTCCCAACTGCACATTAAATTATACAGCGGAGGGGTAGACCCCCTTCTAAGCGTCTACCGTGGCTGTTGGCACAGACTGGCCTTTTTATTTCTATTTGCCTTTTCTAAGCAGTTCCTTCCTCTCTCTCCTAAGCAGATGCTGCAGCCAGTTACCTTATGCCTCGCTCCAAAGACTGGCATATGGCTCCATCGAACTCATTGTCAGCTTGTGCTCGATTTGCAGCTGGGGAAGCTGAAGGGAGGTGCTCCCTGGCAGGCCCCCGAGACCCTGGGGATTCAGCACCACGTCTCCTGCCACGTGGTGACACTCCTGGGAAAGGGGGAAAGGCTGCCAACACAAGCCTGCCAAGTCCCGGCTTTCACGGTTTCCTCCTGGGAGTGCTTCCGCTTCCTTCCCCGGCTTCGAACTTGAATGGACAGAGAAGAGAGAGACAGGGCCATTGAGGCGAGGCTCTCACATTTGCCTTCTAATTCTGTCCCGTAGGAAACGGGCCACCCACAGTGTTGGCAAAAGGAAGGGCAGCCAGAAGGACCTGCGGCCCCCTGATCTTTGGATCCATCATGAGGAAATGGAGATGAAAAACATCGAGAAGCCATCAGGCACCGACCCTACTGGGAGGGACACCCCCATCCAAAGTTGCCAAGAGCTCACACCCGTCAGTCACAGCCAGTCAGAAACCCAAATGGGGAGCAAAAGCACCTCTCATTCAGGTAATTCTCCCCTCTGCCGTCAGCAAAAGAACCCCAAAGGGTGTCCTCCACTCCCTCTTTTTGGAGGTAACCTTCCCACTAATTCAGTTATTTACCAATAGTTCAAATAATCTGATATAAATTTGGTTGATTAACTGGTTTACTTCCTGTCCCATCATCCTGTTGCCTGCTTTTTATGATTGCCATGCTTTTTGAAACTTCTAAGAGGTAGGAGGCGATACCATTGGGAAACATGGAAATGTGAAGCTTCAATGAATTGATTGCTTTTTGTTCAATCTTGAACAAAACATTTGTCAAGACAATAAAAGTTGAAGCCATTGTACACTTCTTAGTTCCCTATGTCTGTGGGTAATTGGAAGTTGATTATAATTTGCTGTCAATTCCTTGCTTTAAAAAATCACATCAAGGACACTTGAAATATGAAAACATTGACAATTCTGTTTCTTTGCCTTGATTACCATGAAGATCAACTCTCATCTCCATGCAGTCATGTGATATGATCACTAGCCTAGTTCAATGAAGTCTGTTTGATCTAAGAAAACCCCCAATGTTTAATAAAATGGTACAGAACAATCCGTGTCCAGGTATAACTAAGAAATCTAGAGAGTTGGTGGTAAGGTATTTCACTTTCTGTGGGTCCTCGTGTTTTTGAAATGCTTATGGGGAGTTGAATAATTAACAAGTGCTCTCATCAGAAAATCTCTTCGTCTACTCATGATATGTTTGTAGAGTGAGTAGCTATGGTTTTTAAACCAAATAAAAATATTTTAGTTGTTTAAGTATGTAACTGAATAACTAGATTTTCTCAGCTTTGAATTATTTAAACAAGGACTTCAGTTACTGATTTTCAATGATAAGTTTTTGAGTATTCCTTTTCTAGACCTTAAATAATATCTCAAGCAGAGTCTCTAACATTGATGTCACATTCAGTTATTAAATGCATTTTGGTTTCCTTAAGCACTACAGTGTGACACTTAAAGATTCCTCCTTGTGGCCAGCTAGACTTTTGGCTCTGAAGGTTGAGGTCATAATTTGTTCTTTAGATCCTCTAGCATCGTGGAATGAGATTGAGTGATTAGAGTGGGACAGTCTATTTCAGACACACATTTACCTATTCCTCCTACTTATCTCTTCTTCCTGGCTATGTTATTTTCTGGGTAATGAGTTTAAGGTGAATTTTATTAGTGAGGGTATATTGCTTGGGTCACAAGAAATTAGATGTTACGATTTAATACATTAAAATAAAAAAGGCATTGGCATGTCTGGCTAGAAATGATATAAAGAGTTGACTCATTGAAGAAAGTGTGTCTCTCAGGAGTATTGTTTTTCTTCCAGGTCAGGACACTGAAGAAGCAGGGAGCTCCATGTCCACTCTGGAGAGGTCATTGGCTGCACGCCGAGCCACCCGGGCAAAACTCATGATTCCTATGGATGCCCAGTCCAACAATCCCGGTGAGTCAAGATGGGTGCCACGCTGCGGAAATGCAGTGGGGTTTTTTTGTATCTTTTCCAAATCAGTTATCAAAAATTGGTTAACGTTTTCTCTGGTCTTTCTGGGTAAATGGACTTAATGAAGATTAACAAAAACCATATTATTTATAATTAGAAGTCAGAATTTTCACTCTGTTATTGCATTTGTTATATACAACGAAATGTTCTGGCAAACAACCCGCTACGTATTTAAGAAATTGTAAAAAAAATATATGAGTTGACATAAAAAGAGTTGAAATGCATGTCAATATTATTGAACTTATTCTAATGATCACCTTCATAGGTTTTTTTTTAAATTATGTAATAGGTACAATTTTTAAACTTAGTCTAGCACCCTTGAAGCAAGTATTAAGAGATACTCATTCACTATCCCCTTCTTGTTGAAGTTTTCTGTCATACTCCCATATTTATTGAAGATATTAGTATCTGGGGACCCCTTCCTTTCCAATTACCTCTCTGATCAATCTTGGTAATTACAATACCCATGCAGACAATCCATCGATGCCCCTAGACTGTTAGTTCCCTTATGTTACCTGAAATGATATTGGTTCTCTCCTACTGCAACACATCAATTCCATGTCACACACTAAACCAATAATCACACCCCCTACAAAATGTCAGTTTCTATCATCCCTTTTTCCAGCACCTTATTACTTTCTTGCTCACTTATTTGATTTCCCCCTTGCCAACAATTCTTCAATTTCACTACAACCTCCAATCCATTAGTTTTGCCACCTTTCCAGTGTTCCTCATCACCTCATGTCCTCATTTTCATCCAAACTCGGTTTCTAATCCATCATCATTTATTATTTTTAGTCCTTTGCAAACACCCTCATCTCCTTTGGTCCTCCTTCCCCATTATATCACCTGAAAAAACACAACCCTGGTTAAATCAGCTTCCCTGCCAACTCTTACCACATATCCCAATAGCTGACTCTAGAAGAAAAAAAAAAAAAAAAACATACCCTGCTTACTGGATATTTATGGCCACAAATCCTAGGTGAGCTGCCATCT
The DNA here is from genome assembly GCF_951640355.1 of Cnephaeus nilssonii. Taxonomy (NCBI): domain Eukaryota; kingdom Metazoa; phylum Chordata; class Mammalia; order Chiroptera; family Vespertilionidae; genus Cnephaeus; species Cnephaeus nilssonii. The sequence goes on from NC_137082.1 coordinate 86,442,839, forward strand.
ATTTGGAAATGCCACTGCGTTTCTGTAGTCATTCATTGTCTCACTTTGTAAGATGAATGTCTTACATCTGTTCTCACTTTTCAGACTCCCAATACCTATTTCCTTGGTTCTTATATCAGCAAGAAATAGAAGCATTCAGAAATGATATCCTTATCTTTCCATCAAATCAGGTCCATCTATTTGTACTTTTACCTAAGGCTGGTTCTTTCTCTTGTGGATATCCCTTTTTTTACCCACTTAGGGACTCTGTCCTCCTCCCTCCCTTTTCTGTAGCATCAGTTTCCCCTCCAAATGATAACTCCAATAAGCATACAAATATTGTCTCACAACTCCTGTTTTATATAGCACCCTCACTTGATACCACTTTCCCCTCCATCTAAAGCCCCATTCCTCTCCTTGCTTGAAAAGCTCCTTTAAAGTTGACTATACATACTTTTGTCCTCTTTTAATCTTCCTTATTCATTTAAGGCCATTTTTTCCAGCCCCTCTCCATTGAAACCATGGTTGCCAAGGTTATCAATAATTTCCACATTAATCAAATGATCAATTCTCAGATGGTCAGGAAAATTGGACACAGCTTCTCACTCTTTGTTCTGAAATACATTTTGAGTTGAGTTGTAGTATACTAAATGCTCCTGGTTTTCTTCCTATACCACTGGCTGCTCCTTCTGAGTATCCTTCACTTGTTCCCCCTCTTCTTCCCAATCCCAAGAATCAGAGAGTACGCCAGGGCTTAGTCTTCAGCCTTCTCTCGTCTATCTACACTAGCTTCTTAGATGATCATCTAGTACCAATGGCCCTAATGCCATGTAAATGCGCATGAATCCCAAATGTTATCTCCAGCTTAATCTCTTCCCAGAATCCACATCAACTTCTATACAAATGCTGACTCAACTTCTCCAAATGGCTATTTAATAAGCAAGCCATCTATGTTCAATGGCTATCTAATAAGCAAGCCATCTGTGTTCAAAATGAAAATCTTGCTCTTCCATAATTCCTCTCCCCAACTCCAAACTCAGTCCTCCTACTATTTTCCCCCTTCAATACATGGTACCACTATTGATTCATTTACTGTAATTCAACTTTAGTTTCATGCTTCTTCATTTTGATTTTCTCACACTCCAAATTTAATCTTTAGTTCTTGCTTTCAAAATTTGTCCCAAATCTGACCACTGCTTTCCATTTTCACTGCTCTGCCCATATCCTAGACACCACTATCCTTTACAGATAACAGACTATAGCTACCAGCTTGTAACTACTTTCTTCCTTTTAGCTCTTTACCCTACAGTAAGTTGTCTTCTCGTTAGCCTTTCAATATACAAATATTGAAAGGTATTCCTTGTGTTACTTCTCTTGATTTCCATCACATATAGAACAAAATCCAATGTTTTTACATGTCTTATAAGGTACCAGGTGATCCACCCTCTGGCCTTATCCCTCACTTCATCTCCTGCTACTCCTGTCTGTAATCCATTTCAGCCACATAGTCCTCTTCTTTGTTTTTTGGACAATAATGCACCTTCCAACTCAGGGACTTTTCACTTGCTGTTCTCTTTGCTTGGACTCTCTTTTCATAGATATTTATATGGTTATTCCCTCATATCGTTCAAGTCTGTATTCAACTGCCACTACCATAAATAGGACTTCCCTGGCCATTGCCTAACATAGTGTCTTTGGTCATTCTGCTTCATTTTCCTTTATTGTGTATGACCATCCTTCTTACATTTTTTTTTATTATTTGTCTTCTATATCTTAATGCAATCTATATGAGAGCAGAGATTTTGCCTGTTTTGATTACTTTGTATCCTCAATAACCAGAACAGATCCTGGCACATGGTAGGCACACAGTTGATACAATTCACTCAATGAATGAATTAATGGTTGTTTCTTTCTACTTGCTATACATCCTATCTCCTCTATACTCCAGCACATCTCTCATTGTACCATAGTAAGTGCAAAAACATATATGGAATTTATAACAAATGCCAACTGTTCAACTCATGGGGTAGACAGTATTATTATTCCTGTTTTACTGATAAGCAAACAGAGGTTTGGAGAGTTTACGAACATCGCTTGCATTCACACAGTGAGTGAGTGCCAGCGCCAGACTTTGGACACAGAGGTCTGGCTTCAGAGTTCCACACTCTAATCATTATGCTCCCAGCTGTCATATTCTGTGAAGCCATTGTTCTTTTTTTCCCATTCATTTCACTACAGAGAGAGACTGTACATGTAGCTGCCCCTATGTTTTTTTCTCCTTCCAGTCACTTTCCTCTTGTCGCTGAGTTCTATTGGTGCCAATCTAACTTAGCTTTCTTTTTAAAACTCATTGTGTTTCAGAATCTTTGTGTGCCTTTCTGTCCCACATATAACTTTCTCATCCAGTAAGCTCCTATATCCATTGACTTTCCTTCCACAATAGCTTTTGAATCCCTGGCTACCTTCCCATTCCCAAGAGTCATATTTTTTATTCTATTCATATGGCCTCACACCTGAACTGTCCAAACAGCTTCATAATCAGTCTTCCTATCTCTAGTGTGTCTTCCAGACTCTTTTGCATCCCACTTACCAGATTTCTTCCTAAAACAACTTCAACATGACATTCCATTCCATACATTTCCCCAGTGGCTCCCCAGTGTCTACCAAGAGAAACAAGAACAAACTCCTCAGCATATCAGGTTTGAGTCTACATTCCTAGGTTCCTGTGGCTCTGCCCTTCTTTGTTATGCATACCCTATGCTCTTACTGAGCTGGACTAATTGCCAGTCCACTGATATACGTTGCCTTTTATTTGCTTTTCCTTTCTAACATGTTTTTCCTTTTGGAATGACCCAGTGCCTAACACTACCTAACAAAGTTCTGTGCATCTTTCTAAGACCAGAGCATATACTGATTCCAGATCTCAGACATTCTCTCTTTTCTGATTACCTCATTCAGAAATGATCATTTCTTTTCTCGTATTTGGATAGCACTTTTATACCACTTTTGTGACATTAATTATACAAGCTCGGCCCCATCTTCTTAGGTAATCAAATCCAAATCGTCCCTCCTCTAACAGGTTGTGAAGTACATGAGAGGGAACAAATTACCTAATTCATCTTCATATTCACACACTGTATGGCTCAATACCTAGCACAGAATTAGTGCTTGCTAAATATCTGCCACATGACTGAATGAAATCACAACTCTGCCAAGATACATATTTACAGTTTTATCAGCACAGTTATCTAGGGCCTTATCAATCACGTCAGTTGCAAAAAGCCTATTTTATTTATGAAAAATCTTAAAAGTTTACTTTAAAATCAACTTTGATTATATGTTGAAGTCATTTCCTTTTGTTGAATAAAGCTTCACCAACACAGAGCTTGGAGATAACAAGGAATTTATGTGACAAAATAACTTCAAATATATATATATGTTTAAAATCGTATACATGCATTATATTATAATTTTTAAATAATAAAAATAAATAAATTGCTAGTCATGCTAGGGCCACCATTCATGTAGAATAAGACTCTAGGAATAGAGAAGGCATGTTTTTATAGTCACAGAGCAATTCAGAGCTTGAGGGGACAACATGAGGCAACAGTGCAGTGAATAGACCCAGCGCAGGTTTGGGTTCTGACTCTCAGAGCCTTAGTTTCCAGACTATCTCTCCAAAGCATTAAATTCTTCCACAGAATTAACAGAAAATTCTCATTTCTTCAGCCTACTCTATACAATATATTCAGTTTCTGAACAACCCAACATTTTTAATGCCATTGTTCTGGCTTAAAAGAAAAAATAAGAAAGAAAAAAAAGTATAACAAAATCCAGGGAGCCTTAAGGTGTTTCTGTGGTGGCTTGATTAATCATTCCTTTGTTTGAGGCCATGGGAAGTTTTAAACCACAGGATAATGCTTCTTAGTCAGATGCTGAAGGAGTGGTTGTCTTTTCTAAAATTATTACTGAAGGAGTTTGTGGAAAGAGGTAAGTAAAGAACCTACACGATACTGTGAAGAGCATGCGTGGCGTTAAAGATGTGAACATATGGCCACTTCCATTGTCAGTCATGGGAACCCATAAGATTAAAAAATTAATATCTTTGTGTTGCAGCTGTCGTGAGTGCCATTCCTGTGCCAACCCTAGAAAGTGCCCAGTACCCAGGAATCCTCCCATCTCCCACGTGTGGATACCCCCACCCACAGTTCACTCTCCGGCCTGTGCCATTCCCAACGCTGTCCGTGGACCGAGGTTTCGGAACAGGAAAAAGTCAGTATCGTGTATTTCCTCTTGTGTGTGTTTTTTTTAAATGGGAACCAATGAATAATAATACCATGGGGTATCTCATCAAAGGTGTAGCATTTTGATGTTCTTAACTCTTAGAAAGATAAGATAACAAAGAATTTATGTGACAAAGTAACTTGAAGATAACAAAGAATTTATGTGACAAAGTAACTTCAAAGATATATATGTTTAAAATCATATACATGCATTATTCTGCTACCCATGACCTCGGTAGGAGAATTTTTTTCCAACATAGTCATTCCTTTGGATCCTACTTCATGCTTTCGGACTGATTCTCTAGGATCTCTTTTCACAGTATATGTAAGGAGTGGTGGGGAGCAAAGGTTCAATGGTTCAGGAAAGAGATGCTTTGATGGGTGCTTGGAATTTTATTTAGCACAATGTCCTCATGGTCCATCCATGTTGGCACAAAGGGCAGAGCGCCCTTCTTTCTCAAGGCTGAATAAAAGTTCATTGTACATACAGTACCACATCTTCTTTATTCATTCATCCATTGACGGACACTTAGGTTGACTCTACATCTTGGTAATTGTGAATAATGCTATGATGAACATGGGAGTGCAGATATCTCTATGAGATAGATATTTATTTCCATTGGAAAAAGTATTTCCAGAGGTGGGATTGCTGGGTCAACTGGTAGTTCTATTTTTAATGTTTTAGGAAACTCCATACTGTTTTCCATAGTATCTACACCAATTTACATGCCCACCAGCAGTGCACCATCACCAACGGTGCCATCTTTTGTCTTTGGGATGAGACCCACTCTAAAAGGTGTGCAGTGATATCTCATTGTGGTTTTGATTTGCATTCCCCTGATGATTAGTGATGCCAAGCACCTTGTCATGTACCGGTTGCCCAATTGTGTGTCTTCTTTGGAAAAATGTCCATTCAGTGCCTATGCCCATTTTTTAAATATTATTGAATGGATTATTTTTGCTTTTGAGTTTTATGAGTTTTGTTTTGTGTGGAGATTTTTTTTTTTTTGTCTTTTAACAATTGGTAGTTTTGTTGTTTTGTTTTGTTTTGTTTGTTTTTTTATTGATTAAGTTATTACATATGTGTCTTTACCCCCCATTCCTCCTCATCCCCCTACCCCCCACTCATGCCCTCACCCCCCTGGTGTCTATGTCCATTGGTGATGCTTATATGCATGCATACTAGTTCTTATGAGTTTTTTAATCTATTTTGAATATTCGCCCCTTAACAGATAAATGGTTTCCAAATATTTTCTACCACCCCTTACATTGCCTTTTCATTTTGTTTGTGGTTTCCTTTGCTGTATTGGAGCTTTGAAATTTGATGTGGTTCCTCCTTTGCTTATTGTTGCTTTTGGTGCCTTTGCATTTAGTGTCAAATCTAAATAACCATTGCTAAGGCCAGGGTCAAACAGCTTACCCCTATATATTCTTTTAGGAGTTTCATAGCTTCAGGTCTTAAATTTAAGGCCTTAATCCTTTATGAGTTGTTTTTGTGTTTGGTGTAAGATAGGGGACTGGTTTTATTTTTTTATGTGACAGTTTCATTTTCTCAGCACCATTTATTAAAGAGAGTATTGTTTTTATATTGTACAGGGTGGGAGCAAAAGTAGGTTTACAATTGTGAATATACAAAATACAGTTTATTTTGTATTATTATTTATTAATTATTGTATTATTTTTCATATGAACAACTCTAACCTAATTTTGTCCCACCCTGTATATTCTTGGCTCCTTTTTCACAAATTAATTGGCCATATGTCAATGGGCTTATTTCTGAACTTCCTATTCTATACCATTGATTTATATTTTATGACCATACCATACTATTTTGGTCACCATAGCTTTATAATATAATTTGAAATCAGGAAGTGTGATGACTCCAGATTTGTTCTTCTTTCTTAAGGTTTATTTGACTGGTTGGGTCTATAGTTTTTAGAAATTTTTTTTTTATTTCTGTGAAAAATATCATTAAATCTGTAGATCACCTTGGTTAATATGGACATTTTAACAATATTAATTCTGTTAATTGATGATCACCGATTAGCTTTCCATTTGTTTGTATCTTCTTCAATGTCTTCTATCAATGTTTTGTAGTTTTCAATGTGTAAATATTTCCCCTTTTAACTAATTTGTTTCTACGTATTTATTTTGATGCTACCTTAAATGAGATTATATTCTTACTTTTTTTCTGAGAATTTGTGTGGATATATAGAAATACAATTAATTTTTGGCTATGATTTTGTATCCTGATAGTAGTATTTCATTTGTTTGAAGAAAGGTGGGAATGGAGAGACCCTCAAGCTATTATATATACTCTGATGATTTTTCCTGTACCATTTGACTTTTTTCCCTTCAAGCACATTTTAAAATCGATTTTATGGCTTTCTTCTCTTAGTTAAGAACAGGTGACTCAGCAGCTCATGTGAAATAGGATGTTTTGTAATAGAGAAGATGGTAACAGCAATAAAATATACTTGTGAAGTAAGCTATATCTCTAACAAATCATAAATTGTTAGATGCAGCAAGGCTAGAATTAAAAGGCATCAAAAATCTGCCAAGAGAGAATTCGGTTTATTTTCCCTTTTCTCAGTGCACATCATATCTACAGAATAGAGTTGTGTGCAGAAACTTGAGAGAAAATAGTCCCTCAAACCATATTGGAGGGAATTAAATGAGAAAAATGTGGGAAGTCCCATAACTAAAAATTTCCAAAAGCCAGGACAATTAGGAAGGTAATTTCAGTCAACAAATTCAGAACCACAAATCCCCTCTTCAACTTTTAAAATGACCTCTCCCCAGCAGAAAAGAGAGTTACAGTTTTAGTTTAGTTTTTTCTTTGGATCATTTCCTACCACTTTCTTTTGATTTCATTTATGTTCTCTAACTTTAAGAAGCATGTGTAGGAAGGATGTGTAGAATGACCTTTATCTGTTCACTCCAGCAAGACGGGTATAAGCCCAAGTTCACTACTTTTTTTTAAAATTAAAAATTAACTTTTATTTATTCATAGTGTGTTTCTGTAATTTCTTTTCCTTATTTAAAGGCATAGTCTCCTTAGGAAAATCCAGTATCCCATTTACTCTTTTCCTTCTTTCTTGATTTGGTACAGCATGCAAAACTGTCTCATTGAATCATGGGGGGGGATGATTCCAAAAGTGAAAGTTCAATGAAAAAGAAAACAATAAATGAACTAGTACACAATTTGTTTTTGTCTGTGGTTAGAGTCTCATGAGCCAGGACTCAGATAGTGTGGGGAGCTGCGTATATGTGGAAGCAGAGATACCTCTGTGTCTGCCAGTCAGTTTTGCTGTGAACCTAAAACTGCTCTAAAAAATAAGCTTTATTAAGGAAGGGAAAAAAATGAATAAGGAAAGAAAGGAAGGAACAAAAGAAGGAAGAAAAGAAAAACTTTAGTCCCTGTGTAGATTTTATTTTGTTAATTTGTTTAAAAGTAGATATAATTGAAAAGGTAGTTCTATAACTTTTAAATAATATATAATATAAATATAAAATATACATATAATATAACAATTATATAAAGGTATACAAATAAAGGATTCTTGACAGAGTGCTTTTGAACCTCATCTAAAATCAAAACGCATAGACATTCTTCTATGCCTAGATGTCATAGATTTTTAAAATATATCTGTAGTCATTCGTCAAGGACTTTTGAGCAGAGCTATGTGCAATGCCAAAGGAATGGGAACAAATATGTGTTTCCAAGTGATTGCATAGGAAAAAAAATAAGCACCCTCTTTTCTAGGAAACTAAATATTCTCTAAATCACTGTCAGAAACAGTTAACTCCCAGCCATTCAGTATTGGTTTCTAAATGCCTTGGAGAACACTAAACATCCCTGTTCTCTCTCAAGCAGAAAACACTTCATGACTCCGGCTAGAGATGTCTTATTAGTCACCTTGAGAAACAGTGAAAGGCACACGTAGGAAGAGAAAAATGTGTGCAGGTGCAGGCTCTTCTTCCTCCGAAGTTACCCGAAAGACCTTTGAGTTTTACAAGAAATAAATCGCTGAAACCCGGCACCCAGAGACACACTACTTTCTGAAGTCACAGATACAGCTGCATTTCTCTCCTACCGTAAGGGGGGGCGGGAATGATATAATGTATTTGCATTACACACATTTGGTGATATATTGACAGAGATTTATGCAGTGTTGATAGACAGGTATTTTCTTTTCCTACCAAAGCACTGCAGGCCTGACCTCAGCCTCAGTAGGCAAATGAGTTGTCCTTGGAAAATATGGAGCAGGGCCATCTTTAAAAAACTTCAACCCATAGACAGTCTTGGGGCCAAGTCACGACAAAATTGGTGCCCCCGCTTCTTCATCTTTGAAGCAGGCAGGGAGTAGAGAAAGCCAGGTGGTTTCCATCGCTCCTTTCAACTTGAGCATTGTCTTCGTGAGAAGGCTGTTCAACTTTTTCCGTGTTATTTTTCTGCTCCAGCTCTACCCCCAATTGGAAATTAACTAACAATGGGACTTGATCTAGATAATAGCAGGGAGTTAATGGATTTTTCTCTAGGTTCTTATAAAAAATCTAGGCTGTGAGGAGCTGGGGTTGCTCAGAAATATTGCCTGATGCTATTCTTCTGAGACTCATGAACGAAGCACGTTCCTAAAGGTGTTTATGTCTCAAAGTGTCTTTGCCTAGAGTCATGGGGATGCTTTATTTCCTTCAAATGTTGCTATTTCAGACAGAAGAAAAATCCTCATTTCCATTTCTGCAATATATTTGCCAGTTATTCTGTTGCAATGATTTATGTGTTGACATAAATTTTTATCAAGTGCCCTGAGATTTGACTCCGTTGTGTAATCGTGTGCTATTTGTACAATGTATTTCTAACATTTCTTCCTTTGCAAACAAGTGCCTTGCTGGAACACGTTTGATTCTTGTTTTACTCTCTGAATTACAGGGAGGCTGCACTTTGTGGGCGAATGGAGGTTTTCTTTGCTTTCCGAGCTCTTAGCACAGCTAACGTCCTGTCAGGAGCCAATCTGCTTCACATAGGAGTCCTGCAGCTGGTGCCTGGACTGGCCGAAGGGGCTCATCTAAAATGAGAGCCTCCCTCCAGTGGAGCAGATGATACTGTGTTTGTTTAAGAGTTTTCCCTGCCTTACCTGTCAGCCATGTCTGAACAGCATTCCTTTTGCTCCATATAAAGTATAAAAACTGTGATTTGTCTATAGAATCCTGTACCTTGTCCATTGAATAAGGTATTAAGCAAAATTGTCATATTGAACAAAACAAAAACAGTTCCTTATGAATCACCTATACATTTAGTCATGAAGATGGGCCCTTCTATTGCCACCTAGCAGATTAGATTCGGCATTTTCCTTTTCGCAAAGTCTGGTAGTAAGGATTGATTTCACTAAAGAGCAGGTCCATCCGGTTGTTATGTTGCTACATCCTGTCCATTACTTCCCTCAAAGTCAAGAGCCACATCGTGGTGGTTCCAATGGGAATATCATGGTGGCCAGGCAAACACCTGAGGATGGAGGACTGGGCCCACAGAGAATTGTTATGTATCAGATGCTGATGAGCAATGCCATGAAAAAGAAGGAGAATGGGAGCAGCCCCCAAAATTCAGCGACATCATCAGAATTAATGTGAAGCTGGAGGATTTTAAAAAACTAAATTTCAGAAGACTAAAAATGTGCATGTAAAATTTATTAAAGCTATGACTGCAATAATATTTTACTGGTAACACAGATCTCTTTCATTTCAAAAATTTAGGAGAAATAAGAAAAATATGATGGAAGGAATAAAAAAAAACTCATGAAATACTTTTTTAATGGCTAAAGCCATTTTAATAATATGGTATGAATTAATTGTAACTCGTCTTCGATTCAGGGAATTGCTTAAGGTAGGTTTCTGAGGAAAATTGCAAACTTTCTTTCCCTAGAGAGGTATTTTTAATACGATAATATGAACCCTTTAACAAAAACCAGCCCATTGCCCTGGCCAGTTTGGCTCAGTGGATAGAGCATCGGCCTACAGACTCAAAGGTCCTGGGTTCGATTCCGGTCAAGGGCACATGCCCCAGTTGTGGGCTCAGTCCCCAGTAGGGGGCATTCAGGAGGCAGCCCACCAATGATTCCCTCTCATCATAGATGTTTCTCTCTCTCTCTCTCTTCCTTTCCCTTCCTCTCTGAAATCAATAAAAAATATATTTAAAAAAAAAAACAAAACAGCCCACTGGTAATGAAGAGGAGAGACCTACATATAGGTCCCTGCAGCTGCTTCTCTCTGACCTAGAGTGGAGACATATTTTTTTTAATTTGGATAATAGAACATTGGACAATAGAATATTATTGCAGTCATAGCTTTATAATTGTCTTTACCTCTAAAACTGTATTTTCATCCAACAGGTTACACAATCTTGACTGAACACAAGCACACATGTTCCTCTCCCCTTTACAGTCTAACAAGCATGTAGAATGTAGCTCTATAATACCTACCTGAAGACCCATCCCTTCTGCTCTTATCTGAGAACCAACAAGAATGTGCCTTAATGTTTTCCTTGCAGCTCTTGCCATTTTGCATGCATGTGCCCCTCTCTCCACTTTTAACAGGACTTCCTGGCTTAGGGATAAGGCCCTTCAGTTCACACTCCTCTTGCCCCCAGAGTCCTATCTACTTTGCTCTCTTGGCTGCATTTTTCTTCTTTGAAGAACTGTTTGTTGTTGTTGTTGTTGTTGTTTTTTCAAGTTTTTGCCTGTTTTCTGGCTCTGGTTGCAATGTTGCTACATCCTGTCTTCAGCCAACCCTTTATCTCCTCATCCTCATCTTTGCATGGGGTGAGCCCGAGGCTTCTTAGCGACCCAAAGGACCTCTAACCCTTTCGGAATATAGAAAAACGAGTTTTAATATCATATTCCCTCCGAAGGCACATTTCGCTTTTGCATATCTTTAATAGCATGTCTTGTTCTTTGGTATCTTAATCTCTACTCCCTTCAGCATTATCAGATTTTCTCTCTATCTCTTCTGCCCTTTGCTGACCTCACTGAGCCTCCCAGAGAGTTGTCTCAAAATTATCTCGCAAAGTAATTATCTTGCAATAGTTCCTGGTTAAAAATTATTTTTCAGAAGTGAGATATTATCTTCTGTTACTGCATTTTTTTCCAACTTACCCAATAGAACTGTCTTAAGAAATTAATAATCAGAAATACTCTTATTTTATCAACACTTCTACTTGCTATGCAGCTCTTTTCCTGTGTGGTTTAACGTGGACCTATTGACTTTGCCTTTGAATGAATAAAGGCAAGTCACAGTGTCCTTAGCATGGGGAACTGCCTTGCCAATGTTTAAGTCCATTCAACTGTGTTCTCTGGGGGGAAGGTGTGTTTCCTTATGAAAAACTGTCCAAATACCCGAAGGCTGTCACAGATGACTGTGCGAAACCTCTTCAACTATAGCAATCTACTGGCCAATTACGAGGTTTGCTACAAAAGAGAAAAATGACCATTCTGCATTCAGCTTGTTCCCGCAGACTCGTCCCCTCGTCTAACTTTTTAGTTGGATGTGCTTCTATTTTGTTATGGAAGATAATGATCGGGGTATTATTTGTATCATTTTATTAGCAATGCCTTTAACACCCGGTAACTGATGTGTTTGATAGTTGGCATAGCATGTTTAAATCACAGAAAAATTGGCATATTGGCTGCTGGATAATATTGCAGCTGTAGCTGGGTTTGGTACATTGAATTTCACTGACATTGCCATTTATGAAGAGAGAAATAACTCTTTTTTCTCGCTTCATCACTTATGATTACAGCGCCCAGACAGTTCAGGCAATGTAGTGTGTGCTGTATATACTTTACTACTATTCCTGAGAAATGGATGCCTGTCTCGCTGGATCTATTTCTATGGGTTAAAGGGGCAGTGCTATCGTATCCCATGAATATACCAAGAAGAATGAGGATGCTCATAACATGAAGAAGAGGTTGGCCAGATCTTAGCATATCATTCTGCATTGATCCAGGGGCCCTCGGATGACCTAGCTTTGTCTTGGAATAATGAATGGATTTTCACTTCTCCATTGCAGCAGTGAATGAAGGACCAGCCACCCAACCTCCACCCATGATGCCCCCAGCCCAGCCTGAGCATCCCAGCAGTGAGGAGGCGCCGAGCAGGACCATCCCCACAGCCTGTGTTCGACCAACGCATCCACTCCGCAGCTTTGCTAACCCCTTGCTACCTCCGCCAATGAGTGCAATAGAACCGAAAGTCCCTTACACGCCGCTCTTGTCTCAGCCAGGTAAAGCGCCCATTTGTCACATTGGAAACAGTGTTATCTTTGATGCCTCTACTTACGTCCAAGAGGGTTCCTGAGAAGGCCGGATGCAGCATATGTTTTCAGCAATGATTGTGTGCTCATGTCTGGTGCTGATGTGTGTAGTGCAGCTCTTACATAGCTGTCTTAAAAGCAGCTGGCTTGTTGGTGCCCTTCATTCCCTTGGGAAGTTGTTCACTAATCCTGATGCCCGTTGAGTACTTTTAATACAGGCTGTAGGTCTGCCCACGAGAAAATATGGGGAAAGTTCCTGATTCTCCAGTTTGCCACATGGGTCCTAGCATTTAAGGCTAGACTCCAAAACTAGAGTTAGAGGCACGAGAGTCTGCAAACCACCTTTCAGAGCACATTCTGCTCTGTGCCTTTCAATAGTCATCTCTGGGGATCCTTATTGCAGACTTCCAGGGCCAGAAAGAGTGTCAGAACCTGTGCGGAATCCAACTTCCTCGCTGCAGAAATAAAGAAAACAAAACTTAGATAGGTAGGAACTAGCCGCTCCAGGATGCCTTTCTAAGAGTATCAAATGGCAGAGGTGAGGAGCAGAGACCCCAGTTCCCAGGGAGGTCTTCATTCCAGTGTCTCAGCTGGTACCCAGGGGAGCTGAACCGGAACTCCTTTTTATTTCTGTTAGGGATTTGGGGGGAGAAGTGAGGGAGACAAGAAGAAGAAGAAAAAGAGGAGAGAGGAGAGAGGAGGAGAGGGAAGAGCTGGAGGGCTGGGAACAGATAGATAGGGTGAAAGGTACGTCAGTAGATAGATACGTAGATTCGTAAAAAAACTAGTGCTTACAATTATTTTGAATATTAGAATACTTCTTAACAACCCAATACATAAGACATAAGAGTGAAGTTCGATGGTTCCAAGAAAATAGAGGTGGCCCCTTAATAGCCCAAGGCAGCTGGCCTGGCCGATCTGCCGTTGTGCAAAGGCCCATGAATAAGCTTCTGTTACTCAGATTCAGACCCGCAGCAGTTGTAGCCACTGTTTTAGTTCGTAGGCCTCTTGATGACTGCAAAACTAGGACAAATACAATCGCACTGAGGAGAGCTATCTTCACATCGATATGAAGACTGTGTCTTGTTCCTGGCGTCATAGTCATTGGTTTGAGCGCATCACTTCCGGTGTTGGCAGCGTCCATGTGGTGTGCAGTATGGATGCTCAGCGGCCAGACCCTGAGAGGCGGGTGGAGAGGTGAACCCCGCATTCAGGAGAGATGCGGGTTCCACTGCTTGACATGCGCAGTGCACATCCGGCCTGGTGTTTAGGGTAGAGGGCAGCTTAATTGCATCTACTACTATGAGCTAGCCCACACTGAGCATGAGCTCTGTGACTGGCCTGCTCCAGGAGATGTGTAACATTGCTTTGGATCCTCAACACAATTTCGAGAGTAGCTACTTCCTTAGCCCCACCTCCCGGATATGGAAGCTGGGACACGGGGAACTGAAGTAGCATGTTTAAGGCTCCACAGCCAGTAAGAGTTGATGCACCCTTTCCTACTCTTTGCAGAAAGCATGGGTTCCGAAATGTTAGGAACTCATTTGTAGCTCTCGGTTTGTGTTCATTTAATAACAACAACAACAAAAAAGAGAGAGAGAAATTTAAAAATCTATCAGATTAAATTATTCCAAAACTGATAAAAAGGAGAAAAATGGAAACATCTGAAATAATGCTGAGTTAAGGAATACCCTTTCTTCACAAGCCTTTTTTAAAGCATAGTTGGTACACAGTATTAGATGAGTTTCAGGTGTACAATATAGTAAATGATTTGACATTTTTACACTTTATAATGTGATCATCCCGCTAATTCTAGTAATCATCTGTCACCATACAAACTTATCACAGTATTATTACTATTTTTTGTTTCTTCACTCACATTTTTTAAAGGAAACGTAAGAGATTTAACTATCCTATGCTGAAGAACGTAATTTTTATTACAAAAACGAAAGTGCTATGGTACTTTGTACTGTTAACTATTCTCTCTACTTGCAAGTAGAGTGGAGGTTTTTAGTAACTGTGTTACATAGAGAGAAAAAAAAGCTGAAAATGATTCTCTGGAGTCCATGTTACATGAACATTTTATGGTGGTGGCAATGTTTGGTTTGGGACACACAGTTTGGAGATCACCTCATGCTCCAAAGAACTCTAATTTTAGGATGAGCACCTGTCAGGAGACAGGACAAAGTAAGGCCATTGTTCTTTATTAGTCATTGTTTCCTTCTAGTTATAAAAATACTACAGCTGCCGTAAACAAAATCTGACACACCGTAGCATAAGCGGGTATATTATGTCTTTAAAAGCTTTGAAACAGAGTTTGTTCCTCAATCTCTACACCTATTCTCTCAAATAACAAGCATCTAAGAAGAACCATTCTCTGATTTTATGTCATGTGGGCAAGATCTCATTTTCTTTTTATTCTCATTGTACATTTATGAGCTCTCTTTTGTTTCACTCTCATTCTTGTTTTTATTTGAACTTTCGTAAAAGCCGTAGCGTCTTTCATATTTTCCAGCGTCCGTGTCTTGCGTTTTGGGCTTGATTTTATAGTTTTCATCTTTTCCCTTTAAACACCCCCTCCCCCACGCACCTTGTGGCACACCCGGCCAGCACTTTGGAATCGTTAAATGCCTTTTCCTTTCAGTTTCTCCTTCATTGTCTGCCTGCAATTCCAGTTCATTTCATAATGTCCTACCTCGTGATTTTCAAATAAGTCCTCCCTGCATTGCTCCTGACACATGGTAAATAGTATGCTTTTAAGAAAGCGCTGATGTTTACTTATTCTAATAGAAAAAGAAAATTAGCTGACTGACAAATGTATTAGCTGTGACATTAACTACATGTGTCTCAGCCTAAAAAATGAAATACTTAGAGCTTTCAACCAATTTTAATTCTAAGAAAATCATTACTCTAGTCAAACTGATTGATGAAGTGAAGTCATTCTCTTGTCGGCTGAAAAAAAAAAACACATCTCAAAGAAATTTTCTCTGGGTTTCACAATAAAAGGCCGTGTAAGTACTAATGACTGTATCTTTACTTAACACAAGTAATTCCTCTCGAGTGGGGCCCTGCTATAATGTTTTAAAGATCCTGCCTGACGAAAAGCTCTTTCTGCTCTGAAACCTGAGAATTAGGATCGATGAACATGCTCCTTCCCTCTGCCCTTCCCACGGGTGGGTGTTCACGGGCGTCATTGACCTGTTTGCCTTCCACTGAGACACGCAGCTGTGTTCGCAGCACTTGTACACTGAGCGGCCAGATTATTATGATCTCTGAACACGTAATAATCTGGCCACTCAGTGTATATCCTATATAATAAAAGGCTAATATGCAAATTGTCCCCTCGACCAGGAGTTCAACCAGCAGGCAGGCTGGCTAACCGCTGATGTCCCCTCCCCCTCGCCAGGCTGGCCGGACTTCACCCATCCACCCATGCACGAGTTCATGCACGAGTTCATGCACCAGGCCTGTGTGTGTGTGTGTGTGTGTGTGTGTGTGTGTGTGTGTGTGTGTGTATACATACACACACACACACACACACACACACACACACACATATACATACACACATACACACTGAGTGGTCAGATTATTATGAGTTCAGAGACCATAATAGCCTGGCCACTCAGTGTATATGAGGCACAGGGCAGCACCATTGTGAGGGAACGGTCTTCACGGAGTGGCAGAGAACTGTGCGGTGTTTCCATAGCGAGTGGGAGTTAGGAAGTCACCCTGTTTTCATAGCACCTGAAATCTGCCTCCCCAAACACACAGACCCATCCCTTTGGTTTTGTTTGTTTGTTTGTTTGTTTGTTTTCCTTCCACCTGCTGATTTGGAAATTTCGCTTACTAGACTCTGGGGTGTTTTATTGTGTTTCTTACAATTTCATCATCACCTCATGATAAAGCGGTTCTGTTTCTTTTTAAAATACATATATTTCATTGAGGAAATGAGATGGAGAGAGAGATAGAAACATCAATGATGAGAGGGAATCATTGATCGGCTGCCTCCTGCACGCCCCACACTGGGGATCAAGCCCACAACCCTGGACCCAAATCAAACCTGGGACTCTTCAGTCCACAGGTCAACGCTCCATCCACTTAACCCAACCGGCCAGGATGTGGTTCCGTTTCTTGATGCTTCCTCCACAGACGTGAATAACCTGTGGTGTTCACACAATCGGGGGCTGCAGTCACAGCACTTTGCAAATCCCAGGGTGGACATGTGAGGGATGTGGCTTAGTCCCTTTCAGGCTAAATGGAAGATGTTTGATGGAGCGCTGGGCTGAGGGCTCTATAGATCTGACACGTATTCGACAAAAGGCCACGGTAAGGTGGGGCTTTTTTCTTCACCAGTGCAAATTCCTTTCAGCGATGAAATGATCGGCTGCACTTTAAATGAACCTGGATTAGGAGACCATTTGTCTTCCGGGCTGTAATTCTAAAGGGAAATAAAACCGGACCCTTTCATGGGGGCCTTTTACACCGTACGCCGTTTTGCAACATGAGCCCCCGAGTTCTTGCGTCTTTGCAAAGCTGCATAAATGCCCTATTGTCCTTCATGTACACATTGCATTTCTATGCATTTTTATTTGTAAAAGCCAGACCCTAGAACAGTCTCATCTTTTCAATCTTCTAGGGATCAATATGTCAGTGGACATGACAAGACCAAAACTCACTTCATTGTCCTGCGAAATTGAGTTTGATTTTCCCTCTGCAAATTGTGGCATGCGCTTCAATTTGTCTGAGCGCGGAGGACAAGGAGTGGGTGCAGGTGGCTGCAGGGGACAGAAAAGGCACTTGATTTATCTTACCTGGCTGGTCGGGAAATCATGTGTTCCTGCTCCAACCTGATCTTTATGATAGGCCTCGTTTCAGTAAATATGCTATCACACAAAACCGCCAATAAATTACTCGAATGCATTAATACAATTGCTTTTCCTGGGCCACTTGTAGGCCACTGTCTGGGGTGTTCAGCAAGGATGCCCCATGCGTGTTCTGTTCTGCTGACCCCAGTCAGAGGAAGAGGTCACGGGAGATCAGACATCCTCTAGCAGGTGAAACAAGACGGTCACTTTTCGGGCCAGTCAGATCAAATAAATCATTGGCACAGCTAAGTACGAGGGGTATGTTGATCTGGCAGTATTGGAACCAATAACATCAATCCATTCTAGGGTAGAAAATTAAACTACTGCCTTTTCAAATTCCATCTTATGTGTAAGCTCATCTGTGTGGTTTTCTGTTTGTTTTGTTTTAGTAGCTCCTTGGAATTGGCCTATTCTCATCTCTGAGTGATATTTTTGATAGATGAAATGTGATTTGCTTTGGTCTAGTCATCCTAAATTATCCCTTGGTAAAAAAAGTATTTAAGTTAAAGTTGCCTTATATGGCACCAATATTTGTGACTCTGGAACGTACTTGGTATTTTAATAAATTACTATTTCCTCTATTATGGCATTCCATATGTAGGAAAGAGCTCTGCTAATAATCTCAGAGAGGGAAACAACTTCTAGAGAATTCTTTATGAGGAAGCCACATGTCTGCTGCCTCATTTGTAGGTAACAAAGCTGAGGCCTGAAAAGCAAAGCAGCTTGCCCAAGGTCAACAACTGAGCTAATGGCTAAAATTCAAAGAACTCAAAACAATATAACATAGAAGGAAAACAAAGGATTTTATTTCACTTTCTTCGTCATGTGAACACTTATTCTTGAATTGGCTTTTTTTTTTTTTTTTTTTTTGTCTCTACAAGAAGACTTCTTGGATGATCCTAATTAAATATTCCCCAAAAATAACTGTCTTATGGCAGGTAGGCTCATGTAGTTTAGTATTTGAGTAAATGTTTTAGTCCTTTATGGAGGCTAAATGGAGTAAAGATATTATAGCAAGAGTTGGGACTAGCCAAGTCCCCTGGAATAGCTCCTTTGTTCTTAAATTCACCTGACCGACCTGCACAGTTCTTTACAGGAAGGTAGGGAACCAGGGAGTTGATATTTGTTGCTTTCAGTACCAGACACGATGGATAGCCAAGGCTTTGGAGTCCAATAATAAAAGTAAAGATGAGCAGAAGGAAGTATAAAATGAAAATAAAAGTTAAGACACATGAGAATATTATCAGATTGTGCTTAGAATGTGAGGATCAAGGAGATTCAAATGGCTGGTATTTTTTTAGAATTGAGGAAAGCTTTTGGGAGGAGGGAGTGGATGACCACAATTGAGTCCCAATTTGAATCCTTTTGATCAAATTTCTGCCCAATTAAAAAATAAGAGAAAATATTACCCCAAAAATTACTAGATTATATACATACTAGAGGTCCAGTGCACGAAATTCGCGCATGGGTAGGCCGAAGCCTGGCTGGCGATCAGGGCCAATCTGTGGGGCAACCAGCAGGGCGATAGGGGGGTGGCCCCACCCCCCATCACCACCCACTCGCAAGCCAGCCCTGCCACCACCACCGGTCGCCTCCCTCTGCGGGGCGACTGGTGGGGCAATCGGTGGGGGACGGGGGGTGGGGGGGGACCGCTGGCACCCACCTTGCCTGGCCTGGGGCCTGCGGGCTGGGGGAAGCTCCTGCGTTGAGTGTCTGCCCCCTGGTGGTCAGTGTGTGTCATAGTGACCGGTCGTTCTGCCATTCGGTTGATTTGCATATTAAGCTTTTATTATATAGGATATATAATTGAGGCTAATTAGGAACTTAATAGACAATTAAACTCAAAGGCTAAAGTATTGAATTGCCATCTAGATAATCATAAAAGAAATTTTTCAAAAAGTCTGTTTTCAAAACTTTGTTACCTAGTAGGCTCCATAATTTAAGAAGAATGTCCTTGGACTATACTGTGGAGTGGGCGACCTTGTAAGTAGCAGAGAATGGTGAGGGAAAGTGGGAGCAAAAGGTTGTTTTCAAAGCAGAAAATATTCCTTTCCCATTTCCTAAGGACCTGATAAGTCACATGGTTAACTAACTGCTATATAGCTTTTGTTATTTATGAAATACCATGAGGGTCAAAATGTCTTTTTAAAAACCAGCTTAGATGAAATTAATAAGGTTGATGCTTTAATTTTGTCACCTTTTATAGTTTATTGAGGTCATTTCCGAGTGAATTCATGCCTACCTGAGGCTTAACTATTATCACCAGTATAGCTGCAGAGGTAGATATTCAGAGGGGTTGAATAGCTTGTAACTGTTCCAGAACCATGTATCATTATTCTTGGGACCTTTATACAAGCACTTACATATAACAGACACTCTGTAAATATTTCTTGAGTGTGCCAGAATAGAATAATAAAGGTAAGCCAAAAATTGAATTCAGGTTTCAATTTTAAGTCTCATGATGATTATAAGTGAAACAAGGCAACCTGAGAGTCAGTAAAAAGTTTAGATATTGATGATAAATGCAGGTAAGATCAAATGATTTCCAGATCCATGACCATTTGATTAGAAAATGCTAAGTGTTCCTAATGATAACTAACACCTCAGGCTAAAGTGAAAGTAAATTGCATGGAGTGGAAAAGCAATATGAAAGCACCATCCCTGGAAATTCCATTTAATAATTTAACTTTGTGAAAATAAACAGGCACGCAGTGACATCCTAGTAAAATGAAGAAGAGTAGCATCCACTTTGTTCTTAAAAGCAGGGTGTGCAGCTCCATGGAAATAGAGTCTTGAGGATTAATCTCTTCATTCTGCCAGTTGGGGAATTGATTTTGCTCCCCTCAATCCTGCTTATTCTCATCTGTGAAATTAGTCTTTCCTCTTTAAAAGATACTGAACTCTAACAGTCTTAATTACTGCAGTAATAAGAGTGGATGGATATTCTCTCTGTGATTTTTCTTTGCTTTGTGAAATAACATAAATGAAAGATTTTTATTTGAATAAAGATTTTAAGCAGTTGACAGAGTTCTTTATAGTTTATCAATTAGTGTCAGGCTTTATAGTTTCCCAATTTCTCCTTGAAAAAACAAGGCGAAATTTTGAAAGAAACAAACAAAACGTGTCCACATAAAACTCTGTGCTAATGGACCATTGAAAATGTGTTGTGAGAAATCTAACACAATGAAAACCCAAAATCTGTGATATGAAAATCAAGTGAGAATTTAACCATCAGCAAAGTATTTCTAAAGATGTGACCTGTAACATCTAAAAGAATGTGTAAAAACATTTAAAGCTATGCTTCTGGATGTTTGTAACTTTGATCCTACTGGCAGAACTGAACGAAGAATTCAAGTGCCATGTGTTTTACATCTCGTGTGTTTTACAGCGTTGACTTTTATCGTAGGCTTGCAGGATTGATGTTCTTATTGCAAGAACCTATTTACTGGAACATCAAGGCTCTCCAAAGAGAATGCCTTTACCATTTGTGGTAAAGGAGATTTTAACAAGCTTCTTTGTGTGTGTGTGTGAAAAGCAATGATAAGTAAGCCCAATTGATTTCAAAATGAGAGACATATTATGACATAATTGCATATTAGAGACTTATAAGAATAATGGAACTTCAAATGACTGCTCTTTTCATATCTCCTCCAAATTGCCCTCTTTAATATTCTTTCACATTTTCTGTTTCCTTCCCCAGTTGTTCATATCTTTCTACTGTGGTCATCAGCGTCGGGATTTTTAATAGAAATGGAATATTTTACACTACAGTCATGTGTTAGCCTTTAAAGTCCAAGATTGCTAACTTAACCTATAGTTTCAGTTGGTATTGCATTTAAAATCATAGTGATCTGTTTGATTATTTTCCTTTTTGGCTACTCTTCAGAGAGGTACCTCCGTCGGGTAAGAGAAACGGGCTGCCTGTGCACACGGGTCTGAGCTGATGGTGACCACAGTGCAGGTGAGAGGCAGGTGGCCTGGCCATGTGGCAGGGAGAGCTCCACCCACTTTCCAGGTCTCTTCACTGGCAGAGCAACCTGTGACTGAAAGGCAACTTACCCGAGGAGAATTATAAAACTCCCCTAGGACCCAGCTCCCTGGCTATCGGCTGAGTCAGCCTTGAGTAAGTCATTTGACCTCTTCATGTTGCAATTTCCCACAACTATCAATGGGGAAAGTAAAATCTAGTCTGGAAAGGGTTGGTTTCATCTTTTTTTAAGGAGTAAAGGATTGTGACCATGAATTAGGCTAGTTAAAGATGTTAGCACTGAATTCAGGAAGTCCTGATTTGATATGATCAGGAACCACATTACTGTATACATTTGGCCCAGTGAAGTCTCCAATGCCTTATATTAAGGAGCAGTGAGGTCAGGTGGGAGGAGGTTAAAGTCAATGTCAATGGTTCCATGGCTGGTGATGAAACAAGGTCTAACTCCTGAGTGTTGTATTTCATCACAAGTACATGCACCAGAGAAAGGGAGCCAGTGAATCGGGCCCTTGCAAGAAAGACAACATGGTGAGCAGAGAAGAGCAGGACAGCTGCTCGGAGCAATCTGAACATTATTTCCTGAGTCTTGAGCAAGCCATGGCCTCTTCCAATTGGGCATGTCTTTTTCAAATCATAAATTTACCCAGCAGCCAGGAAACAATCTTCCAGCAGCAGCTTTAAATGATCAAACTGCATTTAATAGCCTTTCCCTTCCAATTTCTTCATCTGTGTCTCCACCAACCGTTATGCATGTTTGCTCTGCAAGCCCAATAAGGATTTACGTCCTATAGGGTCACAGGTTTGGTGGCAACGTGCCTGACTTCCTCTCGTAAACACTGCATCTCCTGAATTGCTTCTCACCATGAGCCAATTTAATGTGTCCAAAGTCTATGGAATTTCTTAGAGCTCAGCCTTAATTTCCCACTTAGCTATCCCCAGCATGAACCTTCTGCAAAAAGAATATGAGGGCAAGGAGGAGTAAGAAGTGAGGAGCAGGAAGTGAGTTGTTGAAAGTGGGGAAAAGAGGTTATTCCTTATTGAACACAGGTGAGACATTGCTGACACCTTTGTGTCATTTACAGAAAATATAGGGTGTTCCAAAAAAATGTGTACACACACTTTAAATAATTATAAAGGCAGTGTTTATTGAAATACATTTCATTTTCAAAATTGAGCTACCAGCTGAAAAATTGGTTTTAATTTTGACAGTTTTTTAGTTTCCTTTCCAAATATGTATTGATCACATTTTTTTTTTCATATTTGAGTTGGCCCAACATATCCAACTGGGAAAGTTCTAGTTCAGATTAGAACACTAGAATAAATATCTACATATTGTCAAAAGCCCAAAGATGATGTGGGCTTATTTCTAACCCCAATATAAGATAGCCTACAGCCTATTTTTTCAGAACTAGCTTCCAATCATTTTATAGATATAAAATATTCAGAAACTTCATGCTGCAGAATATGTTGAATATTGAAGAGTTTATGAAACATTGCATATAAACATGTTGTTCTCATAAATAATTTCCCATGTGTGGGCTCAAAGAGCTCTTCTTCTTGGTCCAGCATGACAGAATTAGTCAGATATTTTCATTGGCATTTAGTTCCACTGCAGATAAAGAAAAATAAAATCTCAGTTAACTAGTATCTTTAGGGAATTGACTATTTTCAGAAAATTGCATTTCTGGACAGCTCAGAGCAAAATAGAAATCATTTTATAATACATAAATGTTTATCCGTTGCCAAATCTATGTTATGTATAAACTAAGGACTGGGAGAATGCCATTTTGTGCATGTCTTTTCCTTAAATCCCACACTATCTCTATAAAGTAGGTCAAGTCAATTTATAGGGTCTGAACCCCGAGTACAAAAGCATTGAATAACTTCTCCAAGGTCACAGTTATTAAGGGCAGGGGCAAGATATAAGTCTTGTTCTGCATTGTTATAATATTTATTCTCTTACCTGATTGCTGGAGAATCACAAAAGTGTACCAAGAAGAAGGACAGAGTAAGTAAAAACTCAGAGATGAGAAAGTACAAGATGTTTTCAGAGTCTGTAGGTAAAGCAGTCTTGCTAGGGAGGGTGATTTATAGAGTAATTATGAGATAATAAGCTGGCAAAGGGCAGGGTACAGTGAGTGAAAACAGAGCCGTGGGAGGATCCAGTGGTAAACCAAGATTGAGATAGAAGCTGTGTGATGTAGATTTATGGCAGTGAGACTAGATGGAAGAGACAGCCATAATAGTTATCTTTCAAAAGAAGAAGCAGGTGGCTGAGTGAATAATTGGATATGAGGAGTGAGGGACAAGGTGAAATCCAAGGTGACTCTGTTGCTGTCTTTGGGAACATGGTTATAAACAAACAGAAAGAGGGAAGTGAGTTGAGAAGTTACTCCTTAAAAGGAATGGGAGACAGTGAAGTATGCTGGGTCAGTTGGACATCCAAGTGGAAATATACAGTTTATATGGTAAAGTGTTAAGAATCCAACAGGGAAGTCACAGCTGAAGAGTAGTTTGGGGTCATCATTCTCAGAGATTTAAGAGTTTTGTCATATAGTAGACAGAATTAGATCACAACTCCCAAGGAAAGAATTTGAAGGAAAATAAGAAATTTGAAAACTGAAATTTAAGGTAAATCTATATTTTTATGAGGGAGTAAAGACCAGGTACTAGAGATAAGAGAACAATGCCAGTATAATTTTTAGAAGGTAAAAAAGGGGAGTACTTAAAGGAAACGGCAGTTTTAAATATAATAGTTCCTTGATTCAAAGATGCCTTAGATTTTTTGCTTCTAATGTTTTATTATAAAAATATAAAATGCTCAGGAAGATTGTACAGTGAACTCCTATATATCCACCACCTATATTCTATAATTAACAATTTTTATATTTTCTTTGCCACATATTTACTCATTTAGCCACCTATCTTAATGTTTAATGCATTTCAAATAAAACTGTGGACATCCGTTCACTTTACCTCTAAACACTTCAAGTATATAAAGATGCCATTGCCTTTGGAGTCTACCGACGATTTTGTTGTATAATGTTAAAAGAAAAGTTATCTATAATAATTGTACAAAATCACTTGTAAGAAGCATCTCAATTTCAGTGATATTGCTGTGAATCTTAGAGCTGAAGAAACATAATTACTAACAAATCCCATAGAGAGGTTAATAGGGCAGATACTCATTAGGCTGAAAAGTTATGTGAGTATTTATGACCTTTATATCTGACATTTACATATATGTGTGAGAGCAAAAGCTAGGTGGCGAGAGAGTGGTGGCGAATAAATTAATAGTCAATGTGCAAGTGTACAGTAGATTACCCCTAGAAGTATGGCAGCAAAATACAGAAAAGAAGTTGATCAATGGTAAAAATGGTAATGCTCTCTTGGCTGTTTTCCTCAATGGTATAGATTTCCTTTGGGGTGGACATGGTGATGGTGTTTAACTCTTACAGTTGAAAATAATTTAAAATAATATGACCATAACTCACTAAGTTTCTTTGAGCTTTTCAAAGTGCTCTTATGCCTTGAAAATACTATTCATGTTGTGCTTTGATCAGTGTGAGAGATACACATGTGAATATTGGGAAAGTTGGGGTTAAATTGGTAATGTACTAACCTCAGAATGTAATCTGGAAGTTATATTTCTGGTTATAGTCATTATACCTATGTGAGTGTGTGTACAATTTGATGACTTCTATTAAAGATCAAACCAGAGAAAAAATAAATTATTTCAGGTTATTAAAAAATCTGGTTCTGAGTAATAAAGGCTTTACTATAAAGACAGAATCCTCTGTGGTAATCAAATTGTCTTTATAAAGGGAAATATTTCCAATGTTTATAAAATAGATTTTTAAGTGGAAATTATTACATATATACAGCATATGAAATATTTACCAGAAATATATTCTATTGCATACTAATGTGGCTGAATTTAGGCTATGATGACATTCTACACATGGAAAACTGAAGTCTGGATATTTACACTGTTTCTTGATTTTCCTGATGTTTTCATGATAATTTGGAAACTTTATGCAGTGTCATATGTCTTTTTACGCTTTGAGAGTCTGGTTTTTCTCTGAAGTTTGATCAATAGGATATCATCAAAAATTATATAATAAAGGAGGGGTTGTAAGCCTATTTTTCATAAAGAATGGGATTGACAATTTTCCTTCCTGGAGCACAAAACATCTGAATTGCAGTAACTATAAATAAAGTACTTAAGCTTGTTGCTTCTTGTTGCAAACAGGGTAGAAAAAGTTAGAAAGAAAATTAAAGAATAAAGTTGGCCAGAAGATATAAATGTCTCTTTTATAACAAACTATCTAAAAATGATTTTGAATATCCATGAAATTAACTGAGAGACACCTTGGTTTTGACATTATATGCAAATATATATATATATAGGAAGTCAAAGTAGACCTCTTAAAATGAGCAATGGAAATAATGTGGAATCTTATTTTTACCTTTAATTATGGGAGCTTCCCAAAAGCAAAACACATGTTCAGTTTTGAGTTTGTAGTTTTGCTTTTGGTTTGTTTTGAGTGTTTTGTTAATATGTGGTGTAGGAATCCCAGAGAAGCATCAAAAGGAAGGGAGAGATACAGACCTGTCCTGATGAGTTCATTTCTCATGATTGTTGGTGGTTTTCCTGAAACTTTTCTTCTTCTATGGGGTTTCTAAATCAAGAAGCAGCAGGAACGGGCAGAATTATGAGTGCAAGGTTTCTGCAGGCTCATCTGCTTGCTGTGACTTTTGTCTGCCTCAGTCTCATTTCCAAGAACAAATTCACAAAGTATGATGTCAGCTCTGCTCTGTATGAACTAGACACTGGGGTAGTCCTAAGGACAAAAAGACACATTAAACAATGTTTTTGTACTGAAGGGCTTCTTATTCATCCTTTGCTTAGTCATTCTTTCCCAACAATAATTTCATCGATGACTACTAAAGTATTTATCAGTTCTAGCACTTTTTAAAATCCTTCTTTAATTAAGGCTCTTCTTATTCATTATAATATGCAAAATAGACACCCGCTTGTGTACAGAATTTGTATGGATTCAAAGCCATCTGGGGTAATATTTAACTCACGTTTCCAACACAGTTGTCACTTCCTCCCCTTCAGTATTTTGGTAACTTTGCTATTTTCTTCAGTTACCATTGGGTAGCTTCTGATGTGCCCAGTGCATTAAGAACTTGGAGTCCAACTCCAAAAGGTATGAAGGTACAACAAACCACAAATTGGTAGAACTAAGAAAGGTCATGGCTTTATCATTGGGGCTGCTAGATCTTATAATGACTTCAGGAGAGGCATTAACTTACTTATTGGATTATTATTTATTCAAAACAGGAGGCTGGATGTCTTGTAGCCTAGAGCAAAAAGAAGATGTTAAAAATATCAGCATCGTATTTGAGAGGTGTCCCAAGAAGCAAGAGCATTTCCCTACCCAGGTGCAACTGTGACAAAAGACTCATTTGTAGAAAAGCATTTCTTATATGGCCCTTTCCATCATTTATTTTTTAAACTGTAAACAAATCCAAGAAGGAAAGGATGATAAGATACTAACAGTTTGTCACAGGTTATGTGGGGGATATCTCATGTGGGGTATATGCAAAAAGAAGGTAATAGGGAACAATGTGGGAGGGAAAGTATCTCAAAAAGAAGAAAGGAAGATATGTGAACACAATGTTCATCCTTTGCAGTAGTCAAACAAAGGTAAACTGTAAAACTATGTACTATACTCGTGGCCCGATGCACAAAATTCATGCACATTAAAAGGGAATTAATTAGAGGAAATATTTTAGGGTCTGGGGTGCAGGTGAATGGGATACCTAGCTGGCAGGCCTCTGACAGCAAGCTGACCAACTGCTGATTCTGGGAGGAATGGGGCTCCCTCCTCCCTCCTGTCAGGGTCTGGTTTGAAAGCTGGCCATGCCCCCAATCATGTGAGACCCAGAGTTTCATTATGCCCTGGCCAGGGCTCAGAGCTCCCTCCTGCTGAGACCCATCAAATTTATCCTAACTGCCCCCCACCCCCGCCGGCCTGGTTGCCCCCCAACTTCCCTCCCCCCACCGGCCTAGTCGCCCCACACAGCCTGCTGTTCAGTCATTTGGTTGTCCCTCACTGCCCCCGCCCCCTGCTGGCCTGGTTGCCCCATGCAGCCTGCTATTCATTCATTTGGTTGTCCCTCACTGCCCCCCTGCCAGCCTGGTCGCCCCACCCAGCCTGCTGTTCGGTCGTCTGTCTGGTTGTTTTAGGTCATGATGGCCCCTGGCTTTTTATATATTAGGATTATTCTTTCCCAAGATGTCAGAAGTCTTTACTTCTATGATACGATGACATTTATATTTGCATTGGTTCACCACTTAGATGGAAACAAGTCTAGCTAAGATCAAGTTAGAGAAGTGAGCAGGGATATGTTGATTTCTTCTTCTACCTCTATTCCATGACTCACCTCCACCATTCTATACTGTCACTGTTGTCTTCTCTCACTCTTTCCTTCCCTTTCCAGCACTAATAATGTCCTGTCCACTTCCCTTTGCTTTTCATCAATGCCTATGTTGTAGATTCATTTTTATTTGTTTTTGTCTAAGGAAGAACATCTACTTTAACAATAGTAGTAGTCAAACCCCACTTACCACCTGAGTGACTTTGAGCAAGTTGCTTATCTTTTTTGAACATTGACTTTTCCATCTCAAGGTGTGAGCAACAAGATATGTTTCAAAAGGCCTGTTTGAAAGAACATACAGGACAATGTAGGCAAAGGTGTTTTATTGTAGTTCATTGTACCTGTGGGAGAAGGAGCGGGTATGTAAGTTTTACCCTTTTTCTCTCTGAGTTCCAGCTCATGGAAATAATAGGAAAAGGGGGGCTTATACCAAATGGGAATCAAGGACCCAAGAGAATCATGGCCCTCGGGAAGAACTGGGTAGGAGCATCTGGGGGCCTCTTCCCTGAAGTTAGGACTATGGGCTTACCAGCTGTGAGTTAGAACAGATAGTAGAGACTTTCTCTGTGGGAGTCAGGCCTTGCCTTGTTTATTTAAGAAATGGAGCCTTCAGAAAGTTCAAGGCCAGAGAGTTGGGGGTCTTCTATGTCTCAGGGCAGATAGATTTAAGAACTTGCTTAGGGACCAACTTTGCACATTAATTCTACTCTCCCACCTGCACAGAGAGATGGCACAATGAAAGTCACCTTACTTGTCACTCAGAGTAGTCCAGTCTTACATCTTGTACCTCACATGGGGAAAAGTAGAAAGAGAAGAGATGGGCAGAAGCACCACATTAATACATCCTTTGTTTCCTTTGTCTTTGAGGAGAAACAGGAAGGTCAGATGAAAAACAAAAAGCTTCCGTTCCCAGAAATGCCATTTAAATACACTTATCACCCTTATCATATACTTCACACGGGAGATTAAATGCTTTAAGATTGATGCCAAAACTTATGTTTGAAATTCACTTAGGAGGAATGCCTGAGGCTACTGTATCTAGTTTAATACAGCTACTGTCTTTTTGTTCAATGTCTGTGCCCATGAAAAGGTAGGGAGTATTACCAATTTTTCCCTAAACATGTCTTATTTCTTTCAGGACCTCAAAAGCTCCTTACATGTAAGAAGTCTACACAACTACCTGACACTTCCATATGCCCACAGACAGCCTGAGTGGAGAGTAGGTACTAATCATAAAAACATGTCAGAATAAGATTATAGTTTCTATAGAAACTAGACCAAGAGAGGCTGTTTCTTTTGTCAGGCATCATAGTAGGTCAGAGTGGAGAGGAGAATCCAGGCTTCTTCAAAGTTACCCATGTTGATTTTATTCTTAAGGGTGAAGAAATGGAAAATGAGATAGGAAATAGGAAAATGTAGGCAAGGATCAGAAAATTCATATTGAAAACAAAATCATGCTACATACTGCCCTTGGGTTTGATGCCGGTGAGTCTGTTCACTCCTTTCCCACTGCAGGTTCATCTAATGTTTCTCACCAAGAATCATTTTACAAGGGAAAACCCTCTGCAGGGAGACTAGCAGGAGTGTGCACCTGGCAGCCATATATTACGCACCTAATGAGCAAATGACGTGTTTAATAACTGTGCTGTGAAAATAAAGCTTAAAACAGTAAATTCCTGCTGAGGCTGCTCATCCACCTCAGAGGCAAACTGCTGGCCAGCTCAGAACTCCAGCATCATTCTTATTCCGCCCCTTAGTGGGTCCTGCTGAGAAAAAATAACATTAAATCCAAAACTATGCTCACTTAATTAGTTGTATCGGTGTCGACCCATTTATTTAGCCTATCAACATTATGTGTTTCACCTCAGGGTCACCTGTAACACATTTTCGATATGCACCCTGGGTAAGGGGACATCATAGCACTTTCAGATTGAGCATTTGTAAATTTAAATTTTTCAATGAATCATGGATCATTTATACTCATAGTGATTTAATACTGCTTGTTTATATTTGGACTGAATTTAGCCTTTTGGGAAGGCCACTGTTGTTAGTTTGAAATAAGAATGCAAAATAGCCATAGTTGATACAATTTTTCATTAATAATTTTAAGAGAACATTATAGAACTTTTTTCTAGAAAACGCCACTTTAAAATCTAATTATTGTAATTTATGAGTTAAGGATTCACTTGCTGGAGATTTCTTTGGATTCATTTTTACCAGTGGATTAACTAATGCTTCCTTAATCTCTAGGAGAGCAAAGAAATCCTAAAGTAAAGTTCAGTTTAGGTAGAATAGCTATATTCTCCTTCCTTGTATAATTTTAATAGCTAGTAGCTTAAAGAAAAAATTGTTTAACCTTTATAGATACAAAAAAAATTGAGACCCAAAGAAATAAGACTACTGGGCCAAAGTCACAATAGTAAGACTGGATCTCCTCAGTCCCAAGCTAGGACTCTGCCTGCACATTTGGATGTTTACTTGAGTACTCATTCTCTCCTTGGAATTTATTGTGTGGATCACACACATCATGCTATCATGGGGGGAAAGTAAATAATATAGGAAGTCACAAACCTTTTATCATGAAGATCAGTTTGGTCTTCTAGATTGGGAACCCCTCATCTTTCATTTGCTTATCTTCTTCTCTGAAAGTGACATGGGTTTTCTTGCTCACATTCTGGAAGTCAGTCTTCACAGTTGAGAGTGACTACAGAGAATCTTGATGGCCAGGCTAAAATTATATATTAAATTAGCAGTTGGGGTCCGTGGAAATGATTCTTTTAATTTTTGTCTTTCCTTTTCTTTTTCTTTGATATATTTCTCTGAAGTTGATAGAAGTTTCATTTAACTTATTCATGTTTAGACCAATTATCAATGTAAGTGTCATTTTCCAAAGCAAAGAAGTCAGTATACGAATTCTTTTCTGTAAGCTACTCCCTAGATCTAAAAAAAAATAGAAGAAGCTGTCAAAAATTCTAGTCCTTCTTGACTTCAAAGAACAAGTGTTTATTCTTTGAAAATGTTTTGGTTATTTTTCTAAAGAAAATGTTTTGGTTATTTTTCTAAAGAAAATGTTTTGGTTATTTTTCTAATTGCTACAGATTTCATTTCATGGCTCTCTTCAAGTGTATCAAAACACCGCCAGATATAGCAAAGGCTACCATTCCTTAAAGGAGCCCCTCATGGAGAAGAAGAACACAAAGAAGGGAGGAGTAGGGCTCCAGAACAAAGTGGCTTTTAAATGCACTTCTAAGGGCAGGGTAGAAAAGGCCAGATAGCAGTGGAGGAAGTGGTACAAATAAAGCCCCAGTGCAACTGAAATCCAGGAAGTTTCAATAGAGGAATGGACTCGGGATAAGGGGTCTCCCAATAGTTGCACTTCATCAGCAGGTGAGGGGCAGCAAGATTATTCCCAATGTCCTCTTCAGATTCGACCAAGCTTCCAGTCCTCACTTACTTTTCCAAAAGACAGGTGATTAAACTGCTTTCTCACTTAAATTGAGTCCATGACATGAGACTGGTTATTTTATATAAAGACTAGTGGCCCAATGCATGAATTTGTGCACATTAGAAGCAATATTTTAATATCGCTATTCGCCCTTTCTCTATAATAGAAGTATCAACCAAATTCACGATCGACAGTGACAGGTCGAAACATGCGTGCGATTGGCGCCAGCGAGAGCTTTATATATATAGATAAGCTTGCTTAATTAGACCTGCTTTCTGATTTAGCTAAACTTTTTCCAGCCCAGTGAAGCACCCCAACTTCTCTTTCAGGCAAGTGTCAGCCACACAGCAGTAAATGTCAACATGAAGCACATTATTATTATAGATCATGCAAGGAGAACAAAGGGTAAAATATTTAACTGCAGCAGTGTTTGACTATATTCTGTGCAGTGAGAAAACCTGAAATCATTTTCAAGATCCACCATTTCTTACTTCTTTTCACTAGGGTCAAGTTTCTAAACTTTCTAAATCTCCATTTTCCAGCTAATGAAAAGAAAATAGGATTCCACCGAGTCTCCTATCTACCTACTCCAGGACTTCTGTGAGGATCAAATGAGATTAGGAATGGGGAAAAGCTTCACAGATATTTGGTTCAAGTGTAAAATATTTGCACCTGGCTATAACGCAAGTCGTGTTCCTGGGCTGAAGAAACTGTAAGGAGGCTAGTCGCTAGGGAAAGGAAGCCAGGCGTTGCTCTGTGACATCATTACCCAGTGCCTACAGCCACCGTTTCTGGGCTGGCCATGGAGTCTCAGCCTCTGCTGGGATTTGGTGGGCTGTTCCTCTGGGTTGGTGGCAGGGCCTGTGTCCCATTTGGGGGAAGCTGAGTGTTGCTTTGTCGGCCAGGTCTGCGCTGCCATTTCTCTGTAAATGGCAAGTGTGCATCACAGCAGCTCCTGTATTGAGCGTATGCCCCCCTGGTGATGAGTACGCATCATAGCGACCGGTCGGACAGTGGGAAGGGCACTTATCATATTAGCCTTTTATATATATAGATGTTTGTTTGGTTTCAATGGGGTAGAAAATGGGTTCAGAATTTAGTCTTTTGGAAAGGCCACTGATAAGGTCTCAGACATGAGGTGAAGGATTAAAGGCATGTCTCACAGACCAGTGGGAGAACAGGAATCAGGACAGGAGCCAGTAACACATGGTGAACTATTGTACATAAGTGAAGGAAAGAGCACAGCTTGGTGGGCTTGTAAGGACCTAGGCTTTGCCAGTGTCCAAGCTTAAAGCTTCTGGGGTTCAGAATAGAAAATGCTGAATCTTCTCAAATACCAGCATAACTCCACAGCGTAGGTCAGAGTTAGTAGTGCTCACCCAAGAGCCAAGTCTTGGTGTCAGCTTCCCAGCACAGGATGATTTCAAGAGAAACTTTGTTTTAAAATATCCATTCCCTTCTACTAAAAGGTAATTTTGAGACCTAGGTTGTTTTATTGGCTGTTGATAATATCTCCTAAGAATTTTTCCTTGTAGTCTTTTCTTTGACTTCCATTCACTAAAAGGAAAGAAAAATATTTAAGGGCATAGAGTACACTAGAGAAACCTTGCTAATAATGAGCTCTAAGAGACTGTTTAAATTCTCCTCCTGTACTGGAATTTAATTGAAATTAATTCTACCTTGATCTCTTGATCTCCAGGGACCTCAGTGTTCTCTTCAACAAAATAAAGAGCCCGCGAGGTTTCAGCATTCTAAAGTTCTTTGAATGTGTGAATGTTACTTGAGAAAAGGCAGTCACTTGAGGTTTAAACACATTGTGTGGTCTTTGAGCCAAGACAATGTCTTCAATTCCTTTTGCAAAACGCACTGTGTCTTGTGCATTGTTCAACACTCAGCAGGTTCTAAATGTATAATTGTTGCCTGGACACTAGAGACAATCAATTATTATAATGATCTTCTCTTTACTGGGTTTGAGTTATGGTGCTCTTTAGGCATAACCTGCATATGCACAGTATATGCTCTGTGAACCTGCACAAGTGTTTAGGATCCTGGGCAGAAAATATATCATCAGAATATATTTTTATAATAAGAACTATAATTTCTCTACATATAAAACTACAAAAAAGTATCAGATAAATATCAGGAATTTATGTAGAGCAATCTGATAAAGTCTAAAAGAATCTTTATTCTTATACGTTTCCTAGTATAAAATAAGGCACAGAATTTGAATTTCCTATATAATCAGCTATGCTCATGCCATTTGCTTTTTCTTGTGTCACTCTCTTTGTATATATCTAGGTTAAATGAATTGATTTGCAGTATATGTTAAACACACAGTCCATGTGTTTGGTTAAGAGTTAAATTATATTTTTTCAGAAATAGTTTAGCTTATTTAAAAATTTTAAAAATAAATAAAATAAGTGGGTTTCACCATCCAGGAACCCTGAGTCCGAATTGTAGCAAAAACTATAAATATAAGATATATGTACAGGAAGTGTTGTTAAAATGCAGCTGTTCTCTGAAACACAGGCAAGGAAGAGATGGCTCCTGGAGTGTGCTAGGAGGAGCAGCTTTCCATGGCAATAAAACTAAACTCAGGTGTAAGCAGAACATTGTGAACATTCCAGAAGGAAATATAAAAGTCAATCAGAAAATGCAACTCACAGTGGGAGTTCCATAGATACATTCTCAAGCCTCGCCAATGCTCCTTGAAAATTCCCCTTCAAACTCTTAACCCTTATACTTAACGAATCACCTACAATATTAATGTGATTGCATATGTTAGAGCATCTGGAGGTCCCTTTCTTAGTGCCTCTGTCAGGGGTTTAAGTGCCTGCCTTTGTATTTGGGTTTATAGCTAAGTTGGCTCAGAGACTAAAGAGAAAAGGATATAGGTAGGCTTAATATACAAGTGGTTTGTTCAAATCCAGTGAAGACCAGCTGGCATTACAGTCTCTGGAAGAATGAAGGTTTGCCTATTGTTCAACCGGAGAAAACCGGGAGTGAAAACTGAGCATATGTGACAAATCCAAAATGACTTGTGACATAGCAGTCAGTATCAAATTTATGTGGCTATTTTTTTAGCCCAACAACTGCATTTATCACATTAAATCAATGATGTTTATTCAAATTGTTCTGTTTGGATAGGACTTGGAGGGTGTATAGATCACCCTCTAGTGATAAATCATTCCAACTGCAGACTTTTGATCCTTGAAGTTGAAGAAAAGAGTGAAAGTATATAAATATGAAGGAATTATATGCTAGGCCACGGTCTGAGAAAAGTGCTTTCGTTAGGATTTCTCATTTGTTTTGCCTAGCATATAGAAAATTGCCAGCCTACTAGACTGTTTGTATTATTTCTTTTTATATATATATAAATATATATTGTTGATTTCAGAGAGGAAGAGAGAGACAAAAACATCAATGATGAGAGAGAATCATTGATTGGCTGCCTCTTGCACATCCCCTATTGGGAATCAAGCCTGAAACCTGGGCATGTGCCCTGACTTGAACTGTGACCTCCTGGTTCATAGGTCGATGCTCAATCACTGTGCCATGCACATTTTTTCTTTCCCAAGAAGCAAATGCTCCCTATTTCTCTGACTATAGAATAATTGTTGAGCTTTATTAATTGGAATTACATTTCCAAATATGGTCAAAACAACTTACAACTTTTTTCCTTTAAATATAGAGTATGCCATTGGAATCATTAGAATTCAAATATCATCACTGATGATAGAAATGAGGCAAAAAAAAATTTTTTAATCCTCACCCGAGGATATTTTTCCATTGATTTTTAGAGAATGGAAGGGAGGGAGGGAGAGAGAGGGAGAGAGACACATTGACTGGTTGCCTCCTGCATGAACCCTGACCGGGGCCAGGGACTGAGTCTGTAACCAAGGTATGTGCCCTTGACTGGAATGGAACCTGGGACCCTTCCATCTGTGTGCTGATGCTCTATCTACTGAGCCAAACCAGCCAGGGTGAGGCAAGCCTCTTTTAATTATTTAATTCTATATCTTCTATGCTTGGGTCTTGGTTACAATGCTTGATTACAATGTATGAGGTATACTAGCCTTCATAAACTTTTTATTTTAGGCTATAGGGACAGGGTGATATTCTTGCTATAAGCTAAGCAGGGTTCATAAGGCAGATTTCAGACTCAAAAGGAAAAAGTAGCCATTGCTCACAGCAGACATAAATGTCCAGAAATGTCATCTAGAAGTAGCTCAGCAGTTCCTCAAACAATTTGCATGAACATTGGAATGTATTTTATTGAGAGAAACTGTACTGATCAGGACAGAATAATATTTTGCTTTTTTCCTAAAGATAATTAGTAATGAGATTTTATCAGGTTAGCCATGAAGGACTCTTTTTTTTTTAACTATAATATCTAATACTCATTTATAGGCCAGAGCAAGGATTTCTTTAAACTGCACAAATAGTCTCTGGTACTATTCAACATCTTGGGGCTTATTAGGTGGTTTAGCCTCGGGCTTTCTGGCCCAAAGCTGAGACTGGCACCAAAAGAGCTTGCCTGACACTTTCTAGGGTATGACGCACAGCCCAAGCTCCCAGCAACCTTGCTAGCGTAATTTGAAATCCACTTGAAATTACATGAGATGGTGGAGCTTCATCTGGAGGCGCCTCATCAGAATCTGTCTGCATTTAGTAGCAGTGAAATGAGCCCATTCACGGTGTCAGAATTCATGTCTAACCCACAGAAGGCACAACAGCCTAAGATCAATGCCAGCCCTGTGGATTGGGCTTCCATGCTTGAGAGATTGATGGCCAGGCTGCTTCACCAGTTCCTTTCGTCACTGTGCTTTCTCTTCCAGGGCCTGCTCTTCCTAAGACTCACGTGAAGACGGCCTCCCTTGGGCTGGCTGGGAAGGCAAGGTCTCCTTTGCTTCCTGTGTCTGTGCCAACGGCCCCTGAAGTGTCTGAGGAGAGCCACAAACCAACAGAGGATCCAGCCAATGTAAGGGCACCCCCCCACCCCGAAGTTCCCGCTGTGTCACGTGAAGCAGGGACTAGGGCTGTGCAATTGAGCCTAACCCTCTCCATTAACCGCACCCATTGTTGCTCTGACTGTTGTTTGTTTTGTTCTGTTTTCGTGCACTTGAATGTGAAGAGTTTGAACTCTAAGGGAAGATTGTATGTGGGATTTAATTAAATTTAAAAATTACTGGTACTTAAAGGCAATCCTAGAAATACAAGCAGGTAGCTACAGAATGTGTGACTTTACATACACACCTATATAATAGATATCTATTTATGTGTGTTTGTATGTTATTATATTTTATATATAATATGTATACCAGGTCCTTAAATATCATTTCTTTCAGCGTTGTTTAATTATAATGTTGATGAGATGCCATAGAAATTGAACTCTTGTTTATATCAATTAGCCTATAGTAAAATTGGTTTCTTCATATGTGATTTCACTTAAAGTTTCAGAACTCATCAATGACATTAAGTGAAGACTTAGTGTGTGTGTGTGTGATTTCACTTAAAATCATCAATAGAAATGTGGAATTGAGAAGAAGAAATTACACATAAAAATGAAGGAAGGGGAGAAGGAATTGACATATTTGGAAAGTAAAAGGGGAAGTTTCTTTAATGAGATAAAAAGTGTACTAAGGGCCCTAGCCATCTTGGCTCAGTGGATAGAGCGTCAGCCTGCGGACTGAAGGGTCCGGGGTTCGATTCCAGCCAAGGGCACATGCCTGGGTTGCGGGCTCAACCCCCAGTAGTGGGTGTACAGGAGGCAGCCGATCAATGATTCTCTCTCATCATTGATGTTCCTATCTCTCTATCCTTCTCCCTTCCTCTCTGAAATCAATAAAGAAATATTTTTTTAAAAGTGTACTAAGGGAAGAAGCTAAAAAGTGATCAAATTAGAAAACACAGAAAGAAAATCAATGAAGACAAAATAATCTAAATTTTGAGAGAACAAACATTTTTTTCCAAAAATGTACTATGAAAGTATTTTAAAAGGTGTTGCCTAAAGGCAGCAGTTTAGAAAACTCTAGAGTATTTCTGAATATAATTCAAGAGAAAACATTTAAAAGAAGGCCAAGGAACTGACATATGAGATACCCTGAGAGAGGGAGGAGACTGAGAGATTCTAACCCATTGTAGACTGAACCAAATCCCTGATAGCTGATACTCTGGTATTACTAATGACGTGGTGCTAGTGACTCACAGTGAGTGAGAGCTATGCAGAGTATGTTCACTAAGAGTCCTGCAGTCTAGACTCTTCATTTTATCCACCAATAAAATCCTGCTATAAGGTTACCTTTACAACTGTGCATAGAGCCAACTCTGATTATGGTGAGAATTTTGTTTCCACATATAAACTGATGCCATAATCCTCAGACTTTTCATTGGTCAAGGCAAAGCCCATCAATTTCCCACACAAAAGGGTGCCTAGGTTGTGTTACAAAGAAACCTGGTGATGTAATTCTGCTCAGATCCTCATGGGGGCCTCTAAAAGGAAAGAGCTAATGTATTGAATGTGTACCTCTTGCTATATTGTGATAGGCACTGAACATGCCACAAGATGCTCAGAATAGCCTATAGAATAGATGCCGTTATCATTTTACAGCAGAGAACTATATATACATCAGAGAGGTCCTAACTTGTCCAAGACCACACAGCTATTGATTGTTAGATCTTGATTTGAAACAAGGTATTATTTCACTCTAAAGCTTTTTCCTCACTACAGGGATGAAGCTGGTGAAAGAGTATGCAATCATTCATCACCACCTTTTACTAGTATCCCCATCAATCATTATATTTTGAGCACAGCCGCTGATTATGGGCCACTGTGTCTCCCTGGAGAATACAGAGTGAACCAGCTAGACATGGCCCCTGTCTTCACAAAAGAATGTGTGGCTATTCACCTATACTAACCCTTTGCTCTCTCGTTCTTTCTGCAGGTGTACGAACAGGATGATTTGAGTGAACAAATGGCAAGTTTGGAAGGGCTAATGAAGCAACTTAATGCCATCACAGGCTCGGCCTTCTAACACCCATTGCCGAGTAGATGGGGTGAATTTTCCGGGAACTTTGCAGCATATCGATTACCCATCACACAGCACACCTGTGTCCAAGAACTCCCACCAGTGCACAGGCCAACCATCAGGACCACTCAGTTCCAGAAGAACCTGAAGCAGTGCAGGAGGAGGAGCAACCGTCCCTTCTGGCACAGGCGTCAGGAATTCAAATATGATGACAATGGGGTCCCTCCACAAACACAAGGATACGTCCGCACCGCACTGTCAGAGCTGAGGCTGCAAGAATAGTCCTGGGTCTTTCCCAGCGCAGTGATCTCACTGTCACAGCTAATGCTTATGTTTCCTTCATCCAGGCCTGTCATCTCCTTACGTGTAGGTCTAGTCTTACAAAATGCAAGTGCATTACTTAAGCCTGTACCATGCCATGGCAAACCAGTGCGAGTTCACGCTTTCATTTGCGACTTACAAGTTCAAAGCACCCGCAGGAATTCTCTCTACATAGCACCAAAGGATTGGAAGTTTTCCTGACAGCACAAAAAGTCAATAAGTCAACAAACAAAAGGCAGCCAATGCTTGTGTTTTGTAACTCAGTCATTCCTCTTGCCCAGGTGGTGGGTATTAGCAAGCGGCTGTAACGCTCACCCATTTTTAGCAAGTATTTGTAAATCCACCCGGGGTTAACACTTACCATTATGTCTGGAGAACAGGGACATAAAAGTCTGCACCCGTGGCAGCAGTCCATTTCCGGTAAGAGGATAAAATATGCAGTCTTCTCAGACACGCGCTAATTATGTGCTTAAGGCCGTAATAGGACACTCTTCGATTTGGGTGGCTTTGGGGCCATACCACACTGTGATGACATTTCAAAGGTTCACCAAGGCCATCTTCCTCAGGAGTCTGGCTGGAAGAGTTCCCCCTTCCTCCCCACCCCTCCCCGAGTTCTCCTTGGCAACCAGCCTTAGGCCAGGTGGCCAGCTCCACACATCACATGGCCTCCTGACCAAGGTCCCCGTGACCTTCTGCAGAAATGGCAGGCTCCTTGAGAACAGGCCCTGAGGAAGGGAAGAAAGATGGAAGGCAGTTTCAAACATCACTTGATGTCACTTCCACCAACAGGGTTCTCACTGGCTTAGAGTAGGCAGTATTGGTAAGTGGCTACCAAGGGCCCTGTTGTCAAGGGGACCTCCTATCCCCACCCCAACTCCCACCCACCGCCCCCAGCTTCCCAGAGTCAGAGAGGAGCAGAGGGTAAGAAGCCACTGGACACCTCTGACACATCCCAATCCCAGTAGCTGCTTGTCAGAGCTGCATCTTCATTGTGAGCTAGAACCTTAAGCTTTTATTGCCATGTGTACCAACCATTTGGAACTACGTGAAATTAAGAACATTTTGAGTGCAACCTTTTAGTTTCTGAATGTTCAGCTGCATTTGGAATTAATCCCTGTTGATGCAGCTGAATCGCCAAAAGAGAGCTAGTTTGCATATTTATCAGTTAGGCAACTTGAAAACCCAATAGGAGAGTTTCCGCGGAATTATTCCTTTCAGCTCTGCCTTTGATTTCAAGCTTGAGTAGGTCATAATTTTAAAAGAGCATGGAAGGGAGGGGATCTTTACAACCTAATAGCTCCTTTTATTAGGTGGGTAATTATATACAAATCCCTGAATGAACTATTTTGAGCAAAATGGCACTGTAACAGAAGTAATAATTCAGATTATTTTTTTACAGTTTTATGTCGGGAAGGAAAGCTGGTGTCAGAGAGAGAGGGCTTGTTGAAATTGTTCATTAGGAAGGCCGGTCCATTGGTGAAATCATTCCTTCAACAAGAGTGCTTGTTCAATTTACTAAGACTTTCTTGAAGTCCTTCTGAAGAGCTACGTGGCGTTATTCTGTGGGCTATATTACTCTTATTTAACATCTAGGTGCTTAGCAGGACCCACTGACCTGGAACAAGGCATTTCTTATTGAATCTCCAGAAAGAATTCATTACTTCAAAACAGAAAATGTTCACTAGGCTAGTCTTACCTTCTCGGGGTCTTCGAATGGCTTCCCCTTTCTAATATTCACAAACAAGGAACATTCGCTGAAGGCACTTGACATGCAGGCCACCCTGAATGCTCAGTTCGTAACAGACTGTCGATCTCAGACTTCAGGGATTGAGTCCCATCTTCAATCTGTAGGCTGTATCTGGACAATCAAGACAACTAGCATGTTTACAAAATTCTAGACTCTTCAAAGTCGTTGACCTTAGGAAATAACATTTTTTAAATACACGAAAATGCACATGGTTTTCAGTGAGAGGTATATTTCTGATGCATGCTCTCGAAACAAAATATAATAGTTCATTTTAGTAATTATTGGCAATGCTAATATGCCTCAGCTCCATGCAGGGAATGTTTAGAAGTATCCATTTAAATGATCTCAAGAGACTATTGTGTGATTTACCCAGTGGTTTCAATATACAATATACAGGGGTCCTCAAACTTTTTAAACAGGGGGCCAGTTCACTGTCCCTCAGACCGTTGGAGGGCCGGACTATAGTTTAAAAAAAAAACTATGAGTTCACCAGTTCACCACAACTCCCATACAACTCTGTTCCCCACTCAGATAGCTCACGTATGTGTCCAACTGCCTGGCCAAGTTTACAGGTGACTTCTAAACGTCCCAATCCCCTGATCTCTTGGCAAGAAGAAATCTAGGAATACTGCAAGATTGCCTCAAATTTGCTCCTACTCTGAGTCTAGCTCATGACATACAGGGCTCTTGAAGCTCATAAATCTGACTCCCATAGGGCGATGCGTGACAGCCATCCAGCAATGCTGCTGGCAGGACTCCCTTCTCCCTGCAAAAGAAGCCAATCAAACTTGGCAGGGCATGCTCGGGCCTCCCCTGCCCTGTGCTGACCTGTCAGGCAAGAGCCGCCTCTTGAAAACTTTTGGTATTTTTATGTTGTATTTCTTTCTGACAAAGCTAGTAGGTACTTCAAAAGGCATAAGGCATATTTGAATGATGCTCTAGCCAAAAGTCAAGTATTTCTCAGTGATTCACATTCAGTAAGAATCCAGTCATAGCTACCTCCATGTAAAACAGAGTTAGAAGCTTCTAGAATATTTAAATAATGGAACTTTACATTTGGGTATTATAAAATACACATTCAATTGAGCAATCTGAAAAAAAATAAGCATATCAAACTTTGGCATTCACTGGCTTTTCCAATAAATAATCTCTAAGTACAGGTCTTTCCAGAAGCTTTTGTAGTCTGTGCTTGAAGGTGGTTACTCATTTTTATCCCCTCCCCCCTTTCTTATAGTTTATTGCTCTTTTAGAGACAGGGAGGAAGGGAGAGGGAGAAAGAGAGAGAGAAACATCAATGTGAGAGCAGCACATCGATAGGCTGCTGCCTGCATGCCCTACTGGGACCCAGCCTACAACCCAGGCATGTGACCTGACTGGGAACTGAACCAGCAGCCTTTTGGTGTCCAAGGGGATGCCCAACCAACTGAGCCACACCAGCCAGGGCTCTCCACCCTTTGGACTCATCTGTCTGTTGACTTTGGTTAAAGAAACATCTTCAGGTTTTCTCTACTTTTTTTGTAATATATTTTTATTTATCTCAGAGAGGAAGGGAGAGGGAGAGAGAGAGAAACATCAATGATGAGAGTGAATCATTGATCGGCTGCCTCCTGCACACCCCCTGCTGGGGATGGAGCCCACAACCCATGCATGTGCCCTTGACCAAAGTCGAACTCGGGACCCTTCAGTCCACAGGCTGATGCTCTAACCCAGGGGTCCTCAAACTTTTTAAACAGGGGGCCAGTTCACTGTCCCTCAGACCGTTGGAGGGCCGGACTATAGTTTAAAAAAAAAAAACTATGAACAAATTCCTATGCACACTGC
This sequence comes from Cnephaeus nilssonii, assembly GCF_951640355.1. Classification (NCBI taxonomy): domain Eukaryota; kingdom Metazoa; phylum Chordata; class Mammalia; order Chiroptera; family Vespertilionidae; genus Cnephaeus; species Cnephaeus nilssonii. The sequence goes on from NC_137082.1 coordinate 86,485,077, forward strand.
ACATATCTTATTTTGAAGTAAAAAACAAAACGGCAAAAACACCCGCATGTGGCCCGCGGGCCGTAGTTTGAGGACGCCTGCTCTATCCACTGAGCCACACCAACTAGGGTAGTTCTCTACTTTTAATAAAGTGTCTCACACATGGCAGTAGGACTGTAATTCTGACAAAAAAAAAAAAAGTCCTCTATAAAGAGATCACCTTTCCATTTTAGATAAAATTATAGCCCAGACTCAGAGTTCTTATAATTTCAGTGTCTATTTTTAGTCTTGAGAAAAAAAAAAATTCCCTAATTTTAGATGTGTTTTTAGAAAACAAAATCATCTGAATTTTGCAACAGCTATTGGACAAGATTGCTTTTCCTCCCTCTTACCTTTTGCTTCATGCAACCGCAGACCACCCGAAAGGCCAGGTGAGTATCCCAACACTGAGCCCACCACATTCTGGATCTACAGAAGCTCTCCTACACTCAGACCTGCAATCTCTCTCTTTTTAAAAATTATTCCAAAGCAGCACTTGACTCACAATTCGTATTTCTCTAGCAACTTTCAGGAATCACTTGAACAATTTACAGAAAATCTTTCCCCTGGATTCTAATGTTTTCAAGGAAATTGGATACCTGGGAAAATCACAGATTGATGTTTTGGATGCTATTCCATTCTATCGAAAAGTGTGCGCCCCCATGTCTCAGTGTCACTTGCAGTCCAAGTAGCTGTTTCCAAAAGGTATTGATCCTGAAAAGAAATGCCTGCGTGTTTCCTGGTCAGTGAGGTTATGTAGGAGACCAACACCGCGCCCACGGCAACAGCGAGGGTCCCCTCTGCCCTGCCCACGGCCTGCTGCTGGGTAACGCTCACGTGGCATGCTCCTAGGAGCATTCTCTGAAGGATTTCTTCTCCTGCCCTCAGTGCACAGCCTTTGTACATTGTCATCCTATGATGTGGGGTTGGTAGGAGAACAACAGCAAAACTCTACAAGATGTCAGAAACACAGACGCATGGGCCGAGGGAAGTCATTGTGCTGAAAGTATTTTCAGATGCAAGGAAGGAATGTTGAGGAGGAGAAACGCTGTTTTTTATTGTAGGGGAAACCTGACAATTCTGAACTTTATGAATTGTCAGCTTGTTTGGGGGCTGGGTGGGTTGGGTATGGGGTGTACTTTTTATAAGTAATATTTAATTTATTATTTAGAGTGGCTTCTTTTTGGATAATTTATGGGGGGGAAAAAAAGGAGATCTGGTTGGGAATTTAGACAAAGCTGTTAAAGCTGCAGTGTTCCGTGTCTCAGAGGGACCAGTTTGGATGAATTGTCCACTTGCTGAGTATGAGGATAGCCCAGGCAAAGCCTCCACCGAAGCTCCGTCATCTCCGCCTCCTCCCTTCCCAGGGTCATTCAAACAAGACAGCAGCACCCCAGAAACGTGCTGATAGCATTTCCCAGACCAATGCTACTCATCCTCTCTAAGGGCTTTGCAATTTGAGCAAATTGTTAATGTGCTAGTGGTAGGTTTATTTGGTAGAAATGGGTATACTACAGCTTTAACTAGCCTTCGTAGAAAAAGAAAATTTTTGTTGCAACAAAACACCTTTGAGAAAAAGAAAAAAAAGGTATTTTGAGCCTACAAAGAATTTCTTTAAATTGTCAGACTCTAGCATTGTTAACCAAATTAGACTAGTGATTGCAATATTTAAGTGTAAATCTTGTTCTATGAGAAAGGAGACTTGCTTACAGTTTAAAACAATGACTGTTTCTACAAGATCTTGTATACGACTACTCGAGGAAAAGGGGTTTTGTAATCACTGTAGAACAGTCTCATATTCATTTTTTATAGAAATGGTATTCCAATGGTGCATTTTTTGTTTAATAAATAAAGTTTTGATACAAAGTTCTTTTGTCATGTCTTTTTTTTTATATTAAACTAGAGTCCCGGTGCACGAAATCCGTGCACGGAGGAGGGGGATGTGTCCCTCAACCCAGTCTGCACCCTCTCCAATCTGGGACCCCTCGAGGGATGTCCGACTGCTGGGTGGGATCAGGTCTAAATGGGCAGTCAGACATCCCTCTCACAATCCAGGACTGCTGGCTCCCAACCGCTCGCCTGCCTGCCTGCCTGCCTGCCTGATTGCCCCTAACTACTTCTGCCTGCCAGCCTGATCATCCTCTAACCACTCCCCTAACAGCCTGATTTATGACTAACTGCTCCCCTGCCAGCCCGATTGCCCCTACTGTCCTCCCCTGCCAGCCTGGTCACCCCCAACTTCCCTCCCCTGCAGGTCTGGTCGCCCCTAACTGCTCTCCCCTGCTGGCCTGGTCCCCCCCAACTACCCTCCCCTGCCGGCCTGGTTGCCCCCAACTGCCCTCCCCTGCAGGCCTGGTCCCCGCAACTGCCCTCCCCTGCTGGCCTGGTTGCCCCCAACAGCCCACCCCTTCAGGCCTGTTTTCCCCCAACTGCCCTCCCCTGCCAGCCTGATCGCCCCTAACTGCTCTCCCGAGCTGGTCTGGTCCCCCACAACTGCCCTCTCCTGCAGGCCTGATCACCCCCAACTGCCCTGCCCTGTAGGCCTGGTCCCCCCAACTGCCTTCCCCTGCAGGCCTTGTCCCCCCCAACTGCCCTCCCCTGCAGGCCTGGTCCCCACCAACTCCCTCCCCTGCCAGCCTGGTTGTCCCTAACTGCTCTCCCCTGCTGGCCTGGTCCCCCCCAACTGCCCTCTCCTGCAGGCCTGATCACCCCCAACTGCCCTGCCCTGTAGGCCTGGTCCCCCCAACTGCCTTCCCCTGCAGGCCTTGTCCCCCCCCCAACTGCCCTCCCCTGCAGGCCTGGTCCCCACCAACTCCCTCCCCTGCCAGCCTGGTTGCCCCTAACTGCTTTCCCCTGCTGGCCTGGTCCCCCCCAACTGCCCTCTCCTGCAGGCCTGGTTGCCCCCAACTGCCCTCCTCTCCTAGACCCAGGTCACCCCTAACTGCCCTCCCCTGCAGGCCTGATTGCCCCCAACTGCCCTCCCTTGCAGGCCTGGTCCCTCCCAACTGCCCTCCCCTGATGGCCTGATCACCCACAACTGCCCTCCCCTGCTGACCATCTTGTGGTGGCCATCTTGTGTCTATATGGGAGTGGCCATCTTTGACCACATCGGGGCGGCCATCTTATGTGTTAGAGTGATGGTAAATTTGCATATTACTCTTTTATTAGATAGGATGGTTGACACAAATTCACCTGACCCTTACCCCTGCCTGTCTGTTCTTATCCACAGGATACATACTACCTTTTTTGACATGTGGCAGAAGCTCTACTTGGATCCTTAGACCAGTTTTATGCACATGCTCAGTATGCTTCAACCCCAACAGCCAATGCCCATGGTCCTTTTGTTGGAGAGAAGCCTCAAGCTTCCAGAACTTTTTTTTGCCCACATGCACAGGGGAGCTGGCAATGCCTGATCACATCTCACCCATAGCTGATAACTACTCCAGCCCCTTTGCCCCTGATGGAGACAATCTGAGGTATAACCCAATTTACTGTTATAGGCAGTTAGACAGACAGGAGCAGAGCAGGGATGCAGGGCCATGTACAGAAGGCGGAAAGCCTGGGGTGCCTGGCAAAGGACAATTGTAGGGTGGGGCCTGGCCCCCAGGGTGACCTTTCCTCCCCTAGCATATTGCGGCCATTCAGTTTGGAACCCCTGACCTTTCCTCCTAGAAATAACATCTAGGCCTCAGTTGTATTTCAGCTCCTGGCCCAGAAAAGCAACAAAACCAGATAAGCAATGCCACGGCTGCCCTCAGGACCAGCTGCACTGAATAATGACCCCTGCCCTGGAGCTGACCTATCACTCAGCTCCTGAAAAGAACACACCTGGAAAGCTGGTCAATATCCTATTGAGATCTTCCCCCGGGACCTCCTGGGAGCACACCCATGCCTTTCCCTTTGCTTTCCCCACTCCCACCCCCAGGGGCCTCACCTTTACCCTCCTCACTTCTAAGCTCTGAGAGAGCTTTGCCTCTATAACTTGTTTCCCCAGCCCGTTTTTTCTCTGAATTACTTCCACCTCTGTGGTTTTCTAAATAAATGTTCTCTTATAGTTTGAGTCTTGCCTCTGAATTCCTACCTAGCCACAACTCAAGTACCGAGGTTGCTAAACCCAGGTCCGGATTGACCCCATGGGTCTAACACCTGGTGCAGTTTCTTACTGCCACAACAGATGGATGACTGTGCAAACAACATGTGGCCTTCATCTTAAAAGAGAATGAAACTCTTTGCCCTGACTGGTTTGGCTCAGTGGATAGAGCGTCGGCTTGTGGACTGAAGGGTCCCAGGTTCGATTCCAGTCAAGGGCATGTACCTTGGTTGCTGGCACATCTCCAGTAGGAGGTGCGCAGGAGGCAGCTGATCGATGTTTCTAACTCTATCCCTCTCCCTTCCTCTCTGTAAAAAATGAATAAAATATGTTTTTTTTTAAAAAGAAACTCTGACACATGCTACACTATTACATTTAGTTGGTGTTGGTGTATTGAAGACATTATGCTAAATGAAATAAGCCCATAACCAATGAACAAATAGTGTATGATTCCACTTAGATGAGGTACCAAGAGTAGTCGAATTTTTAGACACAGAAAGTAGAACGGTAGTTGCCAGGCATGGGAAGATAAGGGAATGGGGAGTAATTGCTTAATAGGTATGTTTCAGTTTGGGAAGATGAAAAAAGTTCTGGAGATGGATGGTGGTGATGGTCATCCAACAACAGGAATGTACTTAATGCTATTGAACTGTACTGTACACTTAAAAATGGTTAAAATGATAAACCTTATGCTATGTATGTTTTACCATGATTTTTTAAAATTTCCACATAAGGATATTCAAGAGCCAACTTCTATAAATGCTGACATTTTTATCCTGACTCTTGAAATATAAATATGTTAACACCAAAATATTTAATGAGATTGATATGCAGGAAATAAAAGCAACATATTTACCACAGTCTATTTTATCTCACACGTATTATACTTCCATATTCAATTTATATAAAAGAATTCTATCCATGGAAACCTGCTTATTAGAAGAAAAATAAAATGAATTACTAAGGTCTGACCCAGAGAGGAGTAGGTGAAGGGTTAAACTATTCCATTGCAAATATTTTTATGGGAAGGAGTTTGGAGAGGCCAAAGAATAACATGCTCTCTACCTTAAATATCCTATGATGCTACAATGAAGAATGACAGATTAGTATTAAATCACATACGGTGAATTTAATTGATCTGGAGGAAAGTGGATAGTCCGAGGTTTACCCAGAGCTAGAATACAAAAAGGCTGACATTGCCGGTGTTGCTGGAAATGTTCTTCAATTCATTGAGAATGCACCTGTTCCATTTTTCAATGTGTTCTCAAGGTGTCTCTATACTTCTGAAAAATACTTCCTGATTGAGGTTAGCGATGTGCTCGTCTCCTCCCAAGACCACACTAAATTACAACTAATTATAGAACCACCACCCTGAGAAACACCTGAAGACTGCCTGAACTGAGCTCCTGGAACTTAGGGAGTGAAGAAGAGCCACGTTGGGACTGTGAAGCAGGCTGGGAGGAATATTTTTAGACACAGGAAGTAGAAGGATAGTTGCCAGGGGCTGGGAAGGTAAGGGACTGGGGAGGGAGGAGCCCTAGTGGCTGGAAGAGGAGTCCCCCAGAGCCTCTGGCTGGGAAAGTGGAGATTTCACCTGGGTGAGGCACAGGCCTGCTGTAGACCCAGGCCTCCTTTTTCAGGGTCCAAGCACAGGCTCACGTCCTTGCAAACACCCGCCTTGAGCTCCAGAGAAGGGACAGCAGCTCAGAAAGAGTCAGGGACACCCGGGGAGTAACTGAACTGTCTGGCTTCAGGGAGAAGGGAGGAGAGGCCTGGAGGGGCAGGTCTCTCAGGGACAGAAGTGCTGGAAGGTGTGAGGTGAGATCTCACTGTGGCTTTAATTTGTATTATTTCTCCAGTGATTAGTGATGGTAAACATCTTTTCAGATGTCTACTGGCCGTTTGTATGTTCTCTTTGGAGAAATGGCTATGGAGGTTCTCTGCCCATTTTTTAGTCGGATTTTTTTTTTGTGGTGTGTGTGTGTGTGTGTGTGTGTGTGTGTGTGTGTGTGTGTTGAGTTGTATGAGCTCGTTACAAATTTGGGATATTAACCCCATATGGGATGTATCATAAGCAAACATCTTCTGCCTCTCAGTGGGTTGTCTTTTGGTTTTGGTGACGGCTTCCTTTGCTGTGCAAAAACATTTCAGTTTGAGGTGTTCCCATTTGTTTCTTTTTTCTTCTGTTTCCCTTGCCCAAAGAGACATATCCAAAAATGTAGTACTAAGAGCAATGCCAAAGAGTTTATTGCCTATTCTTCTAGGAGTTTTATGATTTTGGGTCTTCCATTTAAATCTATAGTTTGCATTTATTCTTGTGTAAGAAGGTGGTCTAGTTTTGTGTGTGTGTGTTTTGTTTTTGTTTGTTTTGTGTGTGTGTGTGTGTTTTTTTTTTTTTTGGGGGGGGGGTTGCATGTATCTATCCCAAAGTGACACTGTATGGCTTCAGAGGATTTTTCATAAAAGGCCTCATTCTGCCTTGTTTGCTGGAACATTAACTCTTGGAGCCCTGGCTATCTGACAATTCTGAGGAAATTTGATAATTTCCATGAGGCTGCCATGTATAGCACATAGCAAGGCCACAGGCATGCCCTCTGCTTGGCAATCAAGCCTTTGAGTCATCCCAACCCGGAAAGAGGCAGGTGAGTAATGGAACTCTGGATGGTTCCAGCCCCAGCTGTCAATCATCATCAGCCTTTAAGCGCTCGCCGCTGAGACTCCAGAGATCACAGAGCCGACAAATCACTCCCACTCTGTGAAATTCTGACCCGAGGTATCAGCAAACAGAATAAAATTATTGTTTAAATTTAAACTGATAAAAAAATACTTCCTGATTTTCATTCTGTCTTTAACTTCAATTTTTCATTGATTACTCTTTTTGGTTGTTAATTCTTACATGAGAGAGAGAAGGAGACTGAACCATCAATGTGAGAGAGACACATCAATTGGTTGCCTCCCGCAAGCACATCTTGACTGGGGCAGGGATCAAACCTGCAACCCGGGTGCATGCCCGTGACCAGGAGTCTAACCTGTGACCCTTTAGTGCGCAGGCTTGGCACACGGGCCAAGGGGATTACTCTTTTTTTCTAAATATTCTGTGTATCCCCTCAGGTTAGTCAGCAATATTACTGCTTCTGCTTTTTTTTTAATTCAATCTTCTTCTGCCTCCAATAACGGTTTTAATTTTGCACTTGCATCATCAAGTTTCTTGCAATTCTTCCTTTTCTAACCCATCTCCTTCATTTCCTATGTTGTCTTTTTATACCATCCTGTTCTCTCTTCGTTATATTACAACTAGAGGCCTGGTACATGAAAATTCATGCACTGGAGGGGGGGTCCCTCAGCCCAGCCTGCCCCCTCTCACAGTCCGGGAGCCCTCAGGGGTGGGAGGCGACCCGGCGATCAGGGGAAGGCGACGCCCCATCACACCTCTGCTGCTGCCACTGCTGGCAGCGCAAGCCTCAGCCCTGCCCTGATTACCTGAGCCTCAGGCGGCCCTGGGAAGCTGGGGGGCTGAGGGGATGGGGGGACTCTGGAGGCAGGCGCACGGAGCAGCCGGACCTGCCTGGCCATACCGCATGCCTGGTCCCCTGGCGGGGCTGAATGGACTAGGTGCCGCCATCTTGTGGCTGTGGGCGCAGCCATCTTTGAGGGCATGACAGTCAATTAGCATATTCCCTCCATATTAGCTGTGGGCTCCACCATCTTTGTTAGGGTGTGGCGGTCAATTAGCATATTCCCTCTTTATTAGATAGGATTCTCTTTCATAGACTTGATTGTACTTTAAACATTTAAAAATGCCAGTTTCCTATGAAATAAACTCCTTTTGGTTTTGTATAGAATTACCCTATGAGCCTGTTATGTCATCTTTATTTTGTATTTAGGTAGTATTTTTCATTTGTTCTTTTACTCTGAAATGGAAGATCTCTTCAGATCAATGTGTGTTAGTCCTAGTACTTTCGAATCGCTTGTTGTCCATTTCCTGACCCCTGTGTTCAGGTGATGGTTTCCCGAGACACAGCTGGGTAGTCAGTTACCCTGCACACATCTCAGTCATGTTCCCGCCATCTCCCTGGCTGTCATCTAGTGTAACTGCTACATTGAGAGGATGTCCTCCCATTCTTCTACCTGGCCCTCTGACTGCCAAGTGGAGTATATGAACAGAGCTCAAGAGTAAACAGATGTCCAATCTCTTCTTCTGCCTGCAATGCTGGGAAGATGGGAAAGGTACCCATGTTCATTAGTCCCTCTCTTACCCTTTCTCTCCAGTTCTGCTCTGACAGTTTGTAGTAAGTGAATGAGTGTAGGGGAGAGGGAGGGAGGGAGGGAGGGAGAGAGAGAGAGAGAGAGAGAGAGAGTGTTTAGAGTGAGAAATAAATAACAGGTGTGAGCCTGATGCTTTCTGAGGCAGCCAGGGTGATACTAGCCTCAATATTTGGTTGACATAAACTCTTTAGTTGTGAGCTGAAGATAATTTTGCATAAGCTACTGGTGATATAGTGAGGATGGCCTATCTATTGCATTTTCTTAAAGTTTTATTGGCCATATAGTTAGTAAAAAAAATTTTTTTTCTTAATTTTACCAAGAGATCCTGCTTTTCAGTAATAATGCTCTTTTTCTCCCCTCCCCCCCCCCATCCTTCTTCTTATCCCAGTGTGTTTTTTCTGAATCCAAAGATATAATAATGGGAAATTTGGATAGACTGTTAGGAGCAACTTTCCGGATGGTGTGGTAATTACTGCATCCTATATATTTTTTAAAGCACCCAAGTTTTATTCTATGTTTTATTTACCTAAGTCAATGTTTTATCTGACTTTTTATGTACCTAAGTCAAAGCCTAACATACCTTTTACTTAGCAATTTCTTATTTCCATATTGCTATATTCTTTTTCCTTTCATTTGTGACTAATCTCTCTCCTTTGCCTTAACTTTAGAACTCATAATTTGACACAATAAATACTAAGGCAATTATTCCTGAGATAATCCAAATGTTCTCATTAGCAGTTCAAAAGATTTCTTGGAATAAATAACAGAGGTTATTTTTCCCAGATTCCTCTCAGGTTTTAATTAACATTCTTCTTCATAAATTACTGACAGTTCTTTAATGTCCCTGTCTTCACTAATTTCTATTCTGACTCTTTATGTGAATTTGACAAAATACCCCTCAGTAGAACAATTTCTCACCTTCTTAATATTTCTTGAGGATTTAATTCTTGTACTAGTCTTTGAATATGTGATGGATTCCCTCAGCTTCTTTTCTTTTCTTTTTATTCAAGCAAAAACTGTTCCCTGGTGAAAAAATATCTTAACAATAGTAGCATTTCAATTTTGTAGATGTGACACCTTATTTGTCATAAATTGTTCCTATTTTTCCCCTAAAGAGGATATTTCAAAAAATTAGCTATAACATTTACTTCATAGGTATATGTGGGCTTAAATTATACAATATATACAAAACTCCTAGTACAATGTCTAGTACTTGCCAAAAGCTTAATGAATGCTACTTTTGTTCTTTTTGTCTCTATACTTAATCTTTCCCCTTGACTTTTGTGAACCTTTACTAGTATATATATGTATTTTAAAATATGGATGGGAATTTAGCAAATTTGTAGTTTGGGTGTGGTTCTAACTTCATAGGTAAAACTTATAGCATGCATGTAGATGTGTGTGTCCACTTAATAGGCAATTATTTTTCAAGAAATATACAGTCACTATTCAGTATCCCCAGGTTTCCCATCCAGTGATTCAACCAACTGAGGAGGGAAAACAGTGTTTTGGATCTGTGGTTGAAAGTCTGCAGGTACAGATGGCGACTGTATTCATTGTTTTTATGTCACATATATATGTGTGTGTGTGTGTGTGTGTGTGTGTATATATATATATATATATATATATATATATATATATATATATATATATATATATGGCTAATATGCAAAGTGTCCCCTTGGAAGTTGGACCGGGAGACTGAGAGTTCGATTGCTCACTATGACATGCACTGACCACCAGGGGGCAGTGCGGAATGAAGGAAGGCCCCGGCCGGTAGCCAGGGAAGGAAGGAAGGTCCCATCCAGCAGCTGGAAGGCCCCAATCAGCCCTGATCGCTGGCCAGGCCTAGGGACCCTACCCTTGCACGAATTTCGTGCACCAGGCCTCTAGTTTTATATAAGGGGTTTAGGCATCCACCAATTTTGGTATCCACTGAAGGTCCTGGAACTAATCCCCTGAGCATAATGAAGGACAACTATAGTTAAGTTTGGGGGGAGTCAAAATTTATTCAAGGGTTGTTGACTGCGCAGGAGTTGACATTACTCAGGCATAATGATTCAAGGGCCAACTGAATGCTTGGACAAATAGGCCAATCCAATGCAGGAGGAGGGGGCATGAGGAAATGGACCAAAATGAGCCTTCTCATTGTAAATAATTCTCTTTTACTTAAAAATTTTAGAAATACTTCTATATTTTTGTAGAGCTTACTTGATTCATGTTAAATTAAACAGTGAGCTTTTCTTGGAGATTTTGCTTCTGTTTCAAGAAGGAAAATGTTTACTATTAAATTAAGATGAAATAGCTTTACTGCCTATTTGCAACTCATTTAAAATTGGATATACTTTAACACTGAATATTTCCTAAAATGAAACTTTATAACCATCTGGATTCAGTGCATTCTAGCTGATATTTCTTATAGATAAATGGTTTCTTAATGACACTTTTGATCCCAAAGGATGTATTAGACTCCAAAATTATGTGTTTATATAACAACCCAAAAGGAACCAATTTGATTTCTGCAACTTCTTTACCTATAATTGCATTTCAAAAATTTAAGTTTATAAGAGTATTTTTCTCAGAAGTTCTAAGTCCTGAAAAAACAATCAGCCAATATTATTGTTCTATGTTATTATTGTACATACAATGATACATTATTGTTCTTTATTGTTCTATTCTTCTTTTAAAAATGGCTGTTATCTAATCTGCTCCTTGCTCTTCAAATCTACTTTGCACCTATGGAGGTTCATCAAACACTAAGGGAATATTAAATTGCACATGTTGAGAAAAGCTAATTATCAATTAACATTTTTCTTCAAATCTTAACAAAATCAGGTATAGAATAAAAACAGAGGGTTTTGGAAATCACCTCAAGGTATCTCACCTAGGAGAATACTTTATGTTAATCCTTTCTACAATGCCGTTTTATATAAATACTAGAAACCTGGTGCACGAAAATTCATGCACTGGGGGGGTCCCTCAGCCCAGCCTGCCCCCTCTCATAGTTTGGGATCCCTCAGGGGATGTCCTACTGAAGTGACTGGCCAATCAGGGGAAGGCACCACCCCATCACCCTGCTGCTGCTGCCACTGCCGGCCACCACGGCTGCTGGCCCTCCTCGGCCTCACAGCCACTGCAGCTTTGTCCGGAAGGACGTCCAGAAGGATCTTCGGAAGGACATCCAGAAGACATCTGGTCTATCCAGTCTAATTAGCATATTACCCTTTTATTAGTATAGATATAATTAAATATTGATAAATGTTATTTAAATAATAGTAACTAAGACACTGCTACAAATATGTACTATAAATATATGTATATACTAGAGGCCCGGTGCACAAAATTCATGCACTTGGGGTGGGGGGTCCCTCAGCCCGGCCTGTGCCCTCTCCCAGTCCAGGAGCCCTCAGGGGATGTCCGACTAATGGCTTAGGCCCACTCCCCGTGAGCCTGGCTTCTGACTGAGCAGTGCTCCCCTGTGGGGGCGCACTGACCACCACGGGGCAGCTCCTGCATTGAGCGTCTGCCCCCTGGTGGTCAGTGTGCGTCATAGTGACCGGTTGTTCCACTGTTCAGTCAATTTGCATATTAGCCTTTTATTATAAAGGATGAGTATGCAGAATGCCCCAGTTCCATAATTTCCCTCCCTCTCTAGCTTATATTTTGACAGATGAAAGAGTGAATTAGAGAGACTATTTCAGGTAATTACTTTGAACACAGATGAACCTCAGAGTGTAAGCCTCTAAAAATAGGGCCCCTGAACATCACTTTCTTCATGTAAAAAGGTTAGAAAATAATACCTATTCGCAGTTATTTTTGAACTTTGGATATACTAAAAGTGCTTGTGGCACAGAACAGCCATTCCACTCTTTTTTAAAAATATGTTTTTATTGGTTTCAGAGAGAGGAAGAAAGAGGGAGGGAGAAATATAAACATCAATGATGAGAAAGAATCACTGATTGGCTGCCTCTTACACACTCCCTACTGGGGATCAGACTGGAAACGCGGGCATGTGCCCGGATCAGAAATCAACTGCAACCTCCTGGTTCTTGGGTCCACACTCAACTACTAAGCCACACTGGCTGGGCCATTCCACACTTTTAAAACATCTTTCAGATTTCCTCCTTCTGTTGTGCAGAATTACACAAAATAATTTCATCATCCAAAACAAAAAGGTAACCGAAAAATAAAGAAAATAGAAAAGTAAACCCTGATCCTCAAGACATGATATTTAAAGGGCAATGGAAAAGAATAAATTAGAAGTGACACCAAGCTCTGCTAGACCAACCTTCAAGAATATCCATCGATATTTGATTGGAACTTTACGACTTCTAACACTCCAGTGGGGTCTCTTCCGTTTCTAGGGATCAAAACTGAACTTGAGCAATAATGGGAAATGTATTGGTTCCCATAAGCTAATGTTCAAGAACATTAGAAAACACATATACAAATCAGGGGCCCTGATATAAACAGTGCTCCCTCAGGTTAGCGGTTCCCACAAAACTGGAATATGTCTGCGGCTAATGTTGGGTTGTACCCTCAGACCAGAGCACCAGGTCTGGTTAATGAGATCCCTGGGAAGAGCTCTTTGACCTACTTAGATGAAGTTCCCTTCCTTGGACCAACCACTGCCAGCAGGTGGATGGAGTAGTGTGATGGGCGCGCTCTGGGCTAAGTGGCCACACCCATGCCTAGGAAGAAGGTCTTGTGCTAGACAGCTACAACCAAAGCAGCATAGCTGGGGAGTGGGGTTATTGGAAAGAAAGGAAGGAGGAGGCATGTAGATGGAGAGAGAGAAATGGCCGACAAGTTACTTTTTCTAGAAGGAAATGCTCTTTCTAGAAGAAAATAGTCTGGAGTAGAAAAAAACCTCAACATTGTCAACTTCAGCATGTCACGCATTAATGTCCAATTTATATCATAAAAATACCAAAACATTGTGAAAATAAAGAAGAAGAAAATTAAAAATATACACTTAAGTGTATGAAGCCATGCATGTAATATAGGCAATACTTGGAAAAATTTGAGTCTGCACATTGGCAGTAGCATGAGCAAAATGATTAGGAAGTTGTTTCTATTTAAAAATGTGGGGACACTTATGCCAAAATTTCTAAATGCTTCTATTCAGAACATTTTTGGCATTATTGAAGTGACTGAAGAGTCTTAAATATCCAGAGATTCGTCCTAAAATGTCTTTTTTGTTTTTCTGGTAAATATCCCAGTTTTAGGCATTGGCATTTCCCAGAGTGCTAAAATCTTCCAAATCTCATTCAAAATTAGCATCATCCACCATGAAAAATATAAAAGTGTATTGATGCTTTGTGTTCATGAATTCTTCAATATTTGAATGTTAAATGCCAGTAGAGGAACAGTTTGATTTCAGAACTTTCTGATCATTGCACCAAGGCTACTGCCAAAAGCGCTGTACTCACGCTTTCCATCCCCTGCGCACTTTCACGTATTAGCATCCTTTTGAGAATTCACTCGTGATGATCCACTACGTGCTCTGGGAATGCTTGAGCACCTAGGACAGGTGCTGTCCTGAATGCATGTGGCTTCTGTTTGCTGGGTTGGGGCCCAGACTTACAGAGTTGAGGGGGCTTTGCAGAGAGGTGTTCTCCGTAAGCTGGAACCTGTCAAACTCCTCCTGTGTGAAACCTCACTCAGGAGAGGAAAGAAGCACTGAAGCACATCAGGGTTGACCAGTTTGGTGAATCTCCAAGGCTGTGTTGAGATTTGGCCCTAGAATTGTAAGAAAATACTATGAACAACTCTATGACCACAAGCTGGACAATGTGGATGAAATGGATAAATTCCTACAAAAACGCAATCTCCCAACACTGAATCGGGAAGAATCAGAGATCCTGAATAAGCCGATAACTACTGATGAAATAGAAGCAGTCATCAAAAAACTCCCAGCAAGCAGAAGCCTGGGTCCAGGTGGCTTCACGGAGGAGTTTTACCAAACATTCAAAGAACTAACACCTATACTCCTCAAACGATTCCAAAAACTCCAAGAGGAAGGAACACTTCCAAGCTCCTTTTATGAGGCCAGCATTACCCTAATTCCAAAACCAGATAAACGCACTACAAAGAAAGAGAATTACAGGCCAATATCTCTTATGAACATAGATGCTAAAATCTTCAACAAAATTCTAGCAAATCGGATCCAGCAATATATTAAAAAGATCATGCATCATGACCAAATGGGATTTATTCCAGGGATGCAAGGCTGGTACAATATTCACAAAGCAATAAACATGATACAGCACATAGGTTTGGCCCTAGAGCAGTGGTTCTCAACCTTTCTAATGCCACGACCCTTTAATACAGTTCCTCATGTTGTGGTGACCCCCAACCATAACATTATTTTTGTTGCTACTTCATAACTGTAATTTTGCTACTGTTAATGAATCATAATGTAAATATCTGTGTTTTCCGATGGTCTTAGGCTCTACAGCAGCGGCTCTCAACCTGTGGTTTGTGACCAACAGGTTGAGAACCGCTAGCAGGGTCACCTAACCATCAGAAAACACAGATATTTACATTACAATTCATTAACAGTAGCAAAATTACAGTTATGAAGTAGCAACGAAAATAATTTTATGGTTGGGGGTCACCACAACATGAGGAACTGTATTAAAGGGTCGCGGTATTAGAAAGGTTGAGAACCACTGCTCTAGAGGAAAGCATGACAGCACATATGGGACAGAATGGTTTATATGTTCTTAATCCTTTAAGTGCATTTTTCTAAAAGATGGGCACTTGAAAAACATCCATTCATTCATTTAATAAGCATTTGCTCAACCTCCAACCTGAGCCTCATCTATATGGCACTTAGGAATAAAGCTTGGTTTAGTGACTCAGGGTTTCCTATACCAGGGTGCTGTTTTGTTCAAGATGGACATAAAATATTATGAACATTGCAGACAGTTCATTTACTCACTTAACAAGTATTTCTTGAGCAGCTCCTCTGTGTTAGGCGCCATACGAGGCTGCAGGAATACTATCATAACCTAAGCAATAACGGTCAAGGTGGCAATAGGCATAGCAGAAGCATTACACTGAGTCCCAGATGTGTCATCACCAGCTTGGACGAGTCATTGAATGCCCTGCCCTTCTCCACAAAACGTGGCCAGTAACCGCTGCTCACCTCATGATCTTATTGCAAGAATCTATTTTTTTTTAATATATAAAATCTGTATATCATTTTCTAAGCTATAGAATGCTATACACATCGCTGGTATGGTGCTTATTCATAAGAGCTCTGTCTCCTATCTCTTAAGCAAAAGGAAGTCATTAAAACTACTTCCACCATTCTCTTCACAGGAGTTCCTCCGGGTGATCCGCCGGCCTTCTCAGCCCCCTACCAGCTCATCACACAAGTAACCTGCACCCTGGGATTTGAAAGACTGTGCTCCTGCCTCATGCCGTCTGCTAGGTGAACGTGTGCCAAATTACTAGGGCAGAGCTTCTCCGTGGGGTCACATACACCGGGTGGAGAGGGAGAGGACCGAGCCTGTGCCAGGAAGCAGAAGAAGACACCATGGGGTGCTATTAAATTTCCCATTAACTTTGCTGCTATGGCCCTACTTGACCTTCCCTTGACTGTCCCTCGTGCCTCTCAGCTGAAGAAAAGGCTGTTAACTCTCCCAGTGACTCTGACCGTATCTGTGCTGCGGGGTGAGATGCGATCAGGAGGTCTGCGGGGGACCATCAGAGCGGCCAGTCACAGAACCGAGAAGGCGGGTTTGAACCTGCAGAGCTGCTGGGCTTTCAGCAACCTTGTGGCTGTCATTAAATGTGATTTTTGTTAATAACAAAATCGGGCAGTGTAATTCATCATTCAGGGACCCACAGGTGATTTTCCTGTGAGCATTGACACTAAGGCCTTATGGAAAAGAATGCCTCCATGGTGGAAGCTGGTATGTGCACCGAGGGGTGTGTACAATTCTGGGGCAGTGTTGACTTTTCCAAAAGTACTAATAGATCTCAAGACGATCTCTTTTCCCCCTACTTATTCTTAATCAGTTTTGATGAGGTATAATTGCTGTACTGGGTTGACAGTATCCCCAAAAGAGTGTCCCCCCAAATTGACATCTACCCAGCAACTCAGAAGATGGCTTTATCTGGAAATAGGGCACATGCAGGTGTAATCAAGTTAAAATGAGGGGGTCCTGAGCCCTAAAGGCTGGCGTCCTTTGAAGAGAAGGGAAATTGGGGCACAGAGAGGAAAAGGCTATGCTGATTTGGAGGTAGACTGGAGTAATGTTGCCACAGCCAAGGGAAGCCACAGATGGCCCCACACTGGAAGCTAGGAAGAGCCCAGGGAGCAGAATTCTTCTGTAGAGACTTCAGAGGAAGCAGGGTGGTACTCACACCCTGGTTTAAGCCTTCTGGCCTCCAGAACTGTGAGAGAATAAGTTTCTGTTGTTGTAAGCTACCCAGTGTGTGGTGCTTTGCAATGGCAGCCCGAGGAAACTAATACAATTGCATAAAATAAAATGTACAACTTTTATGTGTGCCGTCCAATGAGTTCTAACAAATCTTTACACCATGTAAGCACCACCACAATTGAGATATAGAATATTTCTATGAGCCTAAAGAGGTTCTGTTTGCCCTGTCCCAGTCTAACCCTCCCACCCCGCCCCAACACACACACACACACACACACACACACACACACACACACACACTCAGAAAGCTCCTGGCTGCATTCTGTGATTAGGTTTATTCTAGGATATCATATAAGTGGAAATCACATAGTACTTTTTTGTGTCATTCATTGAGCACAATGATTTTGAGGTCCAACCTATTGTATGTATCAGTAGTTTGTTCTTATTGCTGAGTAGTATAAAATTAAAAGGAAATATCACGATTTATCTTTTCACCTGTTGTTGAATATTTGGATACTTTCTAGTATGGGCTATTATGAATAGAGCTGCTATAATCCTTTGAACACAAGGTTTTGTGTGGACATACGTTTTCGTTTCTCTTATAAAGTACCTAGGAACATAAGATCATATGGGTCAAATGGTACTTATATGTTTAACTTTATGAGAAACTGCCAGACTGTTTTCCAAAATGGCTGCTCTCTTTTATTATTTTTTTAAATATATTTTTTCATTGATTTCATAGAGGAAGGGAGAAGGAGAGAGAGATAGAAACATCAATGATGAGAGAGAATCATTGATCGTCTGCCTCCTGCACACTCCACACTGGGGATCAAGCCTGTAACCCAGGCATGTGCCCTGACCAGGAATTGAACCCTGACCTCCTGACTCATAGGTCAATGCTCAACCACTAAGCACATCAGCGGTACTCTTTTATATTCCCACCAGCAGTGTGTGCGAATTCTGATTGTTTCATCTCTTTACTAATACTTGATACTGTCCGCCTCTTTAATTTTAGCCATTCCATCAAGAATAAATGGGGTGGGGCTGTTAGTTGATGTGATTTCTTCTTAAGAAGTCAGTTAACTGGCTACAATTTCTTTTGCTGTTTTATGGACTTTAAACAAAATGGTTCGCACTTATAGACAGGAAAGTGCAAACCATTTTATAGAAACTTCTCAGCTATAGAGTTGCCTGGTTTCATCTTATAAGACAACTCTATAGCTGAGAAGTTTCTAGTCAATGTACACACTCATCCATCTTTTCTATGGTTCATGACACTATTTTCTCTAAGCTAATCTTCCCGTGACATATTTGTGAAACATAAAGGGGAACCAAACTACACCCTCATGTCAAAAACCAATACACAATATGGATACTTAATAGATTCAGAGAGATAATTAGCAGTAACAAGTCCGAAGTTATTTACTTAGGAAATGAAGTTGAGATACTCAATGGCAATAGCAGTCAGCAAAAAGCACAGAAGTTACAGTGCAAGATAGCAATTTCTCTTCCATCTCATTGGAGTGAAGTTCAAAGCAGGGTATTATCATAGACTAAATGTCCCACCAAATACATATGAATATAATGAATATCTAGGTACTTCTGGAAATAGCTACATAAAAATTCCAATTTGAAAGGGAATAAAAAGTTTATTCTATTAGAGAAAAATATTCTGTTTCCAAATCCTGAATTATGTAGAATCATGTAGTTATTCTGACATCTGTGCCTACATGGCATTAAATACTCTCTGGTTAAAAATTTCTCTTTCCATGTTCTTCTGACAAGGTGCTGTTTCATTGCCCTGGTAACTTATATTAAGCCGTAATATAAAGCTTGTGTTTTCCTACGTGTTAAACTGGGCTACTGCCCTGTTATATCATCGTAAAGTTATTTTCATCTTTAATACAGAAAGTCTATAGTTAACATATAAAATCTATGTAATTTTGGAGTGTATCTGGGCAGGAGGAAGGTCCCCAAAACTGCCTTTGTAATTGAGATGTTCTTCCCTGCCTGTGCATAAATTTTCAAAGATTACATAAAGAAGAAAATGTGTCTTTTGAGAACAAATATTACCTAACTTATGGGGATGTTTTCTTAGTATTATTCTCTCTTATAATATTTCTCTTCTGCCTCTGTCCTTTCCGTTACCGTGTGATGAAATGTACACCAGTTTTGAAGTTGCAAGACAGGATTTGGAAACAGGTTATGAAAACATGGGTTAAAGTAAGACGGTTGTTATGTACCAATTAAGCTTTTTCAGTTATTTATTTATTTACTTTCCCAGCAATTCCACTTCTGGGAATTTATCCAAAGAAACCCAAAACACCAAGTTTTTGTGTGTGTTTTTATGTTAATGCAGACTTTTGAGTTGGGTGTGAGCTGGCCCACTGTAAACCTCCCACATGATTCCATGTTCTTGGTGTCATGAGGGCAAAGACAGTGCCCTAAAATAATCCCCATTGACTGGATTATGCTGTCTTTAAATGGTTCTGTGGCTACAGAGTCTTATATCCAGAAATCCTCATGTCACTAAATGAATTAATCAAAATATCTGTCCAGTGGTCATTTCTAAATGCAGTCCAAGACTTCATTTCTGTCTAGATCCCCAAATAAGGATTTTTTGAGGTGAAGAAAAAAAACTCCACTGTATATGACCTAAGTAATCTGTATGTAGAAAAAAACTTCACTGATTAGAACCTTTTGGAGGAAACTATCATCATGATTAGTATGAAACCAAAGCATTTATAGAATTTTTCAAAGAGGGCGAGTTAATGACTTTTAGGTAAATGTAGTAACTTGAAGGTCAACAAGTTGTGGAGCAGAATTCTTCGATGATAGGCCTAATGACGGGTAATAAGTAGACAACTTTGAAAGCAGCACAGCTAATATATATATATATTAATGGTACTTCTAAAGCACTTAAAATTAACAGTCCCTTAAAATAATCTAAACATTTGTCCTGCAATCTTAATTGCACAATTAATTTGTTTAGATATCATTTGATTTTAAATGCATTTGATGTGAAATGTACTAGTAGTGTAAAGGTGAATTTCTTATAATTTAAATGACATCCTCCATACCAATACACAATAGTTCTATATTTCAAAATATAAAGTCAAAATTAAAGAGGCTCATGGTGCCCAGCCAGTGTGGCTCTGTGGTTGAGCGTCCACCTATGAACCAGGAAGTCACAGTTCAATTCTCAGTCAGGGCACATGCCTGAGTTGCTGGTTTGATCCCCAGTGTGGGGCATGCAGGAGGCAGCCAATCAATGATTCTCTGTCATCATTAATGTTTCTATCTCTCTCTCCCTCTCCCTTCTTCTCTGAAATCAAGTAAAAGTATATTTTAAAAATAAATAAATAAATAGGCTTAAGGTGATTCTGATTGTTCTTGATATTTCTGCCTAAGTTATATGTAGACAGTTACTTTGTTAGTGGATAGCCCCCTGTGTCTGAGGGAGAGGGCTGCCCCCTCTTTGGCCTTTGTCAATCTTATAAGAAAGATTTTGGACAAGTGACAGACAAATAGCATTGTAGCAAAGCAAGCAAATTCCTTAAGGAAACAAGGCAAGCAAATGTATTAAAAATATACTTTGCATATAGCACAAGCAGGACAGCCAGCTAATCTGAGTACCCCACCTGGGGATGGTTTAAGGATTTTATACTTTTCTGTCCACAGGTTTCAAGGCTCTTCTGCTGGATATCTTGGGCAACAGGCTAGATTTCAATGCCCCCCTTTTTACTTTGTTGTGGCTTTTCCAAGAATTTATGGGAATATCTGGCAATTTTATCTTGGTAAGTCCCAAGACTGCTGACTTCTTTGTTCAGTGAGTAAGATAAAACTCGCCCCTTTTTCCTTCCCTCTTCCCTCCCCCTGCCCTAATATCCCCTAAGTGGAATTTTTCCTTGGGTTTAGCTGGGGTCTTTGTTCTCTATTTTCCCAGGCCAGGTTGATTTAAGTTGTGTATTCTCTGATTAAGGAAGAGAGGTATTAACCATTTACTTTCAAGTGTCCTTGTTTGTGGAAGATAAGGTCTTGAAATTTCCAAGCTGGCTGCAAGCTCCCCAAACTATTTGGCCTTGTTTGATTTTCTTGTCTGTTTCCCCTTCCACCTGCCCAGGAATTTTCCTAGCTTCTTAGCATCCTGCCACAATTTGAGGTAATAGTCTATTCAGAAACGATGACGTACGGTTTCATGACTCAGGAATCACCATTCCCTTGGAAGATTCATTTTTACATATTGTCAATAACAAATTAAATTGGCAGATGGGATGTTAGAGAAGAATTTGGGTTTGTTAACAGTTATCAGCTAAAATACCACCTCCATTGCCAGGAAGCTGTGTGATCTTAAGCCAGGTATGGAACTTCCCTAAACTTTAGTTTTTTTTCATCTCTGAAATGGAAATTACAATGCAGAAATGATGGTAAAGGATGAGAAGACATGACTATAAAACCCTTAGCATGATAAATGGCAAATAATAGGAATTCAATAAGTGGTAGCTAACTCTCTTTCCGGATTGTTGGTTTTGTGGTTATATCATGGAATACAAATAAGAAAACAAAAAACAAAAGGGGAAACATGATGCCGCCCTGCAGGGGCACTGAACATTTCTAACATGCCATTGTAATATTTGCTGTAAACGGGGAAAGAGCTTCTGTGGAGTGTACAAATTTGTCAAGCCATCCACATGAATAAAAATGAAAATTTTATGCTTTCTAGTCATTAGAAAAATAATACATGAAATGGCTGAGTTGCCGCAGAGCAACCAGACCTGAACAACCTCCAACAGGCCAGTCAGTCCGATTTCAGAAGCTGGTAAAAAGCACTAGCTCGTTGTCATCTTTATCTGCTGACCTGATTTACTCAAAAAAATTTGCATCATTTGGCTGCATGAATGTCTGAAATGAATAAAATTTATTAGACCCAGGGAGAAATGCTATCTTTTTGTATATAAAGTATAATATCCCCTCTTGACCAATAAAACACTGGCCCATGATAAATTTATTAGAAAACCACCATTTTAAATTCAGATTAAAGTCTTAGCACACACTATTTATCATGAGTTAGTTTACTCCTCCATCATGTCTCTGTGTTTAAATGTAATATAATAGAAACAGCTTTCATTAATCCCCTCTGACATACTCCAATAAAATTTCCAAGGGCTCTGGAACAGAGGGAGAAACGCGGTAGTTTAGAACTCATTCTGAGGTCTATCCTGGGATGATCATTTAAAGATAATGTCAGTGAAATAGAACATTTGTGCAGGATAATGGTCACCTGCTCTTAGATTAATGCTGAGATAAAGACAGAATTATTTTCAAACACGCAAAAAAAGGCAAAGCAGGGATGTTTATTTTCAAAGTGGGGATCATGTTTCTCTGAGAATGTTTTCTCTACCACCCACACTTTATTTATTTTTCATACATTTTCTGAATAACTCAAAAAAGGTCTCTCTTTCAACTTGATCTCTTGAAATTGTCAAGTTTGATTCATGAAGAAGTTAATCAAATTTGGTGTATCACTGAGGAACATAATATAAACATTTGGATGGTCCTTTTGTTATGTCAACCTGGCCAGGCTACAGTCCCTAGTCATTCAATCAAGCACCAATCTGGGTGTTGCTGTGAAGGAATTCTGTGGATGTGACTAACAGTTTATTATTAGTTGATGTTAAGAAGGGGGGGTCTGATATAATCAACGAAAGACCTTAAAAACTGAGCTGAGGCTTCCCCGAAGAGGAAGACATTCTGCTGTGGACAGCAGGAGGGAGTAAGCTCCCCCATCATCCAGGAAACCAAAGGAGCTAGGCTCACATTCATGTGGGAAAATACGTTATTCGGACTCCCACAGAACAACTTCAATTGAAAAACCAAAGTTCAAAACCAGCCATCCTTTTCTCTCTTCCTGTCCTGCCTCAGCCTGGCTTTTTCACAAACTTAACCTTTAGCTCTAACTTGAGGAATTTTTTAAAAAGACAGATCAAAGGAATTCAGCCTCTGATAACAACAGGGGTGTCTGGAATTCCAAGGGAACTCACCCAAGTTCTCCCAATGCCAACCAAGGGCCCCTGCTGGTACCTAGCATGGGTCCTGGTCTACAAGGTGGTCTTGGGTGGGCTCCTCTCTGGTATTACATGTCACTGCACGTGAGTCAGCTGGGCATAGGCTCAGGAAAGAAAGTCCAATCTTAGGTCGCCAAAATGGTGCTGGAAAGGGGATCTGGGCCCTTCTAGGAGAAAGACTTGTGGGATTTAGAACGTGTATTCCCCATATTTTTCTGAGTAGAATGCAACAACATGAAATCTTGCATATAAGAAGAGATCTTATCCTATTTCAAAACAGAAACAAAAACAACCCCCAACGTAAATAATTGAGTCCTCTCAAAAAGATGGACTGGGGCATTAGCCTTAGAATCTTATCTCACACTAACCAGAACAGCAAACGACCTTCGGTCTAAAGGGTGCAAAGCCCAAACTGCAGAGACAGAGGATTCCCTGCGTTCATAATATGATGAAGAGCAATCCAAGTCCCCAAAAGATAAGAAAGCAAGCAAGAACATCTGTAACCAAAGTTACATTACAGGCAGCCAAGAACTCTCCCTAGCTAAGTGTTTCAAGCGGCTGATGCCTTGAGGAGAGCAGGCAGGATCCCCAGTGGACTTTTGGTATTGGGACTATAAATATCTGACAAGGAAATAAGCATCACGTGGGAGGTAATAGACTATAACTGAAGCAGGTGCTCAGAATATCTGCTTACTCTTGAGGCTTCTGTTGGGTTCTATGACTTCTGAAGGTGTAGTGATTTTTCTTAGGCACTGGTGGTCTGGAAGGAATTCAGAGGTGAGGCCCGTGCCTTCATCATCCACCCTGTCCTTACCAAGCCTGTTGTGAAAGCTTACGTGTGACGTCCACCTGGAAAGCTAGTTAAAATGATTAAGCCAACAATGCTGAGGCTAATTTATGATCTTCCTGGTTCCCCTACATAGCATTTTGCCACACCTTCTTATTGATTTGGAGATTGCAAATGGTAACTGATCGCAATATGCAACAAGCTCCCTCTTCTCTTTCTTCCCCTCCTTTCTTTTCTCCCGCCTTCCCTACACTTGACTTCTCATTCCAGAGTATTGGAGACAGGAAATACTGCCACCACCTGCCAGGGGTGACATCTAGGAGAACTGAGGCTGGAATTAAAATGCTTAGCAGTGGTTGCCAAGGTGAATGGCTATCTCACCTTTTTTTTTTAATTCTTTCCAAAACAGGAGCATTATTTTATAACCCATTTGCAAAGGCATGGGAAACATTAAGTAGTCGCTGAAAATACAAGTGATCGAGTGTTACACCTGAAGCTCTGATGCTAGCTGCTGGGAGAGACAGTAAAAAAAAAAAAAAGTGCAAAGAGAATTTCTGTGGCGGTGATGACCTTGTGCAGGAACTTGGAGAATGAGTAGGTAGATGGATGGCAGAAGACAAAAGATCAAATACATTAAAGACTCTGTCTCTTCCCTTAAGACTGCTGGCTGATTGAAATTGTCATCACTATCATGATACGGTGATGGAAGATATTGTCTTAAAGTGGCTTGCATAAATGTAATACATTTTTTAAAAAGCAACTGAAAATATGCCTTTTTCAAGGTCAATTGGAAGAAGAGAAAGCAAGTTCATGAAGTAAATTCAAAATGGAAAATAAGTAAAATATATATAATCAGCTAAAGGGAAGGATTAGAGTTAACATTATTTTTGGAATAAGCTAATAATCTCACAATAAATAAGGTGGTTTGGCAAAAATAAACAAAAACCATGAGTCTTGCTTTTAGAGAGACAAAACTGTTTAAAGTGGGGGATATAAACTGGGGACCATGTGCTGGGCTTATAGAAGTCTATGAAATCCTGAAAATATCATGCAAAATTTAAAAAAAAATATTATGCACTCCCCATCCCCTTAAACAATGTGCCTAGCAGAATACTATTTAGAAAAGTCTGGTCTAATTGCATTCTACATCAGCATTTCTCCTTTATAAAGTTTAGGAAACTAAGGCCCAAATGAATGAAGTGATTTACTTGTCATAGCTAATAAGTAACTACTTCTGAATGACCCCTACAGCTCTGTGTCCAGTTGGTACTCTGGTATCCTCCATCCATGACTTTCTTTGGCACAACATCTGCTGTTGGTCACTGTATTAATTTCTTAGGACTGCTATAATGAAGCACCACATCATGAGTCACTTAAAACAAGAATTATTCTTCCACAATTCTAGAGGCCAGAAGTCTGAAATCAAGATATTAGCAGGGCCATATTCTCTTGGAGACTCTGGGTAGAATCCTTCCTTGCCTCATCCTTGCTCCTGGTGGTGGCCATAAATCCTAGGTAGTCCTTGGCTTGCAGCTATATCTTTCCAGTCTATTACACATAGCATTCCCCCTTTGTGTCTCTATCTTCACATAGCATTGTCCTCTTCATATAAGGACAATGGTCATTTTGGATTAGGATTCACTCTGAGGACCTTATCTTAACTTGATTACATCTGCAAAGCTATACAAAATAAGATACTGCAGTTTAGGTCATCAGCTTCTCTTTTTGGGTAACATAATTCTACTTATAAGAGCAATCTATTTCTCTCCATCCTCCTTCCTAAAATAGCTGTTCTTCTCTAGCCTTGTAAAGCTATCATTCCAAAAATAATTTAATGCATCCTACTCAAACTTCTTCCATTGAGGTTCAGGTCAGACAATTCACTAAGTCATCAGCAAATTGTCCTAAATTCTAAGGAAAGATAAGATGCTATTGTTCTACATTCTGAACTTTAGCCCAACTTAGAGAGCTGAGCCCCTCCACATGCTCTGTTGTGTTGACTCTGAATCATTGGTAACTAGTCTCTTGGACCTCCACACATTTGACATCAATAAAGAACAATATTTTTTCTGGCTCCTTTATGAGTATATCTTGAGGAGAAAAGTCAAAGCCTTCCTGAAGGAAAGATATATTATACCTATTGCTTTTTCCAATCTACAAAGCTGGTCACTCCACCATAAAAGAAAATTAGAGAGGTCTAACATCATCTCTGCTTGCTATGGCTGAGTTGACTGTTACCCAACCTTTGTCAATTTGGGAATCCAAAGGGTAAAAACACACAAAAAAAACAATATTTTCTTAAAATGTAAGGCTGCCCAAATTTTATGTTCTATTTCCTTATTAGATAGCTATTTTGACCATTTTAGATAAATGAGTGTTTTTAGCATCTTTGGCCTTGATAAGAAACTTCACAACTCTCATGGGAAATTACAAATCTCAGACCATCCTGACCCACAGAAAGGAACTATCTTTTTAGTTTATTACTTCCTTAAATTCTTCTGAAACTCTCTAGAGACCATTTGTTAAAATGCGCAACATAAACTAATATAAAGATAGGGTGCTAAAACTTAGAAAAAATACTGCCATTTGCAACAACATGAATGGACCTTAAGAATATTATGCTAAGTGAAATAAGTCAGTCAGAAAAAGCTAAGAGCCATGTGACTTCATTCATATGTGGGATATAAAACTGAAACTCGTGAATACAAACAGCAGTGAGGTGGTTACCAAAGGGAAAGGGGTAGGAGGAGAAGGGAGTCCTAATACATGGTGACAGGAGAAGATTGGACTTTGGGTGGTGGTTACACAGTGCAATATACAGATCTTGTAACATAGAAACCCACACCTGAAACCTATATGATCATGTCAACCAATGTCACCCCAATACATTTAATTTTTTTTTAAAAATAAGACATAACAAGTAGTGTACACTGAATAAGTGAATTGCTTAACTGCTTTTAACACTATTTATACACTTTGAGGTTATAACATAAAAGTTGTATATTACTATATTAGCTATCTTTAAGATTGAGAAGGAAACTCACTCTTAGGTTGAATGAGATTATGCCATTTTTTTTACCTACAGCTGGTTTTGATATTGCACCCACACTGTGTTAGTGAATTCAGGAAGGACAGAATTTTATTCACTACATTTCACTACCCACAAGTTATCCTGAAACCTTGAGTTGTCTAGAAGGACATTAGTAGCTTGTCACTGAGTGTGATACTTGCCTGTGCACATGGCACAGTATACAGGGATCCTGCCAAATTTGGTTTGAAAAGTAGTCTAAACTATTTAATTTCACCTTGGCAACCTCTCTTCTGGGACCAGATTGCTTCTGAGAGCAAATTGCACCTCTTGACCTTAGATTAAAGGCTGTCTATCAACTTTCTCTCTTCTCATCTCCCTTTTCTACAACAGATGTGGCATTAACATCCACATGTGCCTCTTTTCATGGCTTTATTATCAGTCATGTCTTCAAATCCATCCCACTTGTTGGCCTCCCAAGTGACTCCATTCCACACATTTCTGGCAAAGACTTCCTGAGGTATCATAAATGGCCATTGTGTTTCTGGACAGTAAACTTGACACTATGTTCCAATAATTGCTGCTAACAGATGGTAGGAAACTGGGTTGTCTGGAATTTTTAAACCTGATTTCATCTTCAAACTCCATATGTGTAATGCTTTATGTCTCTACCATTCTGTTCTTGGCTCTATTTGTTTCTTCAAATTTTGCAACTTATCTGAAACAGCAGAGGACTGATTTCTCAGCGTTTGGAACAAGTAAATCAGTTTGACTTTTGCAGATACTCATAAGTTTCTCTGCATGTGCATCAACACCCGAACTGAAGGTTAGCAACTGAGTGAAACAACTAGATACTTTAACAGATATAAATATGCATATCATCCTATCTAATAAAAGAGTAATATGCAGATTGACCATCACTCCAACACACAAGATGGCTGCCCCCATGTGGTCAAAGATGACTGCCCCCATGTGGACACAAGATGGCCAGCAGGGGAGGGCAGTTGGGAGGCACCAGGCCTGCAAGGGAGGGCAGTTGAGAGGGACCAGGCCTGCAAGGGAGGGCAGTGGGGGGCGATCAACCCTGCAGGGGAGGGCAGTTAGGGGTGACCAGGCCAGCAGAGGAGGGAAATTGGGGGCAAACAGGCTGGCAGGGGAGCAGTTAGACATCAATCAGGCTGGCATGGGAGTGGTTAGGGGGTGATCAGGCTGGCAGGCAGAAGTGGTTAGGGGCAATCAGGAAGGCAGGCAGGCGAGCAGTTGGGAGCCAGCAGTCCTGGATTGAGGGGTCCCAGATTGGAGAGGGTGCAGGCTGGGCTGCGGGACACCCCCCCTCCCGCCCATGCACGAATTTCGTGCACCAGGCCTCTAGTGAGTAATAAAAAATAACAAATCAATATTGATCTGATGGGAAAATTCCTTCAAAATGAGAAACATGGTGAACTCAATTTTAGTGAGGAGAAAAATACTCAGATTGAGCATTGGAGATTGAATGGATAAAACAAACACTAGTTGCTTTGAAGTTTTTGTTGCTTTTATCTTTATTTTTACTCTTAAGATAACAGTCCAAATTCCTTAGTACAGTCCTTCATATTTTCAGTCCCTAGCTCACCCCACTCCAACCTTGTACTCTATGTCCAAGCAAACGGAACATTTTATATTTTATAAATACAATGTGCTCTGTCTCAATTCTAAGCTCTTCCTAGATTATTCCTATCTTCCTAGCATAGTTTTCCCCTCCGTCTTTACATTTCTTTTTCCTTAAGATCTCACTTAATATATAATTTCTTCCAAGGAGCTTTCCCTGACTCATTAACTGTGCAAGGTGCCACCACTTTCTACAATTACAAGATATTCTATGGCCCATACCATGCACTTGACACCATGTGTTATGAGGCTCTGGCTCTTTTTCACTCTGTCCCACCTTGAACCCTATGAAAACTTAAACCCCTCCTATCACATTAATCAAACCACCTACAAGTACATTGCCAGATATATACAATGCTTAAATGTGTGATGAGTGAAAGCATAGATACATATGAAGGTAAGAACAGATTTGCTTTCCAAAAGATAAAAATCTCAAAATACTTATGCTACACAGTTGAAGCCAAAAGGTCACTTTTAAAAATTAATATTTGTTGATGCCTCGGATTGGACCTCCAATTAGTGTCTGCAGCACTGACTTTTCTCTTGAACCCCATCCTTAAACATCCAAGTTCCTCTTAAACTTCAACTAAATGTCTGGTTTCAAACTTAACATGTCTAAGAGGCTCTTCAATGGTTCTTCCACAAACCTGACCTACCTGCAGTCTTTCCCAACTGTTTTGGTGATTACATAGGCCCAAAAAGATCTGTGCAATTAATTGTCAAGCCCAAAATCTTGGAATCGTTTTCGACTCTTCTAATTGTCCCCAACATCCAGTGCATCAGTAAATTTCTTAATTTTACCTTCAAATACATCCAAGTTTGACAATTTATCATTTTCCAAGCTATCGCCTCATCTCAAGTGTATTAGTACAGTGGCCTCCTAACTGTCCTCCTTATTTTCATTCTCATCTATTTCAGTCTATTCTCACAGAATCAGAGTGACCTCTTAAAGCATAAGTCAATCCATGTCTTTCCTACGCACAAAACCTAGAAAGTCTCCACACTGAGAACACAGAGCCTCCCACAAGGCTCTCTGTGACCCAGCCTCCTCATGGTCCCTGATCTCTCCCTCTGCTCTCTGTCCCTAACCCAGCTCCCGGGACCTTGGTGTCCTTGCTGTTCCTTCAATGGTCAGGCCTGCTCCCACCTCCGGGCCTTTTGCTGTCCTGCACCCTGTCCCAGGAACAGGCTTCCCTCAGGTACCATCTTCTCTCACTTCCTTCAAGTCTTGTTGGACTGACACCTTCTCAGGGAGGCCTCCGGACCACCTTTTTAAAAACTGCAATTTCCTTTTTACCATTCCTGTTCTTTTCTTTCTGTTTTCTTTAGACCTGGTGCACTTCACCTTCTAATACATCACATCCCTTACTATTCATTTTGTGACTCATCTGTCTCCTCTTACTGCAATAGTTGCATGGGACAGGGATTATTTGTTTCTTTGGTCAACTGTAGTGTTCCCATTGACTGGAAAGACTTAGCCTAACAGGAACTCAGTAACATTTGTTAAAGAACAAATGTGTAGAACGCCAAGGCTGCAACCTAAATACGCCTTGCTCCATGCCTTGCTCCATGCCTGCATGATCTCTTACTAAGGGAATCTAGGGAAAGGCTCATTGTTCCCAGTGGGACAACAGGCATTTCTAGAGAGTACCATTCTAATAATTCTGCCAGCTGTGGCCTCCAGGTAGCAGCTGACCTAGGAATAGATGGAGCTAGAATCCAGTGATGGCCGGGATCATTCTGCCTAGTCAAGTCGAACAGATCTTTCACCCTTGAGTTTAGGCATCTCGGCTTCAGGGATATTTTTTCTGAAATGCACATTGCTCCCAAGCTCTCCATGTGACTCTCTTTCAAGAGGAAACTTTGTGATTTTGTGCACTTCGTGTATTTTTTCTAGCCCTGAAATTCTAAGATCCCCTAACTCTAGGGGAGGTATGTATCAGTGTAAGAAGCTTAACTGTGATTCAATAATAACTCACTTTTGTTTTTTCTGAGCCATGGCTTAATGGAAACTCTTTCCCCCGTGGCCCCTGAATGTGGAACAAGTACTGCTGGCTATAGGTGTGCTTTGCCACGGCTGGTAATGAGAGAAGCAAGAATTCTCCAGGTGGGATGAGCATACAGTGAAGTAACTGATTTTTGTTCAGAGACCATAGCTCAAAACACAGGCATCATCCGCAGCACTCGCTCCCCAGTTTTCAAGGTTGAAACCCATTAAAGAAACCACTAGAGCATTGGCAGATTTCAAATAGAAGTTTGCAGCGAAAGACTGCCATTGAAAAACAGTGGACTTGGAAACTTACTATCTGAATAACCTAAGGAAGGTATTTCAAGCCAAGGCATTTCTCTTCTATGTGATTTGCTGGGAGAGGATATTCTTGCTTTATTGTGTTTAAGCCATGTGGCTATTTAAAAATCCACACATGTAGTTTCTAAGGACTAACTACATTCATAACCAAAGAATCGATCTTTCTTGATTTTGTTTTCAAGCATTTCGTAGTTTGTAAACACTGGCTTTAAACGGGCCTGCACGTTGGAGTTGGTTGCGGTCATTTGGGAGTTCCACCTTAGATAAATCCTTCGCTGCCACAGGCCACCATAAAAACGTTATAAATTGAATGGGGACTTGTCATATTGCTATTTGTACTCTAAAGGGCTTAGTGGTTGTTGAAGCGAGAGCCTAGTGACCCATCTGAGTATAATGGCAAGAGAGTCAGTGACCCAGAGGTCAGCCTGTGGCATAGCATCCAAGGGTCAGGCCAGGCCAGGCTGCCATCCTCCTGAATTGCTGGCAGACTCACTCTGAGGACCCACAGATACAAGCGCTATCCTCTGCCACCCTGCCCTTGGCTGCCTCACTCCTTCCAACACTCCGGTGGGCCATACAGGGCGCCTTGACTACCACGTATGAAAAAGCAAGAACACAAAGAGAATTTGAAAAGCCAGAATAATCTTCACTTTGGATATTTATGCTAGTTCCATCCAGCAAGCCATTTTTTTCTTTAGGGCACTACATCAAATAGTTTTGTATCTTTGGTTTTACTGCTGTGCAGTAAAGACCACTGAATTGATTTGCAATATAGTCAATACTGATTTCCGGGTCTTGGGAAAGAGTCAATATCCAACTACCTGACACAATCTCTTCTAATAGTAGGGGAAACTTGCCATCTTTTTTCTAGAAACCTTCTAATTTTTATTCATTTCATGCAAATTCATCAGCTTTTTCTGTTGTTCCCAGATCTACAGCCAATTTTCACAAGGACTGGTAAAATATATATACTAGAAACTTGGAATTTGAAATCTTTGTTCTCATCTTTTTGTTGATCATTCTGATGTTCTGATGTATATTATTTATAAGAAAAGATGTGGGCTCACTCAGATATAAGATTTCCTTCAAAATGCATGCAAATACATTAAGTTGAGAAAGGCTGTTCCACTAAGAGGTTTCGAAGTATAACATAAACACTGAGCATTTACGGTACATATTGCCATGGTTTCTCATGAAGTCATTTTCAGATCCCATCTTTTATATTATTCTATGAAAACTGAGAAAGCAGAACTGGCAAGATCCTTCAACCAAGATCAAAACAACATTAATGCAATTTTAGAAAAGAAATTGCTTTAAAAATGAGAATCTGTGGGTCTCAGAGTTTTAAGAAACGCTGTCTCACAAGACTGTGTATTCCTCCATGAGACCATTGTCCTTAAAGACAGTGACTGTATCTTCCATTTCTGTATATTGAATGCCTAGTGTTTGAAGCT
This sequence comes from Cnephaeus nilssonii, assembly GCF_951640355.1. Classification (NCBI taxonomy): domain Eukaryota; kingdom Metazoa; phylum Chordata; class Mammalia; order Chiroptera; family Vespertilionidae; genus Cnephaeus; species Cnephaeus nilssonii. The sequence goes on from NC_137082.1 coordinate 86,517,136, forward strand.
AGAGTAGGCATTCAATACATATTTGTTAAGTTAAATTCCATTGAATTCTCCTCAGATCAGGGATGGGAAACAGAATAGGACTTTCTACACTATCATGCCTGGTTACTTGAGAGAAACATATTATATCTAATTAAGCATTTGATTATGTTCAAGTACCTCATTTTAAAATGAACTTAGTTGCCTAGAGAAAAAATTTAAAACTATTTTTTACTTCAGAAAAGGAAGTGAAAATAGAACCAGCTGGATAAAACCTAAGTCAAATTAGATAAGATTTTTCCAATATTTGCACTCATGAAATAAATTATTGAGTGGTTTTGTTGATGTTTTTCTGTTAGATACATAAACCTCGCTGAAAAATTGTGTCTCTTTGTTGTGGGTCCTTTTGTGAACTTTCATGAGGCACAAAGCTGAGAAAATATTTGAGAAAATTTTTTTCAGATTCATGGTTCTTTCTCATTTACCAGACTTTTTTCCATATAACAAAAATATTAAGCAATTCATTATTGGGAAAGGCAACATTCTGATTTTTTACAAGGAGAAATGATCCTTCTAACACAAACTTGACTTTTATTACTTGTGATATTTGTTTAGTTTTCTGTAAGTAATAATGTATGGGCATCAGCAGTAATCCAATTTGTGCCGAGTAGAAAATAAGCCTAGACTGCTGGGCATGCAGAAACATTGAGCATAAGGCCAAATGTCAGCATCAAGATAGGATCTTGATGAATCATCATTGATCATACTGTTATTAATGGTTTCTCCTGATGTATACGGTGATTTCTCTCCAGTGGTTCCCTCCATGACCTTGGACCATTCACATCACTCTAACTCAGTTTCCTCAACTAAAAAGAGGTGGATGACAAAAGGGACAAGGAGCCTGTCTGGTGTTGCTCAATTGGTTGAGTGCTATCCCCTGTCGCCGGTTCCATTCCCAGGCAGGGCACATGCCTGGGTTGCAGGCTCCATCCAGGTTGGGGGTATGCAGGAGGCAGCCAATCGATGCTTCTCTCTCATCTCTCTCTCTCTCTCTCTCTCTCTCTCTCTCTCTCTCTCTCTTTCTCTCTCTCTACCTTCCCTTTTTCTCTCTCTAAAATCAATTTTTAAAAGGGGGTCAAGAATCCCGGTCGGCATGCCTCAATGGTTGAGCGTTGACCTATGAACCAGGAGGTCACAGTTCAATTCCATGTCAAGGGCACACACACACACACACACACACACACACACACACACACACACACAAAGAATATAAAAAAGAAAAATCTATACTAATAAAAGGGTAATATGCTAAATTAGACTGAGAGACCTTCTGGGAGACCTTCCAGACATCCTTCCAGACAAAGCCATGGTGGTGGGGCTGAGGCAGAGGTGGTTAGGGGCAATCAGGCCAACAGGGGAGGGAAGTTAGGGGTGAGCAGGCCGGTGGCAGGGTGGGGGTGAAGTTGGGGATGAGCAGGCCAGCAAGAGGGGACAGTTGGGTTGTAAGCAGGCTGGTGGGGGGGGGGGGGGTAGTTGGGGGAAATCAGGCTGGCGGGGGGGCAGTTGGGGGTGAGCAGGCTGGTGGGAGGGGAAGTTGGGGGCAAGCAGGCCGGCGGGGGGGGGGGGGGGGGGAAACAGGTGGGGGCAGGTAGGCCAGCAGGGGTGGCAGGTAGGGGTGTGCAGGCCATCAGAGGGGGAAGTTGGGGGAGAGCTGGCCAGCAGGGGTGGGGCAGTTGGGGGCGAGCAGGCCGGCAGGGGGGACAGTTGGGGGCAAGCAGGCTGGCAGGGTGGGGGCAAGTGGGGGTGAGCAGGCCAGCAGGGGTGGCAGGTGGGGGCAAGCAGGCTGGCAGAGGGGGCAGTTGGGGGCAAGATCAGGCAGGTAGGGGAGGGCCGTTGGGATTGGGCCTAAACTGGCAGCCGGACATCCCCCAAGGGGTCCCAGATTGGAGGGGGTGCAGGCCAGGCTGAGGGACACCCCTTCCTGTGCACAAATTTCATGCACCGGGCCACTAGTAAATAAATAAAAGGGAATCCTACCTAATAAAGAGAGAATATGCTAATTGACCATGGCAGCGCCCACAGCCAATAAGGAAGGAATATGCTAATTGACTGCCACGCCCTCAAAGGTGGCTGTGCCCACAGCCACAAGATGGCAGTGCCCAGTCCCCTCAGCCCCCCAGCCACCCAGGGTTGGCCTGAGGCGCAGGCAAGCCTCAGATGGCAGCTTCCCAGCCTTCCAGGGCTGCCCGAGGCTCAGGTAACCAGGGCTGGGCTAAGGCTTGCGCTGCCAGCAGTGGCAGCAGCAGAGGTGTGATGGGGGTGTCGCCTTCCCCTGATCACCGGGTCACCTCCTGCCCCTGAGGGCTCCTGAACTGTGAGAGGGGGCAGGCTGGGCTGAGGGACCTCCCCTCCAGTACATGAATTTTCATGCACTGGGCCTCTAGTAAATAAATAAAAGGGGGTCAAGGAAATGATGGGGAGAGATGACAACATAGGCCAACCATATACAGATCGGGCAACGTGAACCCAGCCAATTTCTTTGAAATGTTCCATGAATATAAAGCTTTATTTACTATTCAGAATCTAGACAGGCACCATAGCACTAGGCTCTCATCCTATCTTCTTATGCTCCTTGAAAATATAATTCTGAAGTTAAGCACAAGATGAAAATCTGTCTAAAAAGAGCAACAATAAGCATTAGGAGAATCAACGCTTAGTTCTCTTAAAGTAGATTATCCTTGGTAAATCTTGCCTGCAAGAACAATATTCCACCTCACTGCTCATTTTGTTAACAGCTCACATCTATTTACTCTTAACTTGGCGTGTAGCTTGCATTCAAGCACTAAAGTCATTTAGAAATGTGAAATTCATAAACTGCTGTGGATGGAAGAGCCTTTGAAAATCACCTATGCCTATCATCAGTCTAAAGGACTCTCAGAAGCTTGAACAATCCCAGGAATGTGGAACTCACTACTTCCTGGGGCAACTTATTCTATCTTTGGACCAAGTCCTTCCTTACTCCAGAAAGAAGAAAATGGTAACTGTGCTTTAGCTATGTTTTCATATCAGTCTGGTATACAAATTCTCCTTTCCCAGCCTACAGTGAGTTGCATAAAGGACTTGAGAGCATTTAAGTAGAGAAATGGACCGTTTCCTATTTGGATTGTTCTGACAAATAAAAGCCCAAACCTTTGAGACAATCACAGAGTAAATAAAATTTTCATGATATCACAAACAACAATTTATTAATATTAAAGAAGCCTCTTTTCCAAAACCAATATCAAAGGTTATTATAGACACCATCTGTGATTAGCCATATTGTACTTTCAGACTGCCACGTTTTATACGCCTTAAGATACCACTCTAAGACCAAGCACGAGCATGTAGCAAGAAATTAATCTTCTGTTTTTCCCTGGCTCCTATTGAAGTTACCTCTAGTTCACAATACATATACAAATCCTTGTTCTATCTTCATCCCCCTAAAACTACAATGCTAATATTTCTTTTCTTCCCATTCTTTGTCAAGTTTTATTCTCAAAAGATTATTTTACTCATTATTGCTCCTTCTTTGCCACATTTTTACTCTTTAACTCACTGCCATCTGACTTTTATCCTGAGTATTGTGATAATACTACTCTTTTAAGATCACAATCAATTCCTAGTTGGCAAATGCGAAGAACAAATTTCTCACATCTTAACCCTAACATACCTCAGTGATGCACCTAATTCTGTTGCTTGCTAGCTTTGTCTTGTACCTCATCATTTATCATCTACCCTCAACTTTTTGTGTTGTTCTACCTCTCCATTAAGTAAGTATTGTTACTCTCTAAGGAGCCACCTTTGCAAATTTTCTATTTTTCCTCACAACCTCTTCTGGAGAAGTCCCATCTATTTTGAGTTTTCCCTGTTGCCTACATACCTCTAGCCCTGACCTCTCCCACAAGTTGTAGGCTCATTTGCCCCCATGAATGGAATAAAATATGAGATAATATTTAAAAGATAAATAAGGGTTAGTCATGAAATGTGGATGAAAGGATATCTGGAGAGTAAACACCATTATTAGAAGATAGAAAATCATATTGAAAACATTGGCAATAAAAAAAAGGTCCGTCCAAAGAAATAAATGAAGCAGAGATAGAAAAAAGGTATAAATGAGAAATCTGGATGGTGATATAGAAGAGCGAGGTCATATGAGGCTTTGTAATTCGTGTAAAGGAGTTTGAACTTTATTCCAAGGGTAATAGAAATTAGGAACAATCAAAGGAATTTCATGATCATATTTATATTTTTAATAAAAATCTTAATGTTCATGAAGGGATTGGATGGAGGGAAAAGAGAGGAATGTGAAACATCTAGAGAGGATTCAGAAGTTCATTCAATAGATTGTGGGGGTGGGCTGAAAGTGATAGTTGCTATAGAAAGGATAGATTCAGATCTTATTTACTGAGTAAAATGAATAAGATATCTTTGTTGATTTGATTTGTGAGAGAAAGAAGTCAAGAACCTTATCTAGGATTCTAAGTGGCACCTTGATATGCTGGCACCTTTCACTGACAGGGCAAATTGGAAATGAGGGCAAGTTTGAGGCCAAAAGTATGAGTTAAGTTTTCAACAGAAATATCAAACTATCTTCTGGACATCTATCCCCATGTGCTTAGCCCACAGGTACCTCAATATAAGTAAGTCTAAACTTCACCAGAGAGTGTGGGAGGGAAGATTCATCAAAAGAGAGAGTATATTTGATGTTCTATTAATAGAGGAAAGTGAAATGCAAACTGGATAAGCAAAAAAATAGAAGTTGTCCTTCTCGTTTTCCTCTCAATGGAAAGGAAAAGCCACTGTTTCACCTCTATCTTCTGTGGGCCAAAGTATTTTTTGACATTTCCTAAATTCGCATTAGTCTCTAAGAATAGAGCCTCTACATAGCCTGGAACCCATCTCCCTATTGAACCACTCCCTTGCCCCCAAATCTTCACGAGCTCCCCATTGTCTGCTAAATGATATCCAAATTCCTCAGGCCCTCTGTAATCTGTCTTCCACTTTCCTTTTCCAGATTAACTCAGCCAAATTTTCCTACACAAAACCCTTAAAAGGCATGACATATTGGCAATCCACCCACTAAGCTTGAAGGCTTTCCTACTTCTCTATGCTTTGAATTGTGATGCGTTCCATTTTATTCACCTGCAGTACCTAGCGACATTCTAGCCATCCTTTAAAGTCCAGCTCAGGTGTGCACATGTACACATGACGCCTGGCCAAGTCACTCCTGTCAGAAGTGATGGTGCTCTTCTCCGTTCTAGCACAAACACATTATGGGATTTGTTCCGGCCAGACCAGTACGTAACAGATAGGCAATGGCAAGTGAGAAATGGGAGCATTCGATCAAGCAACTAATTATTTATAAGCATTTAAATTATTTCCAACAATCTACTGTTTACTCGTGATGATATTAAAGATCCATGTGCCCCTGGAAGGCAACAAAGGTTGATGAATTTCCCTGTTCCCTTGTATTCTGGAAGCAAATAGCGAAGGACCATCTGCCCTAGCATATTGTAAGATAAGACCAAACTCCATCCTTCCTCAGTAACTCAAATGAGACGCAGCTCCATGCTTCTTAATGACCCTGTTATTTACTTGCCTTTATAGAGCTCTGGGTCTCTCTCTCTCTTCTTTGAGACATTGCTCACTAATGAATTCCACCCGCTCCTCTCCCCCTCCCCCGCCCCCGCCACCACCACCACCCCCATTGTAATAGCCTAAATAAAGTCATCGCTTTATTTGCCCTGTGCCTTTTGTCTTTCATACTGGTTTGTTTTGCGACTGAATATACAAATGGACAATGAACAGACCCCACATAGAAATGGAACTCTGACCCACACCTTGGAGCAACCTGCCCCAGAAACCAACCCATTATCTATAATAACCAGCCCAGGAGCCAGCCTGCTGTCAGCCAGCCTGCTGCTGCTGCTAGAGACAACTCAGGAAGCCAATCAAGAACTCCTGTAGCTATTGGCCCCACGTGACCAGGACATGATCAATTAACAGTCAGCTTCCTTTCAGTTTTTTGTCCCTGCTTCCAACTTAGGACCCACAAGGAAAGTGAAATATACATTTCTAGTCACACAAGATGTCCTGCTTCTGGCTGGCCCACTTTCCCCAGGCCAACAGCTTCCAATCAGAATGTCCCAGAAGCCTTTCCCTTTTCCATTACTAAGCTTTCCCTCCCCTCTGCCTGCCTTCGAGTCTCTGCCCCAACACCTGCAACTACAGCCGACTCTCCTGCCAGAGCAAACTCAGAGTCGTCTTGGCTTATTTTCATTTGGTTGGTTTTTATTTCCATAGCTTGACTGAATTATACCAGCTAATTTCTAAGTCTCTTGGCATGAATAATAATATCACAAAGCCTGAGTGGTATCAAATTCATTTCACCCCAGCTTTCCATGAATGTTAAAGCATTTGTTCCTGCTCTTTTGCATATACATTCATCAAGTACCCTTATTTTAATGCATTGTATATAAAGGTATAAAATGAATGCATTAACAAACGTGATTGGAAATTGGAACCAGTAGCAAATTTGTTTGATTTGCTTATCCCAAATACTTACTGCCATCTAATTGTTTATTTTCAATAAATGTTTGGCACAATTCCTTTTTTACTCAAAGCTGTGCGTTTTCCAGTGAAATTCACACAACGTTATGCCATCTTATTTTCAGCATATTAGTGTGATTTAATTAAGAATAAATGCTAGTTTAAATCATTCCTACCAAAGCCCCAAATATTTTGCATTCAACTGTTTTTCCATAAAGGTGTCTACGGAGCAATGCAACTAATTTATGATAATCTCAAGGAAATGCCTTGATGTGTTTTTTCTTTCTGGTGTTTTTTTTTTTTTTACTCTACCTAAATAGTATTTCAAACTTTGCAAGATAAATTCTTGTCATCTGAGGACGAACGTTCATTTTTATTGCTTCCTTTTTCTCCTACTGTGACCGTGCTGCCTGTTGTCCTCAGATGGAAGAGGAAATGATAATGGGAATAATAATCCATGCCATGCCACAAGAAACAGCATCTATTTAAACCCCTCCAGCTTTCCTGCTGCTCTAGCATGAGAGAAATATATGCAACGCTTATCACGTGTTTATTTTCATCTTGCAAGTAACATGGGACTTCGTTTACCTCTAATAAACTTCAGAGTCTCATGAGTTGGTGAAGGATGAGAAAGATTATATATCAATTGTGCTTAATTTTGTTATTTCCATTGCTTTTCTAGGCCCAAGAAGAATAACAGCAAAAAGCCTTTGCCAGTTGCACTTGTAGTCGATTTCCTTCCCAACAGGTTTGTGTTTTTTGAAACTGATTTAACCCCAAGTTGTTTTGAGTGTTAAAGTTGGAAAGGCAGCAGAAAAGGAGACTTCTTTTACAATTGCTTGAAGTAGGCATGAAAATGAACTTGGAAATGTGTCTATTGCCATACAAGCATACGTCATGGGGGGAATGTCAGCCAAAGTCTCCTGCACAGAAAAATCAATAACGGGCATCTCTAGGTGAGTCTGAGAGCCCACATTCATCACCCAAAAGTAAGTGGGGAGGTCAGTGCTCAGAAACCTTAGCCATGTCAGGGGCACCTATCCAAACCAGTTGCTCCATGAAATCAAAGTCCCAATTATTATTATTACTATTATTGTTATTATTTCATTAAAAATGATTCAGCAAACAGAAAAATTAACCAAGTCAATTCCAATTTGGTCCTGAAGTCAAATCTGAGGTTAGGTTTGAATATTTGCATGTACATCACTGTTGTCATCAGAATCCTTTTAATTATTAAGCACATTGTGTCAAATTGTGTACAAACACCTTAAACTTGGTGCCCATTGCCTGTCTTTGTAATCTAATAATTACAGATTTACGTGAACACAGGCATAGGATATATTGTTTCTGATGCACTTCATCAAACAATTCAAGAGAATAAAGTTCTAAAATAGTTAGAATGGTCACTATTAATGGGTGTATAGACAGTTTCATTTTTCAAGAGGAAAATCGTTCTGGAGATTGGTGGTTGCACAACAATGTGAATGTAATTAACTGAACTGTACACCTAAATGATTAAGTGGGAAATTTTATATTTTGTATATTTTACCATAATTAAAAATAAAATAATCATTAGAATTGGGGCATACAATAACTACTAGCTTAATAAAGTCCCTGAATATAGCCCTTCACTTCCATATATGCACATGGTCACATGAGCCCATCAAAGCCAAGTCTATTGCTAGTATTTCCTTTCATTAACATTGAACATCATCTCTACACCTCATTCCCACTCTCCTACAAAATGAACTACTGAACTGAAATTTCTAGGTTGCCCAGTAATCAGGGTCAAACTACTTTTCATCTAGATCATCTGAAAACTTTTTCTATCAGAGTTTCCTCTTACAATTTGCATGGAAGCCCTGCCTTCCTCCAACTGCCACAGAGACATGGAGCTCACATCCTGTTTGTCCTCGGAGATGCTCATCTTTCCCAAGAATTCAGGCTCGTTAGTTGCATCACACCCTCCGCTTTTAATGGGTGCAAGAAAAGTTTGAATATTGTAGATTCTCTGTCTTTTGGTGGTTATTTGGAGGCCATGCTCCTCTTGGCTTTCTACACCATCCATGGAAGCCAGAAGTATCCAAGTTTTTTAATAAAAACTCTTTCCTGCTTACTCAGACAGAGTCCCCTTTTGTGGAAATATACCTAAGCATCATGGGATGGACTAAATGGAATGGAAAAACTAAAAGGATCATCAAAATGAAGAGCAGTTGAATTCTAGGTTCAGTTAAATCTCAAGTGACTGGTATTAAAAATTACTCAGGAATGATCACTACCCCTCAAACTAGCCCAGTTTGTGATTTTTCATAATTATCTAGTAAAGTCTCACAAATTTTGACTTCATAAATAAATTTACTATTTAAGCTGGATCAAAACAATCTCTGAGTAAAACAATTTGTCAAAAATAACATCTTTGTTTCTTTATAAAGAAAAAAAGGAAAGCATTCCAGAAACCTGTAGTTATGATAAACAACACAGCACAGCCAAATGTAACCTTAATTTAAACCTCGATTTTATCCTGATTGACCGACTCACTGCAGTTTACTAGGCCATAAATTCAGTTTTCTTATCAGACCAGAAATGGGATACAGCAGAGTATCTGAACAGACAAATTATTTTGGGGTCTAAAAAGTATGATCGTTTCCCTTTGCTTAAAGGCTAACACTTTTTGTCAAGGTGCCTTCCATTTCGGATGACTTATTTTCTCTCTTATATGTCAACATCGGACTTCATAAGGGACTAGGACCAGGAACTGGGAGTTCATTAGGAACCCAGAAATGTCTCTCAGTTCTGCTTCTTTCTGAGAATGTCCTGCCTTCATTTTTTCTGAGACTAGTTTTCATTGCTTCACTGTGCATATGGTTAACCATTATCACAACAGAGCCCACAAGTTGGCATGTCCTACATTCAAGTAGATAACCCAAACAGAAACTGGCATCAAGTTCAACATGTATGTTTCTCGGGAGAGGATCTAATTGACTTAGCTGGGGACAACAGCGGACATCTAGTCTACCACCTGTGGTCGAGATGCCAGGGTCACAGTTAACGCTGGGTACCTGTGGAAAGAGGACATTTTTCGGAGGAGGGATATCACCCGGGCAGGGCAAATGTACCAAGGTGCTTCCTGTGCTCTGTGTTGCCTTTGACCGTGTTTCTTTATATGTATCCATTTCTACATGCACAGGACACTCTGAGCCTATAGGAGAAATGATTTGCAGAAATTAATTTGTTTTAATATGTTGTTCTAGTATAATCTTCTTTCCCTCTATAGAGGGGGAAAAAATATGTTTCAATGGAAAACTGCTTCCTCTACAGTGCAACCTTCTCAGTTATCAGTTTCTAGCTGTCCTCATTGTCTTTGTTCATTTTTTCATTCGTTAATTCTTTGTCAGTCATAGGCAGTTGATGGTGATTTTAATGGACTTACTCCAACTCTGCGGAAATCCAGCTTTGTCTCCAATTGCAATATATCTCAACATTCCTTTATTCCATCTAAATGTGTGCTCCTTTGACTTTTCCTTGGAACAGGTTAAACATTTTTCTAGTTCCCTCATATCATGAGTAAAATATCATGTCATAGGAGTTAAAATATTTTTATATCTGTACAAGTTGTGATTTTCTTTTTCTGAACATTATTCTCTGTCACCAGTATCACTCTTCTGAGCTCTCTTTTTACTTGGATCAGGTTTATGGTAATCTAATCATTCTTTTTATCAGAAGATTTTATTTCAAAAGATATTACTTCCCGATATGGAGTCACAAATTCAAGAAATCTTGAATACAATTAAACTTAAAAGAAAAAAAGACTCAAACCCTCTTGTGGCTCCAATCCTTTTGTTGGAATTATGGCTAGTGATTTATGCCTCCTTGTAATTTTTACTGCTGTGTTCTCAGGCCCAAAAGAGTTTATAATATATGTTGAATAAAAGTTTGGTAAATTTAATTATGAATATCAACTTTAAAAGTAGTTTTCTGACTACACACAACTTTTGGCGGGGGGAAGAATTGGTCTATTAAATCAATATGTTCAAGCTTAATTTTTTCATATTATGGCCCAAGGAGAAGGGGATATGGGGAGGGGAGAAGATAAATATAGTGAGTTTAATATAAAGTAACTATAGAAACCAACATTAACTTGAAAATATATATTTTTTTAAATTTTGAAACCAAATGACTTGTATGCATGCATATGAGCATAACCAATGGACACAGATGGGATGGGGGGGGTGGGTGCGGTGAAAGCATGTGCTGGGGTGGGGCAGCTGGGGAGAGGTCAATGGGGAAAAAAGAGACTTATGTAATACTTTAAAGAATAAAAATTTAAACGTAAAAGAAAACAAGTAAACCTTGAGAAAAGTTAGAACCACCTGAATCCCTAATACTTAAAGGGAACAGATGGGGAAAAGAGCAATGGCAAAGCTTTTAAAGAAACAAAAACAAAATAAGCCTTGCTAGTATTTCCTCACCTTTGACACTGCATTGTGGAAATCCAATGCCAAGTATGAGCCCATATTTGTTCTGTGAGGAAATGGGACAGAAAGAAGGTGGCCTGGTCTTTCTTTTTTGTCTTGGTATTTTTGTTAATTTAATGTCTTTCTGTCTATTCTCGACTGCTGTGTAGGCATTTCATTTTCTTTTTTTCCTAGCATTATTTTAAAATTGAATTCAGAATTTTTTTCTCTCTTTTGTGAGAATCTTCTGTTTAGTTTCTCCCAAGAGAGATGAGCAGTCACAGGAAGGCTGGAAAGGGACCCAAAATGCAAAGCTGGCAGACTATTCATCTGTCAAGATAATTTAGCACTTTACTCTATCCCCGAGATTATGGTTAACTTTACAATGTAAAATGTCCTTTACTGTAGTGAATCAACAGAGACTTAAAGTTTTTTGAATATTTATAGTGCTTTAACTTTATACAAAAAAATTCTCTGTGATTCTAACATAAAAAAGCATACGTCCAACTCAGCTGATTCTGTTGATAAAGAAGAAAAGGAGGATGAGAAAGTGGAAAAGAAGTAATAGTCTATTTAAAATAAATTTTAAAATATTTTTAAATGACTTGTCATCTTTGGAATAATTTTTACCTTATTTATAATTGATCAAAAGTAAAACTAGAAGGTACTATAATTCCTCTAAATGTGGTATTAAAAGATAGTTTTCAGAAAATGGTAAGTCATGACTTTCATGCAGATATAAAAATGAACAGGTGTTAAAGATTTTATTTTACTCATTTGTTATGAGGGAATCAAGCAGATGTCATTAATGGTTCAAAGAAAAAATTAAAAGAGCACAAAATTTATATGGAGTAGAGGAATGTCAAGATAAATTGGGAATAAGTAAATGAGGACAAAACTTGATTTTCCAGAAGGAAGGAAATCAATTAACATCACTACCAAATAGGACACGATTTATATATTCATTCATTACCCACAATTGATAAATAATTGCAAGATAGTTCAAAGACAGAGAACAGGTCTAGAATCATCCTGGAAGTGACTGCTGCAGACAGTGTATAGTTTTCTATTGAAGCATACACACACAATTCTACAGTAATTTCCTATCACGGTAAAATGTGGAGAATGTAGAGGAATGGCACAGATGTGCCCACAATACCCAGTTACTACAGGATGGTTTATTGTGCTAAATGTCACTCATTTTTTGATATTTTCTAAGAACACCAAAAAAAAAAATGTAGTGACATATTAATGGTCTACTCCTTATCTTCACTTTTATCACTACTTCCATGTATTGGTTTATTTGGTCAGTTGGATGAATGTTTGTTTTGTCCCACTATATGATATGTATGAACTCCAGGCATTCATACTTTATCTGATAGCTTCAAGGATAAAATCTAAAACAAATAAAATGAATGAAAGCTGATTGACTTAGAAAAAGACCAAAATATCTTTTGAAATCTTATTTTATACAGAAAAGTATACATAATGTTCACAAAATTATTTTGTCTTTTTAAATGACTAATTTACATTAATATAGAATTGATTTGAACATTTTTGTGTCAGTGGAGTGAGGCAGAAAGGTGAGGGGAATGGGGAATTATGATTACACTAGAGGCCCAATGCACAAAATTCATGCACTTGTTGGGGGGCGGTCCCACAGGCTGGCCTGCACCCTCTCGCAGTCCGGGAGCCCCCAGGGCATGTCCGACTGCCGCGGAGGCAGGAGAGGTTCCCGCCACCGCCGCTGCGCTCTCCAGCCGTGAGCCCAGCTTCTGGCTGAGCAGCGCTCCCCCTGTGGGAGCGCACTGACCACCAGGGGGCAGCTCCTGCATTGAGCGTCTGCCCCCTGGTGGTCAGTGCATGTCATAGTGACCGGTCATTCTGCCGTTCGGTCGCTTTGCATATTAGCCTTTTATTATATAGGATAGGTTATATGGTTGTCCAGGTAGGTTTTCAGGTCTGAAGTGAGGCTGTAGTAACCTTTCAGTATTTTTCATGTGACTCATAGATTCTTTTAATCTATTATTTTAAAAATGTATAAAGAGTTCTGGGTAGATTTTATATGTTTTATATTATTATTATCAAATGGAATTACAACTCTCATAGGAATTTTATGAGAAAACATTGAACCCGTCCCTCTGCCTGCAAATACCATTGTAACTACCCAAGATATAGGAGAGTGTATCCAGAAATGGATGATAAATACTGTACTTGTCAAAAATGACTATGTCCATGGCAGATGATGCTCAGTGTTCTTTCCTACTGAGCTGAAATGTGCTCTCGGAATATTATTTAATGCAAGGCTCCAGGCAGCTTCTCCCAATCCATTGGAGTTGACAGGCAAGTATAAGCTTATTTGCCACCAATGGCATAGGTTATCAATTATTGATTCTACCACAGAGATCAGAAGCTAAAAAAGAACCAGTAGATCAATCACCAGACTGGGAAATTATGTAAATTCTATTTTCTATGCTTCCATGAACAGCTTTTTATTGGCTTCACATCACTCTTGGCTTGGGTTCATTTGGTTGTCCCAACAATTATTCCTGATCCCTGAGAGGCTCCTGCGGGGGGTCTTTGAGCATAGTAGGAAAATTGAAATAGCAAGAACTCAAGTGATGTTAAGTGGGCACATTTGACAATGTCAACACCTGTACTATTTAGTTTCTCACAACAGGAGGCCACCTCTTCTAAAACCACTCAATTTCCGATTTTGTATTTTCCTTTCATATCTTTCTTTCAAACCGCAGTCAGACTGTGTCTGATGTTGGCAGATATTGCCATAGTCAGCCCCTGGTAACCACTGTGCTGATAAAGTCTGTCTTTAGCACAGTGCATCACAGCGGATCTCCTAAACCGAGAAAAACATAGATATCTGTTTTGATTCATTGGGTACCCATGTTTGTATCCCTTTCTTGATATTGTAGTATTGCAACACAACACATAATGATGCTTTCAATTCTCATTTTTATTCTCAAATATCATTATTCCTACCTATTATTCAAGATTATGATCAGTTTGGCTCATGATGAGCTCTTCATCTTCGTTTTCCAGTCTTACAATTACTGTCAGGTACCAACCTGAGGGCCGGTCACAAGGTAAGGTTAGTGACACAGGTATCGTCCAAGCTGGATGGCGTTGGTGATCTAAATTACGTACTTAATTGGACAATACTCATGCCATTCGCCTCCTCCCTACAAAACAATTCTGTCACTTATGTTGCCCTAGAGATTTAGTCTCAAGTCCCTTCTTACATTAGCCATCCTTGGAACCTTATCACTTTACTTTTCCCTTCCCATTTCTCTTGTTTTCCTTTCCCTTCCTTCTGCAAACATTTGAAAAGATGCAGAAAGTGCTAGAACCGCCACATAGCGGAGATGATCAAGTACCAGCTTCAGAGCTTCTCAGTGGAAGTCATAGGTATCCAAGAAATAATTAGAAATAAAGCACTATGATAGGTGTTGTTATACTAAAACCTTGAAAATGCTCTGTGAAGGCCAAGAAGAGGGAATGCTTAAAACTTGGATTTGTCCGGGAAAACCTTGATCTCTTCATGGGCACTGTGATATTCAGTTCCTAAAACATCCTTATATGTTAGAGGGTATTTTGTGTGTCTTCCCTTTGAGTTTATCTTCAGCCTTCCTGCTCTTTTTCCCTGTATTAACCTGGTATTTTATTGTCCATATTCTCCTGTTTTGAATCTGGGGTCTTGCTTACCCTAAGGCAGTGGTCAACAAACCGTGGCTCACGAGCCACATGCGGCTCTTTGGCCCCTTGAGTGTGGCTCTTCCACAAAATACCACATGTGAGCGCGCACGTACAGTGTGATTGAAACTTCATGGCCCATGTGCAGAAGTCGGTTTTCGGCCTGGGTGAGTCTATTTTGAAGAAGTGGCTTTAGAACTCTCAAGGGGCCAAAGAACCGCATGTGGCTCGTGAGCCGCGGTTTGCCGACCACTGTCCTAAGGGACTGCCCTTTCCAGGTCTAGCCAAATCCTAGACATAGGATACAACTTACTCAAAAGATTTGTATTTTTCTAATACAAATCAACCAATCCAGAGCTCACACCCAGCTGCCCTAACTATCAGGCTGTCATACTCGGGGCCACTATCCACCCACCTTAATCACCCCAGGGCTAGGTACCAAACAACTAGGGACTGTCCCTATGCCCCAGAGCCCACCAAAATGATTCAAACCAGCTAGCCCTAAACCTGTCTTCCCTGCTTGCCCATGACGAAGGCTCTTGCCAACAGTTGCTTCCTTTTTCTGCACCTCCCAATCAACCCAGATGTTTCCCTGTGTCCCCCCCCCCCCGCCCCTTACTTCTTGGGAACTGTGACCAACAAACTATCTTTTCAATGGCAGTCGTTTTCTGATCTGTTAGAACTACTAGCCCTCAAATTTTTTATTAATGCCTATATTTTAAAACATTTCTTCTCCCTTCTCCCTCAATCTCTTATTTCCTGTCCTCTCCATTTCACTTTATTAGTATAGACACTGTGACTTTTTTTAAAAAAATTATCAAAAAATAGGCTCTCCCTTTACATACAAGCATGTACTCCTTGTCAACTACTTCCCTTATAAGAGCACTCTATTCTTTATACTGCTTGGAAGAACTACAGAGAAGAAATGACCTCTTTTGCCAAAAAATAATTTTACATATACTGATAGAGTTAATTACTTTTAAACTTAATTTATTTAATTTTAAAAGATAAATTCTATTTGCTTAAGAAGCTACTGTCTTAATGCTGAAAACTATAAACGAATCAATGACGTTAGCCTATGAAAGTAGAGAATAGTGGACACGCACACAAACACTCGAAGTAGGAGTGTGTCATAGGGAGATGGAGTTCATCTTTGTATCTGCTTTAGAAAGGAGTGAAGCAGATACAAAGATGAACTCCCATCTCCCCTCACTGCAGAATTCTTGGTCTGGAAAATCATGTTCTGTCAAAGAGACAAAAGACTGAAGACATTCATTTCGTTTTCATTCTGAGACATTAGCTACACACACCAAGTGTTTTATGCAAAGATAGCTGCAAATTGAAATGAGAAAAGGAAAGAAAAGCAAAAGGACTAAAACAACAAGTAAGAAAAAAAAGTGTCTTCTGAATTATACACAAAGATCCCCTCTGCATACCCCAGCCTGCTAGTATTGAAAAACAAATACAGTCTAGCAATTGTGGAACGAACCTGTTAAGCTGAGAAAGTGTCTCGCTATCCATGGGCATCAAAAGTTCAAGAGCCCTCAGGCTCCACTAACAGCTCCTTTAAAAGAGCAATGAGCCTAGAAAGCTCCACTGGGGCAAAGGATTCTGGGAAGCAAACAAAGGCAGCTCTG
Organism: Cnephaeus nilssonii; assembly: GCF_951640355.1. NCBI lineage: Eukaryota > Metazoa > Chordata > Mammalia > Chiroptera > Vespertilionidae > Cnephaeus > Cnephaeus nilssonii. The sequence goes on from NC_137082.1 coordinate 86,533,499, forward strand.
CCCTCCCAGGGCCAGAGCTCATTAAGGGGTTTTCCATTCAAGGGAAGTCAACAGAAAACTCTCACCACTCTACATGTGTGAAATGAAAAGAATGTGAATGATCACCAATAATTAAAATAAAAAGGAACCAAAAATAGGTCTTTATGACCAAACAGCCCTTTACAAGCAGAAAAACACACTTGCCTTATCCTGCAGAGCACACCAACAGGGAATTCATGGCGTCAAGTGTCAGCTCTCCGCTTCACCACCATCAGGGTGAGCCCTAATCTGGATCTGCAGGTACAACTGAGCATGATGGGATTCAGTCCTTGAGAAAAGCTGCCTGGAAGAGAAGAAAGAGGGCGGACTTGCAGGCTTCACCCAGTGTTAGCTTCGCTTTTGAGGAGACATGTTGTGGCTTCAGACACATCATTTAGTCTCTTCACACATAAAATGGGAATAAAAACTATTTCACTGCCTGCTTCACTGTAAGTGCAAATACTTTGTAAATTTGTAGTGTCTATAGAATTGACAACCTTCTTATATATATAAAAAATAAAGTCCAATTATTTGGTATAATGAATGCATTATACCAAAAAATACTGAATAGATTAAATTTCATATTTCTGAAATACTGAATAGATTAAATTTCATATTTCTGTATAGGTAGCTATCACAGGGCTAAACAAATAGTTTCTGAATTATCGACCAATGACCTAGTTCTCATCCTAAGGTATCACGAAAGTGCATACTCGTTTACCTACTGTAGCCCCTTTGACAATGCCTAAGGATTTCTTCTGTTACTATTCCCGTTCAGTGCTCATAGGATGCCCACCCCGGATGCCCATGAGCAGTCCACTCTGGGTGAAATTCCTCAGCAGAGACTCATTCAGTTCAGCCACCAGAAGGGAGGAGACCTCTCTGGATGTGTTCTTTCTAACCACGTGTCCACTCATGGACATGGCTAAATCTACCACATCAAATTGTAGAGCTTAAGTTACCAGGATCATTTGGAACTGTAAGAGAATTTAAACTTCATTTAATCCAGTAATGACTTTTGGTATCATTGGAGAAATCAACTCATAATCCCATTCTTCTCAGAACACTAGCCCATCCTGACTCCTGGATAGGGACTGAGACTCTTGTCCGGACTGCTCATTTGGTTTCCCTCCGCACAAAAAAGAACTACCTTACAAGGGGTATTTTTTATTGTGGTGGTGGTTGCAATTGTTGCTTACAACATAAACACTGTGCAGAATCCAGTGTGCTTTTTAAAATATATATTTTTTATTGATTTCAGAGAGGCAGGAAGAGGGAGAGATAGAAAGAAACATTAATGATGACAGAGAATCATTGATCGGCTGCCTCCTGCATGCCCTCTACTAGGGATCTAGCTCACAACTCAGGCATGTGCCCTAACCAGGAATCTAACTGTGACCTCCTGGTTCATAGGTTGATGCTCAACCACTGAACCACACCAGCTGGGTGCAGTATGCTTTTTAAAATAAGAAGAACATACATCAAGCTCAGATCTTCGAGAATTACGGACTAACCTTAAGTTGTAACAGCCAACTCTGCCCATTATACGGCCATTTGAGAGAAAGAAAAAGTGTGTGTAGTGGGGAGAGAGGAAGGATGAGGAGGAGTTGGCGAAAAACTCAGAACTCAACACATCTCGTTAGCAGGTCCAGGTTGCAGGGTTAAGGACTTAGGTGCACCAAGTTTCTTAAGTCTGTGCCCCAGTGCCAGATCTGAGCTGATGTTATTCTTAAATAAAGTGAAACACTGCAAGCCAAAAGCAAAATGTAACAGATCCACCAGCTGTGAGCCTACTGCTGACAGATTGGATTTGGGACCAAAACCATTACATAGTATAATTTATGGCAACTCAAGAAAATACGTTTTGACAAACAAAAATCTTATGGAAAAAAAAATAAGCAATTCCAAACAAAAATCTCTCTCCTCAGTAGAGTACAAATATTTTACAATGTTTTCTCCCCTTTCAAAGTTTAGATTTGGTCAGAGTGGACAGCATTTGTCTTTACTTGGAACGAGCAGGACTAAGACAAACAGAAGATATATGTGTGTGTGTGTGTGTGTGTGTGTGTGTGTGTGTGTGTGTGTGTGTGTATATATATATATATATATATTTGCTTCGATCTTTCTGGGGCCACAGACTCGTTTAAAAGGGTCCCAGGGAGAATGGTGAGTATTAAAACCTTTTTGATTACTTTTGTAAAACCTTTTGATTACTTTTGTCCTTGGCTGTGAATTATTTGCCAGTTTGGATAAATATAATACTTTTAAGCAGCTGAGATATATACTATGTCACCAAGTACTTTTTCAAAGGAAGCTGTAAGTTGTCCTTGCAATCATCTTGAACTTGGGGGTGAGTCTACATAGTAAAACTGAAAATGGATCCTGGAGCAATTATATGAATGATTCTGATGGTTTTCATCAATTATTTGGGTAGTTCATGTTTTGGTAGACATGAATTTGCTATATTAAATTTTTTCCTGGGCGTTAAGATGTTGCTTTAGGAAATTGAATACAATTTTATTTATTGCCTACGATGATACTGCTGCTGAATGAAGCACCGGGAATACAAAGATTTATACGATGCTGCCTTTCTTCAGGTAGCTCAGCATCTACTGGGTTATTTATATAAGACCTCCATGTTGCCTCCATACCCAAGAGAAAATGCTCAGAGAACTCATAGAAAATGTTATTTAAACACAGTCTAGTCACAATTGTAATGGTTCATGGCCACAATTAAAGAAAAGAGGGAAAATTTATTGCTGCACAAAAAATTGAAGACATCCATTCCTTTCTACATAGAGGTAAAACATCTTGAGAGGTCAGAAAAAAAAATGTTTATGGCCCTCTTCATTATATCAGTAATTTGATTGGTCATTACATAGATGAAGCCGTGCCTATATTTAAGAAGTGACTTAGAACTCCCAGTTATGCTTGGAAAGGATTATTTTTTCCATGGTGCTTGGACACATTTAAGACACTTGAAATTTAAAATGTTTCCCAAAAAACATTTAATTTCATAATCTCCCACTGTCTTTATTCTCCAAAAGTCCTGTTAAGTATAGAGTTCTTTCAGACTTTAAAGAAACAGAAACAAAAAAAGAAAAACAGTATTGGAGGATATCTTTTTGCTTAACTTCACTCAAATAATAAAGTCTGTAACTTTTTGAAATCCTAAAAAGTAAAAAAACTAACTCCTGAAATTAAAAAAATAAGAATTAGGTGACACCTTTTCTAAAGAGTCATTTTTTCATCAAAGACAATTTCAAGGATTGGCAGTGGGGTAAGCTAATTATACATAATATGAAGAGTAGCAAATGCCCACTTCTCCCCAACAGCCAAACGGTGTCATAATATGTTACATTTTATCTATAATTAATATTTTAGTTGATATTAATTAAGAAAACAGCATGTCCATCCCTGAGGTACTAGACAGGCTTTGAACGGAGAAGCGCTCCATGGTATACAGTAACAGGCTTGAAATACTTTGCTCAAATACATCTAAGGAAGGTGTCATTTTCAGCATATTGTAGTTACAGTAGGTCCTCAGGTTACATGGGAGATCCGCTCCTGCGGTGCAACGTAACGTGATTTTCGCCGTATGTCGGAACCCACCTACATAAGCACCTACGTCACTCACATGGAGCACACACACAGCAGCAATGAAATGAAACAGTAAAAAAAATTTAAAAGAAAGATAATTCCTGACCTTTACTTGTGGTAAATAAACAATAAAAAACATAAAGCACATATGTACATACGTCGAAATGATGGAACTTTTTTTTATAAGTAAACTAGAGGCCCAGCGCGTACAAAATCATGTGCCGTTAGGGTACCTAGGCCTAGCCTGGCCTCCATTGCATGGTCTGCCGCCCTGCGACCCTACATGAAGCTCCCCGCCCCGGGCCGCTCTGCAATGCTCATGACCAGCGGCCCCTCAACTGCTCTGGGAGGTCCCCCACCCCCCCACCCCTCGACTGCTCCGCGAAGCTTGCTGCCACCCCACGAAGCAGCCCGCCACCGCCGCTCAACAGTCCCCAGTCCCGCCCCACCGCCAGCCCCCCCTCATGGTCAGCGGCTCAGGGGCTGGGGGAGAGGGGGGACCGAGCGGTGCTCAATGCACTTCATGGTGACGGGTCGCCCGTTCAGTCGTGACGCCACCTAGCTCTTTATATATATTAGGATGGGAGATGGCGATGTAACCACGAAACGACATACGTAGAGTCCAACGTAACCAGAGGACTCCCTGTATTAATGTTTTAAAGTAATATATCACTCCTCTAAATATATTCAATAGCATGTAAATATAATAGTAATTTGAAACTCACCACCAGCTATTTTAGATAAATGCATTCACAATTTTACATTGTATCAGTAACCTCAGAATCATGTTTTCATTTTATTTCTTCCACAAAATTTTATTATAATGTAACTATAGGCCTGGTACACGAAATTTGTGCAGGGGGTAGGGGGTCCTCAGCCCAGCCTGTACCTCGAGGGATGTCTGACTGCCAGTTTAGGCCCGATCAGGCCTAAACCAGCAGTTGGACATCCCTCTCGCAATCCAGGACGCTGCATGCACCAGTGACCATACTTTTCATACAGGTGAAAGGCATCTTGCTATTTATTGTATGGGCAGCTACATTTTTTTGCCCTGATTATAAAAGGTAGTACATAACATGATCCTTCTGAGGCAGTAGTACCATTTTCCCCATCTTATGGGTGGAAAAACTGAAGCAGAGAGAAGTTAAGTAATTGGCTTTGTCACACAGTTATAAGTGTCAGAATCAGGGCTGACCACAAAATGTGCAAGCCAGAGTCCATGCATGTCATCGCTGCATCATCCTGTTTTTTCAGTGTTAGAGTAGCCTTGCCAGGTTCTCATTTTTAAATCTAAGAGACTGTTCCCAACATACAGGGTAGGGTCCCTAGGTCTGGCTGATGATCAGGGCCGATCTGTGGGGTGACTGGCGGGTGGGGTGATGGGGAGGCCCCCACTGGCACCGCCTTGGCTGGCAGCCTGACGCTGCCCACTGGCCGGCCCTGCCCCCGGCCACTGCTGCCGGTCATCTCCCTCTCGGGAGGCAGATGCTTAACGCAGTAGCTGCCCCCAACCCTGCGTTGAGGGTCTGCCCCCTGTTGGTCAGTGCACATCATAGTCGTTCGGTCGATTTGCATATTACGATTTTATTATATAAGATATTTATTTATATTTGAGTTTTATTGAGCACCTATCATATTATATTTCTTTGTAACAGCTATATTTTTTTTCTCTGACACTAAGGCTCCATAGTGTTATCAAAAATTCATCTGGATTGAGTTTTTTTATTATTATTATTGTTAATGTACAATTATTCTAAACAAATAAATGCATAATAGTTTTTAACCCAAAAATAGAACTGGAAATGTTTTTCTTAATGATATTGGTGGAAATGATTAAAGGAGATATCCTGGACACCAATATTTCAAATTTTTCCTTTATCTTGTGCCTTTTTATTTTACGTTTTTGCATATAGGGACAATAAAGCATAGTAAGATTCTGATGGGTAAGATGGAAGGGGATAAGAAATGTGGAAAAGAAAAATTGATTGACATCTCAATTGCAGATACCTTAGTCAAATCAACTTTAGGAAAGAATGCCAGTGAAAATTGATTCACTTAATATCATTATGCCAGGGTACCCCAAGAGGGTTTTCATATACTTCCAGAGATAGGAGTCCTTACGCTTGAACTTCTCACATAGGGTACAACCTAGGAAAGCATTCTGGAGATTATTTGCTGGAAGTGGTTGACACTAGTTGAATATCACATTAAATACAAAATTATTCAGAAAGGAGAGAGGCACTGAACAGGAGGGATGTCCACCAATGAAAAGTCCAACAATCAGCACGGTTTTACCAAGCTAAGGGTCTGACTCTGAGTGCCATGACCTTCCTGCATGTTTATTCATGTTGTTCTCTTAATCAGGAAATAAATTAGTTCCTTGCAGTCCTTGAGAAAAGAATGGATGAGATGAGCCCAAACGTAAAAGAGGAAATCCTATATAATAAAAGGCTAATATGCAAATAGACCAAACGGTGGAACAACCAGAACAACCGAGCAACCGGTCGCTATGACATGCGCTGACCACCAGGGGGCATGTGTGGAATACGGCGAGCGTTGACCGCAGTGGGATGGTGGAGCAGGTGAGCGGGGGTGGCAGACCAAGGCGGAGCGGGGCGCCAGTCGCTGTCATCGAGGTGAGCCTCTGGTGGTTACTGAAAATTTTTTGCTCCTGCACACCGCAGTCCCGCCTGGTGCTCGCACCTGCTGCCAGCACCAGCCCCACCTGCACCCGCTGCCGGCACCAGAGCTGCCACTCTCACCCACTGCTGGTGCCCAGCACTGGTCCCGATCACTCGGCGCCATCAATGGGTGCAAGCAGTGGCTGCTTGCCCTAATTGCCCCTGAGGGCTTCTCCACCTCCCCCTGCTCCTGAGGGGCAATTGGAGCAGCAGCCGCCGCTTGCACCCGCTGATGGCGTGGAGTAATTGGGGCCAGCGCCATCAGCGCATGGGAGGGGCGGCAGGATCAGGGCTGCCGGCAGACAAGGGACGGGGAGCCACAGCAGGAGGGGCAGGGCGGGGGCACGGAGGATGGGCGGAGACCCGCCTGTGTCTACCACAGCCCCTTTCAAAGTGCACGAATTCGTGCACTGGGCCCCTAGTATAAAATAAGGGGAAATTATCCTCTTACAGAAATACTCTAGGAAACCTTGTTTGAGAATCATTTATTAGATTTCATGTATACTGTGCTAGCCTTGTTATTTTTTTTTCAGCTAAAGAAATACCAGAGGGCTTCAAGTGAATCATCGTTTATCTTATGTCTTGTCACAACTACATTTAATTATCTTTCTGTCAATTATTTTAAAACCACTTTACCCTCCAGTCTTGTATGTAAGTTGTGTTGGCATGGTTACCCAACACATTATTCCAAGCATATTGATCCTATAGCTCTTCAAAGCAATAAATTCCTTTTCCAATACTAGTCCAATCAAGGTTCAAAATTATAGACCACGATATCAGTTTCTGGGTAGAGAAATTCATTACCATAATGAGCTTTTGTAAACTAATAGCTAATTTCTCTAAATGGCTATTAAAGTTTCAACAGAAAATATTAAAGAAGGAACATACAGAGGCATCGAGACAGCTGCATCAATAGTAGACCCAAGAATCTCTTTTACAAATCTATCAACTGTCAAGACCAGCATCTCTCTAAACCCTGGGCTGAATTCTATAGCAAATATTCCTTCAAGCAAGAAGTGCTAGGTGTGCATACCACATGCTTGACCCTATCCTTGCCCTAAATTTGCCCCTGCAGTCAGGGCTTTCTCTTTTTAGAAAAAAAAAAATAAGTCTCAGGAGTGTATTTTCTGGAAGGGGTATGGAAGGTTGGGAGAGATCATTGTTATCAGGATCAGATATAAGAGTAAGCAAATAGGGAAAGAAGAAATGGTTTTTTCAAACAACATTGCACAGGTTGGGAACCAATGGCCTACTAAACAACAGAGTCATTTCAGTCAAGTCCCACAGCTTCTGTGCATCTGGATTCCTTTATGCAGACCAGTGGTTCTCATCCGGAGGTAGTTTTCCCTTAAGGGGACATTTGGCAATGTCTGGAGGCATTTTGTCATCACAGTTTGGGAGAGAAGCTGCTACTGGCATCTAGTGGTGCTGATAAACATCTTCTATGAACAAGACAGCCCCACAGCTGAGACTGGGACACTGGTACAGAGATTGAAATTTAACTTGCCATGGCTATATTGAGGAGTTGTTTTGAAAATAAAATGGAAAAGAATATGAATGTTTTAGGAATCCACAAAATTACATAATCAATGATGTCATTTTTACTGTATTATTTACTCCCATTTCCCCTTAGAGTTCCTTCCCTCTGATAACGAACCCAATACCTTCATATTCCACTCTTTTCAGGACATCTGAGCCTCTTCCATCCAGCTCCCTGCTCAGGTCTTTCTCTTTATACCCTGCTTTTCCTTTCCTATTTCCCAGGTTTCATCAAAATATACTTATTTAATGGCTAGTTTATCTGGATATTTTAGATGGTTAAGTTGTATGAGAAACTACTTTGAATTGATGGCTCAAAATAAAACTGTTGTTCATGGTTTAATATGTATCCAAATGCACCTTGAAAACTTAAACATGAACAGAATTTAGATTTCATTTTTGCAGTGATTTTCTAAATGTGGGTGGTAGAATCCTAGATTCTGGGGAGGCATCATAATGGGAACAATGAGGGGCAAGAGAAGAAGTAGAACAGACTTCTTTATAAGCCCTCTGCCCTCCTTTTAATTAAAATACCTGAACTTTTATTTATTTGGCATACCCTAGTCTTTCGCCAGCTTTAATTTGACAAAAGACTTTCACTAAGTAAATAGCCCCCAAAAGCCACTAATCTCATCTGTTTCCTTTTATAAAAGAAAGAACATGAGGTTCCAGGAGCCTTGGAGATCGGTAATAAAAGGTGAGAAATACAATAAATCACAGACAGGTAACAAGAGGTGAGAAATACAATAACTCCCAGTCCAGTGACCTGTCCAATCTGCGCTGTTGGTTCATAGATAATGACTGCATTGGAACAAGAGGCTTCCGTGGCCTAATGCAAAAGAATGAGTCATGTGAGATGTGGGGGCTTTGAACAGGAGAAATAAAAGAGGCATTTTCCAGCGGAGTCTTTTAGCTCCTTCAAATGATAGACAGCCTATGTTCACAGACTGTCAATAGTCTGGATTAGAAAATTGAATCAGTTCAATAAGGAATAAACCAACTAACTCCCCACTCGTTGCTTCTTCTCTCCAGATCATTCCCTTCAGTGAGAGGGGAATGAATGGATACAGTAAGGCCGTTCCTGTTTGTCTTCATCATGTACCCCTAAACCAACCTGGTCATAAAAATCTCTCAGGGAGCTTGCTGTAGAGACGCTAGGATCTGTGCATCACAAGCAAAGTCGGAGTCTCCAAGGCTATGGCTTGGCCATCTGTATTTTGGCGATCACGAGTAGTATACACAGTCAGTTAAAAATGCATATTTTAAAATTGGGATAAGTGAATAGCTGATTCCACCCGTCTTTTATTGATATTGTCATTGGGTCATTTGGTGTCGTTCTAGTATCCCATAGCCACATTATGCGCGGCCTGCAAAGGACAGATCTCACCCTGCAGGGGTGTCCATGAAGCTGCCAATGTCTTCTCCACAGCTGGCTCAGCCCCGGCTGGAGCCTCAGGGCCGTTCAGACCAATGCACAGGCCGCCCCTCCTTCTGGCATTCCTCCTACAGAACTTAAAACCGATAACCACGAATGTGAAGCATCCATATGGCTCTTTTTATCTGCACAGTGTTTTACATTCACTTTTATTGGTCATTTGGAAAACAACTCTCCAAGGTACATTGGTGTCATCACCCTTAGATGATAGATGGGGAAACAGAGCCACAGGAAGGCCTGGGTCACACTGCAAGGACAAGGCTGATTCTGTTTCCAGGCTCCTGCTGCTTCCATCTAACCGACTCCCCCCCGCTTGGCTGGACAGCTCCATTTGCCCATCCAGATCCACTCCCCGCTGCCTAGGGAAGCTGACCTCCCTCCACAATCCCCTTCCCTCCATCCTGCATTGGCGCCTGGCTACTGCCGTCACTGGAGTTCTAGAAATCCAGGGAGGGAAGAGATGACGGTGGAGCATTTAATTTCCCAGCCCTCTTTCTGAAGCGTCACGTAAGAACAGCTGCAACCCTAGACCAGAAGCCATGCTCCTTTCAAGATCATGACTCCTTGGGCTGTAGTAATGCCCCCTTCCTTACCCCTTAGGCCTCAGAGTGGTAATGACCCCTCCTCCCCCATTACCAGCCCCTGGATGCTGCATTAATCCTTTTTTCTTTCATAATATGTTGTTTTTCTAAACATTTGTAAATAGTTCCTTGTTAAACATTCCTCAAACTACCCTGAGTATGTCACTTAGTGTTATTTTCTCTCTCCCTCTCTCTCTTTTTATTTTAGCATCCATTACAACACAGAGAATATCTTTATTACTAGGTCCCCACTGACACAACAATCAAACATCCATGTAAGGCTGCCATAAATTTACAAATATAAATAGTTCCAAGCAAATCTGATATATGAGAATTCAATCTTATCAAATCATAAAAAAAATTAAGAAACAAAATGAATGCATTCTTTTTAGAATTTCATGAAGGCTGCGATGCTTTCACCCCAAGGCGCATATGCGCACACACACACACACACACACATGCACATGCTTTTAGTTAGCAGTGGTTGCACAGACTCCCTGAAGCCACTCTGAAACCCAGGTTATGAGCACATATTTTAGAGATAGGCTTGAATTCAACATGCTTATTTCATGCGTGAAAAAGATACCTGTCTCAGATGAAATGAATATTTACTATTAGAAATGTAACTAGAAGTCAGACCTGCCTCTGGATTCCCAGCCTAACACTTTTTCCTCTGCAGTAAACATAAATTAGTTACTTAAAAAAAAAAAAGACCACTGAGGGATTTATGGGAGTAGTATACTCCTCAGGTATATTTACATTTTAAAAAATTACTCTTAATGAGACAAGATAACTAATTCATAAAAGAAGGCTGCCCAGCCAGCATGGCTCAGGGATTGATTGTCGACCTGTGAACCAGGAGGTTATGGGTCGATTCCCAGTCAGGGCACATGCCCGGGTTACGGGCTCAATCTTCAGTGTGGGGCATGCAAGAGGCAGCCAATCAATGATTCTCTCTCATCATTGATGTGTCTATCCCATCTCCCTCGCCCTTCCTCTCTGAAATTAATAAAAATATATTTTTAAAAAAGAAGGTACACTTGTAAGCATTCTCTTTCCCAATAAATAGAGAAGAGCTAAAAAGTGAGAGTATAAAAATAAAATCCAAAGACCTCAGAAATCCAATTATTATTACTACATCTATTGTAAGTTTTATGCAAACTCATTTGCAGGCAAAATCTGACCTGAATTGACTTGAGGCAACTTATAAGCTATTTTATCCTACTTAGCATAAATGAGCATATTTTTCACTGCAAAGATATTATTTTGACTACTGGGTATTACTTCAGACCCTACTAGTGATCTTTTAATATGCATGCCTTACATATTGTATTACCTTTTCTACAAAATAGACTTTACTTTTTTAGAGCAGTTTTAGGTTCACAGAAGAAGGTGCAGTGATTTCCCATACACTCCCTGCCCCACACATGCATAGCCTTCCCATCATCAGCATCTGGCACCAGAGCAGTACAGTTGTTGCAATCAATGAACTTACATTGACCCATCATCTTTTCCCAAAGTCCACAGTTTCACAGGGTTCATGCTTGGTGTTATACAATCTATGGGTTTAGACAAATGTATAATGACATGTATTTCGCATAAGAGAATCATGCAGAGAAGATTCACTACCTTAAAAATCCTCTGTGCTCCTCCAACTCCTTGAATTACCTTTTTTTTAAAAAAGTAATTCTGGCCCTGGCCCGTGTTTCTCAGAGGTTAGAGAGTGGGCGCTGCTCCCAATGATCACAGGTTCGATTCCCAGTCAAGGACATGTACCTGGGTTGCAAGTTCGATCTCTGGCCTGAGTCTGGGGGTCTGGGCTCATGCAGGAGGCAACCAATCAATGTGTCTCTCTCACATCAATGTTTCTCTCTCTCCCCCGCCCTCCCTCCCTTCCATTCTCTCTAAAAAGCAATGGAAAAAATATCCTTGTGTGAGGATTAAATAAAAAATTCTGAAAAAAAACATCAGGTCCCAAGGTTTCAGGTTAGGTGTGGTAGGCCTGCATTTCCATGGAATTCAGAGCTAGAAGGCTCTGGAATGGGAAGGTAAAAGAAAGGCTCTCCTGGTTAGCTAACATTAAGAAAGAAATGTCATCAGTAGGAGTTGGGTTAGGGGCCTTGAAAAGCCTTTTATATCTGTTATCTATTCTTAATGTCTGAAATTCAACAATTTTAACTCATTCTCTAATTTCTTTAATTCTGCCTGCTATTAAATAGACCCTAGATGCCATAAAAAAGAGCACTGAGAACCCACAGGTCATTTACACCATAGTGTAAGTTTTGAAAAGAAGGAGTGAGTTCAGAAGTAAATGCACTGCCTGATAGAATAGAGCAAGTGCCTTTCGGGAGAAGAGAAACTGGAAACTGTGCTAAAGGGGAGGCCAGCTCATCCTACCACTTGAGGAACAACAGATCTGCCCCTGGCAATCAAAGCAATGCCTGCTGGATCTGGTTCTGATCAGAATGTTATATATAAGATATATAATATGTAATTATAGTATCACTAGATTATTCATTAAATTGTATAAAGTTATTAATACTGATATTAGATTTAAAGAAAAAATATATTCACAGGTGAATCCTTGAAGTAGGAAACAGCCCCCCATACTCTCATGAGAGAAGGATAATGACCCATAAACTCAAGGAAGTCAGGTGACTAACCTAGCTAACAGCAGAGACAAAACTTTTGTTGCTATATAAACACAAACATAAACCTGGGTAACACTTTCTAAGGCCCTCTGAAAATGAAAATTATGATCTTCAAAGACCCGTCAATCTTGTGGAAGCAATTAAGCCAAAATCTTAGGAAAGCAAGTAACTCATTCAACAGGGACACAACAAAAACTGATGATCAGTATTGTAAGCAGGAAATTGAGGCAAGTCGGGAAGGTTAAATAAGAAAAGTTCCTGCAGGAAAAGAATTCAGAACCACCTCATTCAAGATATGACAGAATGGCCTCATATTTTAATTCTTTTTGAAATACTTCCACTTGAAAGCTGTATATTTTTTAAAAATGAATCCAAACAGTGTATTTTCTACTTTTACATTTTAAAGAATCTTTTTTCTCTGCAAAGTTCAACAAATCTTCTCTGTCATTGCATTTTACATTTCTCACAATAGTCCTCTTTATCTCATAATATAGTGTGAGTCCTATAGCACTAAACGGAAATAGATTTCCTAGAAGTGTCCACTTATTTACTCTAAGTAGGTAGCAATCAAAAAGTGCCCAAGGACAAGTTCCTTTGAATTGTTGTGTTCTGGTGGGGCTCTTACTGGAATTCACAAGTCAAAAACTTCATTTACAGGGGGGAAAAAAACGGCATTGTTTTTTGTGTCTCAGATTTTCTTCCTAAAGATTAGCAAGTGAGAGGAGTTTCTGCTGTACGCTTCTCCAACAGGTAAATGGAACCAGATATCAACTGGATGAGTATAGTGTGTGGATACCATATGAAATGGCTTATATATAATTTTCTATCGAATGAACACAGCTGAGAAAATGTTTCATTCATGGTATAAAATATATAATGTCTTTCATCCTGTTGAAGCTCCACAATTTTTTTTTAAACTTGCAATATATATAAAAGAGCAATTATTCTCCATCAGCTCTTAGAATGTATCAATTGTTTTATACACACTGAGGACTCTTGAAACATCAGGCCAAAGACATATTAACTGGCCAGATGAAACTAGAAAGAGATAGGAACAAGTTACAGATGGCCTAAGTCAGTGGTCGGCAAACTGCGGCTCGCGAGCCATATGTGGCTCTTGGGCCCCTTGAGTGTGGCTCTTCCACAAAATACCATGGCCTGGGCGAGTCTCTTTTGAAGAAGTGGTGTTAGAAGAAGTTTAAGTTTAAAACATTTGGCTCTCAAAAGAAATTTTAATCATTGTACTGTTGATATTTGGCTCTGTTGACTAATGAGTTTGCCGACCACTGGCCTAAGTGAATGTGGTCAACAGAGAATCGAGCTTTTGAGATCTGAAGTGACAGCTCAGATGTGTTCCTTGAGATGAGTTTTTTGCTCTTGTTTTTAGGAATCCATTCGCAAGTCTATCATGGCAACCACTAAAAAGTATTTCTTGAAGAGAGCACTTACTGCTTCCCACCAATGTAATATTCAGTGGGTCAATGTCTGATGACCGAGATATTAGGACATAATCCTGGAATCATGCTACCTGGATTGATCAAAATTATCCTTTCTGACCCTCAATAAAGGTAAGTATCTTGAAAAAAGACTCATTTGCAGAACTATTGCCACTAGGATTAGGCCTACTTAGAGGGCACATTTAAGTCTTGATTATGATTCAAGGACAACTTTTCTCAGTTGTTACCATCACTTAAAATGGAACTTTTTGAGTGGAAAAAAACAAGAATAGAAATACACATAAGAATGGAAAATAAACATGTAATAAGATTATTCCTTTAAGCCATAATAAAGAATTCTATTACTGAGGGAGAATGCAAGGATGAGAATAACAAATTCTATTTAAAGCATCATTTTAAGCACTTCTTGCCTTTTCTTCACCTCTCATTTAAACATAATATATCCTATGGGATTCTCACATTTTTATTTGAATAGATGACAGATAACTTCATCTCTAAAGAATTATCTTTTCACTGAATTTACAAACAATCACAAATTTGGTTGTAACTGAGATTTTTGAATCCACAGTAGCTGAACTCAAGAAAATGCTTTTCATCTTTCCCAATGGCCCATTGTATTATGTATTTGTGGGCCACGTGACAGTATGCATGGGTGTGAAATAAAAGCTAACAGCCACATGATGAATGTATTGATTTGACATCTATGGGAATGTAAAATTAAATAACTATTTTTTTTCTTTTTGCTTTATCTGCAAAAACACAGGTCTCTAAAGCCTACAAATTAAATGTCTGAAAATGCAATTTAGGAAATATCTTGAGTAAAATATTTTATGAATATAAAATGGAAAACAAGATATTATGAATTAAGAATGTGACATAAAACCACATTAAAGATATACGTATATTATATATGTATAGATATATATATATTTCTCAAATCTGATTGTACATGTACCCCTTTTAAGAGGAAAAATATAATAGACTTCTAATGTTTAAATTAATTGGTTAAATACTATGTACAAACATTAAAAACATGTTTTTAATTTTTATGTAACTATAAATTCAAAACAAATTTATAAATTAAAAACAAATCAACAGAGCTAAAAAACTAATAAAAATAAAATTAATGACAACAATTTAATGTTCTATACAATGCGAGGCTGTATCTGTATCACTATTTACAATGTGACTGTTGTGAGAATGTGTACAGACTAATTTAGGTTTGACTTGTTTATTCTATGTTGTACCATCAGATGGCTCATTTAAAAAAGATTTCCTGTTCAATTTATTGCAAAACCTTTTACTCTGGAATTCACTTAGTGAATCATTAAATATTATTAGATGCACCTCTCTAATTTTTTTCTAGCAAATGATGACAAATTAATCAATTAAAAGTTTCACCATGATCATAGATACAAATCAAAATACAGGCATTAAAATCATATGGCTGTCCTCTGTTTTAGGATGGTTTTCCATAATACAAGAATAAACCCTGCATTTTGTGTACTCAAGACTGTAAGTCTACTTTTGCCCAACCCTGTATTTACTAGTCACATTATGCTTTAACCATCAACGTCATTGTCTACTTAATACAGTACATTGTCTAAATACATAATCCTACCTAATAATAGACAAATATGCAAATTGACCGCACCTTCGCTACGCCCAAGCCATGCCCACCAGCCAAGCCATGCCTACCAGCCAATCAGGATGAGTATGCAAATTACCCCAACCAAGATGGCAGTTAATTTGCATATCAAGAAGCCAAGAGCTGCAGAAGGGAGCAGAGCTGTGGAGAAGCAAGCAAGCCAGGGGGGAGGAGAAGGGAGGAGAGCAGGCGGGGCTGGAGGAGAAGGGAGAAAAGCTGGCAGGCTGGCAGAGAAGGCAGGGCGGGG
This sequence comes from Cnephaeus nilssonii, assembly GCF_951640355.1. Lineage (NCBI taxonomy): Eukaryota > Metazoa > Chordata > Mammalia > Chiroptera > Vespertilionidae > Cnephaeus > Cnephaeus nilssonii. Next base: position 86,549,356 of record NC_137082.1, read on the forward strand.
GAGAAGGGAGAAAAGCAGGCAGGCTGGCGGAGAAGGCAGGGTGGGGGAGAAGGGAGGAGAGCAGGCGGGGTGGGGGAGAAGGGAGGAGCACAGGCTGGGCCGGGGGAGAAGGGAGAAAAGCAGGCGGGCTGGTGGAGAAGGCGAGGTGGAGGAGAAGGGAGGAGAGCAGGCGGGGCGGGGTAGAGTGCAGCAGGAAACCCTATTGCAGGATTCTTCCTGTAACGGGAATGCTAGTACAGTACATAATACAAATACAAATAATCACTCTTTTGGTTAAAACAAGTTTTAGTTGATAGGTAACAGAACAAAATTGTTTATTCTCCTTTTCTCTTTTTTCCTATTAACACACACACACACACACACACACACACACACACACACACTTTGTAACTCAAAGAAAAATGACAAAAGTATTTACTCCAATGCATTTTATATCTTAGTCTAATTATATCTCTATGTAATATCATTGAAAATCTTTTTTTTTTTTTGGTTGGTTGATTCTATATTTTAACTTTATTTTTTTCCTCAAATGCTTTATGAAAATATTATTCTTGTAACTTGTATCTCATAATTTGAGATCTGTTTTTGTTTTTTTCAAAGCCTTAACCACTAATAAATTATTAATGTATAAATGCATTAATCTATAATAATAAAAATGTAATATGCTAATTAGACTTGACAGCCAAATGACCTTCTGGACGAAGCCAGGGCTGCGAGGGCCAAGGCAAGCCACCGAGGCAAGCCGCCGCAGCTGCGAGGGCCGAGCCCCTTGCATGAATTTCATGCATCAGGCCTCTACTATGACTATATTATTAAAAGCATTAGTGAGAATAATTTCATTATTCATGAGAGAGATCTGAGTTCAAATGCCAACTCTTCCTAGCTGTGTGACCTTGGCAGGTCATTTAACCTCCCTGATTCCAGCAAGTTTGGACAAAATTATATGAACTTATTTCATCTTTCTATCAACCTAAATTTACCTATGTCTATAGGATTTTTTAAAAAAAAGGAATTTTCTTTAATCAGAAGGAGAGGGATTTAAAAATATTTTTTAAATAAGAATTCTAGGAGATACTTTATAACCTAGAAGTTTGGAAAACATTGAGAATATATAATCATCAAATATTATCTTTGTTTCCAAAAAGAAGGCGTGGTAGAACAATCAGAATAGAAACTTTGAACTCAGACAGAGTTTGAATCCTGATTCTATCACTTGTTGGCTTAGCTTCTGAGTCTTTTAATTCCTACCTTACAAAGTGGTCCACCTTTTGGTTTCTTCATTTATCCCTGGCAACTTCTATTTATTCCTTTCCATATTTTCCCCTTAACTTTACCTTAAAATGTTATAGCTTCTCAAGTATCAGTTATGGATTTTTTTATTTCTCTCTATATGGATGGCCCCAGATAAACTATCCTTTCTTACATTATGAAATGCTAGCTCTATGCTTTCAGTTCCAAAATATATCTTAGCTCAGCCTTCTGAGATCTGAAATGTAGAATCATAGGCAACCGTCTATTACTATTCCACTGAAAGAGCTCGGAGACATGCCAAAAACTTGACATGTGTTTTTGAAACAGAATTCTCAATTTCTACTTCATCCACCCATATTACTAATACATATAAACACACACACACACACACACACACACACACACACACACACACACACTTTGCTCTCTGTCTTCTCCATATGAGCACATGGTATCATCATCATCTGACTAATTACTTAAGCCAGGACCCTTCCAGTTACTCCCGGCCCTTCTGATTTCCTCACTTCACCCTCACACACACAACCAATCCCTCACCAAAATATATCTTAAATCTATCTCGTTCTGTCTGTCTTTACAGCCATCACCTCAGACCTAGTCACCATCAACACATCTTTTCTGATCTATAAAAATAGCCTCCTAACTGGTCTCCTGACTTCCTCTTCTCTTGGATCCATTCTCCACAGCTATCAATGTGAACTTTACATACATAAAGGAATCAGGGCACCCCCTTGCTGACAACCCTGCCATAGCTTCCAATGTCCACGCAAAACAATTTCAACTCCATATCCCCAAGACCCTGAAATGATCTGACTTCTCCTTACTTCCTCAGTCTCACATTCCGTTATCCCTCCTTGTGCTATATCTACCCTGGTTTGCTTTCCATTTCCTGAGAAACCAATATCATCTTTGTCTAAGGGCTTTTGAACTTTTGTGTTATCCTCTCTTTTGCTTGGCTGGATCTTCATTTCCTCTAGGTCATAGGTGAGATATCACCTCCTCAAAAAATCTCTGACCTCCAATATAAGCAGACAACCATACATTATTAGAGTGTCCCTTTCCACCTATAGCACTTGTCACAATTTGTAATTATATATTCATATATTTATCTACTTGTTTGTTTTCTGTCTCCCCACTTTGTCTATTATAATTTATCAATATATAGCCAGTGCTTGCAACAGCCTAGCATTTTATGGGTTCTCCCAATATAAATATTTTAATGTATGAATGAATCCAATAAATAGATGTGGTTCCTCCCTGCCCCCAACCCCAACACCACCCAAGTTCTGTAGAGTGGTAAAAATGTAAAGAATTGAAAACCTTGATTCTAAGTCTGGCTTCACCACTTTCAAGTCACACAACTACTTTAAAATGCAGTGCATTACTAGAAATTACCCCTTGCTCCAGCGAGGAGGGGCATAATATGCCACATGGAGCCACAATGAGAAGCACCAGGGTTGGTCATGAGGCAGAGGGAGTAAGAGGGAGAAGCTATAGGCAAGAACTTTTATTGTGCTTTCTTCCGGAAGGAATGGGGGAGGCAGGGTAAGTAGGTTTAGGGTTGGCTTGTGTGAATCATTTCAGCAGGCCTGGAGCAGATGAGCTGTCCTAGTGTCTAGTAGTTGGCCCTCAGTAAGTGAAGTGTGAGAGCCTGAAGCTGGTGGCAGTTGGAGTACGGGCTCTGGATGGGTTGGTTTGTATTTGAAAACACAATCACAGATGAGATGTTTACTATCCCTAGGAATTGTCCAGCTCTGAGAGGGGCAGTCTTTCCAGGGTCAGCAAGGCCCCAGATGTCAAAGCATCAGAAACACCAAACATAAAAGTCATGATTAATACAACGACTTGGATGGGTAAGCCCTTTGACATCACTGAATCTCAGATTTCACATCTGAACAGAGGAAAATATAATGTTCTTTTCTCTACCTCAAAATTTGCAGATAACAGATGTGAAGCTACATTGAAAACACTAAACCCACTTATGAAGGTATTTTATTCTTTCAAAATGAACAGCACATTGAGGGAGCTGCATTTTCTTTCCACAGCGTTGATGTATTTTTAGTTTCATTTGCTCCACTCTCCTCTACCCCTCTGTGAGACTGATGGTCTGTTTACCAGGAGAGTTGCCTAGAGCTGGAGGAGAGGGGCCCGTCAGAAGCCAGGAAGGAGAGTGACACTAAATAGGCCTGGCCTCATTAGCATCATCTTTAAAAATCTGAGTTAAGCAGTCACTGTCATAACTCAAGGACATGAGAGGAGTCTCCAAACCATATATCTGTAGTAGCTATTTGAAAGCATTTCTTTTTTTTTTTTAACCATGAAAACTCATTAAAATAAGAGAGTGAAAGATCAAATAAAACAAGTAGAAATATTATGGGAGAATTTTCTAATTATTTGAAGCAATAGCATATCTATGTTAAAGGAATTTTAGAAACTTGATGAGGTTATAAATATTTATGTAAAAACAAGTGGAGAAAGGGACCTCCAATTCATCAGCCCTTCTCGTTTCTTCACCCTCTTCTACATAAAGTTCAGATTGCATGTTAATCACAAATTTGAAAGTTTGATCTCAGGAAATGGGTAAATTTCTAGCCTATATAATAAAAGGCTAATATGCAAATCAACCGAACGGCAGAACGACCGGTCGCTATGATGCACACTGACCACCAGGGGGCAGATGCTCAACGTAGGAGCTGTCCCCTGGTGTTCAGTGTGCTCCCACAGGGGGAGTGCCACTCAGCCAGAAGCCGGGCTCACAGCTGGAGAGCGCGGCGGCAGTGGCAGGAGCCCCTCCCGCCTCCATGGCAGTGCTAAGGATGTCAGACTGCCGACAGTTGTCAGTTGGACATCCCCCGAGGGCTCCCAGACTGTTAGAGTGTGCAGGCCAGGCTGAGGGGACACCCCCACCCCACCGCACCCACCCAGACCACGAATTTCGTGCACCAGGCCTCTAGTTTTCTCTATAAAGTAGGAGTGGCTATCAGATTCTAAGAGGGTAATGGAAGGAAGAGAAGAATTAGAACTTTGAGGGGAGAGGAAAAATCTAAAATAGGCATTGTTTGTGGGGAGAGGGAACAATTCTTAAGATTGTTGGTTTTATAGAGGATCTGCTATTTTGTGTTACTTATATTCTTGCACATTCCTAACTTCCTTTTCTCTTCCAACCCTGGGTGGGTTCAACTCTATGCTCTGAACAGCTGAACTTTGATAAAATTACACAATACAAGGTTAGAATGTCTGGGGGGAGGAGAAGATAAAAAAAAATCCCCAGTATCCTTAATTGAAACAATCACTTTATCTAGAAATCTTATTAGGTTTGTCTGGCCAACTCAACCTCTCCCACTAAACTCTCCACATGTCTATTGCAAATCTTAAAATTCTCTTTCTAACACCCATTTAATAGATTAACTTAAAAAAAATAGAAGCTCTCAGCTAGGAGTATGTCCATTTCCCTGAGAACAAGCATACAAACCTCTTTCATCTGCAACCATTCTGTTCTCTCTCCTGCTTTGAACAAGGACAACTTGCTCCTATCCAAGGTCGACCTATTTCCTTCTGGGGAACATACACTGTTACTCTTATAATTCAACTTCACACTGTTATTAAATGCTCTCTATCTGTCTTATTAAAACAAATAAACAATAAAGCAAAAATCCCTCAATATTTCAATGCTTTTTAGTAATTGACTCTCTTCCTTTTCACAACTACATTTCTCAAAACCCTCATCTATTCTCTATTTTTTAATTTATTACTTTCTGTGCACTGTCCAATAATATTCAGTTTGGCTCTTTGCTTATGTATCTCCCCAGTACCAATGATCTCCATGTCATTAAAGCCTGTGGATTTTTCCTAGTATTCATCTTACCTCACTTATAATAATATTCAAATTTCTTGATACTCCCTTGTAAATAAATTACCTTCAGGGGGATTCATTAATAAATATTCTCCAGATTTTTCCCCTACCTCTCTGAGTGTATTGACCAAATCCTCAAGTTTGTTCTCTTCTGCCTACACCAGTGGTCGGCAAACTACGGCTCGTGAGCCACATGCGGCTCTTTGGCCCCTTGTGTGTGGCTCTTCCACAAAATACCACGGCCTGGGCGAGTCTATGTTGAAGACGTGGTGTTAGAAGAAGTTTAAGTTTAAAAAATTTGGCTCTCCAAAGAGATTCCAATAGTTGTCCTGTTGGTATTTAGCTCTGTTGACTAACGAGTTTGCCGACCACTGGCCTACACCAACAAATAGCCGAGATCTTCAAGACTCAGCCTTGAGTTCTCATATCTTCTCACCTAATGCTCTGTCCTTGGAAAAGCTCGTTTGTAACTGTAGCTTTATTTACTGTTCTTTTTCAGAAGACTCACAGATAAATACCTATTTTCATCCTAAACTTCTTTTCTTAGCTACAGACCTCCCTATCCAAATACCAACTTGATTCTTTTTAAATAACTCATAGAAATGTCAAAGTAGACAAGGTCACAACCAAACCTCCTGATCTTATTCCCTGAACCTGACTCTCTTCTAGCTTCCCATGGGAGTCAATGGCTCACCACTATTCCTGTCATTCAAAGCAGAAATGGAGGAGTCCTCATTGGTCTCTCTCACATCCTTCCTCATCCAGCTTCATCTCCTATAGCTTTCTTTAATCTACCCAGACCTCTATATCTTTTCATTATCATGCTGGCCTAAGCTACCACCATCTTTTACTTGACTAGTCTATAGTACACATTTATTTTCATCTACTCTGGTTCCTCTCCAAGTCCTACAGTAACATTACCATTTTCATCCCCTGATAAAAATTCTTGGGTGACTTTCCACTGCATTCAGGATGGAGACAGGACTCCTTAATATGGGTTATGAGTCCCTTCATGAACTTCCCCATAACTGTGGCCTCCTGCCCAGTCTGGTCTTACCTACAGGTCACTGCCCTCTCTCAACGCATCTCTGGCTTACCTCCAGCCCATGTGTTCACCAAGCTCTCTCATAATCTGGAATTTGTATATGCCAGTCCCTTTTCCTACTTTGCTGAAATAGCTCCAGCTTATCCTTCAAATCTTAGCTCAAATATCGCTTCTTTAGAGGAGATTTTCATGACCATTTTGATTGAATAAAAACACTACCAATGCTATTATAGAGTTTTATAGCACTATTTCTCCCCAATATCACATCTTTGAGAGACTTTATTTGCTTAATGTCTCTTTTCCCATTATAGTATAAGCAATCATATCTTTATTTCTCTTTATTTTATCACTGTCATTTAACATGGTGTTACAGCATTTAACATAGTTTCTGACATTCCTGCATTTATTGAACAAATATTCTTAATATTTATATTATAAATGAATGCACATAAATAGTAAATATACTATAAACAAACTTACATATCTATATATTAGAGGCCCAGTGCACGAATTCATGCATGGGTGGAGTCCCTCAGCCTGGCCGGTGATTGGGGCTGATCGGGGCCAACCACAGGGAGGGACCACGGGAGGTTGGCCATGGAGGTTGGCTATGGGAGCACACTGACCACCAGGGGGCAGCTCCTGCATTGAGCATCTGCCCCCTGATAGTCAGTGCACATCATACCTATCTGGTCGTAATGGTCACTTAGGCATATGCACTGAGTGGCCAGATTATTATGACCACCTGATGTTTGTAGGCAAATTAGCCGTACACTGCATCGTATGGGATATGGAAGCCGAAGGCCTGTTCGAACACCTTTGCTGTCTGCAGATACCAAGATAAAACGTCTCCAATTTGCACAGGAACACAAGGATTGGACAGTCGGGCATTGGAAAAAAGTCATGTGGTCCGATGAATCATGTTTCCAGTTGCATCACACAGATAACAGAGTGAGAATTTGGCGGAAACAGCATGAAAGCATGCACCCCACATGCATGAGTACAACCCTTCGAGCTGGTGCGGGCAGTGTTATGGTTTGGGGCATGTTTTCCTGGCATGATTTGGGCTTTTAATTCATGTGGAACAATGTTTGAATAGCACAGCATACCTAAGTATCGTTGCTGATCAAGTTCATCCTATCATGTTGATGGCGTATCCCAATGGAGATGGCTTCTTCCAACAAGACAATGTGCCATTCCACGGTGCTCATATTGTGCAGGAGTGGTTTCAAGAACATGAGGGAGACTTTACCTTGCTTAGGTGGCCCCCACAATCACCAGATCTCAATCCAATTGAGCATTTGTGGGATGAAGTTAAAAGAGCCATCAGGCAGCTGGTTCCACAACCATCAAATCTCACAGAACTGGACAGTGCTATTCATCAGGCATGGTGTCAGATTCCTCACATCACCTTTCAACATCTCGTGGAGTCAATGCCAAGAAGAATCGCCGCAGTATTGAAGGCAAAAGGTGGCCCAACGAAGTACTGATGGGGTGGTCATAATAATCTGGCCACTCCGTGGTGTGTGTGTGTGTGTGTGTGTGTGTGTGTGTGTGTGTGTGTTAGTGTTCTATTTTCTAGGCACTAGAGTGCCTTGTCTAAGTTCCTATAGCTAATAAAAGAGACAAGATTCAAACACAGGTTTCAAAGCCAATGGTTTCCATGATACAACAGTCCCATACGTCAGGCAAATCTATATGCCTTTAGTGAAGTGGTTCTTAACCCTGGCTTTATGTTGGAATCACCTGAAAAGTTTTTAAAAGTGTTGATAGCCAGGTCCCATTCCCAGAGATTCTGTTTTAATTGTTTTGAGGCTGGACCTGAGCATTTACTGGTTGTTAAAGCTACCCAGGGGATTTTTACATGTAGTCATGATGGAGAACATTTGTCAGAATGACAAACTAAATTAAGTGGAGAGGGTGGCCTGAAATAGTGATGATAAAAAACAAAATAGTGAAAATAGGAAATTAAGATAAGGAGTGAACGCTGAGGCTGTTGGCCCATGATTTCCTCTCTTACTTCTTTTTAATTCTTTGTTGCTGCTGTCTTTTCTTATTTGGTTAACAGTCACCCAACATTTTCAGGTCCTCTTCCCTAGAACCTATAAATGTTACTTAACAAGGAAAATGACGCTTTGCAGATGTGACAATTAAGGATGTAGATATAGGGAGGTTCTCCTGAATTATTCAGATGGGCCCTAATCCAATCACAAGGTACTTAAAAAAGAGGAGAAGGAGATTGGATGCAAACAGAAGAGAAGGCAATGTGAAGTGGGAGCAGAGATTGAAGTGATGAGACACAAGCCAAGGAGGGCCAGCAGCCACCAGAAGGCAAAAGGGAAGGAACAGATTCTGCGCCCGAGTCTACAGAGGGAGTGGCTGTCCTGACACGTCAAACAGATTTCAGACTTCTGGCCTCCAGAATCATGAGAGAATGCATTTCTGTTGTCTTAACTCACCAAGTTTGTGGACATTTGTTTCAGCAGCCATAGGACACTCATACACCTGGGTTATGATAATATGACTTCCTTTTCTACCTCTAACAAATTTTTCTAAAGCCAAATATTTTCAGGCAGTATGTGTGCAATGACAAGAAGGGTATTTCTCCACCTTGACCCTCTTCTGCTCTTTTCAAACTCCAGCCTCTCAAAAACATATCCCAAATAATCATGGGAACCTCTGGGGTGTCTCCCAAATAGCCTGATAATTGTCTGCCTCGATCCTAGATGATTTGTCATTTCCTAGCTCTCATGATCCATCTCTCTGTGGCAACGGCTCTGGCCACCTCCTAAGGGGACCACAATTATTGCTGATACCTTCCTGTATGAAGGAAACCTACTCTAAAGCAAGCCCAGGACCTGGGCCAGTGTAAACAATTTCCTTGATTATACTTAAGAAATTACAGTTTTAAGGAACAGTGTAAATTTGAGATAAGACAAATTTCAGAAATGCCACCCACACATTATAAAAACACCAGTAATTTCCTAGGAGAACAAGAAATCTCACTAAATTGTTAAATGCTTCATTGTCCTACATCTCTGATGTCACAATCATCAAGATTCTATATTTTCTTCATTTGGATTTTAAAAATCTACATCTTTGTATCTATGATTACTGACTGGATTTTTATTTTAAAGCTCCCTATGGCCACTTATAATCCCAAAACAAAGGATCATTTAGGTTTTGCCTGTAGTAATCACAACTGAAAACCCATAAACTAATATGTCAACTATTGCTGATAAGATTTTTTCCTTTTTAATCTTCAGGGCTATGCAATAACTACTTATTGCAAAATAGTTCTATGTTTCTTTGATCACTTATCAGAGAACTACATTTACAGACTACATCTGCCACTTGTCAAAGTCTTTCAATCTCTCTCCACTCTTAAATGATTGCTCACCCTGGCTTATGGTATACACACACGTACATCCAAGAATCAGATCATTAATAACATCATTGTCAATATTTGTATATGTAATTTCAGTGGTGATCCTAAGGCATTTTTTTCCTTTTAATTTAAACCTCAACACTAATTCCCATTTATTAACTTATTTGTCCTTATAATTAATTAAGAAGTATTTATTAGACTCTATTCCCTGCCAAAGTCTATAATATCTGGCAACATAAGTAATTCTTACATTGGTACTCTATAAAAACTGAAACAATATTTTAAAAATTGAACAAAGACATTGCTCCTATGTACCTTGTTAAATTATAGGCATTGGGTATTCCAAAAGTTGAGATAAGTGCTTATTAAAAACTACAAACACAAAATAACAAAATGTAAAACCAAGCCATTATTGTCAGAACTAAAAATTTTCTTTGCCATCTCATATTTGCTAATAAAAGACATCCTCTGAGAAAATGTGAAAGAGATGATCAAATGGAAAGTTTCTCAAAATTCTAAGGAGAGATCAAGCTCTGGAAATATAGGGCACCATGAGCAGGATGCATAAGATAGATGAGAATTCTATACATGGTTGAAAATGACCCTTAATGAAAGGATATCTAATCATAGAGTAAATGAACAAGAGCTGCTCTATCTTTGCAGAATCCTAGAGATCTAGGGTTAAGGCTTCAACATATGGATTTGGGGGGGACACAACATATGTATTTGGGGGGGCCATAACACAAGGCAATATATGTCAGGGATTTTCTTTAACAAGGACCCTCTAATTCCTAAAAGTAAAAACATGATGGGACTTTATATGGTAAATGCCTCAAATTAATCTCATTACTCTACTATTATCTATAAATCAGAGGCCAGATGCCTGGAGACACCCACAGGTATATTTATAGGGGCAGCAGTCTGATAGAGCGTTGGGTGCTAAGAAACTTTATAAACCTGTATTAAGTTCCCTGGGTTTACACTTCTGTCTGTGTTCATTATTATCTTTCTTCTTGGGAAATCGCACAATGGCTATTTACACACGGTTTAAACACCCAGTTAGTTATTTCTTGTCGTTCATCCACATAACCAATTATTTCACTGCATTAAATGCTTTCAAATTGCTATAACCAGTCAAGTCAGAGACATTTGCCAAGCTTGTTTATAAGTGAATTCTTTTGATATCAACATGGAGCAACAGTATTAGCAAAAACATTAAACAAAATGCTCCAGTAGTTTAGGCAGCTTGTGTTTATAAACTCAGGCTTAAGAAACTGCTGCTTGAATTTAGTTACAAAATCTTAAAAGATTTGAAAAACATTAAGCCAGCCAATTATGTTCAGCATAATTTTTATAAATTCACTTTCAAAAATTGGACCCAGAGTTTGTTGCTGTTTCCCCATTATTAGATAGAAAATACATAATTGTTCATTTTAGAAAATCAGAAAAGAAAGAAGAGAAATTGAACTCACACCTCTCAATGCCAAGGATATTTCTGGGCAATGATGACAGAGGAGCTAGAGCCTGAGATACATCCTCTCCAGAGAAGCAGGTTTGTAGGGTATATATGTTGCATGTGTTTTTAATGCTAATATTAAATAACTAGAGGCCTGGTGCATGAAATTCATGCATGGGAGGGGTCCCTCAGCCCAGCCTGGACCCTCTCCAATCCGGGACCCCTCGAGGGATGTCCGACTGCCTCTCACAATCCGGGACCACTGGCTCCTAACCACTCACCTGCCTGCCTGCCTGATCACCTCTAACCACCTCTGCCTGCCTGCCTGATTGCCCCTAACTGCTCCCCTCCTGGCCTGATTGCCCCTAACTGCTTCTGCCTCACCCCACACCCAGGACCCGGGCTTCCCTCCCTCTGGCCAGCCGCAGGCACCCAGAACCCAGGTCGGCTTCACCGGGCCGGCCGCAGCCACAGGCGCCCAGGACCCCGGGGCGGGCGGCTTGTCCCTCTCCTGGGCCGCAGCCCCAACCGCTGGAGCCCAGGACCATGGGGCGGGCAGCTTGTCCCTCTCCCGGGCTGCAGGCACAGGCGCAGCCGCTGGTGCCTGGGACCACAGGACGTGTGGCTTGTCCCTCTCCCAGGCTGCAGCCCCAGCCTCTGGCACCCGGGACAGCGGGGTGGGAGGCTTGTCCCTCTCCTGGGCCACAGCCTGACTGGTTCCCATTCCTCTCTTGTGAGCTCATTTGTACCTGGCTGGTCCCCATTCCTTTCTCCCAAGTGTTGAGTGTCTGAGTCTTTACCGTGTGATGGTGTGAGGACGTGATGACCATTTGCATATTAGCTCTTTCTTATATAGGATATTCAAAATATATTAGGTTAAAAGCAATATGCATCCACTCCTAGGAATTTGCCCAAGGGAAATAAAAATTGTTGTTTCTACAAAAACCTACCCATGGAATATTTGTAGCAGCTCTGTTCTTCATAACCAAAGCTGGAAAAGAACCGAGATGCCCCTCAACTCGGAAATGGATAAATAAACTGTGGTACATCCATACAATAAAATACTATTTAGCAATAAAAAAAACTGTCAAGATGTACAACATGAATGAATCTCAAATACATATTGCAAAATGAAACAAGTCAGACTGAAAAGGTTACATGCTATGATTCCATTTATATGACATTCTGGAAAAGGCAAGGCTATAGGGAGAAGAACAGGTTACTGAGTGCTAGAACTTAAAGGTTGAGGGAAGACTTGACCACAAGAGATAGCATGTGGGAATAATTTTTAGGGAGCGGAGTGATTGAATTGTCCTGTACTTTGATTATTATGTTTCCGTGACTCTATATGCATTGCTCAAACTCATGGAAGTGCACATCAAAAAGAGTACATTTTACCATGTGTAAATTAAATATAGGTCTAAAACATATTTGCACAAGGGTGTGTATTATAGGCCTGTCTTTGTATTTTGTTTATATATGTGTGATATCTGTACTATATATCATAAAATTCACATGATGATGTATGCTTGTACATGCATATAAACCATTCCTGGCAGTGTACAAGGAACTGTTCATGTGGCCGCCCCTAAGGATAAATATTAGGGGTCCCATGGTGGAAGGGGCTCTTGATTTTCATTGTACATATTCTTAATACTGTTTACCACATCACTGTAGCACTTTTCAATTAAAAAAACACTAATCTAGTTTTACATCCCACATATGAGTGAAATCATGTATTTCTTGACTTTTTCCGTCTGACTTATTAACCAATGTCACCCTGATAAATGTAATAAAATAAAATATTGCAGAAAAACACTAATCTAATAGGAATATACAGGGGTAGGCAAAGGTAGGTTTATAGTTGGCCATATGGAGAATAATACAATAATTAATAAATAATAATACAAAATAAACTGTTTTGTGAACTCACAGCTGTCAAGCTACTTTGCCCAGCCCTGTACAAACATTTGGTGTTGCAATTTTGGAGCCTTGTTCAGTACATTTTCCTTCCTGGCTAAACAAACTAAATATCCTCTTTCCTTGAGTCGGGGTGTAATTAGGTTATGGGAAGGTTCTGTAAGTTACTCGGCGATAAAAGCTGTCTGAACACTGGGCTTGCACGCTTTCCCTGTTCCACGGGAGAGTCTAACAATGACTCCCTGGTGAGCAGTACCAGCCAAAAATCAATGGAGGAGGAGCAGCAGGCTTTTCCCGGGTGGAAATGAACTCGGTTCCATCAATAGCAGGCAGCACAACGTTGGGAAGTCAGAAAGACTCAGACCACTTCGTGCAATATGGTCACCAGATAAAACTTTATATATATAAGGATGTCTATTAAACTCTCCATTTAAACTGCCAATACACATATTTCAGATGTAGAATTATCTTGTCATCAAGAAAGCTTTAAGCAGAATGCTGTGCAGCGGGGCTTTCCGACATCTCAGGTGACTGGACACAGCCAGGGCCTGGTCCTCCAGGGTTATTCGGGATGCAAGGAAACAGTGACTTGCCTCACCAGTGATGCGTCTCAAGACAGCCAATAAGCTTTATCATGTTTGGAGAAGAAAGTTCTAGAACAGTACTAAATAAAAAGTAACATAAAGACTAGATTTTTTTAATCTACATGCCCGTAGTATGTATATATGAACTATGCATTTCCAGGTTGTTATATGCTCCCTTGATTATTTCATAGGGAAGTTTCTATTTCATTCTGCCTATCCTATATAATAATTGACCTATATAATAAATTGACCATCACGCCGGGGGTTAGTGAGGGATGACCAAATGATTGAACAGCAGGCTGCGTGGGGCGATCAGGCCAGCAGAGGAGGCTGTGAGGGGCAACCAGACTGGCAGAAGGGGGCAGTTGTGGGCGACCAGGTTGGCAGGGGGGGTGGGGATGAAGTTGGGGTTGACCAGGCCGGCGGGGGGGGGGGGGCATTGGGGGCAATTAGGCTGGCAGGGGGGGTAGTGAGGGGTGACTAGGCCAGCAGGGAGGGCAGTAAGGGGTGACCAGCCTGGCGGGGGGGAGGCCAGTTAGGAGTGACCAGGCCATCAGAGAGGGGGCAGTTAGGGGCAATCAGGCAGGCACCAGGTGAGCGATTGGGAGCTAGCAGTCCAGGATTGTGAGAGGGGTGTCCGACTGCTGGTGTAGGCCCAATCCCCAGGATCGGGCCTACACCAGCAGTCGGACATCCTCCAAGGGGTCCCGGATTGGAGAGGGTGCAGGCTGGGCTGAGGGAACCCCCTCATGCATGAATTTTGTGCACTGGGCCTCTAGTCTTTCCATAAAGGGAGACTGTGTTGATACAGTAAGTAGGTGGAAAAACAGCTGAGTCAGTGTTAAAAGGGAGCTACTGTTGTGTAGGAACACATCTGCGTATCATCCTAGAAGCTCTCTAAGAATTTTGCTAGTTGAAACGTGATGCTCAAAACTTGGATTTTTTTTTTGTTACTTTTGTTTATTTTAACCTTTAATTGAGAAGCTTAATTCTCACACAGAAGGGTACATGAAATATAAATGAAGAGCTTCATATTACCAGAATTTATCAGATGAGTTGTGCTGCAAATAGTTTTCCAAATATTTGCCTATTTCAAGTTACAAGATAGTCTTCTGTGTCTACTTTTGGAAGTACTATAGTTTTAATTTTATGTTGAAGGTTATCAAGTTTATGGACATAGAATTGCTCATAGTAGTTCTTAGTATGCCTTTATTATTTTAATGTGCATGAGATCTGTAAAGATATCACTTCCTTTATTTTTGATATTAGTAATTTGTGTTCTCTCTCTTTCATTAGTTTGGCTAGAGGTTTATCAATTTTATGGGTCTTTTCAAAGAACTAGCTTTTGGGTTTATTGATTTTGTTAATTTTTATACTGATTTCTTGTTTTCAATTTCTGTTCCAGTTGATTTCTGTTCCAATTCTTATTTCTTTTTTATTTTTCTGCTTACTTGGAATTTAATTTGCTCTCTTTTTTCTAGTTTTTAAGGTATAATCTTAGATTATTAACTTTATATTTTTCATCTAATATATTCATGTATTGCTATAAATTTTATTCTAAGCATTGCTATCATCAAATCCCAAAAATATTGATAAGTTATGTTTTCTTTTCATTTGGTTCAAAATATTTTTTAAATCTGTTGAGATTTTTACTTTGATTCATGTATTATTTAAAAGTGTGTTGTTTAACCTCCAAGTATTTTTTATATTTTCCATCTATCTTTCTAGTTTAATTCTATTGTTGCCTAAGAATAGACATTGTATGGTTTCTATTCTTTTACATTTGGTAAAGTGTGTTATATGGCCCAGAATGTGATCTATTTTGTTGAATGTTTCATGTGAACTTGAGAAGAATGTGTATTCTGCTGTTGTTGAATAAAGTAGTCTACAAATGTCCATTATACCCAGTTGATTGATGGAACTAATTTAATATTGTATGTCAACTGTCATTGAAAAATAAAAATTATTTTAAAGTCAAAAATGTTTATTGGTCAAAGCTAATAACAAGACTGATCTGAACAAGAGTTGGGAAAATAGAGCACCTCTTGACTAGAGGAACTGCAAAATCCCATTGCAAAGGGTGCAAATAGAGAGAGAGAGAACTAGGGGCGGTTTTGCAATCAGTCCATCACATACTAAATGCAATAGACATGGAAGAGGTCAGAATGGTTCATTTTTAGTCACATTACATGATTCCTTCTCCTTTATCCTTACACAATGTAATTATATCTGAATTATCCATTATTAGAGGAAATTATATATAAGACAATAGGCAAAAGAAGATGATCTGAGAAGGTAATCTCAAATCTATGTTTCATACAAAATAAACTCTGGGAATGACCTTCTCTCTTTCCTGCTACATACCATTTCATTTGGAACTCATCCGTTACAATGAGATTACCTAGTGCTGCCTGAGGTACAGCCTGGACTAGCTATTGTGTTTTCTGGTGACCATGCCAAAAACTCAACTATATATGAAGTCCCAGAATGAAAGTATCATTCTAGAATTTCTGTTTAAGGATGAGGTCAAAGAACTGGGTAGAATCCCTGCCCTTAAACTGCCCTAAGGGGCCCTTGCCTTTGCTGTGACATAATCTTCACAAGACTTCCGCCTCTAATGACCTTTAAATGACTGGTTATGGGTCAGCCATTCAGGGATTTGTCTAAACCCTTCCTTCGTTAACCCACTTAAACTTTCAGCCAGTACAATCTTTTGGGAGTATCAGGTTTCAGAAGTGTTTTGAGAGTTCCCAACCCTCCAGCCATAATTACGGTTCTGTGATAGAAAAGTATTTGGCACTTAAGGTTTTCAAATCCACTTACAGAAAAGATTGCAGTGCTGTGGCTTCTGTTCAAGTCAAAGAAAGAAAAAAAATGTGTGTGTCTCTGTCTTTATGTCTGTTTGCCACCGGCTTTTATATTTTGCAAGATGAATTAAGAAGAATATAATTTCTTCATTAATATTATTTGTTCGCTTTACTTCTTTACACATACAGTATTCTAATACGGCTGGTGAAACTTTCTTTTCTCCAGCTATAAAAGAGCAAAATTGCTCGTCACTTGGGTTTTCCCCATGTTCCCTCAGCTCTGGTGCATGAAAATAATGAAGCAAGTTACCCATTTTATAATTATATTTTTATTCCTCTTTTAGATTTATTTTCAATTTTTCTCCTATTGGAAAAAACTCATAACCTCCTTACTTCCTGTGGGAGTTAATGGCTGCTGAGGATAATACCCAGCATAATACTGTACAGTATAATAATATCTCTACAATTTCCAGAATGAAACAACTTGATAGTCACGAGTTTGAGCTCTAGAGCTTAAATGAAAAAAATTAAACAAAAATAAATACATATAATATAATCCTATCTGAATTATACCTATTATTAAGTATAATGTATTAGAGGGAATGATGTAGAAGAAAATAGGCAAAGAAGCAAGAAGAAGTCATCTCAAGCCAAGATTTCTTACAAAATAAACTCTAGGAATGATCTCTCTTTCCTGGTATATAATATTTAACATGGAATTTATTAGTCAGCATGTTTTTGTTTTGGATTCTACATCATCCACCTTTTGCTTTAAGGATGTCAACTCCCCTTATCCTGCATCTAAATGTTTACATTCATGCAGTAGATATGAAATTCATTATAAAGATTTCAATACTAAGTCTTTCTGCCTGAAACTGTTTAAAGTTCAGATTTTAGTTATAGTATCCTTCAAATATTTTCCTAAAATTCTACTTATTAATTTCCTAAATTGCTTCTTACGTTAAACATTCTGTAATGAAGAAATGTCAAAATGTTTATTCTCCTCCAAAACACATTGTAATTCTAAAAATGAATATGTATACTTAATATTATCTGCTTGGTGCTTTCATACTCTTCCCCACCTTATGGTAATATCTCCTTATACTTTAATTCATTACTCAAGTAAAGACCTTATCAACTTAGTTAAGCAACAGCAGTGTTTTAAGAACCAAAGAAACTTATCAGAACAGGGAATCATCTGTGTTTCCAAATGCCAAGCTAACACACGTGAAGCATCTGACCCGTCAACATTTTAGTCTGCCATCGTTGCCATTGAAAGCTAATCTCACGAAGATTTGAGGCAGTTCTGTCTGAACCGTGTGTGTGTGTGTGTGTGTGTGTGTGTGTGTGTGTGTGTGTGCGCGCGCGCGCTATTTAGAGAAACAATGACAGAATTGCCTTTAATGGTACATTTAGTTAAGGAAGTATTCTTCTTGGGATCCCAAGAATTTACTATTAGCTCCTAGTAAGAATTCATGCTTCATCTATATTTACAAATGTACTCATTATTCTCAAATGCTAGCCTCCATGTCTGGGCATCTAGATCAGAAAGAGATCTCCCACCTTTGAAAAATGCTGTGCCTAAACAACTCTTGGGGGTTATGAATGCAAATCACCCATCAGGACCTCCACTTCTTATAAGATGAATTCCTTTAGGGGTCCCTGGGGGCCTAAGCTAGAGCCACCTTAATCTGCCACTGAAGTTCATCATGACAACAATGAACCACAAAAGAAAGCTGGTTGAGATCTTGATCATTTTCTTCCCTTACCCTTTGTGTGAATTTATCTCCTACTTCCTCATGCCCACATATATATATACTTCCATATACCAATGACAATTGAGGCAAGCCATCTTTGTCAAAACACAAAAAGATGCTGTTACCTATTTCCCCTGAAGCAATGGGTACCTATGTACCTTAAAATTATTTTCAAGAGGAATAACACGATGGATTCTGCCAATAACAGCACAAATCTGCTCTAATGTGGTTTACTGTCTGCAGCTCTGGACATAAAAGTGGATACCATAATTTTAAATTCTGCCTTGCTAATCAGCAGCCAATGGGGAGCATGGCAGTGCCTCCCAATCATTTTCAGGTTATAGTGCACATAAAAAATGATTATGTCTCTGTGACACACAGGATAAACTGGAATGGATTTGGGAGGGATCTATATAGGGCTTGGTGAAAAAAAAGTTACATCTGCAGCATAATATAGCAATGTGAGAAAAAATAGAATCAAAGTGGTAGAGAAACAATATTAACAAGTGAATTTATATGGAACTTATAAATAAAGGCTTTTCAATTTTTTCTTTAATGAGAAACTTGAACTTACCTTCATAAAAATAGATTTTTATGGTTGGTTTTATGATTGAGCTGGCTACAGGCAATTACTAATCATGACTTTTAATGATAATATTTCTTCAAATGCTTGAGAGTCACATCAAAAACAAACTTTATTCACATATAGATAATAAAAATTTATAAAACCACTTTTCCATTGTTATAGCTGTTTAAAAACAAGCAAATTGAAATTCTATTTTAAAAATCTGAAAGCACTTTCTGGCTCTCACTGACTAATAACGTGGACATGTCTTACAGTAACGCAAAGGGTTCAACCCCAAATAAACTTTTGTAAATGAGACATTCCAAAATAACAGAGAACATCTAATTTGCAAAATATGCATCCATTTTTAGAATAGTCATACTGCAGCTAGCTCGTGTGCCCTAATAAAACATATCACAAACAGAAATTCAGGAGTCCGTTCCTAAAATGACACCCTCCAGGCCCTCTCTCCTGAACTCTCACCCTCATGCCTGCCCAAGTCACCTTGAGCCATGTTCTAGGTTCCGCACGAACTGTTTCAGCGCCAACCTGTGCTGGAGGCTAAGTCCAGCAGGTCATAATAGATGCGAGAAGTCCTCAAAAGGTTGAATGGACATATTCAGCAGGGCTGAAAATCTGCGTGTTATTACCTGCTGCTGGAACAGCCGAAGGCAGTTCCCTCAACCTGATCATCTTTTCCTGTTTATCAATCTTTACCTGTTTGCATTCCTAAAGGGCCAGTGTGCTTCCCAGCAAATAAAAAGCCGTGGGTCTGGACATTCAGAGAGCCCACTTCACTAGAAAGTGGAGCCTCCCCTGGCTCCCCCATGCCTCCCAAATTTATATTTCATGTCCAGTCTCTTTATTCAATTTACGTGCAGCCCTTCTCCAGATTCCTGAACCCTTGCAGCTGTGGGAAGACCCCAGCACACCTGGGCTGCTTTAGCTGGATACTAAGGTAGATTCCTACAAGGCAGAGCATCTCCTTAGTGCTCAGCAGGCATTTTAAAGCGAGGACTTCCAGGTGTGACTCCTTGACCTCCTGCTTGATGGCCCAACCTAGGTGCCCCAAAAGCTAAAGAAGTAGTTCTCAAAGTGTGGTTCTCTCCCCTGGCCGCCAAAAACAATAACAAACAAACAAACCAAAAAAACAGCAACAGCAGTAAACCCCAAAAACTTACTAAAATGCAAACTCTCGGGCCCTGCTCAGGACATATAGAAACAGAAACTCTGGGTGTATGATCAAACATTTTGTGTATTAACAAGCTTTCCATGTTTTCTAATTCATGCTCAAGCTTGAGAATCACTGGGATTTTAAAAAATCAATATTTTAGGGAACATCTGTAACCTATTCATAGCAAAAACATGTTGAAAAGTCTTGTGTAGGTTTTATTGTTGTTGCTGTTGAAATTATATGGTTTTCTCCAAACTTTTGTATGAAGAGTCTTCAAGGTTGAGGGCCATATAAGGAAGTCTATGCATAATTGTAAAATTTATTATCTAATTACTTTCTGTAGACCTACATTTTCACACTTTGGCTCAGTGGCCCAGAGTTTTATAGCTACCCGTTCCATGCCCATTTATATCTGAGCAACATAAGCAAAGTAAGTCCCTGTCTAGGTAAGGTTACCCGAGAAGGACCTTGAAAACATTTTCCCCACCAAAAAGATCTCTCAGTTCACCTTCCATGGAACCTAATACTTATTAACTGAATATTCTAATGTGGGGTAGGGCATTCCACGTCCAGAATTACTCCTTGAAGATGCAAATACCTTTTTGATGGGGAAAGTATTGTAATTATCCATCAACACCTTAGTTTTCAAGATTAATTTTTGACACCTGGAAACACTGCAAGAGAATGGGACGTAGGACAAGAATGGTGGCACTGAGTGAAGTGGGAAAGATTCAAAAGAGGCAGAAAAGAATAATCAGAGCAAAAGACAGCCTGAAAATGAGAGAGTGCTCAGCACAGCATCCGGATGAGCTAAGGGGCAGCGTGACAGTCTTGGTTGTTTAAGTGTATGTTGAAGCAAACAGGAGTTTAAGAAAAGGAAAAGACTGTCACGTCTGGGTTTTCTTTTACACTAGCTCCAAGTAGATCCTTCATTTCTCTCACCATTAACAATGGCAAATGTTATCTTGCCCACCTGCCTATCACCAATGGGAAATTTGTTTCGCCTCAAAGAGCCTTTCTTTACTTAAATGATAGAAAGAAACCCATCAACCCACTTATTCTATGCAATTATTAGCTGTTATCAACCAGTTTATTTCATGTCACTTTTAGCCATGACTACTAACAATTACTCCCTGAGTATCAGGAATTGGAGCATTCTTACATGCCATGGGGTTAGGGTTCAGAACAAAGCCTGTTCACCTGTCACCAAAGCCATAAACTTCTTCCTAAAATTTTGAAGAAGAATGGGGGAAAATTGAGAGTCAACAGGAGAAATGAAAACTCCAGTAGAAGGTGAGGCACTCTACCCTGAGAATATACCCTGGGATATTTTAGTGTTACTTTATTTGTTTACTGGAAAGCATTAGCTAGATTTATTTCCATTCACAGTGTATTTGATGCTAGAGACATTCTTTTGGCCTCAGGCACCATGGAAACAAAATATATTTTAGTTATTTTTAAAAATAAATGTCTCTTAGTAATGTATTTCTAACCTTCCATTTCTATTCTCCACAAGAAACATGCACCCAGCAACAACACTATCTATCATCTACATTTTAAGCCGCAGCATGTATGTTATCCAATTTAAGATTAATCACTGATAACAGATTTAGGTCATGGGGCCAAATCTTTATTCATCAAGACATGACTCATAGGTCAGGCTCTTCTAATCACATAAAATAATATTTGGGGGGGGTGGGGGTGGGGGAACACACTTGACTTCTGATATCAAGGATTATACTTGGTCTTCTAAAGACCCACACTGAAATAACAGCCCAAATTGTGTGGCTGAACCCTGGAGATACACTGAATGTCTTTGAGTAAACGTAAGGTAATATCTGAGAAGGGAAATGTTAGAAGCTATGCTATTTATATACAGGTTGTAATATTTAGCAACAGTCAAGGAATGTAAATAGTGGGGATTTCTTGGTGAACCTGCATCATTTGTGATGGAGGTAATGGAGTGGTTACTGAAGCAAATATGAGTAATACGAGTAAAGTTTCCTTTAGAAAACAAATGCTCATATTTTTCGTTGTTAAAAAATAAATCAATCTATTCATTTTCTAAATTAAGAATATATTGAAATCTGGGATTCAGAGATTACTTTCATTGGCTTTGACAGCTTGCATGCCACAAACACAAATGTGCCTCCATATTGTAAAAGGCAGGTTTGCCACACAGCTCTCGATTAAGGGTGATCCACCTACAGTACATTGCTAGTGTATTTTTAAACTTTTTTCAAGGAGATGGTTAAATAAACAATTTCCCACAATTTTAGTATTTTTACTTGGAAATAATTTTTCCCCACAAAGTACTAGCAATTGCTTTCTTCCCTCAGCTCCTCTCTCTTCTCTTCTCCTAGGTTCTCCTAGGTTGGTGCTTTCTAGAGAAGTAGAGAACAGTGTAAAATACACAAACAAACACACACACACACACACACCATATGAGCATATGTAAAAATTTGTAAAATAGTATTAGTTCTTTCATCTGAGTTACACAGAATAGCTGGAAACCCTTGTCCCAATGAAACTGCCATTCTATAAATACTTTTGAAACTCACCCTTTGGAAGTTTCTTCAGTATAATTTTAAGACTCCAGCATCCTAAAGCCTGTGCTTTCCACCACAGGGCTGGTGTATTCATTTGCTAGGGCTGCTGTAACAAAATACTAAAAACTAAATGGCTTAATTACAACATTAGAAATGGATCATCTCACAGTTCTGGTGCCTAGAAGTCTGAAATCAAGGCCCATGCTATCTCTGAGGGCCGTAGGGAAAAGTCCCTGCTTGTCTACTCTAGCTTCTGATGTTTACCGGCAATGCTTGCCTTCCTGGGCTTGTAGATGCCTCCATCAAATGACTGTCTTCTCCCTCTGTATCTTCACACCATCTTTCCCAGGTGTATGCCTGTGTCTCTGTCCAAATTTCCCCCTTTTTTTTTTATAAGAACACCAGTCACATTCGGACCCAACCTAATGAACTGAATTACCCCGGTAAAGATCCCATCTCCAAGTAAGGTTCCATTCAGGGCTACTGGGGATCAGAATTTCCACTTATCTTTTTGAGGGGTAGATAAAACTCAACCCATAACAGCTGACCTTCTAAAAAATAGGATTTTTCTTCTTTGAAATGTTCAAAACTATATTTGAATGTGAAACATTTTCAGAAATGCCATTTGAAAATATAGTATCCACACATGCTTTCTTTTTAATAGGCGCTGGTGTAGATATACGAGCCCCTTAGCTATTTAATGAGGGGTAGGGATAGAGTGTTAACACTACATCTGAACTGCTGGTGAACTGCTTGCTCTTTCACATTTATTTCAATGCCAGGAGCCCAGATCTGCATTACCACTTCGTCGATACCTTCAGAAAGCTCCCTTCTCCCAAAGTAAGTCTTGAGCTGGCACCGTTTTCTCATTAACAGCCTTGCACACATAATTATCTCAGCGCCTGAAATAGTTTGTGCCAGAATTTGAGGGAAGAAATTCAGCATTGTCTTCCTCATTAACGTAAATGGGTCCAACATGATTAATTCCAAGTTTGCTTAATATTCTCTACTAATGGATGGATGTGGCATTATGAGAAAATCCTAACCGTCTACCTGGTAGGTTTTATTTACTCCGAACAGATGTTACTGCAATGTCTTGGCACTCACAAAACAAAAGCAAAAACTTGTCTTCATAAAACAACAACAACAACAAACCTCATTAGGCAATCCATTTGCTGAGCCTTTAGGTACAAGTTTACTAGCAGAATATAATATTCCAAAGGTTTTTGGATTGTACTTAGTGGGCTGATGGGAAACCCAAAAATTAAATAGTTATAAAGAAAAAGTTGTAAGAGAAAGGATTTCAGTTTTGGAAGCTTCTCGTGTTTATAATATTATCAAAATATACACAGACTTTAGAACACTGTCTCATCCTGAGTCTTCTTAATATCACAAAGTAACCCACAATCTTAACAGGACTATGTAGAGTCTAGAAGTAGCTCATTCTCTATTCCTAGAACAGTTACACAATGAAAACATTTGCATTTCAAAGAAGAACTGCAAAATTTTACAGAAATACACACATTGACAAACTGTTTAAGTAATTCCCAATAGAGTATGGCACTGAAGGGGGGAATCCAAAAACATAGTGCTTCTTCCGAATGTTGAAAAACACTATTTGAATGTGGAATTAATGGAAATTTCGTGATAAAAGGGCTACACAGCCAACAAGGTTAGGAAAGAGGGTCAGTCATCCCACTGAGAGATGCACAAAGCTTTTGGCGACACTAAAGCTTTGAAAAACTCGATGGTTCCTCTCTTTACCTCTCTGTCTTCTCCGCTACTCCTCCCCCCCTTCCTCTTTTAATTATAGCATTTTGAAAGTCATGTGTCTATAGAACCAAATGTGTGCTTTTATCTTACACCAACTGATGGCTCATTTCTCAGAAACAGAATCAGACAGAGGATTTCCTGTTTGTTTTTAAGAAGCTCCTAGACTCATGTCAAGCCAAGAATAAGCTGAATGGATGTAGCTCTGGTTCCAGTCACCTCTATTTCCGCCTGGATTTGAGCATCAGGTTGGGTTCCTGTTTGTTATGTGCTCTCAACATCAAGATGGAAATGAATCTCACATTATAATGTATACTTTGACCAAAACTTAGTAAAGCCAGCACAAAATCTCCAAGAGATTTGCATTTTAAAGCCTTTTCTCTCCCAATAACTTATCTACTGTTTTAGCAAGTTCCTGCAATATCAGCAGAAATATGAGATTTAATGTGTTTGCAGGTTAGGAAGAAAGCTGGGGAGAAGAGGAGGATGGGAGGATGCAGCAATATATAGTCTCCTCCTCTACCCATGATCTGTCTTGAACATCCGGGTCCCAGCACATGCTCTTTTTTTTAATATATTTTATTGATATTTTACAGAAAGGAAGGGAGAGGCATAGAGAGTTAGAAACATCAATGAGAGAGAAACATTGATCAGCAGCCTCCTGCACACCCACTACTGGGGATGTGCCCGCAACCAAGGTACATGCCCTTGACCAGAATCGAACCTCTGACCCTTCAGTCTTCAGGGCGACGCTCTATCCACTGAGCCAAACTGGTTAGGGCCCCAGCACATGCTCTTAACTCTTACAATCATGTTTCTCTCCCGAACCCTCCCTAGTACAAACCCTCACCATTTTCCTGGCTAATTTCAACGTGCATTCAGGTCTCAGTGAAAACATCATTGCCTCTAGGATGCCATCCTTAAACCCCCAAGTCTGAGTTAGACTCCCTCCCCTCTTTTAGTTCTCAGAGTGTGAAGATAATTCCCCCAATTTTGACACTAGTCACATTTAACTATTGCATGTTTAACGTCTCTCTCCCCCCACAGGTGACCTGATTTTAAGAGTGAGACTTCTATCTTTATCAGGGTTTACCTCTGGTTGGCAGATGAAATGTGCCCAGAAAATTCCTGTTCAATGTGATTGGCCTTGATGCCACCCTAGCCCTTGCTGGTTCTGAGTTAAATCCGGGAAATGGTCAGAACTGCCAGCCGGAGTGGCTGGGACAGGCGCCCTCCTCTCCTCCACTCACTCTCTCTTCGCCCTGCCTTTGCTCTCCTCCTCCCTCTACCCATCGTCAAAGCAGTTACGGGTGCGTCTCTTCTGGGCTGAACCCATTCCCATCCCCCCTCCAGCCACTTCCGGAGTTGTTGCCACTGCAAACTGGTGGCTGCTTCCATCCCTCTGGCACCCTGAACTATGGGGGTGGGCAGGGACTCAGTGGTTCAAGAATTTTTCAAGTGGGAAAAGGATTCGTGAAATGAAAGCTATTAGGACAGAAGCAGAGAAATGCTGAGCAAGAGAGCTCCAGGTGGAAGCGTGTGTGTTAGGGGTGGAGGGTGGCAAAGATGATCAAAAATGGTTCACGTCTCGGGTAGAATAGTCAGAATTAGCAAACATTACACATATTATAAGAATTACATAATGAAATGAAAAACTCAAAATGTGTTTGGTTCATGTAAAAGTAATATACTATTTGCAATAATACTATACTAATTGCAATAATATACTGCTTAATTACCATACATTCACCATCATTTAATATTAGAATAAAATGTTAATTTTACTTGATTATACTTGTGAATGAAACTACTTGTATAAACATGTAAATGAATGCAAATACAAATTAGACAATTACCTAATGATTATACAAGAATGTATTTTATATATATATATATATATATATATACACACACACACACACTGAGTGTTCAGATTATTATGATCTCTGAATGCATAATAATCTGGCCACTCATTATATATATATATATATATATATATATATATATATATATATATATATATATTAGAGGCCCAGTGCATAAATTCATGCATGGGTGGGGTCTGGCAAGCCTGGCCAGGGGGAGGGGACATGGGAGGTTGGCCGGACTGCCTGCAGGTCAAACTCCTGGTCGAGGGGATAATTTGCATATTATCCTTTTATTATATAGGATATACACTGAGTGGCCAGATTATTATGTGTTCAGAAATCATAATAATCTGGCCACTCGGTATATATATATGTATGTATATATATATATATATATATATATACATATATATATATATATATATATACACACATACACACCAGTATATTATTTTTACAAACATTTGTTGGGGGCATTTCCAT
Source organism: Cnephaeus nilssonii (assembly GCF_951640355.1). Lineage (NCBI taxonomy): Eukaryota > Metazoa > Chordata > Mammalia > Chiroptera > Vespertilionidae > Cnephaeus > Cnephaeus nilssonii. The sequence continues at coordinate 86,575,844 of NC_137082.1, forward strand.
GCACCAACAGTGAATAGTGTATCTGAATTAGGAAGGTAGCAATGTAGCTAAAGAGCAAAAATTAAATTTCATAGATGTTTCAAAACTTAGAGAAACTATCAGCTATTAGAGAGAGTGAAGGAAAAGGAGGTAATAATTGTAGATTGTCGTTGGTCCCAAAGTATCTATTCTTTGAGACTGAGTATGTGGGCTTAATTCTCCACACAAGAATACATGTGGAAGTTAATTGTGAGCTGGAAGACATTCCTAAGAATTCTCTCTACTTAGAAAAATATGCATACACTCCAATCAAGATAATAGAGGTTTGTAACTAGGGACCTAGTTTCTAAAAAAAATTGTCAGTTGCTGGATTTTATCTTCATTATATTGAGAGGATAGAATCTCAACCAAAATTAGTGGATATTGTGCCTTTAAAAAAAATCCCCTATTCTGCAATCATGAAGATATTCTTGGATAGCAACTCTTTCACTAATTAATTAGACTAAATCTTTTGAGACTATATGTATCTTCTTAATGATTTCATGTGGTAAATATTCATAAAATATTCTGTTCTCATCTCATTTTAATGGCATAAAACTTCCAAAGATCTATTTCAATGGCTTTTACTATGTTTCTTCTTATGTGTCCTAAAATCCTTTTAGAATCGACATATCCTTAAAATCTTCTTAACTTCATCCATTGATTCATCGATTCACCCATTCATTGATTTATTCACTCAATTATTGTAGGCTGGGAATTTAAAAGCATAAGTCTCTGTTTGTGGAACCACTGAATTATGTGAGACAGGTATCCTTTTGGCTATTAAAATTAATGGATTCATCTGTGTTCTAGCTAATATTCTTTAAAAAAAAAAAAGGCAGAAATTTGAAGTTTGAAAAACATTCCATTTTAACCCTGCAACTACACCCAAAGCCAGCAGCAGCATCAGTAGTGACCAGCAAGTCGAGTATTTGACTAAGGTAATTTGGTCCAGAGAGAACACTCAAATTATGTCAATATTAAGATGAGGCCCAACTCAAAGTTGAACTAGAAAGCAACAGAAGTTGTTTACAAATAGTTTGTTTCTATAAATACCTTCCTCTCGTGCCATCCTTGATTAAAATGCCAGATTTGTTCATTGGGAAAAAAGTCCCCTTCAGGCACCAGAAACAACATCCTAGATGAGCCAGGGGCATGTCTTTATGCAAACCCATGGTCTTCTATTCCTCAGGCATTCAGCCTTCCTCTCTCTTCTCTAAAGGACCAAAGTTTTGAAGAGGTAAAATCTCTAACTTCTGCAGGTCCTTGCAAACCCCATCAAAGTTGGAGGCATATATGCTCTCTTGTAGGCAACAAGGCAGGAAGAAAGCAGAACAGCAAGGCCTATAGGTATATGGGACCAAAATGTTTACCTTTTCTGGTCAAAATTGGAAACTCAGTAACATAACAATGGAATGAGAAAGAAGAGTCCCATCTGGCCTTCAGAGTTCCTGAAGGTAAACAAACAGCATTGGTGGGCAAGGCTGTACCTGTCTGAACTGGTCTGTTTGTACAAAACTGGCTCATCTTGAAGGGCCGTTTAAAAAACAGATGTAAATTGCAATTTGAGGTTAGGTGTGCAGACTGGGCAACAAACAACTGTTCGCTTTGTCCGACCAAACAAACTGAGCACACAGAGCTGGGTGAATGGGCCTGAGTAAATCTCTCTGACTGGCTCCTCAGGAGGCATGGCAGGCTTCATAGTATATGCATCATTCCTATGAAATTGATGCCCAGAAAACCAGCCTAATTAAATACTTCGTCTCTGCTTCCCAAATCACCGTGATTGAATAGACCTAGTCTATGCCTGAAAACCACGGTCAGTTTGTTTTCTTTCCTGGTACCCAGAGATTAAATTCTCCCCTCGAAGACTGAAGCATTTCCAAGTCTTGTGCAGCTTTGTGGTGCTCTACATCAGCGTTTGGACACAGGGTCCTTAAGTACCATTGTTAAGATCAAACATCAATTCTCAATTGCAAAGCAGAAAAAAAAATGCTGATGTTTCCCATGCAATCCCAGTAGAAAAATGTGCCAGGAAAGCGTCAGGACATTAATTTAATGAAACAGTTGCTTATATTATGTCACTTGCATTAATTAGTGATGTGTTGTTAGTTCTTTTCTCCTCCGAATGGAAGTGAAGCTAAGAAGAAGTATACTATGGTAAGATTTTCAATGTTTCCATCCCAATGTTAAGGGGTACAAAGGACATCTAAATACCTTTATCATACATACTGTACTTCTTAGATCAAAGATCTACTTAGATTTTTTTCTCTTTGCCATTTTTATTAACATTAGAATCAGATAATTAAAATATTCTGAGTAGAAAACATTAATCCTCATGTAAAAGAGATACATGAGCATTGGATTTATTTTGATAAATTTTACAGGCTCCCCTCGTGGGTCTTTGAGCTGTTACTGTGAGCATATCTCTCTCCCTGTTTTTAGGATCCCATTCGGCTTTTGATGAGAGGAAACTCCATCGGAGCCTACTTCTAAACTATACTTGCAAAACACTGGGGAAGCTGGATCTCAATCTAATGATTATAAAAGTTGAAAATGTGTTCCTCCTCACCCTTGTTTCTCATCGTATCTCATTAGATAATCATCTTTATATAAAATAGATAACATGATTATAATGGGCTTTTAAACCTCACTTTAATTTTTCACTCTTTGTGTAAACTAGGTGTATTCATTCCCTTGGGCTGACATAAAAAAAATGAACAAAACACATTCACTTCTGGAGGCTAGAACTCTGAAATCAAGGTGTTGGCAGGGGGAGTTCATTGTGGAGATTTAAGGGACAATTGATTCCATGCCTCCCTCCTGGCTTCCAGTGGTTGCTGCAGTCCTCGGCATTCCTTGGCTTATAAGGAATCTCTGCCTTAAATTGAGAACGAACTGAAAATATGAAATTTCTAGAAGAAAGCGTAGGGTAAAGGCTCTTGACATTGGCCTCGGCAATAATGTGTTGGATATATTGCCAAGAGCCCAGGAAACAAAAACAAAAATAGATCAGAGCATTTACATCAAACTGAAAATCTTCTGCACAGCAAACAGTCAACCAAATAAAAATGCAACCTACAGAATCAAAAAAGGATTTGTAAACCATACATCTGATAAAGGGTCAATATCCAAAATATATAAGCAACTCAAATAAATCAATAGCAAAAAAATAAACAAAGGAACTGGATAGACATTTTTCCAAACATGACCAACAAATGGCCAATAGGTGTATAAAAAGGTGCTCAACATCACTAATCATCAGAGAAATGCACACTAAAACCATAATGCAATATCACCTCACGTCTGTTAGGATGGCTATTAAAAAGAAATTAAGTATTGACAAGGGTGTTGAGAAAAGGAAACCCGCCCGTGCTATTGGTGGAAATGTAAATGAGTGCAGACACTATGGAAAACTGTATGGAGATTTCTTGAAAAATTAAAAATAGAACTACCCATTGATCCAGTGCTTTCACTCTTGGATACAAATCCAAAGGAATTGAAATTATGATCTCAAAGAGTTGTCCACATCTCCCTGTTTATTCCCTCATGAGTCACAATAGCCAAGATATGGCAGCAACCTAATGTCCATGTTACATGCATACAATGAAATACCATTCAGCCTTAAGAAACATGGAAACTCCACTATTTGGGACAACACAGATGAACCTGGGGTATATAATGCCAAGGGAACTAAGCCAGGCACAGAAGGAGATGATACGACCTGATAACACTTAGTGGAGGAATCTAAAACAGTCCAAATCAGAGAAGCTGCCACACTCCAGGTGATTTTCAAAGCTTGCCTTTGGCTCTATTTTCAAGCGCAAACAGACTCCCAAAAACACTTTCTTCAGCGTATTTCAGCTCTTGATGCTCTCCTTTCTGAACCTTTCCCCCCCTGTTCCATGAGTTTCTGATTCCATAGCCCTCTCACCCAACCTCCCAAAAGGACCACAGAGAAAACCACTTTAGAGCTCTCTGCTACGGCTTGGGATAAAACCTCGAGGAACTTCTGGGCACATGGGGTGCTTCCATTTTATGCTATTGTTTAGATATGCATTCCGTGTGTCCTTGTTTATTTTTCTCTTACAGCACTCATTCAGTTTGTTTTATTCTTCTCACAGATTCTGGCAGCAGAAGCATCAGCAAAAACACGACCAAGTTTAAGACTGAAGGTGCCCTCGGCTGTATTTTCCCATGCCCTTGATTTGTCCAATGGTTCCCAGAAGCACCCGACACTCTTCACCAGGAAAAACATGTTATTTTTATTATGCATTTGGTACAACTCGCCAACCCAACAATTCTTCAACACTAACCGAAATCAGGAAGCAATTTTAGTCTAGTTTCCTGTTGTTTCCCCCATTCTAAGTCCGTTTCTCTCTTACCTGTGGCCCCTTTTTCTCCTGTAGATACATTTTCACTCTGTAACTCACATCCACAAAAGATGCTCTGAGCATCCCACCCACCTGGCTGAATGCGCACATATCGCCTCTTCCCTCTAGCCATTATTTTACAAACCACTTATTAAAAGGGCTTGGGTTAGAAAAACCAACTCTCCACGTGGCTATTATGTAACTCACAATGGAGAAGGCACATATTTCAGCTAAGCTATCAGTATGACTTAAAGTAGGCAAATAGATTCCTTTTAAACAACTGGAACTGACTTTACTTTTTGTGTCTCCTTTCTAAACCATCTAATTTCTTTTCTCCCAGCATTGAAACAACACCAGCACTCACATTTACATTTTTTTTACATAACATAATTTGGTAATTAAGAATTGTAGAAACTATTTTTCTGAAGCATGAAATTGATATATAAATACAGATCTGCTACCTGTAACATCCCATTTTAAAGCTTTTATCCAGAAATAATGTCCTAACAGGTACACATTCAATATTTTTGAATGTGTACAATTCAAGATGAATTGTACACATTCAAAAATATTAAACCTATAAAGGAAATTTGGGAAGATTCACTCATCCTGTGTAGTAAGGATAGAAACTCCTTAAATGTATTTTCAAAAACCTTTACTCCTACATTTGCATCTTTAGGCTTTTCAAAAATAATTTCTTATATTAGGGAAAATAAAAGAATATTAAATAATAGAAATCAATGGGCATGCATTCTGAAATCATTAATAAAATGCTTTCTATGTCAATTCACCTAACCTACTTTAGGGTCTAAATCACCATGGGGCTTAAATCAACTGAACATACAGTGTAGGTAGGGCCATCCTATAATTAAGTCGTGAATTTTCTATTCTATTGCCCTTTAGATCTACTATAAATACCAAGTGTCCTCACAGTGCTCATCTTTCCATTCATATGCCCAGAATGCTGAGGGCCAGCAGAAAGTGACCCCGCGCGTGGGAGAAGGGTGCTGGGGCCGCGCAGACAGCGGAGCCCGTCAATACTGGGACCTTAGATGTACACAGCCAAGGCTGGAACTGCCCGGCTTCCAGCTCTGACTACTCTCCCCATCCCACAAGCATAACTGCCTCTCATTACTTACACCTTCATTAAGATTGGACACATGGGTGCGGTTTTGTGCGGTGGTACTGAAAGCACAAAGCAAAAGGCCTGGGCACTCCTGGCTGGAGGTGGGGCGAGAGACACAGACGCTGCGTCCCAAGCCCTGTGCTCCTCAAGAGACTCATTTCCCAACTCTCACGGCACCTGTGCAGCCAGTGCAGCCTTCATTCAGGGCACAGGGGCGTCCCAGAGCTACAGTGGTGACCACGGGTGATAGAGCAGGAGGCAGGAGCTCCTGGGCCAGAGGGGGTGAGCCCTAGAGCTACAGCACTGACCTTGGAAGGCTGAAGAGCAAAGACCAAGAGCACAGCAAGGCGGGGTCACAGAACAGCTTCCCCCCACCCTCTGCAGCCCCTTTTCTCCGTGTGCTGCTTGATGACCTTGACAGGAGCAGGGGAAAGAATTCTTGAATTATAACCTTCCTACTCCACAGTGGAATTAATTTTAATTTTCTTCTATTTTATTGTCATTATACTAGTGATGCGTGTAAATGGTTAAAAAAAAAAAAAAGACAACACGCAATCCAATTCTTTGGTTCATTGGAAAATCACCCTAATTATCTTGTGCATTTCTACATTTTCTCATTCTAAACTGCATCTACAGTCTCACTAGAAACGTCTAATGGTCACTTCAATAGCCCAAGCTTCACCCTGAAATTAAAAGCTCAAAAGTCCCTTTGAAGCAGGGCTGGAAGTCAGACAGTTCACACTGGATGTACATGTATTGAACTGCTCAAATTCTTTTATACAAGATGGAAAATGTCTACTGTTGGAATTTTCTGTCTCCCTCACCCATCCATTCCACACACATCACCCCTTCCTAATGCACAGAATTTCCCCCGAATCTGGTAAAAACCAGGTTAATGCCTAGACCCCCAGCACAAGACCCTCCAAAGCTATTGCCTGTGTCCATTCAAATTAGTCACATTATTACATAAATATTACCCCTCTTTGGAGGATTACATAGGGCAGCATCCAGATTATTAGAGAAAAACATTTGAATGAACAAAGATTGCTTCATACTCTAAAGTTTCCATAACCAAACGTCATTTTCAAATTTGGAGTTTTATCAAAATTTTACATTTGCATATCTACAATTAAATAATTTGTTAGTTTTTAGTAGAACTATCCTTCTTGGGGCAGAGTAAACTGAATGGATAAAAAACACAAGTTTTTGGTGTTCTTTTAAAAATTAATAGCAGCATGCATCCATGTGTGGTAAATGAGCCTTTAGGTTCCCATGGCAACTTGATCACATTAGTAGAAAGACATTTTTTCAACATATAGAAATGCCTGTTCTGTATCAGTTCCACTGAGCTTAGCCTTGCAGTTATTCCCAACCTAAATGTTCACCTTTGCTAGTAAGTTCCAAGATTGCTGTTTATAAAACAACTAGATGCCCAGTGCACGAAATTCGTGCAAGGGGCTCGGCCCTCGCAGCCGCAGCAGCTTGCCTGGGCCCTCACAGCCCCAGCTTTGTCTGGAAGGTCATCCAGAAGGATGTCCAGAATGATGTCTGGAAGGTCGTTCGACTGTCCAGTCTAATTAGCATATTACGCTTTTATTATTATAGATGGCAAATGACATAATGCTCTCCACATTGAATCCTGAGAAATAACAGTCTCCATATGGAAGGATCTTTCTGTCCATAGCATAGTGTTTTGTTCTATGTACCTTGAGAAATTTCATATTCTTTCCCAGTTACCTTCCATCAGCTATACTGGTATGCCTAAAACACCTACATATTGGTGATGGAAATGTCTGGTGCTTCCAATGATTAGACAAAACAGTGTCTTTCTGTGATGACTTTGTCATCCAATCCCTGGTTTTCAAACTCAGGACCTGTTTGATCAAAGTCATCTGGCTCCCTTTTTAAAAATAGAGTCCCAGGTTTCACTCCAAAATGATGAAATTGAAATACCCAAGAGTGAATGCAAGAAGTCTGAATTTTTTTAATTACTCTAACTGATACACATGCATAGCTAGTTTAGAAAATTAATAACCTATTAACTAATAAGTCATGCACAAAACTACCTTGATGATTTTTAATTAACTAGTTGGTTGGCTGATGAGTGTTATGAATTCAGATAAAAGGAGAAAACCAGAGTGTTGACAGGAAAGGCTAGCACATGATTATCATAATGCTTGACTGTCAGAGTGCAACATAGACATTTCTTACTCTGTTCTATTTCATGTTTTTTAAAATGTGTTATTCAGCCCTAGCTGGTTTGGCTCAGTGGATAGAACATCAGCCATGGACTGAAGAGTCCTGGGTTCAATTCCGATCAAGGTCATGTACCTTGGTTGCAGGCTCGATCCCGGGCCCTGGTCAGGGTGTGTGCGGGAGGCAACCAATCAATGTGTCTCTCTCACATCAATGTTTCTCTCTCTGTGTCTCTCCCGCTCCCTTCCCCTCTCTCCAAAAATCAATGGAAAAATATTCTCAGAGAGGACTAACACACACAAAAAGTATTATTCACAAGCCACTTAATTCATTTCATTCCCTATTAATAGATCCTGACCCACAATTTGAGAAACAATGTCTTAAGGAAGTTTTTCAAACATGCATGGCCTGGGCCAGTGTCCCTGAAAGATTCTGCTACAGAATGATTTAGGTGATGCCCTGCCAATGCACATGTTTAAGTTTCTTCAGGTAAATCTGGTGTAATTAAAAGATATACTCCAAACTAGGCTCTGATGAAACCACATGAGATAAATCTTTGGTTTGTGTGAAATATGAGTTAGTGTGAAATCAGAACAAGATAAAATGATTCCATGATCAAGCAGAGATTTCCCTTTTCTAGGGACCAGATTTCATGACTCCACAGAGCTGGGAAGTCTTTTCCCTGAGCAACTGCCAGACGCACAATGACCACTTCTATCCCTTTGAGTATCTCAATTCTATGCTTCCCATATTCAACTTTCTAACTGGATGTGATGTAATCAATTAGGTTTGTGATTTCTAACTAACTTATTTATATCCTTACTTCTTATAATTATAATTAGGTTATCTTGATTGGAGTTTAGGATTGCCCAAATGCTAGACTCAATCATCAGTAAATAATCTCTTTAACTACTTTCACGGTTGATTAACCACATCCGTCCATGAGAGCAAGAGACTATTTCTGTTTTATCTATCACTTAGTTCCCAGTGCTTAGAACTGTGCTTGGCATACAGTGGGCATCAATACATATTTGAATAAATTGTGCCTAGAGATTTCACTAGTTTAATCCCAAGAAGGCAACTTAATTACGCTTATCTCTAAATTCTTAGGGGAGGCCACAGCATGTTCTCACATAGAGACAACAGTAAGCATTTGATTTCATTGACTCTAAATAAGTTGGCACATAGAAAAGGATACTGACATCAATAAGAGAACCAGGTATATAACATGTGCAAATCCCATCTCTTATCTTGTTGTTATATAAGGATATAGACATTGAGACTACATCATGCTTTATGCATGTTTAGAAAAAACTTGAAATAGCATGCATGAAGATTTCCTTTACAGTATACAGGGTGGAGCAAAGGTAGGTTTATAGTTGTTCCTATGAAAAATCTCTATATATAAAAGCCTAAGCAACCAAATGATCGAATGACTGGTCACTATGATGCCCACTGACCACCAGGAGGCAGACACTCAACTCAGGAGCTGCCCCCTGGTGGTCAGTGCACTCCCACAGTGGGAGTGCCACTCAACTGACTGACCTGTCCCAGCGGCCACCAGCCCAGCAGCAGCCACTCACTCCCTCAGTAGTCCTGCAGGTCCAATCTCCGGAGAATGGGCCAGGCATTGATGGACCAGCACCACCAGCATGATCCTCACAGTGTCTCTGGACTCCTGGAAGTTGGCCTCGGGCACCACGGCCACTTCCCCTCCCTAGACGCTCCACAAGGAAGAAACGATATAAAAGTGGCCATCGGTGGCTCCCGACAACTGGCGCAAACATCAGCAGGACGGATCCGGATCCCAGGCCAGCAAGGGATGCCCACTGCCCTCCAGGAGGGCCAATCACATCCCAGCTCCCCCATCTCCACCCCGATGGGCACCAGACGCAGGGCTTACAGCTGGCAAGCACCACTGCAGTGAGAGAGCCCCTCCCAATCAGGGCTAACTGAGTGTGAGCCTGCAGCAGGCGCAGTGGGCCAGAATGAGTGGGAGTGGCAGGCAGAGGTGGCAGGTGGTGTTGGACTGCCAGTTTCGGCCCAATCCCCGCAGGCCACGCCAAGGGACCCCACCCATGCACGAATTCATGCACCAGGCCTCTAGTAATACAATAATTAATAAAGAATGAGAAAAGAATAAACTCTGTTTTGTGTACTCACAACTGTAAACCTACCTTTGCCCCAACCTGTATATAAAGCAAATAAATAAATACTAAACCAAAACAAACAAAAGAAGCAAACAATAATGGGAAAGAAGCAAACTAAATGTTCAATGGTAGAAAATTGGTTAAGTAAATATGGTATGATCTACTCAATAGAATATTATGTAGTTATTAGAATGTATCAAAAATATGAAATAATCCTACATAATAAAATGGTAATATGTAAATTACCATCACTCCGCTATGCCCACGATTGGGCCAGCAGGAGGCGCAGGGGGCGGGATTCAGAGTGGCCGGGGTAGCTGATTGGGCCAGCAGGACGCTGAGCTCACGGCGCCACTGGCGCTGGGAGCTCAGCGTCTGTGCCATGGCTGCGCCGGAGGCTTTTGGAAGGCCTGGTGCACCGGCGGACAGCCGGCCAGCTCCCCCGCGATCAAAAGCCAAAGCGGGGGAGCTGGCCGGCTGTCTGCTCCGGCACAAGGCCTTTCGAAAGCCTCCACCGCGCCGGAGGCTTTCGGAAGGCCTGGTGCATGATTAAATCATGCACTGGGCCTCTAATATCAAATAAAAAGGTAAGACATAAAATTATAAACACACTATTTTTTACAACTATGCTACATAACGCACCTAAGGGGAAAAGACATAAATTAGAAAGTAAACTTAAATATTAACAGTGGTTGTGCTGGATTGGTCGTGTATATTTTCCCTCTCTCTTTTGACTAAAGGTGTTTCCAAATTCTTATTAGAAGACACTTGTTAATTGCCATGCCAGCCTCCATTTCCCATTCCTACCAGGCCCTGGATTTTCCAGCCAGGGCGTGTGGGCTGATTTGACCCACCCCCAGCTCCAGGAATGGGCCACGGTTAACATAAGCCCGCCGCATCTTCCATCCCACCAGCCAGAGTGATAGGTTCAGGAATAAATATAGTCACTCAAAATGATATCCTGAGGGTTAGTCTTGATAACCCCATGCTTGGTACCAATTATATTAGCCTGTGTTTTGTTTTGTTTTCTTGAAAGCAAAACCTAAAGCAGAAATTAAAGTGGTGACATTTTATTTGTAAGGTGAAAGCCTTGGCAGATGAGATAGAAAACTAAAGGGGGAAAGTGAGCATGAGAAGATCAAAGCGATGTGATGTGCTGTACTGCACTGGTCTCAGACGCACAGCAGGTGACGCAGTGGGCCTGTGGGATGGAGACCTCCCTCTCGGGGAATGCTCTGTCTGTGCAGCTCTCACAAGGCAGTAGCTGTTACACAAGGTCAATGCATCCCACCACATTGTCCTGCATCTTTCCTTACCTTAGTCCTCCTTTCCTCCCCTTCCCCTCACTGTCCTAGACGTGCACCTACTAAATAAATAAATAAATAAATAAATAAATAAATAAATAACACAATTGCCCCTAACACAATATTTACCTCAGCTTCTTATCCCAACATGGCTACTACTAAGACAGATTGTTTTTAAATTTACCTGTTTTTCCGCAGCACTGAGGAGTTGACATGGTAATGATAGGGATGACAGTTGAGTTAGAATCAGCATATGGTTTCTATATTTTTATTTCTTCTCTTGGCTGAGATCTTTTGAAATTTGTTGCATGAACAGCAGACCTTTTTAGCCTTTGTTTGTTGATGGTTTATTGTTTCCTGTTTTCTATTGGTACTGGGTATTATAACTATGTTTTAGAAAGAGTTGCCTATGATCTGGCATTACTCCACCCTTTGGACCAGAAATGCCACCTTATACATTTTTAAGCAGGAGATGAAGTAATTAGCTTAAGCTTACATCATATTCCATCCCCCTTACCAGAGTTATTGGTTCAGGAATAAACATACTCATTCAAAATTATATCCTGAGAGATTATTTTTTGGTCAGCACATGGGAGAAGGATACACTAGAGTGTGGGTGATAAAAGAACCCATGTTTCTGTCAGGCTTCCTTTTATCAATTATATAAGGTCACAATGTACTGAGGATATAGTTTTTGTGTTATGGTAAATATGTGTATTATTTTATTGATTTAATTTGCTTATTTTATGATACTCAAAAATTTTCCAACCTTAGTATTAGATCTATAAAGTGTTGTGGGAATTCTTTTATTGATGTTTACTTTCTCCCCATCTCAAGGTAAGTGCAATAGGCAGAACTTTTACTCCTATTAACTACACTCCTTGGTGTTACACTTCTTCATATTATATTATGTGGCAAAGGGGATTTTGTAGATTCGATTACAGTTACTAATCAGTTGACCTTAAAATAGGGAGATTGTCCTGGATTACCCATTTGTCATCACGTAATCCTTTAAGAGCAGAGAGATATTGCAGAGGGGGAAATCAGAGATATGTGAAGCATTAAAAGATCTCAACTTGCTCCTGCTGGCTTAAAGGTAGAGGGGACCATGTGGGAAGCATGGGAAAGAACTGAATTCTGACAACATTCTCTTTGAGATTTGAAGTAGCTTCTTCATCGGAGCCTCTAGTAATGAGCAAAGCTCTACCAATACCTGAACTTTGGCCTCCTGAGACCATAAGCAGAGAAACCCACTGGTCTACTCTGTGCCCGGACTTCTGATCCATGGAAACTGTGAGATAATAAACAGGTGTTTTGAGCTACCATTAAATTTGTAATAATTTGTTATGGTAGCAAGAGAAAACTCAAACAATGAGTGAAAGTTTTATGGTGGTGCTTTAAAATACAAAAGCCAGGAAAGAGACCAATTTCCTTAGTCTTTCTTGTAAAATAATAACCTTCCATTTAATTTAATATAAAATTTGATGAGGAATTTATAATCCTCTCTAATAAAATGGTAATATGCAAATTAACCATCACTCCGCTGCATAAGCCACGCCCACCAGCCAAGCCACGCCTGCCAGCCAATCAGGGCGAGTATGCAAATTAACCCCAATCCAAGATGGCTACAGCCACAAAGAGCAAGGTTTCCCAGGTAACAGAGCAAGCCAAGCTTTCCATAGCCGTTGCAGGCCTAAGCCTCCACTCAAGCTACAAAGTTTCAATTATAGAAGGTAAACAAATTCAAACAAATGGCGGCAGAATGGAGCTTGAGAGAGCAGGCCAGGGTTGCTGGCGGCAACAGAGGAAGCAAAGCTTTCCGCACACCCTGGCTGGGCTCACCCGCTTAAGGCTACAAAGTTTCAATTGTAGAAGGTGAATTAACTGCCACAGAGATGAATGCCACCCCGGAGGGAACAGCAGGCTTGGCTCCACCCCAGGCTACAAAGTTTCAATTGTAGAAGGAAAATAAATTCCAGATACCAGGGCCTCCTCTTGGGTTGCCAGGGGGCGTGGCCGGCCTGCAAACCATCACAGGCCCCTCGCTCAGGCCGCTCCATGCCCCAAGGGAACCCCACCCTGATCCGGGACTCCCTTCAGGGCAAACCAGCTGGCCCCCACCCGTGCACCAGGCCTCTATCCTATCTAATAAAAGAGTAATATACAGATTGGTCATCACTGCAACACACAATATAGCTGCCCCCATGTGGTCAAAGATCCTGCCCCCATGTGGACACAAGATGGCCACCACAAGATGGCCAGCAGGAGAGGGCAGTTGGGAGGCACCCGGCCTGCAAGGGAGGGCAGTTGTGAGGGACCAGGCCTGCAAGGGAGGGCAGTTGAGAGGGAACAGGCTTGCAAGGGAGGGCAGTTAGAGGTGATCAACCCTGCAGGAGAGGGCAGTTAGGGGTGACCAAGCTGGCAGAGGAGGGAAGTTGGGGGCAAACAGGCTGGCAGGGGAGCAGTTAAGCATCAACCAGGCTGGCAGCGGAGTGGTTAGGGGGTGATCAGGCTGGCAGGCAGAAGCGGTTAGGGGCAATCAGGAAGGCAGGCAGGCAAGCAGTTAGGAGCCAGCAGTCCTGGATTGTGAGAGGGATGTCCGACTGCCCGTTTAGGCCCGGTGGGATCGGGCCTAAACGGGCAGTCGGACATCCCTCCAGAAGTCCCAGATTGGAGAGGGTACAGGCTGGGCTGAGGGACAACCCCCCGCCGTGCACGAATTTCGTGCACCGGGCTTCTAGTAAATAATAATTGCTTAGCGGCAGATATTAGAAGAAAGGCACTCAGAGATCAATGCAGCATATCATTCTTATCTCAAGCATCCCCCCTCATCAGATAAAATCAAGCTAGCTTGAAGAGAAGAATGCTATTGCAAATCTTTTTTTCTGCGATATGTTGCATTTATGCAATAGGTCTTGGTAAAGAATGTAACCTTTTTCTTATAGTACATTTGTCATTTGCTTTACATTTCGATTATTTGATTGCACCAAAATTTGCCCATTATCTATCAGGAGAAAATGTGAGTCTCCATTGCAACAGAAAGCATTCACAAATTGCAAACTGACCCATGTTTCAGCCATTTAAAAAACTGGTTTTGAAAACAGCTAACATTACAATTGCAATTGCTATAGAAAAATAAAATTACATCCTTTTCAGTAAGGTTTATAGGTTAGTATTTTCTGTTATTATAAGTGCTATAAAACACATTAGAAACAAATATATCTAATTAATAGTTTTTGTATCTTCTTGAAGACTGAACAACAATCCAATTAAAAGCTGCACAAAAACAGCCCACGAGAGGAATTCTGAATCTTTCAGGGATTCACCAATTATAATTAAGTGCTCTAATTTGTTAAAGACATTTCTCAGTGCTATAATTAACATACAACGCCCAATAGGTTGAGGTGTACAGCATAAGAACCGGACATACAGGTATTGAGAAATGATCACCACAAGTTCAGTTAAAGTCCATCACCTCATGTAGACACAATTTTTTTTCTCTTTGTGATAAGAACTTTTAGGATCTACTCTCTTAACCACCTCCAAATGTACCACCGAGCAGTGTTAACCACAGTCATCCCATTTCACATTACACTCCCAGTATCTAATTTATTAGAGACTTTGTCTAGTTAATAGTCTTGATTGTTGGGCTGAGAGCCTTCAATCATTTTGTTCCATTTCACGTTGTTGTGTGTTGTTGTTGTTTAGTTCAGAAATAAAAAGCTATATTTTTCCATTCTGCCACTTTTTTTCCTAAAAAGGTAAAATTGTATCCCGATTTCTGACTTTCTGTCATTCAATGCTTAATAAATTAAGAGGAATAGTTAATGTTCTAACGATGTCAAACTCTTTAAATGGCATAATTGTAAAACATACATACTTCCGCATTCCACTATTCTCGCCTCCACTCTAGCAGGTTACCTATTTTAGCAGAATTCTAATGAAAATGTAATGGCCTCAAATTGACAGCAGTTAGCACCACATTGAATAATTCCCTTCCTTGTTAATTCATATGATCATTAAAAGAGTGAGCTTCCTTTTATTTGTCAGGAACTTGCCTCTGAAGAGCTGAAAGCACTGTAAAGATGTAAAAGATACTGATTTTCAGCCAGAGGAGAAAATAGGTCTGGTTAACACCATTTTCACCAGCAGAAAACCCAGTTAGTTGAGGATATATAAGAAAATATGGTAAGAACAGACCCAGAAACAAGGAGGCATGGATCAGACTGTTGGACCTCAGAGGGAGGGTAAGGAAGGGTGGGGGTAAAGGAGAGAGATCAACCAAAGGACTTGTGTGCATGCATATGAGCCTAACCAGTGGTTAAGGACAACAGGGGGTTGGGGGCATGCATGGGGAGGGGTGTGGGATGGGAATGGGGGGATGAGGACAAATATGTGATACCTTCATCAATAAAGAAATTTTTTTAAAAAATATATGGGGACAGCATTTACATTATCAGAACATTTCAAACAAATAGCCTGACTTCACCTTACACTGTCAGGTAATTGCAAGAAAATGGGCCCCAACACTAACTTATATTTTCTGGATGGCTCTACAGACTAAATTAACTGGATAATTGCCTATTTCCTGAGTGCCTCACCCTGAAACCATTCCCTCCTGTGGGATCTCAGCCCGCTCACTGCCTTAACCACTCCTTCAGGGCATTGCTTTCTAGTGCCAGTCGCGTCTTACTTCTACTTCATTGTAAATGGGAGTAAAGGGAGAAACGGGGAGGTGATTGTGTTTTGTTTGTTTGTTTGTTTGAGTGGCTAGCATGTTGCAGGCACTTGTAGTGTGTGGGAATTAGATTTGCTGAGTGCTGGCTGATCCCAGAAAGGTAGAAGCAGTAACACCCTGCTCCAAGGTGCGTGGGCAGTGGCTGTTTCCTCCCTGTGGAAAGATGAATCCTGTGTGACCCTGAGTTTTGTCCGAATACCTCCCTGGAAAGTGCAAGTTTTGTGAAGATGCCCACAAAGGGAAGAACATAAACTGCTAATGCAATCTCTTCCTTTATGTTTATGGAATGCTAATAGCTAGCGTTGGTGGAGCACTTACTGTGGGCAGGCACTGTTCGAAAGGACTTTACATGATGCTTTATTTCATTCCCACGACAGCCCCATTTGTTCCCATTTGACAATTGAAGAAACTGAGATGCAGCAGGGGAAGGTAGGACTTTCTAGGTTATCTGACTGGTAGAAGGTGGAGAATTTAACCCTGGTAGCCTGTATCTAAGAGCCCTTATGCCTAACCACTATCCTGGGTCCCAGTGTAAGTCCCTCCGATAGAGTGGCTGTCCTGTAGGGAGATCTGACATGACTGACTTCCATGCACAGTGTCACCAGCAACTGCAGGCCATCTCCTCACCCTTAAACTCCTGAGGTCTCCCCTCCCCCCCCCCCCTTAGTCAGGAACTTGAGACCAAGAGAAGCTATCTGACCATCTGACATGGGCTCCTGCTTTGTACACTTCATGTCACGGGATATTTTCCACCTTCGCCTCATAAAATTGAAGTGTAACCTCTAGTGTACATGCTTTCTTCTTGCCAACACTTACCTCAGTAGAAATGCTACAAGTATCTAATATTATGTGGTTGTCACCCACTCTGATGGCCCAAATGACAGCTGCCTCCTGCTAGTCACACTTCTGTGTTAGCCCCTTCCTTTGTGTGTGGACTGAACTTTGTGAACTTGCTTCTTATGAATAGAATACAGGAGAAGTGCTAGGATACAGCTTCTGAAATTAGATTATAAAAAGACGGTCTTGTCTTGGGCTTGGAGCTCGCTCTCTCTCTCTCTGTCTCTCTCTCTGTCTCTCTCTCTCTCTCTCTCTCTCTCTCTCTCTCTCTCTCTCTCTCTCTCTCTCTCTTTCTCTCTTGGATTACGTTGCTCAGAGGGAAGCCAGCTGCCATGCCCCTGAGGCAGCACTGAGGAGAAGCCCAGATGGTAAGAAACTCGGTGCCAACAGCTGAGCCTTGACATAGCAGCAACTCTGGCCAACACCTTGACTGAAGCCTCATGGGAGACCCGGAACAGAACCCACCTGGCTAAGCTCTTCTGAAATCCTGACCCACAGAAACTCTAAGACAATAAATTGTTATTGCTTTTAGCTTTTAAGTTTTGGAATAACTTAGGTGCACGGCAATAGATAACTAAAATGTGTCATACAGAATTTTTATTATGTATCAGAGACAAGACTAAGCACTTTACACCTCATTTGCTTTCTATAACAACCCCATAAAGTAATTAGTATTATTATTTCCCCTTTTATATGTTAGAAAGCCAAAGTACAAAGAAATAAAATAGTTGGAGTATGATGGGAATACCTGGGGTGTCATCAAAGAATTTCTAAATACAGGGTCTTGCATGGAGTATGCACCAAAGAATGTGCGTTGATTGATTCAATATGATCATGTCCAAACAACTAAAATAAAACAAAACACAATTTCTATTATTTCTATTCAATTGTAAGTCCATTTCCCCCATGAAGACTCCACATGCCTCTTATTGCCGTGTTCACCTGAGGGTTCTGGCTTTCTCTTCTCTTCTGACTAATGCTTCTGGAATCATGCTCCCCATCCCCTACAAGTGATTAAAGCCGGCCAGAGATCCAGTAGTTTCCATCTCTTACTACACCTTTCTGTAGGTCTCAGCGTCACCTCCTGGCCTCCTTGACCTGCTAGTCAGTGCTTGTACTTCACGTTTCTGCATCTTTTATCTTTCCACTATTTGGGACACACAATTCCCCTTATAAGTTAAGTCCTTCCCCAGTTCTGACCTGAAACAGGGTTCTCTGAGGAAGTTCTAACCCCATGTTCTTGAACATATCATCGTGATTAATTGTTGAAGCCCAATTAAACATATGCAAGAGCCTTGTAATTGATCTCTGCTCACATTCCAAGGGCCTCTTTCTGCCTGTTACTTTTAATAATGCCTAAACATGTCTATATCCTCTCCATTCATACATTACTTGTTAATCCTGTGGCCATGTTGTTCATGCCAGTCCACATCTAGAAATGTGAGACCTGTGTTCTGACCTTTTACCTATTGCCAGGGGACCAGCTTGGTGATAAATGACAGCCAACCCAGGTATCTGATAAGACTGCCAATCACTGCTTCCCAATACTGTGCTTTTCCTACAGTTGGACTATGCTTTAACCTGAATCTCCGTTATCTACTACTTGCCTGGGAAATGCTAATGTAAAACCCCTTGGACACTGTTCTGTACTCTACACCTCGAACAATCTTCCAACCCTACCTGGAGCAAGTGTGAAAGGTGGATCATTATTTCTGTGAATGTTATCACTAGTAAAATGGAATATGAAAATGTTCTGCTTATTAAATGCCAGAAACTATGCCAACTGCTTTTTGAGAAAATCTTATTTATTCCTTCTAACAAGGTAGTTTGTATGGGACCCACTTCAGAAATAAGCAAACTCGGGTTTATAAAGCTTAGCAAGTTGCCCAGCATCAAAGCCAATTAGTGGAAGAGACAAATCTCTAATCCAGACTTGTACTTCTGGTTATTACGGAGTACCTGGCATTTCATAAAATCTTTGTAAAACCTGTGTGAAATTCAAACCCGCTAAATGAAGGCACTGGAGAGCAACCAAGACATCCAGACCTTGTACCTAGTTCAAAATAGGCTGTTTGTTCATTTAGAACATAGAATGTTGGTTTTCAAGGTCTGGGGGAAAGGGGTAATGGGGAGATGTTGGTCAAAGAGTACCAAGTTTTGCCCTGGCCCTTATAGCTCACTTGGCTGGAGTATCATCCCACGCACTGATCCTGCCTCTCCTATATTCTTGCTATAACTGGGGAACTGTATGTAGTGAGGGTGCTGATCTTTCGATGAAATGAGAAGCATGAGTTTTCTTCCAGTCTTCCTGGCAAAATGACAGCCATGGTCTCCAAGGGGAGAGTTCACTTCCAAGTGCTCCCAAACCAAATCCGAATATTACTTCAGCTGGAAGAACACCCCCACACAGCGTGGAGCACATCCTGGGATCATGGGCAGCCATGTACAAATACTCATTGATTAAGCCAGTGCATAAGTTGACCTAATGAAAGTCTCTGAAAATACTCTTTTCTTTTGTTTTTTTCATCTTGTATCTGTAATCCTAGGGAATTTTCCGCTCCTCAGCTCCAGTTTGTTCAAGCTGCAAAATTAACTGGGGACCTCACCACTGGGGAAAATGTGCAGTAATCATGCCCGTAATTCCTATAAGGGGAAACAGCAATCGCTGCATTTTACATTCAGTTGGCTTAGTGCACTTTAAATTTGCCTCTATCATTGAAGTCATGCCTGTTTGTAATGCAACTGGGAGGAAGGGAGGTAACAGGAAGGAGAAGTTAACAGGAACACAATATTATTCAACTAAAGTAGGACTCTGTGGAAAAGTACTGCTGATTAGGGGTGGTAGAGTCATTGGGGATGAACTCATCGATTGAACCTAGAAAACAGGGTGCCTGAGCACTAATTTACTCTGATAAAATGTTACTAATAAAATGATGGATCTCGAATCTAATTCCCTAAGCAGGGCACATCCTAGGGAAACCTTCAGTCAGTAAAATTGCAGACCCCCCTACTGTCTCATGATGTCCTTGGAATCCGAGGCCCCACTGAAGCAAAGCCTATAATGGGATTATCACAGCTTGCTGCCTCTGAATTTCCCATTTACGCCTCCTTCGTCAGTGTCTTATCCACATACTAATTACCTGCGCTCTCCATTTGATTTAATAATAATTCCAAACAAAGGGGCCAAGGCTAAAAGAAGCAAGTGGGGGTGCGGAGAAGAGAAGGGGATTGAAGGATGTAGGTTTCTGTGTGTGATAACAATTAAGGACTTAATCAAACTAGACTCCATGCCCAGAAAAACAGCAAAGGGAAGCCAACTGTTCAGACAGGCAACTAAATGCATTTCTAAAATGACTGCTCATGAATTCAGACAAAATTGGGCCTTTCTGTCTATTACTGTAAATTTTCATAGGAGCTGCAGACCACCCCAAGAGAAATGGCCAACAGTTCTTTTTGCCCAGGGGCCCACGTTTTCTCCCTGCAGGCTCATTGAGCCTGGGCCAAACCTGGGCTGGGAATGTTGCCTGCTGCTCTGCCTAGAACCAGCTGAGTTTAAATCATTGTGAACACTCGTCTGCACCCTCCTCAGCAAATCTCTACCACAGGTGCCTATTCAGTCTAGGTTGCTAGTACCTAGTTTTCATTTAATAACCCCCTGGGCTAAAAGCCAGACTTGGGTGAGGCCTGCGTAATTGCCTTGCATCCTATTCTTGCCGGCTATTCTTCCCAGAGACAGGGCACCTTCCCGGTTTCTATTACATCTGAGCAGGCTCTGTGCCACAATAGCTCCCGCATGACCCTGGGCTTAGGTATATACATTTTCCACTTCCTATCAAGGAATTTCTCCACGTTCCTCCTTTCACTACAAGTTCAAAACTCCATTCTTGAATGTTCCCCAGGTTTTAGGTCTTTTCTCTCATTTACAGATTTGTCCTCACTGCAAAGTCCTTTCTAATATTGAGTTGGTTGGCCTTTTAGATTGTCATCTTCACTTTCTTTCAGGATATTGTCGCATATTTAGTGACCTCCTCTGCCTCACGGAGGCTTATGGACATGGCTTGCCCTTCTCTGTGCAAATTCCTGAGGATTTCCATGTTTGACCCAAGCCTCCCGATATTGTCCTAGATGAGATATCTAGCCCATTTATCTTAATTTTTTAATCTCATCTACCAATTTCCACATTTGTCTCTTCAAACTCCCCCTGCTTCTAGTCTCTTCTATAGGCAATTCATTTGTATACCTCCTCCATATATGCCATTTCCAAAGATCATGTTCTGCTTCAAAATCTAATTGCCCTGAGAATAAAATCTAAACTTTCTGAACTGATAATTAAGGTCTTGCATAACCACTCTCCCATTTATATTCCCAACCTCATTTCCCACTGAAACATATAATCTTTCTGCTCACTCCCACCTAGACATACCTTAAAGCAGCCTATTTTTGTTCATATATTCTTTTCCTCTGTGAAACACTGGTCCCTCTTGTTGTCTGCCTACCCCATTCCCCTTCCCTTTGAACTGTAACTTCTAGAATAAGTTTTTTTCTTATTTATAAAATCTTCCCAGATCACAGTGGCCTTCCCTTTTCAGACCTCACAGTAATCACTGCCTTCTTTGAATATTAAACACATAATGCCTTGCCATATCTCTTTGTAGTACTGCCTGCGTGCTAGATAACCTTCCAGATAAAAATATTATCTGCTTTAGTGATCTGGGAATTTTAGGTAAATAAATCTTTTCATTCAGATAATCTGAATAATAACTTCAAGTCACCTCTGAAGTCAACTGACATAGGCATACCATCTAAGCTTTAGTTGACAGTTCAACTTATCACACATTAGTCATCAGGTAAGTATCACCTACGCAGATTCATTTATGTAACATAATATAGACATAATCACTCTGCATTCATCTCTGGATAATTATCTCCTATTTGTAACCTCTTTAAAATATTAGATGTTAATTTCTATTCGCAAGATGTACAGTAGGAGACAATATCTTTGTAATTAAATAGATAATAAGTACTCTTATCTCAGAATGTGTGGCTTTAACTTCTGTCATATCTCTTCGTATCTTCAATATCACTTTCTACTTATGTAATCACCTTTTATAACCAAAAAACAATTATTTATAATCAAAATGTAAACTTCACAATATAACACTTATTTCTAATATAACTACAATGATACATTCCAAAAGTCAAAGTTATGTTCCCAGTAACAATTATAATTTCTCTCTAGCAAGGTCAGTGGTGGGACTAAGGTTCCTTAGGATTCTCTAGAGAAGGACTAAGAGAGAATAAGTCTAATATGAGGTCCAATGACTCCTTGGGGGTTCAGCTTAACTTAATCATGAAGACAAGAGAATTAATAAAATCTAATTAATTAAGGAAAATTGACTTTTATCACTAACAGTATGGCTCAATTTCTTGGGATAACAAATGCATTTAATCCATGAAGACATGCTCACCAAGTGCACCATCTCTCACAAAATGTTCGAAATCATAACTTATCCAAAGGCCCAAATAAAGACTATTTCCCCTAGTTGCCATGATCACATTTGCACTCATAACGTAACATTTCAGCATCTAAATCATCTCTGATATTTATAGCCAATAGAATGCTTTACACGTTGCTTTCTCAGTAGGAATTTAACTATATATTTTTATGATCTGTCTGATTTCCCTTCCAAATCCATCTAACTGTGGTAAGTAAACCTATTAAGATCCATTGCTATACAGGGTGGGGCAAAAATAGGTTTAGAGTTGTATGTGCAACAGAGTTTATTCTTATATTTTTATTAGTTATTGTATGATTTTCCATACAAACAAATGTATATCTACTTTTGCTCTACCCTGTATTCATCCCACACCAATCTCTGGAATTAACCCTCCATTTAGTATTAAAAAAATTTAAAGACTTTGGAAATTTTCCACTTCAGCATCAGGAGAAAGTCCTGATGATATGGATGAACTCAACTTTCCATTTGGTCATGTCCTTGTCTTGCTTTTCAAGAATCTTGTGGACTAGCCCTTGACTGCTAGTCCCTGGCATCTTCTCCCCAGACGTTCCTAATTCTTTCTTTGGTCCACTTGGAACTGAACAAAGTGGCTATTATTTAGACTTCTACCACTCACTTCTCTACATTCACTATAGTATTTAGTAATATTAGGTATTGTAACATATATGTATACACACACACACACACACACACACACACAGTGTGTCCCAAAAACATGTATACACACTTTGAATAATTATAAAGGCAGTGTATATTAAAATACATTTAATTTTCAAAATGTAATAGAATCTACAGGCATAGTGTGGATACATTTTTGGGTTACTTCATATATATATTAATATGTGCACATATTTATATATATCAATTAAATCATTACATAATTTTCTCACCTATGTAAATCCAAAATAGTTTCCACCCAAAAATAGCTTGATGTAAACCTATCTTTAGAAACTTCCCTTTTTTCAGATTCTACCTAACTCTGTTGGTTATCTTAAATGTCCAACCTTGCTTGTCCCTCCATGGTCTGGTCTATCCTACCCTTCACCAACCTTCTTATTTGAATCTATTTTTGTTGAGTTATATATTTCATAGTTTGAAGAAGAAACTTGCTAAGAATCATGGGAAAAATCGTGCCTAAGAAAGCATAAAGAAATGAAGTGTGTAATGTGCATACTGGTGAGTTTAATTTTATTAATGCCACAAAAACATAGGTAAAGAAGGAGAATCCAAGTGTAAACTTTTCAGTTCTACACTTCTCATAGCAAACATGTAGGAAAGAAAAATTGAAATAAAGGTCGACAGCAAAATAAAGGCAAGTCAATAAGTTATTGAATTATCTAAATTGTGAAGATGAAGACAAAAGAAGACTGTAAGTGGGCACTTTCAATGATATGCAAATTAAATGAAATTTAGAATATGTGAGTATACAGTAATTTAAAGTGTTTCATAATGTGTATGATTAGTAATTTGTGGTCTATTAAAATCTAGAATAAAAGCATAATTACATTTGTTATCTATTTGTATTCAGTTATAAACACATGACGTGTGTGTGTGTGTGTGTGTGTGTGTGTGTGTGTGTGTGTGTGTATGGAAAAGAGAGGGAGGGAGGGAGGGAGGGAGGGAGGGAGAGAGAGAGAGAGAGAGAGAGAGAATTACTTCTTTAGGAACATATATAAACATGCAGGATATGTGAAAAGAAGGAAGTTTTCACTTAGATGAAGAGCCAACCCCAAAGTCAAAGTAGAATCGTAAATATTATGTATTACATATTAACTCATCCAGTAGATTTTTATGGAATAAAAATAATAAGGCGCAATCAGGGTGAGGCAGGTTTAATTCTCAGCATACACCACGTTTCACACTTTCATTTCAAATAACTGCAAAGAAGGTATAATAAGCATGAAAAACTGAAAACACAAATTCCATGAGCAAATCTGCAATATTCGTGTAGCAGATAAAGACATCAAAAGAGTGAAATAGGAAAGAGAAAAACAGCAAGCCCTCTACTCCCCAGGTTGATGGGAGTGATTCCCTGAAGAGGATTCCAAGAGAACCAACACAACAGGGAGAACTGCAGGGGCCTCAGAAAATACTCCTCAGAGAGGAGCGGGGGAGACACAGGAAGTGGAGGTAACGCAGAAAATCCCTTCCCCTAAAGGACAAAACTTACCATCATCATCCTCAGCAACAGTAAAGGCTTCCTCCCAGGTGACTAGTCACCACGGTCCCCATTCTTACCCATTATTTATACCAGTCAAGCATTTTTAACTCCGTTTTACTAAGCATTTAACTAACATAAAATTATTATACCAAACATTGAGTGAGCAAAGCACAAAGAGCCCCTGAAAACACTGGTGTCGTCCCAATCTGAAAAGCAATACCCTCCACCTGCCCCATCTTTGATGCTTTGTCCCTTTCTTTGGCTGGAATGTAAGTATTTTGGAAGCACAATTTTCCCTGCTCAGAGAATGCTTTTCTGGATTTGCTGTTTACAGTAACTTTTATATTCAACAAAATCTGTGTGGAATACATCACCAAGCTACTAAGACAAGCTTGCCTTACCTAGATGAGCCCTCACACACGACACAAACAGCCGGGAAACCTCAGAACCACGGGATTAGCTACCTCTGTCCACAACTCCCGGTGACCCCTGTATCTTGGCACTTTCTGTCTCCAGTCAGCCATGATCACAAAAAACCCACAGCCTGCTTAACTTGTTATATACTCCAGACCCTTGGCTCCTATGTCACTGATATCTCTCTAACTTGGGTGCAAGAACTTAAGTCAGTTCCCTCTTACATCAATTTCCTTCTATAGCTTTTTTCTCTCTTCCCCCAAATGGTTTACAATTCCCATCAACTTCTCCAATTCGCTTCCAAGAATATAAAAGAACTATTGCTCAGATCCAAGCCCATGACCTGAAAACCTAGAAGCTAGTACTGAAAGGTTCAAGTAGCACATTTAAAATAATCTAGTAAGAGCGCTTCTTTGAGCAAATTCCAATTAAGCTAAAATACAGTGTGTTTACTTGCATATTGTGCATGTAGTATATTCACAAGTGATGAGCAAGATTAATCAAAGAGGTAATGCTAAAACATTTCTTATTATTCAAGTGTTCACAAGTAAATGGCATTCTTATTCATTAAAATTCAAATTCAGATAAATAGCATCCTCCCCTTATAGCTGAACCCTCAGCAGGCAGGTCAGAAAACAGGCTGCCGGAATTCTAAAGCTTTCCTCCATTTAAAGCGGCAAAGGAAAGTAATTAGGTTGAAGAGGAGCAAAGTCTTCAAAACAAGAATGAATCGTTATGGTAAATAACAAAATATCAATATTTTCAGAAAATTGAGACTTCACAAATAATAAACAGTGCTGTTCTCTCCCTGAACTCTGGGCCAGCTATTGTAAATATTAAAATTAAACAATTCATCACGGGAGACATCCTTTATTTTAGCTACTTTCACCTAAATAGTAAATAGAAATTACATTTCTTGGATAAAGCTAGAGAAGGAGAAACATTTATTTTTCTTGATGAATTTGGCCCAGGATAAGAATATTTACTATAACATATAGCTTGGCATCCTGAAAGACCAAAAGATGTTACAAATATAATTATCTCGGTATCAGCACCACATGGTAATATTGTCAGGCGGAGAGGGGGGCAAAAAAAATCCCATAAGATGGCAAATGCAAACAGGTGATCTTGCCAATAAAAAAGATGGATCTGTGTACATCTTTGGAACGGCCAACTTTTTTAACTGCTTCTAATTTTTTTGTGATTTTATATTTATTCATCTATCATCTTTTATCTGACCATGCAGATGGAGTTGATTTTCCTCCAATCATCTTGGCCAAGTGTTGGCCATTAGTACATCTGACTGATTTTAAAAGTCACATCACTATAATATTTGCCAATAAAAAGTGGGGGAAATAGCATGACATGTAGAGCAAGAAAGAGCTACCAGTGGTGTGTAAATATTTCCTGGGCTTTGTATTTTTGCTTCTAACCCGGCACGCTGCTGTTTGGGTGGATTGAGCTGGCAATGCGGATTCAAAGTGGTAGAACAGTCCATCTGTCGTTGAGAGAGCTGTCAACGCGTCTACGGGGAAGCTCGGTGGCCATCGTCCTCTACACATTTTCCCAGTAAACCCACGTTCAGTGTTAACAGTTTTTAAGTCCTAGAATCATGAGGAGGGTTTTGTTATTGTTTATATTAATCCTACAGGTCACCATATGGTGATCCAAGGTTCGGAAACACAGACATGTGTACAAACTAAGACAAATTGCCCCTCTCTCCTCGGTGACAGGCAGACTGAGAAGAAATCTGAGAGGGTTGTCACCTCGGTGGAGGCACACGGAGCCTGGTGCCAGGCTCGGACAGCTGTGAAGTGAGCTGCTCCCCGCAGGGAGGGAGACGCGTCAGCCCTGCGGAGGGTGCACCGCCCAACAGCAGGAGAGGGATCCTGGCACCCACACAGGGACAGCTGTGCTCCTGGCTCTCTGGCTCGAAAGAAAAGGGAAGGAATTTACAGAGGAACAATGTAAACAGCAGAAGGGAGATTTCCATCTAAATGTTATTTATGAGGTCGGCGCCGATCAAATGAAAAATATATAGCTAACACAAAAAGACAGAGTGAGTTAAGTAAAATAGTACTAACATGCGTATGTGTTTTGATTATAATAAAGGGCGCTTTGCTGCTTCAAACTTTGATTTGTCTTCATTTCATAACTTTCTCTCCCGGTCAAGGAAAAAGTGGTCCCAATGATGATGAAGAACCCAGATTCCAAGAGCTTTCCTTCCAAGCCGCCCCCCTGGACCTGCAGGGGGGCTCCTCCCTGCCGCTCCTGCTCTCTGCAGTTCCCAGAGGAGCAGCACTAACAGCCCCTGGGAAAGGACCACGCTCCCCCCCAGGGAGTGATGGCTGAATTCTTTTCCACACTCAGAATCGCTCAATCGTAGGTAATACGTTGTGCTCTAGGTATCAGATATGATGATACTAGCAAGGCAAGAAATACACACGGAATTCACATTTTTCCAAAATGGATGAGTGGGCTTCCTTGCTCCATCTCAGTGAATAATAATACCTCCACTTGGTTGCACAAGTCTGAAACTTGTCCATCGTCCAGTATTCCACCCTCCTCCTTTACCGGTGAATCTAATCAGTTATAAATTTCTGTAGATGGCACCTCCTCACAATTATTCTCAGAACTCCCTAGTCCAGCATGGTTGTCTTGCTTCAGCCCTCCATATTTTCTCCACGTAGCATTTTAAGTAGCATCTTTGACAGACAGCTATTTCATATTTTTCCTCTTTTTGCAAGCTTCCAGTGATCTTCACTCTGTATCATACATTTTCCCCCTCTCCATTGGGTTTTTCCACTCAGCATGCAAATTACTCCAAAACATCGTAGCTTCAACTGGTAATTAGTTCCTGATTCTGCAACCTGGGCTGGGCTCAATGGGGGTGATTCTTCCACAGGCATTACCTGGAGTCCCTTATGCACCCGCAGTCATTTAGGGGCTTGACTGGAACTGGAAATCCGTGATGATTTCACTCAGAGGTCTGACCTCCCAGCTGGAAGGCTGGAACAACTGGAGCCTAGCTGGCATCACTCTTCTCTTCTACTACTTTCTTCTCCTCCTTCTCCGCCTCTTCCTCCTCTTCCTCCTCCTCCGTCTTCTTCTTCTCTCTGCCTCTCTTTCAATCTCTCTCTCTCTCTCTCTCTCTCTCTCTCTCTCTCAACACTGAAAATTATTCTAAATATTTACTAAAATTATAATATAAATATACTGGAAATATAGCAGCCAGGTACACGAATATACATGTGTAGACTAGAGAGTGAAAAGATCAAAGAAAGTTACATTTTCATCTTACACAGTAGGTATGCTTGTTATTCATAAACTAGAGGCCCGGTGCACAAATTCATACATGAGTGGGGTCCCTGGACCTGGCCAGCCATCAGGGCTGAACAAGGCCATCTCGCCCAGTCCCAGGGGGAGGTACTGCAGGAGGTTGGCTGGCCATGGGAGGTTGGCTGTGGGAGTGCACTGACCACCAGGGGGCAGCTCCTGTGTTGAGCATCTGCCCCCTGGTAGTCAGTGTGCATCATAGCCACCAGTCGACCAGTTGTTTGGTCAACTGGTCATAACCGTCACTTAGGCATAAAAATATATATATATATATATATATATATATATATATATATATATATATGGATTCAAAGATACACATCAAATCAACTGAAGGATTGAAAGTCATTGCCATTGGAAGTGGGAACTTGTAGGGGCAGGAAAATTGTTTTCATATTAAGCCTTAAAGAACTACATGATTATTTAAATGTATAATTTTGAATTAAAGAAATAGTTATCTTTGGAAATTCATATTATGTATGTATTCCACCTTTCTTTCCAGTTTTTACTACTTTTCTCTGTTTTGTTTTTGTTGTGGTTGTTGTTGTTGTTGTTTTACTTTCTTTCTTGATATTTCTGCTAGTGTGACAAATGAGGCTTTGAAATATCTCAATCCATTCCTTTGTGGCCATTCAATTCCTGAACATTTTCATTCAGTTTGCCAACTTCTCTTCTCTATATATATTGATTCCTGAACAACCAGTGTTCAAATGATGTACAAGGATTCCAAGAATAAAGGAATGTGAAGTGACTGATTGTATTTAAGTAGAAAAGCTGGCTGGTAAGGCAACAAGTGCACCAATAAAACTATATACTTTGGCAACTGCTGCAGACCTCAAGATCAAGCAAATGTACCACCCTGCCTTTGATCTACCTCCCAGGTAATGAATGGTCAGAGAGTAATATCTTGGGGGAAATTACTGGCAAAAGTACATAAATTCCATATGACATGCGCCAAATTGTTTTATTAAGCTGATTGATAGCAAGATGGTTCCTTCCATTTGTTGATATGGGGATCAGATTTCTCACACCCATGAATATAATTTAATTTCTCAAACCTAAATGAAAGACTGCAAATGTAAGAAGGTGGTCCAGAACCCAGGAGAAATTTGTCTTTTTCCTACTTATTGTCAATGCTGTTCCATTCTAAAGCAATGAGGTTTTGATTCTTGTGTTTGGATGGCATTTCTGATTAGGGAATCACTCACATTTTGATTTTTCTTGCCTTTTGTGACAACCAATAGAAAGTGCTTTTATAAGTTACAGTTGTGACCTTTTTAGGATTCTGTTATTTGATTAGAAAGCATCCGAGGTCTTCTGTCTGGCAGTGTTTATTGCCTGTAACAAAGCAATCAGAAATGCAGCCAAAGAGTGATTTGTAAGGGGTTATAGATTTATTCACAACGAGTATTTATTGTTACTGGTGCAATTCCACATTGAAAATTAAATACACCAGAGATCTGTTCATCTTCCTCTCTTGAGACCCATGACACTTGACTATACTGTAGGTGAAAACAATTTATAAAGATGGCCTTTGGCTATCTAAGAGATTCAAAACCCTTGAATGAGATCCAAGTGAAGCCTTGCTTATGAAGCTCTCTCTAGGAGAGGTGTGATATGGCGTGATGTGAATGTTGCTCTATACAGGGTGGGGCAAAAGTAGATTTATAGTTGTGAGTACAGGAAACAAAGTTTATTCTTTTTTTAATATATTTTTATAGATTTCAGAGAGAGGAAGGGAGAGGGAGAGAGAGCAAGAAACATCAATGATGAGAGAGAATCATTGATTGGCTACCGCTTGCACACCCCCTGCTAGGAATCAAGCCTGCAACCCAGCCATGTGCCCTTGATGGGAATCGAACCCGGGACTCTTCAGTCTGCAGGCCAATGCTCTATCCACTGAGCCAAACCAGCTAGGGCCAGAGTTTATTTTTATATTAATATTTATTGTGTAATTTTGCATGTAAACCTATTTTCGCTCCACCCTGTATAACTACTTTATCCTCTTAAACCATGTTGTCTGTAATGCCTGGGAGAAACCTCATAACTTTCTAGGTGTTTAATTTCATAGTAATACCAAATTACTATATTTTCAATGCGTTGACATAATGGTGCAAAACCTTTGCGGCCTGAACATGTATCAAAACTGTGGCACCAAACTTCTCTAGTTTTGTTTTGTTTTAATAACAGCTTTATTGAGATGTAATTCACATACAGTACAATTAACTCATTTAAAGTATCCAATATCTAGTGTGTTTTGCAACACCACCAACCAATCTCAGGTCTCCAGACAACAAATGAGTATCCAACAATTCAATTCTGACAGTACCTCTCTGGAGGTAGCACCAGATCCCACACTTTAAAGGGCTGAGTCTCATAAGACTGCTCCCCAACTTCAGGTGCCAATGCAAGTCTAAGTTATCACTACTTCTGACTACCCATCTATCAATCAAAGGTTCCCACAATTCTCTCCTTGGGTTTGATAATTTGCTATATTGGTTCACAAAACTCTGGAAAACATTTGGTTATGTCATTGGTCTATAATAAAGGATATTATCAAGGATACACATGAACCGTCCGTCAGATGAAGAGGTATGTAGGGCAAAGTCAAGAAAGTTCCTAAGTGCAGTGGGTAACACTGGAAGTTCCAACACTCTAATTACTTGGTCTTTCTGGTGACCAATCCCATCTCGAGGCTATCCAGAACCATCCCTCCTCCCCCCACAAGACACCTAAACTCGGATGTGATGAAAAGGGGCTTCTTATGAATGCCACTTCTATTATTTAGGGAATTCCAAGAGTTTTAGGAGTTATGTGCCAGGCACTAGGGACAAAGACCAAATATATTTCTTGTTATACCACAAATGCATGGGCTTTAATATATTCACAAATATATGCAATCTTTACCACAGTCAGTATGAGAAAATTTCATCACTTCTAAAAGAAACCCCATAGCCTTTAGGGCCCTGCCTAAGTACTCCCATCCATCCCAACCTTACACAACCACTAATTTACTTTCTGCCTCTATAGAATCTCCTTTCTGGCCATTTCATATAAATGGAATCATATAATATGTGTTTTTTGTGATTGGTTTCTTTCACTTAGTGCAATATTTTTAAGTTTCATACATGTTTTAGCATGTATCAATATTTAATTCCTTTTTGTGGACATATAATATTTCATTGCATGGATATACAACATTGTATTTATGCATTCACCCGTTCATGGGCATTGGGGTTCTTCTCACCTTTGGGCTATTATGAGCAATGTTACCATAAACATGTGAGTAGAACTGTCCTTGTAGACATGCTTTCATCTCGCTTAGGTAGTATATTCTAAGTGATTTGCTGAGTCATATTGCAATTCTACATTCAACCATTTGAAGAACTTCCAGACTGTTTTTCCAAAGTAGCTATAGCATTTTATATTTCCACCGTTTCCCTAGATGTTTTCATAAATTATTGCCTCACTGCCTATGTACCTCTGCTCAGAATCCTTAAGGAGATTTTCTCTGACTGCCCTATCTAATGAGTACCTTCCTGCTCTTATCAGTTTCTTTATCCTGCTTTCTAAGTTTTCATAGCCCTTGTCACCACTTGACTTATTATGTATTTCTTTTTTTAATATTTTTTATTGATTTCAGAGAGGGAGAAAGAGATAGAAACATCAATGATGAGAGAGGATCATTGATTGGCTGCCTCCTGCATGCCCCTTACTGGGAATTGAGCCAGCAATCCAGGCATGTGTCCTTGGCGGAATCAAACCTGGGACCCTTCAGTCCACAGGGCTATTATGTATTTAAATAGTGGTTTGGTTTATGTCTTCCATCATAGAGTGTTATCTAGATGAGAGCAGGAATATTTTCTGAGGTGTTTTTTTTATTCTACTACTATATTTCCAAAACCTACACAACTATCTGGCATAAAGTAAGGAATAAATACTTATTAAATCAACAAGCTAATGAATCAATTGCAAATGTAGATTGACTTCCTCTACCTTTGCTTTTCATCTAGCAGAATGTAGAAATAGGCTTTCCAATAGCAATCGTCAAACAAGCACTTCTTAAGGGGGTGGGAGATGTAACTCATTACAGTGGACTTGGCTAGAAGTCATTGAGAAGCAGGATTATTCCTTAAGGAAACGGAAGAACTAAATGGGGGCATGAAGTTTGGATATTTCAGTTTGAGGGTCATGATTTCCTGGTGTTTGCTTTTAGGTTGGGCTCTTACAGGTCACCCGGAAAAGAAACTAAAGTGTAGCAGCAGTGAGTTTAACTCAAACAAAGATGTGATGAAAATCTTTCCCCAGTGAGGGCTGCTGACCCTGGAATGCAATCACAGTAAAATGGTGGAAGGTGCTTCAAAATAACATCATGAGGCAGTGGGAAGAGTTCCAGAATTGAATTTGTCTAGGCGCTCCTGCCAACTGGCTGTGTAAGTTTGAACAAAGTATTTCGTTTCCAGCAAGTCTTCACTTTTCCAATGAGAGTGTTAGTTTTAGCCCCTGTGGTTTCTTTATATCTTTTCTCTGAAAACACCGGAATATAGCCTTAGCTAATAGCAATAATATTGAATGTGATCCTCTGTGATTAAGGACGTTAGTGATTGGGAATCGATGACTTGTGATATAAAACAACACAGATAACCAATCAGTTAAATTGAGATAGACATTAATTTATTGCTATTGGTAGTAGCACTAAGAGAGTGGGTGATGGGACATGTCATGGAGGGGTAGTCATTTAGGTTTTCTCCTTAGCTCTTCACTGCTCATTGTCAGTGTAGATACAGACCATGTAAAGCCAGTTCCACTTAATCCATTGGGTTTAGAACAATCCGGTCTGATGTACAGAGAACAGGTCCCTCCATTAAATGTCAATTAATATAGTTTCTTCCAGTTGACCAGAAGAGAGAATCTGAATCAAGCCTTATATAACAGGATATTTAGAAGAAAACAACTTACAACTTGGAATTTCAGGACCTGTTTTATAAAAGGTTTACCTCTTCAAATACAGAAAAATAAATGCTTCCTTAAGGAATTCAGATGCAAAATGAGCCTCTCTCTATTCCAAACATTTTGGTTTTGCAAACTGGTATTTTGGTATACACACTGCCATCACCACAGACCAAAAACTCAACTAATTTCAAGCAAGACTGGCCTTCCTTGCAAATGAACACTATTCAACCACTAAAGACCCAGTGCACTTGGTGGGGGGGATGTCCCTCAGCCCAGCCTGCGCCCTCTCATAGTCCAGGAGCCCTCGGGGGATGTCTGACTGATGACTTAGGCCCGCTCCCCGTGGACTGGCAACTGGACATCCTTAGCGCTGTCATGGAGGCGGGAGAGGCTCCCACCACCACTGCTGTGCTCGCCAGTCATGAGCCTGGCTTCTGGTTGAGCGGCGCTCCCCCTGTGGGAGCGCACTGACCACCAGGGGGTCAATGCGCGTCATAGCAACTGGTCGTTCCACCGTTCAGTCGATTTGCATATTATCCTTTAATTATATAGGATTACCTTCCTTGCAAATATCTGTGCCAAGAAAATGTCTTTCCTGAAAGCTTTTTCTTTTCATTAATAACTATTTCTCATGACACACAAAAATCAGTGGCTCTCACTTGGTACCTGATGTGTCACAGTGACAAAAAAGGGATGGCCACAAATGCACGCCTTCCACTACCCGCCTGGGCCCTCAAGCACTCGCTCTCCGGGCTCGAGCAGCTTTGAATTCTGTTTAATGCAGTGCCTTGCGCTGCACAAGGTCCCTCAGCAGTTTTTATCTCCCCATCACTCCAGTGAAGCTAAGTTTGTCTTTGTTTTATTGCGTTTTGTTTTTCACTCAGAGGATTCTGATTATAGTTATAACAACAAAACAACTCACACATTTGTATCACCTCCTGAGTCTCCATTTCTCAACATCAAAACAAATGAATATGCTAGTCTCTTAAAAAATGGCCCTGTTTTATAGATAATTGCCTTCATAAAAGCTGGCATGTACATATACCATTAACACTGAATGTGTAAGAGTCTATTGCTTTCAACACCAAAAATCAGATATTCTCTGAGAATTTACTAATAAGTTGTCTTTTAGAAAAAAAACTGATTAAAAATACTGGCTTATCTGCAGTATTTTCAGAGTGCTATTCCAGTAAAATATTCTTGAATTTGTTAATCTAACTAGTGGCCCAGTGCACTGATTCATGTACATTGAAAGGAAATTAATTAGAAGGTAGCAGGCAAGACAGGCGGGACACACCCTGGAGCCAACCTCCCACGGTTCGTCCCTGCTGGTTGCACCTGGGGCAGTGCCGTGGCTCAAAGGGTATCTGCGGAGTGAGTGGGGTCCCTCAGCCTGGCCTGCAGGGATTGGGCCAAAATCAGCTCTCCGACATTCCCTAAGGGGTCCCAAAGTACGAGAGGGCACTCTGCAAAGTTGCTGTCATACAGGGTGTGGAATGCAAACACAAGTGTGCAGTAAATGAGATTCAGGGCTGACAGTGCCCCAACAACAACATAATCCATGGCTGAAGGTGGAATCACGCAGCCCTGTGAGGACTCAGGCTCCCTCCTCTCTGGTTCCGGGGTGCACCACCCAAGAACTGCCGCTGCCAAGTCACCACAGCTTGGCAGCTCCTGCATTGAGCATCTGTCCCCTGGTGCTCAGTGTACATCATACCTACCAGCCAGTCAGACGATCAAATGGTCACTTAGACTTTTATATATATAAATAGCTGTTACATAAATGTACTTAAGCCTTGAAATTGAAGTTATCAGAACTGAAATACAACCTCAAAAAGTAAGAATGAGGACATAAGTTATTATTGTTTCTTACTCTCTTGACCCTCTGACAACAAATTATCTCTGATTCCAATTTGCCTGGATAGATGGGTCAGGAAGTAGCGAGTGGATCAGGAGTTTAAATACAGATCTATCTGTCTCTAAAGCTTGTGTTCCTAACTGTTCCCTACATCGTGGTCATTTTCCCCATGAATCCAGCATTACAGTGCAGTTTGAGAAGACAATAGATGAGTGAGTTATAACACAAGGCAGTCAGTAAAGTTACAGCTAAAGGTGAAATACCTGAAGGCTTGGAGAAATGTGCTTAGTAGTTAAGACTGCCTGAGTTCAGAAACTGCTCTAGCATTTGAATGGCACTGGGCCAGTTATTTAACACCTTTAAGCCTCTATTTTCCCCTTTCTTAACTCGGAAAACTAAAAGAGGCTATCTCATCCTATATAATAAAAGCCTAATATGCTAAGAGTCCAGTCGTCTGGTCAGCTGTTCAACCAATCAAAGCGTAATATGCTAATGATATGCTAAGGATGTTCAACCACTCCCTGGCCTATGATGTACATTAACCAACAGGGGGCAGACAATAAACCGGTCACTATGATGTGCACTGAACACCAAGGGGCAGACACTCCAACTGGTAGGTTAGCATGCTGCTGGGGTCTGGCCTATCAGGACTGAGTGAGATGGGCCAGACATGCCCTGGAGCCCTCCATCAGTCCCTCCCCAGCTGGCCAACCTCCCGTGTCCCTCCCTGGCCCCAATCGTGCACCGGTGGGCCTGGCCTGCGCCTTCTCACAATCTGGGACCCTTGGGGGGATGTCAGAGAGCCGGTTTTGGCCTGATCCCACAGGCTAGGCCGAGGGACCCCACTGGTGCATGAATTCATGCCCCGGGCCTCTAGTCAAATATAACACATGGTCCCATAAATCTGTGGTAAGAACTAACCAAAATCATATCAAATGAAGCTCTTGGAACACAGCAAAATTATAAATATTAGCTATAATTTGGCAAATAAATTAATTTATTTCCTCCCCACTAGACTGAGAGTTCCTGAAGGATAAAGTCTTGTCTAATTTGCTCACAATTTTATCACTAACACCAGGCCCAGTGCCCAGCACAGAGTAAGACCTCGGTAAACACTATCTAAATGAAAGATTCCAGATGGAAGAGGAGGTGCTTTGTGGATTGTTAATTTCAGGAAATAGGGAGGACTTTACATAGAAGATGGAATGGGAGCCAGCCCTTGGGTGATTTAGTGATCTTAAATAAATGGGAAGGAGAGAGAAGTGCATTTCAGGTAAGTGGAATAGAATTTTGAAAGCTAATAAGGTGAGAACAGAAGATTCCTACTTGATGGACATTAAGGTCTCTCTCAACAGGGGAGAGAGATGTAAAAGGAGACTGGAATTGGATTATAGGGCCCTGGGTTCAGGCTAGACATGCAATCCTCTTACCTTCCTACTTTCAGCCTTTGCATCCTCAGAAAGGGCTTATATTATCCCCCTCCTCATTCACTTGAGGATAAGGCTCTAATCGTTATATTTTGACACATGTAAGCTATTCAGTGCTACTAGAACTAAGAAATATGTGCAGTCTTATAGCAGAGGCTCAGGTGTCAAGGCTAAAAGGCTATGCTAAGGTCTTGCCTCTAAGATCCCCACTATAGAATACTACATTAGAGAAACCAATTCGGCCTCCCTCAGAACGATGGAGGGCTTAGGCAGCTCTGCGGGACTTTAAGTAAATCTCTCTCCCATGGCTTTGAAAATGAATGAGATGTGGGTGCCAAGAGTCTTAATGGTCCCATTCCGTGGTATTACTAATGATAATACTCAACTTTGTCTCAAAATTGCACATGGAAGGGGCTGGCTGTAAGCTTTAAGCATATGGAAATTTGAACAAATCCTCCCTGAGACAATTAGGAAACTCAGAACACAGTCCGTGTCAAGACTATCAATTAAGAATGGGGATTAGAAACCACCTCCTGCCTGGCTGGGTTTCACTTGAAAACCAAGGAGCATGGAACATGGAAGGTCCTCAATATCAGGATTGCACTTTCCAAAGCATAATATCCTCTATCACTGGTGAATAACAATAAGGACTATTTTTTTTTCAAATATAATTTTCCAGTGAAATCATTCGTACCCTTTGACTCCACTAAATTGTCATAATTTTTCTCATCCTATTTTTGAATGCTCTTTTACAATTACCCCAAGATTTTTAAGAGAATTTTATAGTTTTATCACTTAATCATATGTCTTGTCTCTCCAAGTAATTGATTTTATTATTGAAACTGCAGAGGTACAGTATTCACCATAGCCTAGTTCTTAGGCCTAAGATTCTGTGTCAGGTTAGGGAAAGATCTGAGACTACACATAGCCAGTGTTCTTTCTACTATAAGGCCTTACCTTTCATGTAGTGATTTATCATGTTACTCTCTTTCCCCAAAATTTACATTTTTAAGAGAACCCAGTTAAGAGGGAAATGCATAACCCTCAATAAATGAATCCCTAGCAGTTATACAAGGACACATTCTATACCATTTGTAAGAGGCAGTCTTCTTAGCAGTCCTTCCCTGGTCCTGTCTGACCAGAAATGATTTCTAAGAATCTGAACCATGTAGATTTTTTTGTTCTACTTTACAGGTTCCTCAAAGAGACTCAAACGTCTGGAAGAAATGTTCTTTCACTCAATGACTAGTTTGATCATCTACTAATTCCAGCCATTCTGTGGCTACAAAAGACAGCTTTTGGATTTAAAGAGTTCTCAGTACAGTCAAGAAAGCAGACATTTGGGTGATTGCAGTAGTACATGTTAGAGTTGAAGGAGCCCATGGGTGCCAATATGAAATGAAAGACTCTATCACTCCCTACGAGGGTTAAAGAAGTTTCCAAGGATGACATGGCACCAAAATAGAGTCTTAAAGAATGATTAGAAATGAGCCAGATGGAAAGAGGGGGCAAAAGAAGTATAAATAGCTGGGATACAAGCAAAGTCATGGGGCATATCTATCTAATAATAGAGTAGTATGCAAATCATCACTCCGCTACACTCACAAGCCACGCCCACCAGCCACACCCCAGCCACGCCCACCATTCAATCTGAGTGAGTATGCAATTAAACTTAAAACATGGCGGCAGCCCCGACCCCCAGCCTCTCCAGGTCTCTGGGAGTTGGAGAAGTCAGGCGCCAGCGCCTGAGGCTGGCTGCAGCCACAGAAACCAAGAAGCCGCCTGCCCCGTGATCCCAGGCTGCAGCCAGCCTCAGAAGCCTCAGGTCCGCCTGCCCAACGTCCTGGGGAGACGGAGAAACTGGGCTCCAGCGCCTGAGGCTGGCTGCAGCCACGGAGACCAAGAAGCCGCCTGCCCCATGATCCCAGGCCTCAGCCAGCCTCAGAAGCCTCAGGTCCGCCTGCCCCACGTCCTGGGAAGACGGAGAAACCGGGCCCTGCGCCTGAGGCTGGCTGCAGCCACAGAGACCAAGAAGCTGCCTGCCCCGTGATCTCAGGCCTCAGCCAGCTGGAGAAGCGGTTCACCCCACGTCCTGGGGGAGACAAGAAACCAGGTGCCAGTGCCTGAGGCTGGCTGCAGCCCGGGAGATGAAGAAGCCGCCTGCCCTGTGATCCCAGGCTGCAGCCAGCAGCAGAAACCTCAGGTCCGCCTGCCCCACCTCCTGGGGGAGACTGAGAAACCCGGCCTCAGCGCCTGAGGCTGGCTGCGACCTGGGAGATGAAGAAGCCGCCTGCCCCGTGATCCCAAGCCGCAGCCAGCTGGAGAAGCCGCCCTCCCCACGTCCTGGGGGAGACAAGAAACCGGGTGCCAGTACCTGAGGGTGGATGCGATCTGGGAGATGAAGAAGCCACTTGCCCTATGATCCCAGGCTACAGCCAGCTGGAGAAGCTGCCCACCCCATGTCCACCCACCCCACGTCCTGGGAGAGATGGAGAAACCGGGCACCAGTACCTGTGGCTGGCTGCAGCCCAGGAGATGGAGAAGCCGCCCACCCTGCGGTCCTGGGCACCAGTACCTGTGGCTGGCTGTGGCCTGGGAGACAGAGAAGCCGCCCACCCTGCGGTCCTGGGCATCAGTAACTGTGGCTGGCTGTGGCCTGGGAGACAGAGAAGCCGCCCACCCTGCAGTCCCGGGCACCAGCACCTGCGGCTGGCTGTGGCCTGGGAGACAGAGAAGCCGCTCACCCTGTGGTCCAGGTGCCAGCACCTGCAGCTGGCTACAGCATGGTAGATGGAGAATCCGCCCACCCTGCAGTCCCGGGCACCAGCACCTGTGGCTGGCTGTGGCCTGGGAGACAAAGAAGCCGCCCACCCTGCAGTCCTGGGCGCCAGCACTTGCAGCTGCAGCACAGGCGAAGCCCCCTGTCCACCATCCCCTAAGGCTGCAGCCAGCCTGGGCGCCTATGGCTGACCAGAGGGAGAGAAGCCCGGATCCTGGGTGCCTGTGGTCAGCTGGAGGAGGGAATCCTGGGTACCAGGTGTGGGCCGAGGCAGAGGTAGTTAGGGGCAATCAAGCCAGCAGGGGAGCAGTTAGGGACAATCAGGCTGGTAGGCAGAAGCAGTTAGGGGCAATCAGGCAGGCAGGTGAGCGGTTAGGAGCCAGCAGTTCTGAATTGTGAGAGGGATGTCCAACTGGTGGTTATCCCATGAGGGGTCCCAGATTGGAGAGGGTGCAGGCCAGGCTGAGGGACACACTCCCCGCTGCCCCCCCCCCCCGTGCACGAATTTCGTGCACCGGGCCTCTAGTGTTATTATAATGTGTCTGGGGAACTAAAAATGGCTTGGTATGGCTATATCAAGATTTAAATCCAGGTCTTTTTATTCTAAGCCCTTGGCTTAGAATACACTGGAATTTGTTTATACAAATATGTATAAACTAAGGCTAATAGTTCTAACTTTGTGAAAGGAATGATATGAGAAGCTCAAGAAAGATATGGAACTAAAATATCAGAGTATTCTACTTGAAACCGAAATAACCAGGGTATGAAACCTTAATCTGTTGAAACATAAACAGCCTGTCATTTGAAGCAGCAAACTTTTCTGTGTTCTAGAATACAGACTTCTTTGAGACTTGCTGTTAGTTCATCCTGAGCTCCCTGGGAGTACGGGTTACTATCCAAGAAAACACTGCAGGCACCATTCATCTAAGTGCAGATGTCTTAGGGCCATTGCTTGATACATCAGTCAGCATACACTGCTGTATGAAGAAACTATTTTTTGAGAGGGAAGGATGGGCTGGAAAAGGAATTGTTTGTGTCTTTTAAAATGAGGAATTGAGAGGAAAAAATCTTTTTGCTCATATACATTTAGATAACACTGTACTTGAGCCGATGCTAGATCTTGTGGCAATAGGAGTAGTGTTTTTATTATGTTCTGAGGATTATATAAAGAGATGGCGTACAACATAGAGAAGCCTTATTTACCGATACTGCCAAATATACCACAAAGTAATAATTAACATTTCATAGCAGTTTACAGCTTACAAAGAAGCTTTTATGTACCAAATAGTGTCTCCTTGAATAGCGTACATTAGAAAATATGGCCACTTCTAATTGGTTCTGAGAGAGGTTCGGTGAGGCAGGGAGGCGGCTTCTGGTCCTGGCTCCTTCCTTCCGCCACTGAACTCAGCTGCTGCCTCTGTCTACACAAACAGCCTCAAGAGGCAAATACTCTTTTACCCCCCAACTTTTGAAGGTCCCCAATGTGGCCTGGCATTTCTACAGCCTACCCATTTGTGCACTATCTTTTTGATGGACTGTGTGGTATCCTTAACTGATGTTCTCTCAGTCACACTCAAACACATGCTGAGGGGCAGTGAGAAGGAGACATAGTGAGAAGGAGACACAGGGGTTCTAGTTGTGTCTGGAATGTCCCATTCTTCCTCCCAGTCTATTATAAATGGACCTAAAAATGCAGTTCAGGAAAAGTCCTGCTTCCTCTCTCAGTTTCCAAAAGTACCAGAAAAAAATGTGTAAAAATTAAAAGAAAATAATTCCTGGGTTTGGGCAAATGTAAGTAAAGCTTATACACTTCAGCATTTCCTCTGTTCCATTTTTAGAGAACGATCTCATTAAACCTAATAGTATCTGTGAGAGCCCGTCACAAACTTGGAAGTGCTTATAATTGCCATTGCTGTCATCGCCATCACCCCCAAGACCTCCCACTATAGTACAAAGATCCTGGATGGCTAATAAGGGGCATCTCGCTAGCTTGTTCTACATAATCAGAAGCGGTGTTCCGGGCTCTGTGTTGAGAAGGATTCTGAGACTGTACCCAGGCTCCAAGGGAGAATAAAATCTCTCTATTGTGTGAGGACATCATGAGCAGATGTGAGATTCTGGCCATCGCAGGCATAGATGGTAAGGCCAATCCCATTGTTCATGATGTTAGCTATAATTTCAATAATGACTGAAACACCTCTCTCATTTCCCAAGATACATATCACCTCTTGCCACCTTGTGGCTTAAGATGTGACCACAAATAAAAGAATAACATTTTGGTGAACTAGAATAAACAGCCTGGAATATTTTTTTTAAATCAGCTTTATCTTATAATCCCAAACCTTCTTCCACCATTTCCTTCAATTTTCAAAGTTTTGGTTTTTACATAATTCAAATCTGAATGAAATGAAGGTGGTCATTTTAGCTTGGTACTCCCTTCACCCACTTTAAACTTCTATTCCCAAAATGAAATTCAAATAAAGTTTATTCAAATTTTTTATTTAAAAAAGAAACACCCCCGAGCTAAACGAATCAAAATAGTTAGGAATACTTATACTTCCTAGCCCTCTTTTCTCAGGATATAGATAAGACTGCCAATAGCATGATGGGACAGGTGGAAGGTCTATTGAAATAATGAGTGCAAAATGGGGCCAGTCCCAATTCTTCAAGTTCACCATTCTCATTAACAACATTTAATGGGGGCAATGAGGAGAGCACAGAGCCACACC
The DNA here is from genome assembly GCF_951640355.1 of Cnephaeus nilssonii. Classification (NCBI taxonomy): domain Eukaryota; kingdom Metazoa; phylum Chordata; class Mammalia; order Chiroptera; family Vespertilionidae; genus Cnephaeus; species Cnephaeus nilssonii. The sequence continues at coordinate 86,617,762 of NC_137082.1, forward strand.
AGCATCCCCCAGAGTTATAATATGCCTCCAAAGGAAAGCAATTCAAGAGATTAATTCACTACCGAGGCGAAAAACTTGATGATTTCTCTCTTCCTCTTTTACAACCCTTTCCTGTCCAAAAGATATTTTCTAAGGTTTATGTATACTTGTCTGATTTTAAGCCTTACTCTTCTAGTTGGAAATTAAATTGCAAAATAACCTTCCCCTCTGTCACTCTGCCAATGCTTAAAATCTGTCCTTACTAACCCATCTTGTTTAAAAATATACTTTCCTCCAATGTGAATCGTTGCAAGGACTTTTTCTCATAAGAAAATCCACATATCAACTCCTTTGCCTGCCTTTTGAAATTATTTTCCTAATAGAGATTGAGATCTTTGAAAATGACCTTGGTGCAAGCACACCCACTGGCTGACAAAGGTTACCTTTCACCTGGATCTCAGGGAAGGGAAGATGCAGTGAGCCTGTTGGTTTCTATACATTCTGAAGACTGGGGCAAATGTGTTTGTGGAAGATCAAGGGGTCTACATCACTCAGCCCAAGTTCAAATGTGTGTACTTCTTACACTATCACACCCTGGCTTTTACTTTAAAAACATGAACCAAGTCCAATTCCTATGCAAGTTAAATGTAAATATGTATGATTACCAAAATTTTCCAACCAACCACATTTTAATGTATAAAGCCAAAATAGGAATAGGGATTTTCACAGATTGATAATGATTTTACCTTGCTCACCAGAATATTGACTGAATCAACCAAACTTTTTGTACAAAAGTTGCAAATAAGATTCCTGAGGAATTTAAAATGAAGAAGGGAGACAAGTGTAACACACAGGAAATAATTAAGGAATAATATAAATGTATATAATTAAGAGTAGTCAGAAGGCAACTTTATGGGGGATGAGGAGAGTGGAAGGCCAAGGATCAATGTCATCATGGAGGTGGGATATACATGACACATGGAAAGCTTATTAAGGTTGGAATGAGTACAGGGGCTAGGAAAAGGGAGAAGAGAGACCATTTGCTAACTAGTTATGGTCCTCCGTTACTGTATTTTGTTAATTCTAAGACAATAAAGATTCAAAAATTCTAAGATCTTTTTTCACACTTTAATGTTGCAGAGACTAAGCTGCAATTCCCAATCAATGGCATGTCATAGTCCAATTGGCATTGATTTTCTATCATGATAGTACCATCATGGTCCTCAATGGTTTATCTTTTGGTTGATGGTATCTCATATCCAAAGATGTAGAGAATGTATAATCATGTTATAACCTAAACCACAGAGAAAATGACAATTGGACTGATCCTTTGAATTGCAATGTGAGGCTGCATGGTCCTGGTTTGTGATTTACTTTTATTTTTTTACAATAATGCAACTTTCTAACCTGACTTTGCCCTCTATCAGAAGAAGGAATGTGCCAGGTATCAGTTTATTGCCTGTCGGGTCCAAATTTACTGTTCACTGCTTACTTGTGACACTCAAACATTTCTCCCTTGCCAGTTGGCATGACCTGAGTCTTTCTCAGTACAGCTATGGGAGGGCCTGGAGGAGGAAGGCTCTGGTGGTATGCTTTAATTCTTCTGCGCCTGCGCCCTGGGCTGGGAGTCAGGATGCCCAGGGAAACTCAGCCCTAGAAAGCTCAGCAGTGCTCCTGCAGGCGGCTACCAAGAAGGTGCCACAAGCACCCCGCTGGCTTTCGGAAGGTGAGTTCCCTGCCTGCTGGCCTGCGCCTGTGACTCTGGATAAGCTCTGACCCGGGCAACTCAGCAAATGACACTCTCCAGTGAAGTCCGAAGGGTTCTTCCCTTCTGATTTTGTTCCTTCTTTCCCCATCAGTCATTTCAAGTTCTCGTTTATTTCCTCTTGGTTAATCTCCTGAAAATAGTTCATAATTCTTTATCTTAAACCCTCTGTGTTCAAAGTACTGCGACCTGTCTCCTGATTGGACGGTGACTGATACAATGGGAACAGAGCTGGCAAGAGACCCGAAGCTTCACAATCTTTAGGATGGAAATGGATCCCACCTACCAGGAAGGAAAACCTGACAGACTTACCAGTCAGCTTTCTCAGTTAAGGCCCGCCCATGAGAGCACAGTTAAAAGTGCATGTTAGGGTTGGGGTGGGGGGATAAGGAGCAGAATGGGTGGCCTGGGAAACATAAGAAGTTAAGGAAGGGATATCTGTGTGTGACTGTCAAGGTGTTTCATTAGAAAGTCCTTCTCAACTTCTGTTCCAGGAAATAAATTTCATTATCAGAAAGGTCAATGTGTCTTTCAATCCTGATCCCAGACAGAAATCATCCTGATGCACCCAGATACAACATAAAAGAGCCTTCCACCACTAGGAAGGTACTTCTGCATGACAATAAACTTCCAGATGTTTCCAAATTAAAAAAAAAAAAATACAGAGAGAGATATTTAACACGGGAAACAAAACAGTTGCCTGACAGTTGATTTAATGTTCCTTTTTCCCCTCCAGATGTTTTGCTCTCTCACACACACTTTCTAACAATTTTGGTGCACTATTTCCTTGGACAGCTTGGCATTTTAAAGGTTCTATTATTTTAACATTGAGAGGCACGATACATGTGAAAATAAGATGGAAATTACCTTCATTTCCAACTCAAAAATACAATGAGCAGATTCATGGCGTTAAAGAGAAAGAGAAGATTAGCTCAGGTGAATTACCATCCAAACTTCATTTTAAAAAATTACTTTCTGTCATATTTAGACCTTAGTCTACCCTTGTATTTGCAGATTATAATGTAAGATACTTAAACTTCAGCTGAAGGACTTTATAAAGTATTCAAAAATATTAGGTTACTTTTATAAAATAGTTCCCTCTTTATTTATCACTTTAAAAAATAGTGTACAGAAAAATAAAAGGTTATCAAAAAAATAGTGTACAAATGAAGTCTAAAGTTTCTTAAAATTCTAAAACTCTCCCTGAAAATGAGAACACTTTAAACTTAAATATAAAACTCTATTTTACTCACATTATCCTCCTCCAAATTGGTAGTCATGTATTACCTTGTGTCTATCTGATGCCTTTTTTTTTTTTTTCATTTCCTGAACGTATTTTCTCGTAAATGGAATTTCTGTCAGGATATCAATGCTGGGCCTTCCATATCCTTATTCTTTTTTATTTCCCTTTATTTCTTGAAGTCAAAGAACTCAAAAAAAAGACATCTATTATTTTGAGCAAAAGGGCTGTTTATATTGAATAAGAAAAAAAAAAGGCTTCATTCAGACACGCGAAGATAAACTGAGAATGGTTATTTTACCCTTTCTCATAGAGCTGCTTCAGCCCAGAGCCAAGGACACGAGCTGGTTTTATTGTGTTCGGTGTGTTTGGGATGAACTAAAGCTGTGAAATGCAGGCTAATCTTCCCCAGCTGGATGCTTGGGAGAGATGGTTCAAAACCCAGAAGTTCATTTTCTACATACACTCACACCCACGTGGTGCATATATCCACAGATCATTCCCACACATCACTCCCGAAAGGGGAGTTGGACCTGCACTGCATCCTCCATCCTGCCAGCACCGCGGTGTAGACATTCCAATGCTCTAAAACAGCATCTGAGGACACAGCATCCTCCCCCACTGCTTTCTCTAACAAGACAACGCTGACAGTTCTCTGAATGCGGGATGTACACATAACACACACTACCATCTGCTGCACTTGGTCATGGATGTGTTGCCATCCCAGAGCATAACAAAGGGAAGGAACCTTGGAGAGCACCTGCTTCCTCTATTGAAGAAAACTAAAGGTACCATCTCTTTCTCCCCCCACGTAGCTCCCCTTTGCCCACCTTCACCTACCCTCAACCCCCTTCCCCATGAATTTGAATCTGCCCTAAACTGAGCTTCAGGTTAATAAGGTTTTCAAATATTTTCGGAAGGCTAGGAGGAAGTGTGATCTTGCAGTTGTGCCATAAAAACAATCACAGGGGGGTCCCGAAGCGGCTGGAAGAGGCACCACAGCCTGAAAACGACCTCAGGTCAGCAGAATGGCTGCGAAGGCTGGCCCAGCCGCGTGGGCCTTCGTGTGCATGGACTTGATGTGAAAACACAAACTAATTCCAGTCATGCATTTGTGCTCACTGAAACCTCCTCCTCTTTGCTGCAAAGCTCCAGCTTCAGAGACTGTTTCCCTGCAAATACCCTCACGGGGAGAATGGGAAACTCTCGCTGCTTCCTGCGCTTGTTGAGGGAGACACCATGAACCAATGGCACTCCTCCCTCCCTTGGGATTCCGCTTGTTCTGTGGCCATCTAGCTCCTGTTTCCACTCCATAATGACATTGGGGAGTTCTCCTCTCTCCCAGATTTTAGACAAGGAAGTCGCTGTTATTCTTAGATTTCCAAAGTATGAGAGGGTCTTCTCAGCCTCCTCCCCAAAGACTTCTCATCCTCTTCCCTACACTGGGATACTTGCCTTACCCCCATCCCGCCACCTTTAAAAATATACTTAATTATTTTTATTTAAAATAATCACCATTCATATCAGTCAGTTAGGCTGTGGCTGCTGCAAAAATACTAGTGCTGCTATGAAAAAAAGAGGAGGAGGAGGAGGAGGAGGAGGAGGAGGAGGAGGAGGAGGAGGAGGAGGAGGAGGAGGAGGAGGAGGAGGAGGAGGAGGAATTGACCTTCAGTCTCAAAGAGTTATCTTTTTTCTAGCTCATGTTATATGCCTACATGTCCACTGTTCTCACCACAAATCCACCTCCTTGCCCCATCCCATGGGGTCTTTATCAAGTCAAAGGTGAGGAAAATTACTATTTCCATCATTGTGTTTTCTTCCTAAAACCGGTACTACATGTATGTCACAGATTCTGTGAACAGATTCCTTGTGGGCTTTGCCTTTGATACTCCAAACCAAGCTTCTGGAATTACAGAGCTTTCTTAAAATACCCAGCTTGTACAAAATTGACATCTCTGCACCCCAGACCATTGCTTCTGCCAAAAGTTGAACATTTCCTTGCTCCTCACACTTGGCACATTCCGTAAGAGCATCCTGCTGAGGATAGTGGCTCTCCATGCTACTTGATCAGAGTATATATGAAATGAGGAGTATGAAAAGCACATGGTTTGCTATCAAAATATTACTCTGCCACAAATAAAACAGAGATAATGTTCACCATCAGGGTCTCCCCGACATCCCTTTCTTCTTTGGTCTACTTGCTCCTCATCTTCTTTACCCTCATAATCTTGCCTTCTACTAAAAACTTCTTTAGAATAAGATTCTGCTCCTAAGTGCAAGTGGATGAGAAGGCTTGAGCGCTAACCCTCCCAGAGTGATTTGCTAAAAATAAAACCCAAATCTTCAGTAATGGAATTTCTAGGATAGGTGAGCCACTGAGTAGAAATATTTTAGACCAATGAGTCTTCCCAAAATTCTAAACATTATCCCAACTAGCAATTATTTCTCCACAAGTCAGCCCAATCAAGTGTTAGAGGAAATCTTGCCTCCCTGGACAGTTCATTGTTTCAAATCATTATTTTAAGTGACAAGTTGCAGTTGACATACTCAAATAGGAATTAAAGTATGATAAACAATTAATACTAAAGTGGACTGCTAATTCAAATATTTGAAATTGAAGTACAATTGTGAATCATATAGTATTAAACTGAAAGAGAGATGGCCAACTATAGACCCTGCTGAGATGTTGATTTTATCTAAAGACTGTTTTAATGCAACATTTATGTATGCAGGCATTTCATAGCTGGGAAAGGTTTCAAAGAGCTACAAAAGATTGTTCTATAATATAACATCATGTTGATACATTAGAGGAATTGTCTGAAATCAATACAATAAATGTCAAATAAGATCGAAAGAATGCAGAATACAGTAAAGATACAAAATGAACAATCACATGGAACATTTAAGCCAAGTCACAGCCAGAGAAATAATGACTCATTCAGACTGCAATGAATATCAACCTTGAATGTTGCCTTCCTACCACCCCTAAAAGGCAATGCCTTTGATAAGGAGCACAAATAGAAATAGTATAGGCTCCACATCCTATATAATCCTATATAATAAAGAGCTAACATGCTAATTAGACTGAACAGCAGAACAACCATCCAGACGACCTTCTGGATGACTGTACAGATGACCTTCCAGACAAAGCCGGGGTGGCCATCATTAAAAAAAAAAAAAAAAAGGATTAGGATTTGATGAGTCAGCATTTGAAAAGAGATTTTTTTTTCTCTCAAATAATGGGATTAGATTATAGACTTAAATTTTAGATTAATGAAATTTTAAACCAATGAATAATTTAGCAACAATAAGACTTCTTGAATATGTAGAAAATATAAGTAAAATTGATATTGTTATTCTAGTATAAAATAACCCTTTAGGAGATAGTTAGAACAAATAAAATATACTTTGTGGGGGAAAAACAGAGTTGCTAGTCAATAGGTATAACGTTTCAGTTATGCAAGATGAATAAATTCTGTAATACAACCTTTTTTGTGCTTATGGTTAACAATACCATACTGAGCACTTAAAAAATTGTCCAGAGGGTAAATCTTATTTTAAATGTTCTCACCACAATAAAAAAAATTGCAATCATCATGACAATATGGGGAAATAAAACAGGTAATTTTTAAACATGAATCAATTCAATTTACCAAAATTTTGACCACTCCCAAACCACATTCACGAAAAGCAAAAAAATATGAGTTTGCTTCCAAAGTTGACAAATGGTGTGTTTTGAATATTACTGAGTGCCCAACACTAGGATGATCAGACTCCTGAAATAATATTAATGATATAGCGTTATCTTACATTTGTGTGGCGCCTCACCATTGTCAAATCTCTTTCATTGTGGCTTTCTCCCACTGCCTCAAGCCATTAACTACCCATAGGCTCTTTGTTTTCCTGAACTCAAGCCATTTATGCCCCTTATTTATGACACTTTGTGACTATATTAACCAATGAGCTTAATCTGTATTGGTTGATGCCAATGTATTCCACTAGCTCTACTTGTAATTTCCAGAATGTTTCTCAAATCAAGCTGTGCATTGACATGGAGAAAAGCTAATTATATTCTAAGGGGGTGCTGCAAAGTTCTCCAAACAAAATTAATCTTAATTTTCAAAAACTAATCTGCATGCTATTTCAGGCCTGTCATGCAATGTGAGGAATGGAACGGGGTAGCTATAAAATGAACACATGAAAGGGCATCGGGATTGCAAAACAACAGAGCACCACAGCTCTATGGGAGAGTGCTTCTATCAAGGAGACTTTTTAAATAGAACTTTAAAAAAGATAAGTTTAAAATAGCGTGAGGTCTGTTATTTGTGCATTGTTGACCTGGGTGTCACGGAGCTACCAGAGTCCTTTCCTTCAAGAAATACAATTCTAATTGGAACGATAAGACTCACAAAAATTAAATGAGAAAACTATGAAAGGTGGTATATAATTATGTGATAACTATGTGGTATTCAAAACTCATACGATAGAAGCTCAGAGCAGGGGGGACCTGTGGGTACAGCAGTACCTTAAGATGTGGGAGAAAATCATCTGTATGTTAGAGATAAGCAAGAGGGCCTTCCTGGCTAAAAAGATCCGTGTACATCAAGCAATGCACGCAGGCACCTGCACAGCAGGTAAGATCTCCTGTAGGAGAGAATATCTGGATGTGATGGAAACATATTCAGAAAGCAGATGGCATCAGATTATGAAGAGTCATGAAAACCTCTCAGTGAGTTTAGGCCTGGTACAACAACAGTGTGAAATAACTGTAGGTTAGTAAGAATGGAAAGAACAAGATAAAAGCATTGATAAAAGAGGCTAAGCCTCACAGAGGGATGTGTCAAAGCTCTGAATTCTACTCTTGATCTAGTCGGGGTGTCACTGTGCAAACTGGATAAACTCCTACCATTCTCAAGGCCTGAGTGTAGCCTTAGGGTCAGCCATGTGTAGGCTTTTGGTGAGAAGAAGATATTGCCGGAACATCACTAATAGAGCATGTGCGTTGGGTTGTTTTCAAGTATAGAGATGCATATGTAGGACACCCGGGGAAAGCAAGTTTTCTTATGGTAACACTCCTACCCAGGGTTACCCACTTCTGCATACATGATATTATGAAACATTCTCTCAGGTTGTAAAGATCAAGATTTTATTACTCTTCAACCATTTCATGTCCAAAGTAACACAATAAAACCATTTCATTTTGTCCTGTCTTTTAAAGGCACAGATTTATAAAATGTGTAGGACACTTTGGAGTCACAAATGCAGCTGAATGATTTACCCACCAAATTGCCATATGGGCCAATAAGTGACCATATCTCTTTCAGGCACTGCACAAATTCTTTTAAAAAAGAATGTCATGTAGCCTATGCATTTTAACAGAAAAAGTAGTCCAATTGCCTACACATGGTTATTTATTCACTGGATGTTCATTGAACAACTATTATGTTCCAAGCACTATGGCTAAAATTACCTCTAATAGATATTATATCCTAAGCTAAGGAAGGAGGAGACCCAGAATTATTCCCCTGAAATCACATATCTCCCTGAACATAGACTAAGAGAAAGAGATGGAGACTTAAAAGGAGTAAATGATACCTAGAAGAGGTCAACTCGAAAGGGTGCATTTCTGCGAAAGGGGAGGCAGGAATAAGAGAGTGGAGACTGTTCTGTTAGTTCTCAGTCATCAATGGTCCACCCTTTTATTCTTAGAAATGCTGTTCTCCCCAGGGGCCGAGGAAAAAGTCTCACCAACTACAACAGTTACAAGTGATATAGAGGCAGTAGGGGGCATACATAAGAATTGAGTTTGAGAACATATAATGGGCTTATTCTGTGAAAAATGGGAATCCTGTAGCACGTGTAACTTTCACAGGCTCCTCCATTTGACCACTAAGCCACTGAGAAATTTTAATTTCACTTTAGGCATTATAAGCAAGCTGCTCTTGAAATTCTCAATTGTTCATTGGTCCACTCTAAAATGAAGTTAGGCTTCGTGTCCTTAAGGCTGGTTCTCTATTGAAAACGCATTCGTCTTCATTTTTAAATGTTGAATCACATAAAATTTTTATTTCAAACTCAATCATTTGGCCTGGAAAGTTCCTAATTGATTAAAATGTCACATACAAAAAGATAGAATGTTTAATTCGTTAAGTGCCTCACATTTTTGACAGGTACTAAGTGGACTTGGTGAACACTTGCTGTCAGAACTCATTTTATTAAAAGGGGAAATGGAAAAAATCGGCCTCGCTGAATGTATGGCTCTCCACTGCCTAGCAAGCCTACCTCTTCCTCAGGTCTCACACCGACCTCTTCCTTCTGGAGGGTCACTCCCTTGCTCTGCTTTGCTTTCACTGACAATATGTTTAACAAAGAACAAACAAACAAACAAGAACGCTGAGAAAGAAGGTTGGGTGGTTAGAAATAACTGAGTGTGTGACTCTAAATAAACACATTTTCACTCTTCTGGTCTAATGTTTCCTAACAGCAAAAGTAGGAAATTGAATCAAATTTCTTAGATGCTTTCAGTTCATTCATCCCACGAATTAATACTGTGAGGTTGTTTTCCTATATTCCTCCTTACCTACTTACCTCTTTCCCTCCCTCCCTCCCTCCCTTCCTTCCTTCCTTCCTTTTTTCCTATGAAAAATTCTTTGGAGGAGGAAAAGTATATCAACTGAATTTTTTTTTCTTTTTCTCTTTATAATAGCTTTATGAGATATATTCACATATAATACAATTTACTCATTTCATTTATCAATTGATTTTTTAAATATATTTTTATTGATTTCAGAGAGAGGAAGGGAGAGAGAGAGAGACAGAAACATCAATGACGAGAGAGAATCATTGATCTGCTGCCTCCGGCACGCCCCCTACTGGGGATCAAGCCCACAACCCAGGCATGTGCCCTGACTGGAATCGAACTCGGGACCCTTCAGTCTATAGGCCGACGCTCTATCCACTGAGCCAAACCAGCTAGGGCCATCAACTGATTTTTTAGCCTCAGGTATTTTTTAAGTTAACAATGAAAAAAAAAAAAAAAGTCCAGGTACTTGAAATCGTGCTTTCCAAGAATCTTATAGGCCAGTAGGAAAAAAATGACACAAAATGAGAAGCCATCTCTATACCTATAGGAAAAAAAAAAAAAGGCAGCAAAATGTTGTGGCTTTACTTAACCTAAAAGTATCCTGAATCTATTTTTCCAACTCAGAACTCTCTCCACATAGCCAAACTCATATTTCTGCCTAACTACTGGAAATTGCTACCTGACTATTCAGAAACCTTAAATTCAATCTCTTAAAAACTTAACACTAAACTTCCCTTTAAAACTGGTTTCTTTTCCTGCACCAACATCACCTTGGTCCCCGGGACTTCTATCCGTCTAGCCCTGCAATGGAGCACTAGTAGGCACCCTTGAGAGGCACCTCTCCTTCAAACCCCCCTGAATCAGTCAGTAACTGATTCAACTGCTGTCCGAATACTTCTCTCATCTCCACGGCCTTCCGAGACTTGCACGTATCATCTTCCATCCAGATGTTTGTTAGTAAGTGTGTTTGTTTTACTCTTGTTACACTGAAATCCCATCCAATCAAGGACTGTGTCTTCTCAAGTTTATGCCTTGAGCACCTTGCATAATACTTGACACAGAATAGGTGCTCAATAAATTGAGCTCTGCTCTTAATAATTAGTGAGGAACTCATGTTTGCTAACTTCCTTGGAAATTGACACTTCCTAAAATAAACTTCTTAAAGCTTCAAGGACAGAGCTTAAAATTCTAGAATAATGGGATATTCACATCCATTCCATCTTCACATGTGTCATTTTCTACACTTGAACCACCTGCCCCTCACCCACTGCTCATCGTTTAATTCAGTCTCCAGAACCCTTTTCCTCAAGCTCTGATGCCCTTCCGTCCTCTGAAACAGGGCTAATCTAGGAACGAATGGTCATCATCCCATTAGAAAAAGGGGATTTTTACCAGCCAAGGTGCTACAAAGGCGTGCTACCTGCTAGCCAGGAAAACGAGTTATCTGCAAAGCTCCGAGGCTCCCTCTTCCATGGGAATGGCACCTACAGGTGACAGGAAGCAGGAGCAGGAGGCACTGTGCTCAGAATGTGTCTCTGCCTAGTTGGCCTGGATTTACGAGGACATAGTAACCCTCTCTGTCCATCTTTAAATCCTGGCAGCATCGGAAGAGCAGCCTGAGTGGTGTGCAGGCTGCTTTGTTTTATGGAGATCTTTACAGCACGAGCTTGTTGTGCACAAATGCAGGGGGGCACGCGCAGATGTTTGCACTCATGTGCTCTTCTCCGGGCAGCAGCAACAATATGAATGCAGTGTGGGTGGCCTCGGTAAAAATTACACTCGGAGTCACTTGGTTACGTTAAAGGGAATTTGTTTCTTCCCACTTCCGGCTCATTTTAGAAGTCAGGAATGAAGTTGGCCAATAGGTGATGACCTCGCCCCTTCCGAGCTCTTCCCCTGGTTTATAATGGTGTTTGCGTTTGCATTCTGGTCTGTAGGTTTCTCTGCTGCTTTGTATTTTGTATTCAGCTCCAGGAACAGAACAGTACTGCTGTTCAGGGCCTGCTGGTGGTTTGGGGGTTTTTATCCTACTGTCTGGTTACTTGAATTAATACTATAATATTTTGGATGCCATTACATTTTTCTAGGACAGTCTTTCCTCTGCTGTGAGGAACAGTGGAGAATAGTTTGTATGTGATAGTGTACTTTCCTGATTCCATAAGTGAGTGATTTGCAGTGAGCAAACTTGCATGACTTTGCTATTATGACAATAAATGAACGAAGATGCTCACCTGGCTTTTCGGAAATCTAATCGGAGGTTTGTTTAGGATTTTAAAAGACATTAAGTAGGGCAGAAAGGTAAAACTTCTGGAAAATAATGCAAGAGCCCCTGAGGACTTCTCAGCTAGCCAAGGGTTTGGTTTCTCTGCTCTACAATCTGGTCGGCTTCTCATAGCAGGTTCTTGAACTCACCACAGTCTGTATCGGCCAGAAAGAACCAGAGCCCACCTGACATGACCACTCTCCCCTGCACCCTTTCCAGACGGGAGGGGCTCCCGGAGGACCTGTCCTGCTCAGGCATCCCTTACTTACCAACATCTTTAAATGTGTAACACATCAGGGGACTCGGGAGTATCACAAAATAAGATTAGTTTTATGCTATTTTCTCTTTTTAAAAGCCTATCACAGCCACTCATTGTTCTAGCAATGTATTTAGCTAAAACTGCACATCTGTTCTATTGTCATATCAACTGCTTTTTAAAATTGCTTCAAACCAGCCCTGGCCAATGTGGCTCTGTTGGTTGGAGCGTCAACCTATCAACACAAAGGTGTGGGTTCAATTCCCGGTCAGGGCACATACCTGGGTTGCAGGTTCAGTTCTGGTTGGGATGCATACGGGAGGCAACTGCTTGATGGTTTCTCTCTCACATCTCTTTCTTTCTTTCTTTCTTTCTCTCTCTCTCTCTCTCTCTCTCTCTCTCTCTCTCTCTCTCTCTCTCTCTCACCTCTATCTCTTTCCCTTTCTCTATCTAAAATCAAAAAGCATGTCCTCAGGTGAGAGTTAATGAATTTTTAAAAATTGCTTTAAATCAGAGCTTCTCCACCTGGGCACGGCTGTTATGGGTGTTAATGGGCTGGAGAAGTCTTTGTAGTGGGGGCTGTCCTGGGCATTGCAGGCTGCTCACAGCATCACTGGCCTCTAAACACGAGATGCCAGGAGCACACTCCCCAAAGTCATGACAATCAAATGTCCTGGTGGACACCAGTCACTGCTTTCCACAAAACCAGCTCACTTTTTAATGGAAGAAAGTTCGCGTACTACACAACTCCCAGGAAGTCAGGGTGATAGCGTGGGGACCAGGGCGAGGCTGCATCCCTGGGTTTGGAATCAGCCCGCTGAGGATTCACAGTTACCTACGCTGTAAAACAGCAGATAATAAGACCTGTTTGGGGAGGTATCCGAAAGGTAATATATGCAAAGTATTAGCAAACTATCGGGAACACGCCAGCCGTTTAGAAAGGAAGAGCTGTTTTGCTATCAGCAAATGAAAACTATTAAACCGTTAAAGCTCACTTTCAGCCACAAGATCATCTTTAGGGCCCATTTCAAAGTTTGTTGTCATTGAGAAATGAAGATGGTACGGAATGTTGGGCTGGATTTATACAAGTCTGGTCTTCACATTTAGGTGGAGTGTACACTACGACGGCATCTGATGGGGTGGGGGAGGGTCCAGAAACTACACCTGCATAGCAAGCTCCCGGTGTTACTCAGGTCATGTCCTTGTGTGATTACTACACTGCGCAAGTTACCCTTACAGCACAGCAGGAACTGCTTTGTTCTTTTCCCTTGCGAGCCTTTCAAACCCAGTCCACTGGGCTTCTTCTTCCCCTACCCCGGCGTGAAGACCTGGGCGCGTTCCACAACTTTCACGCGTGCATTTTGAAAATTCAATGTGGCCCTTCACGTTGCTTCCTAAAACAGTCCCGGTTGAGTAGTAAAAATTCTGGTGTAACTCCATATTCAAGTTTATCTCAAGACTGCTACTGCAGGAAGCAATGGGAAGGGGGTGGGAGCTCCTTCTGACGAACATGCCTGAAACTCCCCTACAGGAAGGGAGAGGAGGAGAAGGGGCAGAGGATAAAAACGTCTTTCCTCGCCGGAATCTGTCTGGCTGTGGCGTTAAAGCTGTCTCTCCCACGGGAGCCTTTGGGTGTTCCTGCAGAGCCCTCGTTGCTCTGGTCTCCCACCGCCATCCCCACAACAGGGACGCAGTGCCCACTGGGCCTGCTTGCCACTCAGGCCCCTGGTTCTCTGGGGTCCTCCTCCTCACAGATTCTTTGCTTGGGGTTCCATGCCCCTCCCAGCAGCTCTTTTGGAAGAGTCCCTGCAAGAAGACTCTAGACCCTGGTAGATGGTTCTCCATGGCCACCACTGGTTCCTGGGAAACACACATCTGTCACCCATGTTTGGTGGGAATGCAGTGTGGCCCCAAACCTCAGATTCTGCACTGTGGCCACAGCCCACTTTGCCCTTCAGATTTCTCCAGCAAGAGGCCACCCACAATCTACCATCCCCTCAGTGCAGAGGATTCACAAAAGCTCTCCTTGAAGCTCCTCAAGTGTATCCTCGATGCCCCTCTAATTAGCCTTGAGGTGAGCAAAAGGCACAAAGGACTAAAATTCTCCAATATTCAGCTACTCTTGGCCTCCACGATGGCAATTTACAGTTACCAGTCAATGAGGGAACACAGGTCAAGTCCCACACAAGGGTACTCTAGCATCTCATCTTGGAATATATGGAGCATTCAGTCCTGAAACTCAGCCAAAACTAAGAGGAAATGTTCCCACATTCACATATTGCCTAATACCAGAGGTAGATGTAAGGTTGTTGGAAATTGGCAGGTGTGCTTGAGGCTCCCAACCGACTTCTTAGTCCTGTCCGTGATGGGGCTCAGGTGTTCAGAGAAGGTGAAGGTGAGAGAGAGCTGACCCCATTCCGAGGCCAGGCTGCTTGGAGGAGTGGGTCTCTCGTCACCCATAGCTTAGCGTGACCACCAGCAGAAAAGCCATAAACTTATGTTTAAGCCACGGAAGCATAAGCAGTGGGAACACCACTATGTCACAGTTGCCTCTTGGCCCCTGACAGGCAGGCTCTCAACCCAATTTGAGGAGCAGCCACCTAAGCATTTCTTCAAGGTTTCCCACTCAGAGTGAAGAAGGCTTGAATCCCCTTCAACTGACTAGACAAGATAATTGCTCCAGAGAGTCTCTAAAACTTCAGGAAAGCATTCAATCTTCCAAAGATCCGGTTGCCTCCAACAGAGAAATAACACAAATGAGTACTTGGCAGACAGTTGGTTGTTAAGAGAAGACTCTGGAATTGCTACTGACTGAAACCCTCTCTTAGAGGGAGACTGAATCCAAACAAGCTGATGGGAGTTGGAGTCATGCCTTGAGAAACAAAAAGAAGAGAACACTGGGATTTTTTTTTTCTGGTGCCATCAGACCTCAGCTGGAGCAGAAACAAACCAACCAACCTTACTGTAGCAATGAAAATGCATTGTCCTATACCAGTGGTCGGCAAACTCATTAGTCAACAGAGCCAAATATCAACAGTACAACGATTGAAATTTCTTTTGAGAGCCAAATTTTTTAAACTTAAACTTCTTCTAACGCCACTTCTTCAAAATAGACTCGCCCAGGCCGTGGTATTTTGTGGAAGAGCCACACTCAAGGGGCCAAAGAGCCACATGTGGCTCGTGAGCCGCAGTTTGCCAACCACAGTCCTATAAGATAGTGTCACAGCCCTGTTAGGGGGAGAAATGTTCTTTCAATAAGATGGGGTCATGCTGTTTAGCTTTTGAGAAAAATTAATATTTCCAATGACATGATTCCATGCCAGGTACCCTAGAAAAATAAACAGCAGTCTAAACCCAACAACTGGTAGGAAAATGTGAAAACAATCTGAAGACCCAATTGTACCCTCATTCCTGGACTGGATCCCATTCTCTATCGAGATCAAGCCTTTGGCAGTGTTTCAAGGGGACCTCGGGGGTTATCTGATGACAGTCCAGGGATACACTTGACATGAAAATTCAGAGAGGAGCCTACAAACTCCATCAATGCCCAGATGGACTTTTCCATAGAGAGAGAAGTGGCATTTGAGTGACTTGCAGAGGGTGCAGGTGGAAAACATGATTCGGGGAGTTAACTCACTGGGGAGGATGCATCTACAAAGACACCTGCCCCTCCCCCTTAGGAAAGCCCAAATCTTGAAGAAGCTTCACTTTTATTCAACGACAAAAAGCCCAGATTAACTGAAATTTCAACCACCAAATGTGTTAAATTGTAAGTTGTTGCATTGTAACAAGTTGCAAATTAGAACGTTTTTATAAGTCCCTTCTGAGAGTGTCCTAACCCTTCAGTTCCCATCCAGGGAGCTGGTTCAGGAGGCTGATTGCACAGGGAAAAAGGAGTGTCCTCGCGATCCCAGTCTTCTGAACCCTATGGAGAAAGGACGTGGTCATCTGTGGTAAACTAGATGCACCATTCCTGGTGGCTCCTGACTGAGACCATGGCCGCGGGGGTGGGGTGAAAGGCAAGGGATGAGTGTGAGAAAAACAAGAGCAAATATGATTGCTCTGAAGATTAGCAAAGGCAATTTCTACAGCCCAAGAAACTTAAATTGCCTTTATTCAAATCCATGCCCTTATAACCCCAATATGCCATTTCCATTGATCCTTGATTTTGCCATAAATTAATATTCCTCAATTATAGTATGCACTTATAGCTCCCGTGGGTCATCACTCTTCAATATGTTGGAAGAGAGCTCCTTCTTGGAAACTATAGAAACTTAGGCCACAGAGTCTCAGAATACACATAGTCTCACCGATGGCAGAAAGGACTGCCTGAAAATTAAAGAAGGCTGGGGGATCCTAAGGAACTTTGCGGACTCAATACATTCGATTGGGCTGCTGGTTAAAATGATTTAGGAATCCCAGAGACTTCTCTTCTGTTTTCTACCTCTGGAGTCTATAAAAGTGACTCCCCGTCTCCTTTTCCCAGTTACAATTTTATCACTCTGTTCTTATTCAAATAGCCACATGTGAGGTACAGCCTCTCTCAGATGAAGCAACATTACTCTTTGAGGGTGACACCCTCTGAGCTGGGGGCGATGATTGCTAGCACAGCACAGATGGACGGGAAATTGTGTCTTCCACAGCACACTGCTCCCATATTTCACTACCAAATACAAAGCCCAGAGGGCATGTTTGCCGCAAGGAAATTTGGGTCTCTTGGAAATCCAAAACTCTTCTAGCCCCTCATCATATGACTGTTAGCTGATAAATCTCCGTCTTCCAGCTTTGTGCCTCCAGTAAGGAACAGGAGAGAACGCCCTGTTATCTGGTCCTCGCTCACAATAAATTTGAAATATAGCAAAGATAAATAAATCTCCCCTACCACCATTTTCCCCTTCTCAAGCAGAAGAGAATTCTCAAAGAGTAGCCCAGATCCCAGTTGTTTGACGCAGCTGTTTAGGATGTACTTCTGACATTTCCATAAATTCATATGGAGCAGAACAACTCTTCGTTAGTACAAGCCAGCCTGGGGCAGAGATTCCTGGTGCTTTCTAAGCAATGGGTGCTAAATAAATGCAATTTATTATCGTTGTTATTTGTGTCCTTATCAAAAGCAGCCTCTGGCATGAGAAGGGCATATTTTTCTTTCAAATGCTCTTTACTGGAGAGTATTTTGTTCATGTACTTATCATAATATCCTGACCTCCCTTAGCTGCGTGTGTGTGCGTGCATGCACATCCAATAATATCAGGTAATACAGGTCTGGTGCGACGTGCAGAATGAGACGAGGGAATCAACTGGGAGCTTCAGCTTCAGTTTTATTTACTCTAACTGTGAGCAAGTCATTTATTAATTTTAGATTTCAATGTCTTCATTTATTAATAATAACAAAGGGATCTCTAAGTTCACTTTTAAGAGAGCCAAAAATATGTTTATTTAAGTAAAACAAAAGTTTATATCTCCCTTACAGAGGTGGCCAGTCCAAGGCTAATAGCATGGTCCATCTATCCTCAAAAGATGGCTTCCACCCTGTGTCTAATATATCTTTTTATCTGCCCCCCAGGAGGTCTGTATCCCAGCCAGATGGAAGGAGGAAAGGTCAAGGGCAATACAAATCCTTTTATGACCATAATAGGGAAATGGCTCTTTGGTTCACCAGCCATTGGCCAGAACTTGATCACATGTCCATGAAAAAGAACAAGGCAAATGTAGTCTCAGCCAGGGTGCCCAGCCAAACCTCAGGTGCATTCATTAAAGAAAGAAAGGAGAAGGCTTAATTCAGTAGACCATATAATTTATCGTACTAATCGGAATGGTAAGAATTCTGAAGGGTCTGAGATTTTATGCCACTTGAAAGATAAGTTTACCTGGAACAGTTCCATGGATACTGGCAAAGGCATGAGAATGCTGGGTCAGGACAAAGATTTATTACTCGTGGCACTGCAAGGAGCATGGGCATCATCATATTTGCATTAGTTTAACTCGCCCTCCCAAGTCCCATAGCGGCAATGCTATCAGTCCAGGTGGGTGCCTGTACACATAGTTGGTTGTAATACAGAAGACGAATTTTGAATTTGGGAAACCCAAATCTTTTATAATGGCAGTAACATGCCTGCCTTTTTCTCTGGAGAGAGCCACATTCTCTATTTTCTGAAGCTATTCACTATATAAACATCCTGAAAAACATAGTCCAGAACAAAGGAGTTATTGCCTCACTCACAGGATGTACAGAAATGAAAGAGACCCATGGAGAATTCTCTCCAAATATGGGACACTATCAGGGAAGACACAGGATGCTATTACTAATTATGCTAGGACAACAAGTATGAGTCAGGACACTTTCAGGAAAAATGGGACATATGTTCATCTTAACATTAGAGGACCCTTAGCAGTTTCTGCCACATGTTCTAAGTTTGTAGTATCTGCCATCTGAAGACTTGCTGATTCCCATGCAAGAGGATAAGAATGTATTTTGAAGAATAAAATACTCAAAAGCAATATGATCTAGAATTAATTTCCTGTGGAAAAATACTCATGGAAGACCTCCAGCCAAAATAAAAATAAACCAGACCAACAACAAGAAAATCTCAAGAAAAGCAGAAATTCAACAATCAGAATATAGCATAAGCCAACGGGTAAGCACTAAAATTCCAAATGATCTGAACAAAACCTGAAATTTAAGAATAAGATTAGGTGGAGTGAATAAAGCAGGGAAACGTGAAGTAAAATAAATCTAAAGGTTTTATCATATTTGGTGAGAGTCCTGTAAAAAACTGTAAAATTATCTCTAAGCCTTAAAAATCTGTTTTTTTAAATAAGTGTAGAAGGATAGAAAAAGATGCAAAACTTCCAGACAACTAGAGAGAGAAAGGAAGAGCAGATGCCAATGCCATACCAAGTTTGTAATACCTGCTACATGTTTGAACTTCAAAAACAGTATACTGTTTTAAAAGATAGCTGTAAAGAAAACACACCTTGTATGATTCCACTTATATCAAATGTTCTAGAAAAAGCAAATCTATAGAGAGAGATGCAGATCAATTGTTGCCTGGAGTTGGAATGGGAACAGAGATTGTCTACAGATGGACATGAGGAATCTCTCTTAGGTGATGGGACAATTCTAAGACTGGATTGTGGCAATGGTTGTCCAGTGAACTCAGTCAATTTACTAAAAATCTTTACATTCACTTTGTGAACTTCATGGTATGTAACTTATACTCCAGTAAAGTTGCTTTAAAAACAATGACTGATCAGGATAGCAATGGTGTGTGCATATACAGATGTACTTATATTTCCACAAACAAGCCCTGCTTTAGGATGTTTCTATATTCTTTGAATATTTTTCAATGACAAATATTACTTTGACATTCAGAAAAATGTATAAGGACAAATATAAATACTATCATTGAAAGCTCATGGATTTGATGAGATATAGTCCCTAACACCCCTCAGCCTCCAAAATCAATAAAACTTGATTTCATACATTGTCTGCCAGAGATGGCTGTGTGATATGTTTTGCCAAAGTAGAGTAAATAAAGAACAGCAAGTCATTTGTAATGGCAACATCACAGAATGGGGTATAATAGAGGTGATCACTAACACAACACCGCTCTACGTGCTTTAAACGAACTCCCCTATTTAATCCACGTAACCACCCACTGTTGCAATCCAACCAGTAGGTCGCTGGCAAAGAACACAGAGCTGCTGAATGCTGATCAGGGTTTAAATCCAGGCAGTTAGAAGCCAGGTGCCTGGGCTCCAAAAGCCATGCCAGACGGCCCATACCTGGGCCGTGGTCATATTATACAAACAAATTCTTCTCTGATGACACATTTGCTTCCATGAGACATTTCCTACATTTTTTATTTTGTTAGTAAGCTTTTATTTTTTGTATTATCATTTTTATTTACTAGTTCCACATTGCCCATTCAAATCAATGGAGTGTGTAAAGTAGACATCCAAGGCTTTTGTTCACACAATTCTAAGTAGCTAATACAGGACATGGCACCGAGTGGGGCTTAGAGAATACTTATTAAATTATATTGGATGCTTTCAACAACATTTCTCTCCACAAATCCAAATTGGCTGACAGTTTTGAAGACACCCTCTGAAAACAACACAAAGGCATCACGAACAGGCCAAAACCCTTCCTATTTCCTTCAAGGTTCACCCCCTCAGGAAGCCTGATACAGTGGGGATTGCCCACCAAAAGAACATCACAGCCCAGCACATTTCGATTATTTCTACAGCTTCCCCCATCAAGTAATTAACAAGCCAAGCTCCCGAGACGGGTCATCTATCAACCAGACGTGCCAGGCTCTCCTACACCTCCCACAGAAACAGGTAGTGCAGCATGTTAGCACTGAAAATAGGATATTAAAATCCATTTAGATTCTTACATCATTAGATGCGGAAAATAAATCTGGTCACTAATGCTTAGCTGTGATTTCCTTAAAATGATGCTGATCCTGCAAAGGCCTGTGCTTCTGCAGTTAAATGCTACAAATGTTCATCCTGCAAAATGAGCCTTAGAAACGCAAAGATAACATTTGTCTTAGAATATGACAATAATGGCCTCTTTTCTCATTCAGTGACCCATAAAGCCCAAATAAATGCAAAATCCTGCATGTAGTAGTGTTCGAGGGCTCCCACCTATCTGTTGGGGTTACTGATATATCCCTCCACCAGTTTTTGTCCAGCTGAGATAAGAATAACAGTTCCCTCAAACAGCTGGCTTCACAGCTCAATCGGAAAGGCTCATTTAAATGTAGCCCATTCATTCATTTTGAAATTAAGTTATATTAGCTCTTGCCATCTCAATGTTACAGTCCTCAAATATACATGAAAAAGTTATTATCTTATTCTTCTGCAGTCTTTAAAAATTAATAACGCTGAAGGTCCAATTTTCATAGAATTAAAGTCAGTGAATTACACAGATTTTTAAGAAGTTCGGGCTTCATTAGTCATTTTAGCCCCCCTTGAACTTATAACCATCATTCATATTCTGTCAATATCATCCTATTAAAACTCTTCACATTATAAAGTTAATTTTACCAAAAAAAAATTCTCACTGCTAGTCACATACCATATTGGGTAATGTTTTCACATTAAGTATTGAGATAAAAGCCTTTTCTAGCTGAATTCCCACCGAGAGATTGAATTTTCTTTAAAGCGTCAGTGTCAATCTCTCAAACACTGAGGTAAGCTTCTGTATTGTGTGTTTTGAGTTTAGTTTTTATATTGCATTTCTGATGTTCATTTTAATGAGAATCATTGTTTAGGCCATCTTCCGTCAGACAATGGAAGAATAACTGGCTTATATCTAAAGTACACATTGACTTCTCTATATGCCTATTGACTTGCAGGGAGGTATCAAGAAAGCCAGCCTTGTGCAAATGGGGTGCGTTCTCATGGGGTTTACAGCAGTCACCTTAGAGGTGGACTAATGGTTAGATGACCACGTGAACAGGCTCTGTCATTTTTTATTTTCTCCCCCTGACAGTTATGGAAAATATCTTATTGCATTTTGTATCTAGCACAGTTCCTAGCACATACTTGAGAGGAAGAAAGAAAAGAAATGAGAGTGGGAGGGAGAGAGGTTGGAGATAGTTTGCAAAAGTGCTTGGAAAACTGTAAATGCCATCTTACCTAATAATAGACAAACATGTAAATTGACCGTACCTCCACTATGCCCACAGCCAATCAGGAGTGAGTTTGCAAATTAACCCAACAAAGATGGTGGGTTAATTTGCATATGCAGGCATGGAGTGGCTTGGGAGGGGCAGGACGCCTGCTATGAGGGGGAGGGGGGGCGGCAGAGGGAGCTACAGGAGCAGTGCTCTGGCCGGGAGCGAGGACTTACAGTCTCCTGGGCGGCCGGGAGAGAAGCCAGGGAAAGGAAGGCCTATTCTTGCACCAATATCGTGCAGCGGGCCTCTAGTGCATACATAAGAGCCCGCTGTTATTGTTGTTTTCACTGGCACCCAGGAAAGTGGCTGATCTTACTAGTATGACGTGGTCAGGTGTACTTAGATCACGCCCTCCTCACACTCATGTCTCTTTCTCTCTCAGTAGCACTGAATTAACTGTCCCCTGTTAAGGTCTGACAATTCCTAAACCAAAGCAAATCCATCTTCTTAAGCAAAAAGAACAATTGTTGCCTGCCTAGGTCTAGTTGACAGGGGAATAAAATGCTTTTCCATTCTAACAAATAAAAGTTGTCTCTGTTTTCTTTCAAATTTCTTACCTCACTCAGACTTGCAGATTTCCCCAGAGGAGGATTGAACAGGCCAACAGGCCACTGAGATAAATGTCACAAAGAGAGAGTACCCTAAGTAAACACCACAGCATTCTTTGTCTTTATACAAATTTATATTACTTTTTTGATCCTCTCCCAATATCCTTTCCTAAGTTTAGAAAGTACCTTAAAATTACATTTTTTTAAAAAGACCTTCTGTGAAAATCTGTCAAGATGTACTGGTTTTTCTTTAGTTATGATTGTCCAGTTTTATTTAAAAAAACAATAAAACAATAACTGCTGACATGTACAAAGAAATTCAATGCAAGTACTTGCAAGCAATGCATATATCGTGATAAAATGTGTGACAGAGAGAAAGAGAAAGATCCCATATTGGTTAGAGCATGTCAGAAATATAAGGTTTAATTCTACTTGTCATATTATGAAAGGAACAATAAAAACTGGGCTGCTTATCGGAAGAGTGTGATAAATCTCTGAGTGTTGTTATATGAGGACATTTGAGTGAAGTACGTTTATTGAAGCTGGATCCTAGAGAAACCTAGAGGACAAGAGGCATGTCTATTGCCTTTAAATATTTGAAAATCTCTCCTGTGAATATGAAGGAGGCATATTTTACATGACACTTGACAAAACTAGGACTAATATATTCAACATAAGAACCTAAATAGCATGTGAGATAGTGAGTTCCCACCCACTTGGGGGAGAAATTCATGAGTTTGGTTTGGGAAATATAATATTGGGGTGCCTAGCAGACATCTGATGGGTAATATTTTTAATTCTGAAGTGTGTGAAAGAACTGGAAGAAAAGATTTATCTGTAGGCAGGTAAGTAAATGAGATTTGTTCTTCAGCTCTCCTTCCTGTAAAAAGGTAACCTTTTGTGAGTTTACCAACAGGAAAAAGCAGACAGCAAGATTTGCTGGGTAAGTAATGGCCTTTGGCATGACTAACAGCAAGCATATCCTAAAGCACTCTCTCTTAAGCAACACATAAAAGGATATTCAGCATCTGATCACTGCTATTTTATGTGTGGAAGACACCACTTCAAAATAACAGTATGCTGCCTGAGAAGGCATTAAGTAAAACTTGGATTGGGACGCTTCTTTTGATGCTATTTATCGAGAAATATCATCATTCCTGATGTTCTTCAGGATTGACAACTGTCTCCAGTTGTTTGCCTTTAAGAACCATTTAAAGGACCAAGAGAGAAGGAAAATTGAAAAGTAAATTAAATGTCACCAGTGAAGGGCTGTCACCTCAGATTTAATAATGTCACTGCTGAAAGTTAAATAACAGGTGATCATTAATATGAAGATTGTGAAAAATCTACTACGTAATTACAGAAACCTATAGCCAGCATTCTCAGAGCTAAAACGAATTCATCCATATGCAGACCTTTCTAAATGATGACTACCGTATACAGAGCCTATCCTTGCCAGCCCATTAAATCTAGGTTGTCAGAAGATATGAGGATAGGATTTGGATTATTTTTACTCAAATACAATCTATTTGATTTATCCTTATTCTTTGTTTGATTTTAGACTTTTAAATGGATGTGACTAGGGTGTCAGTGGTGTCCACCTAGTTACCTTGCAAAATGGTTCCCTCTGCAGCCCAATACTTTCTGATTACATGGCGCTGAACATGGACAATAATTCAATCACAGTTTTCATGGGGATTGTTCAAGAATGCACAGCACACAGACTCATCCCTCAACTTCACTCTCCCATCCCTATTCTAATATACATCACCGGGATGATGGCATTCGGGACCGTATTTCATCAGCACATGTCTTTCTCCTGATGTATTGTGTTTCATTCCATCGCTTTTAAAGCGACACAGATTTCCTACTGAGTGAAAACTCATAAATAATATTACAATTAAAAAGAAAAGATTACTTAGAAGGTACCAAGTACATTTAGATATGACTTTTAAATGGCAGATGCACAGCATTTTTCAAATCTCAGAAACATCTATTATGTGGTCCATGAGGGACCTGGGGAAATGATAATTTTTCAGACTTTCACACTTTCTTGGTCCTTTCTCAGATAAACACACATCAAGAGATAAATTTATACCCAGATTTTAGGGGTATTGAGGATAGACATGGAAGTCTGCTCAACCTTTATTTTTTGTGAGACCATAAATACATCTCTTGGGTTATTAACATTCTCAAAGTGTCAGAAATAGCACATGTACTGATTTTCTTATTTATTGTTCTTTGTCATCCCTCTATCTTCCTCATTTTTCTTCTGGTCAAACTGGACAGGGATAGCTTGAAGTGTAAGACTACTTTGAGGGTGGGGGAGGTCAGCAGTTCTCTCTCAGGCCTATTCTAATAATGACTCTTGCAAACCCTACTGAAGATGCCAAGCTAATAATTGGATGACTATTTAAAAAGCCATCATTACACAAAATTATTTGTGTAAATAATCCATGGGCTAGCAGACCAGGGACTACCTAACCTATGGCAACCAACTCAGGACCAAGGTAGCAACTAGTTCTTTTGTTCAATTGTTTAACAAATACGTTTTATACACCTGTTGGGAGCACAAGTATATGCATTGAGCAGGAATTCTTGATGAGACAGTGGAGTGGGAAGGAGGGCTTCCCAACTCCCCAGGTGCCATACTTGATATAAAGTGTGTGGATTCAATCAAGTGCAAGGCTTTTATTTTGCTAGGTGGGGACACAAATTTTGGGGGCGGGGCTGGATTGTTCTGGCCAATAGAGGAGAGGCTGATTCTGCAGCCCCCGGGTGTTTTGGTCTCTGGCTTGACTAGTAAGGGCAGGAATAGAAGCAAAGACATAGATTCTAGGAATAAAGATAAAATTGTCTTGATGGCTGTTAATATGGAAGGTACCAAAAGCCAGAAACAGTTATTAGAGTGCATAGCCATACAATCCTTCTATCATGTGGCTGAAGTATTAAGGATGCAGAAAGTATCAGATTTAATAAAAAATAATATGGTGTGTATACCATATATTCCAGAACACATGCAGAAAGGTCTATAACAGTGCCACACTCTAACATGCTAATATTTCTTCAATGAAGTAAATGACTATAGATAACAAGTGGAATAAATAAAGAATTGAGATAATTCCATTCTGATTCAGTCACCTCAAATGAACTTAGACAAGTTCAGGTTCATAGCCAAGTGGATGATGAGACCCTCTCCGTTTTCAGAGCTCTTTTAATTTCAGAATTCAGAAACCCATATTTTGCTGGAACAGATATAAGAGTCTTGGGTGCTGGGTGATTTAGGCAGGTGTATCCTCTATTTGTTCCTCTCTGTCTCCAAAGGTGGGAACCTTCTTGACTATGAACTAAGATGGGAACATGAATGCCCAGTCACATCCACTAATTGCCATGGGGCTCAAGAGCTCTGTGAGAGATCAAGTAACCTCCAGCAATATTATTAGACTTTATGGATTCTTTATGATCCAGGTGTGTCACCTAAGAGCCCACTTCAGAGTGAGAAAGAATGAAATCCCTGAGAGAACATCACCATAAGATGGTAAGAATTTTTTCCAAATATGTCAGACTGGGTAAAGTACTGGGTACCTTGACTCAGAGTGTCTCCAGGTAAAGACTGGGACTCTTCCTGGCTGTCTCCTAAGCCAGATACTCTCTTCCCACAGTCAGACAACTCCAATAATTAAAACAAAACAAAACATCAAAGAGGTGGTTATCCTGGCCAGAGAGGGAGAAGAACACAGGACATGGATTGTCAGGGAGTTGTGGTTGGGAGGCAGCAGCAATGCAGGAAATTGGAGATCTGAAGGAGGCCAATGGTGATCGTCAAGAGGTAGAGAAGGTTATAGGGACGAGCAGTAGAGTGAAAACAATCCATGGAGCAAAGGAGGGCTAATGTGGCAGGCAACAGACCATGGGGTCTGCAGAGCTGTCAAGCAGGGGCTGGTCACCACACCCACCCAACAGTGTCTCAGAGGGAGTCATTGCATAGGCAGGGAAATAGGATGAATCACTTTCCTGCTTAAAGCAAATTGGGGGTGCTCTATATCTGGAGAATTACTACACATTTGACATCTTTGTACTCGCTGATGAGAATCCTGTGACGCACACTGAAAATGGCTCACAGGTTTGTCTCTAGGATAACCAAGTGAATGGTGGTACTGCCAACAAAACTCTTTTTAAAGCAGTTTTAGAGTAAGATAGTATATTTGGAGTCAAACTGAGTCGAGGTGTTTATATATCATGCAGATAAAAAGATCTAGTGAGCTATTAGATGGACATTTCTCAAGTTGGTAGATGTCTGTGCTGGCCATAATTATTTCAAGGTGTAGGTACAAGACCACAAACATGTTTAAATTACTTAAGAACAATAAGCAGATGATAATAGATTGGTACACTGGTGATAGAACCCTGCAGAATACCAACATTTAAAAAATGAACCAACAGAAAAGCTAGAGAAATAATAACAAATGAGCAAGAAGAGCCACATAGTAGAAAGCAAGGGAGAATAAAGATTAATAAAGAGGCAGTGGTTGGCAAGTGCAAGAAAGAAGATGTATACATTGAATCTGCAAACAAGGAGGACATGGTTGATACACAGGGAACAGTTTCAAAGCACTGGTGGAAGCCAACACTAAATTGTAGTAAATGGGTGGGAGTTAAGTGAAGAGAGGAAGTAAAGCACTCTTTCGAGTACTTTGAAAAAGATTAAATGGGATAATTTTTTTAGTACAGTGCTGGCAATTAACACAGTCCCTTCAAATTACATAGAGGTATAAAGCACAACACCAGGCCTTTCCTAGGAATGTATTTGTGTAGATGAGAAGGGAAGATACTTGTTGTTCCCCTGTTCTACACTCAATACCTCTATTTGGGGATAACCACCCAGGGTATCTGGAAGGAAAGGGGGCACAACTTGATAGCTGGCTGAGACCAAGTAAAGATGCTTGGCCTAGGAACCAGGATGCCTGGGCCCAAACTGCTCTGTAGCAGTGGTTTACTTTAATATATTTTATTGATTTTTTACAGAGAGGAAGGGAGAGGGATAGAGAGCTAGAAACATCGATGAGAGAGAAACATCGACCAGCTGCCTCCTGCACACCCCCTATCGGGGATGTGCCCGCAACCAATGCACATGCCCTTGACCGGAATCAAACCTGGGACCTTTCAGTCCGCAGGCCGACGCTCTATCCACTGAGCCAAACCGGTTTCGGCAAGAAATGAGATTTTAATTATTTACTTTGAAACAATGACTTTGAAACCCTTGACTTTTCACTAGCCTAATGTATCACCTTTAAAGTATTTTCTTATATGATACTAGAGGCCCGGTGCACAAAATTTGTGCATGGGGCAGGGGTCCCCTCAGCCCAGCCTGCAACCTCTCCAATCCAGGGCCCTTCAAGGGACATCCCTTTCACAATCTGGGATGGCTAGCTCCTAACTGATCACCTGCCTGCCTGCCTGATCGCCCCTAACTGCCCCCCATGCCAGACTGATCATCCCTAACCACCTCTGCCTGCCGGCCTGATTGCCCCCAACTGCCCGCCCCTGCTGGCATGGTCACCCCATGCAGCCTGCTGTTCAGTTGTTTGGTCATCCCTCACTAACCCCCCTGCCAGCCTGGTTGCCCCACACAGCCTGCTATTCGGTAGTCCGTCCGGTTGTTTCAGTCATGACAGCCCCTGGCTTTTTATATATTAGGATGATAGCTGATTCAACTGTTATGCCTATTTGCCTATAATCCTTGGTAATTATATAATTTTACCATTTATATTTTTATGTTTGTTGTTATTGCTATTATTATTAATCTCTGACATTTCAGAGAGCTCTCCCATTTTTTCCCTGAGGGCAGAGGACATTGCAAAGATGCCAGCCATTTTTCTAACTGTGAATTTATCCTAGTTAACTTCCCCTAACTATCCACCACTCTAATCAAGGATGGTGGATACAGCAACCTAAGCTGACCAAAGTTATTTGTCAGAGTTTCTGATCTTCGAATTGGCAAAATACCTCCCATAGCAGCTGGGTATCACCTTTCCCATGGCACCCAGTCAATCATATTGAAATAGATGACTAGGCAGGCACAAGCTGGTCATGAATTCCTGACAGAGAGATCAATCTCCCAGTCTCCATAATCCTTAAATTGTTTTTCCTTTGGGGATAGAAAAAGAAGCAAAAGTCCTTTCCCTTTTCTGTCTTGTTTGTGGTAATACCTCATTCCCATTTCAAAGAAGACAGCTGCTACTATTTCACTCCTACCTTCAGAATAGGTATGGGAGACAACTCTGTGATAATTTATTGGGATTCCCTAGCATTCTGTTGTTTCTCACTGGCCAAAATATGCAAAAGATTATCCTCATCCTTATGCATTGGTTCCAAACCGGTTTATTCTGGCCATCAAAAAATTAGCTTTCATCTCTCTAAATGTCCTTCCAGATAGCAATTCTTGTGGACATGTAACTATATGGTTTATGATTTAATTGTGATTAAACCAATGAGAGTAAGTAGGTCTACAGTAACTCCAAGGCTATCTCAGCTAAGTAGACTTAACCCTTTTGTAGATATACAAATTATTTAGCTCATCAACCCTAGACCATTTCCAAAAGTAGAGCTCATTAGACTACATGTTGCTGTGTCTCTAATTAAAATATATTTAATTAGTGTGCAGCATTTCCCCCCATTAAATTGTCATTATTATAAGGTTTGGGAACCCTACTGCCAAGACAACCTGGATGGGAATATATGCAATTCAACCTTTATTAAAATTCTAAGTTAGCTCAAATGTAACGGTGTTCTTGGCTCCCATCACTAAAACGTCAAAAGAATACTAATTTCTTTCTCTTGTCTGTCTCTCCAAAAATGTATTATTTTTATTCCCTTGAATTTTTAACCTCATTATTCCTACTCACCAATTTTGATACCATTTTTTTTCCTAAACTATACATTTCCCTCTTAGATTATCCTTCTGATCAATACTGCCCACCAAGAAAATGGAGCACTACAAAAGTAGGAAAATGGACACATAAAGGGTCTGCTCCACACACCATGACTTTAATTCTAACTATATCCCAAGCTTAGCTCAAGGTATGCTTCCTCCATGAATTTCTTTTTAAGCCTCGTGGATTTTCTCCTCTTCTGAACCTCTAACCTTCTCTTTCTATGAATCTCATTGGACACTTGCCCATGTTCTGTGTATTGCTCATTTATGACTTTACACACATTGACTTGCTCCACAATTAAATCATACACTTCTTTGTAATATAAGCTCCTCTGACACCATTTACTAAGAAATAACTGTGTCCTGGACACAGAACTACATGATGAAGTTACAAAATTGAATAAGAAAAAATAAAACTAGTCTTCAAGAAGCTTACAGTGCAGGTTAAGCAACAATGACTTGCACACTGCTTTGTCTCCCAAAAACTCAAATGCTAAATTATGATTATGATAATGACATCACTAGGAAAAAATGATGTATAGGCTAATCAAGTGGCAAGAGACTCAGATAAAATTGTCAGTCCTTCATTATCAACTTTCCTGAAGAATTCAAAGCAATAACTTTGAAGTCCCCTTCTTAAGATTCTGAAGATATCTTTTTGCCTTGGTGTGCTGACCAACCTCACTTATCTCTGCAAAACTGTCTCAACAAAGACATATCTTGGTTCTTCCCTGGAGTTGCTTTGAAAAAGAAATATCCTCCCTTCTCCTTCTACCTCCTCCACATTATTCCAAGCCCTCTTGATGTCAGTGAGTCAGTTAAATGATGATCCTAGGAAAAACTGATCAATTCCAGCTTCTCCTTGATGGACTGATCCAATAAAGAATTCAGGAAACATCCCTCTCTGATCCAAGACAGATATCATAAAATATTGCTAGATTCAAACAAATATAGCTGATTGTGCCCTGTAATTACTATTTTATTGTGCATAATAAAACAATTAAAATTATGGGAATAATTTGGTTATTTAAATAAGATTCAAAAAATGTTTGCATGCAAGCAGATTTTAACTCATTGTTCTAGGTATCATGAAGCAAGAGAACAGTGTGGTTCAGTCACTTGAGCATTGTCCCATTCACCAGGAGGTCCCAGTTCAATTCCTGGTCAGGGCACATGCCCAGGTTACAGGGTCAATCCCCAGTGGAGGGCATGCAGGAGGCAGCCAATTCATTTTTCTCTCTCATCGATGTTTCTATCTCTCCCTCTCCCTTCCTCTCTCTGAAATCAATTTAAATATATATATATATTTAAAATAAATGAAGCAAGAGATGCTCTTTCATAAATTGTCATAATCCTTTTGGGATCACTTCTGACATCCACAGATATTCTATCACTATTAGTTAGAAATTCATATGATAACTTTCCTATTCTCTATTGCCCAGTCACAGAGACAATCTGAACTTTAAAATCTCGGCCTGATTCTGGATGGTAAATGATTAATGAATAACACCCTGAACTGCTCTTACCGGGAAATTTTTTTATATCACAAGTGTCATTGCTTCATTCATTATGCTCAGGGTAGTATCGCTTCTATCCTTGTCTCTCAATTAAAAAGGCATTCTTCTCTCCAAATAGTGTGAAGGATAAAATTGCTCCAACACAAACATTGCCAAGAATGCTATACAGAAAGGAGAAAAATGCACCCCACACCATAGCATAGACCAATCTTCAATCCTCTAAATATTGCTATTAATGTATCTAGACAAAATTTACTTTATTTAAATACTGCAGTGCATTCAATATTCTGGAAGCCAAAGGAGGCGAAAGTATGCTATCAGTGATGCTCAGAACATCATGGCACCTGAGATCTTTTCTGTCTAGGCCTCATGATTATTCATTCTACCTGCATGGTGTGGGACAATGGTGGGTAGAGAAGATACTCTTGACCTGGGGTAACTTTCTGTGACAAATAGCCTCAGTCACCACTGTCCCATGGAGGCATATAGGAAGCCTAGATTTTACATTGTTTTCTAGGACTGGCTCTGGTAGAAATTGCCCCCGTAATTCCATTTCTGCCTCGTTTTAACCACTTTGGAAAGCCTGCTTATGTTTCTCATACTTCCCCATATTCTTTTCTTTCAGCGTCTCCTACAATCTGCTCTCTGACCTTTCGAGTTCTGAAAGAGCAAAATTTAAGGATGTCTGTGCATGTTCCTTCCCAGGGATACTTATGTCAATGGCTGAAATAAAATTTCATCTGGCAGCCAGCTGGTGAAAGGGTCTTGCAGAAGGAGAGCCATATCAGAGCTCTCCTGAGAAGATTATGAAATCACACTGTGCACACAATGGCAAAATTCACTTGTAAAACGACCGGCCTGGAGTTAGAAATAAAGATCTAGGGAAATCATAGCTCTGATTGACCTCTGTTTCTTCCAAATGGTTGGTGCTCATGAAATGTTACCTATCCTTGACACCCTACAGTCTTACCATTTGTTAACCATTCAGGCTATTAAGGAATCGGGAATCAGCGCTGGCTAAAATAAAGAATAAGTGTGCCAAATGGTTACATAAGGAAAGACAGTTGAGCCTGAGCTGTGTCTGCTTACAGGTCAAATTCAGCATATCCACCCTGCTCCTGACGAACAGCACAAGTAAATCCAGGCGCCCGCCTCCCCGTGCTTAACGGAGATTTCACCGTGGCAAGCCGAGTGCCATTTACTAGGCCACTTTCAGACAAATCCACTCAAATTTACCTAATTGCAGGATGCGCCCTGTCCAACAGCTTCTTCAGCACAGCCCAGTGAAGAGAAGCATCATTAATTGGTCAAAATGTGTCAGATACACAGCCTTTCAAGTAGAGGGATCTCCCCAAACGTCACTTCACACAACAATGGGTTGGTTGCTGAAAAGCCTTCATCGAATACCAAGGAAATGGGAAGCCCAGGGGTATCGGAGGAAATCATCCACTCTGCCCCTCATTCACTCAGTGAGCGTTTATGGGATTTAGGAGGAGGTTACTGATGCCAAGGTGAGGGTTTAGCACTCCTGTCATAGACCCAAATATACAGAGGTAGAGTAAGAGAGTGACGGGGGCAGAGAGAAGGCTGAACTAAGCCCTGGGCTATCTACATTTGCCACTGTGACTTTCCCCTCTCACTCGGGGAATGCTCCGTGTTTCTAAGGAATGACAGCAAGCTTAGACAAGGCATGATTTGAAAGGGAGCAGGGCCTCTGAGAAAGGGCTTCATAGTCAACATGAAGAGCAAGATGGGAGAGACAGACGGTCAAGGGGCAGTACTCAGGGACTGTAAAGCAAAAGCAGACAACAAGTAAAAGGGGAATTATGTCCTTTTATCCCCCATGATTTTGCTCACTCTTCCATTACCATCTGAAGCCAGAAAACAGTTATAAATGGATCTTACTTCCAGCGATTCATGGACATGAAAGTGATACAGCATGTTTCATCTTAGGAACCACCATATCTTTAGAGGCCTTTTAATGCCATCAAGTCTGATGACAAACTTTCAAGTATGTAGTGAGGTCCTCTACTTGCAAGACTTCCCTGTGCTAGGTGAGAGGGAAATGTTAATAAGACAGACACAGGGCCACCCTGGAGGGAAGTTCAGTCCATTGAGTCAGGGGTGAGGAAAGGGGGACAGAGCAGGTAGAAAATGAAAGAATAACCAGCCCTGTAGGGTCAAGTTTACCATTCTGGTATGAAAACCTAAAGCACACATTCCTTTCCCACCAGGCATGGACCACTCCTGCCCACTCCCTGTAGGTCAGTCGGTGACGTCATCTTCAAAGAAAAAGGGCCTCCCTGTCTGTCATTCACTCACAACACCGAGAGGCCATTCAGACTAGTTGCAGGCAAGCTCAGACTAGAGGACTTCTATTTCCGTTTATTTTCCAATCCAAATCAGTGCACCAACCCTTTGAATGCCTCCAGGTGACTGAGCCACAAACACCCTTGTCAGTGGTACTTGACATTAACGAAATTGATTGCGCCAGACTAGAAATCAGCTACATGATAAGTGATGATGGCTCCACTGAACTGGAAGGGGCGGGGAGCTTTCTACCTTCCATCAAGACCTTCCCAAGTCAGTAGAATCGGAAGATAAAATTAGTATCTTTTCACGCACGTAGACTTGTCATGTTTTGCACTAGTAAAAACCTATAATGACATACTTTACACCAATGTTTTCCAAGAGTACATTCTAAGTGAACCAAGCTGCATGCACAAATTAGACTTCGCATTTAATTAAAATTATTCTAGTAGCTCAAAACATAGCCACATGCATTATCATTCTTTCCATTAATTTATTATTTATAGTCTTAGTCAGACAATTATAAAGTCCTTTTAGATTTATTAAGCATCTGCTTTGTGTTTATACTGAGAACCAAAGATTTAAAACATAATATCTGATCTTAAGGATTTTATCATTTATTTAGTAATTAAGCAAGTACTGTAATGTATGAAACAGTATTAATTCACAAATAATAAAACTGAGTTAGAGACGATTAGACAATAGGATATTAATTTATAACATTTCATACACTTCCAATTAAATGATAGAATGAAATTAAAAATAGAATGATCAAGTAGGCTAATATTTCATTTTAAAAAAGGGAAGCCTTCCCTGAGGGAGATGAAATAATTGCAAAAGTTTGGATTACATATGTATAGCCTGATACAAAACTACCTATAAGCAGGAACCATAAGGTCTTATACGTACCTTATCAGGGCTACTCCAAAGGTGTGTGAGACCACAGGAATTATTTTTGTGGGGTCCCTATCTAAATAAACAGTTTGATTTAGAAGTGTACTAAAAATTTGTAAGCCTTTCTGACATATGATGATATATTGATTAAGGTTTAGAATAGCGGGTGGGAAAGAGGTAGATACATATTTCTTTAGAGCCCAATCAGTGACACCATCTCTTCTTCAGCTCCAGGAACTACTATTCCTTTGTGGTTTTTGTTGGGTGTGTCCTTCTTAGATAATTTCCATCTCACCTCAATAAAGAGGTAAAAGAAAAAATCATCCTAAACCTCAGAAATATTGCCTCTGTTCACACTCATGGCCAGGTGTTTCTCGAGTCACATATTGGGGACCACACCCAGGGAATGGTTTCTGTGCACATTTTGTCCACTTGTTACTTTTAAAGAAAACCGGTTTGGTTTTGTTAAAAGTTAAACTGCGTCATATGGAAATTTTCAAGAGTTTCTAGCGTATACATTGAATCGAATCAGGCAGCGCCAAACAGAACGTGGTAAGAAGGACTCCCCATCAGGACCTAGGGAAGAGAGTTTTATAGAGAAAACACAGAAGAAAAGTAAGGGAATTACATATGTACTTGGCATGACTTAAGCTGCTGCCTTGTTTGAAATAATCTAGTTGGCTATTTTGACTGGTTGTGGGTAAGTTTCATTTTCTCAGCCATGAGTTCATGGACTCTGGCTCAGGTTTTGGCTTGCTTCTGTAGGCTGCCAAGGCACAGAGCCACCTTGGTCTAATGGCCTCCTTGTTTAATTACAGTAACACTTTCATCAAACACCTTTTCTTTTCATAAACAACTAGCTGCAGTTCAATGAATCCAGCACTTTTTCCTTTAAAGTAAGCATGAATCTAGTCTTGGAGAAAGAAGCGAGATTGCAGGTATAAATACAGTCGGGGGTTGGAGGTGGGAGTTGACTCACTGCTGCTACAATTCCATCATCAATAATACTGTCAGGTGTTTGTCCCTGACAGGGACATGCTGGTCTGTCTGATTTTGGTTCAGTGCAGACTCGGCTCTCAGAAACGATTTTGTTCTCCCTTCATCAGAAACTTTATCAGAAACAGCTTTGTCTGCTGAACAGATGGGCGAGATAGTAACTGATATGAAGGCATATGGTTTCGAGAACAGACAGGAGTAGGCATTCCAAATATTAGTACAGTTTCTTTCAGGTTTTCATGAAAGTGACACATGAATGTCAATAGGCAAAAAGAACAGATAACATTTTCAATCATCTCAAAACCTACTTGCTGAAATCAAAATTAGAAATCAGCTGGCTCGCATCCCTACAGTAAGCTGTGCCATCTGTATTGCTAGCAATGACAGGGCAGAATGAAATAGGTTGGGCCAACTAGAAACCAGATTCTTCATTCATTTATTTAACAAATATATGTTGAGCACTGAAGATGTGCTGAGCACTACCGGATTTGTGGGGTAAAAGAATAAGCAAGTCCCCGTTTCTAAATTGAAAGGAATGAGTTGGAACAGATCACCTCTGAACTACAGATTATAGTCTATACACCTATTTGGAGTAAAAGAATATCCGGTGATATACATAAAAATACAATATACACATTATGTAATCAAATATATACATAGGGCGTCCCCAAAAATGTATACACACTTTGAATAATGATAAAGGCACAATGGGTTAAATCTGAAAAGAAAGAAACAGTAATTGAGCTATCAGCTCTGAAAGTATGTATACAATTTTTTTTTTTGGAACAACGTATAAATACTTGTACATATTACTAGAGGCCTAATGCACGAAATTTGTGCAAGGGTAGGCCTTCGCAGCCCTGGCCCCGCCCCCCATCCACACCCGCCTTGGCCTGGCCGCTGCCTGTGTCTGCTGCCACACACCCCCAGTTTCCCGGTTCTGCAGACCCCCCCCCCCCCCCGATCAATCGTCCCACAGAGGGTGGCATGGGCCTCCCTCTGTGGGGCGATCGTGGGGCAATGGTGGGCCCCCACGACCAATGGCATTGCACCCGCTTTGGTTGGCCTAGCACCAGGGTCTGTCATAGCATGATCGTCCAGACAGCCATTCGGTCAATTTGCATATTATGCTTTTATTACTATAGATACCATGTATACATGGATATATAAACACATGGAACTATAAAAAAATATATAGGATATATTTGCATTTTGCATCTAATGATATAACCAAAATGTTTTATACCTTAAAGTGTTTTTTTAATCCTGCAAAACTCTTGCTTTCCAAACACAACACCCCTGAGAGCAATTGTGCACACTGTTAATTAGTCTAAGAATGACTTCAGGATCAGCTTTTCAAAAATATTGGCTGAAAGGTGAAGACGGTATAAACTTAGAAAATATGTAGCCCTAGTAAGACTATGCAAACACCCAGGGAGACCATATCTACGCACTTAACCTTTTGCACTCGGATGTTGAGTGTGACTCGACACGGTTAGCATTAGAACAAAGGAATCTAGAAAAAAGCAAGCGAGTGCAAAGGGTTAAAAACTTCCTTGATGCCTTGCAAGCTCACAGCTGATGTTCTAGGGCAGGCTGGCTCCCTAACAAAGGGCTGCCCACGTTCATTGTAACTTGGAATTCTCCTGCTTTCATCCGGAGGGGATTGTGAGGTGCAGGTGGTTTGGGTAAAATACCTACAATCAAGATCTTGTTCTAACCATCTGTAGCTAAACAAACAATAATTCTTTTTTTTAAATGAGCATTTAAGGGAAAGCTAGCAGCTGAGAATAGGGCTGAAAATGGTTTCATCTAATATGCTTATGTTGATTAAGTGTTTCCATAAAGCATTTCTGAGTTACTGAAGATGGTACAAGTATAAAAAAGAAACTTAATAGAACCAAAATGGAGCACCCTAGAAGCAAGATAAAATGTTCCCTGCTGTCCCTAAGAAGACTGTCCAATACTTGCACACTTTTCAGCATCAAAGGCACAGCAGCGCGTACTGTTCGCTCCCCCTCCGGGCTGTTGTCAGGCCGTACCGGAGAGGAAACGGGAGGATCAGAGTAATAAACATATAGATATGAAATACACTTATAAATGGTTTTGAAAGAGGAAAGAGACAAAGTCTATTCATGAATCTGGGTTTAAGAAAGCCTACTAAAAATTTTAGAACCTAGTAAAGCAACTTATTTTTTAAAAAATTAGTAAATTGTTTTACTATATTCTAAATATTTTTCCTACAGATTCTGAGCTTGAAGGGGAGAGAGCAGAGTCGGGGACTAACAATGGAGTCAACCGGTGGGGTAGATCTCGTACCGTCTGCAATTATTCATTTGTTCTCCCTGTAGGAACATACCCAATGTGGATTTTCCTTTAAGTTATTCTTACATAAATAAAAGGATAAGGCCACAATAAAAGAAGCTGAAATTGAAAGTCAAGATGGTTTTATAAAAAGAATTAAAATTGCACAAAGATCATTGAAATTGCAGAGACACAACTGTCTCTTCTACAAGAAGACAAATAGAGGAAGAAAATCTATCACTTGATATCCTAAATTCTAGGATGGTATGACCCAGAGCAAAGGAGTTTAGGAGCTTAAAGAGGCCTCCATTCTAGATGGAGAATGGCTATGGGAAGTATATTGGCTACCAGAGGCCTCTAACAATTAAAAACAAGTTTACTTAAACATGACATTCATCATAAAGAGTGTCGATCCCACCATTCCTCCATTCCACAGCGCATATAACTAGTTCTTGCTGTTTTTTATTATTATTAACTTGGCCATGGCCTTAGCAGTGCCCCTGCTGGCACTCTGCGTCCCGCAGCGTTGGCACTACAGATGGAACTTGCCGACCCTGCTCTCCAGTTAAAAGAGGGGAGTGCAATTT
Organism: Cnephaeus nilssonii; assembly: GCF_951640355.1. Taxonomy (NCBI): domain Eukaryota; kingdom Metazoa; phylum Chordata; class Mammalia; order Chiroptera; family Vespertilionidae; genus Cnephaeus; species Cnephaeus nilssonii. The sequence continues at coordinate 86,655,627 of NC_137082.1, forward strand.
ATGCCTGGTTGCTGCATTGCTTTAATCTTGCTTCAAAGAGAATAACTTTTGGAGCCATTGATGAAAACACTCAAATATGGATGATGAATACTTAACACATATTTACTCTTTTAATGGGGAGTTCTACTTTTCTGGAAAAGCAATGTGAGCATTAGATCAGGTTTTTGTTATTTTTTAAATAAACTCTATTGAGAACAGTTTTTGGTTCCCAGTAAAACTGAGCACAAATTACGAGTTTCCTCGCCTCCCACACATATAACCTCCCTCACTATGTACATCCTGAACCACAGTGACACGTTTGTTAAAAAGATGTTTAACTTTCTGAGGAAACTCCATACTGTTCTCCACAGTGGCTGTATCAGTCTGCATTCCCACCAGCAGTACACGAGGGTTTCTTTTTACTCTGCATCCTCACCAGCATTTGTCATTTGTTGGTTTGTACCTCATTGTTGTTTTGATTTGCATCTCTCGGATGATTAGATGATTAGTTTGAGCATGTTTTCACATGTCTCCCGGCCTTCTGTATGTCCTCTTTTGAAAAGTGTCTATTTAGGTCCTTTGCCCATTTTTTGATTGGATTGTTTATCTTCCTTTTGTTAAGTTGTATGAGTTCCTGAGATACCATCTCACACTTGTCAGAATGGCTATCATCAACAAATCAAAAAAATGACAAGTGCTGATAAGGATTCGGAGAAAAAGGAATCCTCATGCACTGCTGGTGGGAATGCAGACTGGTGCAGCCACTATGGAAAACAGTATGGAGTTTCCTCAAAAAGTTAAAAATGGAACTCCCATTCGACCCAGTAATTCCACTTCTAAGAATATATCCGAATAAATCAGAAACATCAATCAGAAAGGACATATGCACCCCTATTTTCATAGTAGCACAATTGACCATAGCTAAGATTTGAAACAGCCTAAGTGCCCATCAGCAGGTGAGTGGATTAAAAAGCTGTGGTAAATCTACACAATGGAATACTATCCTATATAATAAAGAGGTAATATGCAAATTGACCACCATGCCATCACAAGATGGCGGTGCCAACAGCAAGGGTGGGGCCAGCCACTCCACGCGCCTCCCACCAGAGTCCCCTCAGCCCCACCAGGGGCCTCGGACCCTCCAGCACCCCCCACTGACTGACAGCTCGCCCAGGCTCCTCCAACGAGCTGCCCATCCCTCTCTTCCTCCCTCCCCCAAAGCTGAAGCCTGACTGTGGTGTCCAACAAATTGGAAGTTATAACTCATGTCGTTGAGAGTATCCTCCATTCCTCAGCCAGGGCCGGCCACACCATGCGCCTGCTGCCAAAGTCCCCTCAGCCCCGCCGGGGACCTCAGGTCCTCCTGCACCCCCCATTGACTGAGGCTCAGGCAAGCAGGGCCAGCCAAGGCACAGGCAAGCTTCAGATGGCAGCTGCCCAGCTGCCCAGGGCTGGCCCGAGGCTCAGGTAACCAGGGCCCGCTGAGGCTTGCACTGCCAGCAGTGGCAGCAGCAGAGGTGTGATGGGGGTGTCGCCTTCCCCTGATCACATAGATCGCCTCCCATCCCTGAGGGCTCCCAGACTGTGATAGGGGCAGGCCGGGCTGAGGGACCCCGATCTCCAGTACATGAATTTCATGCACCGGGCCTCTAGTCTATATATATAAAAGGCTAAGCAACCCTCTGACAAGCCAGTAGGTATTACACACATTGACCACCAGGGGGCAGACACTTAACAAAGGAGCTGCCAAGATGCAGTGACTTGGCAGCAGCGGTTCCCGGGTGATGCAATAGAGGAGGGAGCCTGATTCCGGGGTGCATCACCCGAGAACCGCCCTCTCACAATCCGGGACCTCTAGGAGGATGTCAGAGAGCCGGTTTCGGCCTGATCCCTGCAGGCCAGGCCAGGGGACCCCATCTGCTGGAGGGACCCTGCTCACTCCCCAGGCGACCTTCGAGCCACAGCGCCGCTCCAGATGTGGCCAGCCAGGGAGGGACTGCAGGAGGTTGGCTCCAGGGTGTGTCCGGCCCCTCTCACCCAGTCAACCACCTTCTAATTAATTTCTTTTCAATGTGCACAAATCCGTGCACCAGGGCATTAGTGCTGCTATAAAAAAGAAGGAACTTTTGCCATTTGCAACGGCATGGATGGACCTGGTGAGCATTATGCTAAGCAAAATAAGCCAGTCTGAGAAAGATAAATATTACATGATCCCACTCATTTGTGGAATATCATGAACAACATAAACTGATGAACAAAAATAGACCCAGAGACAGGGAAACACCGAACAGACCATCAAACCTCAGAGGGAAGGCAGGGGAGGGTGGGTGGGGGTAAGGGAGGGGGGGGGTAAGAGATCAATCAAAGGACTTGTATGCATGCATATTAGCATAACCAATGGACACAGACACTGGGGCAGTGGGGGCTTGTCTTGAGGAGTGGGAGTGGCCGAGAAGGGGTCAATGGGGGAAAAGGAGACATATGTAATACTTGAAACAATAAATAAATAAATAAATAAATAAATAAATAAATAAATAAATATTGATGCATCATTATCACTCAAAGTCCATAGTTTACATTAGAGTTGACTCTTGCTGTTGCACTTTCTGTGGGTTTTTACCAATGTATAATAAGATGTATCCACCATACTAGCATCATCCAGAATAGTTTCACTACCTTAAAAATCTCTGCTCAGCCTATTCATTCCTCCTTCCCCCCTAATTCTGACAACCACTAATTTTGTTACTGTCTCCATAGTTTTGTCTTTTCCAAAATGTCACATATATGGAATCATACAGTATGTAGCCTTTTCAGTTTGGCTTCCTTCATTTAGTAATTTTCATTTAAGTCTCTTCCATGTCTTTTCATAGTTTGACAGATCATTTATCTTTAGTGCTGAATAATATTCCATTATCTGGATCTACCACAGTTTACTTATGCACTCACCTACTGAAGGACATTTTGATTGCTTCCATATTTTAGCACTTGTTAATAATAGAGCTCCTAGAGGTAAAACTCATAAAAATGTGCCCGTCCCTATTGCTGGCTCTCCCTGGAGTTTTTTCTTAAAATTGTCCACTCTGAGCCCCCAGCAACTGGTCAGTTACATTTCAGGTTTTCCTACCCAGCCCTGTTTCCTGCAAAGGTTTCCACTCTGGTGAGTGTGGTTCTCCATATTCCCCTGCTAGTCTCTCCAATGTAGGGAATACCCCATGACCTCAGTTCTCAGACAGATCTACAAAGAGTTGTTGATTTCTCAGTTTATTCAACTTATTGTTAGGACAGAGTGTCAACTTCAAGCTTTTCCATGCCAGATCAGAAACTGCATGTCTGTTGTTATTTTAAATCTCAGTGCTTCATGATCCCAGCCAGGATCTAAAGAGGCAGTGCTGCTCTGAGCAGATTCATACAAGCAGCTACCATAAACACAAACCTTATTCCTGGCAGAAACTAGCCAATTTCCAGAAACTGTCTTAAAATTCTAAACATATTTCAGTAGCAACAAATTTTACAGCAAGCTTTTCTGAAGTTTGTAGATCCTTTCTTCTCTGCAATGCTTTTCCTTGAAGCACCCTTTTCCTGATAGTCCTGACACCACGCTGGACAATGCCGGCCGAACTGATGTGTAGTTGACTACAAAGTAGACAAACACCCAAATACTATTGGGCTCTACAAGTATTGGCCCCTTCGTGACTGGTGAGATCCCAATTACAGATTCAATAAGGTCTTTCCTAATCTCTTCTAGATCTAGATCTAGAATGGTGGTAAGAACACAAACTCTGGAGCCAGACGGCTTGAATCCAAATCCCGGTTCTACTACCTACCGGCAATTTGGGCACGTTCTTTCATCTCTTTGTGCCTCGGTTAAATGGGAATGATAATAATATTATACGTATCATGCGTTTGTAAAATTAAATGAGTTAAGATATATAAAGCTCCAAAACAGTGCCTGGCACAGAGTATGCATTATAGTAAGTACTATATAGTGCTAACTCTGATAAGATCTTTCTAATAAACCATACCAAAGCCATGGGATTCTGGTGGACTGGGAAGAAGTTGTGGTAATGCCTGAGATATCAATCCCTCAGCCCCGGGGGTGGCCAGCAGGGAACCAAGACAATCAGCTCTGGCCAAAAGGAACCGGGCATACCATTAAAATAATTTGAAATTTCTATGTGTGTCAAGATGTGAAAAGGGTTTGGAAAGCACTACATTTTTCCGTTTCCCATTAGGATCCTGTACATTATTACAGACCATAATATCTTCTATTCTATTTCACTTTACTGTAAAGAAAACACCCTGGGAAATCGCCTCTGACTTTCTCATTCTCACACACCATTATAGAGAGCCTCGGTGCTGATTACCCAACCGTGGTTTTAAAGCTGAATAATTTCACACTGAACCATTTGTGTTCCTTCCTGGGGTTTGGTCTTTTTGTGTGGGAATGGCACTGAAATTAATCATGTGTCATTTTAGTCAGACTCTGGAGCATTTATATTTATTCCAGAAAATTCTTCTGCCTGCCTCCTAACATGGCATGCACCTGGTAAGTCAATTGGACAGTATGTACACCAACCCCTTCAAGAACCAGGCAATTCACACTTCAGATGTCCTGAGTCTGAAGTTGACTTTCTAGGGCCTATGTGAAGTTCAAGGGCCTGGCTAAGTGGCCTGATCTGGTGGGAATTGCCCAAACTCTCCCCTCAGAAAAACTACGGCACCGCATTACAACACAACATACATGCACTGTGCTGCTTTCACGTTGCTTAGCCATTTTCCTTAATATTGCATATTATAAGCGTATAGGGGAGCATTACCAGGGTGAAGTTATTTGAGTATTTTATTCCTTATATCTCTTTGAAGGAGACAAATTTTAAGCTTTTCTCAACTTTAGAGTTGTTTTCATCACAAATATGTGTGCATATACAGTACCATTGGGAGTTTTGAGACCTATAAATCATGTTTATTTAGATAGTTTTCTAGTTTATGAGCAACTACATCAGATAATATTGGAATATTTTCTACTTATAAATAGCCCAAGAATGTGATCAATACTGTCATGTTGCTTAATAATTGTTAGTGTGGGTCTGAAAAAAGTAAAGGAAAAGAGATATTCCATTTAGAGGGGAAATGGGAAGGAAGAAGTGGTTTCTAAGTTTTGTTGTTCCCCAGAGGAAGAATATACTGAAAACTTCCAGAGTTACTTGGTAAACACACACATACAAGAAATTCCAAAAGACTTTTTTAAAAGGAAAGTATTACATGAGGTAGATAATTTAAGCCAGCTCAACTGAACTCCCCTATAATGCTTTTAGTCCTGCTTTTGTGCCCATTCTAGGGCCTCTTTTGGGATCTTAATTTCCTCATCTGTAAAATTAGAATATGCACTAAATGGAACTCAGGTCCCTACCTATCAACCCCGAATTCTACATCTAGTGAAAATATGCTTCAGGACTTAAAGGGAACATTTTTCAATGGTAGCTATGTTTCACATCCTGAGGGTAGTGTGCCTACCCACAACTGGGTACACTTATCAAAACTCATTGCATGATAGGCCTAAAGTGGGCCACTTTTATATTATGTAAATCATATTATTGCTGATCCAAACCAAAAAAAAAAAAAAAGAAAGAAAGAAAGAAATGAGGTTATGAATTAGCATAATGGTTATATCTGGTGATAAACAGAGGCTTCTAAAGTTCTGATTATGTTACTGACTTGTATGGCAGATACATGGGTGTTTATTTTACAACAATTTGTTAAGATGTGCCTTTATAGTTTATTCATTTTCCAAATTAAAAAAGAAAAGGAGTCACTAAAGAGAAAACCAAGCTTTCCACTTGGTAAGAGGTGTCCAAAAATCCTCTAAATATCCTCATAGAAAATTAATTTTAGTGCATTTTAATAATATATAATATATCATAATACAACTTTTAAAGTATAGAAGATCTGGGGAAGTCGTGATAAATAGATTTAATTTATCCCAGAAGTAAATCAATATGTTTTAAAAATGACTATCTACTATGATCAAAGGAGCTTGGAGAAGAAATTCTAGCGTCACAATGATGGCCAGATTCCCAATAAGCAAAGGTTTTCTAAGTTGTGATAAACTAGCAATGTTTCCTTCACATTCTTAGCACATGCTCAATTGAGAATGGAATGGATGGAGGAGTTGACAAAAGCTTCATTGACTCATTTTCAGGGCATAAGTGACTGAGCCCTGGAATTACTCATGCGATCTGTTTCCTAGGAAACCATTTCACCCAGAGCTCAAGTGGAGATTCCTTTGGGGAGAAAAGGGTTGCTTGTTCTTAATATTTTTCTAAAGAGACTAAAACGTATTGCTGCGGATATGAGTTCTTCCACGCGGCAGCTCTAGTTACATGCCACTTGTTTGGCAAACAAACAAATCATCTCAGCAGCTTCTTACAGCGTTCAGAGTCAGATGCAGCCAGATGGAAGCAGGTGACAGCCATCCAGGATGGCCCTGCACTCCCCTCCTTTTCCCCAAATGTTTCTCTCCCCCTCTTGATGAATTCGCAAAGTCAACATGGAGTGCTTCCTTCTGTTCCCTTTGAGCCAACATCGGGCTTGTTTCATTGCCGCCTAGATGGAGCTCTAACTAGCAGGCCCAGCCTGCACGTCCCTGTCATCGCTCCGACACAGTGGGCCGGCTCGGCCCCACCTCGCTGCCTTCCCGTCCCCCTGCCAGCAGTGACCTCCGGGGGCAGGCTTCCTTTGCTCACCGGGGCCCCTTTTCTGTGACATTCGGCACCAAGTCCCCTGTGCTGCTAGGCCCAATGCGGCCTTTTGCCCAGTGCGTATCACTGGGTGTCTACCTCAAGGTTTTGTTTTCAATAGCCCATCAGGTACTCCAGATTCTTTGCTAAAATTATGGCTCGAGTCCTGACCTCAGATGAAGGACCAGGCCTGAGTGTGATTTCTGTGCAGTACATGCCTGTGCACTGCACTCTTCGGACCTAGGCAAGCAGGCTCCTGCCCTTGCTTTCCTCTTTGGGCTGTAAGCCTGCTCCACCTGCACCCTCAGAACCACCGGGGCGCCTGTGAGAAACACGCACTGAGTCAGCTGAGCCCCCGTAACATGCACCTTCAAGCTGGGAAAGCATCTCATTAGGGGGCACCTGCTCTGGCTCCCCTGTGACCACACCCTCTTCATAAAAGGCCATGTCCGAGTGGTCGGGGGACGTGCCCACCTGGACCCTGGGTCCCCCTCGTATGTCAAGGTCCCAGGACCCACTCCTGGGACAGAGGCAATTCGTGCCCAAAGGGTCCCAACGGGAGCCACTTCCAGGGCCTGCATGGACTTCTCCAGCCCATACCTCTGAGGCTGCCGAGGCCGCTAGAAGGCGGAGATGTGGAACAAGGACTTGGGAGGCGCACTGTCCGGGTAGGGAGGCAGGAGCCGCTGGAGGGCAGGGTGGGCGGAAGGGGCAAGAGAAGCGAACAGCTGCCACCTGCACCTCCCCCAGGGCTACCCAGGAAGGCCGCCTCCTTTCTGTGGTTTCCCCGCCGGGAGGAGGGCATCTGTGGTTCCCACGCCTTCCTCACGTGTATCTGACTCCCCAGGGAGTGCTAAGTTTGAAGAGGTTTTGGAGCTTCCGTGGTGTGTTACACGGTCAGTATCCTAAGGTTTCAGTGGGTTGGTTCTCTGCTGCTTGCCCGAGGCCAGGAATGTTTAAGAAGCAGGCAGACACTGCCTCAGTCCTGGGAAGCTCTCTCTCCCGCCCATCTCTGCACACTGGCTCTCTCTCCTTTCTCTGGGCTCCCTGTTTGTACTCCCTTACTGCTCACACACACACACACACACACACACACACACACTCACACACTCTCACACACACACACACTCACACACACTCACACACACACACTCACTCACACACACATACACACTCACACACACATACACTCACACACTCACTCACTCACACTCACACACTCTCACACACACACTCACTCACACTCACACACACACTCACACATACACACACACTCACTCACACTCACACACACTCACACATACACACACACTCTCACACACACACACACTCACACTCACACTCACACACACACTCACACACACACACACTCTCACACACACACACACTCACACACACACACTCACACTCACACACACACTCACACATACACACTCTCTCACACACACACTCACACATAAACACACTCACACACACACACACACACATACATACTCACTCACACACACATACACACACACTCACACACACTCACACACACTCACACTCACACATACACACACACTCACTCACACTCACACACACTCACACTCACACACTCACACTCACACACTCTCACACACACTCACACACTCACACACACACTCACTCACACTCACACACACACTCTCACTCACACACACTCACACACTCACACACACTCACACACACACACTCACTCACACTCACACACACACTCACACATACACACACACTCTCACACACACACACTCACACATAAACACACACTCACACACACACACACACATACATACTCACTCACACACACTCACACATACACACACACTCACACACACACTCACACATACTCACACACACACACACTCACACTCCCCAAGCTGGACCTGACCTGCACCTTCCCTCTACTCTAGGACGGTGCTTCTGCTCTTCACTCCCAGTGGTCAAATGTCCTTGCACATCTCCGGGGAGTGTCACCCCTACCCCCCGTTTCTGCTCTCTGTCCTCCCCACTGCCAGGTGCAATGGCCAGGAGCATGTGCGAGCTCAGCGCTCACCTCCCTGAGCCCTGTGGCCAGCCAGCTCTCTCCTATTTCATTGGGAAGCAGTTAGGAGCACGGATTTGGAGCCAGACTGCCCGGATGCAAAGCCAGCTCCTCCATTAACAAGCTGTGTAACCTTGGGCGACCCTCCTAAATGTCCTGGGCCTAAATGGTCCTCATCTGTAGGACCAGGATAATGTAGCACTTAAATTATATGATCACTGTGAATCAAAATATGAATACATAATATATGAGTTAATAAATGTAGATCATGTAACACTGTGCCAATATGCATCAGAACGCTATTTAAGCATTCGCTATCAATGTTATTATAAGATGTAAACCTCAGGCCTGGTCTTCTGGATGGAAATAGAGCAGGCCTGCTGGCCTAACAGAATTCAAAGCTTCTTAGGGCTTTCTGATCATTGGAAAACCAAGGGATTATTCAGATCATGCAGATTAACTCACTGGATATGAAGGCTTTAAGCCAAAGCACCATTCACTTATTCATCAGTAGTACATAATTATTGTGCATATACTATGTTCCAGGCCCCATTGTTGGTTCTTAGGGTGTAGGAGTGAAAAAGGCAGACTCCTGCCCTCATGGAGCTGATATTCTTGTTCCTAACAGTACATATCTGCTGCCTGTGCCTTCGTTCACTCCCTGGAAGAGAGGTCAAAAGCAGGGTTCTATTCGCCCAAGCTCCTGGGCCAAATATCTTTTCATACCATCCTATATAATAAAAGAGAAACATGTAAAATTGACCGTACCTCCGCTACACTCACCAGCCAATCAGGAGTGTGTATGCAAATTAACCTGACAAAGATGGCGGGTTAATTTGCATATGCAGGCGCCAGTCGGAGTGTAGAGCGGGAGAGCCTGTGGAGAGTGGAGCAGCTTGGGGAACTTGGCTCCTCAAGCCACCAGATGGAGAGCAGAGAGGGCGAGCTGGCAGCTTGGAAGACTTGGCAGAGCGGGAGGCCATGGGACAGAGACAGAACAAGAAGGGAAAGGGAGCACCAGGAATTCTGGGAATAGTAGTTCTGGTGGCAGACGGATCTCCTAGACACTAGAGCAAAGTGAGCCTGGAGCAAATTACTGTTGCGGTGGGGGATGGAGGGAAAGCAAAGGTGAGAGACATAAGTAAAATCAGAGTGTCTAGGAAAAATTAAAGGGAAGATATCCTAAAACTTCCAGGAAATCTCCACCAATGAAGCAAAGAAAAAAAAAAAGCCTCTATTATTCTGTGAACAACAAACTAAACTGGGTTGGGGTCTCAGACAATTCGCTCGTATGATTGCAAAGACAGACAGAAACTCCCGGATTGGAGAGGGCTCCCCTGAGGGCTCCCAGATTGGAGAGGGTGCAGGTCGGGCTGAGGGACCCACCCCCCCATGCATGAATCTTCGTGCACTGGGCCCCTAGTCTACTAATAATACCCCAATAATCTCATTCTGATTTGTATTTTCCACCTCTTTAGATTCCTTCCACCTTGTCCTTGGCTTCTTATACTGACTTCTTATCTAAACTGGAGCTTCTTTCAACTGTGCCTTTTAGATACTAGTCTGTGAGCTACACTGGAAGAAGTTAGGGCTTGAACTTTGAATCCTGGCCTCCACCATTTAGTTGTGTGGTGCGGGAAGCCATCCATTGTCAATACTATCATAAGAGTGCATCAAGGAACTCGGAAGGCTGGTGAACCTTGAGCTTTAGCAGGGCTAAAGCTATGCACCAATTGTTCCATGTTGAGATGGTGATGGCTCAAAGCAATTTCCTGACATGATAGCCTCAAAGTAAATTTTTACTGATCTTTACTGACCTTTGAGACAGTCTGTCTGCTACCTGTTTACCATGCTTACTGAAGGCAAGATGTGTATCTAAAACTGAATAAAAAGCAGATAAGACCAGGTTTCAGTGTGCCTCTCCAAGAGGGAAGTTTCCACCTGGTCCCCCATGCCTTCTAAATTCATATTTCTTGTCTAGTGTTTTCATTTGTGCATTGCCCCTTCTTCAGATCCTGAACCCCTGCCATAAAATTTTGCAGCAGTGTGGCTTTATTAGCTTCCTATTGCTTCTATGACAAATTACCACACATTAGTGACTGAAAACAACACAGTTTTACTAACTTTAAGTTGTGGAGCTCAGAAGTCCAAACTGGGTCTCAATGAGCTAAAATCAAGGAGTGAGCAGAGTTGGTTCCCTCTGGGTGCTCTTGGGGAAGATCCAGCAGCAGAGCACCTTCAAATCTTGCTGTTACTCTGACCCCCTCTTTTGCCTTCCTCTTCCTCCTTGAAGGACTCTTAGACTACACTGTGTCCACCCAGATAACCCAATATAACCTCCTTATCTTAAGGTCCATTGATTGGCAACCTTAATTCCATCTGCAACATTAATTCTCTTTTGCCATGTCATATAACATAGTCACTTAACTAGACAAAAGATGTCACTCTTGTTAATTGTCTGGATGATGATGATGATACCTACTAGGTGAGTCTACACTACAGATAAGAATCTGGGGTACAAAATAAACTTGTCTAGGACTGGATAGTGGATAAGGTGAATAGGAAAGATTTAAACTCACTTGCTTTCACTCTAACCACAAAGTCCAGGCTCCTTCCACCACACTAAGCTACCTGCTTCTCCTGAGACTACAATATATTAGGAAGAAGCTTCTGAAGATGATGTTAGATTCAACAAGATACCACTAGATAGAATTTGGTGTACCCAGGAATCTCAATCTCATAATCAATCAATCTCTCTCTCTCTCTCTCTCTCTCTCTCTCTCTCTCTCTCTCTCCTTGTCTTTCTTCTATTTTTTCACTTTGGAACACCAAAGTTAGATCCGACTAGTAAAGAAGAAAGTACTGAGCTAGGAAGACCAAGTTAATGACTGTGGTCTCAAAGTCTGGGGCCCCTCTGAGCAGTCATTGGCAAAAATAACTTGTAACCATGAGAGTGTTGGTGATTCTGGGCTGAAACTCGGGGAGCTTGCTGAGCAAAAGCAGACATGGCTGTGGAGTTTTCCAGGCCCTTGGTACCACTGCCAACGTGTACAACAAATTCCCCCTCATAATCAGCCAGTCAGATGCTGGTACTGCAGTGATGATTCTACCTTGAACCACTTACAAATTTCTCTCCACATCGGGGACCACCATGCTATTATCGCATGCTTTATTGAAGGGCATCCAGGCAAGTTATAATGTTAGGATTTTCCAAATTCTTTTTCAGATCCATTCACTGAGCATCCTTGGCCAGATCATGTTCAGACATCAGTTTGATTTTATTTCTAAGATGAAAGTTGACTAAAAGCAACAAGTTTGAATTCATTCATCTCAAAAGATTACCCAGGTTTGTCCTGATGCTTGGCTGTCTCAAATGTTGTTACTCACCCCCATGCTTTCTGCACTCAACCTCTGCGCATACTTGATGCAGGCTTCCAAGTGCAAACACCAGCACCTGAAGGCTTTCTTAAAGGGAGCAAGGCAGACCAGAAGTTCCAGGGAGTTAACATCCCTGGGTGTAGCCCTCAATCAGTGATTGATGGACATTAGTAGAGTAGCACAAGTAATGCCTGCTACCCATGCAGGATTGTTAATATGGCCTCCTTTTGTAATCAGCAGTCCATTAGTGGATTTGAAAAAGCAGTTTCAGTAGAGGAGGTAGAGGTGGAATCCAGACAGAGTGTGAAAAGGAGGTGGAAAAACTGGGTTGGTTTGTGTAGACAAGTGGTGTGAGAAGTGTGAGTATGAAAGGAATAGAAAGGTGAGGCAGTTGGAGGATGCTCTGGTGACAAGGAAGGGATTTTCAGTATGTTTCAGGTATGTGAAGATGAGCACAAGACAGATGATGGAGGCAAAGGAGAAAACTGAAGAGCCAAAGTTCTTGGGGAGCAAGAAGATAAATCTAGAAAAGTAATTGCCATTAGATAGAATTCTTTTGCCTGATACAGGAGGTAAAAAAAAAGAACCATACATTTTATTTATAAATAATGTGTAACCATTTCTGCTTTGTTTTTAATATCCTTTTTGAAAGTTCTCAACACTCATTGGTCACTTAAGGCTCAGGCCAATTGTTTTTGTTAACATACCATAATGACTCCTAAGACTCACGATCACCTGACAACAAAAACATAGACCTGCATTTGCAAAACTGTGAACTGTAGATTGCTAGTGTCTCGTGAATTGTTGGAAGTGCTCAGAGGCAAATTTCCTGGTCAAATAATTTCGTATACACTACATACTTTACCTGAATTCATATGTTCACAAGGCTCTACAATACAGATCACAATTTAATTCTGTTTAACCAAGGATTTCCTCAGAATGAGATGTGAGAATTTATCCCCAAACATATTCCCTTATAAGTACCCACACATTCTCATCTGTCAATTTTCTCAGCATTCGTGTAGCTTCAAAATACTCAAACCAACTTAGAATCTGGAAGAGCAAAGTGTTACCTTCAAAGCTTACACACCTACTTTAGAGATCACTAGCTCTAATTTGTCCTAAAATTGATGCCCATGAACTCATTCTTCCTCTCAGAGAAATACGCCCTGATCACTCCACCTTCCTTCTAAACTTAAACTGATGAATGCCACTGACAAAATAATGCAGGCAATGCTACAGTGACTCAGCTTTCAATAAGTTTTTATGAAAATATTGTCAAAGGTTTCAGAAAGTCTAACTGTATTTTATCTGTGTGTTCTCTTTTATCTATATGCATATTTACTCCCTTGTGGAACTCTAGAAGATTAAAAAGCAGTCCCGCAATTTGAGAGAGGGGGCGTGGGAAGGGAATTTCAGTGCTGAAGAAAGAGCCCGAGGCAGTTCCTCCACAGAGCTGAAAATGAAGGTGGAATAAATTTAAATAGAAAGTTTCTTCCCATGGCATGTTCCCAACAACTTTAGATACTCTTTTACAATTTCAACCAGAAATGTGTTTGAACATGTTAAACATGAAAAGAAAAAGAAAGAAAAAACATTTAGTGGGAGGGGAAAAAAGAGCAGAGTGGTACTTCCTCTGGATTAAGAGCAGTGATTGTATTGTGTGAATACGAAAAGTTTCATGCCTCATCTTCAAACCTGTTTTCAAAGGAACTTAATTTTTAGATAATCAAATTCATGTTATGTACAACTTCCGTCCACACTGTAAATAAGGTTTTAATATTGATGTGAAATTAGTCCAAAATTTTGTATTATAAGAGAAAATAGTAGTTGTAAAATGTTTCAAAAAGAAACTGAACCCAAACCTTAAATGTTAACAGAACAATGAATGTTTCTAGATGGCTGACATTGTTATAGAACATTGCATGACTTCCAACTCGTGAGTCCTTTGTGGAGCCAAAATATCCCGTGGCAAACACACTGAACAATAAAATAAAACAGGATCAATACCCCTGAGTAAAATTCACCTTTGGGCAAGAAGTATTAGGGTAGAATTAAAGTATCAGAGTCTCCTTCTCTAGTTATTTAAACGTAGTCTGGAGGAATTGCAGTTCACATTAATATCTATGTAAAGTCAAAATGTCTTTTAAATTAAGAGCCAATTCTAATTACCTATAATGCTTGTGCAGTACCTTTGACTAAGGACGTCCAAGGACATGAAATTGAACAATTCATATGCCATGTTTATTAAATTGCTTGAGGATGATGTTAACATAACAGGGTAAGACTGGCTATTCCCACAAGACAAGCTGAGCGGTCAAAAGCCTACATAACAAGTTTTCGTAATTGGTCCCTATCACCAGGTTTGCATAAGGTCTATGCTTATTCTGACAATCATTTGTGGTTTTAAGTGGAGATGAGACAGTAGAAGTCAGTTGTATTGGTTCACACTAATCATTAATAACTGTGAACTGATTACCTACTAACATGACTAAATAAATAAATAAATAAATAAATCTATGTTTTTGAAATATAACTGATGACCTTTAACACCAGGTTGCATAAAGTCCTGCAGACAGCAGGTATTCAAATTGTATTGATTTGAATGTAAAACTAAGAAAATAATCAAATAATTCAAGATGATGCAGAATTTCATGCTAAAATACTTGGTATGCACCCTGGTTCTCAAAGGGTGGCCCCAGATGAGCAGCAGCAGCACTTGGGAACGTATTAGAAATGCAAATTCTCAGACCCCACCTCCTTCCAAACTGAAGAGGCACTCTAGGGGTGGGGCCCAGCAATTTCTGTTGTAATAGGCCCTGTCATGGGTGATTCTGAAGGAGAACCACGCAAAAGTTTTGTGGTATGAACTACAGATGCTAACAAACCTGGTAGACTACAGCTTAGCCAGGCGCCTGGTCATGTCTAGGTTGTCACTGATCTCTGGCACTTTCCACATCAGAGAACTGAGTGCAGAGCATCGGAATATCAGTTAGGAAAAGCGAGTGTAGGCCTCTGCGACTGCCTCGCTCCCGCACTATAAACATTTTGACTTTTCCAATGTGGCTCCGATGCAAGTGGGAAGGAAATATGGATAAATAGTCAACTCTGGATCTGTTGTTGACAAGAGAATGACTTACAAGTGCTACATAGAAAGTAACTCAGCATCCATAGTTCAGCCTAAAGGGAGATTCATTTTCAGCTCAGACTTTTGTCTGACAACAGGAACAAGTTTCCAAAAGCTATTTCTGCAACCAAAGCACAGGAAGAACCACACGAGGGAGGAGAAAGCAAACAAAGACAGAATGTGAGGATTATGCAAATAGAACACAAAGTCCTTCCTCCCCCAGGAGGTGACAAACTTCAAGTCTACCCAGTGACAGCATTTCTCACAGACCATGCTCCCCAAGGAGCAAGAGTCACCAGCCCACCCTGTCACAGTTTGCCACAGGCTTCCAAAATTCTAAAACGGAGCTCACCCGACTTGAGTGCACATATTGATCAGTTCCACACTATATATATTTTATTTCAGAGAGGAAGGGAGAGGGAGAGAGAAATAGAAACATCAATGATGAGAGAAAATCATTAATCAGCTGCCTCCTGCACCAGGGATTGAGCCCACAACCTGGGCATATGTCCTGAACAGGAATCGAACCATGACCTCCTGGTTCATACATCAATGCTCAACCACTGAGCCACACCGGCCTAATTAAGCTCACTTTTCTTTATTTATATTAGCTAGTCTCTCTATATAAGCAGCCCTCTACATCCCTCTCCCCAATTTACCCTTCCCTTCCCTGCCAACAAAGCCAGCCATCTTCATTTTCCCCAGAACTTCCCTAGTTTCTATTATAGCTATAAAAACAGAGAACTTGGGAGTTAGATAAGTTGAGGTATGTTAAGAAATTTAATGTGGAATGGCATGAATAAATTAAATCACAAAAGGATGGAGTTTGCACCTCACTCTTTAGTCTAGACTCAGACAACCCCAAAGCACACAAAGAGAAGGCCCTCTTATAGGATTCACCCAAATCTGACTGTGTATTAGATTTATGCAGGCATCTGATTCCTCCAGTAGACGAAACATGTGACAACAGGAATTTTATCTTATTTGTCCCTGTATCTTTAATAGGACCTAGCACAAAGCTTTATTTAAATACTCAACCATTTGCTAAATGGAATAGTAGGTGACATAAAAGAGCAAAATGGATTAGCTGCGTAAACATGTGTTAATCTATTAGTTCAGGTGGAGAATTCCACTCCAAATGGCTGAGCAGCAACACTTAGCAACAGAGCGAAATGAACACTGTACTACCATTTGTTCATTCACATTCTCCAGGGTTAACCCAAACCACCTGGTTATTTCCCCCCCCCCCCCCCCCCCCGCCAACGTTCTGTTTTATGTCACAGAAAAACAGGACATCTTGGGCTTAGCTGCCTTAGCTTCCTATCTGAAAATGAGGCCACTCTTACTGGCCTCTGCATGGGCGTCTAGTGAGCCTTGATGAGGTTCCTCATGCACACACTCTGCCATGTTTATTTCCTGCTCATCAGTGGGAAGCGAGTAAACTGTCCCTTTAAATTCGTTCACACTCCTGCAGTACCTTGGCTACCAATGGCTGTCCTGGAAAGCTGTTCCCTGAAAGAGTTAAAGTGCCTCCTTTAAACACAATCAGGGAGGAGCAGATGGCACATTTGCTAACTGAGAAGATGCTCTCACTTGGGTCTAAATTTCCTCCCTCCACCTGGCATCCCAGACAGCTGTGGCAGCTCCATCTGCCCACCTTGAATTGATCAGGTGAATGCTCCATTTCCTTAATTGAGGTTAAGCTAACCCAAGTAATCAAAGACAGGTAGGGGATGTTGCCTGTCATAATCATGCCTGCCTCTGATTATATGATACCAGCAACCACTCCCACACTCAGAAGCGGCACTTTAATGCATGGAAAGCTTATCACGGTGGATGAAGACGTAGATAAAGATGACAGGCCACTTGTCAAGGACTCGTGGGCTGACTGCGATGCCATTCTTCCTCTTTAAAGTAAACTTAGGAAAGCTCCCACTCACCCTCAAGAACCTCGACAGGTCACATCCCCCAAATGCTGCCTGGAAAGTCCCACACCACCCTCCCCTGCAAGTCTTGGGGGAGTTATGACCTGCCTTGCCAGGGAGAGATCTCAGGGACCCTGTTGCCATTTGAGGGCCCCTCAACAGGACAGCTGATGCTGGGCCTCCAGATCTTTCCATTAGCCCTACATATATTCATTTATCAAGTGCTCCATCTGGGCACTGGTCATACAATGGAGTATAAGACTGGTGCTCACATTTCAGTGGAGAGAGAGTAATTAATAGGTATACAAAGCAATAAATTTGATAGCTCAATCAGTGAATAGAATTCTGAAGAAGATAGATCAATGTGGTGTCAACCACAGGCTAGTGGAGGCAGGAGAGACAGAGGGAAGCAAGGTCCAGCTGGGTAACAGGCTCAGTAGGAAAACTGAGGACAATCCTATGCGGACGGTCTGGCTCCCTAAGCAAATGCCATTAGAATAAGACTTTGCTTTTGTGGTCACTGGACTCTCCCTTAAATTTGCTGAAAGCATGGGTCATACAGACATAGCTGGTTAGTACAAATAAGCCATTTTCCTTTTCAAATATCCATGGAATAATAGCAAAATTAGTATATGGATTAGACCAAAATGAAAAAAAAAAAATCATTCTCCAACCAAACTGGAAAAAAAAAAAAGGAAAGGAAAACAAAAAGAAGTGACCTATTTTATCTCTTAGAAGAGGTAGGAAACTATATAAACAAATAGAGACAAAGATCTACTCTCAACAGAAACAAATTAATGAGTGTGTTAGCTGGGAGGCTGGCTAAAGCATTAATCTCTAAGGTGGCTCACACCTCGCTGAAATGAGCTAGAAACACGGTGCTATGTAACTCCAGATTCCATTTGTGACTCTTTAGGCTAAAGATAAATTGCACTCAAACTGTGCTCACTCTTTTTTTTTTAATATATGTTTATTGATTTCAGAGAAGAAGGGAGAGGGAGAGAGAGATAGAAACATCAATGATGAGAGAGAATCATTGATTGGCTGCCTCCTGCACGCCCCACACTGGGGATTGAGCCTGCAACCCAGGCATGTGCCCTTGGCCAGAATCAAACCCAGGACCCTTCAGTCCACAGGCCGATGCTCCTCTCACTGAGCCATACCGGCTAGGGCCATGCTCACTCTTGTTCAATACATAAATAAATTTAAGCATTGTCTTACATTTCAGCATGTTACAGGGGAAAAAAAAAAAAACTCACAGTATTTGTTGCTTGTAACTGCACACTGCCTTCTAAGAAAGGTGGTCCTGACACCTGGAGACTTTGCTAAACGTGAACTTCATTCTCAGTGTCATTGTCTTTGGAAAAATTACAAATAGGAAAAAGCAGTGTGATTGAACAGTAAGTTCACTCACACATTTGAGACACACGTTGGCCTCCAAAATGACATCAGACCAGGATGATTTTAAGATGAGATATATGCTACTTAAGTTTTACAAAGCCTGAAAAAAATAAAAGATAGAAATCTTTCCAAGAACTTCTCAAGATTAACATTTCCTGAAGCCAAAATAAAAGAATAGGAGAACAAAAATATAGAACAGACCAATCTTACATAATAATATAGATGAGCAATCCTAAATCAGATAATAAACTGACTGTATTAAAAGAAAAATAGAGTTCAAGCAAGTAGATTTTATTCCAGGAATGCAAGAATAATTCAACATTAGGGAATTAATTCATGTTATTTCTAACACAGAATTAAGAAGAAAAACTTTATCATCTTCTCAACAGATAGAAAAATATTTGATCAAGTTCAATATTTATTTCTTACTAAAAACACTTTAATAAGTGAGGTAAAAAGAGAAGACAACTTTCTTAATAAAAGCGATCAATCTACAGTACATTTTACATATGTGAATATTAAAAGCATTTCCATTAAAGTCAGAAAAATAAGGATGATCAGAATCACCAGAAGTATTCAGTATTGTTCTGAGAGATACAGCCAATGCTATAAGACATGGAAAGGAAATAAAAAAAATATGAATATTGCCAAAACCGGTTTGGCTCAGTGGATAGAGCGTCGTCCTGCGGACTGAAAGGTCCCAGGTTCGATTCTGGTCAAGGGCATGTGCCTTGGTTGCGGGCACATCCCCAGTAGGAGGTGTGCAGGAGGCAGCTGAGCTGATCCATGTTTCTCTCTCATCGATGTTTCTAACTCTCTATCCCTCTCCCTTCCTCCCTGTAAAAAATCAATAAAATATATTTTTTTAAAAAAGAAAAAAATATATGAATATTTTTAAAGAAATAAAATTTTCTTTGCGGATGACATAATTTTCTATTTCAAAAATCTATATTGGGCCTCTTTCTTACACCTGACATTAAAATAATTATATATGATTAAATATCTAAAAATTTAAAATATAATAATTTTATGATCTTGAACTAGATTATAAAATGAATGATAAAACAGAAAAACAAAATTATAATTTTATAATCTAATCCATTTAGGAAATTCAAAATTTATAAAGAGAAATACTGACAAATTAACCACTTAAATTTTTAAACTTCTATATAGCAAAAACAAAAAGTTAAAAGCCACACCAAAAAAATAGAAGAAAAATTTAGCAATGCCAGTGACAGAGTTAAAGATCTTAATAATTCAATAGATCTAGATGAGCAATAGACACAGGAAGGCAGGCCATAAAAAAAATCACCCTTCAGTTTGAAAATTGACTGAAGGATTGTAATATCTATTGTTGAAGAGAATGTAGACACATTTTTATACACCATTGTTAAGAATGAAATCAGTGAATCTCTTCAAGAGAAAATCATCATGTTTATTAAAACGTTAAAAGTGCATATTTTTGACACAGCAATTCTTCTATTCCTAGGAATGTAACAGAAACACTTGTCCACCGATGTAATCATATATGTGCAGATATATTCTACATTGTTGGCATGGTCAGTTAGTTAATATCTGCTTCCTCCATGAGATTATGAGCCTTGTGAGTAGGGATCAGGTCTACCTGTGTTCTCTGCTGTACTGCGTGTCTAGCACAGTGCCTAGCACATAGTAGGTGCCAAACATACTTACTGATTGATGAATATTTTATCTCACAAGAGACAGAACCTGAACCTAAGGAGGCTCTTAATGTTGAGCGTAAGGATTCAAAGAGGGAAGATAGGTGTGACCATCATGAGCTACACAAGCCTTCTGAATTTTTACACAAACATTTTTGTGACTAAGGGTGTGTGTGTGTGTGTGTGTGTGTGTGTGTGTGTGTGATTATAGGAAAGACTTCAGCTTTCATCGGATTCTAAAAGGAGGAAGTGATATTGAAAGGTTAATAGCTACTTGAGGGAGACTTTGAGATTTTATTTTTGTTTATTTTATAACTCTATGACTGAGCTACTGACACAACCTTTATTTCATCAGTAACATGGCATGATATTTATGAAGGTCCCGAAGGACTGTGCTTAGTGATAACATTAAGCAAATTCAGAAACACTGCGAGTCACTAGGAATTTGAATGAGAACTCAACTTTGTTACCCTGCGTTTTTTCTTTAAAGGGCAAAGACTTGGCCACAAACAGGTGAGGATTAAATTGCTGAGAGGATGATGGGGTTAGTCTTATTGCTAAGATTCTGTTGTCCAGTGCGAATTCATGACTGTTGGAAGTTAATACAGATGACAGATTGATGCTTCAAGTGGATTATTTTTTTCTCACACAAACAAGTCTCTAATTAAAGCATTTTATGTTTATAGAGTTGTCACAGCCAATAATTTAAAATTATCCTAATTTAAAACAGCATTTAAGAAACTTTAATTTCTTAATTAGATTTAATATTATGAATTTTCAAGTACTCATGTTCTCTTCCCCTGATTAAAATAAAGAGAAAAAAATTCCTCCACATCAACCAGCCAGCACCTGATTCTGGAGGTGATTGTTAGCATAAGGGGAGCATATGGTATAGACATTTTGCAAATGGGGGGACTACCCTACATCCCTTACTCAAATTCTCATTCAAGTCAGGGCAAATTATTAATTTCCTCAAGTAGTTTTGCTCCATGTCATAAAATTATAAGAAGAGTTTAGCTTTAAGAGATTCATAAATGTCAGTACCTCCCCACGTGTTACTGATTTTAAAATTGTGTTCCTCTCAAAAGAAAAGGCAGAGGGGAACAGCAAGCACAACATTAAAAAAGATCAAGATGAATTTGTTTCAATATCATGTTTTAAAATGAAATTGGAATAGATTTGATGCCTGTGTATATGAGGACGAAGCTCTTTTTATTTTTTTTTCTTGATTACAACACCCAAAAGAAATGCAGGTAGTTAGCAGTCAAATTTCCATCACTTTGACTGCAAAAGTTGTACCGATTAAAGATGCCTGAAGCTCTCCACGCTCAGAATAATTCTGCTAGCGCTTCTTCTTCAATTATTCCAGAGCATTAAATGTGGAAACAAATCTCTCCCATTACCACAGGGCTGGAAAAGCAAGAGCTGGAGAAGAGCCAGTGACAAACCAGGACAAAGCATACTATTGTCACCTTCCCGATTCGAGCAGGAAGCTGTGTTCCTGCAGGAAAGATTTCACAGATGGAAACGGTGGGCAAGCATTCTCACCCCCTAAAACTCAGCAGTTTTATTCTTCAGAATATACCCAAGGGGAACTCTCAAGCTTGTACAACTAGAGCTAGAACAAGATGGTCCACAGTATCTTGGGTCACATTGAAACCCCAGAAACAGCCCAGATGCCCAGCAATCAGAGACTGGGTGGATAAATGGAGAGAATTCATACAATGGCACGTTATAGGATGGTCCAAATAAATAAATTACAGGGTGACCCAAAAATATAGGTGGATCTTGGTGATGTGTGCTTAAATGAAAAAAAAAAAAAAGGATCCAATATATTATTGTATGTGTCTATCACAGTGCCTAGCACATAATAGGTGCCAAACATACTTACTGATTGATGAATATTTTATCTCACAAGAGACAGAACCTGAACCTAAGGAGGCTCTTAATGTTGAGCGTAAGGATTCAAAGAGGGAAGATAGGTGTGACCATCATGAGCTACACAAGCCTTCTGAATTTGTACACAAACATTTTTGTGACTAAGGGGGTGTGTGTATGATATTCATTTTATTAACTTTAAAACAACTAAAATGAATGAAAAACAACTCAAGTGAACTGCAAAAAGAAGAGGAATTAGGAGCATAGAATTTAGGATAATGGTTATTTGGGGAAGGTGTTGGAAAAGGCAAAAAATATGAGATAAGGAGAGATATGACTAGTTGTTGATTATAATCAAGGTCCTGGGTGATGTGTTTTGTTTTGGGTGATGGCCTTGTAGGTGCTTATTATATTATTAAAAATAACTAACTAAAGAACCAATTATGAATGTGTGTCTTGAACTAAAAGAACCAGTTCAAGGTGGGGGGAGGGGGGCTGGGGGGGACTAAAAGATCACTACATGAACTTCCTGATGCTGAAGCTGTGGATGAGTTGGGAAAAGTCTGGAAAAATTCTGTCAAGTTGCTATTGGTTTTCTTTCATGAAAAAGCAAATTGGTTCACTGAAATTAAAAATAAAAAAAGGAAACTTCACAAAATTCAGGATTTGGAAAAGAACAATGAGACAAGTTAAAAACATAAGATTTATTCTTCCCAGAAGAATAATAGAGAATGAAAACTAGGGCCTTGTATATCATATTCTTTAGAGCCAACTTAAACTCTCACTTCTTTTATGCAGCCTTATCATCTTACTCTTGTTACAAAGAATTTTAAACATATACAAAAGTAGAGCATAATACATCAGAGAAATGCAAACTAAACCACAATGATATATCACCTCACACCTAGCAGAATGGTTATCATCAATAAATCAACAAACAATAGGTGTTGGTGAGGATGTGGAGAAAAGGAAACCCTTGTGGACTGTTGATGGGAATGCAGATTGGTGCAGCCACTGTGGAACACAGTGTGGAGGTTCCTCAAAACCTATGGTTATGTTCTAGCAAATTTCCCTCCCAAATTATTGTTTTGCCACATCTGAAGGGAATTACACATCCATAGAACGTTCATATTAAGAAAGAGTGAATCTCTCTCCTTGTTCTTCTATCAGACTTCTGCTTCCAGTAACTTACTCACTCACTTTCACTTTATAGGACCTGTACATGTAAGTCAGTCCAGACCCCTCAGCACTACATGTACCACATCTTCTTTATCCACTCGTCTACTGGAGGGCACTTGGGCTGCTTCCATAGCTTGGCCCTTGTAAATAATTCTGCAGTGAACATAGGTTGTGCACCTCTCAAGAGTTCCCATGTCACTTAATCTGGTAAGTTCTCTCCTTTCAAACATCAGAGAAGTAGGTTGTTGTGTGGAAACATCCACGCTCAATATGTTTTTAGAATTCTAATAACCAATGTAGGAATAAAGACTCTGGAATTTCATGTCTCTGACACAGCCAAGGCCACCGGAGTCCAACCTGGGAGATTCTTAGTGAATCACTGTGGAAACTGACCTAAATCACTCACCATGATTCCACTACATGGAAACAGCATGCATCTGATGAAACAGGACAAGATCTGTTCCCATTTCCCAAACTGATCATATAGAAAACTTCCCCCACTCAGTTAATATGAATGCAAATGAATGCATACATAAGGGAGATTCGTTCTCTCTTCTAGATTCCGTATGCATTGAATGAGTTGGATCTTTATTATCTTTGACTTTTGCTCTTAGATGAAAGTTAAATTAACGGCCACATTCGCTATATATTTTGAAACCCGCATTTCAAATTTTTAGATGTGGATGGATGATATGTAGACTTCATTCTCCCCATAGAGCTTTCAGTCCGAGGCTGCTGTTTAATGAACATTACAGGTTTAAAGCCGGCCCCATCAATAAACCTAGAGGTACTAAAAAGCCTCTGAATTTTTCATAAGTGAAAACATAACAGTGGGATTGGGGATTCAGCATTCACTGAACATTTTAACAGAGAGGTGACATCTCACATTAGGATGAGAAATACAGTGCAAGCAGTTTTTCCCTCATCATCATCTATGCTGGGTTTCCCTAACATTTCTGTAAATGGGTGCTGTTTTTAATTTCCCCAAGGTCTTAAGATTATGAGGTAATCATGACTTGGTAACTATATGGATGGAGAAGAAATATAGGAATTTAAATCTATGAATAAATATGAGTGCAAGGCTTTAGTCTTTGAACAAATGAGGGAAAAGAAAGACACCATCAATTTTTGTGCCATGGCTCCTTTAACCACTGATGGACTGACTAAAGCATTTGGCTTGAAATTGTACTCAATGAAACCATGATGTCCATTGACTTACTAGTTGAAGATTTCCTGAGCTAACTTTTTTGTAATCTGTTTGGGCAGTAGCTTGGCCTTTAGTCAGGGAACACCTATCCACTCTTCGTTAAGAATTAATAGCAAATCGGAAGTAGGAAGTATGATGCAAACTCTTAGCACCCATAATACTCTTCTCAACCACTTCTCCCATCTTTAGAAATGACTTTGCCCTCAAAGGTGGTCCAATCCAACCTATTGCAAATGCATAATACATTCACCACAAATATATGATAGATGCTGTCGCAAAGATGTGTGCCAATAAATGGCTCTATGTAGACAAAATAAAGATTAAGATTATTTTACCATTTTTATATACGCAACTCTTAATTTCCAGTAATAAAGGAATCAAGGGATGAATACCTCAAAATAAAGGATAATACAAAGGTAATTTCTATTTGGCTTTGATATTTATGATGTGATTTTAAGGGTCAGCAAATTAACTTTCTAATTATGACTTGGCTTTTCAAAGTGAGATTGTGTCTCAACTTGATTGTTTTGAAAGCCAGATAGTATTACTAGAGATAGTCATTTCAACAGGAAGATACAACATTCCTAAATTTACACCCAATAATATAACCCCAAAATGTGTAAAGCAAAAAAAAAGGTCTCAGAACTAAAAGTAGAAACAGAAAAATTTTCAGTCATAGTTGGAGAATTTAACACACTGTGCTCAATAACTGAGAGAGTAAGCAGACAACCAACCACTAAGGATATTAAATACTTCAACAACCTATAAAACAAGTAGACCTAATTGACAAGTATGAAAGACTACATTCAACAGTAGCAGAATACACATTTCTTTTGTGTTCCTATGGAACATTTACTCAAATTTGAACATTAACTCCCATCCTAATATGTAAGCTTAGAAAGTTACTTTGCTTTCATAAGCTTCTATTTTCTCTATTAAGAAATAGAAAGAATAATACTTATTATACAGAATTGCTGAGATTAACTGAGAAATATAAACTAAAGTACAATCTATAATAATAAAAGTATAATATGCTAATTAGAACATACGTCCTTCTGGACAACCTTCCAGATGAAGCCGGGGCTGTGAGGGAAGCCTGGGTCCCAAGTGCCAGAGGGAAGCCGTTGCCAGCAGCTGGGGGAAGGAAGGCCTACTCTTGCACAAATTTCATGCATTGGGCCTCTAGTATAAAAATAAAAGTTGCCATACAGATGTTAGCTACCAATGCAATAAAGGATCAAAAATGTCTCAATAGGAATAGCTTAGAGGCCTCAGATGGTTAACAGTGCACTAGGGAATTTGTTTCAATGCTGACATTTGCATAGCACCACACTGTTTAACTTAAAATGTAAGTTTCTTGGGAGTGTTTTGGGAATGGAACTATTGATGAAAATAATGGGCCATTTTACAAATGCTGTTTTCTCTATCTCCATATGTATTCATGAAAAAATCAGGTAATACTTGAGATTATCACTTCATTCTCAACAGGTCACATCTACTTAGCTTCTATCATGTTTTGAATTAGCACAAAAAAATCAAATAGCCTTTACATCACAGGTTCTTACATTTTAACATCTGTAAAAGACAATATTGTCAGGGCCTAACTAAACCAGTTCATTTAGATAACAAAAATGAAAAATTCTAAATTGAGATTTTTCTTCATTTTAATCCTATATAATAAAAGGGCAATACGCAAATCAACTGAATGGTGGAACAACTGGTCCCTATGATGCACACTGACCACCAGGGGGCAGACGCTCAGCACAGGAGCTGCCCCCAGTCCACAGGCGATGGGAAACTGGGAACCGGGGATGGGTGGCACCAGGAGGGGGGGGGGGTGCAGGGCCGGCTGCCAGCAGCTGGGGAAGATGGCCCTGATCGCAGGCTAGGCCTAGGTGCCGTACCTGTGCACAAATTTCATGCACTGGGCCTCTAGTCTTTAATAAGCAAATAATTACTATCAAACAGTGTATCTGTATTTCTAACCAATTCTGTATAGGAAATTTTTGTGACAATGGAATGAGATAAAAATATAAGACAGAACTGTGAGCCCTAGAATACTCTACTCAAAATGTAAGAGGTTGTTATTTATTCAGCCGAAAGTTCTTGAAAATCTATTTCACCAGCACCTCCATTAAACACCACACACACATAAATGTTTTGTGAATAGGAGATACATAAAGTAGAAAATGTGCAGAAATGACTGAGTAGAATTAAGGTTAAGGGAATATGACATCAAGAAGCCCTAGAAGTGGGCATTGTAGAAAAGTTAAGAAAAAATGACTCTGATCATTCTATTTGACCTAAAATATAAAAATACAAAAACATTTGACTATATGGATCAGCCAAACTTGATGAAGATAAAGATATAGTCCGTGAAACATTGAAAAAGAATATTTGAAAGTATAGCAGTTGAAGAAACAGAAATAGACTAAAATGATGGCTTTGGGTTTACCCAGAACAGTGGTGGAATCATAACAAGTCCTCAAGAAATACTTGTGTTTCTAGTTTCTTGGGATATATTCCTAGAAGTGGGATCACTGGGTCAAATGAAAATTCCACTTTTAGTTTTTTGAGGAAACTTCATAATCAATAAAGAAAAAATAAATTTAAAAAAGGAAATAAAAAGAAATACTTGTGTATTTGAATTGCAATCAAAACTTTGTCAGAGTGAATTTGCTCTCCCCAGGCAATCAATGTTCTAGCAAAGTTAGAAGAGAGTTTTATCACTCTCAGTAATATAAAGTTAACTTGTTGCCAAAGATGTAATGTTAAGATAAATTCTACTTTGATCACTTATAAAACAGATGAAAAAAACATAAGATGGGCATGAGAGAGACTATGAGGATATTTAACACACATGTAGGAGGACTCTGGTGACTTTCCTAAGCCTCACAAGTCTCAATCAAAATATATCTAATCTCAGTCCTCAGCCAATGAACTATATTTGTGTAGTCGTTTTAAAAAAACAAAGAAATTGCAGTAGCTGATTTATATGTTGAAGCATAATTATGAAACGTAATATCTTTACAATGCCTTATCATTTATAAATTGTTTTCTATTATAAATTCTCATTTTTCATTATGTTTTTTATTTTCTAGTTTTGTACAACAACAATACACCAAGACTGACCTGATTAGCTCCAAAATGCTTGTGAAAAACTGAGGCTGAGTGATTACATGAGGCTAATCTGGTCAAAATTTTATGACTAAAACATCCTTAAATATCAAAGTAAGATGAACCATAAGAGTCTGGGAATAAAGGCAAAGCAACACCAGGATGGCGACCGGCAGGAAGGTAGGGAGAGAGTGTGAGTGAGGAACCCATAGAGGAGAGTGTAGATGTGTGTGGTGTGTGTGTGTGTGTGTGTATGAGATAGGGTCAGTTAGATTCTGCAAGTCTTCCAAGGGGCTCCCGAACAGGGCAGCCCTAGACGGCGGAGCCCCGCGCACAAAGCGGACACTTCTCGGCGGCTGGTGCGGACGCAGAGACCACGCCATCTTGGGAAACAGAGCTGCCCGAGACTCGGATCCTGGCTTCTGACACAAACCAGGACCCTGCAGCCACTGGGGACAGAGAACTGCTATCACAGCTTCAGACAAACAAACAAGAATCCAGACTTCCCAGCAGATTTCCGTGAGTCAAAGAGCCTATCCCCCTCCTCGCAGGCGCTGATAGCGCCATAGTAACTGATAGACCCGCCCCTCCCCCAAGCTGCTGAGCGCCCACAGGTCTGCGGAAAGCGCCATAGTAACTGATAGACGCGCCCCTCGCCCAAGCTGCTCACAGGCGCGCGCGCACAGACAGCGCCATAGTAACTGATAGACCCGCCCCTGGCCCAAGCTGCCGAGCTTTGCGCAGGGACGCGCTCCCTCTTAGGGAATTT
This sequence comes from Cnephaeus nilssonii, assembly GCF_951640355.1. NCBI lineage: Eukaryota > Metazoa > Chordata > Mammalia > Chiroptera > Vespertilionidae > Cnephaeus > Cnephaeus nilssonii. The sequence goes on from NC_137082.1 coordinate 86,684,065, forward strand.
GGCGCGCGCTCGCGCACGGGACAGAAGCAGCTCCCCGTCGGGGAAATCTGTCAGTGCGCACAGAGGGCTCCCCTTCGGGGAATTTGGGGGAATTTGGCTCGCGGGGCACAGCTCCCCCTTCGGAGATTCTTAAAAGCGTGCACAGAGGGGCTTCCCTTTGGGGAATTTGGCGCGCAGGACGGACTCCGCCCCCCTTCTGGGACTTTGGGAGACTGCACTGAGCCGGCTCACCTTCAGGTTTTTAAGAATGTGCGCTCTAGCCGGTTTGGCTCAGTAGAGAGAGCACACACAGGACGCAGCCCCACTTCAGGGAATTTGGCACGCCGGACACAGCTGCCTGGGATCCCTGACTCACAGCGCATTCACACTAAGAGCCAGCGACCCCAATTGTTGGTGCGTGCACACACAGGGACCCTGATTCTCAACGAGAAACCGCACAAGGCAACAGAGACTTTGACACTCGAGTCTTGGTGCAGACACAGGGAAACTCTGACTCCTGGCACATGCTAAGGATCTCATTCTCGGCACATACCAACAGTGTGGTGCAGACAGGGCCCCTGATTCTAAATGTGCACACGAGACCACACGGAACACTGGGGACACTGATCCTGGGCAAGTTTGGTTCCCACCAACCAAAGACAGTCACACGTCCTAGTGTCAGAGCACTTCAGTGAAACTAGGGTGGAGCGAAGTCCCCACAGCACACGGCCCAGGTCCACGCAAACAGAAGCTTGAGCTTTCTGGTAATAGCCAGAATGGGGAAACGAAATAACTCACAGAGGAAAGAAAATGTGGAGTCGCCAAGAAAGGAAATTAGTGAAAATGAAGCTTGCAACATGACCGAAAAGGAGTTCAGAGTAATGGTCATGGAATTTATACATCGGATGGATGAGAAAATCAACAACTTATGCAAGAATCAGGAAGAAATGAAAAGTGATATAGCTACAATCAAAAACACCATGGAAAGTTTCAACAGTAGACTACAAGAAGCAGAGGACCGAATTAGTGAGTTAGAAGATCAGGTACAGAAACAAGCTCAAGCTGAACAGCAATTGGAGAAAAAAATTAAAAAGCAGGAGGAAAGCCTAAGGGAGCTTCGGGACAACATGAAACGAAGTAACATGCGTATAATAGGGCTGCCAGAAGGACAAGAAGAGCAGCAGGGATTAGAAAATCTATTTGAAGAAATAATGACAGAAAACTTCCCGGATATGGGAAAGATAAAAGTTACGCAAGTAAAGAGAGTCCCAAGCAGGATCAACCCCAAAAGACCCACACCAAGACATGTCATAATTTCAATGGCAAATATAAATGATAAAGAGAGAATCCTAAAGGCGGCAAGAGAGAGACAGAGAGTTACCTACAAAGGAACACCCATCAGATTGTCAAATGATTACTCATCAGAAACACAACAAGCTAGAAGTGAATGGAAGGAGGTATACAAAGTGTTGCAAAGCAAAGGACTGAATCCAAGAATACTATATCCAGCAAGACTATCAATCAAAATTGAAGGGGAAATCAGGAGCTTTGCAGACAAAAAAAGCCTCAGGGAGTTTATCACCACCAAACCAGCAATGCAAGAATTGCTAAAGGGAATACTGTAAAAAGAAGAAATAAACAGGTAAGAAGGAATACAGACACAAAAATAGATATGACTGCAAACAAATACCTTTCAGTAATAACTTTAAATGTAAACGGACTAAATGCTCCAATCAAAAGACATCGAGTAGCTGAATGGATAAAAAAACACGACCCATATATATGCTGTCTACAAGAGACCCACCTCAGAACAAGAGACTCACACAGATTGAAAGTGAAGGGATGGAAAAATATCTTTCAGGCAAATGGAAATGAAAAAAAAGCTGGGGTAGCAATACTTATATCTGACAAAATAGACCTCAAAGTAAATGCCATAACAAGAGATAAGGAAGGCCACTTCATAATACTAAAGGGAGAAATCCAACAAGAAGAAATAATTCTGGTAAACATATACGCTCCCAATATAGGAGCACCCAAATACATAAAAAAACTCCTGGAGGATATCAAGGGAGAGATTAATAGCAACACAATCATAGTAGGAGACTTTAATACCCCACTATCACCACTGGACAAATCCTCTAAACAAAAAATCAGCAAAGAAACAGCAATCCTAAATGACTCACTAGACCAGATGGAATTAATTGACATCTTCAGAACATTTCACCCCAAAGCCACAGAATATACATTCTTCTCAAGTGCACATGGGTCATTTTCAAAGATAGACCATATGCTGGGTCACAGGCAAAGTCTCTTCAAATTCAAGAAGATAGAAATTATATCAAGCATCTTCTCAGATCACAGTGGCATAAAACTGGAAATCAACTACAATAAAAACAATCCAAAGAAATCAAACACATGGAGACTAAACAGCATGCTATTAAACAAGGACTGGGTCACCAGAGAGATCAAGGAAGAAATAAAAAACATCATGGCAACAAATGACAATGAAAACACAACAATCCAAAATCTATGGGACACAGCGAAAGCAGTCTTGAGAGGGAAGTTCATAGCTCTACAGGCCTATTGCAAAAAAACAAGAAACAATGGTAATAAATTACTTAACCCTACAACTCAAAGAGCTAGAAAAAGAGCAGCAAGAAAAGCCCAGTGTAACCAGAAGGAAGGAAATAACAAAGATCAGAGCGGAGATAAATGACATAGAGACCAAAGAAACAATACATAAGATCAACAAAACCAAGAGCTGGTTCTTTGAAAGGATAAACAAGATTGATGGACCTCTAGCCAGGCTCACCAAGAAGCAAAGAGAGAGGACCCAAATAAACAAAATCAGAAATGAAAGAGGTGAAATAACAACAGACCCCGCTGAGATACAAAGGATTGTTACAAAATACTACGAACAACTCTATTCCAACAAACTGGACAATCTGGAGGAAATGGACATATTCCTAGAAAAATATAACCTTCCAAAAATCAATCAAGAAGAATCTAAACAGCTCAATAGGCCAATAACTATGGACGAAATTGAAGCAGTCATCAAAAAGCTTCCAGCAAACAAAAGCCCGGGGCCTGATGGCTTCACAGGAGAGTTTTACCAAACATTCAAGGAAGAACTAAAACCTATCCTCCTCAGACTATTCCAAAAAATTCAAGTGGAAGGAACACTTCCAAGCTCCTTCTATGAAGCCAGCATCACCCTAATACCAAAACCAGATAAAGACAACACAATGAAAGAGAATTACAGACCAATATCCCTCATGAACATAGATGCCAAAATCCTCAACAAAATTCTAGCAAATCGGCTCCAGCAGTACATCAGAAAGATCATACACCATGACCAAGTAGGATTTATCCCAGGAATGCAAGGATGGTACAATATCCGCAAATCAATAAACGTGATACATCACATAAACAAATTGAAAGATAAAAATCACATAGTCATATCAATTGATGCAGAAAAAGCATTTGACAAAATCCAACACCCTTTCTTGATAAAAACTCTCAACAAGGTGGGAATAGATGGCTCATACCTCAACATAATAAAAGCTATATATGATAAACCCACAGCAAACATCATACTCAATGGACAAAAACTAAAAACATTTCCCCTAAGAACAGGAACAAGACAGGGATGCCCACTCTCACCACTCCTGTTTGACATAGTACTGGAAGTATTAGCCATTGCAATTAGACAAGAAGAAGAAATAAAAGGCATCCAGATTGGAAAAGAACAAGTAAAGCTGTCTTTATTTGCAGACGACATGATATTGTACATAAAAAATCCGAAAGACTCCGTCAAAAAACTCATAGACTTAATAAATGAATTCGGCAATGTAGCAGGATACAAAATTAACGCCAAGAAATCTATGGCCTTTCTATACACCAATAGTGAACTTACAGACAGAGAGACTAAAAAGGCAATCCCATTTACCATCGCACCAAAAAAATTAAGATACCTAGGAATAAACTTAACTAAGGAGGTAAAAGACCTATACACGGAAAACTACAGGACACTGAAAAAAGAGATAGAGGAAGACGTAAACAGATGGAAGAACATACCATGTTCATGTATTGGTAGAATCAACATCATTAAAATGTCCATACTACCCAAAGCAATCTATAGATTCAATGCACTCCCCATTAAAATACCAACGGCATATTTCACAGACCTTGAAAGAACTCTCCAAAAATTCATCTGGAATAAAAAAAGACCCCGAATAGCCACAGCAATCCTGAGAAAGAAGAATAAAGTAGGAGGGATCTCAATACCAGATTTCAAGCTGTATTACAAAGCCACTGTTCTCAAAACAGCCTGGTACTGGCACAAGAACAGACATATAGATCAATGGAACAGAATAGAGAATCCAGATATTGACCCAAACCACTATGCTCAATTAATATTTGACAAAGGAGGCATGAACATACAATGGAATAAAGACAGTCTCTTCAATAAATGGTGTTGGGAAAATTGGACAGATACATGCAAAAAAATGAAGCTTGATCACCAACTTACGCCATACACAAAAATAAACTCAAAATGGATACAGGACTTAAACATAAGACGGGAAACCATAAAAATACTAGAGCAATCCACAGGCAGCAAAATGTCAGACATATGCCAAAAGAAATTCTTCACTGACACTGCCCCTAGGGCAATGGAAGCTAAAGAGAAAATTAACAAATGGGACTACATCAAAATAAAAAGCTTTTTCACAGCAAAAGAAACCATCAACAAAACAACAAGAAGGCCCACTGCATGGGAGAACATATTTGCAAATGGCATCACTGATAAAGGTTTAATCTCCAACATCTACAGGCAGCTTATACAACTTAATAAAAGGAAGATAAATGATCCAATAAAAAAATGGGCAACAGACCTAAATAGAATCTTTTCAAAAGAAGACAGAAGGAAGGCCAAGAGACACATGAAAACATGCTCAACGTCACTAATTATCCGAGAGATGCAAATCAAAACAACAATGCGGTACCATCTCACACCTGTCAGAATGGCTATCATCAACAAATCAACAAACGACAAGTGTTGGCGAGGATGCGGAGAAAAAGGAACCCTCGTGCACTGCTGGTGGGATTGCAGACTGGTGCAGCCACTGTGGAGAACAGTATGGAGTTTCCTCAAAAAACTGAAAATGGAACTCCCATTTGACCCAGTAATCCCACTCCTGGGAATATATCCGAAGAAACTAGAAACACCAATTAGAAAGGATATATGCACCCCTATGTTCATAGCAGCGCAATTCACCATAGCTAAGATTTGGAAACAGCCTAGGTGCCCGTCAGCAGATGACTGGATCAGAAAACTGTGGTACATCTACACAATGGAATACTATGCTGCCATAAAAAAGAAGGAATTCTCATCATTTGCAGCAACCTGGGAGGAATTGGAGAACATTATGTTAAGTGAAATAAGTCAGTCAATGAAAGAAAAATACCACATGATCTCACTCATTTATGGATAATAAAGAACATTATAAACTTGAACAAAAAGATAGATACAGAGACAGTAAAGCATCAAACAGACTGTCAAATTACAAGGGGAAGGTTAGGGAGAGGTGGGGGAGATAAGAGATCAATCAAAGGACTTGTATGCATGCATATAAGCATAACCAATGGATGCAAAACTCTGGGGGGTGGGGGCATATATGGGAGTGGGGTGTGGGGAGGGCAATGGTAAGATATGTACACATATAATACCTTAATAAAAAAATTGGAAAAAAAAAAAAAAGGCAAAGCAGTTCTAGCATGGTAAAAATTACCTTTTAAGTCTCCTGTTTTATCTTTACCTTTTTTTTTGCCAACTTCTCAATCTGAGTAGGATTTAGTAGGTAGAAGCAGGCCCAGTGCAAAAACTAAGCAAAAAAAAAAAGAAAAGAAAGATAAAAGCAGATCATCACTCCCACTACAAAAAAAAAAATCCTATTGTTAAAGATATTAGATAGATAACTGTTGAAGCAAAGAGGACTAAATGAATTTAATATGACAAAGGATAGAGTATTTTTTAGATGAGCTGATATTGATGGCAATCTTCTACCTTAGGGATATTTGCTGAGATTAAGCATTGATTGTAAATTGGGCTTGCTATAGGAGATGGAGTCTTTGCGAAAGGAAGGAAGGAAGGAAGGAAGGAAGGAAGGAAGGAAGGAAGGAAGGAAGGAAGGAAGGAAGGAAGGAAGGAAGGAAGGAAGGAAGGAAGGGGCCCTAACTGGTTTGGCTCAGTGGATAGAGGTCAGCCTGCGGACTGAAGGGTCCCAGGTTCGATTCCGGCTAAGGGCATATGCCTGGATTGTGGGCTTAATCCCAGTAGGGGGAATGCAGGAGGCAGCCCATCAATGATTCTCTCTCATCATTAATGTGTCTATCTCTCTCTCTCCCCCTCTTCTTTCCTCTCTGAAATCAATAAAAAGATATAAACTCAATGTTAGCATTTATTCTTCTTTTACATACAATGTCCTGCACATAATAAAATAAACTCATGAGACATGTGAGAAGGTAAGGAATGTGACTGACAGTGAAGAAAAAAAAAAACCATAAGAAGCCGACCCCCACCCCCGTAGTGATACATATATCAGAGTTATAAGAAAAATATTTTTAAATAAATATTAGAAATATGTTAAAGAAAACAGAATAGATGAAAAATAATTGAAAAGGTAATTTCAACAGATAATTGGAATCTATATAAAAAATCCAGTACACATTCTAGCATTGAGAAATACAATATATATCATTTTAAAATGTTCACAGAAGATTTGACAAAGCAGGAAACAGGATTAGTGAACTCAAAGACAAGTCAACAAACAATATTCAAATTGAAGCACAAATAGAAAAAAATGAAAAAATAGAAGAGAGAGTAAGTGTTATGCAGTCAAATGATCTGACAGATCCGCAATTGAAGAGAAGGAGATGAGAAAGAAAATGAGTATGAGTAACATTTAAGAGATGATGGCAGAAAATTTTCCAAAGCTGATAAAAAATAATATATAAACCAATTGATTTTACATGTGCCAGGAACCCTAAGTTGGATATAAATAAAACTACACATAGATATATCATAGTATAATTGAAGGTGGCCAAAGATAAATTTTAAATCACTCAAAGAAAAACACAAGGGAATATATTCAAATAACAGAATAATTTTGCAACTGATTTTTCAACAGAAACATGGAAACAAGAAGGCAATGAAATAATACCTACAAGATGCTAGGAGAGAAAACCCCACCAAATTAGAATTCTATCTCCAGTGAAAATATTCTTCAGAAGTGGAGATGAAATAAAGACATTTTCAAACAAGTAAAAAAAGTAAGAGAAGTCATACTTGGCAGACAGACTCTACAATAAATATACAAATAAATTCTTCAAGCAAATAACATGAACCCATATAGAAGTACAATAACACAGAAATGCATTAAGAACACTAGAGATGATTAAAATGTGGGAAAATATAAACAATATTGCTCTGCAAATCAGCAGTATGAATGATGCTGATGGTGTTTTAACAAAGGTAAGCAAAATACAGGACAATAATAGCACAAAGAATAAAAAAAGGGCAACTCTATTTAAACTGTTGGAAAGTTGTGGAGTTTGGGGGAGAAGAGGTAAAACACTAATAAGGTAAACCAGTTAGTCAAACATACTTTACTCTTTAAAGCAGGAGTCTGACAATCACGGCCCATGGGCCAAATGTGCCTACTGACTTACTTTTGCCAATAGTTTTATTGGCTCATGGCCATGCCCATCTATTTGTTTTATCTATGGCAGCTTTCACAGCTGCAGGAGTGAGCAGTTTCCACAGAGACCATATGGCCCGCAAAGCCAAAAATGGTTACTATACATCCCTTTCCAGAAAAAGTTTGCATACCCCTAAGTAGCAATTTTTAAAAAAAGAAGGAACAAGTCAAAAGCTAATAAAGAAGACAAATGGAACAAAACTACCAGATTAAGATTTTTGTAAATGGCAGGAAAGAAAGGATAAAGAAGCAAAGATGGGATCTATAATAATAAAAGCATAATATGCTAATTAGACCTGACGTCCTTCCAGATGATTCATCCGGAGCCCCTTACACAAATTTTGTGCATCGGGCCTCTAGTTAAAAATAAAGCAAATTATAAAATTATAGACTTACACCTAACATAAACAATAATAGGCCAATGCTTTAATTAAAAGACAAAAATTTGCAGGCTGGATTTAAAAAAATAACAGGACAGAAGGCATATCTGAATATAAGAAAACAGAGTTTGAAAGGATAAAGGTTTACTGTGCAGGCAGAAACCAAAAGGAAACTAGGATGCTGATATTAACATCAAACACAACAGATCACAAGGCAAGAATATTACTATAGATAAAGTCATTTTAACAGGAAAATATAACCAGTCTAAGTCATTTAATAACATAGCCACAAAATATATAAAGCAAAAATGTCTTCAAATTCTTAAAGAAGTTCTAAAGTTCTAAAAGAACATAAAGGGAACATAGACAAACCTTCAGTCATGGATGGAGAATTTAACAAACTTTGCTCAGTAACCAGAAGAAGCAGACCAAAAAGTCAGTAAGGCTGTTGAGAACTTGAACAACCTATAATGCAACTTGACCTAATGGACAATTACCCAAGACTATATCCAACGGTTACAGAACATTTTCCTAGAATTCCTACAGATCAGTTACAAAAATAATCAATACACCAGTCCATAAATCAAGTCTCAACAAATTTCAAAGGCTTGAAACCATACAAGTCTGTTCTTGGATCACTGGTAATATGTTACAGAAAGCTAACTAGAAATAAAACAGCACACGTCTAGATAAGCTGAGCCTCCAAGAGGAAATAACAATGAAAATTGTGTAATATGTTGAACTGAACCTTAATGAAAATATAACTTGCCAAAATTTGTGGGCTATATCTAAAGTTCTGGTTATAGGGAAAATTTATGGCTTTATTTGCACATATTATAATAGAAGAGATTGAAAATTAAATCTAAGCTTTCATCTTAAAAAGCTAGAAGAAAGCCCAGCTGGTGTGGCTGAGTGGCTTGAGCATCGTCCCATGCACCAAAAGCTCCTCAGTTTGGTTCCCAGTCAAGGCACATGCCCAGGTTGCAGACACCATCCCCAGTTTGCGATGGGGGTGGGGTGACTTGCAAGAGGCAGCCAGTCTATGTTTCTCTCTCTCTTCAATGTTTCCATCTCTCTCTCCCTCTCCCTTCCTCTCTACCTAAAAATCAATAAAAACAGACTCTTTTAAAAAGTTAGAAAAATAAAAGTTAATTAAACCCAAACAAAGAAGAAAACAATAAAAGTAGGAACAGAATTTAATGGGAGAGAAAATGAATATTACCTTTAACAGGTGTGGAAACGGAGACCCAGAGAGGTTCAGTAACTTGCCTACATCACACAATTAGCGATGGCAGAGCCATGGCCTGCGTCCAGATAATCTGACACCAACACCTTACCTTCAGTGGCCAACTAAACAGACTAGCAGGTGCTCAGCCGGGCAGTAAAGCAGCAAGACACCACTGCACACTACTGCCGCCACGGATGCTCCCTGCGACTCAGTGTGGGATTTGCCTCCTTCACCTCCTGGCTCTGGCCACTGATAACTCACCACGTGCCGAGCATTCAGTACTGTGCCAGCTCTGAACCTAAACTATGGCCACCACTGGAGACCCTATTCCAAGCAACCTCGTAATGATCGCCAGCTGCAATCAACATCTCAGTTGCAGCCCTTCCCTGTTCATGTCCTGGCTTAAATGTGTCCCTCTGGCCACACCCACACCTCAAAAGTCCTGCCAATGTCTTTCTCCATCACCCCCTGCCCAGACCCACTGCAGCCAGAGAAATATCACTATGATGGGAGAGGTGGGGGGGAGGTGGAGACAGGAGACTGGCCATACTCTGCCTATGCCAGAAAGACCAAAAATGTAATTTTAGGTGGGGGCTTTGGATCATGCAATATCAAATCAACCTTGAGGCTGAGATCAAACACGTGGGCAATCAGTAATGCCTATATAATGGGGTTCGATAAAAAGTCTGAACACTGAGGCTTGGGTGAGCTTTCCTAGTTGGTAAACTCCATATGTATTGTCACACATTAATTCTGGGAGGGCAATGTGTCCTGACCCCATATGTAGAAGACAACAGAAGTTCCAAACCTAGAACTCTCCTGAACTCTGCCCTATCCCTTTCCTTTAGTTGATAGTAACCTCTACCCTCTCCCTGTAATAAACCATAACCATGACTATAACACCTTTCAGTGAGTTCTGTGAGTCTTTCTACCAAATAATTGAACTGCAGGTGGTTTGCTAAGTCCTTAAACTTCCACTTGGTGCCAGAAACGAGGGAAGACTTGGGGACTGTGCCCTCTGAATTTTACAACTTGCCTGAATTCCTCATACAAGGGTACATTTTGACTGTGTTTGCTACTGTTCTACCTCCATGCTTAATAAAAGCCCAGCCAGGGCGGAGTTCTTTTATACCACTGTCTCGTTGCTATTCATCTGTCCTTCCATCTTTCTCTTGTTGCAGACCAGATTTACAATATCATCATTAAATTGTATATTGCATTTCAACTTGGGCCCCTCAATCATTTTCATGGACAAATATAAAGGATTTAAATTTTTTTAAGAAAAAAAACCAAAACAGAAAACTGAGCCTTTCTATGTTTCTAAAGGTCTCCATTATCTGTCATACTCAACTTACCCAACTCCTTTCCCTCCCAACCTTAAGCTCTATTTAGATCACTCTCTTTCCTGCTCTTCCACACCATTCACTTGTTCAGGTGTCTGTAACTTTAGGCACATAACCCCCTTTCCCTGTGTGCCTCCTCCCATCTCCTCTTCCTATCCAATATCAACCCACTTCAGAGACAGAATTCGAGTCCCTGCTTCTCCATGATGTGTGTATTAGTAATGGCTCCAATCTCACAAGTTTAATGAAGACATTCAAGGAGGTAATAGGACTGAAACCATTACCTGACACATAGTAAGCATGGTGTTAGCATTAGCTGCTGTAACAAATATTACAACCACTCCAACTATTTATATTGCTCCGATTTTCATCTTTTTCAACCCTATTTCATTAATAACATCTATACAATTAAGCCTTCAATTGCATCTATAACAATTATTCTCTATCTTCTGCCTATTAGCTTCTGGATTATTATGACTTGAGGACAGGATCCATACCTGTTATTTTCCTTGGTTGAGAGTTTCAGGCACAAAGTTAAGTGCTAAATCTTTTTGACCTAGAACAGTAGAATGGCAACACATAGTGTAGGCATGCCAATAAGGAGCATAACACCCCTACGATGCATCAGTGGGCATCATTTGTTTCTCAAGACCGTGTTTTGGAGTTTAATAAAGATTTTGGATTTGCAGGCATGACCATTTGTACCTGTTACTGGAAAGTAAGTAGAGTAAAAAGTAATGGACGTTGCCCTAGCTGGTTTGGCTCAGTGGGTAGAGTGTCAGCCTGTGAAATGAAGGGTCCTGGGTTTGATTCTGGTCAAGGGAGAGAGAGTTAGAAACATCAATGATGAGAGAGAATCATTGATTGGCTGCTTCCTGCATGCCCAGGTTGTGGGGTTGATCCCCAATAAGGGGCATGCAGGAAGCAGCCAATCAATGATTCTCTCTCATCATTGATGTTTCTATCTCTCTCTCTCTTTCTCTCTGAAATCAATAAAAATATATATTTTTTAAGTAATGGACATTGAACACTCTACTTCATGCTCACTCTCACTATAAAAGATTTAGTTATTGGTAAACAATACCAAATTCTCCTCTACTCCTTAAGCAGATGAAAGACTAGACTTCCATGTATTTGAACGCCATTTTGTGACTCCATGCTTTCCTCCCTTTCAGCTAGGATTGGTAACATTGCAAATGGGGGAACCTCTGTTGCCCTGGGTCCTAGATCAGAGCCCTAAGCCGTGCCAAGGACATGAGAGCAAAAAATAACTGGGGGGATAAGCACACATTTGTAATACCTTAATCAATAAAGGGGAAAAAATAAAATAAAAATATAACTGGGTGGTATTGAGTGACTAATATTTAGGTACTAATTTGTTACAGCAATAATTGCCTTCCAGGTGGAAAACTAAGCAAATAACATCAAAACACTTACTATTTTATTGTTACTGCTTTGTTGTACCACAACGCTTAAAGCAACAGAGAACCTAGCTAATTTGCTTATTTCTCTACAGTATAATTGTAGTTTCATTTCACTTTTATAAACATTTTTATTATAAAGAGTGCCAAACACGAAGAAAAGTTTACAAAATTGTACCTTGAATACACATATGCCCACCATCTAGATTCCACAATTAACATTTTACAGTCATTGCTTTATTACATACTAGAGGCCTGATGCATGAAATTTGTGCATTCAGGGGGAGGGGGGGGGTCCCTCAGCCAGGCCTGCACACTCTTGCAATCCAGGAGCCCTTGGGAGATGTCCAACTGCTGGCTCACCAGTTGTGAGCCCGGCTTCTGGCTGAGCAGCACTCCCCCTGTGGGAGCACACAGACCACAAGCTCCTGCGTTGAGCTTCTGCCCCCTGGTGGTCAGTGCACGACACAGCAACCGGTCATTCCATCATTTGGTCAATTTGCATATTAGCCTTTTATTATATAGAATCTTCTCATCTATCCATCCCTCTCTCCCTCCAAAAATTTGTCTTTTACTTTTGATGCCTTTCAAAGCCAGTTCTAGATACTAATATATTAAGCCTGCTTTATTACTTTCCCAATTCTCACACTTCCTACATGATAAACAAAGGCCCCAGGTCAAATATCAAGGGAGTAATTAGTGAAGTTTATCAAAAAATGTCTATTGCTGAATACCTACTATGTGCTATATACCTCACATACAAACAAATGAACTTCAAGGGCGGAACCCCCGGACTCAGACATTTCCCAACACTAGTGTCCTCAGTGACCTGCACTTCCAAGCAGTGAAGATGCTGAGCTATCTGTTCGCAGCATCGTTTGCTCTTTCACAATTGGTTGTAGAAAGTGCAGTCCTCAGCTTCAGACACTGAAACCCAATGAATCAAACGTAATGAGTCTGACGTGTCATTGAATAAAACCCAGGAAAAATGCTGTGGGCGCCACGCTATTGCCTCCATTAAAGTCATGTCTTGGATTTTTATTATTTTGCTGCTACAGACATTTTAACAGATTATTGAACATTGTGTTTCCAATAAAAGTTTTCTCTGTGCTTCTCCTATGTATTCTGGATTCACTGATGAAATATCTCCTTTAATGATACAATCTCCCAGAAAAAAAAAACACCATAGGTTATGAAAGGTAATAAGAACCACTTAAATATTTGAACATATAATATTAAGTAGATAAAGACTCGTATAACATTAACAGCACTATTATGCACATTCTATTTTTTTCCTCCCCTTAACTCTGTTAGGTGTATAAGGTGAGTGTACTTATCATCATCATTTTTCAGGTAATAAAATGGAATCTCAGACAGAATAATAGCCTCATAGGTAATGAAATGAGAGATCTGGGGTTCAAACCCCAGGCTTCTAGCCCTAAGCCTCATCATTTTTCCTCTGCATTTGATGAAAGAATACAATAAAATAGTGTTTGGTGCAACAAATAGTTCAGCATTATGTGAAAAATACAGCTTTGAAACATTCTCTCAAAATGTTAAGTATACATTGCATTTAATATTCATTTTAAATATGGGAAATATGGGTATGAATAGATAATATCTATATATCTATATCGAGGGGGGGGAATTTGGAGAATTCTTTCCATGTGCTAATTTAATACTCAGAGAACGCTTGTGAGATGAGTATCGATACCTCTAATGCTCCAGGCAGTTAGGTGATATGCCCAATGTCACGGTGGTAGCATAAAAGTAAAAACCCAGGACTATCTAAAAAGTCCATGCTCTTGGGCATGATATTCCTTCTAGAAGCTAGAAGAAAATTGGAAAAATATGGTGTTAATGTATCATATTGTCAAAAAGTCTGTTAAATTCCATGTTTAAAGGATGCATGGTGCTTGATGTCAGGAACATGCTGCAGGCTCTGGATGCCATGATGAATAGGTCTGGAATGGTCCCTGACCTCAAGGAACTTGAAGTGTAGTGGGAAATACTACCAACAAAAAAAATATAAAATTTAAAAAAAAAATTAAATACTAAATTTCTCTCCAAATCTATTCCATATAAACTCTTTTTCATTAGCAACTCTTTATTTCCAGATTCTCTGGCCACAATTGTAGAGTCATCCTTGACCCATTTCTTTTTTTCCTCTCTACATACACTTTGTCCATAAATCCTGCTAGCTCTACCTCCAAAATATTTGTAGAATCCAAACATTTCTTCCTCATTCCTTACTACCCCAGTACTAGTCATAATAATTTCTCTACTAGGTTACTGCAGTGTGTTCTTAACTGATTACATACTTACCTCCCTGCAAAATCCATTCTCAACATTGCACAATGACCCCATTAAAACCACAATCAGATTATTCCATTCATGTGCTCAGAACTTTAGTTGCTCCCAATTCTTCTTAGAGTAAAAGCCAAAGTCCTCAACCCAATTAAAATATGAAAAAATGATCCAAATAGACATTTCTCCAAAGATATACAAATAGCTAATAAGCACATGAAAAAGTGTTCAACATCATTAGCCATCAGGAAAATGCAAATCAAAACCACAGTGAGATATCACTTCACATCCACTAGGAGGGCTAAAAATGGAAAAGGACAGGCAATAATAAGTGTGGTGAGGATGTGGTACCTGGTACACTGCTGGCAGGAATGTAAAATGGTGTAGTTCCTTAAAAAGTTAAACATAGAGCTCCCATATGACCCAGCAATTTCACTCTTGGATATATACACAAGAGATATAAGGACATATTCCCACAAAAACTTGAACATGAACATTTCTAGCAGCATTTTTCACAACAGCCAAAATGTGGGGGGAAAAAACAAAAATCTCTTAGCTGATAAATGAATAAATAAAATGTGGTTTATCCATACAATGGAATATTATTTGTCCATAAAACACACACACACAAAAGCATTACTCCATACTACAACATGGATATATGTTAAAAACAATATGCTAAGTGAAAGAAGCCATTCACAAAAGCTCACATATTACATGATATTATTTATATGAACTTTCCAAAAGAGGCATATCTACAAAAACATAGCTTGAAAAATTGGTGGGAAACGGGGAGCAATAATTAATGGATGTGGGGTTTCTTTTCTGAGATGATGACAATGTGCTAAAATTAATTGTGGTAATGATTGCACAACTCTGGGTCTAATATGTGCTTGAATGTTCATGTGTGCAAATAATTACTGATACCATGTGAATGTCAGAGACTAAAACTATAAACTGGATTGAAATTGCCCAAAATATATCAAACCCACTGGACAATTTAATTTCTTCTATAGTCCCTTTACCTAAATAGATGCTTCCTTGGACTTCTTTGGTTTGAGTTAATGAGGTCCTAGTTTGGTTGTCTCTAGGGTTTTGGACCTTGAGATGTTATCTTTAGAAAGATTTATCTTGGGAGAGGTCCTCTGATCTACAGCTTCCCTTGAAAAGTTTTATGGCTGAAGCTAAATAATTCCCTTAGTGCAGTGGTCGGCAAACTCATTAGTCAACAGAGCCAAATATCAACAGTACAACGATTGAAATTTCTTTGGAGAGCCAAATTTTTTAAACTTAAACTTCTTCTAACGCCACTTCTTCAAAATAGACTGGCCCAGGCCGTGGTATTTTGTGGAAGAGCCACACGCAAGGGGCCAAAGAGCCGCATGTGGCTTGCAAGCCGCAGTTTGCCGACCACGGCCTTAGTATAACGGTATTGGCTTCTTACAAATCTCTGTCTCTAATAGGCGATTACACTGGAAATTACTCAAATTCTTGGTAATTTCTAGCAGCATTTGAAGGAAGGAAGAAGATACCAGGAGAAAGAAGAGAGTCCATGAACAAGAACAAGGGGTAAAATAAGGTATGATGAATAATATACAGTCTGAATATCAAAAACATGTTTAGATAAATTATTCCAGATCATAACACTTCTTAGCACCTTCCACTTAGAAGTATCAGAAAATTGGTCTACAATCATAAGTAATTATCTTTCAAGTCTTCTAGAATGTCAAAATGATGCATAGTTTCTATCAGCCAAACTGTCTGAGAGTGATATTTTGAAAAATAAATATGTAAAGGAACACTTGTAAATTATGAGACAATTTCAGAAAGCACTACATACTTATCATTTTCCCCCTAAGTTGACCTATCAAATCATCCTTAAATACTTACCTTGATGAAAGTCTTACTTTAAAGATTGTGATGCAGATACTAGACTCAAATACAGAATATACTCAATGGCAATAGAAATTATACACTCTAAGACACAGTATAAAAATTAATATCCTGTGTCAAAGTTAACAATTTATAAGTGCACTGGAAAGAAAACTGTACAGAATTCTCTTGAAAAAGATTCAGAAACTTCTGGTTCTACCAAGATGCAGGGGCTCCATTCCTCCCAGGTGTTCCCTCTTGTAACTAAAAAGCTTGGAAATAAGCAACAAGCATAGGAAGACTCTGAAAGGTAGAAAGAAGGTGAATAGCCTACGATTTTGACTTCCCTGGTTTCCTTACTGTGCCCTACATATCCTGGACAGGAGGCTGCGGCTTAAGCAGAGCCAAGCAATTGACTTTCAATACACACACACATTCCAGCCTCCCCTCTCACCCTCCCCCACCCCCTCTCCACCCCCGATGTAGACAGAGGCAATCCAATCCCTTAGTCTCCCACTGGATGGTCTTGGCATGGCCAAGCAGAAAGCTAGTCTTCCATTCCCCACCCAGCAACACTGAGGGTGTTTAGTTCCCCTGCCAAGGGTAGTGTCCATGGGGCTAAGCAGAGAGCTGATCTCCATTTCCTGCCCGAGGGAGACAGTGGGGCTCTGATATCCCCCACCAGAGCTGAACCTCCATCTCTGCCAGGCAGCACAACCTCAATGAACTGTCAGGAAATGATGCTGAATGACAAAGCCGGTCCCAAAAGGTTACAACCTATGCGATTCCATTTATGCAACAGAATTAAAATGACAAAATTATACAAATGGAGAGCAGAGCAGCCCAAGGTCAGGAGCTGGGGAGGAGGCTGAGGGAGTATAGGGCACCTGTGGCCACAAAGGAGAAACAAGAGGGATCCATGTGGTGACAGAAATGCTCTGTGTCTTGACTCTGTTAATATCAATATCTTGGTTGTGATGCTGTCCTATATTTTTGGCAAGAAGTTATCATTGGAGAAAACTGGGTAAAGGGTACATGGTATCTCTATTATTTCTTACAACTGCACATGAATCTATAATTATCTCAAAATAAAAGATTTAATTTTAAAAGGAGAGATTTAATTTTTTTTAAAAAAAATGAGGCATTGCCCTAGCTCTGTGGTCAGCAAACTGCGGCTCACGAGCCACATGCGGCTCTTTGGCCCCTTGAGTGTGGCTCTTCCACAAAATACCACAGCCTGGGCCAGTCTATTTTGAAGAAGTGGCGTTAGAAGAAGTTTAAGTTTAAAAAATTTGGCTCTCAAAAGAAATTTCAATCGTTGTACTGTGGATATTTGGCTCTGTTGACTAATGAGTTTGCCGACCACTGCCCTAGCTGGTTTGGCTCAATAGATAGGGTGTCAGCCTGCGGACTGAAAGGTCCCAGGTTCGATTCCAGTCAAGGGCCCATGCCTGGGTTATGGGCTGATCCCAAGTAGGAGGCAGCCAGTCAATGATTCTCTCTCATCATTGATGTTTCTATCTCTCTCTTCCTCTCCCTTCCTCTCTGAAATCAATAAAAAAAAGAAAAGAAAAAAAAGACGAAGCATCTTTTTAAAGGGATCTGCCTTATAACAGACTAGAGGCCCAGTGCACGGATTTGTGCACCGGTGGGGTCCCTCGGCCTGGCCTGCGCCCTCTCGCAATCCGGGACTCCTGGGGGATGTCGGATAGCCAGTTTCAGCCCAATCCCCGCAGGCCCGATCCAGACAGAAGGGAGCCTGATCCTGTGCATTGATCATCTTTCCCCTGGTGGTCAGTGTGTGTCATAGTGACCAGTCGACCGTGTCATTCAGTCATTCGGTCGCTTAGGCCAGTGGTCGGCAAACTCATTAGTCACAGAGCGGCAAACCGCGGCTCCCGAGCCGCTGTTTGCCGACCACTGGCTTAGGCCTTTACATATACAGATTAAATATTATCATTGTCTTTTGCATTCCAGTATAAAAGTAGGTGCTTACTTCCAAACCAGGACAGTAGGGACACTTATGACAATTTTCTAAAGGTTAGTCCAAAATACCTTTCTTCAATTGATACGCAACTTACTAAAAGTCTATCACATTATTATTATTATTCATTCATTCATTCAATCATTCAGCAAACATTTGTTAAGAGGCTACTATGTTCCCTGGTCTAAGTTATAGGAATAAAGCCGTGAGTGAAACAGCCAAGACGCCTGCTCTCTGGAGCTTACCTTTTGTGAGAGAAGGACTCTAGCTTTCATTCATAGTAGTCAACAAAGTCCTTTTCCACAATGTAATCCAAGTAGCTGTTTCTCTTGGGTCTTTGTCACTTATAAATCAATCATGCTGAAAGATTCTTGTGTTCCTTGCATACTATTTTGTTTGACTAAAGTGCCTTTTTCTCTGCCTTATTAATCTTTAATAGAACTAAAAATTTTTCTTAAAAAAAAGAAAGATAGGAAACTAAAAGAATGTGACACGCTTGAGAGGCAATTGAGATTTTACTGGAAAACGTCCCTCCGCTGAAATGTTTAAGTAGGCTCGGTTCTCAGACTGTTTGTTTGTTAATATCTATGCTAATGTCGGGGACATAATTCAATGGAGAGAAACCGAAAGTAAATCTGGGTGTCTTCTTACTGAGACGACGATTTCACACTTTCTAGTAACCCATCTAAAGAATCACTTTGCGTGTCATCAGGATGAAGTTCGCATCAAAACACAAAAAACCTTTTGAAGGAAAAGTTTAACTCTATTATTTCTAAAATAAGTTTGCCTTGAAAATAATCACTTGTCTGACTGAACTCACTCCATTCCACAAATACTCTAGCAAACACCCGCCATCAGCACTATGAAGAACGCAAAGATGACTGTCATAAACCTTTTCCTCAACGAGCTCCTAGTCTTAATCAAGTTAAATAATTTGGGGCAAAGAAT
This sequence comes from Cnephaeus nilssonii, assembly GCF_951640355.1. Lineage (NCBI taxonomy): Eukaryota > Metazoa > Chordata > Mammalia > Chiroptera > Vespertilionidae > Cnephaeus > Cnephaeus nilssonii. Next base: position 86,703,287 of record NC_137082.1, read on the forward strand.
ACATGAGTATAGAAAAGATAGCTCCTAAGGAACCCAATGGACTTGGTCTTCTGGACAAAGTCTAATTACTTTTCCTAAATGGTCCCAGGCATGGCATCCAGTACAGCCCAGTGACTTAAAGCCAGAGGAAACTAGGAAAGATCACAAAATATAAAAGTCAGAGCAACAACAATATGAAGCCACAGTGAACTTTCCACATAGCTCTAAACAGCAGCTTCTCCACGCACATATCTACATGGAGTTGGCGATGTTATGCATGTCCTCAAGAAGAATATGAGTGCATGCCCCGTTACCATTCCAACACCAACTGAAGACTTTCCAGCTCTGATCACTTTGCACAGAGAGAGCATAAACAGAAGACACACTTCACCTTTTTCTCACTCCACGCTGCAACCACAGAGAGATTGTTTATCCAGCTAACCCTCTCAGGTGAGACCCAGGAGCGCTGTAACCGAATTCTCAAACCCAGCGTCAGGGCCTGCCTCCTCACAGCAATAAGGTGAGGAGCTAACAAGCAAGACAGTGACCGTCTTCAGTTTAGCTATTCCAGTGACTAGGGAAACCAACCATAATCCGGAGGCGGCAGTCCTTCTCTTTACCCTCCTGCAGGGAGGATCTTTAACAGCTTCCCAAACCCACCCCAGGTCTCCATCTTGGCTCTAATACTTCACCCATTTGGAGTTAATCGCCCAGAAAATACCAGTTGCAAATTGATCACTGGGAATCAAAAATGCCCTAACTCCCAGAATTAAGAGAAAATTTATCTCTGTGTTTTGAATTCCCACTCCATTCAGATAGTTCAGAGATGCCTGGAAGTAAAAATAATAAAACCAAATGAAAGCCATCCTCGAAAAACAAGCCATAAACATAGAACATTGTTAGATGCGCAAAATATACTACAGGTAGACTCATTTTGACAAGATACCCACCTATGCATTGTAACGCACCTTTCAAACTATAACATCCAGTCACTATTCCCTGGTTTGAAGTCTGATACTAAAAGCAAAGCCACACAAACGTACAGACATACCTCGGAGAGACTGCGGATTCCACTCCAAACCACCGTAGTAAAGCGAGTTTTGCAAGAACACGAGCCGTAATGTACGCAGAGGAGGGGCTCGCCTTCAATTTGTAAAATACGCAACACCTGGGAAGTGCAATAAAAGATGGGCAATAAACAAGTTATGCCTGTACTTGCTATTCCAGCAGCTGTCCGTTACAACGATTTGTAACCCCATGCCTCTGCCGCAAATTAGACCTTGGATCACCTGCATGTCAGAACTGTGGTGATCACCCTTAGGATGAAGTTAGGAAAACCCTGTGTTTCACTTGAAGGCTGTTCCTTTGTCTTGTTGAAAGGACCCCTTCATCCAAAGACCTGCAAGGGCTTGAGTCATTGAGTAAAGAAACATCACTGTCACCTCTTAGACCCTGATGCTACCAGGAATCATCAGGAGTGACTTTCACAGCCCAAAAGGGAGACACTGGCCCATCAGCTTAAACCACCCCCGAGCCACTTGACTGGACCAGAGCTAAGAGAGTACAGTGACATGTGGCATGTGGCCTCTCACAAGAAAGGAGCAGCAAAGCCAGGTGAGCAGGAGAGAGGCCCTGGTTGAGTTTGCTCTTCTAAGATGAATCTGGCCCCGCAGTTATTCTTTGAAGAGGTATTCACTCTCCTCCAAAGCCACTTGGATATCGGGGTCATAGCTTTTCTAGAAAAACTCTATTATCGTTTGGGCCAGTAACACACAGGAGGTAACTGACCCTGAGACCCTGGCTGGGGACAGAAAATTCTTTGCTAGAGAATCCCAGGTGCTAAGTAGACACCCCAAGGTCTGAGAACATAAAAAGCAGGGTGTTAGATGGAGTTGAGGAAGTTAGAGGACAAAATGAATACACGGAATTACAGCAAATTTTATCCCAGGCTGGTGGCAATGGAACCACCTAGGGAACAGGGCCATTTCAAGGGATAGAGACAAGTGGTTTGAGTCACTGTGAAAAAAATAAAATAAAATCTAGGACCTGAGCTGTCCTAAGCACAGGACACAAGGATGGGGAGATGCATCGCTTTGGTTCGTAGAGGCATGCAGATGGCTTAGCGGTGTGACAGGCTTAGAGAGCAGCTAAGTCAAACCTTCACCTTACAGATGAAAATTCACCAGGGCAGTGAGTGAATTGCCCATGAGTAGCTGCAGAGCGGCAGAACCTAGTCTAGAACATCCGTGCCTCCCTATCGACCACCTCCAAATCCTTTTCTTTGTAGGGCCTCATATTTCCCCTTTTTTAAACAAAATTACAAAAGTAATACCTGCTGTTCGAGGTTGAATTGTATCCCCTCTCCCAAACTCATATGTTGAAGTCCTAACACCCAGTGCTCAGAATGAGTCCTACTGGAAAACAAAGTTGTTGCAGGTGTAGGTAGTAGAGATGGAGTCATCCTGGAGTAGGGTGGGCCTCTTATCCAATATGACTGGCATCCTGATAAGCAAGGAAATGTGGACACAGACACAGACATGCATAGAGAGAAGATGATGTGAAGACATACAGAGAGTTAGCCATCTACAAGCTAAGGAAAGAGACTGGGAACAATCCTTCCCTCGCTGCCCTTAGAAGGAACCAACCCTGCCTAAACCTTGGTTTTGGACTTCTGGCCTCCAGCACCCCGAGAGAATAAATTTCAATTGTTGAAACCTCCCAGGTGTAGTACTTTGTTACGGCAGACCTAGCCAACTCATACACCTGCAAACCATGCAGATATTTATTCAGACTAAAACAGCTCTTACTCTCCCTCTCGCTGCAATCTCGTGCCTTACAGGTAAGCATGTTAGCATGTGGGGATGTATCTTTTCCTACCTTCTTTCATCTCAGGCATCCACAGACACAGGGGTTTTATTTATTTATTTTTAAGGGAATTATATGAGTCAAAAGTACAGCACACCTTTTCATTTCAAATAGCAATATATCATGAGTATACTTCCAGATCAACATGGATAGCTCTCACTCATTCTTTTAGTGCCTCCGTATTATTCAATCTTATGTATCAGTCTCCTATTACTTAACAACTGAGTTATTTCAGGTTAAATACCACTAGAGGCCCGATGCACGAAATTCGTGCAAGAGCAGGCCTTCCTTCCCCTGGCTACAGGCACTGGCTTCCCTCACAGCCCCAGCTTCATCTGGAAGGTCGTTCAGAAGGACGTCCGGTCTAATTAGCCTATTATGCTATTATTGTTATAGATTACAAACAGTGCTGCAGTAAACATCCTTGGGCACATCTATTTAACTGTTTTCCATTTTAAAGCAGCAATTTAAGTTGCAATTTCTCAAAGAGTATGTGCATTCTTTCATGCTTTTCACCCAACTTCTCACAAAATTCTCAGCTAATTACCACACATACATCTGTGTTGGGAACAAAAATCTATTCTATTTGGAGAGTAACTGTGGTCACAAAGCATCTGACTAGAGCCTTCGATGGAGGTCTTTGATACATTCTGGTAGATCAGGGAAAATATAAATCATAACCACTCCGTTCTCAACCACACAGAAGTAGAGACCCTCCACATGTCCCTTTTTTCTACTTTCAAAGGGATGTATCCCATAGAAACCAGTGATATTCCCTGGGATCATTCCATCACCTCTTTCTCCATTTTTAAGGCAACCCAGAAATATCAGTACAAAATGCCAATCTTCGGCTGACTCTTGCTAGCTGGTGATTCTTTCAACTACAGAGTAATTTCCTCATTCTAGCAAAAAAAGCATGACAATGTCTCTGTTGCCCTGCACCCACTCGCAGTTAACCAAATGAAGCTTTAGAACCTCGTAAAGGGATGGGCACAGCCAAGCATTTCAACCAATATGACTTCCAATGGTGAACTTGGGGGAAAGCTCACAGGACATGGACTGCAACCTGAGGGAATTACAGGCATATATTGAGATTCTGAGGCCATGTTAAGAACCTATTATTGCCCTGCCAGTGTGGTTCAGTTGGTTGAGCATCATCCCATGCACCAAGAAGTTGCTGGTTTGATTCCTGGGTTGTGGGCTCAATCCCCAGTAGAGGGTATGCAAGAGGCAGCTGAGTGATATTGCTCTCTCTCCCTCTCCCTTCCTCTGCCTCTAAAATCAATGAAAACATATATATATATATATATATATATATATATATATATATATATATATGTTCTGCTCAAGTCAAGGCCCTTGGGAGAGAAGGGCATGTGCAAAGCATTTCTATTGCTGAGCAAATCGGTATGACTTGTTATGCAGATCTTCAGGAAAATGAATGAATAAAGTTGAGTTTGAAAAAAATGCACTGGGCTTGCAAATGCTCTGTCACATCAACACAAGCTGAGATTGGCAACTCCAGAAGAGTGGCTCATCCCTGGCAGATTACTCATGTGTTCCTTACGAAAATGAGAATTTAGGACGAGGTTCAGTCATAAATTATTCATTTGGGGGCTTCCTCATTTTATTTCAGAACATTCTCCTGGTCATTTCTTAAGTGAATTTCTCCCTGGTCCCATCATTTCCAAATTCAGACAATTTTCAAGGAAGGAGGCAGATCTTAAGCAGGGATTCATGGGGTTTCCCTTAAGGGGAATCTCAATGACCCTCATTTGCTGCCCCCTCTCTAGGTCAGTAATACCTTCAACTCAATTAAGAGTGTAAAGGCTTCACTTATACACATTTGAAAAATAAAGCCATCTCCATATAAAATGTCTAAGAACAATACTTTTTCTTTTATCACTGCCAAACTCAAACACATTAAGATTTTCCACTAAGAAAAGACTGCGTACTTTATATGCGATATTTATGTCTCATTGTAAACTATTCATTGGTTTATAGACCTCAGGTCCTCTAAGAAGCATCACAAATCCTTATAATACTCTTAGATATTACATTTAGTATTATGGTCTCTGATTTATCTGCCAGGCTAACTCACATGCAAACAGACATGTCTCTACTTGAAATGCAAAAGCTAAAAATAATAATAATTCATGCTAAAGCTCTAGCCTTCAAGTTCATTGCAAATATATTATTGACAATGGTAAGAATGATGATGATGATAACCACAATGATGATGAAGAAAATGTTTTTTAGTTAGTTCTTTCCTCATTTCCTCATTTGTTGACTTTCCATTATACAAAAATAAAACAAAGATAGATACCATAAAAGTGCAATTTTAGAAGACTTTCAAAAACAAGTGTGGGTTTTCTGGTGAATACAGTAATATTTAAATGAAGGGATGAATCAGTCAACAAGAAGTGACTCTGAAATCCAATAAACAAGGCCATAAATAATGGTCATCTAATAATGCAGATCAAAGACTCATCCCAAAGGCATTCATTCCTTCTTATAAGTTATCACCTTTCCAAGAAGTACAAATAACCTGGCCAGAGTGGCTCAGTGGTTGAGCGTCAACCTATGAACCAAAAGGTCACAGTTTGATTTTCAATCGGGCGCATGCCCAGGTTGTGATCTCCATCCCAAGTAGGGAATATACAGGAGGCAGCCAATCAATGATTCTCTCTCATTATTGATGTTTCTGTCTCTCTCTCTCCCTCTCCCTTCCTCTCTGAAATTAATAAAAATATTTTAAAAGAAGTACAAATATAAAAAATGTCCACATGAGTTTGTTATGATTTTTTTCTAACTGCTACATAAAATTGTTCTGGTGGGAATTTGTATAGAAAAAAAATTTTTAATTGTTCAGTTATCTTTTGAGAGAATATGATTACATTAGTATTATTCCAAACTTTTTTGAAGTTATCAGCCTCCCAGCTGTTCTCCTTTTAATTATCTTACAATAGCAAAATATTGTCAACTACAAAATTACAGAAGACAAGGAACATTTTCTTGCTCCAATATTTTCAAAATACTTAAGCAGATGATATCAAATATATGGTGATGGAAGAAGATTTGACTTTGGGTGGTAGGCACACAATGAAATATGCAGATCATATATCATAGAATTGTACATATAAACCTTTAGCTTATTAAATATCACCCCAATAAATTTAATTATTTTTAAAGTGGCCAGCCTGAGTAAGTTGCTAATGAGATTTGAGGCCTATTTCCTGTGAGGGAAATAGACTTTGTAGCAGATCATAGTTTTTCAAATGGATCAAGATAAGGAAGTTGTTGTAAAGCCAAGATCAGTGGTACCACTCAACAGTGACTACAGGTTTTAAGGAAGACCAGAGCTGCCCTGTGAGTATTAGAGCATGTGGGTACCAAGATGACACGGTGCACTGTTAGGAAACAGGTATTTGGAGAATGGAAGTGAAACAGCAATCCCTAGCATAGGAGGAAGATTTGGAACATATTCACTGTTTCGGTTCAATGAACACTTTTCCGTTGGACAAACAACATTACTTTTAAGATTGTGGGCAGGGTTCCACACAAGTACCTACAATCTGGTGACACCATACGCCCATGGTATCATAAAGTCTGTGGTCATTGAACTGACTATGAAGAAATTCAACAGACAAATATGTAAGAAAAGTCACTGTGACAGTCCCTTCCTTTACATATAATCTAGCACCGTGGTCAGCAACCTTTTTCTATAAAAGTCTAGAAAGTAAATATTTTCAGCTTTTATAGCCTCTGTAGCAAATATTCAACAGTGGGTTGGGAGAACAGTCACTGACAATGTGGAAACAAATGGCTGTGATTGTTTTTCAATAAACATTTATTTGCAAAACAACAAAAAAAGAATGAAAACCATGTAGGATGGCAGGTATTGTTGCAATCATCTTTGGAAAATATTAGATGCTACACAGAAGAAGATAGGATTTGCAAAATATTTTTTTAATTTCATGAATATATCAGAATAACGATGCAGAGCTTTTGATTTGTAAGGTTCTGTTCTTTCACTGTGCTCTCAGACCTTTCTCTCACTTGTAAATCCTGTCGAATAATCTTGCACATTCACTGGCCAGTACATCTGAAGGCTGGGCCCTGCTAAGGATGCAACTGGAAAAGCATCCAAATGAATTCTACAAACTTGGAATAAGAATTTACTGTGTGGTAGTCTCCTTCCTCCCCCATGCCGTTCATGCCATCTCCTCCTTTAATCAACCCTCAGGAAGGGAAAGTATTAATCAAAATGGAACAGATTTCTGAGCACTGATTGCGCTGTTTTTACAAGTAAGCATGTAACTATGTAGTATAGCTCCAGCTTGGTGCTTTCTCTTCAGCCCATCTGGCTATCCTCCCTTTCTGCTCTGTTCTGTCTGGTTCTGCTCTGTTCTGTCTGGTTCTTCCTTGTGACCACTTCTCATCACCTCCTCTTCTATTAAACTGACCCAAGCCACTTCATCTCTCTCCCAGATTAGACAATAGCTCCGAACCCATCTCTTTCTTTTGTTTTCATGTCTCATAGCCTTTTTTTTTTCTTTCTTCTTCTTTTCATATTCTTGTGTTCACAGCCTTTCTTTTTTTAAATTTATCTTTATTGTTGAAAGTATTACAGATGCCCCCCTTTTCCCCTCATGGACCCCCTCCACCCCACTCCCCAGGCCTTCCCTTCACTATGGTCTATCCATGGGCTTTGCATATATGCATATAAACTCATTGGTTAATCTCTTCCCACTGCCCCCCTTCCCTCTGAATACATCAATCTGTTGCATTCTTCAATGTCTCTGGATCTTTTTTGTTCATCAGTTTGTTTTGTTCCTTAGATTCCACATATGAGTGACATTATGTGATGCTTGTCTTTTTCTGACTGGCTTATTTCACTTACCATAATACTCTCCAGGTCCCTCCAGGCTGTCTTAAAGGGTAAGGGAATGATTAAAATTACTGAAAATATATTCCTAGACATGAAATTCACATTATACATATGGAAAGCCAATAAGAATAACTTAATTCTCCTTAAATATAATTTAGTAAAGATTTTTTGTGTCCCTATATTGTGCAAAGCACAATGCTACATAACGAAGAGGATAAAAAATACACGGCATGCCCCTCATGCTCAAGAATCATTCAAATCAACTCACCCTTTTTTCTTTTAAATAAACTAAATGGTCTTTAATTCTCAAAGTAGAAAGAACAATGCTTTGTACATCGAGGGCCTGTTCAATTCTTGAACATGACCAGTTCTCATATTCAAGAATAAGAAAATGTGAACCACAAAAAACAAACACATATGCTTAGGTAAATTTACACCTGACCTGCATGTGAGGGCTAGATAAACTAAAAGGATGCTTTAAAAATCATGATAGAGTAATAGACATTGAAAAAGTATGCTTTGGTTTATTGTTTACTCTTGGCTGGAAATGAAAAATATTTTTAAATTATTCTAGAGGTGATAATGCAAGGAAAGAATCTGATGCAATTTTATTCATTAAAAGAACTTAGGAAATCTACTAATTTTGCAAGTAAAGGGTATAAAAAGCACACAAAAATGACAAGTATGGTTAAAAATAAAGAATATTAAATATATTTCTACTCTTTTCCTAAAGGATCATTTTGGAAAACATATGTAACATTCTTTGTACAGTAGATCAGAGATAACTTTTTAAAATTTTGAAATTATGAAGTCAACTATTCAGAAATTATTCCAGGAAATTTTAACTACTTAAGGACATATTCAAAGAAGGTTATTATAACTTACTCTCTATATTAATAGAATTTCCAAGGCCTTTGAAGTCTATCAGTTTGTACAATTATATTTCTTGACATCCTGTGAAAAGATAACTGAAAAATAGTAGAGTTCAATGGATTTGAAATTGCATGCACAACAGCAACCAGAGTATTGACTAGTAGATCAATTTCAAACTAAAGAGCGGTTGTTAATTTCATGCTAAAAGAATCTGTCCTTGTTTCTGTTCTGTTCAAATATTAAGAGGGACTTGATGAGGACATGGATGATCTGCTTATCAAATCCAAAGATGACAGAGTTGAGGCAGATAGCAACTCCGCTGGCTGATCATGTAAAGAGCCAGTTGGTCTCAATGGGATAGAATGATGGATTGGATTTACACGAAAATAAATAGGATAAATGTGAAAGTCTGACATATGCGTTTATGAAAATTCATGAGCATCGAAGAGAGATGGTGTGACAAACCTATCTCTGCTCTCAGAGATTGCAATTTCAATATGAAAGCAGGTGGGCAGAATGGATATGAACTAGTGTTTATTGAGTGCCTCAGGTCCTAACCATGGGCATCAAGGACACATAGACATTATTATGATTCACATTTTACAGAGGAACAGAGACATAAAATAATTTCCCCGATGTCCTATACATTACAAGAAGCAGGTCTGGGGTTTGAGCCTCTAGCAGTCTTGTGGCAAAGCCCTGCCCTTCTCAATCCATCACCGTGTGAACAGTGCCGTACATGCACTGTGATAGCTAATGCAGTCTTGCGTTAGATGAACAAAAGTACAAGGTCAGAACAAAGGAGGAAGGATGCACTGGTCAGACCACTGATGGGAGTCTCAGGTAAAGAACAAGGCACACACCCAACATTCATGAAAAGAAGATTAAAACAAAATGCGTATATTCACGCAATGAACTACCGCTCAGCATTGGCAAAGAATTATCGCCATATGCAACAACATAGGTGGATCTCAAAAGATACCATGTTGAGTAAAGGAAGCCAAGCTTTAGTAAAGGAAAAGAGTGCATGCTAATATGAAGTTTAAGAAAAAAAAATGAAATTAGACCACCAACTTACACCATACACAAAAATAAACTCAAAATGGACAAAAGACTTAAATGTAAGATGTGAAACCATAAAAATCCTAGAAGAAACCATTGGCAGCAAAATCTCAGACATCTCTCATAGCAACATGTCTATGGATACATCTCCTAAGACAATGCAAATTAAGGAGAAAAATACACAAATGGGATGACATCAAAATAAAGAGCTTCTGCACAGCAAAAGAAACCATCAATAAAATAACAAAAAAAGCCCACTTTTTGGAGAACATAGTTGCCAATGATGCACCAGTACAGGGTTAACCTCCAAACTCTACAGGGAACTCATACAACTTAACAAAAGGAAGATAAACAAAGGACCTCAATAGACACTTCTCCAAATGGGCGTACAGAAGGCCAAAAGGCATATGAAAAAGTGCTCAAAGTCACTGATCATCCAAGAGATGCAAATCAAAACGGCAATGAGGTACCACCTCACACCTATCAGAATGGCTATCATCAACAGATCAACAAACGACAAGTGTTGGCGAGGATGTGGAGAAAAGGGAACTCTCATGCACTGCTGGTGGGAGTGCAGACTGGTGCAGCCACTGTGGAGAACAGTATGGAGTTTCCTCAAAAAACTAGAAATGGAACTCCCATTTGACCCAGTGATCCCACTTCTAGGATTATATCCCAAGAAACTAGAAATACCAATCAGAAAGGATACATGCACCCCTATGTTCATAGCAGCACAATTCACCATAGCTAAGATTTGGAACAGCATAAGTGCCCATCAACAGATGAGTGGATTATAAAACTATTGTACATCTGTACAATGGAATACTATGCAGCTGTAAAAAAGAAGGAACTTTTACCATTTGTAACAGCATGGGTGGTCCTAGAGAGTATTATGCTAAGCAAAATAAGCCAGTCAGAGAAAGATAAATATCACATGAGCTCACTCATATGTGGAATCTAATGACCAACATAAACTGATGAACAAAAATAGACCCAGAGACACAGAAACATTGAACAGACTGTCAAAACTCAGAGGGAAGGTAGGAAGAGTGGAGGAGGTGGGGGGGAAGAGATCAACCAATGAACTCATATGCATATATGCATAACCCAAGGTAACAGACAGTGGGCAGTGAAGGCTGGGGCGGGGGGGGGGTCTAGAGAGAGGAGGGGTAATGGGGGAAGAAAGGGACATATGTAATACTTTCAACAATAAAGATTCATTTTTTACAAAATAAAGAAAAGCAGTTGTCTCAGGAAGGGCTGCCTGGACAGGAACATATGGGAATTTTCTGGGATGATGAAAATACTTCATATCCTGATCAGAATGGTGGTTACAGAGATGTGCATACTATTGTCAAAACTCATCAAGCGTTATGCTTCAGATCAGTGCATTTTTTAAAAGATCAGGGCATCATATGATACAGAAATAACACCTCAATTCAAAGAAAAACCAACACATACCAACTAAAGACTGAAGAAGCAAATGGACAGTGAAGGATCAGAAAATCACGGCCTATTTAAATCATTCAATCCCAGAAATATTATTTGCAAACATTTCTCTTAGTAGCAAGAAGTTCAGGTAAAGGGATATAGAATGAAACATATTTATGGTAAAGATGATACCGTTCCACAATAGAGAAAGAGAAATAGTCATAAGTCCTTTTCAGGGAGTACAACTAGGACTAAGAAGTAGAAATCTTCCCTCAATTGGAGAAAGAATTTTCTGTAACTGAAACCAAAGGGGAGTTATCCACCTACGAAGTAATACATTCCCTCCTGCGCAAGGTTCTAAGAGAAAGAAGCGGGCAGTCTCCTGTCCTGTGTAGACGGCACTTGGCATCTCCAGTTCTGAGCGTCCATGCACCTGCGTTCTGACGCTCACTCTGTTCTGCAGGGACAAAGCTCCATCCTAGACATCACCCAAACTCTCCCAATCTTCTCCCAACTGCCAGGATTCATGAGCACCCGTGTCCACAAATCCCGCGCCCGTGGTTACCTGAGGCAACGCCCACCCAGCTTCCTCCACTCCGAGCCTACTGCATGCTTCAATCTCAGATCCTGCAGAGTGGTGGTAAAATACCTTTACACCTGCAGGTCTCAGGCACTCCATAACCTTCGCTGGACCAAAACAATATCCTTTATCCATTTATTCAAACACTACTTACTATTGAGAGCCTTGTGTGTGTCCAGCATGTCTGGACACCAGAGAAAAAAGGCAACAATCCCCATTTGCTGGCGCTTACTCACATGCTCCTTAGTAGACGTCAAGTGGCTAAGGAGAAAAACACACACACACACACACACACACACACACACACACACCAGTGTTTAACTCTGATGGACACATGGTGAGTGGCAAATAAATGCCCATTAACGTAACTTCAGGTGAGAACATGATATAGAATGAATGTAAAGAAGCATCAAGGAAACAGAGGGCTTGCCCAAGACTTAGTCAAGGTATTTTGCTCCTTGGCCCAGTAAAATCTCTGTGAAATGTCGAAGGGTTGAAGAAACACCCGTTTTCACCATGGCTCCTCCACCTGAGTGATAAACCAATGCACTGTGGCTCAATGGGTACACTTCTGAATTTAAATGAGGCCAATGCTGATATGGCCCAGGGGGACTCTATGAGCCTTAGTGGAGCTTAACAAAATTGGCTTCAGTAAAATAAAAGGAGCGATGTTACTGAGCTAGAGCCAATGAATCACCGTCTATTAGCTGGCATTAATTTATAATTTCAGGCACGGGGATACAATTATTCACGATGGATACCTTTAAATTAGATGAAAAGCCCAGGTAGCGAAATCTGAAGGCAACAAATCATTCTAGAATAGAAACACGGAAAACAGTCTCTGAGGCGATGGCTTTGGGGAAGTTGCCATGAACCTTACCGAATGAACCAGGATAACATGTAAGTATGCACCAACGCAAGCAGTTAGATTGATTAGAGCCACACTGTAAGTCCTGCTCGAACACTAACTCTAAACTTCACAAGCTAAACTCTCAAAGGAAAGTCACGTGTTTGTTACACACGGGTCAGAGGTGGGGCGTTCCAAAGGGAAGTGCACATAAAATAAGCACACAGGCCACACAACCACATTTGACTGACTTAAAAAATAAAAATAAAAATAAAAAATAAGCACACAGGAATGAGGATGAGAATCGCCAGCTCTGTTAGGAGCTGTCTGGCCACCCATTTCCATGGGTAATAAATCCTTGCTAACCACGGGTCCCTTTCCTTCGTCTGCACACATTCCTTTGTACGGTCTCCAGTTAACTGCTTGCCACATGGACTCACAGAAAACCAGAAGAATGCATTTCCTCAAAGGTGCACAATCATCGGGGAGAATGGGCGGGTGTGTCTGTGTGTCTGAGTGCGAGCCAGCCAACTATTCATTCACTTGGGAGAGGGTGAAAAGTTAGAGGAAGAGTAAAAGAAGGTGGGAAAGTCTAGCTCTAAAAGTGACCCCAGTTAAGAAGCTGCATTGACCAATGGCAGCCCTCTGCGAAAAGGGACAATGGCCACATGAGAAAAGGCAAATTATGGCCCAAGAGGTATTGCAGCAGAAAAAAAATCTTGGGGATCAATCAGAAAATCCTTATCTACTTAATATTTGGGAAACCGCAGATTTGGGGAGTTTATGGCAAGCTAGCTAAATGTTTAAATTAAACCTCACAGTGGGGGGAGGGGAGGAAGAGCAAGGTGACAAAACGGAAATAAAAATAGAACTAACTTTAGTCACCTTTGGTGACTTTTTCTAAGTCACCTGTGTTATCTAAATCGCCCTGTAAATACCACACTAACCTAAGGAAGTGAAATGGCTGAAGGGAGCTGTCTTCTACCCTGTACTCTTCCCCTGGGCCCATATTATTCTGATAAAATGGCAGCATCAGTGACTGACCAGTTCCCATATTAGCACTGGAGGTTTCAGTGGGGGAAACTTATAAATAGAAACTGGAGAACAAATGGTATACGTGTGGAAAAGGAAGAGGCATGATAGAAAATGTGAACAGAGCTCAGCACCTATAAATAAATACTAAAGAGGGAAGAAACCATGAATAAGGACCCAAAAAAAGCAAACAGAACTTTAACTGAATAAGTCATTTTTTTCCAGAGAAGGGCAAAAGGAATCATTGACTCTCCCGCTTAACAATGACCTTTCAAATTCTGAGACATAGAAGAGTTTTATACAACTTGACACATATCTGAAGGTTATGTGCAAGGCACTCTGCGAGGTGCCACTAGGATATATAACGAAGTTTTCATCATAAATATGCCTTCAAGGACTTTGTGATGTGGCAGGGGCAATCAGGCACACAGACAGACCCAACCTCAAGAGCAGCACCCTGATCCTAAAAGATTAGCTGGGAACCAGCTCTTTGACACTCGGAGGAATTCCCCTGGGGGATCAGTAGGAGAAAGTGGAGGAAACACTACACTATCTAATGTCTGAATTTTCTGACTAGAAAATTCAGGCTATAAGAGGGAATAAATAAAAGGAAAATTGACCCAGCTGGCATGGCTCAGGTTGAGCGTAGACCTATGAACCAGGGGGTCACAGTTTGATTCCCAGTCATGGGCTCAATCCCCAGTGTGGAGCATGCAGGAAGCAGCCAATCAATGATTCTCTCTCATCATTGATGTTTCTATCTCTTTCTCCCTGTCTCTTCCTCTCTGAGATCAATAAAAATATACTTTTAATAAAAATAAATAATGAAAAGGGAAATTGTGCATCTATATTTTGAATCAATTAGAAATGTAAACTGGTAGTTGCAATTGCCTAACCTTATTCCTAACCCTATGCTAACTCAATGGGAATTTTTTTTAGAATAATGTAGATGGATGGATTTTTCTTCTTTCAACACTGTGCTCATATGTTGGTTCAGTGCCTTCCAAGACCAGGGAGTACAACTCCAAGAAGGTGGATTATACTCATATGCCTAGAGTGCAATACTCAAGTGATCACAGCCACCACTCGCCCACATGGTGACTTTGTGCAATTAGGAAAAAATGAGTCCCTCACGCGTGACTTTATGTCCAGCTATAGGAAAATGATAGCCAGTTGATTTTTCTAGAACATCTGCCAGTTTTAATGTATTAAGTACCAACCATATCTAGAATGCACATGGCTCCCCCAGAGAGGTGGTGCCACGGTACATAAAAGCTGCACAGCACAAGCCACAGCCATGCGTGTGGGAGACACTAGAACGGAGACACCCGAATACTCCATGGCCAGCAACAGAAGTCCCAGACCAAGAGTTTTCTATCCCTGGTTGTGCTCACTGGGAATTAAGTCCTGAGGAAGTAAAAGACAGTGATTGAAGACATGGACTCCGGAGCCAGAGTCCCTGGGTTTGCATTCAAGCTCTCACTTTTCCTAGATGCATAACTTTGGGCAAATTATTTCAATTCTAGTTGTCTCCATTTAATTAATTGTAAATATAATCTATAATAATAAAAGGGTAATATGCTAATTAGACTGGATGTCCTTCCTGATGAAGCCAAGGTCGGGGGGAAGCCAGCCTGGGTCCCGGGTGCCTGCCGGCGCCGGGAAGAGGGAAGCCAGTGCCCGCAGCCGGGGGAAAGAAGGCCTACTCTTGCACGAATTTCCATGCATCGGGCCTCTAGTAATAATAATAATAATAACATATACCACAAATATTTAGAGATATTAAATATACCCAGGTAAAGAGTGTTGAATATTAGATGTCATTTAGAAACAAAACTCAACACTACCAAAACTTGAATAATCAGATTTTTTCAAATAGTGGCATTTTTAAGAGCACAAATGGAAGGAACAGTGAGCAAAAGACATCACTTCAGCCTTCCAAAGCTGCCTGCATAAAGACTTGTGACAAAAAGAATGAAAAGTTTCAGAATGCTCTTTGATTCACTTTAGTTAATCACAGATATTTAAAGTCATTACCTTGAAAAAGAGTTTTTCAGCTTCAAATTCCCTTGAATTTTATCTCAATTCCAACTAAAAAACTAGAAAACCACAACTCCCCAGAGATCATGCTCCCTTCTTCTCAAAAGAAAGACAAACTTTTAAGAATACAAGTTGATAGTTCTCATGAAAATAAAGTGTGCAAAATCTTACACCCATTATTTCTCTTTCAGTCCCTATTCTGGATGAAAAACCTGCAAAGAGGCACAAATATATTATGTACAAAGCATTGGTTACAATATTTTGCATACTATGAAGAATTTCAAATATTAAAGTGGACAGAATAAGATAATGAATCCCCTAGCTATTATCAACTAACTAGAGGCCCAGTGCACAAATTTGTGCACCAGTGGGGGTCCCTCAGCCTGGACTGCGGGATGGGGCCAAAACCAGCTCTCCGACATCCCATGAGGGGTCCTTGAGCGTTAGAGTGTGCAAGCCAGGCCAAGGGACCCCATCAGTGCACCATCAGGGCAGGAGAGGGACACAGTAGGTTGGCCAGCCAGGGAGGGACTGCAGGAGGGCTCCAGGGCATGTCTGGCCCATCTCACTCAGTCCCTATCAGCTGGACCCCAGCAGCAAGCTAACCTACCAGTCGGAGCATCTTCCCCCTGGTTGTCAGTGCACCTCATAGCGACTGCTCGACTGGTTGACTGTCTGCCCCCTGGTAGTCAGTGCACATCATAGCGAGCAGTTGAGTGGCCTTAGCATATCATTAGCATGGTACATTTTGATTGGTTGAATGGACAACCGTACGACTGTACACTTAGCATATTAGGCTTTTATTACATAGGATGGCAGATCTTCATTTTTCTCTAGTCCTGCCTACTTTCTCTCTCCACCAAGAAATATTTTAGAGCAGATCTCAGACATCACATCATTTTTGACACATTAGTTTAATGTCATTAAAACATAATTGACACAAAATCAATTGCATATGTTTAAAATGTACAATTTGGTCAGTTTTAACATAGGTGTACACTCCTGAAACTATCACCACACTCAAGGTAATGAACACATCCAGTACCCATGGTGATTTCTTCCTCTCAACCAGGCTACCACTCACCTATTTTCTATCACTTTAGATTAATATGCATTTTCAGAGTTTTATATCAATGCAGCCCTAGGATATGTACTCTTTTTTTCTATTACATCTCTTAGCATAATTATTTTGAGACTCATCCATGTCGTTGTGTGTATCGATACTTCATCCTTTTGTACTGTTGAGTGGTATTTCATTTTGGATATGCCACAATTTGTTTATCTACTCACTTTTGATGGTCACTTGGGTTGTTTCCAGTTTGGGAGATAATACAAATTAAGCTGTTCTAAACACTCATCTACCCATCTTTGTAGAGACCATGCTTTCACAACTCTTAGGGAAATATCTAGGAATGAAATGTCTGGGTCATATAGTAGGCATATGTTTAACTTTTCAAAAATTCCCAAAACTCCTTTTCCAAAGTGGTAGCACCATTTGACATCTCTACCAGCAATATATAAGAGCTCCAGTTGCTCTGCCTCCTTAAAAATATACGGTATTGTCAGTCTTTTTTATTTTAAAGATTGAATAGGTGTTTGGTGGTAACTCAATGCGGTTTTGCCTTTCACTTTCCCTAATGACATATAATAATGAGTAACTTTCTTGTAGTTTGTTGCCCTAATATGACTTCTTCGGTAGCAAAGCGTCTGTTCTAACCTTGTATCCATTATTCAAATTAGGTAGTTTTTCTGAAGTTCCTTATCTATTCAGGATACGATTCCTTT
The DNA here is from genome assembly GCF_951640355.1 of Cnephaeus nilssonii. Taxonomy (NCBI): domain Eukaryota; kingdom Metazoa; phylum Chordata; class Mammalia; order Chiroptera; family Vespertilionidae; genus Cnephaeus; species Cnephaeus nilssonii. The sequence continues at coordinate 86,720,672 of NC_137082.1, forward strand.
ATCAGATATGTAATTTGTAAATGCTTTCTTCCAGTTTATGAATTGGTTTTTCATTCTCTTGAAGGCATCCTTCAAACAGCAAAAGTTCTTAATTTTGATGGAACCTAATTTACCAAGTCTTTCTTTTTTTTGGATTGTATTTTTGGTGTCATATCTAAGAAATCTTTCACTAACCTTGAGGTTGCAAAGATTTTTTTTTCTATAATTTCTTCGAAACGTTTTATAATTGTATGTTTTACTTTTAGTCTATGAGGCATTGAGAGTTAACTTTTAAAATATGATATGAATCTAACTTTCGCATATGAATATCCAATTATTGAAAAGACCCTTTTCTCCACTGAATTGCTTTGGCATTATTGTTGAAGATTAATTAAATTATTTTATAAACATATTTATTTACTTTTTTCTCTCCCAACAAAATGTAGGAATCGTGTGGGTAGGAATAGTGTATCTCCAGCCTCTCCAACAGGAGGCACTCCCATTTACGTTGTTAAAGGAATACATCTATCTCTACTGTGAAAGCAAGTGAGTCAGGTACCCTCACAGGTGTGTGGCAAAGACTCGGAGGCGGGCAGAGAGAGAAAGCTTTACCGCAGAAAAAAGGAAAGCGCCCAGTGTGCCCTGAAGAGAGAAGGTTAGCCGGGAGAAGCTGGAGGTGGGCCAATGAGGAAGTGGGGCATCCTGGGTGATTGGTTAGGGGTGCATATGTGGCGTTCTCTGGTTAGCTCTGAATTGGAAGCTGGGACAGAAATTAGGGGAGCTGGCAGTTATTTATCAAGTCCTGGCAGTTTGAAGCTGATCGGCCATTGTCCATTTATATACTCAGTGTCTCTTACAAGGGAAATGTGCTTGTAAATGCATAGCCAACAAACTGGATGAATGGGCTGTTCCTGGGGGTAAGAGGTGAAGAGGTACTCCTAGTCTATATATAGATTCTATGCTTTTACAGTAAGCTCGTACCACTTTTAACGTAGAAAAATTAAATCAAACAGGGCAATCAAGCAAAGGCAATATTTGCAAGTCACATTGCCTCCCCTGATGGCTGCAAAATTCATTTGACACAACTGTGTACTTAGTTGCTGATCCCCCTATTATTTGTGTTTGTTTTTCTCTCTTTATTGTTTTCTTTCTGAAAACAAGTTAAGCATTGTAAAAACGTGCTCAATTCTCCCTTGGAGATTTCAGTTTATATATTCTGGCTGAACTTCTGGTGATCTCTCATTTTCAACTGAACCTTTAAAAATGAAACTTTTCATTTGACATTTATTCAACGAATGTGAATTGAGTGACTAATATATTCCAGACATTTCCTTCCCTAAAAAGTGAGGGAAATGTCATGATGGCAAGAATACCCCAAACTCCAATTGCATTGGATTTGAAAGCTCTGCTTTCCTGGAGACATATCACCACCTAGTGGAGCTTTGGAGTGTTGTCCGCGATGACAATATTTACGTTGCATTTTTACAACCACAAACACCATGTGGATTAACTCTCCGTTGACTGCAAAATCTCAAAAACCAAAAACTCCATTCCCCAGGTAGTCTAGCTATGGGAACCTTTACTGTAGTCATTTATTCTGGTTTTTAGCTGGGAAAATAATCTATGTGGATCATTTACCAATATGTTGTGTGAGCAACACATTTATTTTTAATGTCACTGCCCAAGGACTGATTGTACCTAGCACACAGCCTCGTTGAGGACTTAGAATATCATTGCAATTATGTGTATCTGTGTGCCCAGCTGAGTCCCTGGCCCACAGGATAAGCAATGTTTTGAAATAATGGCAGAAACCCCCGTGGCATCACATGGACCAGAAAGTCACCTAATTCACTCAGAACACATTCACATCCAGGACTAAAGGACACAGTGCTTTTAAAAACATATGAGCTCTCAATTTGGAAATTTGCGTTCAGAGAAATGGTACAGATGATAACTTCCGCCACAGTTCAGAAGGGTGAGAAATTACTGCCTGCGGGGATGACTGAGAAAGGCCTCACATTTAAAATGTGTTGCAGAGCGGACCCTAAAACCACTCAGACCAAGGCATCCCTGTAAGAGATGCAGTTATTTGGTTTATGAAATCATCATCCTCGCGTAAATATGCCTCATGTGCTACCAAAGAACGCTTTGCCTCAGGTGCACCTGGCTATGCATTGCTAAAATATAGTTCGTTTTACTATGAGGCACATCACCAAAATAAAGACCTCACATGGATGTAAAACCCAAATTCTTCAATATCATAAAGCAGGCGTTCAGGGCCTGCTCGGGGGTGGGTGAAGCTGGCCTGCCCACTGCAGACATCCCTAGAAGTTCTGACCCTTACGTGGGACTCAGCTCCTCATGCCGGGCAGGTGGTCAGGAGCCAAATATCCCTTGCTTCCATGTGTATTCCTCAATTTATGGCTCTACCCTTTGAAGATTTGTATGGACATTTTATACACATATATAACATTATACATGTAACATATACATAACAACACAGAGCATCACATGCACATACATAACAAATATAACACATACATTCACATATAACACATATACGTATAACGTGTATATTGTGCATATCTATCACATACGTGTACATGTTATAGCATGTGTATGTGCATATAGACATGGTGGTGTGTGTATAACATGCATACACACACATAACATATGGCCACTACTGTGACAAGAACTTCTCTGTCATTAGTTTGTATCATCCGCACTCACCTTGTGAAGGAGGAATTATTTCTCCCATTTTACACATGAATAAATGAAGGCCCAGAGGCTGAATTACTTAAGGCCAAGGAGCTGAGGAGTCTCGGTCTGGATTTAAACCCGTATCTCTTAACCCAGAGCCTTTGCTCTTTGCACAAACCAAGCTGCCCTGACGGCTGCCTGGTGCCCACAGCAGCTTCCCACTAACAGCAGTTCTGCCGCCTGTAAGTGCAGGCGGGTGAGTTCTGTGCGCAGCGATGCGCTCCCTTTCCTCGCCTGTAAGGAAGGGGAGGAAGCTGCACCTGCCCGGCCTGCTTCCCAAGCTGCTTTCAGAACTTGACCCAGGAGGCTTCCGAGCATGAGCTCCCCCGTCAGCTGCCTGAGTGGGAGGCCCCCGCACAACTTCTTCTCTGCCCAGCCTTGACAGGTGGTCTGATCTCTAAACTCCCCTTTCTTCATCTGCAACGTGAGAATAATAAGGGCTCTACCTCCTGAGATTGTCCTGAGGATTAAAGAAGATAACTGATATAAAGCCCTCAGGAGGGTGCATGGAACACAGAACTTATAAATGTTGGCTATAGTTGTTATTAACAAATGCATCTAGAAGCACCTGGGAAAGAATCAGACTTTGTGCAAGTATGAGAGTATTCTTATTGTCTATTCTAAGCCAAGATGATAGATCCTGCCTGGTCTTACCTAAATTTTAACTTTTCCTTTCATTTCTCTTTTACTAACTCATTCTAAAAATATCATGTGTTTCCGAGTACAATAGACTCAAGTAGGTGAACTCTCTGAAGAAGCCTGTCCCTGTCAGAATTCCTGCAGAAATAGATGATGTGCTCCAAATGTCAAGTTTTGATGAAGGGCTTCTTACCAAGGGGTAGACAGGGCTCAACGAACTGCCCCCGCCCACCCCACCCCACCCGGACTCACACAGGCTGGATGGCTCTATGCCCCATAGTCTAAACACAGGACTGTTACCAGACCTGAGAAAACGGGCACAGTCACCAGGGAGAAATCAGGCCCACAGCCAGCAAATGCCAGCTCTCATCTCTTCCTGGTGCCTCCCACTGGCCAAACCCAAACGGAAATCGGAGGCAAGGAAGCCCAGGGACGCACCTGGAGAGGGCAAGCCCCTCTGAGCCAGCGCAGGACCACGAAGGGAGGAGAATAGACCTGGTGGCAGATGGAGAATGGCCAGCACGTGGTCCTACATGAGGACTAACCCAAAAATACATTCAGCCCCGGCCAGTGTGGCTCAGCTGGTCATCCCATGCACTGAAGGGTCATGGGTTCAATTCTTGGTCAGGGCACATACCCGGGTTTTGAGTTCAATCCCCAGTTGGGGAGCATATGGGAGGCAACCGATCGCTGTTTCTCTCTCACATCCATGTTTCTCTCTCTCCCTCTCCCTTCCCCTCTCTCTAAAATATATTTATTTAGCAAAGTCTATAGTGACCTCCTCTAGCCTAGGGACTAGTCCCAACAATACTGACCAATGCAAGACAGCCTACCTGCCAGTCCTGGCCCTACCACTTCCTAGCCAGGTGCCCTTGACCTTACTTATCTTCTTTGTGGCCACAGTCCCCTCGTCCTTAAAATTGGAAGAACATAACCCTTACCCTCTAGGCCTGCTGAGGTAATGAGGTGACTATTTAAAGATTCAGAGCAGGGCAGGACACTCAGCATTGTATGAATTTTAGCTACCATTATTATTATCATCTCTTGTCCTAGGGTAGGATTATCAGTCTTTGTGGTGATTATCATTTTTACATGCCACATACACAAGCAAACACAGTGAACCCCGTTGTACTATGGTGGAAGGTGGCCTCGACCACAACCTTAATGTCAGTTCATCGTCAAAACCCGTCCCGGAGGACAGCCACAGAAGCACGCCTGGTGGATTTCCTTAGTCTGTTTACGCAACTGAAGAGAGAAGAGTCGGTGCCCCCCAAGGTTATATCTATAGATGGGTCTCCTCGGGAAGTTCACCAAATGCATGAACTTATTAGTGCGTGTCTCCGTCCATTTTTCCTCTTGAAGCATGAGACATGACATTTCCCAAATAGGCTTCAACTGGCTATTTTTCTTCTCTTCAGACCCAAATTGCTTCATTCCGATTGTGCAGATGGTGTCAAGGTTCCCGTGGGCAAGACCAGATGGACTTGGAAGCTGGTAAACAACCGCAGAGGAGCAGGTCCCTAGAAGTCAGCCCGGTGTTGTCAGTAGATGCTGTCCGGAGAGCAGACAACTGAAGGCCAGGCGGCGTCCAACCCGCAGGACAGCCTGCGCCCAAGAATATACGCACACGGGGGGGGGGGGGGGGGGGGGAGATGGTTTGGATCTGGAGGAGGATTTTTTCCTTTTTCTTTTTAAGTAGGAGAGATAAAACAGGAGAATGATTAGAGAGAAAAAAGGACTATGAATAAACTCCTTAGAGAAACAACTTGAGAGAGGATCAAAGCAGAAACATGAGGTAGACTTCAAAAGGACCGAAAGTAAATCACATCCAGGTTTTCCGAACATAAAAGCACTCAATTCTGTATTCTCCAACACATTTATTTACCACAGATACGTAAGTCAGCCTCATCTGAGGTTGGGTTAGATGAGTTACCCCGACCCCATGTACAGTCGCCAAGTATTTAGAGCCATAGACCTGCCCTGCCCTGCCCACCCAGACGACTACCATGTCACCATTTTCATTAAACTTCCCTTTATGAACTTGAACCTATAAAGGTTTTGTGGCTTTGGTTTGTATTGTTTGCCCCCACCCTCAAAGAGCTGTTGCCCAGAGAGAAGTCCTAGATGTCTAAGATTTGTCTTTACCTGGACTTAGGTTGTGGATATCTCAAACTTACAGAACTCTTAAACTTTCAGGGATTTTACAATTATCCTATTGATTTCTCACAAATACCATGTAAAGTGAATGGGACTGGTTTTTATTTTTTCCACCTTACCCACAAGAAAACCAAGGCTTAGCTTAAGCGTTAGTGAAAATCTTAGAAGCTCATGGAAAAATCATTATGGCTCTTTTCACAACATATAAAGGGAAAACGCGTAGCAAATTTAAGCCGAACTCAATGGATGGGGAGGGAGTTCCGCAGCTGTTCCAGAAGGGTGAAACTGAATACAAGAATGTGAACAGCACTGACGGGGAGTGGTTTGGTGAGACTCTCGAGCCTGCCGACTCGAGCCCACCACGAATTCCTTTCTCGCTGAGGGTCCAGGAGAACACTTGTCAACAGAATGGGGAGAGGCCCTGACAAAGCTTCTCTACTCCAGGAGGTGACTGAAAAGAACAGGGATTAAGGCAGAGTCATGCACTGATGAAAACAACGTCACCAAATTCTCCAGGGAGGAGGTCAAAGAAGGCCCAAGGATCAGGTGAGTCATGGGTTCCCTCAGGATCCAAAAAGGCTTAAATGGTTTCCCAGCCTTTGTCACTGAGAAAGGAAAGAGGACTGGAAGGGAGGAGAGGGCTTTGGGGGGGCACTTCAGCACTGGAACAACCTCCCACCTAAGCAGGTGAGTGGGCTTTTAAATGCCTCCCAATCCCTTTACAAGATTATGGGGTGGGGCCTTGAGTTAGGACTGGTGGTTATTTGGAAGTCGGTGAGTCACTGAGCAGCTAGAGTGGGGAGGAAGGTTCAGGAAAGACCTGGCAGGCGAGGAAAGCGAGATACAGGGGACACCTTCAGTCTCACCATTATTCATAATAAGGTATGTGCCTGGCTGTGGCTGAAGTGGTCACTACTGAAGTGGCTTAAGCTGGCCGGCCAACACTCCCCAAGAGGACCACCTACTGGAAGCTCTAGCTAAATAATTGGTGGGTCCCACTGAAAATAAAAATGGGGGCCCTTGCCAGAGATAGAAAACCTCCCCTTTCCATGGGCCCATGACCCTCACTCATGGCGAAGGATGAGTCCCAAGGCATTGCAATTGTCTGCGAGGGTGAGCATGGTACTTGGTTTGGGGGTGGTCAAGAGGCTTCGCTGAGTTGCCCACTAAATATATTGTGGCCCTGCCAGCTCAGGGCAGACAGATGCCTCCTTGTTCTGCCCCAAGACATGCACCTACCCAAGCCGCTCAGGCCTGGTTCCACACAGGTCCTTCCCCAGCACACACTGGCTCAGGGGGCTGTCTTGTCCAGGGAACTTCTCTGGAGTCGGTGAGAGGTGCCTATGACAGAATGCGACTACTTTAATTTCCAAAAGTGACTGAAAACTTAGAGAATCAGTCCAAACTGTCATTAAGGATGTCAGCTTCCCAGCAGAAAAAGACGCTCCATTAACACAGTCCAATACTGGGAAGATAAAGTCATTGTACCTGACAAGTCGAAGCTGATCAATCAAGATGATTAAGCGCAGCCTCAGTGATTGCTCCAAGAAATGGAACAGAGATCTTGCCCTGCCTCCTGAGAGTTTCAGAAAACAGTTCCCCTGAATACAAATCACGGTTCCTCTCCTTGAGACTTCGTGCCATGCACCCATCGTGTGACTTCCAGCCAAAAATAGTTGACCTGTGTCTTCCAGAATATGAACGCTTAGGCAATTTGCAAATGACTTCCTGCTACCAATTTTTGCAACAACTTTAGAAGTTTCCTAATTATTTGGTTAAATTAATTCCAAGCCAAGCTGTGCCCTCATTCGGAGTATAATTTAATTATCTGTTCTCATACGAGGCTCACTGAGAAATGAAGATTTCAGATAAACTAACTTTCAGGTAGATTGGTTCTTGGGCGATTATCTGTCTAAATTACATCTAGGTGATGCCTTGGCAAAAGCACACTATTTTGACTGCTTGACCGATTAGATCAGTGAAACAAAATGTGAATCTGCTTAATATACTATATGTACCAGTGGCCACACTAAATTGGGTAAAAAGAGTAGTTATCACACCACGTACACAAAGTGGGAAGCTGTGCCTTTAACTTTTGGTTTGGGGAATGCAAATCCTCGATCCTGGTCTAAAATTCATGTGGTCCATCTCAAAACCATTTTCCTCGAACTGCAACCTGAAGGTCAGTCTTTTAGAAGCATGTCACCTGAGGTGGGCAAACTAATTTAACAGAAGGTCAAATTCCACCCACTTCCTGTTTTTGTAAATAAAGTTTTATTGAAACAGTCACGCCCATTTATTACATATTCACAGCTGCTCTCACACTGCAATGCCAGAGTGAAGTAGTTGCAACAGAAACCGTCTGGCCAGCAAAGCCTAAAATATTTACTGTCTGGTTCTTCACAGAAAAGTTGGCAGCAGCCCAACTGAGAAATAATTAGCTCGGAAACTCTCCTGCTCTGTCCTTCAACTTCAATTCACAATGTCTGACCCTCTGCCGTGATCAAGAGAGGTATCACTAGAGAGCAATGCCATAGGACTCATTGCTTTATTGTTGTGCTAGAATTGTCTGCGATGTAGTGTCTACTAACTAGCATTTAGATAAATTCACCTGCATTCTCTGAGCCTCAGTTTCCAAATAAAGAATTCAGGCTAGACACTAAGATTCCTTCTAGCTTTAACATGATTAACCTTTCATGATCTGACAAAGAGATGTTTTCATTTCAATCACTGATGGTCACATGACTTTACTGAAAGCCCACTTTTTGGGAATAGACATTAAATTGGCTGCTTTTATAGTATGCATCCCGCTCACCCTCCTTCCCAACAGAGTTCTGGCTGGTGTTGGCCTCAGAGAAAAGAGGAAGCACAACTTACACCTTTCCGTGGGTTTTACTTTCTCCCCAAGGGATCAAATCAGCGGCACTCCACTGATATCCCTCCTCCCAAAGTCACCCCCAAATATCTAATCCCTGCCATTTATTACACCCCCCGTGTGAGGAAGGTCATTAAGGGTCATGATTCCAACACCTTACACCCAGTAGGATGTCTGCTGTCAAATTACCAAGAAAATAACAAGTGTTGGTGAGGATGTGGAGAAGTGGAAACCCCGTGCATGGTAAGTGGGAGTTCAAAATGGTGAAACCACTATGGAAAATGGTGTGCCAATTCATGAAAAATTAAAGACAGCCGGGCCGGCGTGGCTCAGTGGTTGAGCATTGACCTATGAGCCAGGAGGTCATGGTTCCTGATTCCTAGTCAGAGCACTTTCCCGGATTGCAGGCTCAATTCCCAGTGGGGGGCATGCAGAAGGCAGCCAATCAATGAGTCTCTCTCATCATTGATGTTTCTATCTCACTCTCCCTCTCCCTTCCTCTCTGAAATCAATAAAAATACTTTTTTTAAAAAAATTTAAAGACAGCCCTGGCCAGGTGGCTCAGTTGGTTGCAGCATCATCCTGTACACCAAAAAGGTTGCATGTTCAATTCCCAGTCAGGGCACATACTTAGGTTGAGGGTTCTGGCAATTCCACTTCTAGGTATGTACCCAAAAGAATCAAAAGCAAATTTCTGAACATATGTATACACTCATGTTCATGGCAGCATTATTCACAATAGCCAAAAGGTAGAAGCAACACGTGTCCATCAACAGATGAATAAATAACAAAAATGTGTATGTACACACAGTGGGACATTATTCAGCCTGAAAACGGGAGGAAATTCTGACAGAAGCTACAACACAGATGAATCTTAAGGACATTGTGTTAATTAAATAAGCCAGTCACACACACAAATATTGTATGATTCCACTTATCTGAGATACCTAGAATAGACAAATTCATAGAGACAGAAAGTGGAATCGTTGTTGCCAGGGGCTAGAGGGAGGGGATTGTGGGCAGTTAGTCCTTAGTGGGTACAGGGTTTCAGTTTGGGAAGATGGGAAAGTTCTGGAGATGGATGGTGGTGGTGGTTGTACAACACTGTGAATGTACTTAATGCCACTGAATTGTACACTTAAAAATGGTTAAGATGGTAAACTTTACATGTGTTATTTTGCCACAATTATCATTAAAAATAAAAACAATCATGATTCCTTCTACTACCATCCACTTTTTATATGTAATATCTATTTTAGCCTCAACCAAAACCTCCCTGCTAACATCCTACCATATATTCATCAACTATAATATGTATTCTGATTTCATAAATATTAAAAAGTGAAAGCTTGCCCTGGCCGGTTTTGCTCAGTGGTTAGAGCGTCAACCCTTGGACTGAAGGATCGCATGTTCAATTCCCAGTCAAGGACATGTACTTCGGTTGCATGTTCGATAACCCGGGTGGGTGCGGGAGGCAACCAGTCCGTGTGTCTCTGTTGCAACAATGTTTCTCTCTCTCCTCCCCCTTCTTCCTCCCTTTCGCTCTCTCTAAAAAAAAAAAACAACAACAATGGAAAAAATGTCCTCGGTTGAGGATTTTAAAAAATCAATAAATAAAAATGAAAGCATGATTTGCCTTAGAATCAGCAAGATGCAGTGATTGTCATTTTCAGACACATCAGCCACAAACTCTAGAAACATGACCACACGTTGATGGCCAGTTTACTCCTGAGCCTACCACCTCACAGCTGTTCTGGCAGAGTACGGCATTTTTCCCTGAATGCATTTTCCCAGCCCCAGCTCTCCAGGCTGGTTTAGTAAACTAACTTGTCTCTCCGGAATCCCTTCTGAATTAAAATTAATGTGCCAAGTCTCTTTGACCCACACCCCATCACTCATACACACAAAAGAGAGGACTTTGGGGCATAGAAGTATTTTCCTACTTAGACTTTAAAACAATGTCATCTCAACATTTCCAATTACAGAAAACTTACCACAGGAAAAAAAAGACTAATTGGATGTGTATCCCGAAACAATATTTGGGGCAGATTTAAAATCACCGAGTCTCATTATTTTTACCCTTGTCCTAAAATATAATAGGAGGTGCCAGTACAACACAAGAAAGTCCTTGAGAGGAAAATAGTAAATCATTCAGATTAAGACAAGGGAAGATTTACAGGTGTAATGGAAAACATAAATTTAGCAAGTGCAAGATTAAAACGGAGTATGTATGAAGTCCACTTAGCATTAAACTCTGAGCTCAACCACGCGCAAAAAAAATGTTGAAATTGTTGACTCTATAGAGGTTCAAGAGCAATGAGTTAGCAATGACAGGCAAAACACCAGTTTTACATCAACCCACAGCAAGAAAACACTAATCAATATCCATCACCAAACGGCGCAGGGAGAGCATGATGGGAAATTAAGAATCTGTAGCTGGCGCAGCTTAGCAGTTAAGAAGGCCAAGCTCATTTTTGTGAAATTCCCTGGGTTCGAATTTCAGCTCTGCCACTTATTAGCTCCAAAACCGTTAATGAGATTCTTAATCCTTTCATCTATTCATCTGTAAAATGGAAATAAAAATAGCATCTAATTAATCAAAAAGATGGGAAAGTTCAAGGAAATAGTGTAGCTGAAATACTAAGCACATGGCCAAACATATAGGAACTTCTCAATTAATATTATTTTTTATGTAATAGAGGAAAATATAAACTTTTCTTCAATAGCAGAAGTTTGGGAGAAATTTCGAAATGATTTGCCTAAGGTTTTTTACTCTGATTTCACTTGTTGTTGCTTACATAAATGCCACCAGGGCAATCTCAAATTAATTAACAGGGAGCTGGTTAATGCGCAGCAGTGATTCTCAAACTTGAATGTTCATCAGAATTACCAGGAGAGTGTCATAAACACAGATTGCTGGGCCCTGTTCCCAGAGTCTCTGATTTAGCAGGTGTGCTTATGCCTAAAGATTTGCATTTATTTTATTTTTTTAATCCTCACTCAAGGATATTTTCATTGATTTTTTTTTAAAAGAGAGGACAGGAGAGGGAGAGAAGCATCCATAGAGAGAGAAAGAAACGTTCATGTGAGAGTGACACATCCTTCAGGTTGCTTCTCACACACATCCCAGAGATCAAACCCACAACCTAGGTACGTGCCCTGACAGAGAATTGAACCTGAAACCTTTTGGTGGATGGGACGATGCCCTAACCCAGTGGTTGGCAAACTCGTTAGTCAACAGAGCCAAATATCAACAGTACAACGATTGAAATTTCTTTTGAGAGCCAAATTTTTTTAATTTAAACTTCTTCTAATGCCACTTTTTCAAAATAGACTCGCCCAGGCCGTGGTATTTTGTGGAAGAGCCACACTCAAGGGGCCAAAGAGCCGCATGTGGCTCGCGAGCTGCAGTTTGCCGACCACGGCTCTAACCACGGCTCTAACCAATTTGCGTTTCTTACAAATTCCCAGGTGATCCTGCCCTGGCTGGTCTGGGAACTGCCCCTGGATAACCACTGGTCTATCCTCTCCTACCCCCACCATGAACACCACCTTCCTTTTCAGAGTTTTAGTCCTAACAACTCCCTGACCCCAACCTGGGTGCCTCATTCTAACTATAGCTGTCGCTCTGTTCTGATGGGTGGTTGATAATATGTTATGTAGCCCAAATAGAGCTACCCAAAAAGGATCAGCCACCTTCAGACCCACCAAACCTGGGTCCTGAGCCCAGAGGAGCCAGATCCCAGGGTCCATTAGAAATGGTCCCACTAAATCCTGTGCCTGTAGTGGGGGTTCCCCCCCGGGATTTAGAGCCCTCACGTGCCTGGGAAGCAAGGGCACAGAGCCCTATCTACCTTCCATCTGCCCGGGTCTCTGGTACCTTCCTCCACCACCAGGGACTTGCAGCGAGTTATCTGGTAGACCCCTGTTGGGCCTCAGTTCCCCTGCCAGGAACTTGATCTCCGTGGGCACCAGGTATTGGAAGAAGGTATGAGCAGTCGTAGGCATATACAAGAGACTTTATTGCAGACCAAGTAGCCATTCCTAACAAGGAGCCATCAGGCAAAACAGTTCTTCAAAGTAGCCCCACAAAGCAGCCGTGCACCGCTGGTCAGTAACACATCTTTACACCAATTTAGACAAAAGAGGCTTCTTGCCAAATAGTGATATTAATATTTGGGTTATAGAAAGGTACGCCTGCGCAGTGTGTACAGTAAAACTGCTGTGTCATTGCCTTTGCACATGAGTATGGCAAATTGGCCTTGAACATCCGGCGTACTCTGATTAGGGTTCCCACCACCCCCATACATGGAGGGCAAGAAGGCTGAAGAAAGAGGCAGGCCACTCCAGCCTGGGAGGAGGCAGTTTTAACCACAAGGGAATTTACAAGGCTTGTCTTGGGGGGCTGCAAGACAGGTAGATGGCTGCACCCAGCCGCCTTGTCAAAATGGGGGCTGGTCTCCCTAGAATGAAGGCAACCTCTTCATGAGCCGCCACCAGGAACCACTAACTAAGCCCACAGCTCAGAGCAGACCTGTAATAGCCAGCTCACGAAAGAAAGAGAGAGTTCTAGAAAGCAAAAAGAAGTCATGAGACTAAGATGTGTGAAGCAGGTACTCTGCCCTAGGCCTTCATCTGTGCTCTCATTTGAGTGGTTTACAGTGGTTTAAAAAAAAAATTCTTTTTTTAAAATATATTTTATTGATTTTTTACAGAGAGGAAGGGAGAGGGAGAGAGAGTTAGAAACATCGATGAGAGGGAAACATCAATCAGCTGCCTCCTGCACACCCCCTACTGGGGATGTGCCTGCAACCAAGGTACATGCCCTTGCCTGGAATCGAACCTGGGACCCTTGAGTCCGCAGGCCGACGCTCTATCCACTGAGCCAAACCGGTTAGGGCTACAGTGAAATTCTTAAAGCTTTGCTGGGAATAACAGGGGTGCAGGGGGTTGGGGAGCCAGGAGAAGTGATGGCTGCAGGTCGGATGAGACCACTGCTAAGAAACTAATGCAAACACGCAGCCCAAACGCTCAGCCACGAACGCAGGTCCTCCCGAGGAACTCATTCCGTGACTGAGAGTCATTTCAGCTAAAATGCTCGTGACTGAAACTGCCATAAGGGAAGGGGCATTGAGCGGCGAGGCCCCCGAAGAGAGAGGCCCCAGGAAGGTACGAGAAGGCAGTTCCCCTCCATTCCCAGCAGCTACACAATTGCTCCGGAATCTTCCATAGCTTTCTCTTCTCTCTTCTTACTTTTCCAAGTTCAAGTTTTTCTGTACCTCCTTTGTACAAATATCCAATTAACTATTATATCTTGTTTCCTAGCATCCAGACAAACCCGCTTGATAGCTCTCCACTCGATCTACGTCTTTTTTCACTTTGCTTTGAATTACCTGTTATGCTGATATCTTCTATCTGAGTTACTATAGGTTCGTATAGCTGTTATCCAAAAATGCAGCTCTAACTTCATCTTTTCGCTTCTCCCCTTCCCCAGCAGGGTTTGAGGGCAGGGACCCGATGGGGAGTTTCTCCTATGCACACACGTGTGCTGATCGGGATATTGATGAGGGAGGGCAGAGAGCCTGAGGTGCTTTTCTGAGGCGTGCAGGGTTTAGACCTCCAGCATTGGAGGGGACGCCAATTCCCACGTCGTTAATCCCTGGAGTTAAAGTCGGCATCGTCTCGGGCGATTTAGGTTCACGTTCTCGCTTCCCCTTTCTGAGAATTGTTTTGTTTTGTGTTTCACTTCTTGTCGGCATTCCCAGGGACTATGAGCATTTTAAGAAGCTGGAAAAGGGCAGTGAGACCACAAACGATGATCGTGGGAGGAGAAAGCCCCGGCGTGGCCTCCTCTTGGCCAAGGCTACACAGGTTCGAACATTCTCTTTGTTTCCGTTCCGTTTGGTGCCGGGTGGTAATACTCATTCCGTGCATCGCTAAGGACTAAGGCCCATTGAACCGAAACCAGCTTATTACCACGTGTGAACCAAATGCATGGGCTCAGCTTCGGCAGCTCCTTTCTGCCGTTTTCTATTTTACTTACATCAGAGGAGATTTCACGCTATGGATTTGACCACTAAAAACAGGAAGCCCGCTTCAAGCTTCACCACCAGCCAGACCTGGTGTAACAGGAGGCCGAGAGTTTGCCACCCCGGTTAGGAGCGCATCTCTCTCCGGGGAAATGGCCCTGAGCCCAGCACCACCGGGAGGGCCCACGGTGAGGTCTCCCAGAACACACACCACCCCTCCCCCTGGGCGTGCCCTCCCCACGAGCCCCCCAGGCCTGCATCGAAGGAAAAGAGGCCATTACGTTGTTTCCTGTTGATTACAATACATAACTGAGAAGCAAGCTGGCAGAAAGAATCCTGGTGTTGCTAATCACATACAAAATGCTAATAAGCCCAAACTTGACAAATTCATAACATTAATAGGAATGAAAGCTAACATCTGCTGCATTCTCAGCACACTCCAGGTTCCCGGCTAGCTGCTCTACATAAAAATAAGATGTTGAGGAATCTCTGCTTGTTGTTTTTGCTTGATTTTGTTCCACTGGGGATGAGGGGAACTTACTTGATTTTTCGGCTCCAACTCCCCCCATGATGTTCTACGGGATTTTTCTGTGCCCCTGTGGGGGTAGAGAATCTTACCACAGTCTCAGACTTACCCCTTAACTTTCTTAATAGCAATCCTTCTCATTTTAAAATTGTAGACTCACTTCAGAACCAAAGCTCTCTGCCCTGCAGGCTGGATATGGGTGCCAGCAGCTGAGGGTGGAGGGCCCTGGTCCACTCTCCCCACTTGCTCCTCACTCTTCCCTTTGCTTTGCCCCATGGGTTGGGGGGTGGGGCAGAAAGAGGAGGCAGGTCTCCCCCTTGGTGGCCCCACAGTGTGGTGGCACGCCCTCCCTCTGTCCTACTTCTCCAGGGGCAGCATTGCAGGTCATTAGCTGCAGTGGGGTTAGATCTTTCCAGATTTAGCTGGGAAGAAAGCTTCTGTGTGCTTAAAACAGGAAGGCAGCAGAGTTCTGCAAGAACTGCAGCCGTGGTCCTCACCCGGGGGTGGCTTTGCCTCCCTAGGGAGGTCAGCAGTGCCTGGAGACATTTGGGCTGTCACAGCCAGGGTGGGAGGGTGCGCGTGGCATCTGGATAGCAGAGGTCAGGGATGCGGCCAACTATGCTACAATGCACAGGACAGCTCCCCGCAGAGGAACGATCCGGTCCGAAACGGTGACTGTCCCCGGGTGAGAACCAGGGAACTGAGGTGGTCCTAGCTGTGTGTTACTAATGCTAACCCTTTGCTCTGTGGAATAACCGATAAATTCATGTTTGTCCACAAAGTCGAATCATGTTGCCACCATGCAGTCTCTAGTTTGGCCTGACTGACTTCATTACTTATGGGAGGAAACTCTTCTTAGGAGACAGCTTTATGTAGGCCTGTGAAGCTCCTGAGAGTAAAGCTAAAGATACCTACTCACAAGAGAAGACAGACGCCTCATCAGTAATTGGAATCCACACACAAATTAGTACCAACGTGGCGAACTTAGGAAATGAAAATCTGACTTTGCTAAATTAAAAAAAAATAAAAAGGTCTGCCAGGCGGCCTGGCTCAGTGGTTGCCTATGTCAGTGGTATAATTTCTGGCAATGATACAAGTTGGGTTCTAGGAACGTCATTCTGCCTGAGATAACTGATCTAGAAGCTTGGGATTGATTTATTTTTTAAATGTTGGACCTGATAGTGTAAAAAAATCTTTTGTGCACTATTATTATTGTGTCACAAGAGATGGTGGGATTTCTTTGCCTCAAAATCACAAAGGGTGTTATTGAAAAAGAAGAGTGATTACTCAACTCCAGAGCTGGATACTAGGGATGGTGAAGAGCCATGTGAATTTACTTCATTGAGCTGTACTCTTAAAAGTGATTAAAATGGCCAAATTTAGGTTATGCATATCTTACCATAATGAAAAAAATTTTACGTAGGTTATTAGACCCAATGGATGAATGAATAAGAATCTGAGGGAATGGTCCTGGGAATTTGCATGTTCATAGTTCTTCCCCAGGTATTTCTTATGCAATCTGGTGTGGAAACTGTTGCACTAGATAGCCCATAGATGCAAATGGTTTCCGTGTGTGACTCGGTAGGAAGCCTTTCATCTCCTTATAGATTATGCACAGCGCTGACTCACAAGGTCAAATGTTTCAGGAGGCTAAAGCCCAAGATAAAATGCCTACCTCTACTATCTAAAAATATTAAAGCTTCATAAATCCTTTCTTATTCCTTTATCGAAAAAGCCTCCTATACATGTTCTGTACTTCATGAGGAGTTTATGAGGAATCATAAAAGAAGTAAGTATAAACCCTATCAAATAAAAATGCAACATAAATTATCAGCAGCATCACCACAGGCACCCAACCTGCCCTGCATGATTCGGACGAAGTTCGTCAACCTTCAAACGCTCAAGGGAAATGTTCTCAATAGGAACGAAGCCATTCTAAAGCTTGCTCGCCACTCAAATTGCTATCATGAGTGCCACATGAGCAGTGATTTGTTGAATTGAATGATCATAAGCAGAGGCTTGCTGAATTGAGTGATTCAAGGTTTTCTGGATACGCCTGATGGGAGACTGACTACCATATCAAACCTAGCATCTATTTTACATGATTGAGAACCCTGAAATGGTGCTGAGACCTTATTATTCTCCATCAAGCATACAGTCAGGATTGCACAGGCTTAACCTTCCACTGGGCTTAACTACTTCCATCTGCTGCAGAGACCAACCTATCTGTCAACGTGTAGAGGGGAAAAATGGCCTCAGGCCACACGTGAAGGTGGCTGGTAACCCACGGCTCCAAATCGAACATGTTCAAAGGTAACACGAGAACATATTCTGAAACTCGGAGGCAGGTGACCACTGAGAGTGAGGCCGTTGGCGGAGTGGACAGTATATTGTGCTGGAAAGCAAAATGATGAGACTATTCAAAGCACGCACCTGGACGGTTACCTTACATCCATGATAAAGTCAATGTAGGAGCTGAAGATAAACTGCAGAGATGTGAGTCGAGGGAACTGGGTGAATAGCGGCATCATTTATAGACCCGAGGCAGTGAGCAGAGGGTGAAGGCTTTGGTATAAAAAGAATAAGCTTGTTTAGAAGCAGAAAGTAAAAGGATGGTTGCCAGGGGTTAGGGAGAAGAACAAGAGACATTATTGTTCAATGGGTATAGAATTTCAGTTTTGCAAGATGAAAAATTTCTAGAGATCTGTTGAACAACAATGTTTATACAGTTAACACTGCTGTATGGTATTCTTAGAGATGGTTAAGATAGTAGATTTCATGTTATGTGTTTCTCACCACAGTAAAAAAAATAATAATAAGCTTGTACATATTTACTTTGGGACAAGATAATGCCTTTCTTCATGCCACAATTCAATATTCAATGGATTGATTTTTTTAATTTAAAATATATTTTTATTTATTTCAGAGAGGAAGGGAGAGGGAAAAAGAGATAGAAACATCAAAGATGAGAAAGAATCATTGATCAGCTGCCTCCTGCATGCCCCAGTTCAAGCTCACAACCCTACAACCCAAGCATGTGCCCTTGACCAGAATCGAAACTGGGACCCTTCAGTCCATAGGCTGACGCTCTATCCACTGAGCCAAAACAACTAGGGCTCAATACATTGATCTTAGTTTCATAATCTAGCTCTGAGAAAAATAAACAATTTTATGTCATTGTGATCTTACCCCAGTAAATATTAGAAAAATACCTTCATCCTCATCATCTGCAAATATATTATTGGACATCCACAGAGGCATGACTATATATTTAGTGATATCAGATATGTAATATTTGACAGCTAAGCGTCCTACTCTGCCAGAGACAGAGAAGCATCCATCAGATGGTCAAATCTCAGAGGGAAGGTAGGGCAGGGTGAGGGTAAGAGGGAGAGATCAGCCAAAGGACTTGTATGCATGCATATAAGCCTAACCAATGGACACAGACAACAGGGGGGTGAAGGCATGAGTGGGTGGGGGGAGAAATGGGGCGATAAGGATACATATGTAATACCTTAATCAATAAAGAAAAAAAATTTTGAAATAAAAAAAGAGTCCTACTCGGTAAACACTCAAAAGATCGTAATATTAAAAATAAGTTTTTACCATTTGTCTGGATAAAATTACAACTCATCCCAGGCAAGTGGTTCAAGTTGGCCTGAAATGAGAAACCACTCTAAACTAATGCACTCTCTCAAGTACCTCATTCCCACTTGAAACAGATGTCTTGATTGGAAAATATTCATGGCTATGTTTCAAATATGTTTAGTCACTAAACCAAAAATATTTGTGAAATAGGAATATAGTAAGAACCCATGCTTCTATACTACGTATAACCCATTGTTTGCTAAATTTAAACCCTTTGCTTTAAAAACCTCAATATGTCAATAAAATATCAGAAATATAAAATAATAACAATAGAAGATATAATCATTTTATTTTTCTGATATTTTAGTTTTCTGGAGTTTTCAGTATGAGGGCCAAAGGGTAGAATATTATTACTGTCATCAGACACTATAAAATTCTCAGTAGAGCTAGATGGCAGAAGGAATTATCAAGAATGGTCCCTGAAGAGCTTGTAGAAAAGCTTAGACAGAGCATCTGTGCAAAGTGATTTCAGTGGAACCCTGCCTAGAAGCCCAAGTGAAACGCATGGTGTTTCAGGACACCATCCTTCTCTCTAGTTCTTTCTATTATATTTATACAAAATGAGACAGAAATGTTGACTTTTAGAGCTGGAGAGGACTTTAGGCATTCCAACCCTTCCATTGTATGCTAAAGAGACTGGGGCCCGAGCCAGTGAATTGACTTGCCCAAAGTTCATGACCTAACGATACCACCTGTATTGATTCTCATTAGTTCCGCATTCCCAGTATCAACTCCCCCAAGCCAAAATGAGTATATGACTTTGAAATGATACTAAGACACCTAGAGTCCAAGAAAACCCTTACACCTAAGGAAAGAGTTTAGCACATATAGTGATCACACCAGGTCTCTCAAGGCCCGCCCTAGAATCTGCCTCCTAAGGAAACTTTGGTCCAGTGTTTTTAGAACCAAGCATTGTCTTAAATCTTGCAAGCATAGTGAGTAACGGCACATAAACATACATGTAGTAAAATATAATGTGTCCTGCTCTAATTATATTCTAACAAATGTCTTCACATTCTCATTTTTATTCATGAATTTTATGAGTGAGAGATCATTGTACAGATACCAAAAGACACACATGTGCATACACATGGGCACACACACACAGAGCTAAAAACCATTAAAAAAAAAACCTTTTAGGCCATTAAGTTTACTCCAGAAATATAATTTAAGAAATTTACTGGTATAAATAGAAACTACTAAAGCTATAAATTTATAGCAATAGCTATAAAATTTACCACAAATGTATCTCAAAAGCAGTTTGAAGGAAAAATGAATCATATCAAACAATTACTTAATGATTGTTTTCAATTTTTTCAACCATTCAACTGTTTTTGTGTTTGTTTTTTACATAGATTGTATTTTGGACACAGTTTAAGGTAAATAAAACACCAATAGATACTGAACAGTATTTATAAAGAGGCAGATAACTTTTAGCATTTTTTGAGGGGCATTACTTTTTAGCTTATTTTTATTGCTTTTAGAATATTTTTACTGGTTTGCTGAGGTTGTTAGTCAATCTGATTTTGCCCGGTGTTTGTTTTTTTTTCCTTGCTTTAGCTCCCCATTTAAACAGCTAAACTATTCTATGCTCATTGTCGTTGGGAAGTAATTTAAGCCATAGGAAGAAAGGAGCCCCTTATTGGTTTTTGAATTTTGAAAGTCTATGGGTTAGGAGAACAACAACAAACAACAGCAAGAACAAAACTATCTCATGGCAGGAGTGAAACATTTAGTAGAAAACATGAATAAATCTCTTCAACCACTCCCCCACTGGCTTCCAGCACTAATCCCAACCCAGACCCCAGATCGGAGGCAGTGGAGAGAGGTAGGTGAAGCCCAGGAAGATGAGACTAGGAAATTCAAGCAGAATCAGTATCCAGAGGGCTTCCATGGAACAAGCAGCATCCATCACCAGGCCCCCATCTCCGTCCATTGCTCTGCACATTATCCTCCCAGTGGGCACCCAGCCAGCTGCCTACACCTGCAGCCCAAGAACACCACCTGCCTGCACTCAAGATTTTGTTTCGTGCCCATCTGACTTACCCTGGGCGGACAAACCCAGCACACTTGTAATTTCCAGAAGGGAGCAGAGCCTTGGAAATCTGATGGAGGTGTGGAAGGGGAAGTCCTTCTCCCACCGGAATGTGGGAGGAGCTAAATGGAACCGGCTAAATACATACCTAAGATGTTAAGGGTTTTACCGTGTTCTGTGGTAGAATATCTTAGGTATCTTGGGATTTTTTTTTTTTAAATTTTATTTTAGCTCTTTCTAGCACGAATTATCAAGGTGAGAAGGGTTCCCGGGAAAATCCTTTGCAGTTGGTTCTCAGTAACTTCTCGAGACAGTCATGCTGTCAGTATTCTATAACTAAAAGAATATCAATAAAGCCAGAAACCTTATTCAGGCCCCAATTCAACTTCCCCTTCCCCAAAAATTCCTATACAAATAAGCAAACTATCCATTACTGAAAACAGAAGATGCTTTTCAGCAACACTCGGCTCTGTCTGCATAAAAGGAACAATAATTAGAAGTTGAAAGTAGACGAAATTACCAAGATTGCTAAAGGTAAGAATGCTCTCTAAGGTTCCTACTGGCTCTAAAATTCAATGACTCTATGAAGCAGTCCCTTTGCCTTTAGAAACGAAAATGTTTATAAAAGAGAGCTTAAATTCTCTTTTCAAAAAAGAAATTGAAGCTTAATTCATGAGTTGTTTAGTCAGTGACAGCAAGACTTGAACTCCCTAACTCCTGAGTCCTGGACATGTGATTAGCAGGAGACACCACTTCAGCATGAAAACAGTCTACCCAAGACTAGAATTTAAGGGGCAGGAGCAGAGAGGGGGGGAAGGAAGTACGTGCCGTTCAGTGGAGGGACGGTTCAGAACCGGAAAACAAGATGAGTGACAAATGCTCTGATTTCAAATATGATTTCATGTTTCAAGTCCTCTGCATCTTCTTCCCTCTTAGGTGGCACCTTGATGTCCTTGGGCATTTAAGACAATAAACGGAATATCTCTTCCACCCCTTTTTACAACCCACTCTTAGACCACATCTGTCAGGTGAAGTATGTTCTTCATTTATAAGAATCCAAGCTCCGATTGGTGCTAGCTCCTCCCACTGTCTCTGTGGAGGAAGCAGAAGGCCCAGCCTCACCTCCTAGTCTCAGCACCATCTGGAGGCACCTGCAGGTGATGCTCGAGTCTCCCAGGCCCTGACGTGCTGTATCCATGTTAGTAAGCAACCAGCTTTCATTCTGACGAAGCTCTGTCACATACTGTAGACCAGTTAATCCCATCCTTTCTTCTCTGACATTGGCCCTAATACCGCAGGGAAGCTGCAGCTAGTGATCCGTCTTCCGAAGTTCCATCCCTCATACTGGCCTGTGGTCCAGGCCTCCCACTGCCATCCTCCCTTCCTACCCTTTCACTATTTTATTATCAACAAATTCCTTTATGCCCTCTGCCCTGGCCGGGTGGCTCAGTTGGTTGAAGTGTCATCCCATGCACCAAAAGATTGTGGGTTCGATTCCCAGTCAGAATACATATCTAGGTTGTCTTTTTTAAAGTACGTCTTAACTTAAAAATGCGTTATTGCTAGAAAGTGCTAACCATCATCTGAGTCTGTTGGGGAAATGGTGCCAATAGACTTGCTCAACACAGTGTTGCCAACATCTTTCAATTTGCAGAAAACACACAATAAAGAAAAGCACCCTAAAATGAGGTGTGCCTGTACATTAAAAAGAAATTCACTAAACACTCCAATTAAAAGGCAGATAATATGAAATTGGGGGTTTTCTAAGTAACACAGCTATATGCTGTTTAAAAATATGCATTTTAAATATCCATATATATAAAAGCCTAAGCGACCATGGCAACGGAATGACTGGTCACTATGACACGCACTGACCACCAGGGGCAGATGCTCAATGCAGGAGCTGCCCCCAGCCCGCAGGCCCCAGTCGCCAATAGGGCCTGCAGGCCAACCTTCCGGTCCCTCCCCCCAGCCGGGCCTCCAGGGCTGGAATGGGGAACCAGGGGTGGGTGGCGGCAGACGCATCCCCTTTCCCAGGGGGCCGATGACCAGCTCCCTCCTCAGGGCCGGCAGCCAACCTCCTGGTCCCTCCCTCGCCCCCCCTCCCCCAGCAGGCCCCAATCGCCCAATCGGTGCTGGGCCCCAGGCTGGGACGGGTAACTGGGAATGGGTGGTGGCAGATGTGAGCCGAGGAGGAGGGAGGGAGGCAGGGAACCTGATCGGCCCTGATCACCAACCAGACTAGGGATCCCACCCATGCATGAATTTCATGCACCGGGCCTCTAGTAAAGATATAAACCAGGTTGAAAGTCAAATAATGGAAAACACATTGTGTAAACTCTAAGCCTAAGAAACCCACTGTGGTGCCATTAAACACAGTAGGCATCAAGGCAAGGAGTACTAACAGAGATAAAGAGGGACATTTCATAATCATAAAAGAGTCAGTTCATCAAGACATGACCCCTAAATGCATATGCATCAAATAACAGTTGCAAAAGACACTAAGCAAAACTTCATAAAACTAAAGCAAGAAATATACAAGTGTACTTGACATGGTTGATTACCTGATTAGCCTGCTAAAAGCTTGACTATGTTTATACTTACTGATAAGGTCTGCCAGCTTCTAGGAGGGTCTGATACCAAAGTTTACTTGCTCCTTATTGTGCAAGTAAAATACGATAACATTGAAACTAGAGGGAGAATCTGAAAATAGAACTAAAGGATGTAGTCTACTTTTTGTTTGGGCAGAGGTGCTGCCTTTATCTGTAAAAAGTCTCTGTTGATCTCACACAGGTATAGCCTCCCAGAACTTTATCATGAAAAAACTGGGTTTAATAAACTGCCCCCTGGCTATTTCTTAGAATGAACCCTATGTTATTTTTCATCAATCCCTAAGTATAAAGTGTTATCACTATTTGAGTCCTAGTCTCTACATAAAACATCCTTTCTCTTAATTTTATTTTATTTTATTTTATTGATTAAGGTATTACAGAAAACATCCTTTAAATCAGTCTCCGTCTCCTCCTTTCCAGAATCTAATGCACAATCTCCACTGTTTCATACTAGCATATTATATCTTATTTTTAATTTGGAAAAATGTATCTTTCAACCTCATTTATTTTATATGATTTGTTAACAACATCAGTATCAGCAAACTAATTATCAGAGGCAAATGGCTCACCATAAAATTAATGTACCCAAGCCCCCCCCCCAAGTTAGTTATTATTTAAATTCACCAATTCTATTTCTTCATGTATAATTACTTTTAGACGAGTGGATGAAGATGATTAAAAATAAGTAAAGAATGAAGTTATGAAATTGATTCATATGTTCTACTTTTCGGTATCATTAAATATTTCTTAGTCTCTCCAAAGCGGAAAGGGCCATTACGCAGACAGCGTGGTGACAGATGGCAACAGGGCGAGCCGCAGGCAAAACTGTGTACAAACTCTTCTTTCTAATCTCTTTCCCCCATTTTTGTCGCTCCTCCTCTTGCAAGTCTCCTTCCCCAAAAAATCCCAAATCCGTCCACAAACATTTTTGTTTGATGATTACTACCTGTCAGCCCTGAAGAGGAAAGCAACGTTCTGTAGTCTGCGTCGTGGTGGCACAGAGAGTGTCAATTATCCACTCAGGGATCTAGGGAATGGCTCGATCAAAAATGCGCCTTAATAAAGATTTGGTGCCTCGCTCATTCCAAACACGTTCACAGACAGAGGAATTCCAGTTCCCCAGCTGTGTGCCATTGTACTACGATCATTGTAAAATGGTAATATGTGATCTAATTCACCAGCGTTTGACTGGTGCTGACTTTAGGACACAGAACCTGGAATATGTGTTCTAAGGAATTAATAGAACTTCTATTTCCTTCCTTGAAGTTCCCAGGAAATAGAAGTTCTATAAATTTCTCAGAAAGCATATTCCAAGCTCTTGTGTCTCTAAGTCAACATCAGTCCTCCATGAAGTCATGAAGTGATTTGAGTTCATTTCGGGATTTATCAGAATAATGCGAGTTCCCTAAAAACTATCATTGGCATAACACTGGATATTTCAAGTAAATGATTTTTAACCTCATTATGTTCCTGAGAATTACTTTAAAGATGCATTTTGGTTTCAAAAAGATACACAAGTTCACCCTAGCATCCAGGTGAACTTATCTGATTTTTGTGAAGTTTTCTCCTCTCTTTAGGAAAAAAAAAGAAAACGCTATTTTCTAACATTTAACTTGGAGAATCACTTTGTATATGATATCAGATTTCTAAGGAAATAGCCAATTAATTTACTTTCCTGTTATCTATAACAGCTAAAGTATTCAATTTAGGCTGACTAGATTTCCCCCAGGATTCTTTATCCAGAAATGGCCATGCCATCTACCATGGTCTAATTTCTAGGGTATCAGAAAAACACCAGAAACACAAAAGTGCCTAAAATTGCATGACTGCAGTTGTATTCCACAACTTAAGAAATTCCTATTAAAAAGCAAAAATGTCCTTGCAGAGATCATTTTTTTCAATTAGTGATTTCAAAAGTTGTCATGCCTAATATTTACCTGGGAAATTTGATAACAAAAATTTCCAAGCTCTATCTCCAAATATCCTGATACAGTAATAATACTGGGAATCTATATTTTTAGAAGCCTCTCAAATAACTCTAATGTAGATTTTCATAGACTGCATGTTGAGAAACAAGCCATGGTGTAATTGAAATATGGATCCATTCATGATAGTTTTGATGGGAAAAACATAGAGTGAGCAGGGAGCCTCTGCATTCCCACAGAAAGAGAGAAATGGAGTCATAAGACTGAAAAGCAATTCAGAATTTGGACAAATAAGACAAATTTTACCTGCCTCATACACTTGCCTACTGCTGGCTACACCTAAGAATGGAGACCATGTCAAAATTCCAAGAGACTGACCTTTAACACTCCGATACTGTCCCTGACCACACCCTTCACTTGAAATTCGAAAACTGGGGCATCTTAAATATTAAACAATCTGGTATAAAATATGAAGTTCAGAAATAAAACCCCAAAATGTATCATGGTTTGGCTCCTTAAATTAGAGTTTAGGGTTATACATTCTATAACCCTAACAAGGCTTCTTATTCATGAAGAAAAATATGGGTAAACATAGGGACCAAAGTTGTGGCCAACACACTATGCAAGTAAGATTTGTTTATGAGGAAGCTGAATCTGCCCAAGTTATTGTCCTCCAAATACAACACTATTTATAGCACTACTCGTGTTCTGCAACTAATAAAAATGACCAAAAAAGCATCCTGCACAAAACCTTGCATTAATATAAAGTTATTGATGAAAAGCAAAGTACAAACGAGTTAACAAATTCAGCATTAGACAATGGCCCCAACAACGCCTGAACTCAAATATTTTGTCGCTTCTGTAGGTGGCTTTAGAAATATGTGTGCATTGTACACAGAGAGATACCATATATCCTCTGCAGGTAATTGTGAATGATTGCCACAGCAAAGCATAAATTCAGGAAGAGCTTAGGCTGGTAGGAAGCAAGGACTGTAAATCTGAGCTTCCTGACACCCAAGGTTGAATTCTCAGCCACTGTATTTCATAGATAACATTTAAAGGAAGGGATTTTTTTACATTTCTTTACTAATTAAACACTATGAAGTATTACAAAAACATAGGAACTCTCTAGTCTGGCAATTACTTAAACAAAATCAGAGACAATAAGAATACCAAGCAGCCAATTCAAGGGTCTTGTGTGATTTTTTTCTTATTGAAGATGACCTAAAACAGATGTTCTCTAGAAGAGCCCGTTTCATCAGTTATTAAGCTGCACAAAATAATTTCTATTAGTGTTTCTTTTGTTATGGACTGCAGTGAAGTTTCTAATACAAAAATCAAAATAGCTACCATTTACCAAATACTTACTATTTGCCAAATAAAGTGTTAAGAGCTTCATATGATTTAACTATTTTATTTATGATGCATATGATATACGTATGACAAATATTACATATATATATATATATATATCAGACCTCCTCAATTTAGAGCAGCCAATCTATTTATGATACATATATATAACATGTATGTTATATATATGTATCATAATATATATGTATCATAATATATATATTATTATATATATCACACTTCATTAACTTAGAAAAGCCAATAGTTATAAGCATCATGAGTCTTTTATGTAAATGCTTGGTAGGAAAAGGGAGAGGGCAACAAAAATGACCACAATAAATAAATAAACCCATCAGTAACCAAAAGCTGCATCTATACCTAAAAAGCATTTAAAGTGTGAAATAAAATCTGTGCATCTTAAAATGGCTAATTACGGCCATTCTTCTTCATTCATTGAAGACTTGGAAACCTTGCTAAAGTATTTAACTCAGGCCCAGCCATCATCCTGGGTGATTTCATTGCCCACATGGAAGGCCCCATGGCTTATCTGTTACTCAACCTCTTTGTCTCCAGTGACCTCCTCCACCACTGGTCTTCAGCCACCCACTTGCATAGTTATATCCAAAACAGTTCCACCTCCAAAATCATTAACTCCGATATAACACTCTCTGACTTCATCTCTTCTCCACACAGCTGCTCCTACTTCAACCTCCAGAGCATTGACTCCTCTGCCTTCCCCCAATCCATAAGCCCTTTTTGTTTTTTCCACCTACTTGCCTTAGATCTCATGGTACATCACTTTGATAATACCCTTGAGATGACCCTAAGAGTTCTGGTCCTCTGTCATTTTATTGCCTTCAATCCTAGATGAACACAAGTATCCCCTTTATCCAAACCTAGACCCAAGCCCCTGAATGCTGCTGAAAAAGTTCCACAACGAGGGGAATCTATAATAATAAAAGGATAATATGCTAATTAGACCGGACGTCCTTCCTGACCAAGCCAGGGCCGGAGGGAAGCCAGCCCAGGTCCAAGGTGCCTGAGGGTGGCCAGAGGAAAGCTAGCCCGGGTCCCAGGTGGGAAGCCGGTGCCAGCAGCCCGGGTCCTGGGTGCCAGAGGGAAGCTGGTGCCGGTAGCCAGGGGGAAGGAAGGCTTATTCTTGCCCGAATTTTCATGCATCGGGCCTCTAGTAGATTCATAATCACCCAACTCAAAGCAACCTCAACTCTGCCAATCAGTCCTATGATGCAGTTCATGTACCTATTTTTAAATTTCTTAGCTCAGCTCAAATCTCAGAACTCTTCCCCTCAAGCTCTCCCTTTATTTTCAGCATCCAACTCTCCTACTTTACAGAGAAACTGGAAGCCACCAGGCAAGCACTTACTCATCCTCCCAGTAACAAATATAAAAGCTGACCACATCTGTCTTCATTTTTTCATTCTTTTCCCAGCCCTCATCCCTGCTCCAGGTTAATTCCACTCCTAACTCTATTTGGATCCCATCTCCTCCCACTTTCACAGAAACTCCATATTATAATCTAGTTTCCCCTTGTGTATTCAACCTCTTCCTCCTCAACCAGAGTTTTCCCCCAATGACTTTTAAACATGTTCAGTTCTCTCCCATTAAAGAAGAACAACTCACTTGGACTATTATTCCTCCCTCTGCACCCCACCCCCACCCCAGTTCTTATCTTTTCATTCCTCTTCAAAGCCAAGCCCTCAAAATAATTATTATTTGCTGTCTCTATTTCCTCATTCCTTGACCTACCCCAAACTGGCTCCTTCAAGTCCCATTACTCCACAGAAACATCTTGTACAAAGACCATATAACCACATGTTAATTTCCTTGGCCCGCAAGCATCATGGAACTTTCTCCTTCCTCAAACACTTCCTTTGATTAATATGACACACAGTTTACTAATTTCCCTTCTAACACTCTGACCATCCTTTTCCATCTTTTTTTCAGATTCACCATCCCCTCCCTGACCATAAAATATTAGGTTTCCTTAAGGATCTGTCCCAGGCCCTCTCTTCTCACTCTAGATTTTCTCTTAGGTGATCTCATTCAAGTACATGGCCTTAATTGCCACCTATACGCATGCAGATGATTCACTGTTTTATTTCTCCACCCCAAAAAAACTCTCTTCTGAGTCCTATACTGTATGCCCAACAGCCAACTAGACACCTACATTTGAGTATCTCAAAAGCACCTCAGACTCAGCTTTTCCCAATGAAGATTATGGTACTGTCTCAGTAATGTTTTATGAATGAATACACAAAAAAATGGCAATTGCTACACAAAATTCTATCAGTATAGGAGAACTGAGCCCAGAAGAGAGAACAAATTGAAAGAATCAACTGCTGATACAGCAGGACTCTGTTTATAGACAAAAGATTATAGGCTAAATTGACTTATGTTTACATATTTCAATTTAATGAGAACAACAAACTAATAATAATAATAATAATAGGTATGAGGAAAGGGGGAATGAATGACTAAAAATGATACTGAACCTAGAGGAAATAACACTGACCAACTACAGAAGGAATGACTTACTGATATTTATCAATTGATAATCAAGACTGAACATCCAATTAATATAAACTAATATTGGCATCACATACATTGATTAGACGTGATTCTCATAGTGTTTCATCATCTTACAAGTTAACACAGCTTCCTTCTTCCCTTTCTATAATATTTGTTGAAGGTGGCTAGCAGAGTTTGGAGCCAAGGGAAGAAGGCATTCAGGGAAATGACTTCCCTGCCAAGGTCAAGAGTTTGTTTACCTGCAGGGGAACTGATCGAACAAGTGAACACATTGAGAATACTGAGAGTAAAGTTTCTCATTGTCAAAGAAGGGAGCGGTAAATATGGGAAAGAATAGTCTAGATTAAACCCTCTGGTTTGGATTGGAATTGGAAACATCAAAGCAAACTCATGGTTTAAAATATATATATATATATATAAAGATATAGAAATATAGATGCAAATATATATACATACATACATAGTCTGACACATGCTTAAGTTTAAAAACAACTGATCCACTGATCCACGTACCACACACACACACATATGTAATTTATCAATGTATCAGTAGTGTTTAAACTTAAGCTACATCAGCAGTAACGTCGGGGTCGGGGGCTTGTTAAAACACAAATTGCTGGGCCCTATCCCCAGAATCGCTAATTCGGAGGTCTGTGGTGGAGCCTGAAAATTTACTCTTCTAACAAGTTCCTGGATGATGCTGGTGCTGCTGCTCTAGGGACTACGCTTTTAAAACCACCAAATGAATACAGACACACCACATACACATACATACATATGTGCATACACATACATACGTACATCTCCACGCTCTATCCACTACGAGGGTAAAAATGAGTAACACCTCAGTATCAATAAGCATGTGTAGCACCCATATCCTGGTTTTTAAAGACCATTTTCCACTAAAAAGAACCTGAGCTCAAAAGGAACTATATAAGATGCACCTGGAACATCTTTTTAAGGAAGAAAGTATGGAAGTGCTCTAAAAATCTGGGGATATGTCTAAAGGATACAGAAGCCAGCTTGAAGGAGCTCCCACTAGCCAAATGTGGGACAATTTAAGCATCAAAATAAAAAATGATAGACCAGAGAAAATAAACAAATGGGACTACATCAAAATAAAAAGCTTTTGCACAGCAAAGGAAACCATCAACAAAACAACAAGAAAGCCTGGGAGAACATATTTGCCAATGATATTACCGATAAGGGTTTAATCTCCAACATTTACAGGGAACTCATACAACTTAACAAAAGGAAGATAAATAACCCAATCAAAAAATGGGCAAAAACCTAAATAGATACTTTTCGAAAGAAGACAGAAGGAAGGCCAAGAGACATATGAAAACCTGCTCAAAGTCACTAATCATCCGAGAGATGCAAATCAAAACAACAATGAGGTACCATCTCACACCTGTCAGAATGGCAATCATCAACAAATCAACAAACGACAAGTGCTGGCGAGGATGCGGAGAAAAAGGAATCCTCATGCACTGCTGGTGGGAATGCAGACTGGTGCAGCCACTGTGGAGAACAGTATGGAGTTTCCTCAAAAAACTAAAAATGGAACTCCCATTTGACCCAGTAATCCCACTTCTAGGAATATATCCCAAGAAACTAGAAACACAAATCAGAAAGGATATATGCACCCCTATGTTCATAGCAGCACAATTCACCATAGCTAAGATTTGGAAACAGCCTAAGTGCCCATCAGCAGATGAGTGGCTTAAAAAACTGTGATACATCTACACAATGGAATACTACGCTGCGGTAAAAAAGAAGGAGTTCTTACCATTTGCAACAACATGGATGGAGCTGGAGAGCATTATGCTAAGTGAAATAAGCCAGGCAGAGAAAGATAAATATCACATGATCTCACTCATTTATGGAAAATAATGAACAACATAAACTGATGAACAAAAATAGATCCAGAGACAGAGAAACATCAATCAGAATGTCAAACCTCAGGGAAGGTAGGGGAGGGTGGGGGTAAGGGGGAGAGATCAACCAAAGGACTTGTATGCATGCATATAAGTCTAACCAATGGACACAGACAACAGGGGGGTAAGGGCACAAATGGGGGAGGAGTTGGGGGGGTAATGGGGGAATAAGAACACATGTAATACCTTAACTAATAAAGAAATATTTTTTAAAATGATAGACCAGCCAGTGTGGCTCAGTGGTTGAGCATCAATCGTGAGGTCACGGTTCAATTCCAAGTCAGGCACATGCCTGGGTTGCAGGTTCAATACCCAGTGTGGAGCCTGCAGGAGGCAGCTGATCAATGATTCTGTCTCATCATTGATGTTTCTATCTCCCTCTCCCTTTGTCTCTGAAATCAATAAAAAAATATTTTAAAAAATAAATGAATAAATAAATAAATGATGATAGTAATTGATTATAACCCATTGAATAAACTAGGAATCCATGCTATAGTTCTACCTCATTGCAGAATCAAAACTATTATCACTTAATTTTTAATTAACAAGTACAAAATATTTATTAATGAACTTTGCATTGAAGAAACCTGGAAGACACCATCCTCACCAAATGATAAAAGTTAATGTCACCTGAAATGTGAGATTGTGGGGCAAAATACAACATCATATCTAAAGTATTCCTGACAAAAATGTGTAATCTCACTCCTGAGGATATAGCAAACAAACCCAAATGAAGAACGTCCTCCAATGCAATTGACCTGTACTTTTCAAAAAAGTCAAAACCATAATTGATAAAAGACTGAGGAGCTGTTCCAAATGGAAGAACAGGTTAAAGACAGTATAATTAAATGCAATGTGTAAGCCCAGATTGGATCTTGAGACCATTGGGACAGTTACAAAATTTTGGATGGGTTTGGTGGGTTAAATAATAGCAACGTATCAGTGTAATGTCTGATTTTGATGGCTGTACTGTATTCTAGGGGACAGTCTTTGTTTGTAGGAAATACACCCTAAAATATTTAGAGGTGACAAGCAGTGTTCCCTCAAATAGTTCAAGAAAAAAAGGGGGTTAATAATATGTACATGTATCTATAGAAAGAGAGCCAGAAGGATAAAGCAAAAGTAGTAAAAATAGCAATAGCTGAGAATCTTAGTGAGGGGCATACCGAAGTTCTTTGCAAACTTTCTGTAAGTTTAAATTTTTTAAAAAATTGAAACAGCCCACAAAATTGATAGGAATAGAAATGTCAACCTCTAGCTCACGCCCATCTAGATGGTCTTATTCTTCATCAGACTGTGTTGAAAGCCACTTTAAGTGACAGAATAGGGTTGGTGCATGACCTTGACATTTCATAGGTGTGAGTTTTAAGTAGGATCCTGCTGCAAATTTAATTTTTTTAATCATAGAATGATCTCTTCATATGTGGATTTATTTTCAGGTAGAACAGTAAGAATATTTTGTCATTAACATTTAAATGCTTATCCTTCCCAACTGTGAATCATAATTCGGGAGAAATTTTTCATTCACACATTTCCCCCTAATTAACAGTTTGGTTTTGCAGCAGAACATGAAACATGCTGCATACAGATGAAGCCATTTTCACGGGAGGCAGCGAAGCCACCTAACCTTTCTCTCTCTTTACTTTTTATTTTTGGGCAATTCAATCATTTAGATCTTTCTCTCCCTTTGAGGAAAAATAAATATGTTTCAAAAATAAAGCAACCAAAAATGCCTATGTTGCCAACTCCTGTGTATCTTGATGATTTGCTAGAGTTTTGTCCTAATCATGTAGACAAATTGGCTCATTCTGCTTGCCAAAATATAGGTTTATTACGACATGCAATGTAGTGACTTTCCTCAAAAACGTTTTATAGCCTTACCCAACCATACGTCTTTATGCCCCGAGCAACAACACAAATCACTGCCTGGGAAGGCGCTGCGTAAACAGAGATGTTAACACCCTGGTCACAGACACAACTGACTTAAATATGTCTTTGATCCACCTTTTAGATCCTGGCCTCTTTCTTGTGCCCATGTGTCTATAGATCACATTTCTGTAAATTTCGCATCACAGCATATACTGAGGAATAAAATATGCCCACTTTTAAAATATATCAGTGTGATTCACTGGACTAGCATCTCGGCTAGAGTATCCCTTTCTGTTATTGTTGTTCTTATTGGTAAGTTTGAGAAATGGTGAAATTTTGTATAAATTCTAATCATAAGCTCTACGTTTTTTTAAAAAAGGATGTTCCATAGCTATTCGTTAATCAATAGAGCAAGCCACTGAACATTAATGTTGGATGGAAATACATCATCTCATTTGTAGAACTCTTCATGATGATTCATGAAAAGGATGGTAAACCTACCTCATCAATGCAGGAGAGGGAGGGAAGGGCTAAGGATCAC
Source organism: Cnephaeus nilssonii (assembly GCF_951640355.1). Taxonomy (NCBI): domain Eukaryota; kingdom Metazoa; phylum Chordata; class Mammalia; order Chiroptera; family Vespertilionidae; genus Cnephaeus; species Cnephaeus nilssonii. Next base: position 86,754,107 of record NC_137082.1, read on the forward strand.
TTTGAGTTTTATATGCTTGGCAGGTGATTAAAACGTGGCTGAGAAAATGGGCTATATGCTATGGTTTGACTACAAAGTCAAGGAGATATTACAACTTGTCTTTCTAAGCAAGATTAAAGCTTCTCAACTGGTCCGAACACCGCTGCATTGACTTTAGAAAACCTTAAGTGGGACAGTCACCGCGTGCCTTTTGCCAACACAGTCCATTACATTTTGTTCATCGCTGCAGTGCATTGATTACCAACAGCAATAAATCACCGAGAGGTGCCGGGAAAGCTGGCCTCTGGAAACAGCCGTGGCAGGATTCAGCGCCGGCTTCGATCAAGGCCATCCCCACACAGCTAAGAAAACGTAACTCATTGGCTACAGTACACTTCGATTTCCTTTCCATCCTTCTGTTCTTCAGGCTCCTGACTCGGACTGTGTCACTTAAGTGTGTGCTGCGCTCCTGCAGTTTACCTAACCTCCTCAGTCCTGAATCACTGGCTTTGTGACAAGTGTCAGAGCCAAGCAAAGAGCTAGAGGACTTCCAAGAAAGGGACTCTGGCCCTGGCCTGTGTGGCTCGGCTGGTTGGAGCATAGTCCTCTGCACCGGGAGACCATAGATTCAATTCCCAGTCAGAACACATACCTAGGTTTCGGGTTCTGTCCCCGGTAGGGGCATGTGTGGGAGGCAACCAATCAATCTCTCTCACATAGATGTTTCTCTCTCTGTCACTCACTCTTTTGCTCTCGCTCTCTCTTCTTCCCTTTCTAAAATCAATTTTTTTAAAAATGGGAGGACTCTGGCCTTGGTTCCCCAGTTGGACAGTTGCTTAGACAAGACTGGGTGATATGCCCTGCATTTTAGTGGCAGGATAGAGACAAGTCAGCTACAAAGCAGCCAGCACTCCCAAGGTGTAGCGGGGCACGGATGGTGAGTGTCCCGTGGGCAAAGTGGACCCCCCAGATGGTAATGGGCTTGAGCAAACTTCTCCATACTCCACCCAACAGCACAGGTCATCAGGCAAAGAGACCCCACAGGAAGAGTCTGTGGAATAAACCATCAACAGAACAAAGGACTAGCCACAGCCAATGTCAACACAACCTCACTAAATTCTTCAAAAAACTCACGCGTTTGCCCCTGAGGGAGCCAGCGTTTGGACATCTGCCACGGAGAGAGTATTGAGCATCAACACCCGCACAGACTGCAGAGCCCGGCCCAGTTAAGCTTTTAAAAAATCTACTTCCTCCTGCCATTCCCAACCCCTGAGGAGCAGGGGCGCAGCAGTGAGAGGAGGGGGAGCTGGCCGTGCTCTCTCCCCTCTTCACGTCCTGGAGAACCAGCCTGGCCCACGTGAGGAGGAGAGAAGATGGACAATTTAACGGTAGTGTGATTCTTCTACGTTGGCCTGCACTGGCCTGGGGTCGCTCATCCCTGAAAGTGCTGGGAAGCTCTGGGATCCACCCGCCATGTCACAGAGGACTGGACAAGGGAACTTGGGCGGAGCATGGTTACAGGCAAGGCAATGATCAGAGAGAAATAAAGCCATTGTGTCCCTGGTCCCTTCCTAAAATCAGACTCTTCAATACACTGGATGCTCTTACCTGGGTCTCAGTTTTCTCCTCTGAAAATTGGAGCTTTTCCATGTCTAGTGTTTTCTACGAGCCAGGCTCTCCACGTGACCAGATTTTCGTGTGAAAACGTGCCATCCCAATGCTGTAGACGGTGTGTCAAATAGCCACGCCCCATCTTCCGTTTCAGGTTCTGTGACAGTAAACAAACCACCAAATGAACATTCAAATCCATCGTGCATGAGAGTGAATGTGCACCCGTGTTTGCATCAGCATCACGGACCTCCCCGCCCCGGGAGTGGGAGGTGCCCATCTAGGTGTCAAAACCTGGCTCCCTCCGGTCCTGCTGTCGAATAAAATGGCATTTCCTGGCTTCTCTGTGTAGTCAACGCAATAGATGCCGTCAAGCCTCTGACAGCTGTTTAACAGACACAGTGGCGTTTGACAACATTCTGTGTAAGTAGGCAACACTTCCTGTGTTCAGTTTTTCTTTGGGGGGGTATGTTTAGCTTTTCATGGGAGGCAATACTGGGCCATTGGTTTCCCACTAATAATTAACCAATCGTTGGATGATTTCACTTATGACTACTTCTACCTTTATGAAACTGTGACAGCAGAAACTTTGTTCTGAGTCCTAAAGGGACCCTTTCCCTAAAGGGACCCATTGGTGAGAGTGTATCGCTTTTTTTGGTAATAGTCTAGCTCAGTGGTCGGCAAACTCGTTAGTCAACAGAGCCAAATAGCAACAGGACAACGATTGAAATTTCTTTTGAGAGCCACATTTTTTAAACTTAAACTTCTTCTAACACCACTTCTTCAAAATAGACTCGCCTAGGCCGTGGTGTTTTGTGGAAGAGCCACGCTCAAGGGGCCAAAGAGCCGCATGTGGCTCGCGAGCCTCAGTTTGCCGACCACGGCCCTAGCTAATTTAACAATGAATCAAGTACTGCATTCATGGTTGTGATTAAAAGGAGCCCCATGTGAAATTATTTTATAAAGGAAACCATCTCATCTCTATTTTCTTTCCTATAAATTCTATTCCCCATACATTAGGCTGGCAAAAATAATAATAATAAGTTCAGCTGATTTTTTTAACGCTCTGCTCTTGGTCGAGCTAAGGAACATCAGCACCTCAAATGCAGAGAGTGTTGTTCTGGAAGCAGGGGTCCTCCCTCCACACACACACAGGCTCTGCAGCAGGGGAGACAAAACATACCGGAAGGATGAGCCTGACTGTATCTGCTTTCCCAACCTACAGCCCAAGAGCGGACATGAAGTTCCTGGAAGCTGGAAGACAGCTCTTTGTAAGCAGGTCAACCACTGAGCAAAACAGAATTGAAGAGGGTGACCTTAGAGATGCAGGCGTAAGTGACCCCCGAGATCAGCCTCACATCCAGGGGAGGTGTCAGAGCATTGGGGGTGTCAGAGGAACCCATAGAGCGCGGGATAAACAGGCCATTGCTTTTACTCGGAGATGGGCAGGCTATCCATCGTACATTGTAAAACAACCCAGTTTGTAGGGTGATCTAAGTTTTTCTTCTTTAAAATCCCAATCTAAATTATACTTGCTATATAAGTGGACCTTGACTTACTTCCTAGCATTTGAGAAAATGAAAATAGACTCTTAGTCCCTTTACAGTGAATGCACAGCGCACCCAGCCTGGACTCTGTGCCCAGAAATTTGTGCAGAAGTTGAGCACTGCTTCCTGCCGCCTCCGGCTGCTGCGAGCTGGGCCCACACATGCTTCCCCGGCACTCTCAGGGAGCGACCTCTTAACCAGCAAAGCCACCTCAACCCAGAAATCCACGTGGCTCGGTGAGTTCCCGACATTTTCCAAGCATATTGCGATGATAAGTAAGCATGAGAACCAAGTGACAGAAGCGTGGCGCTCTGCCCATTGCTGAAGAGGAGTTCCGGTGTGGTAGGGGATTAACAAAACACTCCCACCTGTATCCCACTGGCTGTTTACGGCTACACGCTCAAAGGGCCTACATTTACCCCAGGACACCAGAGGACCTCAGCTCAAGGTTGTCCCCTGAATGTCTCCTCTTGAGTTTCCCTGGGTCACGCTCAGTAGCTACCTGGAAAGTATTAGCACCTCATTAAACAGGGTGCTACTTCTCCATTCCCATAGGCAGGTTGGAGTCAGGTGGACAGGGAAGCCGGGGGCAGGGGGCAGGAGTATACGGTGACTACAGAGAGAACCAAGAGGATACTGTCCCCTTAAAGTTTAAAAAAAAGAAAATTGTTAATTGTTGATAGTATTACAGATATATCCCATTTCCTCCCCCTCCTCCCAGCCCCTAGTCTCCCCTTTAGGTCTTCACTACCCTATCACCAGTGTCCATAGGCTATGCATATAAGTATCTAAGTTCTTTGGTTTAATTTTAAATGAGCAAAGCAGCACCAGAGATCCTAAAAATCAGCAAAGCTCCTGGATGTCCACTAAGGCACCCCATCATGCTTCCGGGACTGTGCTGCTAGACCAGCAGTCACCACTTGGGGTCCCCCTTTTGCTTTGAATCAGCAAGAGCCCCATGGAGCGGCTCTCCACCTGCACTTTGGGGTGACGTGGTTCTTGCCTGCCTGGAGCGGTAGGAGTCGGGCCTGTCCCCTAGACATTGGACCCGGTGGCCTCCTAAGCTCTCTCCCTTCCTCTCCTAGAAACACACTGGAAGGATGAGCCTTCCTTACATCCATGCCACGACCATCCCTCTCTACCAAAACGCGTGATCTGCAAGTGCTACTTAAAACCAATTTGTCAAAGCTTTTCATCGATTTTTTCAAAGTGAAACACAAAGAAATAAGCTGTGAGCCCATCATTCATCACTGGTGAAGGATAGCGGGGGTGTCGTTCTCATCGGGGTGAAAGCCACACGTCCGTGGTCTCTGGCTTGAGTGCCAACAAAATGGAATCTAGTTTTAGGGTTGCAGGGGACATCCTCCTTGTACTGGTGGAAACCCCTTATTCCACAGGGGTAAAGGGGCTCAGCCAATGAGTATATTGCAGAAGCATAACTGGAACTTTGGCTTATGCACCAGTCACCCATCAGCCTGACTCTGTCTATTCTCGGGTTAGATCTACACTTGTTAGTGGCGATGTTGGTCTGTCTTTCAAGCAACTCGCTGCCCTGCTGTATATGCTGAGAGCCACATTATAGAGTCTCCCTCCATTTCCATGGCCATGTTTCCTTATGACTATAGATCAGTGCCTATAAGCTGAGAGGGGAAGGGTCATCCTAGATGTCAGCCCTCACTCACCCGGCCTCACCAGATTCCTCACAACTTTGCGATTTAGAAATACCTTCCCACGTTAGTCTTTCCTGCTACCTTGTCTGACTATTGGAGTCAATGAATCTGAATACGTCTCCTCCTTAGACCCTGATTCCACATAGAGACGTTTCTGCCGGTCACCTCAAGTCACACTCCTCCCACACTGACCTGTTTGGGGCTCAACTACCTGCTTTTCTTTTGGTGACATCAACCCAAGAAGTGCATAATGTCATAGTTTCAGGCGTCTGGGTGGGTCAGTAGGAAACTATTCAGTTGGGCAGGAAGTTTATTCCTACTATCTCCTCCCACATTGATGATTGACACTTTCTCTCTATAAAACATGTGGAGTGAAACCCCTGTCTCAGAGGGATTACACAGCTGATCGTGGCGAGGTGAGGGGTGGTCAATGTTCCATCAGCCCAGATGGACAGCTCCTATTCAGTCACTGCTGCCATCGCAAATATTATTCTTTTTAATTTTTTTTTTTTTTTTTTGGCAGCAAACATGGTTCTATTTCTGAAAGCATCAGGGTCAGCTGCAAAAGGGAAAAAGGAAGAGAAGGAGATGGAAAGGAAAGATTAAACAGCATCCTCTCCTTCCTAATATGCCTCATTTTCCTTTGGTTCGCGTGCACAGTTATCTAGGTTGTGCTTAATCAAAGCATATGCTGAAGCAGAGCTTCCTTCCTTGCAAAGTTTCACGTTAGGTGAGGGAAGAAAGGCTAAGGAAAAGCTCCTCTGAGCAAATGAGCCTTTAGATGGGACTTCCCATTAGGCACACAGCTCGTTGAATCTGATCAGAGAGATTCAAAGGAGGGTCTCGCTTGACCTCGGCCCTCCTCCACTGGGGGCACCGTGGGAGCTCAGCCTGGCTTGCAATTTCTGAATGTCAATTAGGGTAGGAGCGTCCACAAGACATGCTTGCATGGACTGTGCATAATGGAATGGGGCCTTTAAATCGGTTTCTTCTTTCTCTTTTATCCCCACAGGGAACCCAGCAAGTTTCTTTAATAATCAGAAAATATGCTTAGCAACTCAAAAAGGCATTATAGAATCACATTTCCGATAGAAGGGCTAAAAATCACAGTAAATAAGCCAGAAAGCAAGAGTTGCAAAGTGAGATCAAAGAAATCAGATAATAAAAGTTAATCATCTTAGATCATTAACTTAAAAAAAAAAAAGGCAGGCTTGCAAAACAGCATATACAGAATCATCTCATGTGTGTATACATCTGCATTTTCCAAAAGATGTGGGGAAAATAGATGATGAAGTGTTACAGGTGCTTATCTCTGAGCAGTAGGAATATAATTGTTATGGGTTGAATCACTGTGCCACCCAAAAGACATGCCCAAGGCCTAACCCCCAGTGCCTCAGAATGCGACCTTATTTGAAAACAGCTTAACTGCAGGTGTCATTAGCTAAGAGGAAGTCATACTGGAGTAGGGTAGACCTTGAACCCAATGTGCCGCCGTCCTTGTAAGAAGACAGCGGCACAGAGGTGTGTCTCACTGTATTCCCAGTGTCCCGCATGGTACTGGCAATTAGCATATTCATGCTGACTGAGTAATTTACTTAATTAAGGAATCCCGTTGAAGGGGGAGAGGTGGTGAAGTCACGTTTGTCCAGATAGAGGTGCCTGTAGCATATTCAATATATTCAATTGAGGTTGCCTCGTGGACAATTGGGTCCAGGTGTATGGAGCTGAGGGCATGTCTGTGTACGGACCCCAAATAGTCAGCATTAGCAGCTGTTACAACGTTACAGAATACGAAGGCCTCGGAAGGAGGAGTAAACCTAATAGAAAAGACGGAACTGATTGGCAATGTGTTAGTCTGACCTCTTTGCCTTCTGAGGTGTTGCCCAGACACTTAACAAAACCAGTAGGAAATCTCTTATGGATGATGGGGGTTGTCAGAAATTCTTTGCGTGAATGGAACTCTCTTGGAGCCCCTCAAACACCACATGGGCGGCCATATACTCTACCTAAACATTAGCCTGTCTCTAGGAGCTGATACTAATTGAGTGCTTGCTATGCAACGGGTACAATTCTAAATGCTTTCCATGTATTCTCTCATTTAATCCTTACTCTCCTCACACCTGTGAGGCAAATGTAATCATCATCCCCATTTCGCAGATGTGGAAACTGAGGCACTGGGATGCAGCCTATTGTGTCTTCCTGTTAAGCCATCATGGTAGCTCTCTAGATGTGTTCGAAAACCAAACTGCCTAGTTGTTAAAGCGAACGGCCCAGCAGAGGAGATTCTCCAAGCTGATGAGGCCCACATGGTTTATGTAAAAGGTCTGAGGGTTTTATCCGTTAAGAGCCATGCCCTGTCCTCCCTTAATAGAAATGCCTCCTCTTGACTTTGCTCGCTGGCATGCTTCCCTGGCACCCATTCCTGGCAGCTGATTGAACACATTAAATCAGCCCACGGGAATAAATCAAACTCTATTAGTCACTCTGTAGAAATGCTAAGTCTATTTATTTATTATGAGTTATTCATAAACATCAAGACTAGACTCTATAATTTAATACCACCTGCAATGATTCCTGAAAGTGGCAATATTTTACCACCACGATCTGATTAATTGACCTGTTCAAATCGAGCTCCAAATCAAGCATAACTTCCCTTTGACAGACGTGTATTCATCCCCATCTCAAAGCCATCCTTCTCGACTCATCAGGGGAGAACAAAGGGGCTCATCAGAGAGAATAAATTAAAATCATCTAAAATAATATGTACATTCCACTCAAATATTTATAAGCTCCAAATACTTCCTTTTAAAAAACATATGGTAAAGAAGTACACACTTTATGTTTTTAATAATTTAGTGGTCAAAGACACACAAATGTAATATGTTCTGTCAAAAGATAGGACAATGGTTTTCCTTGGGGTTGAGGCGGGGAGACCCAGTACATGGGATGGAGCATGAGGGGGACCTCTGAGGAACTGGACTTGTTCTTGGTGCTGGTTTCACGGCTGTGGTCACTTTATGAAAATTCACCACATGACCCTTTTAGTTATATATGTTACACATCGCTAAAATGTTTGCCAAAAAGCAGTAGTTCCTACTTGGGCAGCAACATCAGCCAGGGGTTTAGTTAAAAATGATACACCCACCCTAACCGGTTTGGCTCAGTGGATAGAGCGTCGGCCTGCGGACTGAAAGGTCCCAGGTTCGATTCCGGTCAAGGGCATGTACCTGGGTTGCGGGCACATCCCCAGTAGGAGGTGTGCAGGAGGCAGCTGATCGATGTTTCTCTCTCATCGATGTTTCTAACTCTCTATCTCTCTCCCTTTCTCTCTGTAAAAAATCAATAAAATATTTTTTTAAATGATACACCCAACTCTTCCACCTCCAAGATGCATTGAGATGGGTGAGTCACATTCAATGAGCCTTGATGTGCTCACTTGTAAAATAAGAATACCTATTTCATAGATGGATTAAACAGGATTATGTAGATAAACAGTTTCTATATGTTCCCATATATAAACAATGTAAATATACAATGTATATATACACATCTGTCAAGCTGGTAACCTGCTATGCAAATTAAGCCTTGTTACTATTATTATTATAATTACTACACAACCCTTACTTCCAACGGTGATGCACTCCACTCTTCCAGACAGAGCCTAAGCAGAGAAGTCAATACGCTGATTATTTTTCAGTCTTATCTGGGCCATCCATGTGATATAACAGTAGGAGAGTTAAACTAATTCAGTTCCACAATTTCACTATTACCTGTGAATCTTGAAATGCCACTGCCCATGAAATGCCCAGGCAGGGCCAGCCTTTTTCCTGGATGAGTTAGTGTCTCCTTGCACAGGACTCTTTCCCCAAGACCTGAACTAAAATTCAGGCATGAGCCTGGCCGACATGGCTCAGTGGTTGAGCATTGACCTATGAACCAGGAGGTCACGGTCCGATTCCCGGTCAAGGCACATGCCTGGGTTGCAGCTCGATCCCCAGTGTGGCAAGTGCAGGAGGCAGCTGATCAATGGTTCTCTCTCATCATTCATGTTTCTATCTCTCTCCCTCTCCCTTCCTCTCTGAAATCAATAAAAATATGTTTTTAAATAAATAATTAGATAAATAAAATTCAAACATGAGTTATTCCTTTGATTGACAGTAATGAAGGAGATTTTTCACAATGCACTTAATTTGGAAAAGAGAATCCAGTAGAGCATTCTCAGCCATTAACATCTTTTCATAAATTCCTAACCTTTCCAGCCACTCGCCAGGGAGGCAGGATCAGGGTAAAGGGAGCCAGAAAGGCAGGTTTAGCTCTAGAAGAGCAGAGGCTCAGCGTTGTATGTTGAGTGATAGGGACGATGCCTTGCCCTTTTAGTACATAGGTCACCAGTCTGCAGGGAGTCATGATGGAGAATACTGCAGACTCCCAGGGCACATTTTCCCATCAGGAGAAATCACCTATTTTATGTGACATAAGTTCGTTCTCTTCCAGTGTCTCCAAGAAGCCCCAGGCGATGACAACAGGGCAGGTACAGGGCACACACTTTGGGGAACACTGGCCTACCTTAAAGGTATAAATATGCGTCTGATGTGAATGATTCTGGAAATCTGGAAGGGTGTGGCAGGGATGTCATCTTAGAGACATTGGTAGGACCTGAGCTTCCTTTTTTTGAGGCAACAGTACATAGTTTCCATCAGTGTCCAGGGTCATTCCCAGGCCCTGGAAGAAAGACTCAAAATAGCTAAAAAACAAACACAAGCTTGAGGTAGACAAGACTCATTTGCAAGAAGAAATTACCCTCAAATGGGCAATAAATACTTGTGCTGCATGATTACCCCACCAACCCTTTCTGTAGACCTACGTGGGAACCAAATGAGGCGCAGCGAGTACCAAATCTGAACAGAAACAGATCAGCATTCCATGACCTCAGTCTTCAGCGTACCAGCCTGGCTTCGCACATCCATCTCATCCGGGCTCAGAAGCCAGAGTCCTCTCCATTGTACTCCAGTAGCAAGACAGACCTGTCCTTGAGCCTGGAAATGCTCAAAAGCTCGAACTCCTTCCAGCTAGACTTTGCCAGTAAGTGCTATTAAGACTCCACTTGTCGCCCAGCCGGTGTGACTCAGTGGTTGAGTGTTGACCTATAAACCAGGAGGTTACGGTTCAATTAATACAGTGCAGGAGGCAGCTGATCAATGGTTCTCTCTCATCACTGATGTTTCTCTCTCCATCTCCCTCTCCCTTCCTCTCTGAAATCAATAAAAATATATTTTAAAACAAAAGACTCCACTTGTCCTGAATAGGCACAGACAACTGCCTTCAGACTGACTCATTCTTTTTCATGATATCTTAACATCGCCAAATAGTTTACCACCAGCAATGTTCACTCCACAAGCAATTATGAACATCTGTCAGGTGCTAAGGGTTTAGTTGAAGAAAAGCAATAAACTCCCTGCCCTCACTTGGCTTACAGTCTAGGACAGTGGTGGGCAAACTCCTTAGTCAACAAAGCCAAAGTATCAACAGTACAACGATTGAAATTTCTTTGGAGAGCCAAATTTTTTAAACTTAAACTTCTTCTAACACCACTTCTTCAAAATAGACTGGCCCAGGCCATGGTATTTTGTGGAAGAGCCACACTCAAGGGGCCTAAGAGCCGCATGTGGCTCGCGAGCCGCAGTTTGCCGACCACGGGTCTAGAAGAGACTGTGGAAAGTCTCGTGGTCAGGTAAGCATGGTGAATATTGAGCCCCTTAGGAGAGACCCGCAATGTTCATTAGGAGTAAACAAACGCACTCACTCTCTTTTAGCATCGCGTCTCAGTCTCACTGGGTGCTTTCAGCAGGGCACACCCATCAGCTCGCCTGGACTCTGAGAAGCAGTGATATAGCCTCAAGAACTCAGGAAAATGAGAGCAGGAAAGAGTAGTCATCAAAAATATTTCAATAGGGGAAACTGACCTGCCTGGAGAACTTGATTCTTGTTTTCACACGTTTGCCCTCAAGCATTAAAAATGGACTTCTGGCCTCTGTCCTACCAGTAAAGCCTCAGGTGTAAACAAGCTGGGAACCTAGCTGGCTCCCCAAGAACATGCTTGACCCATGTCCACCTGTAGCATGACCGTGTCTACCTCGTGGACCTTTTAGACTGAAGCAGGAACCCGGAGCCGGAGCTTAGCAAAGGGAGAGTCTGCAGACCAACGTCACCTGTCTCCTGGTTTCACCCAAAGCTGGCCTGGTAGCCCCTGCGGCAGCCCCTAACACACGGGAGTCCGGGAGCTAACACACCTGAGATGCAGAAAAAATCACATTCTCATCTGCAAAAATCTAGGTGATGAGCTCAAATATGCTGACAAATTTCATAAACAAAAAAAAAAAAAAAAGCTATTCATTCACGGGAAAGTGGTGTTTTCTGACTTAAAGCAATTCCATGATCTCTCATTATTCTACTTCAGAGTTTTTCTCCCTGGAAAAGACCTTAAACACTGCTTTTAACCCACTGTTTATGAAACTGTTGATTGCAGTTCCCTGTGAGTGAAATCAATTCAATGTGTCTCAACCAGCATGTTTCTCTAAATCAGAGAGAATGGAATGGAATGGAATGGAATGGAATGGAATGGAATGGAATGGAATGGAATGGAATGGAATGGATGTAAAAATATCAGAGCATGAGATACAGCAAGAGTATTTAGTTTTTCACAGAATGTCTATTTATGTTTCTCTATCTACTCATACATGTATACATGTGTGCTGGTTTATAATGTAAAATGTATTTCTTCCTGTGCGTTGTAATCAGAGCTATTTACAAGCCAGTGGTGCAGCCTCATGCCCTCATTTCATGTGTCAGTATACGGAAGCCCAGAGAAGTAAAACCATTTGCCCAAAGACACACAGCCAGTCAGAGAATCTAGCAACTCTGACTCCTTGTTCGGTGTTCCTGGCACTACACCAACTCATTTCGTTCAAAAACAAAACTTCACCTCGTTGTCACTTTTTGAAATAGCACATTCCTGCCTGTAAGACTTGTTTAATGATGTATGTTCAATAGCTCTCTGTCCCTTGCCTTAAAACTCCAAACAAAATAGTGACATTGACCTTGGCGGCGATCTATGCCAGAAAGACATGGAGCCTGAGGCAAAACCTGAAGGTATTTCATTTTTTCCCTTTGTAAGCTTCTGCAGTAAATACGGCAGCAGGGAATACAGCCGGAAGCGCCGGAAGTTCCTATTAAAAATGTATCTCTTAAATAGGCGCTGCTTACAAAATAAACCACGCTGCCCGTTTTCTCCTGATGATCTGTCTTGTCAACGGCGCTGAGATATTTTTCCCCTAAGGAGAGAAAGATGACTTCAGTCGCAGTAATGATCTTACCAACCAACCAATGATAGCTTGTTATAAATAATAGCAATGTGGTCCTAACAGCCTTTAAATTGCACAAAATTATCTCAAGGGATTTGAGCCATAAAAATAAATAAATAAATAAATAAATAAATAAATAAATAAATAAATAAATAAAACACAAAAATGTAGCATTTTCAATTAAGCTGTGTACTGGCAAATGTTAGTAGAGAAGAGAAGGAAAAGAAATGTGTGTTTTCTTTGTTGTTGTTGTTGTTTGTGTGTGTGTTTGTTGTTCTTTAAATCTCTTGAAAATAATCATGCAAGGAACTTCAAGCTACTTAAGTTGAACTCTGAGCCTGCAAAAATCATTTAAGCTCATTTTCTGAAGACAATTCTCTAAAACAATAACTGGCACGTAGGAAAATACAGGCTAACAGCTGTTTCAAATAGAACTTTTATTTTTGTTTTGTGTGTTTCCCCTAAGGCAATTTTCCGGGCCATCATTTTTCTTGAAACATTTCTCTCACCTGAAGTGTTCCACATCTACGCTGTAATAATACAAAGAAACAGATGCAATTTCAAACGTGTGAGGGAGAAAGCGGACGGATCGCAAGGTGCTGGCTGGAGTGACGGGAAGACTCCCCCTGAGATGCCCCAGTCCTCCGAGTTTACTGCTATGTCCAGAGGAAAGAGAGAGAGAGAGAGAGAGAGGAGAGAGAGAGAGAGAAAGAGAGAGAGAGGAGAGAGAGAGAGAGAGAGAGAGAGAGAGAGAGAGAGAGAGAGAGAGGTGAGAGAAAAACTGAGCCACCCCGCTAAGGATTTTTTTTTTAATATATTTTATTGATATTCTACAGAGAGGAAGGGAGAGGGATAGAGAGTTAGAAACATCGATGAGAGAGAAACAACAATCAGCTGCCTCCTGCACACCTTCTGGGGATGTGCCCGCAACCAAGGTACATGCCCTTGACCGGAATCTAACCTGGGACCCTTGAGTCCACAGGCCGACTCTCTATCCACTGAGCCAAACCAGTTAGGGCTGGCTTATATTTTTTTATGTGGAAAGATGTTGATAATTTTTCATTCAGATTTAAAAACAAAGTAGGCACTCCCAGGCCAAATGGAGAATCCAGAAAAGGGAGATTAACACCCAAAGGGAATACCCCAGGCGCTAAAGGTAAACGTTGCCTTCCTCTCTGCTTTTTCGAGGGTCAGTCCCGGCTGTGTACTTTCTCCACTATGCTAACGTTCGGTTTCTCTTTCATAAATATTTCCAAGAAGTGCACCGCATGCTCAAACAGCTCCCTGCGGGGACCCATTGGGATGCGGAAACCAACCGTTACAGACCAATGTCATCCTAGACGGGCTGGCAGGAGTTGGGGAGCCCGGCCGCATCAGGAGACACATCCTCCCAGCTCCTCCAGCCCGTGCCAGGGGTTCTGATCTTTGGATCACTGGGATTGATGACCCTGAGTTATTGACTCATTCCAAAGATTATAAATCATCTTGTGCAAAAAGAAAGAATAACAGCCAACATTCTCAACTAACTGGTGGTAATTCTTTGTTGTATAAAACGTCAGCCTGTGGGGGCGGGTGGGGGGGAGGGAGGTAAGAGATCAACCAAAGGACTTGTATGCATGCATATAAGCACAACCCATGGACACAAGACACTGGGGGTGGGGGGGTGCGGAAGGGCATATGCGGGGGGGGGGGGGGGGGGGGTAGGGGAGGCTGGGGGATGGTCAATGGGGAAAAAAAGGAGACATATGTACTACTATTTGTAATACTTTAAACATTAAAATAAAATTTTAAAAAAAGAAAAAAAATTAGTTAACTTTAAAAAAAAAACACCTAGGAATGTATAACCTAAACATTGGGATTATCATGCCTGTACCTCATTAAATTCTTGCAATTAAAAAAATAATAAAAATAAAATAAAACGTAAGCCCGAGGAATCTCCCCTTGTGCGCTCCCAGTTAAAACCCTGTCTGACCCAGAGTTGCCTTCATTCCTCCCCACGGTTCCCCGGGGACAAGCATCTGTCGGTACAACTCAAGCCTAACGCACCCCAAACGGAGCAAAAATCAATCGCTTTGCTTCCCATCTCCTCCAAGAGTGCTTCGAGCATTAAGACAGCCCCTAACAGATAGAGGTCAACTGTTCTACCACATGTCATCGCTCACGTACATTCCAGAACAATCCTGGTCACACCTCCGACGGCCACATGAAAAAAGAAAGAACAAGGTCCCTGGATGCACCACGCCTTACACAATTTCAAGAGCTCAAACAGCGTGCAAAGCCCCAGAGTGAGAACATGCTGAGCCCCAGCCACCTGTCCCCAAAACTCCCCTCCCTCCAAGGTCCTAGCGAATGTCACGTTCTCACAAACTAGCCACGCATCGCCGGAGCGGAAGGGAGACTGACATTCCAGGATATGGATCAAGTGTATATTTAGTTTCACTTCGGAATGCTCAGTTAAATGGCTGTAGCTTTTAGACGGGGGGTGGGGGGGGGGTGGAATCTGAGTACAGTGAATGTTCCCGCAAGATTGACATCTCCAGTGTCAGCTGATTCTCAGGGAGGAGGAAGAGGACTGTGTCGTGTCATTGCAAGGATCGATAATGATGAACCCTCTGCTTTCCTGCCCCAAATGGAAATTCTATCCTGATCATGAGAAATCTGGTGTTTCTTAAGGCATGGCTTATGCCAGCTCAATGATCTTCATCGATTCACTTCCATTATGTCTTATCTCCTTCTGTATTCTGTCCTTCCGAATTCTTCTTGACCCCAACTACGATATGTTTGAAATCCTGTGCTACGTTGGGTATGGTGTTTTTAAAGAGAATCACCACTTGGCCTCCACAATTCAGAGTGGGAAGTATTTAATGTTACGGGAGAAGCACCTGGGTACCCATAGTTCTATCCACAGGGAAACCATGTTCAGCTCTGACTCCCTTCTCCTTCTCCCTGTCCTCTTCCTCCTCCTCTTTCTCCGTATCCTCTCACCCTTTTCTTCTTGTTTTCAGAGCTTCCAGTGCTTCGTAGTTTTTAATATTCAAATCGAGCCACAATTTCTAAGCCAAAAGCTATCTGATATTTTTTTAAATATATTTTTATTGATTTGGGAGAGGAAGAGAGAGATAGAAACACCAATGATGAGAAAGAATCATTGATCGGCTACTTCCTGCACGCCCCACATTGGTGATTGAGCCCGCAACCCGGGCCATAACCTCCTGGTTCATAGGTCGGCACTCAACCACTGAGCCACATTGGCTGGGCGCTACCTGGTATTTTAAATGAACCACGTTACTGCTGCCTCTATGAAAAAAAAAAGAGAACAGATCGGTTTTTCGCCCTCTTTTTGTAGGTGCTTTGCTCAGAATCAAATTCTTGTTCCTTCCTAAAGGTATCAGTAATTGTAACTTAGACTCCTGAGTCTTTCATCCAACAAGCTTGTGTGAAATAATATTATGCGCTAGGCATTGGATAAACAAGGATGAGGAAAATTAAACTGTCTGCCCTCCAAAACCTCCTGGGAGAAACAGTCAAAAACGCCAGCTGCACTAAAGAAATAGAAGTGCCATCACAGAGCTCTGAACAAGGGCCATGAGAACACAGGAGCGGTGAAGGGGGGCTGTTGAATGGGGTTTGCCGGTTGTAGGTCTGAGAAATACAGGAATGTACCGGCTTTCCTTTGACAGAATTTTACTACCAAAGAGGATTTCACAGGCTCAAACCACCCATCATACATACTATTACTACTCATCCGGCTAAAGAAAGGGTCATTTTCCTAGTATTCATCTTTAGATGTCTCCTCTACTAATTTAATCTCAGTGATGTCTTTGGCTTCGTAGGGATGTGAAGCAATAGAGTTATATGGGTTGGTAGATGAGTTTAAAAAAAAAAAAGCCATTCCATTTTGCAGACTTAGAAAAATTATAATGAAATGGGAATAAGAAATGAGGAGGATGGGCAAGAGCCTTTTCAGAAACGCATTACTAATGTGCCCCAAACTGCTCTGTGTGCAGCCATGTCTCAATGTCTGCATTATATGCTATCTCAACGATTGGGATGTGAATCAACATTTGAGCCAGATTCCATTTCAATTCTACCCCAGGGCAATTTAAAGAAAGAATTCGGTAAATTTCCTTACAAAGCAGATAGTTTCTTATAATGTGAATAATCACTTCCTCGTTTTATGTTTTGTAACTTGGAGTTTTGTCAAGTTGGCGTCATGAAATGCAAATG
Organism: Cnephaeus nilssonii; assembly: GCF_951640355.1. Lineage (NCBI taxonomy): Eukaryota > Metazoa > Chordata > Mammalia > Chiroptera > Vespertilionidae > Cnephaeus > Cnephaeus nilssonii. The sequence continues at coordinate 86,770,499 of NC_137082.1, forward strand.
GCACCTTATATTTTATGTTAAAAACTAGAGGCCCCATGCACAAAATTCGTGCAAGAGTCTCCCAGCTGCCGGCACCAGCTTCCCTCTGGCACCCGGGACCTGGGCTTCCCTCACAGCCCCAGCTTCATCAGGAAGGTGGTCTGGAAGGATGTCTGGTCTAATTAGCATATTACGCTTTTATTATTATAGATAAGTAGCAGCGCCTGGCAACAAGGTATCTCCAGATGCATTCTAGTCATCGGGTGTATGAGAGCAGCTCTTCTAGTGTGGGATAAGTTGTACCAGGTAGACCAGTATCCCAGGAAATAGCAGACTAGGAAGAAAACCCTTTTTCTATTTAAAAAAAAAACAAAACTAGAAAAATCTTTCTGATAAAGCAAGAAAGAGGGAAGGAGGGAGGGAGGGAGGGAGGGAAGGAGGAGAGGAAGGAAGGAAGTAGAGAGAGGGAGGGAGGGAGAGACAGCCAGCACTTTTCAAACTTCCATGCACACAGGAGTCCCCAGATTTTGTTAACATGCAGATTCTGATTTAGGGGGTCTGTGGTGAGGCACAGAGGTCCCGCATCTCTAACAGTTGCGGGTGATGCCAAGGCCCCTAGTCCATGGACCATACTGTGGGTACCAAGGAGCTAAGCCACGTCTCTAATACAGGTGGTTAGACGCCTACGTTGTACTATGCGGTTTATCAGCTACGTGAACATCCAGGCAACATGTCTTTGAGGTCTCCGGGAGAAAAAGGGAAATCCCTTGAGACAACATTTCCCATTCCCCAAATGTTCTTCCACAGCACATCCCCACCCTCACTTCCGCAGGGTGGGGGCAGCTGTTTGGAGCAGGCGGGCAGCTACCATACCGTTTTCAGCAGCGTCTTCCCATCTTGTCACCGCAATGGGAAGGGAGGACGTACTGGATATGATCAAAGGTTTTTAGCTTTGGCCTCAGGCAGCATTGTTCCACGGAGCCACCCTCTGCTCATTCTTTCAAACAAAATTAATGCCATGTTTCCCACACCGCCTCCCTGTCTGGAGGTGTCTCTGGAACAACAGCGCTGAATATGTTAAGTTTTTCCTTTGAACTCGGGCAAAAGGAGTGCATTAGCCCCAGAACACCTTTGGGCTCTGAGCACTGCATCAACTTTGAAGTTCACCATGAGACTGTATTTTTAGAAACATGTTTACTGACAAAGTGTAGATCTGCCATTGTAGCGATTTTCTAAAGCCATGGCCCACAGGAAGGCATAGAAAGAACTTCCCTTGCACTGGACCACAGGATCATTTCCGCATCTTGGTTTTCCCAAGAGCCTAAGGGAATTCAGTCCCGAAGAAGACACACCTCACACGCACCTTCGAAAGCTCCCATTCCTTCCTGCTTTAGAGCGCCCCCTCACGCCACACACAGCCACAGCCTTCACAGGGCGTCTCTTCCCGTGCAGAAGAAGTAAGCTGGCAAAAAGGATACTTAAAGCAAAACACGGCATCCTTTGGAAATTGCAGACAGCTCTTCTTCAAAATAAAAAAAAATAAAAAAATAAAAATAACTTTAAGGAAAAATAAATCAATATAGCAGAATTGTTGTTTCAACGATGTAGTAGGCAAAAAACAGGATACGGGAGCAAAACTTCTTAAGACATGCCATGGCACACCAATTAAATCTGTATCTATTGAAGTCTTAAACATTTCCTGTGTGCTGTATATTTTATGCTTCCAAGTAAATGTAGGGTAAAATTATTTCTATAACTAAATACCCTTTTCATGTCCATAAAAACCACCATAAGTAAATGTAGAAGGAAAACCACTCTTAAGAATTACGTATTCACTGAGATTAGAGATGGTTACATACACTAACATACCCTACAGATGCCTGTAAATATGAAGACATACAGAGAAAGATACAGGAACTTAATTTTTATGATGCTTTATTGCTATTATTATTATTACTATTATTATTATTATTATTACTATTATTATTTAGGTGGCCTTCTTTGTAAAACATAACCTGAGTGTTTCAGTAGACATGACAAGTCTGCCCTCTGGTGGAAGCACGGGGTTCGCATGCCAGGCCCTGCTGTTCCGGTTCCTGCAGCAGACATGTGCCCACCCCCAGCGTCCTGCCCCGCTGTCAGACACCTCCGGGGTGCCTCTCAGAATAGGGGGGTAGGCCCTGCAGAGGTGTGCTTCCATGAGACACGGGGAAGGCCTGGGTGAGGGCTGACCCTAGGGGAGACCACAGACCCAGACACTTGGTCCCACGGCCGGGTCCGAGAATCCAAGGGAAGAAACCATTTGTTAAAATCTTTCTTGTGGCAAGTAGTACACATGTCCCCTTTTCCCCCCCATTGACCCCTCCACCCCACCACCACCTTCACCGCACTACTGTCTAATGTGTCCGTGGTTATGCATGTAAGTCCTTTGGTTAATCTCTTTCCGCAGCCCCCCTCCGCCCCCATCCTTTCCCCGCACCTGCCTTCCCTCTGGGATCCATCACAGCCTTGAGTCCTGCTGGGGTCCTTCACTCAGACTGGCCTCTGGCCCCAGAGGCTCCGGCCTCAGGTCAGGGTCTCTGAAAGCTGACAGCTGCTGACGAAAAGGGCAGCATCTACGTTCAGTGTGATTTGGGGAACCACTTGGAATCAGGAGGCGGGTGACACAGAGCCGGGGGGAGCCTGCCCCTCCTTCATCTCTGCGTCCAGCACGCACCGAGGCACCAAGGGCCCAGAGGGCAATGGCTTCGGCACAAGGCACCCCTGGGAGGGCCCTTTGGGGCGCACACAGCAAAACTTCCAGGTCGGGACTAGGAGCAGCTTCGCCAGCATCAGCCCCGGAGCCACAAAGCACAATGAGGATGCCTTGCAGTGGCTGAAAGGCTTACATTCAGATGACGCCTGGCAAGGGCTGGTGGCTGGAGACCCTGAAATTGGAGGTTTGGGAAGAGCCAGGAGGGGCGCGTTGACTGTTACTCTAAGCGCCTTTTTAAGCTCAAGCTGAGGTGACCTGATCAAGACAAGGACATAGTCTTGGCCACTATCGGGAACCTGTAGACAACAGCATGGAATTCAGCCTTGTCCTGACCCACCAATATGCCACATAAAACAGCAACGGTTCTGATGAATGAACGCAATCAAGAAAGAAGGAAACAGAAGAAGGCTGGGAGAAACTAGATAGTGTGGTTAAGAATGAAGCAGGCCCTGGCTGGTTTGGCTCAGTGGATAGAACGTCAGCCTTAGGACTGAAGGGTCCCAGGTTTGACTCCGGTCAAGGGCACATGCCTGGGTTGTGCAGTAGGGGGCAGGCAGGAAGCAGCGAATCAATGATTCTCTCATCATTGATGTTTCTATCTCTCTCTTCCCTCTCCCCTCCTCTCTGAAATCAATAAAATATATTAAAAATCAAGAAAATATATTGAAAAAATAAAACAGAGAATAAACCCTGGAGGATCTTCCATGGTCTGAACCTCAAACATGCAAGGAACTGTTGGCTTCTCATTATATTTCATACCAGTGAGCCGGTGCACGGATTCGTGCATATTGAAAGGAAATTAATTAGAAGGCGGCCGGCGGGGTGGGACTGGGCGAGACGGGCTGAACACGCCCTGGAGCCAACCTCCCCCAGTCCCTCCCTGGCCAGCTGCACCTGGGGCAGCGACCCAGCTTGAAGGGCATCTGCGTAGTGAGCGGGGTCCCTCCAGCAGGCGGGATCCCTCAGCCTGGCCTGTGGGAATGGGGCTGAAACCAGCTCTCCGACATCTCCCAAGGGGTCCCAGATTGCGAGAGGGTGGTTCTTGGGTGATGCACTCTAGAATCGGGCTCCTTCCTCTCTGGTTCCGGGTTTCGTCACCCGAGAATCACTGCTGCCAAGTCACTGCAGCTCAATAACTCCTGCATTGAGCGTCTGCGTGTCAGTGCGTGTTATTACTACCGGTTGGAGTGTCTGCCCCCTGGTGGTCATTGCACATCATAGCTACCGGTCGGGTGGTCAGACGGTTGCTTAGCCTTTTATATATATAGATTCCCACCACTGGATTTCACATCTGGTGAGTCTATTTCTTTTTTTTTTTTTTTTTCCCAGAGAGGGAGAGATAGAAACATAAATGATGAGAGAGAATCATTGATCAGCTACCTCCTGAATGCCCTCTGCTAGGGATTGAGCCCACAACTTGGGCATGTGCCCTGACCAGGAATCCGAACCGTGACCTCCTGGTTCATAGGTTGATGCTCAACCACTAAGCCATGCCGGCCAGGTAAGTCTATTTCCACAGGGCTTTTCATTCAGATAGCCAATCATTCCCTTCTCTATTCATTCCCTTATCACCATGCATGTGGCACTTGGCCCTGAGTTCTCACCTGTGACTCTTTCCATACAAGTACTGGAGCTGTGGGAAGGATGATATCATCCAAGGAAGGATGATGTCAAATGGAATCGGGTTTATAGAAGAGGCATAATAAGACAGGTGGAGAGGAGGCATCATCCATCAGGTCAACTTTGATCACTTGGCAGTGCCTTCTTGGAGCCCCCGGGGAAGATGCCAGGTGCCAGGATGGCTCCCAAGGTTGCTAGAAGGAGAAGAGGAGGAGGCTAGACATGGTGGTAGCATCCCAGAGACACAAAAATGCAAAAGAACAGCCAGGAAGCACTCCAGAAAGAAATATTCAACCGGGGCAAGTGCCTCAGGGGAACCATGGAGGATTACAGGCTGAGAAAATGATGCTGGTATTTTGGCCATTTGTGGTTTACCTGAGCTCTGTCTCCGTGGTGTGGTGGGAGCAGACATGAGGAGGATGGAGGAGTACATGGGAGGAGCTGAAATGACATGACTGAGGAGAGACTGTGCCCTCAGGAAATCCCAGGGTCCTTCTTCACACTCTACAGTGTCTGCCCAGGAATCTCAAGACGTGCTCCATCCCGACCTACCACTGTCGTGTGTACTGTGCCTTTTTGTCATTCTCCCACACACACACACCCCATCACCCCACCTTGCTCTACAACTTAACTCTCCTTGGATAACACAAGGAAAGAAATTGGGACTTTTCAAATTGGAAAGACAAAGGCCAAAAAGACATATCTACACTAATAAAAGAGAATATGCAAATTGACCATACCTCTGCGCCGCCCACCAGCCAATCAGGAGTAAGTATGCAAATTAACCCAACAAAGCTGGTGGGTTAATTTGCATATGCAGGCACAGAGTGGCAGGACGGGGTGGAATGCCTGCTATGAGGGAGTGGGCGGGGGGGTGGAGGGAGCTACAGGAGTGATGCTCCGGCCAGAGCGGAGAAGACTGAAGGCTCCAGCTGGAGAGAACACTGAAGGCTCTGGCCGGAGTGAAGGCTTGGGTCCCGGGTGCCAGAGGAAAACCGGTGCCGGCAGCCAGGGAAAGGAAGGCCTATTGCACGAATCTTCGTGCAACAGGCCTCTAGTCTATACTAATAAAAGGGTAATATGCAAATTAGACCAGGAGACCTTCCAGACAAAGCCATGGTAGCAGGGCCAAGGCAGAGGCAGTTAGGGGGGATCAGGCCGGTAGGGGGGGCCAGTTGGGGTGAGCAGGCTGGCAGGAAGGGGACAGTTGGGAGCGAGCAGGCTGGCAGGGGGAGCATTTGGGGGCAAGCAGGCTGGCAAGGGGGCCAGTTGGGGGCGAACAGGCCGGCAGGCAGAGTGGTAAGGGGCGATCAGGCAGGCAGACAGGTGAGTGGTTAAGAGCCAGCAGTCCCAGATTGCGAGAGGGATGTCCCAGATTGGAGAGGGTGCAGGCCAGGCTGAGGGACGCCCCCTCCCCCCGTGCATAAATTTCGTGCACCGGGCAACTAGTTGTATATAAAAGGACACACACAAACACAGAGAAAGGCTCTTTCACTAAAAGAAAAATAATAATAAAAGGAAGTTAAATGAGGCGAAAGGACAGCAGACCCCTGCCCACCCCAGAATGAAGCTTTGAGAGGATAATGGGAGGGGCGACCTTCGAGGTCAAGCAGCAACGGTGACAAGCCGCAGACCGGGAAACAGGCCACCAGTCCTAAACTTCAAATGAGCCGCCTGTGATGGCCAACGTTTAAACTTGCATTAGAGGGAGATGGCCACCTGGGGGCTTGCTTCAGGACCCGGCTCCACGCGAGGTGATGGATCGGCTCCTCGTTAGAGTGAAATAGGGAGAGAGCTGTCATTGAAACCTCGGGGCTCAGCTCCGAGCCCGGCCCAGGCCATGGTTGATACCCCACTGACCCCTACAGGTTCTCCCTTTCGCTCAGAAGGCGCTAGGCATTGGCCCAGGTGGGGGGAGAAATAAATGAAAAAAGGAATAAGGCTGCTTTGCTTCCCTAACGTCCCAAGGGGTGTGAAAAGGAGCAAAGCAGCGGGATCTCGCTGCCGAGTGCTATCCATTAACACCACCTTCAGGAAGCAGAATCCGTCCCCGTGTGTCTGCCTCCCGCCCCAGCTCTGCAGTCCCACTGGCTGCAATGTTCGTGGGGAAGACTGGAAACAGCTACTTGCATTTTGGAGGTGCCTCTCTGATTTCCTGCCCCTGTGGCAGCTGAGACGCTAGGCTGGCCACCAGCCAGTCCAGGCCTCCCGGGCTGCGGGGAGGGGTGGGAAGGTGTGAGCTGGGATGGCCAGGTTCCTCTATAGTCACTCCTAGCCTCTTCATTCTCAGCCAGGAGAGAAGGCGGGGTCCCGCTGCGATGAAACCCCAACCCTTCCCGGGAAGGAAGGTGCGCTGCCTGTGGCCACAGCTGGAGGGGATACCGTCAAGCTCTCCCGGAACCTCGGGGACACACTCCGGGAACAGAAACCTGGCTTTTCAACTCACAGGCCACGCAGGGCTGTGTCCCGGTGCCGCGGGGGAAGGAAGGGAATTAGGCGCACAGAACTGCGGGAGCTGAGATCCCACCTGCCAGTCCGGCTTCGGGGCTTTGAAAACTGTCAATCCAATTATTTCGGGGGGTTGTGAGGGTGAGTTCTGAGGTGGCAGGAAGGAATGAACCCTGGAAGGGCAGAGAGCCCAAGCGGGTCAGTCCAAAGGGCCAACGACCCGCAGCTGTGGTCAGGGCATCCACACCGCGTCACCAACAGGGACGAGGGGGGGAATATAAGGGCCTTGGGAAGCACTCGCTCTAAAACCATAGCTCGCCCACTCTCTAAACATCACGTAAAGATTTTCCCCCCCAGTTTGCCACTTGTCTTTTGATGTTATGATGGTGGGTTATTGTTGTTGTTGCTTTACCATTTAAAAGGTCTTTCATTTTCTTTGTTTTTTAATTTTTTTTAAATTTTTCAATTAGCCAAGTGCTCTCAGTTAAAACACCCGAATGAAGCAAAAGTTGTCAGTGCGTGTCTCGTGCCAGAGACATGTCTGTGGCTAAACCAGTGGCCCGTTTCAGGCCCACTGCCCCGGAGAGGCCACGGGGGTCGCTGGGAGGAGCTGCCTGGCACCCAGCTCCTCATCCCCTGGCCGTCCGGGTCTGAGCAGGTGAGAGTGGGGCGGTAACGGCCTCCCCTACAACACAGCTGCCCTCGTGGGGATAACCACGAACATCCCCACGGAGCCCCCGCCTCTCGGGGGCACGCACCTGCCAAGAGGCTGCCGCATTGAAAACTGAGCCTGAGCGGTGTGAGCGCAGGGACGTCTCTTCACCCGGGAGCTGTGGGAGGAGGCTTCCCCAGCCCGTGGCTGCACGGGGGAAATCTGTTTTCTTTTCAAAAATGAACACCTACGAGGGGCTGGGGCAGGATTTCTAAACTAGACACTTGATTTGACACCACACATAAAAAAAAAGAAAAAATGTCACTCAACCACTCATGTCCGTGACTAAACCCGTTGTCGGTTTCATGAAAATTACCCCGGTGCCTTCCACTCTGCCCCGGGCGCTATTCGGAGTCTCAGGCTCTTTGCTGCGGATAAGCCTAGTCAGGGACGGGGCGGTGACCTGATTTGATGGGCGACTTAGCCGAAGTAATTGGATTGACAGTTTTTACAGATGAGGAGCGTGCATACGACCTCCTGCCCGTTAGGCTCTCGTGCATTTCCTTCCTGGACCCACAAAGTATAATTATTCACAAACGTTCCCGTGTCCCCCTGCCGTTGTCACTCACATAGAATGCCAAGACGCTGAGCAGAAGAAACCCATACATATGTCAGCACTTGTCAGAGGGACCCACCTGACAGTCGAGTCGGCACCTTCAGTCTACGGAGCCCCCACCTCCATTTCCAAGGCCTCCTGACGCAGATAGATCCCTTTCCCAGGCGCATTTTAATTACGAAGAGTAACGGAACAAGCACCTGCTGCCCAGTTGGAAGGCTTCGTAGTCCCATCCACAGTTTCTGATAAACTGGGAGAATGTAAATCTTCCCAAGTTACAAAAAAGGGCGATGAATACAGTTGACCCCCTGAGCAACACACGTGTGCACCGCACAGGTCCACTTGCACACGGGTCTTTTCAATAAATACGATCAGCCCTGTGCATCCGGGGATTTTAATTCACAGATTCAATCAATCACGGGTCAACAACACTATTCTCACATTCGCAACCACAGATTCCCAAACTCGGGTGGAAAACACAAACTCTTTTCGATCCACGGTTCGTTGAATCTGCGGGTGCAGAGGGCCCATCGTGGAGTGGAAAGTTGTACACAGATTCTCGACCGGGTGTGCTGTGGTTCTGACGGGAGAGAGAGAAAGTAGAGGAGGGGAGAGGAGAGGAAAGGGGGAGAAGGGAGGACACCCCACCAGATGACAGGTTCCCCCGATGGAGCCGGAGCAAGAGTTCCATCCCAGCTCTGGGAAGGAGCCGGGACGGAGCTCTGAGAGGGGTGGGTGGTAAATCACACTTGCGAGTTGTTTTGGAAACTCAGCACTGCAAGGCCTGTTTCTCTGAGCGCGTTTCCCTTCAAGCATTTCACGGACATTGATGAATGAGCTGGCAACGCTCACCCCGCACTTCCTTGAATAAAAACAATTCTGAAACTAGCTTGCATACATTTTTTATATTATTTTTAGAAAGAATGTAGCGTTCAGGAAATATATTAAATTGATGACTTATTCCCCAGGGTACAGAAAGTTTCCCATTTACCCTGCTGGGTCATTACCTCGGTTTGGTCCGCCTGAACTTCTCTCGACAGCCAGTAAAAATGAAGGTAATGAGGCTGCCTCGCCAACCAAAGGCTAGGAGAGTGAAGCGTTAAAGAAATAGAGCAGCCGTCTGAGCGGGGATGCGAAATGCCGGAGCAGCAATATTTTCTCAAATATCTTAATGGGCCTTCTTTCAACAGGGGACTATGGCCCTTATTTTTATCAACTTTGACAACAAGATTTTACTTGGCATTTTTCTTTCTTCTTTTTTTTTAATATATTTTATTGATTTTTTACAGAGAGGAAGGGAGAGGCATAGAGAGTTAGAAACATCCATCAGCTGCCTCCTGCACACTCCCTACTAGGGATGTGCCCACAACCAAGGTACATGCCCTTGACCGCAATCGAACCCGGGACCCTTCAGTCCGAAGGCCGATACTCTATCCACTGAGCCAAACCAGTTACGGCTCTTTTCTTTTTTTTTTTTTTTTAAATAAAACCATATTATATTTATTTACAATCTAATGAACTGTAAAATTCATAATAAACCCCATTATATCCATTATCTTGTGTACATATTTTTTAATTCTTTATTGTTTTAAGTATTACATATGTCTCCTTTTTCCCTCATTGACTGCATTTTTCTTTTTTTAAAAAATATGTTTTTATTGATTTTTGAGAGAGAGAAGGGAGAGAGATAGGAACATCAATGATGAGAGAGAAACATCAGTCAGCTGCCTCCTACACGCCCCCTACTGGGAATTGAGCCTGTAACCCAGGCATGCGGCCTGACAGGGAATTGACCCGGTGACCTTTTGGTTCATAGGTCAACAATCACTGAGTAACACCAGCAGGGCTCTTTGCATTTTTCTTTATCATTCCCTATATATGTGTGTATACTATATATTCAGGGTCGGGTAAAAATAGGTTTACAGTTGTGAGTATGTGAAACACAGTTTATTCTTGTATTATTTATTAACTAGAGGCCCGGTGCACAAAATGTGTGCACGGTGGGGGGGGGTCCCTCAGCCCGGCCTGCACCCTCTCGCAATCCGGGACCCTTCGGGGGATGTCCGACTGCTGATTTAGGCCAGATCCCTGCAGTTGGACATCCAGCAGTCAGATATCCCTCTTGCAATCCAGGACTGCTCGCTCCTAACCCGTCTCCTGCCTGCCTGCTCACTCCTAACCGCTCTCCTGCCTGCCTGCTCACTCCTAACCGCTCTCCTGCCTGCCTGCTCACTCCTAACTGCTCTCCTGCCTGCCTGCTTGCTCCTAACTGCTCACCTGCCTGCATGCTCAGTGTGCGTCATAGCGATGGGTCATTTTGGTCATTCCGGTCATTCCACCCTAACGGTCACTTAGGCTGTAATATATATAGATGATTGTATTACTTTCCATGCTGACAACGTAAGCCTATTTTTGATCCGCCCTGTACTTCTGTCCCGTCGTATTTTTTCACCTTTCTCATTCTGTTCTAATTCCCAGGCCCCCTAGTCTCCTCAAGCTCCGCACTTCGCACTTGTTAGAGGTCATGTTATTCCTCTCAGTTCTGAATTTTTTACCGGATGTTAACCCGATCCGTTCCTCTCTAGGATTGGCATGGCCGCCATGCTGCTCTTTCTGTGACTATACTAACCTAATCCACACAGACAGAAGGGAGCAGGGACCGTGGGGTCCTGCGTGGACTCTGGCACCAGACTGCCCAAGGCCAAGCCCTGGCTCTGATGCCCACTAGTTGGGTGCCCTTGGGGGAGGTTCTATAGGACTCGGTTTCCTCATCTACACAATGGGGACAGTGCTCTCTCTGTTGAGAGGTGAGTGAGTCTAAAATGAGATAATCCTGTGTCTGGCATTATTATTTCCTATATCATGAGCTGTCCTCTGGACGTTCTCCAGCTCATGTTTACATTCCCTGGAAACGAAAATGGACTGTAACATGAGACAGTTATGCTGAAAGGGTTTGATCCGTGGAACTTCCCTCTGTGCGAGCAGAAAGATGTGCCAGGAAGGCCCAGTCACTGCAATCTATCTTCTCCCTTTTCTAATGCGGCACCTTAATGTGGTCACGGGGTGGCCCTGCGTTTACTCCCCAACTATCCTCTCTCCTTCCCGTGTGTGTGCCCACACTGAGCTTTAGAAGTGGTTGCATCTTCTAAAAGCACATCACTGGGTCGAACTGAGAGTTTCCCGTGTTCACTAGCCCAGCCTGCCAATTCTGTCACCAGGGGAGATGAAGGCAGACGTCAGCGTTTTTTCTTTAGGGCTAACCAAAACCTGTCAGCAAAACCACCCAACAAAACAAAGAAACTAGCCCAGCTGGCATGGCTCACAGGTTGAGCGTTGACCTATGAACCAGGAGGTCAGGGGTCAATTCCCGGTCAGGGCACATGCCCAGGTTGCGGGCTCAATCCCCAGTGTGGGGCATGCAGGAGGCATCATTGATGTTTCTATCTCTGTCTCCCTCTCCCTTCCTCTCTGAAATCAATAAGAATATATTTAAAAAAAAAAAAGGAACATGTCTGCCATCAAAGGAAAGAAATTAAAATTAAAACATAATGAGAAAGATGCTACTGTCACATCACTTCCACACTGAACTACTGCTCACAAGGTCTGTCTGTACGTCTGCCTCTCCACAGAGCTCCCAGGGCCTCACCGCTTTCTGGAAGGTGTCTTAGCCAGAAAGCCCACCTATCCACATCTGTTTAACACTAGGACAGGCAAAGAAATTCCGATGGCTCAGAATGAAAGTACCTAAGAAGAGAAAAAGACCACTCAAAATACTTGATAGGGAAATGTTACAATAAATGTCAGGATCAAGTCATGATTTTGTAAGAGTATCGTTAATTTTTTTTTCAGCCCCACAAAGATTGTGGTTATCAAGCAAACAGCATCCCATAGGACATTGGGTTAGGACAGAGGACAGATGATGTCTCACTCATGTGTTGGATTTGGAGAGTATTTTGTATTTCAAGTATTATATCCGGCACAATCTTGAGAAAATATTAGAGTGAATGAAGGCAACTCTCTGGAGCAAAAAAAAAAGAGTGATTAAAAACAGAGCAATTGCTTCGTATGTGCATTGAACTTACATTGAATTTGGACTACACTGTGCATAGAATATAAGGCTACTCTTTTGTTTGATTCTCTCAACAATAAACAAGTCTCTTAAGAGGTAAGATTATTAAGTTTTGATATTAAAACAGAATGAAATAATGTCCTTCAATGGATAAATTAATAACAATGGATAAGCAAACACCCATAGCAATAAGAGAAAGAACTTTACATACATGACTTATTCTCAAATGCATTATGCTAAGTGAAGGAAGTCAGACTTATAGGTTATATGCTGCATGACTCCATTCATGTGACATTCTGGAAAAGGGAAAAGAATGTGGGGATGGAGAACAGGTGCGTGGTTGACAAGGTTTAGGGTAAGGAAGGGGTTGACTACAAAGGGATAGCACGAGGGAATTGGGTAGGATGGTGGTGATAAGAATTTTCTGTATCAGTTATGGTGGTGGACATGGGCCTCGATCCATCTGTCAATGCTCATAAGCCTGCATATCAAAAGTCTGAATTTAATATTATTTTTAAAATAAATATTTTTCTGAAAACTTAGAATGGTATCTAATCCTTCAGGCATGCAGGAGTACTTCTCTACCCTCCCTCCTATCCACTCCCACTCAACCCTGGAGAGTGGCATGTACTTGAAAGGCAAAAGAAAATGCTCAGATATCTCTACATTTTGACTATATATATTTTTTCATTGTGTGTGCTGGAACCTCAGGACTCCCCTGACCAGATATCATGACTCTATTGTGCAAACAATATGTGTCAAGACCTTGTCTCTGTCCTAAAGATTCACTGAGTAGTTCTAGCCCTTTTAACCAAGAAAGTTCTAATATGACATGGATAAAAGAATGGGTTAAAAAAAAGTCTAAAATATTAAGTTAAAGATAGGGAAGACCTATGACTCTGTAACTGCTACAATAATTAAGTATTATTGCCAAAGTTTAATGAGGAACATTGCTTTTTCTTTCCAGGAGGTAAAGTGTTTGCAAGATTCCTCAGCCTGTGGCCTGGTTGTTTATTCTTATACCATTTATTTGCTCCAGATTAAGAAAAAAAATAAAGCAATTATGCCTTAATTAGCTTACATAATTTGTGAAGAAAGAGCAGCAGAGAGATTCTCTTGCTTATTTTGTATGATGAGTGCAAATAAGATTAGCAAGAGTAGAATTGAAAAGTAAAGTTTTAATGGAATGGCACCAAATGTTCATTGCTCTTTAAGTATTTTCATTCTACAATATCTAAATATGAATTGGGTCATCAACAGAGCTTTGCTGAAGACCCTGGTAATAACCAACTTAGCGTCTGCTACTAAAATGCTGATCCCGAAGTGTGTAGGAAAGAACTTGGCCTTGCCCAATGAGAGGACTGGCTACTGGCCTCTGCTTCTGGAAGGTAATCTATGCCATAGTTAAGAGGTGTCTTTTAGGGTGGGGCCTAGTCACACTACATTTTATGGTGGGGCCAGTCACAACCATGTGACTTGAAGTGGGTGGTTTGGGTCAAGCTGTATCAGTCAACCTGAAGACACTTCACCCACAGGGGCAATCAACCAATCAACCCATCAGTCATGCCTACGTAGTGAAGCCCCAGCAAAAATCTCTGGACACGGAGGCTCAGGTGAGCTTTCCTGACTGGCAATAACCTGTGCATATTATCACACGCTCATGCTGGGAGGGCAGCGTGTCCTCACTCAACAGGAGAGTGAGGACAGTGGAACGTTCACATTTGGAACCCTCCCAGACTCTGCTCTTCCTTTGGCTGATGTTAGTCTGTGTGCTTTCCCTGCAATCCACCATAGGCATGCATATAAGTGAGGGTGGTTTGGGGAACCCCTGAACTTGCAGTTAGTCAGACTTAAATGGTCTTTAGAGGACTGTGACTGTGCGTTCAAACTTTGCAGCTAATGTCAGGTACTAAATTGACAATCTCACCCCCAAATTCACCCTTTTGAAAAGTCCTTGCTCATGTCCTGGAGGAATGTATAATCCAGTTAAGATGAGAAATTAGGGAACTCATACAACTTAACAAAAGGAAGATAAATAACCCAATCAAAAAATGAGCAAAGGACCTATACGCTTTCGAAAGAAGACATACAGAAGGCCAAGACACATATGAAAACATGATCAAAGTCACTAATCACCCGAGAGATGCAAATCAAAACGACAATGCGGTACCATCTCACACCTGTCAGAATGGCTATCATCAACAGATCAACAAAGGACAAGTGCTGGTGAGGATGCGGAGAAAAAGGAACCCTCATGCACTGTTGGTGGGAATGCAGACTGGTGCAGCCACTGTGGAGAACAGTATGGAGTTTCCTCAAAAAATTAAAAATGGAACTCCCATTTGACCCAGTAATTCCACTTCTAGGAATATATCCCAAAAAATCAGAAACACAAATCAGACAGGATATATGCACCCCTATGTTCATAGCAGCACGATTTACAATAGCTAAGATTTGGAAACAGCCTAAGTGCCCATCAGCAGATGAGTGGATTAAAAAACTGTGGTACATGCCCTAACCCCGTGGTCGGCAAACTCATTAGTCAACAGAGCCAAATATCAACAGTACAACGATTGAAATTTCTTTTGAGAGCCAAATTTTTTAAACTTAAACTTCTTCTAACGCCACTTCTTCAAAATAGACTCACCCAGGCCGTGGTATTTTGTGGAAGAGCCACACTCAAGGGGCCAAAGAGCCGCATGTGGCTCACGAGCCATAGTTTGCCGACCATGGCCCTAGCTGGTTTGGCTCAGTGAATAGAGCGTCGGCCTATGGACTGAAGGGTCCTGGGTTCGATTCCGGTCAAGGGCACATGCCCGGGTTTCGGGCTCGATCCCCAATGTGGGGCGTGCAGGAGACAGCCAATCAGTGATTCTCTGTCATCATTGATGTTTCTATTTCTCTCTCCCTCTCCCTTCCTCTCTGAAATCAGTAACAATAAAATAATGCCCTTATATGTGGTAATTCCTAGAAACTGGAAACACAGTTGGGGTAATACAGCAAAAAGGACTGTGCAGATGCAGGTAGGGTTATGAACCATAGAATAGAAAGCATATCCTGGTTTCTCTGTATTAGATTATTTGGTCTAATCAAATGAGCTCTTAAAAACAGCTATCTTCGCCTGGGGCCAGAGACGTGTAGCAGAGATCAGAGAGTAATGCTGCGTTTGACCCCAGGGTTGCATGCTTTCAGTGTTAGGTGGCTAATTCACCCTCCTCACGGCGGCCTCTGATAAACCACAAGCATCGTTTTAAAAAGTACTAGACATAGCACCAAGGTTGGGGTTTTCTCATTTATTTTTTTTTATAAGGTATTTCTTTTATATATTTATATATATATATATATATATATATATATATATATATATATATATATAATTGATTTTTTACAGAGAGGAAGAGAGAGGGATAGAGAGTTAGAAACATCGATGAGAGAGAATCATCGATCAGCTGCCTCTTGCACATACTGGGGATGTGCCCGCAACCAAGGTACATGCCCTTGACCGGAATCGAACCTGGGACCTTTCAGTCCGCAGGCCGACGCTCTATCCACTGAGCCAAACCGGTTTTGGCGGGTTTTCTCATTTATAACGTTATCTGCGTGACGCTGCATTCTGGGGAAGACAGAGGAGGCCAAGAGGAAGAAAGGTTTTATGAGAAGGCATGCATTCCTATCATAAAGAGCACATTCTGCCGTGTTGCTGTTTGCCTTCTTTCCCTGAAGTTTCTATTTGCACACAACTGGTTGTTGTTGGGGGCAAGGCCTTTAGTGAAAATCATGCTGTGATCAGCAAGGCCCTGCGGCCGCTGGCCATGGCCTCCCCAGCACACGCAGCCCTTGCTGTGGCTCTCTCTCTCTCTCTCTCTCTCTGTCGGAGCAGAGTATCTGTCCAGTCAGCAAAATTCAGGATAGCTCCCCCAAGAGCAGGTTCCAGTCCCCATGGGAATCACCAGGTTTGTTGTTGTTTTGAGGAAAGGGGTTGCTACCATTTATGAAAGATGTTGCCACGTGCCACTGTGATGTCTTCTCCCGTTTAAGAACTGCACGGATGCCATGGATCCCACCCCAAGAGCAGGGCACATGGTTGCAAAACTTGGCCAACGATGGCAAGCTGGCAGACTCCTTGACTTCAGGGGTCCATGAGCCTCCGATGGGGAGTCCTGCCCTGGAGTCGTGGTCTCAAAAGTATTTAAATAATTAGCCCTTTCAAACACAGAAGATGTGTCCCAAACCTATGGATACTTACTTATCTATAATAAAAGGGTAATATGCTAATTAGACTGGACGGCCGAATGACCTTCTGGACATCCTTCCAGACGACCTTGCGGACAGACGAAGCCGGGGCTGCGAGGGCCGAGCCCTTGCACAAATTTCGTGCATCGGGCCTCTAGTAAATTATATACATGGACTACTCTCCTAATGTATTACGTGCTTAATAAAACACTCAAAAATTAAAATCTATAAAGGACAAGATGAAAACAAACATTAAAAGGTCAAACATTCCCCTCCCCCGCCCCATGAGTGCTCGCACACATGCCCTAGACGCACACTCCCCACTTTGAAGCCTTTCCCCAGGGTCTGGGTCCAGTGGCATCTCGTTGCCAGACTTCTCACCAGGTCAAGTTCATGAATGGTTAAACAAAGAAATGGAAAAGAGGAAAATGGAGAGAGATGGAAAAGCGGCAAGTCCTACAGTAGAAAGAAAAATGCTAACACCCACCCACCCCCGCCCAGATAAAAATAACTCCCAACACTGTGGCTAGGAAGCTGCACCTGTCCCACCTCTAAGGAAAGATGAACAACCCCCGTGGCGAGTTCTCAGCAGGAGAGGCCCCTGCAAAAGCTGACCATTCACACATGAAAGAACCAGCTTTCCGACAAAGAACCACTCTGCCCTGTATGAGCCATGGCCACACGGCACGTTATAAACCAAGCTGAGCTCTCTGTCCCAGACCTGAGCGCGGAAGAGCTTTGGAAAGTTACATGTTCTAGAAGCAGAAGACCTCGCCGTTCAAATCCCTCTCTTCCTCAGCTCGAGAAGTCAGTTAGCCTGCCTGGTTCTTAGAGTCCTCAACCCTTACATGGGAATAACATGTGCATATTACATGGCCTATTCGTAGATTAAAACTCAAACCTGACATTGATGGAGGTGAAGGTGTTCTGCTTTGTAAATGACAGGAAATACACACCTTTGTCCTCCGGCCATAAAAACAAAAGCCAAATTCACAAAGCAACTTCCAGGTGCCCCTCCAGAAAAATCAGTGTGTAACTTGCAGTTTTAAAGTCCACGCTGCTCCAGTTCCCGCTCCTCAGCCATTCCCAGCTCACCCTGTTGTAAGTGACCTGTGTACAGGCCCCACCTGTGGACCTGGCAGAGGCCATGCAAGTGTACGTTGTCTGGGCGACACATCTGCATCCC
This sequence comes from Cnephaeus nilssonii, assembly GCF_951640355.1. Lineage (NCBI taxonomy): Eukaryota > Metazoa > Chordata > Mammalia > Chiroptera > Vespertilionidae > Cnephaeus > Cnephaeus nilssonii. Next base: position 86,788,057 of record NC_137082.1, read on the forward strand.
GGAAGTGAAGGCGGCAGGGCGAGGAACGATGGCCGTCCTGTGGGGGCCTGGAGGCTATGGCCTCACGGGGCCTGGAGTGGCCTGCACCTGACTCCATGGAGAAGCCTCAGGCCTTCTGTTCACTAGAAATGCCCCCAGAACGGCCGAGCAATCATCTCAGTAGCCCATCAAAGCAGCGTCACTGGTTAAGCTCCGAGAGCTTTGGGACCCTACACCCCAGTCTGCATCCCCTTGTGTCCGGGAAACCCAGGCCACAGATGTCCTTCCCAGATTGTCACTGAAGATGACTTACACAAACATCTTTAAAGCTTCAAAATTTATTGCTGTACATTTTCGCATAGCATTTACTATGGAAATACTAATAGTGCAAATATTTATTTTGGACTTCGTAGCATTTGAGAGATCACAAAGCTTTTTAATCTTTTGTAATCGTTTATGACGATCTAGGTTAGTCAACTTATTTTTAGAATTCAAAACAAGTGATGTTATATTCAAAGGGAGTACATGCTGCTTTTTAGGTCTCCGCTCGAGAACAAGGGAAGCCTCCACGGGCACTCCTTTCCTCATGGCACACACATCTTGCAACATTTTTCCAACTGCAAGACTCCTTGTTCATTCACAAACCCAATCAACGAACATTTACCGACAAACTGATCTGCCAGGCACTGTGCTAGGCTCTGGGGACATTAGGATGAAAAGATGCAGCCTCTGCTTTCACGGTGCTTACAATCACAAAGTAGAAACAGACATGCAAAACAATGTGTAATACAGAACAGGAAAGTGCTTCCCTGGAGGTATTTACAAAGTGCAGTGGGAACCTGGAAGAGGGGAAAGGTCATCTGCCCCGAGAAGTCAGGGACAGCTTCACCGAGGAGGTAGCCAGAGCTGAGACGGGACCAAAGGTCGGCAATTTGCCATGTAGACAGGCGGGCAGACAGAATGACAGGTGCCAAGTCAGAGCCCCAGGGGCCCTTGGGAGGAGCAGGGTATGCAGTGTTTCTTGAGCAGAAGGTGCGATGGGGAGAGGGCAGGAGGAGCGAGGCCAGTGGGCAGGGCTCAGATCACGAAGAGCCTGCGGACCAGTCTTCCATTTATCCAACGAAGGCCATGGGTGAGTGCTGGCTGTGTGCCGGGCCGGGCTGGGCTACACGCTGGGTTAGAACAGGGACAAGACAGCACAGCCTTGCTCTCGTGGAGCTTACATTCTAGCAGAGAGTCAGGTAAGAAGCCAACAGATAAACCCAACCCAGATTTAGAAGATTTCATCGAAGGAAGTACACAGAGTGTGAGGCAGAAAATAAGCATTACGGGGTTGGGGTGTTGAGAGGATACGAGTCGTCTTGGAAGTGACAAAAAGGACACCCGAGGGATGTGCTAGCAGGGGAGCCCTCACTGTGCACCAGGCGCTGCGCCCAACCCCCACTAAGCAGGATCCCATGCAGCCCTCAGCACGGCTCTGAGGTAGGATTATTCCTGGGTCACCGATGGGGAACACACTCAAGATTCGGTCACCTGACCAGTCACACACATGGCAAACCAGGGTTCAAACACAGGTTCTCTGCACCTCAAAGTGCTCACTCTGACAAGTTATTCTAAACTATACATACAGCTAAGGGAGGGGCTTTGAGATGGGAAATGATACTCACATTTGCCTTAAGGACCATTTCTGATGGCTCTAGGGAGGAGATAAAGGAGGGGTGGGGAGGGAAGGGGAAGGTAAAAAATAAAATAAAAGCTTTTTAAAGGAATGCACTGAAAGCCCAGAGGAGAGGAGAGGTGCACGAAGGTAGGGGCCGGGGGGATGGAGCCGCAGACGTGAGCCGTGCGGTTGGTTGGCTATCAGTTCTAACAGGATGATGGGATGCTGGAGGCCAGGGGAGGAGTGGCACCTCTCTGGGCTCTGCCTTGGCAACTGGACCCGATGATGTGCCTTCACTCAGGTTCGGGAACGCAAGACCGTGACAGGCTTGTGAGGATGAGATGAGTTTGATTTTGGTTGTGTCATCCTGTGGGGATACTGGACTTAGGAGCTGGTCCCCAGCTGGACACCACGCAATGGCTTGCACACCTGTTCTCCACCTGAGCAAAGTCTACAGGAACGAAAAAGTTCTGTGCGTGTGTACATTGCAGTGTTGCTTTTACAAAAGCTGTTTTTGAAAACACGTTTATCTTGGTTGGACTGCTTTGTAAAAGGAACATACGATCACCAAGATGAAAGTACCCAAGGCTGATTGCAATGAAGAACATGGACGTAGGAGAGGCTGAGAAAAGCCTTTGGGCGCCCTTCTAACTAGTCCGACCAGTTCTTAAAGGAGATCACCGTGAACATCACACTGACCCCCGTGGGAGTGTCGGCCAGGGCAGCCCCTCTGCCAAGCCTCCCCGCGTGTGCCCGTGTCCCTGCTCACCCACCAGCAGCGCTGCTCCAGGACCTGGGGGCCGGCGGCCCAGGGACCAACGCTGAATGTAAACCAGGAATTCCAAGAAAAGCTTCTTAAGTAATCTGGCATGAGGTCCAGAAAAACAGCAGCCCAAGCCTAGCCAGTGCGTATTATGGACTATTTTCTCTTCCTTTCCTTCCTCGGGGACTGAAGGTCGTGGCAGCAACTGCACAAGTGACACGTACATGGAAGCGGTCACATCCCTGACACATCATTTCTGGGTCTAATTTTAAAAGAACTCAGAGTTAAGGAGTACAGAAACCCATCCTATAGAAAGACATTATCTTTGCTCTATTTCTCCAAAAGTGCTTAAGTTTACTTATAACCACGGCCTCCTTTCCTTAGCATCAAACTTAATTTTTTGATTTGTAAAATTCATTAACAAATGCCGATTTTAATAATTAGATAGCAAGGACTTTAAGTGGCAATGAAGTTCCACTTTTGAGTCTGAACAGGAAAAAAAAAAAACTGTCAATACTCGGGAGGCCGGGTATTGACTAGTAGAGTATTGCAATCTGGTTCATGAAGCAACCCTGCCTAGAAAGCTGCCTCTCTCTTGGCCAAGGGTCTGACCCGCACCCGTTCACTTAGTCAGCTGGTGGCCACTGGAAAATGCAACATGATCTAGAAAAAACAACGAACGCAGGCCTCCAGTAACACCGAAGGGCACTAGTGTACCGGATTCCTGCCCAAGGGAAGAAAATGACTTCTTCTCACAGAATTAACAAATGTACTTACTAGTCAGAGGAAATGCTAGAGGACAGCTTAGGAATTCTGGTGAAAACACACTCCTCATTACCTGTGCAGATGTGTTACCTCCTCCCTCCCAGCTCCATTTCACACCCGAGGCCCAGGGATCACAGCTGAATGGAAACCGGGAAGGCCCAGGACAGGCGGGGTGTGTTCTTTAACAGAAAGAATCCCAATCGGTCTGTGAATATAATCATTTATTTGTCTTTACAGTGATGATGGAAGAATGTACAGATGTCCTCTTTCAATAAAGTATAAAAATCTGCTTATATACAGTGAAGTCACAATAATCTTGAATTGGGAAATTTATTTGGTACTCATTCATATTCAAACTGGGGGCAGACAGATCTCATAAGTGCTACATTTCCAGTAGATTGCACCTGGCATCCAAAGCTCAGCTTCTTCCTGCTTGATATTACAAAAGACTAATTTTAAGTCCTAGGACTCAAAATAAACATCATTTTTTTGAATAATAGATATATACATCAAAAATACATCTAAAAAGGCATTGGTTAGTGCTATTAAAAAGCTTTATGTGCTCGGGTACATTTGTTTTTTTCTTACAGGCAAAACCCAGTGGAAACGTTTTGGTTCAATTCTAGGAATTTGCTCTTGGGGAACGTCAGCCAAAAGTTACCTGTAAGGAAAACAAAAAAACTTCAGTCAGTCAATGATTTTGCAGGTGCGGTCAGCAAAACTTAGGAGTAATTAGAGGCTAAATTTCACTTAGCACCACATTTTTAAAGCCTTGATTGGCATTTAGTTGTAACGTGTTGTACATAAAAAGTGCTCAACACCTCCCCGCATCTTTCAGGCTCAAAGAAAGGTCACTTCCTCAGGGACGCCTGTGACCCTCAATCGCATTAGCCCCCTGCCATCAGCTCTCCCAGGACCTTTATTTTTCCTTTGACAGCACATAGCACAGGTGGCGATCGCATAGTTATGTGAGCGCTCATGTAAATGGCTACATGTAGGCTCTGTGAGCACAGGAACTGTGCGGCTGCGGCCCTCACTGTGTCCCCAGGACCTGGTACTGAACACAAGGGTGACCGCAGGACAAGGTGACCATCCCCAGACTGAAGGGTTCAAAGCCAATTTCAGGGCCACAACTCTGGGACTCACTCTGCTCGTTCCCTCCGCCCGCCCCTCTCTTCCTCCCCCTCCTCAGTGCTGGCTTCAAAGGACACAAATAAATAATCAGCTCCGAGTTGTGGAAAGTAAGCCAAGGCCTGCGGAATGAAGCAGCAGAGACGCTGGGAAGCAAGAGGCACAGAAGCACGCGGAGACCCGACTGTAATCATTTAAAGAGAACATACACCCAATGGAACAAAGTCCATGGAACTACTATGTGAGATGAGGATAGGATCCAAATCTGCACTTTTCAAGGGGAGTTACTTATAATTTGAAATGTCCTCATTCTCCCTGCATCGAATCTATGCTAAACGAAATCTAGAAAAAGGGCGGGATTTTGCCTACCTTGCAGCCATAATTTTAAAGGGGAGACAAGTGACCCCAGAAAGCTACGTGTGGCGATGACAGCCACCTCCACCTCCTGTGGCCATGTCTCCCTCCCTGGCAGAGTCCTGTTCTCTGCGTCTCTAAGGGGCCTTGGAGAAGGACCTTGCAGGCTTCTCCCGTCACTAATCCAGGAGGCAGGCCCCTGGCAAGCGCTGCAGGGCTGGGCCTGCCCCACACGCTGAGAACGAAAGGCTGCGATGACTGCTGTGTCCTTAACGCCAGGGAGGGGCCAACGAGAGCACAGCCCCGGCGAAGGTGAGCTTTTCATTCCCGGCTGAGGCGGCGACAAGGGAAAGCGAGAGAACATCCCAAGTGCCAGTCTCCCTCTCTCCCAGGTGTCAGTGCACCTGGCCGCATTCTTACGCTTCATCTCCACTGTCCACTTCAATGTCCATCTCTTCCGTGTCAGCAGCTCGGGACAAGATGTCTGCCATCAGGGCTTCCTCCAATTTCTTCCGCACTTGTTGTACTCGCTCTTCCTGTTTCCTTTCGAACAACCCAATCAAAAGACACGCGTCAGTGGGCAAGCAATGGAAATAGGGAGCTGCTACTCAAGTTCATCTCTACTTCAGAATCATGGATGTCCCGGGAAAACCGCAAAAGTTGCTTCTATGGTCACAAAGCCACACCGCCCGGGCGGCGAGCAGGTAGCCCTCGCCGCACAGAGAACTCTGGGAGGAGTGGGTCTGTTTCAATGACCTTTTCTCCCACTTCCAGAATCTCTAATACGTGAAGATTTGGGGTTATTCCTATAAAGGGTAAATAGAAATATCTCAGAAGCAGGGCTAGAATAGGAAGTGACATGGAAACTACAGAAGAAAAGGAGACGTGTTTGATGAAGCGCAGAGCAAGTGGAGGGGGGGAGGGCAGGCTGCATTCGGTTTGGCTCGGTGGCCGTGAGGGAGGCCAGGGCAGCTGTCTCCTGGGTGCCCAGGCCTGCTGGCAACAGGCCATCAGGAAGGAACCATGACCACACGCTCTCTACACCAAGGACAGAAATGAAAAGCGCCTTCAACTGCGACAAGCTGAGTGGGTCTAGCCCAGTGGTCAGCAAACTCATTAGTCAACAGAGCCAAATATCAACAGTACAATGATTGAAATTTCTTTTGAGAGCCGAAAACCGACTTCTGCGCATGGGCCACGAAGTTTCAATCGCACTGTACGTGCGCACCCTCACGTGGTATTTTGTGGAAGAGCCACACTCAAGGGGCCAAAGAGCCGCATGTGGCTCGCGAGCCGCAGTTTGCCGACCACTGGGCTAGAACATGCCACAAGTCTCTGTGCCTTGGCGACTGCGGCCCTCCAAAGTGAGTTAATAACACAAGCCATAAAAATAGGGGGAAAGGGATTCTGAGCCATTAGATGGGAAACAAAGACTGGAAGAAAGGCTATTGAATGCATTTTATCTCAAAAAGCAGAAGAAAATTGAGAGTAGCTTCCTGACAGGCAAGAGAGGGATTCCTAAAACAGTTCAAGCAAGCACCGCTGTGTCACATGCAGGCCACGTGGGAAGGCAAGGCTGAAGAAACACAGGAGGAGGGAGAAAACGGTACATTAAAGCGTTAGAAAAAACAGGTGGGAGGGGTCGCCCTACTAGAAACCAGAACCTGCCACCTCCTGAGACCAGAGGGAAGCTGGTGAGGGCGGATGTTGAGTGAGAGGAGAAGCCCAGTGCCAAGAGGTGCAACAAGGAATACTGAGGCTCAAGAAAAGGACAGGACAGGACAGGACAGGACAGGAAAAGAAGGAAAAGAAAAGGAAAAGGAGGCTCCTCATCAGTAATGAGGAAGCAAACGCAGCACTGCCCACACCTGGGAAGTGTCCGAAGACACCGAGACTCCCTATGTCCATCCTTGGGTGCCCAACCAGCTGGGAAGTGACAGTTACCTATTCCAGCCCACGTCTCTCTATCTCATGAGACTACCTCAAGGTGGTGAAGTTAACATACTGTGTAGCCACAAAAACCTTATGTCATCTTTAACTCTGAAAACAGCACAAAGCATTGAAAGGTACAGACCTCCACTTTCTACATGAATTTTCAAAGAGAGGGGGGCTGTCGCTGAGCTAGTCGGAGCTGCACAGCCTGTCAGACGTTCATGTAGGGCAGCCAGTCAAGAGGAACACAGTGTTTCTTTCTTACATAGTCAGTCCTGCCTCGGGCTCAGTGACTCGAGGTCTGACAAATGACACATGGATCTCATTGGCAGTCTCTCACTCCTAATAACAGAGTATGGGAATGTGCTCGGCTGCCCCAGAGTAATCCCATTAGGAAGACAAAGAAAATGGGGGGAAGGGTGCTCTTGGCTGGAGAAGTCTATCTTAGACTCTAATATTTGCCATGATTCTCTTTCGCCTTGAGAATTACATCCCACACTTAACGAAAGCTGAAGTTAAAGCATTTGCCCACTGGGGTAGGGAGAATTCTAACACAGTCCCCAAGCTGCCCCCTGTCCCATCCTTGTATAATCCCCTCCCCGTAGGGACAAGCAGACCTCGTGACTAGGATGGGATACACCGCCATGATTATTTTACTAACCATGACCTTGGATTAATCCAAAGAGGTTATGGTACAGGGTCAGACCTAACAAGAAGAGCCCTGCAAGGTGCTGGCCCTTCCTGAAAGAAGGTGGAGGGAACACGGAGGGACCCAGGGGACAAGGAGCTGCCATCCGCCTCTAACTGCTGAGAACCCCCCGCCCCACCCCACAGTCTACAAGAGAGCAGGGGCCTCAGTCCTACAACTGCAAGGAAATGAATTCTGAAACAACCATGGGGGCTTGAAAGGGGACTCGAGGCTCCAGAAGGAAATGCAGTCCAGCAGACACTTAGATTTCAGCCTCGTGAGACCCAGGCGGAGAATCCAGCCGTGCCTGGCCCAGACTCCGGACCTACGGAACGTGAGCTATAAACAGGCGTTGTTTTAAGCTGCTAAGTTTATTATTTGTTACTCGGTATTAGAAAACAAATATACCTGTGGATGAAAATATTATCAAGGATGCTGCAAAACTACATACTTAATGTTGAGACCTTTAATTGAAGGTTGAATATTGCCTGCACAATTGGAGAAAGGACAACAATTCCACTTGCAGTAATTTATTTTGAATCTGTACTAATTCAACAAGAAACATTTGCTTAATAATCTCTGTTATGACAATTAAATCAAATGGGCAATTTGTCAGACAAGTTTGCCTTAGAAGGCAATCATGCCGATCTGGCTCTGAGATCGTTTCCTTCACTATCAAAAGATCTGGTGTTGAAGCCATCAGCATTCCCAGGGGATTGCTCAGACAGCCTCAGTCAACACCCATAACGAACTGCTGAAATCCTGCCGATTACTCATTCCAAGACAAAAAACAACTTGCCTCCTGACTAATTTCCTTCCTTAAGGGTAAGAATAACCCAAAAAGCAAGCTGATGCCTCTCCCTGATTTTACATTTTGTTTTCCTTAAAAAATAATAGATCATCAAGTCTATGTGAGCAAGGCATCTGAATGATGCAACTCTGAACCGCTCTACAGCTTTGTAAACCCAGAAAGGTGTAAACCCAATTATAGACCTGGCTAGACTCATGATTTAAAAAACCCTCTCATGACAACTTTTAGGGATTTAGAAAAAACATACAAATGTAAAAGATATTTGTAAATTACATGATTCCAAAGTGCCATCTGCTGGTTTTGTCTGGAAATACTACCCAGGGAAGCTTTCTCATATACTTCCAGAAGAGGGAGACAGGGAGGCACACCCCACTGTCCTATTTATAAGGAAACACGGTGTTCCACACTATCATTATAAAGCAATGATGCCAAAGTTCACAAGTCCCTTATCAGAATGTCTGTGAGGTCTTCATATCTGGAATATTTTGCTTCTCCTAACAATAGTTTGCTTATACTTCCTGGGCATTATCAACTGAAGTTGTATGCTTTCCTTTCACTATTAGCTGCTAGAAACCTAAGTCCCGGCCCAGCCTCAGAAAAAAGTAAAAGACATTAATAGATGCAGCTTGTACCCTCTGTTCTACTGCTTTACCCTTTGTGTCACCTTTCACATCTGCTTCTCATTGGACTTTAGAGTGAGTGAGTGAGTGAGTGAGTGAGTGTATGTGTGTGTGTGTGTCTCTCTCCCTCTCTCTCTCTCTCTCTGGAGCCACCTTAAATCTTCCCTTAAAAGAAGCTGAAGTAGTGATAAGTAAATCTCTAAATTGAAGTAAACATAATCAAGATAAGCAAATTAACTTTGAAAACACAACGAGCATGGCTATCATTTGCTTTGAAGAGACTGCTTTGCAGACAAAACAATGCAGGAAGCAATCACAAAAGGCATAACCAAGTGAAAGGAAGAGCCCCAGACTACAAAAGACACTACAGAAAGGAAGGGTAGAGAGGGCAATGACCTGTCCTTTGGACATGATTGCAATGACACCCTTATCCACATACTTCTACTTCTTTCACACACATTTCAAATGTCCTGCATCACCTCCCATTGGTTTCACAAAAGCTCTATAAATATACATACAGACTAGTAACTTTCCGATTGACTCATCACTTACCAGATGTAAAAAACAAGGTTTTGAAGTCAAACTGCCTTACCTAATGTCTTCGTCTGTGACAATGAAAGCTTTGCAGAGGGGTTGAGATGTGTTGAGCCAAACAGCGGGGTTCTTTTCCACAGCAGGGGAGACTTGCCCTGTGATTGGAGCAGAGCTTGTGTGCAAAGCACTGGCAACAGCAGATAAAAGGGTCTCGTCGTTACTACCTGGACCAACTCCTGCAATCAGAAAAATGGACTTGTTAAGGGAAATTTCTACATGTGCTTGGCAAACCTATGTCACCTAAAACAACCACTATTTTTATATTCATTTGGGATCATATATATATTTTTTTTTGAGGGGGGGACCATATATTAAGCTGATATAAGCCAAAGCAGCAAAGGATTAGATAATATCTACTTAATAGTTATTATACACCAATGAATTAACATTAAAGAAACAGTAACAAAATAGCTGAACAATTCAATAAAACTTTAACATAATTTTAAAATATATTTTCCAAACATTTTCCTCAACTTTTTAAAAGTTGGCTACATTTCCTCAAGCAAGGTCAATTATTTCAATGATCTAAGTCCCTTCTGAAGTCATATTATACTCAAGTATCTCCCTTAATATTTTCCTAAATTATTCCTGGAAGAGCTTTCTCTTATAGCTTTTAACATTCATTTCCAGCAATATCTAGACACTTACCTTCCTTGTTTGAAGACTTCAAAGGAGAAGCCAATGCAAGCATGCTGTGCCTACAGCTTTACCAGTTTTTTCAAAATACCGAACAAAATATCCAAGTCCATAGATGTACCTACTAACTGCACACCTACTTTTAGGACTACTTTTAGGAGACTGGCCCCGATGGCCACAGTCGAATGCATTGCTTAAAGTCATAGACTTGTTAAAGCGACCATTCCCAAGAGCAGAGAGGAATGAGACAATATTCTAACCCACGAATCTGAGGATTTTTAAGCAATCCACGATACGTGAAGATTTAGAAGCCGAAGTTCTCATACTTGGAAAAGGGTGCTTCTCTGGAACTTGGAAGCAACATGACACGGCAGGCACCTAGCAGCTGAGCCTCCACCCCGACCCCACGCGCTGCTGCTGCAGGACTGAGGCGCACAGGTTCCCACGCTGTGCGTGCAGCAGCGGTTTGTGGAGGGAGGCAGGGGGAGAGCGGGTGGCTCTTCCTTCCATAACAGAAAGGAAGAGCAGGTGCTGGGCGGGGCCAGACGCTGCTCTGAGCAGGAAGCCTGGGGAAGTCTGCCACTCCGTGCATTTGGCTCCAGAAGCAGCACATGAGCTCATTTATGAGAAACCTAACGGAAAGCCAACATCTTCACACAGAAAAACCAGCTTAGGTAATGCGCTGCCCTGAAGCATCCCTGCAAATACACGCGCTTCAGGTACATTCCCCTGGGGTTCCAGAGGTCCCTCATCCAGCAGGGCACACCACCCCTCCACCCTGACTCCACAGCCTCTGCAGAGCCCGCACAGTGGGCGCCGCCCCGCGGAGCTGAGGCAATACCTTGCAGGCCTTTGGGTAGCTCCATGGTTTTTATAATTTGTTCTGTTACATCTGATGCACTAAGTCCTTGTAGCCTCTTCTCCCAGAAAAGCTGTAAAGCAAAACATCACTATTAACAGACACATTCTCGGGGAAGAAAGGAGCGCGTCGATGCTGCTGAATAACGAAAATGAAATCATTTCCATCGTTTTCTCATTTCCCCAGACTTTTCTTTACAAAAAGCCACATGGTACTCCAAACAGAAATTACTTCAACACATTATAATTCTTTCAAATGATGTTACTCACAGGAAGTTGTTTTTATTATTTTATATAACCTGTTACAGTACTATAGATTGTCACATTATACACTATAGATAGTTCTTTATAAGGTATCTTCCAAAGAACATAACTTAGATTTTTAAAGATTCACTTGGTGTGAAAGTGTAATGTTGTATTTGATCAGGGGAAAGAAAACAAATTACATTATGTAATACCGCTTTAGCCAGTGTCATTACGGAAAGAGCTCTTCACCTAGTCCAGTGGTCGGCAAACTCATTAGTCAGTAGAGCCAAATATCAACAGGACAACGATTGAAATTTCTTTTGAGAGCCAAATTTTTTAAACTTAAACTTCTTCTAACGCCACTTCTTCAAAATAGACTGGCACAGGCCGTGGTATTTTGTGGAAGAGCCACACTCAAGGGGCCAAAGAGCCGCATGTGGCTCGCGAGCCGCAGTTTGCCGACCATGGACCAATGTGATTTTCCAAGGCACTCAAGTTTAGCCCTTTGGCATATTTTAAGGCGGGGGTGGGGGGTGGGGAGGAGTGTGAAAGATCATTTTTTATGGAAACTGCTCTGGGCTTCAGTGAGCACACTAGAGGCTCTTCATACCCCATGGGGCTACTGAGTAGCCAATTGCTTATCCAAACTAAATGGACCAGGACAGTTCTGCTGTTTGATTTCATATCCCTTCTATCCTTCATTCTCTCTCCTAGTTAGCTACCACCTCTCACTACTGTCTCTGACCCATTCAGCATGCATTTACTGAGCTTCTACTATGTGCAGTGCTTGCCCAGTGGATGCAACAGTAGATAACATAGTATCTTTGTCCTCAAGCCTTCATCTTTCTCTAGTCTGTTTCATATATACCACCGCCCCAAAAAAAAGATAAAAAAATTCCTTAGGACTCCATATCTGTCTTTAATCTTGGATCCCTGAGGCCTGTCACATTGGGGGTACTGAGAAAATGTTTGTGTGAATGACTAAATATGGGAGTCACTGGACTTAGAATGAGGATCTTGAGAGACATACAAACCCAAGCTGAAACCCCAGCTCCAGATGTATGACCTTGCCCAAGTTCTATAGCCTTAAAAGACTCAATTTCCTCTTCTGTAAACTGTGGCAGCAGTGACTATCTCATAAAACTATTGTGGGGATTAAACAAGCCAGTACAGGTAAAGCACCTGTCACAGAGCAAAGACCAGGTTTTATATTTACTTCTGGGCTTCTCATTCTGACTTCCAGATATACAAAAGTATCAGATAATACTGCCCCCACCACCTTCCCAGAAAAATGCAAAGACACAGTAAAATAACTGTATTATAGCAGAACTAGAGGCCCGATGCACAAAATTCGTGCAAGGGGCTCGGCCCTCGCAGCCCCGGCTTCGTCCAGAAGGTCTTCTGGAAGGACATCCGGAAGGTCGTTTGGCTGTTTGGTCTAATTAGCATATCAGCTCTTTATTATATAGGATAGTAAAATATGTTGTATTTACAACAACCTCACTGCTAGCACCAAGAGTACCTACAATAGAATGTTTCACTGCCCTCTGAATGCCTCTGGTGTATAGTAAGATCTCCTTACATCTCTCTACACATTACATCACCAGCTGAATATGTGGTCAACATATGTGAGGACACACACACATTAATCATCCTGGGTGAAAGTAGTTAGGTGAAGGTTATAAATGATGAATGTGGTTGATGTCCCAGGAAACCCTGCCTGCTTTCTATTTTCTCTCTATGGGGATACCATCACTAAGCTTTGAATATCATAACTACAGAAAAAGACACTGAAAACAAAGCCAGTTAATTTCTAATGAAAACATAGAGGAATCAATGAGTATAAGATTAGTAAGTACTTTTATAATGAAATTTCTATAGACATAATTTAATTTAAAAAAATAAATCAACACTACCAAAAAACAAAGTATGGAAAACAAAATTTTTACATCTAAAAATTCCAATTCTAAATTATCAAAAGTTACATTTCTTACATCCCATAATTTTTAATTCTTAATTTTTAAATTTCTACTAATTCAAAGGGAAACGATGAGAAAGCCAGCTGGCGGTGGCGGTAAGGGCAGTGCAGCGTGGAAGGAGACCCTGTGCCGATGCAGCAGTGCTTAGGGAGATGCTGTGACTTAATCTCGTTCTGTGAATTTCTGAAAAGGAGGAAGGCAACGGGATAGGGTTCTGACGGGAACTACGCCATACAAAGGACACGTCCCCTCACTCCTTGTTGAAAGAACCCAAGGGTTTCCAGCCCTCCTGCACTCCTCGTTGGGAGGACCGGGGACGGATCACAGCCCAGGCTCTCGCGGGCTGAGCAGTCCGGGTCAAGAAGTGGGGAAGCCCCGGGAAGGAGGAAACCACGATGGGAAGACTAGACTAAGGCCTAGAGACGGAGCTGAACTTTGTTCTATTGACGGTCCGGTGGATAGCATGGGTAGCTTTTAATTAAGATGTCCTGAAGCTGCAATTTTCTTGTTATTTTTATCCCATCTATTGCATGTTGTGATGACAGTAAAGCCTGTAGAAAAACCTCAAAAAGACTCTGAGGATATTTCAAGAACAGAAGGCAGAAGAGAATTAGGGAACACAAACTACATTTCTGTTTTGCTGCCAAGCAAGAGGGGAAAGAGACTCGAACCAGCAGCCATGGTCTAGAGCAGAGGGTCTCACCCTTAGCGCGGCTGGCCTGTGGGGCTGGGGAAGTTTGTGTGATGGTTAGCAGCAGCACTGGCCTCCACCCACTAGATACCAGTAGCAGCACCCCGTTTGTGACAATCAAAAATGTCTCTAGACATGGCCAAGTGGCCCTGGTATATGGGGGAGGGGGGGATGTGGGGACAGAATCAGGTCTGGTTGAGAACCACTGGTCCAGGGAGGAGGATAGGAGACAGGAGGTATGCAATGGCAGGGCCGGGTCTCCCAGCTGAAACACAAGGCAGACCCCTCCACTGACACACGCCATCACTGCAGCCACTCATCTGTCCACTTCCAAGAGTCTCTGGCCAGCTCCTCATTCCTGGGCCTTACAAGAACCACCCTAAGTGGCTGGGAGCTGGGTGCCTCTTTGTCACTGACAGACCAATAGGGGGTAAGATAAAGCAGAAGTGGGAGAAGCATTTCTTACCTCAGGAGTTGAAATTTAATGATTTCCTGGTAGGAAAATAGATATACACAGTAATTTTTTTTAATTTTTTTTTATATTGATTTCAAAGAGGAAGGGGAGAGGGAGAGAGAAACAGAAACATCAATGATGAGAAAGAATCATTGACTGGCCACCTTGTGCACGCCCCACATTGGGGATCGAGCCCATAACCCGGGCATGTGCCCTGACCAGGAATCGAACCATGACCTCCTGGTTTAGAAGCTGATGCTCAACCACTGAGCCTTGCCAACCAGGCCACAATAATTACTTTTAATAATTCCATTACACTTTACAGTCAATGGTTTTTTGTGGACTGGCCATTTCTAATATCATTCCTATTGGAAGAGGTAGAGTTCCAAACAACTGAAACAGGACGTTTTATATCCCACCCTCTACACTAGAAAGCACCTGTATGTAGAGATTTTAGAAGGACCTTTCTGAGAACATAAGCATGTGCAAATCTGTGACTGATCCAGAGAAAGGCACAGAATGACTTTAGGGTTCAAGGATAGCTACAGCAACAAAATAGAACTGGTGGGTTGATCTTCAACATGTCAATTTCCGTAAATGCTTAGTATGTAGTATCAGTAGGGCCTGGCCAATTCTAAACTAAAAGCCCTGAGGAAAAGTGTCTCAACAAAGTGAGCCACACAAAGACTTAAAACTGCTTTTAGCCCTCATTTATTGCCTTAGAATGCATCTTCCACAAATGATTATAAAGAAACACTGAAATTTCAATAATAAAACTAGGTAAAGTCCATCAAACTTCCTATATATCTGAACTTCCATCTTTTAAGTACCATAAGCTGAATATCAGCTTCTAAGTCAAGAAGCCTATAATAACTGACTCCACAGCAGTCTAGAAAAACTAGGAGCTCAAGCCTAAAGCCCCGAGCCTCTTCAAATACCCTCCCTTACCTCAGACTTCCTCTGAACCATTTTAGCGTAACTTCCTTACCTACCTCCTGGCTCCGAGGAGTATTCCACTACCTTTCTAAGACTACAAAACTCGAGTCTGGGTCACAGCTTCTCCTGCCTCCTGCGGATCTTGTCTCATCAATTTGCCCAACTTTTCCTCTCACCTTTTCCCTCCCCACTTCCTCTCCTGCGGCTTCTTCCCCTGAAGTGACAGGTATACTCATACTCTGATAACCTGAAAACTGTCCTTATTCATACTACTTCTCCCTCAAACCATCTCTGCCTTCCTCCTTCCACTAGAAGAGAAACTTTGTCTTATTTCCTCACGTTCCATTCATTTTTTCCCTTCAAACCTGGACTCCACTCCTACTAGTGTTAACACTGACCTGTCCAAGGTCACAGTAACCTTCTAATTACCAAATCCAACTCCTGATTGATTCAAGCCCACTTTGCCCCACTTCACCGTTGCAATCGAGGGCTGTCAGAAGACTCTGAAAGTTGCCTTTTCCGATGGTTCTCTATATGTTTTGTATTTCCTAACATTAAAAGTTAAAGCTTCTATCAGTAATTGTCAAAGAAATAAGACTATTAGCATTTTTTCTAATGAAACAAATACTTAAAATGCCCAAGATGGGATATACCTTTTAAAGTATGTGAAGACAAGTGTTAATACTTTGTAAAATAGAAGAAGCAAAGTTAACTTTCAAACCTCACCATTTTAAGAGTTTTACTTGGCCCAGTCTTCATCTGTCAAGAGCATGATGCTAGACACACAACTGGCACTCGCATCTTGCCTGATGACGTTGTAGCCAAGCGGAGGGCGTACAGGGTAACAGAAAGAGCACTAGTTCGGGAGCTTTATTCCTGACGCAACCACTAAACAGACGTGCTGCCTTAGGTAAGTCACTTGACTTCTTTGTATTTTCACCAGCAAAACAGAAATACTAGTAACTGCCTTCATCTATCTCAGAAGGTTATCAAAAGTGACCAAAAAAATGAGAAAATTCTTGAAAAATATAAATATTTTATTGAATTGCTCAGGATACTTTCTAATGTCAAATACAATGAACATCTTATTCACTTTCCTAAGGCTTTTGCTAAATCTAATCAAAGAACAAAGGACCTTGTCATATATTTGTAGACTAAAGCAAAACCCAGAAAATGTGCACTTCACAGGCACTGACTCATGAAAAGCTAAATAGACAAGATGCTGGGGTAGGGCTGTGCAGAGGAACAGCGTTTCCTGCCCAGAAGGATTCGCTGTCCAGTGTGTACACTGCTCTTCTCCAAATCAACCCCATGTGATGTGTGAGCTGTCTAATTTTGGTCAGCAAAACCCAACTTAACTTAAATACCATGGCCAGCAAACATCAAAAGACAAACATGAGCTAGCCCCTTATTTTGTGAGAGTGGCCTAGGAAGAAAGGGCTAGACAATGACAAGAAAATGATGATGTAAATCAAGGAAAAACTTGATTCATGTGGTTGTGCAAACTACAGTGAGATCTCTTGTTAAGGCAACAGATAACATTTAAGGCTAAAGAGGATGGAAGAATGAAGCAAATGCACAAAAGAGCTGAGGAGGGTGGGGGAGCGGTCACCATCTGCTGTGGCTGCCTGTGTAAATCCTCACACGACGCTACCTAACTCACAGAGTGGGCACGTAACGCCCGTCAAACGCCTCCAGAGGTACCATTACCCTCAGATGATCCTGGAGTAAGAGTGCTCATTCGTGATGCCTGTTTTTCATGTGTTGCTCCCACAGGAAAGTTTTCATAGTAATTTTCTCATTAATACATAATCAGTCCACACAGGGACTCAGGCATGCTCCTTCATTTCACTTGTTTGTCACATTTCCAATGGAATTATTTGTTCAGTGTGTTTTTTCATTATTATATTCAAACTTTTATGAGGACAGGGTGCATGTCTGACGTTTGCATTTACACAACACCTGTAAATATAACATGCAATACATGCTGGTGAATAAGTAATGATTTCAAACCCACTCACCAGCAGGAACTGTGATCTGCAACAGATAGAGTTTTCATTATCTTTACTGTTTATCAGAAGAGATGGCCTTTAGAAAAGCTTTCTTGAAACTAACTTCAATCATGTGAGTTAACTTCCAATTTTTTAAGTGGGATATCAATAGATACTACTTCTTTCTTAATAATGGTAAATCAAGAAATAGAAGCATGTATTCACTATGTAAAATACGACATTAAACAACCACTAGAACTAAAATCAGGTTACAAATCCTCAAAACTATCAGAAGTATGGACTTAAATGGAAAACCCATACTACAGAACAAAAATGTAAATACTAGAAAATGACAATAAAATGTTAGAAACAGTATATAAACACCATAATAGAATCAAGACCAAACATGTTCATACTATCAATAAATGTAATGGAAAACTCAACAATAAAAGAAAAAGACTGTCAGATCAGATGGGAGGAATATAAGCTCTATGTTTTATTCAAGAAACATTATCTAAAAATAAAGGGGCTCATCCTATATAATAAAAGGCTAATATGCAAATCGACAGAACAGCGGAATGACCTGTAGCTATGACGCGCACTGACCACCAGGGAGCAGACGCTCAATGCAGGAGCTGCCCCCTGGTGGTCAGTGCACTCCCACAGAGGGAACGCCGCTCAGCCAGAAGCCAGGCTCACGGCTGGCGAGCGCAGCGGTGGCGGGAGCCTCTCCCACCTCCACAGCAGCGCAGGACCCCTTGGGGGATGTCTGACAGCCGGCTTAGGGAGCAGACAGTTGGACATCCCCCGAGGGGTCCCGGACTGTGAGAGGGCACAGGCCGGGCTGAGGGACCACCCCCACCCCAGTGCACGAATGTCATGCACCAGGCCTCTAGTAAAGTTGAAAATAAAAAGAGCAAAGAAATAACAAGCAAATATAGACATTAAGAAAAAAAAAAGGTACCAATATTATTATAAGACTAGAGGCCCAGTGCACGAAATTCGTGCACAAGTAGGGTCCCTTGCAGCTGCCAGCCAGAGCCTCTTCCCCGGCTGCTGGCTACCAGCCAGGACCTTCCTTCGTTCCACGCCGCCCCCTGGTGGTCAGCGCACATCATAGCGAGTGATCAAACTCCAGATCAGTGGAACTCCCGAGGGGACACTTTGCATATTTGGCTTTTATATATATGGATTACTTCAAGGCAATAAGTATCAAATCAGACAAGGCATAACCCATTATAACTGAATAACTTCTAAATAATAACTGTCATCTTAACAAATTTGATGACAAAACTGGAGTTTAAATTTCTATGGGGAAAAGTAAATGTATAGACTGAGTGCAAATCTTGTTAAGAAAGCTTAATTTTGCAAATCTGAATTGAAAAATTTAGCACAAATGCTTTAGTCTGTCCAACTTCACAACTACTCAAATAAATGCAAATTTAAAATGAAACTACCAAAAAGGAAAAGTATTGTAATACTCAGTGCCACAGAAGGAAAGCTGAAACCGAATGAACGTGACTTTTCAATAGATTTTTAATTTGGATACAACCACATTAAAAGGTTTCAAAAATCATTGTCAACTAATTATATTTTTGGGAATTTAGCCAAGGAAACACTGTACAACACAGGAAGGAAGTTATATGTACACATAAGGATATATTAGAGTACTACCTATAATAGTGAAAAATTAGAAATAATATGGAAATGGTTAAGTAAATCATGTTAGCACAATACACAGTTGTTAGAACAATGCATGCAAATTATATAAAGCATGGATAAAAGTTATATAATGTAATAGTAGGTAAAATTTTTTAAAGTATGCATATTTTTATGATGTTTTCAAAAGAAGCATTAAAATATTGAAAGACTATAAAATGCTAAAATTCTATTCTAATTATATTATAAAAAAGGAATTATGAGTATTTTTTTATTTATCTATTCTAAATTTCTTTCTCTTATAAGTAAAGCAAATAATATTTTAGAACTTTTTGTAAAGACTGATATTTAAGGAAACCCTTCACAATATTCTCAGCTCCCACTACTTCCCATGAAAACCCTGATCTCTATCTAACCAACCTGTCTCCTAATCCCTTGCCCATCCTACATAATAAAAGGGTAATATGTAAATTACCATCACTCCGCTACGCCCACGATTGGGCCAGCAGGAGGCGCAGGGGGCGGGACTCGGGGTGGCCAGGGTGGCCGATTGGGCCGGCGGGACGCTGAGCTCGCGTCGAGCTCAGCGTCTGTGCCATGGCTGTGCTGCGGCACAGAAGGGGCCTCTGGGGCAACGAGCCCACGTCCTGCTGCGGACCATCAAAAGTGGGGAGCGAAAGTGGGGGAGCTGGCTGTCTGTCCACTCCAGCACCAGGCCTTTCGAAAGCCTCCGCCGCGCCGGAGGCTTTCGAAAGACCTGGTGCACCAGCGGACAGACAGCCAGCTCCCCCGCGATCGAAAGCAGGGAGCTGTGTGCCCGCTCCAGCACCAGCGGACCCCCTGCCATCAAAAGCGGGGAGCAGGCTGCCAGCAGTGTCCGCGGAGCGTGCTAGGCTTTGCGGGGCAGTGGACATGGCCTGGATGGCAGGTTAGGCCTAGGGGACCCTACACGTGCATGATTTAATTCCTCTAGTTCCCATATAACAGCTTTCAGAACACTACTTTCCCTAATTGGAATGTCCTCTCCCTCCCATTTGCTTTTCTAAATCCCACTCAATCTGTACAGTTCAGCATATTCCCACATCTTTTCTGAAGATTTCTCCAAACCTCCTAGTTATAGTAATGGAAATAACCTATGTGTCTCATCACCCTTCTTGAACACCTAAAGCACTGTCTATACTATTTATTTGACCCTTTCTACATGGCATCTTCCCAACATCACCCAGAGTCATGCTTTTAAGTAATACAGAACATGGCATCTGTTCCTCTGCACCCCTATGTTCACTACAACATTATTCACAAAGGCCAAGAAATGAAAATAACCTATGTGTGCATCAACAAATGAATAGATACAGAAAATGTGAGCTACACACACACACACACACACACACACACAGGATTATGATCAGCCATTAAAAAAAAAGGGAAGGCCGAAACCGGTTTGGCTCAGTGGATAGAGCGTCGGCCTTCGGACTGAAGGGTCCCAGGTTCGATTCCGGTCAAGGGCATATACCTTGGTTGCGGGCACATCCTCAGTGGGGGATGTGCAGGAGGCAGCTGATCGATGTTTCTCTCTCATCGATGTTTCTAACTCTCTATTCCTCTCCCTTCCTCTCTGTAAAAAATCAATAAAAATATATTTTTTAAAAAAAGGGAAGAAAATCTTGCCATTTGCAACAACATGGATGAACCTTGAGGGCATTATGCTGAGTGAAATAAGTCAATACTGTATGATCTCACTTATATGTGGAATCTAAAAAAAGCCAAGCTCATAGAAACAGAGAGTATACTGGTGATTGTCAGGGGCTAGGGGGTGGTGGAAGTGGGGAGATGTTGGCCAAAGGGTACAACTTTCAGTTATAAGATGAATACATTCCAGGTACCTAATGTACAGCATGGTTGACTACAGTGATCAAAACTGTATTGTGTACTTGAAAGTTGCTGTGAGAGATCTTCAACGTTCTCACCACCACCACACACCAAAAAAATGGTAATTAGCCCAGCCAGCATGGCTCAGTGGTTGAGCATCAACCTATGAACCAGGAGGTCACAGTTCAATTCCCAGTCATAGCACATGCCCCTGTTGCAGGCTCGATCCCCAGTAGGGGGCATGCAGGAGGCGGCTGATCAATGATTCTCTCTCATCACTGATGTTTCTCTCTCTCTCCTTCTCCCTTCCTCTCTGAAATCAATAAAAATATATAATTAATGGTAATTATGTGAGGTGATGAATGTGTTAACTAATGTTATTGTGGTAATCGTTTTGCAATGGATATGTGTATCAAATCATCATGTTGCACACCTTAAACTTACACAATGTTATATGTCAATTATATCTCACTAAAGCTGGGGGGAAAAATCATCCTAAAAAAGGCAGACTTCTGGAAAGAAGTAAAGAAAAGTTTCACATCCTTTTAAAGAAAAATCAGCAAACAAAATAAAAAAATCTAGGATCAAATGGAAGATATAAATCTACTTCACTGATTTAAATATTTACTTTTTGGTAAAAAAGTGAATATTCTGTAAGAAATGTAATTAATATTCAAAGGCTATCAAAAACATCCAAAGCTATCAGTACCCTACAGTCTAATAATTAAAAGGAAGAATGGGTTAAAGATGAAATTTCTTTGATTTGAGGATAAAAAATAATAGAATGAGACCAGAAAGTATCAAAGATGACAGCATCAAAGAAATAAGGAAGAAACAGAAATGTCAGTTTTTCAGATAGTGAAAGAAGAAAACTAGGAAAGACACCTTTAACAGCAAAATCACAATTCAGTTAGATTTAAAAGAATTTGGCGTGTTTTACATGTTGGGCCAAATAAGGATATCTCAATGACCTTTCTATTTGGAATAATAGTCTTATAGCTGGTAGAGTTCCCTCCACCCCACTCCAGATTTTTTTTTTTACACTAACGAAAAGACAAACACTCATTAAATATGATGATAGTGTATATATGAAACCGTCTGGCTAGCTACCCTACCATAACCAGGTTTTACAAATCCCATCTCTACCTTATATTTTAATTGTAGGCAGAAATTTCTGCTGAATTCTGTTTAATGCACATTTGGTTACATACCCTAATTTGTACTTTTAAAGCTAAAGCATTTCCAGGACTCAATGCATTATGCATTAGAAATTCATAATTTATATATTTTACAGAATTCAAATTAGACTGCCAGACCTAGGCATAGGATGTCTGTTACATAAGACAGAATTATTAATTTATATGATTGCATCACATCTAAGTTAAGTACTTCAAACCTATTCAAGGTAGAGCCTCAATTAGGACACAAAAATCTAATCCTAGTTTAGGTCTGAAAATTCAACACTTTAAAATTATAATACCACTAGCTTGAATATCTTATTAAGAGAACATGATATGGTTAAAGAATAAAAACATTTATATCTACAGAAACCTCATTGTCTAATTTAGTTACTCTATGACCAACATAACTTCTCCAAGTGGAATATTTGGTAATTTATATTACCAATCTAGTTCAATGAAGCTATACAAAAGGTAGCAAAATGATTGGAAGAATCATTTTTACCTATGTATTTTTTACTATCTCCTCAATAACATGATTAGCAGTTATCTGCCATATGTATGTTAAAACACAATTAAAATCAACAGTTTTCCTTTACTAAAAAACTTGAGTCTAAACTGGAATAGTCAGAATTACAAACCATAATTTTAAAAACATCAACACAAAAGTTGTCTCTCTACTATTTAGTCATATTTGCACAGTGCACAATCCAACATTTTGAAATCCCATTAGTGAAACAGTAGTTAAATATTATCTCAATTCTTACGTTGAAGATAAAGAAGGGAAAAGACAACTAATGTCTTAGATTAATCAAAAATATCCAGCCAAAATTGTCAGATGACATGAGGATAAAGTGAAAAAAACAGTCCAAACTCTTAGAAAAGTAACCTCCTAAATAATTTTATAATAATTTTAACCCTTCCTGTCTATGCAAGCTACAAGGTAGATAAAACCCTCAAAAGATCTGGGCTAAAATGACATGCTTTTTCAGGGGGTTGGGGGGCACTGGGAGGTAGGATTCAGCTTTTTTTTTTTTTTTTTACATTCTTTTCATTTGAGAATAATCTCATAAACCTTAATAAAAGAAGGAAAACTTGAAACTACTCAATACACCAAAGAATAAAGAGCAACTGATCTGGTTACTTCAACTTCAAAAATCTAGGTCACCAATATCTATATAGCCAGATGAACATTCAGCAAATGTATTTACTAGTTTTTTCAATCAGATGAACTTAGGTGCAGAAAACAAATTACTGTTAAAATGACCATAATTTGTTACTCAGTTGGTCTTTAACAAAAATATTTAGGTTTATAGATTATACTGAGGATGATTTGGCAAAGAAAAGATGAGAATAAAATCTACTAAATACGATCTGTCCTCAATAAGACAATGCAGATTACCAACATGGGACTAATATTTTAGTTATTCCACTTCCTTTATCGTTTGGGCTTTTTGAAGCAAACTGTCTTAGCCAATTACATACTTTCAAATTTCTCAACAAAAATCTTTACAAGAAAACGATTTTAATATCACCAAAAAACCAAAGGACAAGATGTTCAAGACTTTGGAGAGTATGTAAGAAAGAATACAAGCACAGGGAATGGCTTTATCAAGGTGGGCGAAGTTCAGAATGGCAGAGTTCCTTCTCTGTGGTAATGAAAACACTAACCCTACCAGTCTGGTAACTACCTCTGGGCACAGCAGTAACACAGAGGGAAAAGCCTGGTACAAAAAGCTGAGCGGCTCAGAGGAAACCTAAGTGGTGACAAGAGCCTACAGGCACATGCAGGTACGCATCTTTGATATTGGATGTGATACACTTACATGGCCCCTGTGGAATCTCTTGGGGACCAACAGTAAAGCAAGTTTAGAACTCCAAATCTTGAGACATCTATAGCAAGATGCTGATCCAATGTGGCTCCAAATATCTTCTGTTTTCCTGGCTCACCTGAAGAGGAAAAAACACTACAGAGGATGTGGGAACTGAATTTCTTTATGTAGTTTCTCCTAGAGCAACTGTCTGAAAGTTCTGGCCCAATCCTTTATCAAGCCTGGAGATGAGACACTTGAGGGACTAGTGAAAAACAAAATTCAAATGAAAAAGTGGAGCGAGACATCTAACGGGAATATGAGAGCACAAGATAATCGTGTAGGTCAATCAGTGTTTCTCATAAGTGCGAGGGGGCAGAGAAAGGAGAGAAAAAAATGCACAGAAGTTTCTCCCTCCATTTCCTCACCCTAATTGCTACTAAAAATTCACAAAGTACCTGAACTTTTTTTTACCACCATTAGGGAATGAATAAGCAAGGTTACTTGGAAAGCTTAAGCATTTAGTGAGGACCCCCTCCCCTGGCTATGTGCCTTATTAAGCAGCAGGGAGGCCTTTCAGGTAACACTTTTTCCTGAGAAAAGATTCTGGTGGAATACAGCTTGAGGCAATAAAGAAAGAGACTAATACATCCAATTTATACAAAAGTGGAAGTCACAGGACAATTCACCATTTTTACAAAGTTTGTTTTTCAAAAGGGGAGGGATAGCTTTCATGTCATAAGAAATCAGAACAAAAAGTAGTTTCCAAACAAAAGATTTTTAGACTAAACAACACAAACTGCATCCTTCATCCCCTTAGGAAATACTATCCCTAGAAAGATAATCTTTAAAAAACTAAGTTTAGCAGAATCAAGTCTGATGTACATTACCACACAAACGCATAAAAATGTAGTCTATAGTATTAATTTAGATTCATTTGAAATTAACTTAATTTTTTTCTTAGAACATTGTACCTAAATAATGAATTATTCATTCTTCTCCAGCATTCATGTAATCGCCTAGGACATAAAACAATTTTCTTTCCAAATATACTCCATTTTAACCAAAGTTTACTTAAACTGTACCTGGTAAAAATACCAGAATTTTCTGAAAACTGAAATTGGAGAACTAATTAGATCCTTACCTGACGTGGTTGTTCGTTCATTCGTTGTGGGTCTGATTTCACTTTATTATTAGGATGATTGGTGACTTTGGTTACTGGTTGTTTGAAAATTGATGCTGTTTGTCTAATTGGCAATGTTGTATTTAAGTCTGGTTTACCCTGTGGATATAAGCATGTTTTCATTAAAAAATGTTATACATAAATATAATTACGTAGATGAATTCTTATTAATCCAATATCCACTACTTTAAATTCAACTATTCCAAACTTCTCAAAATCAATATTTTAAATACTCTAAAGTACATTTTTAGTACTTTATTATGTAAGACAAACAGGGTGGGGTAAAAGTAGCTTTACAGTTGTTCATATGGAAAATGATGCAATAAATAACACAAGAATAAACTTCATGTTTCCTGTACTCACAACTATAAACCTACTTTTGCTCTACCCTATATTTTTTTCATAATAAAAACTTGATACTTTTAAATGTAAAAAAATTCTCTCTAGAAATTCATAATTAATTTGATTATGTTTAAAGCTGGGTTATACAAAAGGAAGGAGCGCTTTCAGAACAATAACCAAGACAGCGGTCATTTCCACATTCTGAGAATGGAAAATGATGGCATACTTGGCCACTAAAATACGAACAACCTGGTCAGCTTTTAGGAGGCCAGCCTCTCATAAAGCCACATAAATTAACCTTCCCCTTTTACAGAAAGATAATTAGAAATGGAAGTCCTAATTCTAGCAAACAGAACTCAATTTAGAAAAATTTAAAAATTTTGACTTCTAGTGAAGTCCAAATGAGGCACAGAATCGCCATTAAGTTCATTTGCAATACTTTAACAAGGGGTGGTGGGGTGGGCTGGCCAGGGAAGGTGAGAAAGAAAAAGAACAAAATGTGATAATGGCAAAAAATATAAGAAGTCATATATACCTAAAAATAATACACATCTGCTATTTTTTAATATGGAAATATACTTGATAAATGGTAGGAGAGTCAGTGAATTTTTATCTTTACATTAGTGATCCATGTAAAAATTATCATCTCAACTTTCAAACTCCAAAATAGTGCTTCTTAAACTTGAGCTTTTGTCAGAACCACCCAGGGGGTTTATTGAAACACAGATCCCTGGGACTCACTCCCCGATTCGACGCAGGTCTGAGGTCAGCCTGGGAATTGGCATTTCTACTAAAAGATTGCAAATTGGTAGCAGACAAACCGCGTTTAACCCATAGTCGTGTTCTGCTCCGTTTTGGGGGGTCTTTGATAAATTAAGCTGACAGCTACAAATCTGGAGACCACATGAAATCCAGAATTCAAACTTCTCTTAAAAACCCAAAGATCTAGAAAAACTGGACTTGATTTAGCCACTATTACTAGGCCATGATTAACTAGCGATGGCTGCCCACTCGAGGTATGAAGGGTCCTTGCAGAATTTCTCAACAACTCCCTTTGTGTTACCTGAGCCCTGTGGGGATGGAGTTTGTGACCTCTGCTTAAATGATGTCTAGAAAAACAAGCATCACAATAAATTAATCTGACAATTATTACAGTATTATTTGGACCCACTATTACATGAGAGTCTCTACCTCCCTCCCCGCACCTGAACCCTCACACACACACTCCTCTGTATGTACTGGGCATGCTTGTTATTCCTTTATCTCGCTCATTTTTTCCCAGTGCACGTGCTTACCTTTATGAGCTGTATTCATCTTAAATAACTAACAGTATTATTTCTCAGGTATTTAGCTCTCTTATCTTTATGAATTAAAAACAAAACAAAACACTTTAGAAGTATACAAACCTAGCCAATAGGCTGCAAAATAACCACTTACTGTCATTTTTAAAAAGTGTGAGACCCGGGAATGTGTATTTTTAAAAGCTCTCCTGTTAATTGTGTGATACCACAGGTTTGGACACCTCTGATTCATTCCTGAGGCCCTTAGTGAAGCCACCCGATCTATAAAATAATCAATATTCAATCCTAAAGAAGCTCCACACCTAAATGCTTTTGGAGAACTCTTCCTGTCACTAATTAGTTATAATTAGTATATATCACTAAACAATACCTTTGGTTTTGTTATTGTTCTTTCATAAAAAAATATATAGTCTGCTCACATTAGAACAAAGATGGCGTCAGTAGACACGGAAGTATGCCTCAATTGTATGAGCAAACAAGTCAAGCCTGTAGGATTCTCAGTGTTACAAAGGATGGCTGGAGGCAGCAAAGACTACCCCAAACTATGAATTCCGAATCCAGACTGGAAGGAAGCATGCAATGTAAAACTACTGGTGCTACAATAGTAAGATTGATCTTTTTTTTTTATTAACTCATGTTTTTTATTCAATAAATAAAAATTAGAAAAGCTGGCTAAAAGTATTCAAAATATACAATTAACTTCTATTGTCTAACATTGAGACAGACAATTCATTCCCAGTGGCATGAACAAGATTACTCAAGAGTGTGCTGTTACTTTCCTCTTGATCTTTTGTTTTTTATTATACTTTTTCTCCTTTTAATTGGCCTTCAAAGCTCTGAAGACAGAAAGAATTTTTCACTAATTAATTTTGTATTCCAAAACAGTATCATGTAATCTGGAAAGCTGGACTAACTGGTTTTCCCAGAAACCGTCACAAAATCAGTACATTTTATTACCACTCTCCCCTCAGGACTGCCAGAGTCCCTTTTAATTCATGCCCAGTTGTGTGTCTGAATTTTGAGAACTACCAATCTGCTATAAACTCAGGAGCTATAAAACAAACACTTATTTGTGGGTGGTTTTGTGTGTGCGCGCGCACGCTGTTTTTTGATTCTCATCTGAGGATATTTTTTTCACTGATTTTTAGAGAGAGTGGAAAGGAAGGAAGGGGGGATGGGGGAAGGGATGGGGGAAGGGAGGGGGGAGGGAGGGAGGGAGGAGTATCATTAATTAAAAAGTATTATTTTAATTCTCTGGCTCTGCATATACTACATGCCCTCAAGAGATAGTCTTGCCACAATCTGAGAAACAGACTGTTTTCCTAAGGTCACTTTCCTCATCTGTAAATGAGGATTAACAACAACTACCTGTAAGATTCTCACAAAGATCAAATGAGGTAACACACGTATAATGCTGTTGCTGCTAAGGCAGCTTTCATTCAGTCAGTCACTGAACAAATACGGAGTGCCTACTATCTGTCAGGCACTCAGTGCATGCGGGTCTACAGTCATTAACCAGTTAACTGTCACAATATTTTGAATTTAATTTTAAAAAGTCCGCCGCTCGCATCTACAGACTCTTATGGCATACAAATGGTTAACAAAACATCAAAATCCCTGCCTCAGAACTTACATTCTAGGGGTAGAAGGAAGACAACAATTAGCAAAGTAGGTTTATCACTTATAGTCACATTGGACATAAATTCTACGTAAGCAGCAGCTATTTCTACCACTGCCCCGAATGTCTCCAGCCAGAATTGTAGCAGGCATCAAGTCCTTCCTCCACTCACCAGGTACTTATATGCACTAATTCTCTTGAGTCCCACATCTTTCCATGCCTCCTGCTATAGCACTAATTGAAGACATCTCTTTCCTAGACTACATCAGCCCAAAGTGCTTTCTCTACTTCGTTTCACCTTTCCCTAACCCATTCTCCATATTGCACCCATTCTATAGAATCCAATACCCACCGATGCCCACCATCGCAGCAGCTCACATGTTTCTCAAACTACAGATACTGTCCCCACGATATAGTAACTCTCTACAAGAATTTATTTTTAGTATTTTGTTAAAGATCATCAAAACAAGCACCTGCTAGGTCGTTTGGTCGACTACCTAGGACACCGCCATACAGAATGCAAAGCTGTGTGAATTATCATCACAATTGTATATTGCCATTGTTTGAGAAATGAATGACAGACTATACAATTAATTCCATTCAAGAGAATATGATGCTCTTTATTTCTAAATGTATCAAATTGGTGTGAATAGAGAAATGTAGGGAAAGAACTGAGTCTTTCCAAAGTATAAGTAGAACTGACAAGCCCAGGTAAAAAATAACTTGTTCCATACCATACAAATATTGTAATAAATGTGTAAAATACATCATATGTTATATTAATGTTAGGGAGTTTTAATTTTATTAGTTTGTAGCTTTAGTTGATAAACATTTGATGTTCTTAAGAGCCAGAAACACATGGAATCAAGTTTAGTGTTTACACATCTGAAACATTAAATAAAAGGAATATCTAGCAACAAAACCAAGCTTCTTAAACACATCTTGCACTAAGAATCACTATACTCTTCTTTATCCAATCCTAGTGTTCTCCAATTAAATTTTTAAAGAAACAGAACATCTTTTTAAGAAACAAACTTCTTAAAATGTTGAGACTATCTCTGAAACCTTGTAACATCTCCTCTTTGAAAAACGAGAGCTTGCAAAAATGCCTAAATGATATGTAGCTTTCAGAGCAAAGTTTCTGTTTTTCTTATGTACCTATTGAGGCTCGAGAAGTGTGCTGTCCAATATGGTAGCCACTAGGAATATGTGGCTATTTAAACTTTAGTTAATTAAATAAAACCAAAAGTCCAGTTAGTCAGTCACACTAGCCACGTTTCAAACACGCAATAATAGCCACATGTGGCAGGTGGGTACAACATTCCCATCAGCACAAAAACTACTTTTGCAGAGTGTTGCTCTGTAACTTCCCCCTTCAAGCAAGCTCTGAGAAAGCCACTCAAGACTTCAAATATCAACATGATGTTAATGACTTCTAAATCTTGTCTAGTCTTTTTCCCTTAACTAATAGAATATCTTCAGAAACCAATGACAATGAAAGGCATTTCCAAAAAATATGTATAGGACATTAATTTATTCAATAAACATTTATGACCACTATGACCTCTGGAATGAGGTAGATATTTAGTCAAATAAACATGAAACAAACATGTATTAAGTACCTACCGTGTGCTAGGCTTTGGACGGCACATACAGAAACAACAAAAGGAAGCCACGGTCCCTGCCCTCATGGAGCTCACAGTGTACTGAAGCGGACAAACCACCACAAACACAACAGCAAGCACCAGGGAGCACAATGAAGAAGGGGCTGTTCTGCTGGCAGAGCGCAGGGCAGGCTTCACAGAGGCGAGACAATGGAGCTGGGCCGCGATGAGGATGAGGATGAGGATGAGGAGCTGGCCAGGTGGAGGGGGAGGGGGCGCATTCCAAGCAGAGGACACAGCACATGAGCAAGCAGAATCTTGAAAGCACATGCCACGGTGCAGGAGGAGCAGTCTGCGCGCTAGAGTGCAAAGGAGCACACAAACTAAAGAGACGAATTAGGTTTGGTTTTTAGTGCATCGTTAACGATCAGGAAGTTATCTTCACATTTCACTTAGTGTAGCTTAACCATGATTCTGGTAACAACAAGGTAGTTTGAAAGCGGTCCAATCATCCATAAATATTTGAGCCCCTTCAATAGATACCAGCACTGTGGTTAGAGTTTTTAGAAGGCTGTTTTAGTATATTTAAGAAGCAAAATAAACCTAGAATAAAGGTTTCTTTAAGCTGAACTCACACAGCTGTGCCTATACACTACTCAAGGTCCCAACTTTTACTAGCATGAGCTCCCTCTACTCCTATCACTATCTCATATCTTAACACCTTCTTACCTATCAACCCAAAGTAACAGCATGTCAGCCGCCCCCTCCCATCCTGCCTCTCTAAGCAAGGTACCTGCCAAGGTCCCATGGGAGCCTGTGCAAGGAACCTGTGCAAGGTAACCACAGACAGGAAACGCTGCAGTCTAACCTCCATGGCAGTTTTTGGAATTAAACTACTGTAAACAAACTAGGAAGCTGGTTTCTGAATAAAGAGAGATGACACCGAGACCCCATAGCTTCTAGGAAAGTAAAAGAGGAGGAAAACCGCCGGGGGCAGAGTCCCCACACTGGCCACCGGCAGCACTGCTCACTGAGGCAGCTCAGTGCTTGGGAGGTGCAGGGGGGCGGGAAAGGAACTAACATGGGTCAAATACTTGGGGAGATGTTTTCCTGTAAATTCCTCGTCACCCCTCACAATGCTAAGGGAACGACTCTGGGACCTGACTGAGAAGGCTGAGGCCATCATAGGGAAGGAAGTTGCCCGTGCCTGTGTGAGCTCACAGTGGCAGCGCCAGGGCATCCATCCCGAGGCCTGGATTCCCCTCTGCTACACCACCGCGGGGCTCCCAAGTGCAGGCAGGGTTACTAACGGCAGTCCCATCCCTGGGAAGAAAAGCCTTCCTTTTCCGGCACCATTTCCATCAGTGTGAGACAATGGTGGTGGCAACACATACACATCTATCTATGGAACTTACAGGAAGAAATTTTGAGGAAAAAATGGTTATAACATTAGTTGCCCTTGGGAGGGGTGGGGTTAAAGGTGCTTTTGTAAAGATACTGGGTGCATTAATACAACTAAATTAGCATTATAATTCAAATGCTACTTGTTTAAATTCCTATACTACAAACCATCTACTAAACCATTCAATAAAAATAAGAGCTAATGGGAAAATCTCTAATCACTGTATTAGGATGAGAACATTCCTGAAAGTCATTATCCTCAACAAGTCAAAATAAAAACTCCCCTTTCTCAAACAGTAATCCTGAAAATGAATAGGTAACTATACACTATATGGTAAGAATACATGCCACATTAAAATGCTGCCTCTTTTGGGGCAACAGGAACTATTTTAAGGGGGTTGAGGGGGAAAGAGGGACAATTCATATCGACAAAGAAATATTTTGTAAATAGCCCCAATGGGAGAAAAGTGTGATGTATGCTGGCCTAGAGAGATACTGAAATGTGTTTTCAACTGTGTACAATTTACGTAGGCTCCTCCTCTGGAAGGACTGCACTACCAGAAAACTAATCAGATTTTTAAGTCAAAATGCTTAGCAGGAGAAAAAAAACAAAAAACTGGACATACAATCAAAATCTCAGTGTTATGTTCTAAAGGTTTTTAGAGACCTCTTGAAATAGAATACAGATGTCGTAAGTTCACCAACCTTATTCTGATTCAGAGGATCATTCCGCAGTCTCTGTTTGTTCTTCTGTAATTTACTAGGCATCATCTTTCCAGTTCTGAAGTCAAAACTGCTGAGGTCAACAGTATTTCCCAGGTACCTTGCCAACTGAGGTTTGCTTCTGAACTTCTTACCACTTGGACTAGAAGAAAGATAATGTTAATTGTACAAAATAGAGCAAAATTTACCCTACACTCTACATAAAACTTTGTTCAAACTGTCCTTCCTGGTCCCTTACCACCTCACAATTGAATATGTTACGTAAATGTGAAAATGCTAAAGGAACTCAGTAACTTCGCTATAGAAAGAGATCATGTGCCATCTAATGTAACACTTCACTAGGTCCACCACCTGTAGTAGCAGGTGTTACTACAGGTCACCCCTATGGTCACTCACTCAGCAACCACTGACAGAATCCCAACACCATCGCATGCACAACACAACATGCACCCTGCAAATGTCTTCAATCTCACAAGCTGTTTTCCAAATTGACTTTTGAAATGCTACTTTTTTATAAATACTACAGACACAACGTCAGCAGTAATCAGAAAGAACTTCAGAACAAACTCTTCTGAAATCAACACCCTTGTTAAAAACACACATACGTAGCCGTAGCCAGTTTGGCTCAGTGGATAGAGCGTCGGCCTGCGGACCATGGAGTCCTGAGTGGGATTCCGGCCTGGGCCCTGGTTGGGGCTTGTGCAGGAGGCAACCAATCGATGTGTCTCTCTCACATCGATGTTTCTCTCTGTCTTTCCCTCTCTCTTCCACTCTCCCTAAAAATCAATGGAAAGGCAAGGATTAACCAAAAAAACAACAACAACAACAACACACACACACACACACACACACACACACACACACACACACACACCTTGGAATCCATGTATCTTTGGGCTACCAATTTGAACTCATTTACAACAGAAATTTTTTTTTGAATTTTGACAATATTTAATGCTACCTAAAGTAACTACTGAAAGGAAAACATCTGCCAATGTGTTTATACAATGCTGACATTAGTTTTGTTAGCCAAAGCCACACTGTAAAGAAGGGCTGGCTCTCTGTGTCTCTCCCGCTCCTCCCTTCCACTCTCTCTAAAAACCAATGGAAAAAATATCCCTGGAGAGGATATTTAAAAAAAAGAAATATTGTCAAAGCTGGAAAATCACAAAAGTGCTAGAATTACAGAGAAGGCTAAACTGATATGTTCTAAAAAATGTTTTCCCTGTGTGGCACTGCCCCAAAGTCTTATCTAAATTTTCTGACCAAATGTGCTAGAATAAACTATTAAAATCAGTGGGACAAATAACCAGAAGGGAACTGTGAGAATTCTACAATACCTCTAACCGAAGACAACATGTTATATTTAGAATTTAACCTTGTACCAACTGACTACTACAGAAGAAAAACAATTCAACAGGAAGTCAAAAGAGAAAAGGCTGGAAAACTAAGCAATAAAATATTCCCCCGGAAAAGCAAAACTTCTCTCCGGGTCAAGTCTAAACCAACACACCCCTCTTTGTCACAAACTCTGGTATTCTGCTGCCACCAACTTCAAGACAACGCAAGATCAGATCAACATTCTTTTTCCACAATCACATGACGTAAGCATTCCTGAAACACAATTCAAAGTATAGAATTCTGCCTACAGATGAAGATAACAACCAGAAGTAACAGAATAGAACAAAGCAGACAAGAACACGGCAGAGGAAAGAATGTTAAGGTTATGTATAAGCAAGCCTCAACTCCCATTCTAACCGATTTCAAAATATGCTCAGTGTCATAAAATAAAATAGCCTGTAACCCTCAATGTTGTCCAAAACTTGAGTCATCTCTGCCCACCACAAACGTCCAACCTCATCTTTTGGTCCTGCCCTCTGTTGCAGCATCACTGCACACCTGGCACCTCATCCTCAAGCTAGAGGTAATCACAATGCCCCATCCCTCAGCCACACATCCAGTGCCAAGCTCGAAATGTTCAGACTCCTCAATGCTGACAATACAGCTTCATTTCCTTAATAACACATCAAAACCCTTCGATCTGTTTCAGATGTTTTTCCTAGGCCCTTTTCACACCAGCCCTGGGTACCCTGCATTCCAAACTCAAAGTCACAAAAATAGGCATGTCTTTCCAGATGAAAGGATGAGCATAAGCAATGCCTGTCATAAAACTATTAAATCCTCCAAGCCCAACTCCAATGTCACCTCCTCTATAATGCTGTTTGTGATTCTCCAATCCTAATTAGAAATAATTCTGCTATCTTTGCCATTATACTTCTTTATAACAATTCCTATATATTCTCTTGATGAGTCAAACAACCAGGAATTAAAATGCCAACTTTGAAGACCCTCAAACACAATTTATTTAGGCTTGTACAAAACAAAGTAACTTCCTGAAAGCAAAAAACTTGTATCAGTTGAACAGTAAAAAATATGGTTTTCATTTGCAGATAAACTGAAATGGCCAATTCTATGCTTATTAAAAAGTTATATTGCATGTAATTAAAAAAATTAAACTGGAAAATATTTTCATGATTAATCTATTCCACTACATGAGAAATGAAATATTACTTAAAGACCCAAATTAATTTGAAAAGTTGATAGACTTCTCTGCTACTATGTCACATAACTACAATTCATTTTAATTAAGTTAAAATAACAATATCTACACTAATAAAAGAGAAACATGCAAATTGACTGTACCTCCACTACGCCCACAAGCCATGCCCATAAGCCAATCAGGAGCAAGTATGCAAATTAACCCAACCAAGATGGCTGCGGCCACGGAGCAAGCAGGAGGCTTGGGTTTCCCCGGCGATGGAGGAAGCCAAGCTTCCTGGCCGGCCCTGGCCTCCGCTCAAGGCTACAAAGTTTCAATTATAGAAGATAAATAAATCCCAGATACCAGGGTCTCCGCTTGGGTCGCCGGGGGGCGTGGCCAGCCTGCAAACCACCACAGGCCCCTCGCCCAGGCCACCCCATGCCCCAAGGGAACCCCCACCCTGATCCGGGACACCCTTCAGGGCAAACCAGCTGGCCCCCACCCGTGCACTAAGCCTCTATCCTATCTAATAAAAGAGTAATATGCAGATTGACCATCACTCCAAAACACAAGATGGATGCCCCCATGTGGTCAAAGATGGCTGCCCCATATGGACACAAGATGGCCACCACAAGATGGCCAGCAGGGAAGGGCAGTTGGGAGAGACTAGGCCTGCAGGGGAGGGCAGTTGTGGGCAATCAGGCCAGCAGGGGAGGGCAGTTGGGAGGGACCAGGCCGGCAGAGGAGGGAAGTTGGGGGCGAACGGGCCTGCAGGGAAGGGCAGTTGGGGGGGGACCCAGGCCTGCAGGGGAGAGCAGTTGAGGGGACCAGGCCTGCAGGGGAGGGCAGTTGGGGGGGAACAGGCCTGAAGGGAAGGGCAGTTAGGGGTGACCAGGCCTGCAGGGGAGGGCAGTTAGGGGCAATCAGGCTGGCAGGGGAGCAGTTAGGCATCAATCAGGCTGGCAGGGGAGTGCTTAGGGGGTGATCAGGCTGGCAGGCAGAAGTGGTTAGGGGCAATCAGGAAGGCAGGCAGGCGAGCAGTTGGGAGCCAGCAGTCCTGTATTGTGAGAGGGATGTCCGACTGCCCGTTTAGGCCTGATCCCAGTAGGACATCCCTCAAGGGGTTCCAGATTGGAGAGGGTGCAGACTGGGCTGAGAGACACACACCCCGTGCAAGAATTTTGTGCACCGGCCCTCTAGTAGTCCTTATAATTAGATATACCAATTACTGGTAAAAAAGATTTTGGCAGTCTGGCTGGTGTGACTCAGAAGTTGAGCATCAATCTATGAGTCAAGAGTCACAGTTTGATTCCCAGTCAGGGCACGTACTCAGGTTGTAGGCTCGATCCCCAGAAAGGGGCATGCAGGAAGCAGCCCATCAATGATTCTCTTTCATCATTGATGTTTCTATCTCTCTCTCCCTCTCCCTTCCTCTGTGAAGTCAATAAAAATATTTTTTAAAGATTTTGACAAATTATTTAGTATACCTCAGAAGCGAAAAAAAAACTCTCCAAAAAAATAAAATAGCAACTTTCAATCAGATATCTCTCTAATAAGGTCTCATTAATGCAATAAAAAGATGAGTTCCAGGGTGGATTTTCTTTTCACAGACTAATGTTCTAAATGATGAAAATGTTAAGGTAGCAACTTCTACCAAAAAAAAATAAGCATTGTTATTCTTAGGATATGGCTTAGAGACAACTAGAATGTCATTTCTTAAAGAAGCAACTGACTTAATTTCACAAATTAACCCTGCAACAAGTAGATCCTTATGTAACAGGTGAAATGCCAGTTACCTGCTATGTAGTAGTATCTACATACAAGAGCCTCACTAATAACATTCCTCTACAGAACAAAACTCATCAGAGATCTCCCAGTTTTAAATACTTCTCTCCCAAATTAAGGAAATCTAAATACTTAAGAACGCAATTAAGCATCCAGTTGCTGGGAGAAGCCAATTCACCCTCTCCAGGAGCATCTCCACTGGACATGGCCCCTGAGCCGGGCCCTGTCCTACTGGTGGTTCCAGCATCTGCATTGGCTCCGGCAGAGTGCCAGAGATGTGCCAAGGACTCTGGGCAAAGGTGGAGAGGGGCACAGCTGAGGCTCAGAAGTGCTTTGCCAATGAGATGAGGACCTGCCCTGTGTGAGACGCGTGTAAACGCTGCTGGGGGCCAGGGGCACCTCTCCCTGTAGGAAGGTGTGGCTGTGTATCCTCCACCTCTGCTAGCTGCTGGCAAGCGACAATAAATCTATGACTGATTAACGGCATTAAAAAAAAAGAAAGCCTCAGTTAAGAGGCTATATTCATGAAAAGTCTATGATCTAGGTTAGCAATTTAGTATGGCTTCAAATAGTTCCTATGTTTAGTGATTTTAAAAATCAAACAGAAGTATGCATTTTAAGAAAGGACTGACATACTCTACAGATAAACTAAATGATTAAGGAAGGAAAATGGTGGAAATCAAGTTTTAACTATTAGCATATCAAAAGAATGTAGAAATATCAACTAGTATTCAGTCAGATCTAATCCATCCCCAATCCCTACCCCATCCTAAAGATGGACTTCTATGAAGCATCTATATTGAATAGCTACAGGTACTGTCATACACGCTATTGCTATTGCCTTCAGAATCGTGCTACAAGGCATTTGCTTCTCCGTAACTGCTATCGCTTGTGCTTGGTGCTTTAAGTAAAGTTAGCTTGGCTGTCCCAGTGGATTTTAAGACAAGGGACCTTCTTCTACAGAAGATAAAGCCAATCATAGAAAAGACGAGGCCTCAAGAGAATAGTTAAGCAGGAATTCTGCCCATCACATATAGACCATCTGCACAGTAGCAACATGACCCTGGAAGTGGCTGAGACAGTAAATGCTAGATGAACAAACAAAAAAATGGTATGTCATTTAAGTTCTGGTCACACCCAGAGTGACAAAATTATCACATGTCTGCACTCTAAAAGATGGCTGCTGTGGGTCCCAGTCTCAAGCACACCAGGACTTAATGTAACTAAGAGCATCAAAGTGTAACTTAGGGAAATTACTTTTTTTTTAAACTCAAGTAGACTAGGGAACGATATTAGTCATTTTCAGTTTTCTCTGTCCAGAGTGACTACTTCTAATCCCAGTAATGAAATACTAATATTTTCACTTTCGACCACAAAGAACATTCCCTACCAACTACCCCATAGATAAGCCAATCCTGAACCAACTTGTGATCTCACCTTTAACTTCTACCCACTAAGTACCCTGAAGAAAATAATCTAGTGAAAATCAATGAGTTGTATTTTTCCAGTTCATATAAGAACATTTCATCACTTGAACGATGTCTTTGCTTGTTTTCATTTTGACTAAACTGTTTAAAGCACTTCTTAAACCAAACTCTATCTTAGAGGTTTCTAAATATAGAGTAAAAGAAAAAAATTTTTTATTTGGCATGTGGCTTTTAAATTTAAAAAATAAAAAACACTGAGATACCAGTAATCCTATCTAATAAAAGAGTAATATGCAAATTAACCATCACTCCCTTATACCCACAAACCATGCCCAGCAGCCAATCAGGAGTGAATATGCAAATAAGCCCAACAAAGATGGCTACGGCCATAGAGAGCAGGAGGGAGGGTTGGGTTTCCCCGGCAATGGAGGAAGCCAAGCTTTCCGCCTGCCCTTGCCGGCCTAGGCCTCCACTCAAGGCTACAAAGTTTCAATTATAGAAGATACATAAACCCAAACAGAAATGACGGCAGCCACGGAGCTGGAAAGAGCAGGAGGCTAGGGTTGCCCCCACTGATGGAGGAAGCCAAGCTTTCCGCACACCCTGGCCGGCCCGTAGCCTTCGCTTAAGGCTACGAAGTTTCAATTATAGAAGATAAATAAATTCCAACAGAAATGGCTGCCGCCACGGAGGAAGCAGAAGGCTTGGCTCCGCTCCAGGCTACAAAGTTTCAATTGTAGAAGATAAATAAACCCCAGATACCAGGGCCTCCGCTTGGGTCGTCAGGGGGCGTGGCCGGCCTGCAAACCACCACAGGCCCCTCGCCCAGGCCACCCCACACCCCAAGGGAACCCCCATCCTGATCCGGGACATCCTTCAGGGAAAACCAGCCGGCCCCCACCCGTGCACCAGGCCTCTATCCTATCTAATAAAAGATTAATATGCAGATTGACCATCACTCCAACACAAAAATGGCTGCCCCCATGTGGTCAAAGATCCTGCCCCCATGTGGACACAAGATGGCCACCACAAGATGGCCAGCAGGGGAGGGCAGTTGGGAGGGACCAGACCTGCAAGGGAGGGCAGTTGTGGGCGATCAGGCCAGCAGGAGAGGGCAGTTAGGGGTGACCAAGCCAGCAGAGGAGGGCAGTTAGGGGCGACCAGGCCTGCAGGGGAGAGCAGTTGGGACGGACCAGGGCTGCAGGGGACGGCAGTTAGGAGCAAACAGGCTGGCAGGGGAGCAGTTAGGCATCAATCAGGCTGGCAGGGGAGTGGTTTGGGGGTGATCAGGCTGGCAGGCAGAAGCGGTTAGGGGCAATCAGGAAGGCAGGCAGGCGAGCAGTCCTGGATTGTGAGAGGAATGTCCGACTGCCCGTTTAGTCCTGACCCCACTAAACGGGCAGTCGGACATCCCTCGAGGGGTTCCAGATTGGAGAAGGTGCAGGCTGGGCTGAGGGACACCCCCCCCCATGCACGAATTTCATGCACCGGGCCTCTAGGACTTAAATAATGGTCACTGTACTTTAATGGTATTCACATTCTGTCACCCTATAAATTCACCTGTAATCATAATTATCTTTAATTATCTGGGCTAGACAACTAACATGCTGTGAAAGTTCAGGATATACAAATTGCCCTTACGAGAGCCCACTGTTTGCATGTGGCACTGCACTCTGAAAACACTCCTCGAGTAGAACAGAACACATTTTTGCATGTTACTTTGGTATGAATAATCATATTTAGTCAAACCATTATGAGGAGACCAGAGGTCTGAGCAAACACAAATATATCTTCAAAGGAATTTATAACGGATGAACTGTGAGGGATGGCAATAATCTGAGTGGAATAGGATGAACTGGACGATGAGTGGCAAGTAGCACTGTGGATGGCAGGTGGTTACCTATGAGACTAAAGATAAAGAGCATGCTCAGAGGTGCCCTACTCTCCAACAATATCAGGGAACACTTAGTGGGGAATAAAAATTTCCACACTGAAAATGCTGTAAGCTGCACTGGAGCCCTAACCAGTTTGGCTCAGTGGATAATAGAGCATCGGCCTGCAGACTGAAAGGTCCCAGGTTCGATTCCGGTCAAGGGCATGTACCTTGGTTGCAGGCACATCCCCAGTAGGTGTGCAGGAGGCAGCTGATCGATGTTTCTCTCTCATCGATGTTTCTAACTCTATCCCTCTCCCTTCCTTTCTGTAAAAAATCAATAAAATATATTTAAAAAAAAAAAAAAGCTGCACTGGAAAAGTTTGAGAATAAGGATATATCAACTTTCTATCTTTTTCTGCCTCCTTAAATGTTAAAGCTTACCTGTTACTTACAAGAATAAGTATTGAAAGAAAAAGATTTCTCTAACATTAAATAACAATTGTCTCCAGAAATCAAATTTTAGCTAAGACTAAACATCTGGAATTAAAGTTATCTTTTTGGACTTAGGTACTGTGATATTGCAATTTATAAGAAATATAATGGTTATTTCATATGCATGTGGTCTTCATCCTTCCCTGACTCACAGCTCCCAAATCCCTTGAATTTCCTAAGTGATAAAAGCGACAATGGTGTCTCTTGCTTTGTTGAGGTGACTTCTGGATCCCACTCAAGGATGGCGCCTGGTTGCCAACAGGAGCAACCATGTGGTTAGAGAATAGAGCTTTCAGTCCCACCTCTTGACATCAGGAGGGGAGAGGGACTGCAGGTTGAATCAGTTGCCAATGGCCAATGACTTAGTTATGACTAGGTAATGAGCCTTCCTAAACACCCAAAAGGACAGCTCCTCAGCCCTTCCTGGAAGAGTTCCAGGTTGGGGTATCAGGAAGCTTCCACATGCCCCACGCTCCAGGGCAGAAGCTCTTTCCTTCAGGACCTCCCCTGTGTATCCTCTCATCTAGTTACTGATTTGCATCCTTTAATAACCTTTATAATAAATCAGTGATCTAGTGAATGAATGGGTTTGCCTCAGTTCTGTGAGCCATTCTAGCGAATTAATAGAGGAGGAGGTTGTGGGAACCTCTGAGTTACAGATGGTCAGAAGTTCAGGTAACAACCTGGGCTTGTGCCTGGCATCTGAAGTGGAAGGCAGCTTTGTGGGACTGAGCCCCTAACCTGCGGGATCTATCCCCAGGTACACAGTGTCAGAATTGAGTTGAGTTCTTGAACACTCTGCTGGGGTCTGAGATTTGCTTGTTGGTGTGGGGAAGCTGCCATATGCACATAAGAATTAGATCTGGGAACTCTTTTCAGATACAAAACATATAATCAGAAAACTGCCAAACCAATTAATTTAAAGAATACCACTGCTTTAAAACTACATGACATACATGCATAAAAATCTATCCACAGGTCAGCTCTCCAGTCCCTCAACCTTTAAATGTAGACCTTGCCTAAAATGAACCATCCTGAGCCCCTAAGTCAGGGGTCCTCAAACTTTTTAAACAGGGGGCCAGTTCACTGTCCCTCAGACCGTTGGAGGGCCGGGCTATAGTTTAAAAAAAAACTATGAACAAATTCCTATGCACACTGAACATATCTTATCTTGTAAAAAAAAAAAAAAAATGGCAAAAACACCCGCATGTGGCCCGCGGGCCGTAGTTTGAGGACGCCTGACAAGTTATTTATCACTAGAGGCCCAGTGCACAAAATTCGTACACTGGGGTGGGGGACACTGTGTCCCTCAGCCCAGCCTGCACCCTCTCACAGTCCAGGACCCCTTGGGGGATGTCCGCCTGCCAGCTTAGGCATAAGCCGGCAGGCAGACATCCCTCTCACGTTCCAGAGCTCTCGCAGTCTGGGACCCCTCACTCCTCACCGCCTGCCTGCAGTGGAGGCAGGAGAGGCTCCCACCACCACCGCTGCGCTCACCAGCCATGAGCCTGGCTTCTGGCTGAGCAGCACTCCCCCAGTGGGAGCGCACTGACCACCAGAGGGCAGCTCCTGCATTGAGCGTCTGCCCCTGATGGTCAGTGCGCATCATAATGACCGGTTGTTCCGCCGATCGTTCCACCATCTGGTCGCTTTGCATATTAGGGTTTCATTATTATTTATCATGGTCTAAATCACCATGGTAGGCTGATTTTCTATTTGCTAAGTCTCCTTGCATTCTAAATTCTCTAGATTGCTCTCCCTAAACCACCACTATGATCTACCAGATTAAGCACACAATGGACTTCAACTCATTAGCAAAAGGGAGCCAAATATCATAGCCCTGCATTTGAGATCCTTTTCCATCCTAACCTTTCAATCCTACTTTCCACTCCTCTTACCCAGTGACCTCTTCTCCAACCACAGTGGTTTATTCACTCTATCATGAACAGGCTGAATCGTTTCCCTCTTCAGCCCTTTGTGAACCATGTATCTGACCTGGTCCCTAATGCATGACTTTACCCCAAAACCCCAAAGAGACCAGAAATATCAATCCGCCTGTTCCTCTTCCATAAGCCTTAACGAAACCATACAGCTTATTCTCTGTATCAGGCAAATAATTATGAATTGCCTGTTGGCATCTCTTATATCCTAGTTTCAAAATACTGAGTTCTGTATGGTTATAAAACGTCCACAAGTTTAAATCTTATCTTCACAAATAGCATACTGAAGTCATTATTTATGAATGAAATGATGTCAAATTTTCTTCAACATAATGAAGACTGAGTCAGGAGTAGCAGATTGAGGTATGGATGAAATACGATGGACAACTGTTGTACTGGGTACTTGGTAGTTTCTAACATGATTCCCTCTTTTACATATATGTTTGAAATTTCCTATAATGTTTAAAATATAAATGTTAAAGTATGCAAGCTGAATATTTCCTCTGAAAACTGGAAAGTTCTTTTTAAAATTATGAAGAGTTTGGGCAAGTAATTTTAGCATTAAATAATTTCTTTAGCCCTGGCCGGTTAGCTTGGTTGGTTGGAGCATCGTCCCCTTACACCAGTGATGGGCAACCTTTTGAGCTTGGTGTGTCAAACTTCGCCAAAAAACTGAGCATAACTCGGGTAGTGTGTCACTTTGAGGAAAAAACATTATTTCGCAAATGTTTCATCCTCAGGAGCAGCAAATGTTTCATCCTCGGCATGTGACCGCCTCAGCGGCCGCGAGTCATCAGAAATGGCTACGCGTGTCAGTGCTGACACGCGTGTCATAGGTTCGCCATCACTGCCTTACACCAAGGTGGGGTTGGTCAGGACACATGAAAGAATCAACCAATGAGTGCTGGGATGGGTGGAGAACAAGTCAATGTCTGTCTGTCTCTCTGTATCTCTCTGTCCCTTCTTCTCTCTCTCTAAAATCAATACATTTTTTTTAAATAGAATTTCTTTAGTAGTGGGGGAGGGGGGAGGGAGGAGTAGGAGGGAGAATTATTTTTTTAAATATCAATAAGGAAAAAATTGTTTACAATTTGGGTACTAATAAAATGTAAGAGCATTCCATTTTTTTCCTTTAACATGAATGTTTAAGGAATCACCATACAATTTTAAACAGTGGCAAAAGACCTTAGAATTCTACCTATCTTGACCACTGCCTTAAGGCACTTACTTTCTTTTCTTTTCTTTTTTTTTAAATCTTCCTTGTTCAGAAGTACACTCACTTTCTGAACAAAGAGAAGAAAAAAACCACTGGTTGTTTTGGTTAAACTGGGGAATGGACACTGCTGTGGAAAAGTCAGAAGTTAAATATGTCTGGGAATGACTTCACAATAAAATGGGGGGGAGGGGTATTGATGAAACAAGGTTGGCCAGAAGTTGTTCATTCATGTGCTCAACTGGTTGATGAGCACATAGGGGATTCATTACACTTTTCCATCTACTTTTCAGCACAGGGGGGATTCATTACACTTTCCCATCTACTTTTGCTTCTGCATACGTTAGAACTTTTCCATCATAAAAAATAGATAGCTAAATATACCCCCAAAACAGACTATATATTCAAAAAAAGAGGCTAGGGGCCTCCAAGATAGGCCTTTTTAAAGAAATGCATGCATCACTGCACACATGTTAAAAAGAATATTAAGGCCGAAACCGGTTTGGCTCAGTGGATAGAGCGTCAGCCTGCGGACTGAAAGGTCCCGGGTTCAATTCCGGTCAAGGGCATGTACCTTGGTTGCGGGCACATCCCCAGTAGGGGGTGTGCAAGAGGCAGCTGATAGATGTTTCTCTCTCATCGATGTTTCTAACTCTCTATCCCTCTCCCTTCCTCTCTGTGAAAAATCAATAAAATATATTTTTTAAAAAATATATTAAGGACATTCATCCTTGCCTTAATTTATGGATTCTTCCACCATAAAAAGAACAAGGAAAAAAAATCTTTGAGAGGATGATGTTCTTCTTCCTCACATTTACAAATCACTCACAATTGTTCCTGACAAATGTTAAGTGCTCAATTTTAAAATCTAATTTTAAATTACATTTGGTATTACTTATATTCATACACAGCTTATATAATCAAGTTCCCAAACAAATTAGTTTGAATTTAAATTACAAGACAAGGCAAAATCATAAGATCCACAGATATTATTCAAATTTCATTCTATTCCATACTTTTATTTTCCTTCCTTGGGAAGTTTTAGTTTTTTGAAGTTCTGATGAAATTAAGTAATACTTCATTTTACAACTTGCCTAGCCACATCTTAGTGGAAGTGGCAA
Source organism: Cnephaeus nilssonii (assembly GCF_951640355.1). Lineage (NCBI taxonomy): Eukaryota > Metazoa > Chordata > Mammalia > Chiroptera > Vespertilionidae > Cnephaeus > Cnephaeus nilssonii. The sequence goes on from NC_137082.1 coordinate 86,832,230, forward strand.
ACAGCAATAAAAGATCAATAAACAAGAGCTGAAAAGCGTATGAATATTCCTAGCCAAACAGTAAATTCATGAAATGAGAGTTGATGATTTATTTCTAATTCATCATGCAAGTCTGAGAACATCTCAAACACGGGATAAAAGGTTATGAATTTTCTATTAGTCCCTCTATAAAATATTTTTTTAAAGTATCACTTCCCTTGCAAATAACCTGTTTCTGTTCCATTAATTAAAACCAACTTATGACTGTCTCACAAATGGAATGTTTAAAGCAATTTGAAAATATCTGTCAATTTTGTTGGAGATTATTTTTAGAGCGTGTCAGTTCCCGTTAAGCTCCGTATTTCCTCTGCGGCAGGTATTGTGGTGGGAGTCATGGCAGGTAAGACTCTGCATGACAGATTCTACAAATCAGATGTAGGACAGATGGCAATGTTGCACCTAACAAAAATTTCTCCAGCACATGACTAAAAGATGTAATGGTACTGCTAAGAGAGAGTTATCAGAGCACAATTTCCACCAGACTTATATGTCTTTCATTTATGGGCCCAGGCTTTAAACAGGCAATATCAAGAAAGAAAAGGGAAAAAAACTAAAAGCAAGTCAAACTTTCAATTATGCAATAAATGCTTAATATTGCATTTCTTTCCTTTTTCCAACTAAAAGGTTTTTGGTCTGCAAGGTTTATTTCAACTGTATCTCAACTCTGAAAGAAGCATGCGTTTTTGCAGGAACCATATAAACCTTTCTCAATATGCTACATTTAGCCTGCGAGTTACAACTGATTTCACCTAATTTCAGTGAACGCTTTAAAATGAACACCTATAGCTTGCTCCTTAGGAAATGTGTTATCTGAACATCTGAGAAATTACAGGGTCAACCTAGTTAAATATTTGAAAAAGGAGGCAGGGAGAGAAAAAGGGAAACATTTCTAAACAAAAACGATCACTTCTATTACCCAGAATGAAACTGCTTTAATCAATGGCCATTTCCCCTCCAACATTACACAGCTAGATCATCTTTTGGTCCAATGGCTTCACTGCCAATAGGATTTAAAATTTACCCTTTGTCAACTTTAGATGCAAGTGTAACAATAACACATAATTACATTATTTGAGTAGTATCCCAAGCGGATTATGCACGAGATGTTGCAATATTTGAGATGAGTAGGGAGCTCTATGGAGGCTGCAGGACAGGGTGGGTAAGAGTTCTGGGGTTAAACCACCTGCATCAGGATTCCAACTGTGCACTAAGCAGCAGTTCAACCTCGAGCATACTCCTTCACTCCCCCATCCTAACTCCCCATATGTAAAATGGAGATAACTGTACTATGCTTCATAGGGCTATAAGGATCTAATAAGATAAGAACGAAAAGCATTTAGCAAAATAATACTAATAGCTGCCCAAGTTATGAGAGGTGTGACACTGCATACACATAAAATTAAGGTACGTAAGACCCTATGCTATATACTATATACTATATACCAGTGGTCGGCAAACTGCGGCTCGCGAGCCACATGCGGCTCTTTGGCCCCTTGAGTGTGGCTCTTCCACAAAATACCACGTACCCTAATTAAGTTAATAACAATGTACCTACCTATGCAGTTGAAGTTTAAAAAATTTGGCTCTCAAAAGAAATTTCAATCGTTGTACTGTTGATATTTGGCTCTGTTGACTAATGAGTTTGCCGACCACTGCTATATACTATCTACTATATACTATATACTAAGTCCTATATACTACACTATATAGTCAGTAAAATTTGAAGATTGACTTCTTACTGTGTCTGTGCCTTATGAGTATCTTTTCTACCATTTTCACTATATCTCTGATAAGCATCTTATTTGCTATGAAGAGAGACTAAATCTCTAATATTTTTTTAAAAGCTGTATCTCTGCCCGAGCCGGTTTGGCTCAGTGGGTAGAGCGTCGGCCTGCGGACTGAAGGGTCCCAGGTTTGATTCTGATCAGGGGCACATACCCAGGTTGCAGATTTGATCCCCAGTAGGGGTCGTGGAGGAGGCAGTCGATCAATGATTCTCTCTCATCATTAATATTTCTATCTTTCCCTCTCCCTTCCTCTCTGAAATCAATAAAAATATTTTGTTTAAAAAGCTGTATCTCTAACATTAAAAAAGAAAAAAGCTCTCTGTCCTTCTATGATACCCTGAACATGATAAAAATTAGAAACTTGAAAATGGATGGACTTAGTAAAATATCTCAATCTATTCCATCCTAGCACACCACCACAGATAATATAAAACAACGCCTAAGAAGCCATTTAAGACTTCTTTCACAAAATTTTAGCTGTCATACCAATTGGTAAACACTTATTTAGCATCTGTGTATTCAGCACTGTGCATGGGGGGGGGGGGGGGGGATTTGTGAGAAAGCCACAGATTCTATGAAAATGAACATGAGAGTAATACAGGAGACACCAGGTTTAACCACACAGATGATCCAAAAAATATGTATTTTTGGAAGGACCGTTTGGTGAAAGTCGGACATTGTAATATTTAAGAACTGTGGCAATGGATCTCTCCCTGGTTTATTCAGCTAGGTTTTTCCAACGAAGACTACATGAGTTGTTGTTTTAAGACAAAAAAAGGGGGCAAGGGGAATGCTGAACTTTGAAATTCTCAATGATTCAGAAATCATGCCCTTAAAGCACCATACTAGCCTTCAGTAACAAACGAGATTTTGTTTTACAACTTTTACTAATACACTTTTTATTTTTAGATTTTATTCTATTTAGATTTTAGAGTGATAGGGGGAAGAAGGGGGAGAGAGAGAGAGAGAGAGGGAGAGGGAGGGGGAGGGGGGAAGAGGGGGAGAGAGAGAGAGAGAGAGAGAGAGAGAGAGAGAGAGAGAGAGATCATTTTGCTGTTCCACTTATTTATGCATTCACTGGTTGCTTTTTATATGTGCCCTGGCTGGTCACTGAACCTGCAACCTTGCATAACGAGATGACACTCTAACCAAATGAGCTACCCTGCCAGGACATTACTATACATTTTTTCAAACCTGTTTACATATGTTCAACCCATAAATCTTGAGTTACTGAATCGTTTGCCTTAATTGGTCCTTAAATATATCTAAAGCTTCAAGAGCTCTATATATTGATTTTAACGTTCTGGAACTTAATCTTTAGAACGCAGGTAGAGGTACAACCACACCCACTTTACAAAGGGAGAAACAAAAGACAGCACTGGGAAGTGTACGTGACAAACGCAAGGCTGCGCCCCGGGAAGTGCAGTTAGAACCCCAACTCCAGACCTCTTATTTCCCTACTCCGACTTTCATCATCTATCTCATGACTTTATAGACCTCAATTATACTGTGTCCAAGTCCTCTTCTCTCCAGATCAAGATGAAATCTGTAGTCTCTCTTCATGCACCTGGCTCCCTATGATTATTTTATTTTGTTTTCATTGTTCTCCAGTTCCACTGTCTTTTCTTTTGAGAGAAGTGATCAGGTGTGAATACATCATAATTTTGATAAGAGTCAAAATGTTTGCTATTATGTTTCCAAGATCCAATCAGATGATATATTATGGCAGCAGCTGTAACAGTTGCCCATGACTCCCAGGTGTTTAACCCAGGGAGAAGCAAAAGTCAAGAGCCCTGGCCAGTGTGGTCCAGTGGTTACAGCGTCAGCCGAGCACCAAAGGGTCTCGAGTTCCATTCCCAGTAAAAATAATTGTTCAAATCTTGAGTTCATATAATGGCCACGAACTTTTTCAGAAACTATACCAGTGGATCCAACACTTTATCAAACCACACCCTTTTTAAAAACAAACTTTGGATGATAATATATGAACTGCCACTATACTATCAGTAGTCCTGACAGAAGGCATAATTATACTGCTTAACTGGCAACTGGAGGCACACCTTCCTATTAGAACTTGGCAGTCTCAGGAAACCAAAATACCATTCTACCAAAATGTGAAGCTTTCTTGATGAGCTTCAGTCCAATTAATAAGTGTTAAGACACACCCTGCGTTAACAGTCAGATTTCTCTAAGTCTCCCCAGGGGCAGGCTAATTCAGGAGTTAGCATTATTAGAGTCAGTGTGAACAACTTGGTGCAGGTGTTCACAGTGCCAACGGGAGAGTTAACGCTTAACCACCTATTAACGATATGGGGGTGTTTTGAGCTACTGGTTTTTAACAGTCGGGTGTATACAGGGATGGTAATATGCAAAGCAGTGACTCTGCGGATTGAAAAATAATGTGTTCACCTTTGCTATAAGTAGGTGACCTTCAACATTCATCACTGAAAGTGGAAGTCCGTGTCACATACCACATGTGTCCTCCTACCTCAGAATTTAACCTCTCAGAAGGAAATGAAGACTGGGTGTTACAACCCTGCCTAGGAACTAACACTTTGTAGGTAGTGAACAGCCAACACTCCTTCCAGCCCTGAACCAAGAACATGTGGCACAAATCTGTGCAATGTGTCCTTTAATTTTGCATGAACAAGTAAAAAGCATATTATGTTGTATTGTCTCATAAAAAGAACAATTATCACTATACTGGTTTGTGATTTGTCTTCGACGAATGTTTGAAAAGTTGTTTTAAATTATATCCGTTTTCTACCATAAAGTATCTACCGAGTTTGTATAAAAAAAGTAAATATCAAAAATTTACACACATCGCCAGACCAGGGTGGCTCAGTGGTTGAGCATCGACCTATGAACCAGGAGGTCACAGTTTGATTCGCCGTCAGGGCACATGGCTGGGTTTCAGGCTCAATCCCCTGTCGCGGCATGCAGGAGGCAGCCGATTAATAATTCTCTTTCATCGATGTTTCTCTCTCTCCCTTCCTCTCTCAAATCAATAAAAATGTGGGATTTTTTTAAGTTACAACATTTTCAAAATATATTAAGTGACCACAAATGAGAACACAGCAATCCACCTTTCTGAAATAATTTTTCTAACTACTGCAAGGAAAACAATAAAAAAAAACTTTGGCCGAAACCGGTTTGGCTCAGTGGATAGAGCGTCGGCCTGCGGACTGAAAGGTCCCAGGTTCGATTCCGGTCAAGGGCATGTACATTGGTTGCGGGCACATCCCTGGTAGAGGGTGTGCAGGAGGCAGCTGGTCGATGTTTCTCTCTCATCGATATTTCTAGCTCTCTATCCCTCTCCCTTCCTCTCTGTAAAAAAATCAATAAAATATATTTAAAAAAAAAAAAAAAACTTTGCAATAACCAAAAGTTAGTTTGAACAAATACGTCATCTCAAAGCCAAACAAACCATATCCCTGGAGAAACATCCCAGAGCGTGCAATTGAGTTTAATATGCTCTACTGAGGATAGACTAGTCTCCTATCCCTCAAGTTCACGGAAAGAAGGCTTTGCATACCACCTGCTTAGGAAAACGGAAGGAGCTGTTAATGAAAGAATATGCACAAGGGAACAATGTGAATATCCCTACAAGAAACAAGTGAACTTGAGAGGAGTAAGAATCTGTTCCACAATAACTTTCTTAGTATTATTCAAGCACATTTAATATTTAACGATGGGAAAATACAAAACAAGATAACCATCTTTGTATGTTTAAGGTTTTCATTTTATCTTTTACGATATCAAGATAGGTCGTCTCAGATAAACTGACAAAAACAGTTCTAATAAAACACCACTTTCATTTAATTTTTTTACTTGAAGAGATAAATAAATTTACTGAGACTACTCATCCATATATTTGAGCAACTACCAGAAATAACATATTTACATGTTATACCAGTAGTGATTGCATTCTTGTGTATGCATGTATGTATATACCCATACACATGTGTATATTTGTTAACCTCTTAAATCTATTTAAGAGTATTTGCAATTCATATACACATACACTTTAATATATTTTCCCAGGGGTAATCTATTAACCAACTCGAGGTCAGAAAGAATGGGAATCCTTCAAAATATTATTCTAATGGCCAAATGGCTGACAATAACACCCAAATATTATTTCCTGAAAAAAAGATCCAATCAGCCCACAAACACAGCCTGCAAGCCACTGAACAGGACATGCTCCTACTTTGTTCTGTAAACGGGAAGATTCATAAGAAATGTCAGTAAATTTGTTGATGAGAAAATTCCACTGGAATCAACAGCCACAGGCATCTTTCCTGATCTTACTGGGTCACCCAAACTAATGGCATGATGACATGGACAGCAGGGCCAGGGCCTGCAAGACCACATCAAGCTGAAAACCTTCCTCATTGGGACCAGGGGTTCTCAAGCGTGGCACCAGCGTCACGTGGGGCCAGATCATTCTTTCCCGTGGGGGCACATCCTGTGGATTGCAGACTATGCAGCAGCATCCCTGGCCTCGACCCACTCGATGCCAGTCGCTGCCCCTTCCAAGGGGTGACCATCAAAAATGTCCCCAGACATTGACAAATGTGTGTGTGTGTGTGCCCCCGCCCCCAGAATAATTTGGGTCCAGGAGTCCAACTGCTTATCACAGTGCTTGGTTGTCAAAGGAGTGTAAGTCCTGCGACACCGACCGAGCGGCCGGGCGCTTTACGGGACCCTTCCCCGGACCCCAGCACGTAACCGAAAGCTCGCTCCGGTAGGTGGCTCATTCCTGCACGTGTGCGTGATTCAACACTCCGGCGAGGATGAGTCTGCGACGGGCTGGGAAGGGAGCCAACAGTGACTGGGTTTCGCAGTTTCGATGAATTACACCTCCTCTTAACCCTTCGGAGGCTGATCATCGCCGCCAGGGTAACCCCTGCTGCACCAACGACGGTCTCGCACACCCTCAACCTCCGGTGCCCGGCTCTGGGCTCTCACCAGCCAGACACGGCGCCTGTCACCGCACCGGCCTCCACTCCCACCCCAGGGCTCCGGCACCTCCTACTCCCCCCGGACGCCCCCGCTCTCGGCTGGACGACCCGCGCCTAGGGCAGCGCCTGACCCTTGACCCCGGCCTGACCCCGCCACCCCCACCCCCACCCCCACCCCCACCCCCAGGGCGGTACCTGAAGTAGTAGACATCGCTCTTGCCGGCACTGAGCCCAGATTTTCGGATCACTTCCTCCTTCTTCCATCCGGGGGGGAGGGCCGGGCAGTCCATCCTCTTCCCGCTCTCCGTGGCCCGGGGTCCCCTGGGCCCCGGTCCCGCGCTCCCCGACGGGAAAGGGACCGGCTCCCGCCGGGGGGCGCCGCCGCCACCGCTGCCGCCGCCGCAGACGCCGTCGCCGCCAAGGCCGCTGCCGCCACTCGGGGGACGGCCGCGGCCCCGTCCCCGGCCACGGCCCCGTCCCCGTCCCCGGCCACGGCCCCGGCCACGGCCACAGACGCCGCCGCCCCGGCCCGCCTGCTTCCACCGCCCCCGGCCACGGCCGCCGCCCCGAGCGACTTCCCTGCGCACGCCGCTCACCGGGGACGGGGCGAGCGCGCTGCCCTGGCCCCCCTGCTCTATGGCGGAGTCGCCGCCAGCGCCGCTGCCGCCCGCCGCGCTCTCCCCCTCCTCCTGCTCCGGGCAGCAGCGGCCTCCCCCCGGGTGCGCGCGCATCCAGCCCCCTCCCCAGCCGGCGCTGCGCTTCTTCCGTAACCGAGCCCTTGGAATCCCGGAGACCCGCCCCGCCCGCAGAGCGGCGCGCGGGGGACGCGCGCAAGCATCATAGAGCGGACGCGCACAGAGCGGCCCTCCCGCCCGGGGCGTGGCCCCGGCCACCGCCCCTTAGGTCCTCCAAGCGCTCTGGGCGGCCATCTTGTCTCCGCCCCCTAGAGGCCACGCCCCCAGCGTCGCTCGCCCCGCCCCCCGGCCTCGCCCTTCCGGCTCTTGCCCCGCCCCGCGCGCGGATCCCGGAAGGCGGGTCGGCCCGGAGTCCCTGGTGGAGGGACGTCAGAGATGATGCGGGGGCTGCGTGCTTCAAAGAGGGCTAACCTCCCACCGGGCGGTTTTACCCGCGCTTGCTTTCCGATTACCGAACAACAAACAAGATACATCTCATAGTTTATATTCACTAATTCGATTATTCATGGAACAGGATGACAGATGCCCTTTCTTATCTCTGCATCAAAGCTTGCCAGCGAGCTCTGGTTGCAGGAGTGAGTCCGTGTCCCTATGGTTATCACTGTCCTGCCAAGTCTGACTGATGGTCCTCCCAGAACTTGGTAAGGCTGACTGTATGTAGGAAAGTGATAACTTGGAACATTAACTCCAGTTGTACGTGGTTTAACTCAAAATTCTCCTTAAAAAGACCAGAATCCCTGAATCCATCTAGAATTTACCAAATTTCAGGATCTTTTCTTAATTTGGACTTCCTCGACTAATGGCCTTTGGCAAATATCCGTGGCCTTTGACTTGGTAAACACTTCTTTTATGTTGAAAATTAACCCATTGTCACAAACTTTTAGGAATCTGTGTGGGATTTATTTGGACCTGCCCACTCATGCATAAGTGATTTTAATGAATAATGCCAAGTTGATTAGAAACTGATTTAGCCCAGCCAGCCTGGCTCAGTGGTTGAGCATCTACCTATGCACCAGGAGGTCACGGTTGATTCCCCGTCAAGGCACATGCCCAGGTTGTTGGCTCCATCCCCAATATGGGGCGTGCAGGAGGCAGCCGATCAATGAGTCTCTCTCATCATTGATGTTTCTATCTCCCTCTTCCTTCCTCTATGAAATCAATAAAAATATTTTTTAAAAGATACTGATTTAAGTTTTAGAGAAGCACAATTTTCTACTTGTTGTGTAGCATTTATAGAAATGTGCTATCGAAATCCAAGGTGATATATTATGAAGTGTTTGGAAGACTGAAACATGTAAAATACATTTTATCAGATTGGTAATAAATTCTTTTCAGTTTTTGTACACACAGAACCTAAAAGTTGAGGGCCAAGTTTAATGTATAGAAAAAAAAATTGATCAATACAAAATAATGAAAAATTTATTTGATTTGCCTTTGCAATATGTGCAAACACCAACTCATCCACACCAACGTGTCTGTCTCTGAGCCTGACCTTACACTTCTTTGATGTCCATAACTTGAAATACACTTTAGGAGATCTATCTAGAAATGTGTCCGGCAAAGAGTTGAAAAGTCAAGTTTTCTCAGGAGAGAGGTCAGTTGTGGAGACATGCATCTAGAAGTCACCTTGTGAAACTGACAGTTGAAGGAGAAAAAGAGAGAGAAGAAAAGAAAAAAGAACCAATAACTGAATCTTAAGGAACACCTACATTCAGGCTCAGGTGAAGGAGTAAAAGTCTGAGAAACATGAGATCGAAGTTTAGATGGCAAACCCTCTGTAAGAGAAAGGGCTTTGATTATCACACCTGATTAAAACTAAAGGGTAAACATAAGCAAAAATCTCGGTAGAAATGGTCATTGAGGCAATAGATGGGAAAAGATATACTTTTGGAAATGTTGACCTGTCCAAGCTATGTCTACCAAGGGTATAGATCAAATGATACAATGAGTATAAAAGCATGTCTAAATAAATAAATCACTTAAGGTAATTACTTTGACTCCTACTACCAGATTCCATTTGCTAAATCCTAGTAGATCTAGTTCAATGTTCCCTCTGTTAAGAAAAATCTCATTTAGACATTTCGAAAGCTTTTTAGGTCACACTTGAATTTTTCTGCTATGATACCATAAAGCAATGCAGCAAAAGGAAGAAACAAACAAACAAAACACCACTTATTTATTCTCTCAATAAAAAAACAAACTGATTAAATTCAGGAACTAGATTGAGAGCCTAAAGGTACTGAGAACAAATGCTAACTACCTGAGATACGTCCCTTTGTTTCCCTTAAAATACTGGACAAATAATAACTGTGGGAATTCTGGAGAACTGCATTTTATATATCACTCCTCCAAGAAGAATAGCAACACTGTTTTTCTCAGTACAGTTGTGACAACATTTTTCAATTTTATCTCTCTTGCAGTGGAAAAGGTCTCGCTGGCTTCACCTTATGGAAAAAGTGGAAGCCAGCAAGAGGGAATTATGTTTGAAATCTGGTCCATCAAACAAACAATAGAGATTTAACCACCTCTGATCTCTGCCTCCCAGGTGTAAAGCAGGTGCTGAAACACCAACTGTCACCCCTGGAAGACTCTTGTTTTTAAAAATATTTTTCTGTTTATTGTTTGCCAAGTAAATTTGAGGCTAAGCCATGAAAGAAAAAGTGGTTTTCAAGAAGAAAAAAAAAAAGTGTTAGTTTGGATTTTTATTGAGAAAAATAGAACAAATTCAGGAACTGTTGGGAGATAATGGCTGGTTTTGAGATCTGTTATATATTTGTCAAAATATACAGGGATTTTGAGTGTGATAAAAAATACTAAAAACTTGAGATTTTGAGTGTGATAAAATACTAAGTAAAAGAAGGATTTAGACGTTGGGAAAACTTACTTTTTTTCAAACAGTGTGGTCGGAATGTATCAAGACATCACACAGGAATAAGGGCACAGCCAAAAAAACGTTTTCCCGCTCCAATTAGCAGGTTTTATGATTCACTGAGTTGGCCCAACTACTGTTCACCTAATTCCCAGCTAAAACGAAATGCTGCTGAAGTGGCATGTCAGGAGGCCGAATGACACTTTCAAGCACCTGCAGTGTAAATAAGGATGTTTTTTAATTGCCTTTCACTTGGAGTGACTACAGAGAACCTTACACGGCACAGTTCAAACTGAGAAGAGTTAATTACTTGAAAGGCAAGAGAAAAACAAGGAGCGGCGCATTTCGAACCAAAAGGAAAATATTTCAGAAGACGGTGTCTGATACTTTTTTATTTATTTTTTATTTTTCTGCTAGTTGTTACATTAGCCATGGGCAAGTGGCTGGTACTATGAAGTATTTAGGATTAAAACATGGGGAGATGCTCATTTGATTTAACTTCCTAAAATAGGAAACACAGTTCTACCAGCAGAAAGAAAACCATCGTTAGGTTTCAGGGCCCTAAGATACCATGTAACAGGCTCAACGGTGGTTTGACACCTTAACTGTGTCTGCAAAGCACCAGGAGTCTAGGACACAGGATCCCTGAGAAGAAGTAAGGGCTGACTATGGCTGCTGCTCACAGGAGGAGGAGGAGGAGGAGGAGCCGTAGGTGAGTAACTCAGAAAATCATCAGGCCAGGACACCTCCTGCGGTGAGTGGCTTTCCCAATGTCACATCCGTCTCAGTTGAGAGCTTGTCTGTGTAAGGGTTTTCAAGCTTGCTCCTACTGTCTCTGGTTTCCTCATCCGTGAACTTGCTGCCTCCTCTAAGTGGAGAAACTCCTTTGTTCCCGCCTTCACCCCCAACCGCACCCCAGCACCTTTCTTTGGCTGAATCCTACTTTCCCATTAGGTCTCCCTTATACATCACCTTTTCCAAGGAGCCTTCCCTGGCCTCTCCCAGCCCCTCCACTCCTGCTCCCTCCGGGGCAGTGTGCTCTGCACCATACTCTCATTAGGTATTTTCCCCTCGTTTATTGTACTTTATTTTAATTAGTTGCTTAATCGTCTTTTTTCCCCCCTACCAGCCTAGAAGGCTATTCTTCATGTTCGCCACTGCATCCCCAGTGCCTACTCCTGGGCTTACCTGGAACACAGGAGGGGTTATTAGATACCTGACGAATAAGTCAAATTAATTCGTTTTGTAAAAATTGTGTACTTTCAAAATGATGAGCAGCATATTGTCTTCTCAGTGGGAGGATAGAAGATCACAGCATTAACAGCGCTTCTACTCTTAGAAAAAGTAGATGAGTTTCTATGTCCCAAGAAATATTTTTAAATAAATTTGAGATCATTAAAAATGAGGCTTAGCCGAAACCGGTTTGGCTCAGTGGATAGAGCGTCGGCCTGCGGACTGAAAGGTCCCGGGTTCGATTCTGGTCAAGGGCATGTACATTGGTTGCGGGCACATCCCCGGTAGGGGGTGTGCAGGAGGCAGCTGGTCGGTGTTTCTCTCTCATCGATGTTTCTAGCTCTCTATCCCTCTCCCTTCCTCTCTGTAAAAAAAAAAAAAAAAAAAAAAAAATCAATAAAATATATTTAAAAAAATGAGGCTTAAATTCACTTTAAAAACAGGTTTGATTATAATGGTTTTTTAGAGAAGTCTCTTCTATATGAATTGAAAGTAACTTTAAGCTATACTAAAAATTACCATAGATTAGGGGTAAATTAGAAATTTTCAAAGCCAAAAAGAAAACACGGTAGGAAAAACTATGAGGATTCCAAAATAAACAGAAAGACATTGAGAGCCCTAGCCAGTTTGGCTCAGCGGATAAAGGGTCGACCTGCAGACTGAAGGGTACCGGTTTCAATTCCAGTCAAGGGTACATGCCTGGATTGTGGGCTCAATCTCCAGTGTGGGGCATGCAGAAGGCAGACAATCAATTATTCTCTTTCATCATTGATGTTTCTATCTCTTTCCCCCCCTCCCTTCCTCTCTGAAATCAATAAAAATATGTTAAAAAAATTTATAAAAAGACATTGAGATATATGTGTGTGTATACAATTTTATAGAATACTAGAAGCCCGGTGCACGAAATTCGTGCACGGCAGGGGGTTGTCCCTCAGCCCAGCCTGTACCTTCTCCAATCTGGGACTCCTGGAGGGATGTCTGACTGCCCGTATAGGCCCGATCCTGGTGGGATCGGGCCTAAACGGGCAGTCGGACATCCCTCTCACAATCCAGGACTGCTGGCTCCCAACTGCTTGCCTGCCTGCCTTCCTGATTGCCCCTAACCGCTTCTGCCTGCCAGCCTGATCACCCCCTAACCACTCTGCTGCCAGCCTGGTTGATGCTTAACTGCTCCCCTGCCAGCCTGTTTGCCTCCAACTTCCCTCCTCTGCCAGCCTGGTCACCCCTAACTGCCCTCTCCTGCAGGGTTGATCACCTCCAACTGCCCTCCCCTGCTGGCCATCTTGTAGTGGCCATCTTCTGTCCACATGGGGGCAGGATCTTTGACCACATGGGGGCAGCTATATTGTGTGTTGCAGTGATGATCAATCTGTATATTACTCTTTTATTAGATAGGATAGAGGCCTGGTGCACAGGTGGGGGCCAGCTGGTTTGCCCTGAAGGGTGTCACAGATAAGGGTGGGGGTTCCCTTGGGGTGTGGGGCGGCCTGAGCGAGGGGCCTGTGGTGGTTTGCAGGCTGGCCACGCCCCCTGGCAACCCAAGGGGAGGCCCTGTTATCTGGAATTTATTTTCCTTCTACAATTGATACTTTGTAGCCTGGAGCGGAGCCAAGCCTGGGGCTCCGGCAGCCATTTCTGTGGCAGTTAATTCACCTTCTACAATTGAAACTTTGTAGCCTTAAGTGGGTGAGCCCGGCCAGGGTGTGCGGAAAGCTTTGCTTCCCCTGTTGCCGCCGGCAACCCTGGCCTGCTCTCTCAAGCTCCATTCTGCCGCCATTTGTTTGAATTTGTTTACCTTCTATAATTGAAACTTTGTAGCTTGAGTGGAGGCTTAGGCCTGCAACGGCTATTGGAAAGCTTGGCTTGCTCTGTTACCTAGGAAACCTTGCTCTCTGTGGCTGTAGCCATCTTGGATTGGGGTTAATTTGCATACTCGCCCTGATTGGCTGGTGGGCGTGGCTTGGCTGGTGGGCGTGGCTTATGTAGCGGAGTGATGGTTAATTTGCATATTACCATTTTATTAGAGAGGATGGGGAGGAGTCAAGATATTTGAAGTCAAAGACAAATATGTAAATATAGGTAAATATACAAACTCAGGAATAATTGTTTAGAAATAGAGTCTCATTTTGTGATTAAGTCTTTCATGATATATATTCCACAAAATTTTTGAAAAACAGGAATAAACTATCTGACTAGTGGCAATTTGTACCATATTCACTTTGGGATAAGTGATTTGGCTTCTGGGGGGGGGGGGGACCATTCCGAATAGTAAATTTATTTAATTTGATGACTATTTATTTGATAATTTACTTGTTTTTAACATAAATTTGTTTAATTTTTAATTACATAAAAACCAGAAGTATAATGAAGTTGAAACAAGTTTCATATTTTCACATGTTTAAGTAACATTAGAAGAACAATTTAACTCAGCATGGAGGGGTGGTAGTCCTTAGTAATTTTTTCCTTGTAAAAGGAGTATGTATTTTCTCAAGTTTTTCTATAAAGTGAAGAAGGTTTTGATATTTCCATGGGGTGTGTATTGCAAAGGTAGAGGGGAACACAAGGAAAGTCAGTAATTTGATTTGAAAGAAATATAATTTTATTCAGGTCTCTTTTTTGCCTAACCTTACTTTATCATGGAACAGATGAGATAAGGGAATAATCTCTAAACATACTTTGAAATGGGAACCTCTTATTACCATCATGAGAATGTGAATTTTCTTTGCCAGAGAAATCTCATTTTAGAGTATGTGCAGTTTAATCATTCAAAATTCACATGAATTGGGGCGGGGGGGGCGGGGGTCATTGCAGGTGGAATTTTTGCATGTCCCTGCTGAAATAATTGTTTTATAGTAATAAAAGAGATAATCACACTGTCAAATTTTAATATTCCTTTAAAGTTCTCTTCATAACCAGAGGCAGATCAAGCCATATGTCATTTTCACCCCCACAGAAGCAGCACAATACCCAGACTACTGACTTCTCTTCTGTGAACTAACATGATCCTACCTAATAATCCTACCTAATAATAGACAAATATGCAAATTTCCCATACCTCTGACACACCCACAAGCCACGCCCATAAGCCACGCCCACCATCCAATCAGAGAGAGCATGCAAATTAACCCAAACCAAGATGGCTACAGCCACAGAGAGCAAGGTTTCCTAGGTAACAGAGGAAGCCAAGCTTTCCGCCTGCCCTTGCCAGACCTAAGCCTCCACTCAAGCTACAAAGTTTCAATTATAGAAGGTAAACAAATTCAAACTAATGGCGGCAGAATGGAGCTTGAGAGAGCAGGCCAGGGTTGCCGCCGGCAACAGGGGAAGCAAAGTTTTCCGCACACCCTGGCCGGCCCACCCGCTTAAGGCAACAAAGTTTCAATTATAACCCCAACACAAATGGCTGCCGGCCTCGGAGGAAGCCCCAGGCTTGGCTCCACTCCAGGCTACAAAGTTTCAATTGTAGAAGGAAAATAAATTCCAGATACCAGGGCCTCCGCTTGCGTTGCCAGGGGGCATGGCCGGCCTGCAAACCACCACAGGCCCCTCGCTCAGGCTGCCCCACACCCCAAGGGAACCCCACCCTGATCCGGGACACCCTTCAGGGCAAACCAGCTGGCCCCCACCCCTGTACCAGGTCTCTATCCTATCTAATAAAAGAGTAATATGCAGATTGATCATCACTGCAACACACAATATAGCTGCCCCCATGTGGTCAAAAATCCTGCCCCCATGTGGACACAAGATGGCCACCACAAGATGGCCAGCAGGAGAGGGCAGTTGGGAGGCACCCGGCCTGCAAGGGAGGGCAGTTGAGAAGGACCAGGCCTGCAAGGGAGGGCAGTTGGAGGTGATCAACCCTGCAGGAGAGGGCAGTTAGGGGTGACCAGGCCGGCAGAGGAGGGAAGTTGGGGGCAAACAGGCTGGCAGCAGAGTGGTTAGGGGGTGATCAGGCTGGCAGACAGAAGTGGTTAGGGGCAATCAGGAAGGCAGGCAGGCAAGCAAGCAGTTGGGAGCCAGCAGTCCCGAATTGTGAGAGGGATGTCCGACTGCCCGTTTAGGCCCGATCCCACCGGGCAGTCAGACATCCTAAACGGGCAGTTGGACATCCCTTGAGGGGTCCCATATTGGAGAGGGTACAGGCTGGGCTGAGGGACAACCCCCCTCCGTGCACGAATTTCATGCACCGGGCCTCTAGTAATATAATAAAAGCGTAGTATGCTAATTAGACTGGACGGCCGAACAGAGGAATGACTGACCATCCGGACGACCTTCCAGACAAAACTGGGACTGCAAGGGCCAGTCCCCTTGCACAAATTTTGTGCGTTGGGCCTCTAGTGATAGTATAATCACGAGAGTTTTCAGCACACACTCCCTGATGTTTTCTCTATCATTTTGATCAGACAACCCCCTTCTTAGGTTCTTACGGTACCTTCTCACTGTGTCTTATCAGACAAAGCCCTTCAATTGATTACATGTCAAATGCTACACCGGGTTGGCCTCACTATTTGAAAGTAAATTGCTAACATGATGTCCTATAACCCCAAATACTTTAATGTGTAATTGTTACAAATGAGGACATTCTCCTCTAGAATAGCCAGACAACCATGAAAATCGAGAAATTAACATTGATCTATGACCACACTCCTCAGACTCCCATTCAAGTTCTGCCACTTCCTCCCAACAATGTCCTTGATCACAAAAGGAGCCAGTCCAAAATCATCAGGGCACTTGGCTCTCATGTCTTTTCAGTCTCCTTCAATTGTGGAACCGTTCTTCAGTGTTCTGCTGACTCTCATGACCTTGAAGCTTTTGGAGATTACAGGTCGGTTATTTTGTAAAATGCCCTTCAATCGGGGTTTGTCTGATGTTTCCTCATAATTAAATTTAGGTAAGGTGCATCTTTGGCAGGGACATTGCAGAAGTGATGCTGTGTTCTTCTCATTGCATTCTATTCCCTGACGCAGGATTCCAATGTGTCCCGTTACTGGTGATGTTAACTTCGGTCATTTGATTAAGGTGGTGTCTGGCAAGCTCCTCCACTGTAAAGTTGTATTTTTTTGCCTTTATAATTCATATATATTTTCAAGTCTATAAGCTAAAAATTTTTAATCATAGTAAAACACAGTCAATTATGTTATAAATCAACTTTTAATTCATTGGAGGCCATTTTAAGTTGGCTTAACTCATATTTGCATGGAGCTTAGTATGTTATCTACTACCTTCCTCAGATTCTCACTATATAATTTTGAATGACTCTTCATATTGTGTTTTCTTTAGCGTACCTGAGTTTTCTGATCTGAAATTACTTTCAGCTACATCTCTGAGCTTAAAGAATTTTTAACACTGAATGATAGCCCTAAGGAGTTCACAGTGCTTATTTGCTTGGGAATAAAGCATCTGCATTCATTTTCCCTTTCTGGATAACAAATTACCACAAATGTAGCATGTAAAAAGAACACACATTCGTTATCACACAGTTGCCATGGGGCGCAGCTTAACTGGGTCTTCTGCTCTTGGCGAATTCAAGCATTGCCTGAGACCAGGGTCTTCTTCCAAGCTCAGGTGCTTGTTAGCAGTGTTCAGTCCATGTAGCTGTAGAACTTAGGTTGGCCGATTTATTTAAGACCCACAGAGGAGTCTCTGGCTTCTACTTCTGATCTCTAGACCTTCTTTTAAAGGGTACACCTGGTTAAGTCAGGCCCACCAAGGATAATCTCCCTTTTGGTGAACTCAAAGCCAAGTAATCAGGGACATTAAATTGCATCTACAAAACCCCTTCATCTTTATCTGGATTAGATACTTGAACTTGTATTGTTTCACTGGCTATTGAGTTCGTTACTGGGTTCTGACTCAGCTTTTTCTCTATTCAGTTCTCATTTAGAGTTTCACATGTCTGAACACATAAAATTGTATAAGTGAAAACACTGTTGCAACATGTATGCACTATTGTGAAATATCAGGAGAGGCTCAGGTATGTCTGCATCCTGTGTGCTTACCATGGAGTAAAAGTTGTGCAATAACAAGTGAACGCACAGCAGATTAAGTTCTGATACATTCATATTAAATCATTTTAACACTTACTGAATATTTTTGGTGCTTCTTGCCTGCCTTTTTTGGTAAGAAATGAAAGCAGTTATTTGATATTAATGATTCCTCTTAGAGGCAAACCTTTATTAACATTCTCTCAAGCTTCTGGGTCAGTTTAATTGAAGAGTATATTCAGTTTACAATGGGCACTGATTTTAAAATATATACCAATTGAAATTGCTTATCTTTATGAATGTGGAATTTCTGAAAAATCTGCAAACCAAACAAGATACAGAAATGGATACTGAGGTTGATATATCAGCAAGCATTGTCCACAAAACCTACATGGCAAGTCTGTGGTTACTATTCTCTAGTTACATTTCATTTATTGATAAGAATTAAAAACATAAACTTTGAAAATAAATATGTGGTCCTAAGTTTCTTTTTTTTTTTTTAATCTGCATTAGGGTGGTGTTGTGAGTGGGATTTTGTGTGATTAAAGAGCCTATGACTTTAAGAAGGTTTAAAAGCCACAAAAGAGTTTGAACAAGATAGTATTGGGAGGGCTGGATGTACAGTTGGTAAATGGACCTAATCAAGTAATAATTTAATTCCCCTCTTTCTTTAATAGGACTTTTGGAGCTGATATATAATTTGAGCATTTGTAGATCCACCCACTCTGGCATCACCTCCTCCAGCTAAGGGTTCATTGTACCTGATCAAAACTCCATTCCTGCTCTCCTTCAAAGACACACAATAGCCCGTCTTGTGTCCCAGAGTAAGACTCATATCTGAATAAGTAAGCCTCCTACCACCAAGATCTGGTGATAGGCATTTGACCATGCAGTGTCATTCTTTCAACTGTCAACTGTCGTTTTCGTTAACTGTAGGCTGCATAAAACCCACGATACAATTTCCCAAACACAGAACATTCCTTGGTATACTATGCCTCCTAAGTGACAAAAATTGCCTCTCTTGGGATGCAGCCAGGAAAGAGCCTAAATCCAAATGTCCTAAAGTCTTAGGTTTCTCAAGCTGTTTTCCCCTCAGTCTTATTGAGTGTAATAAAAGTGCACCAAACCACACACACCTAGCAACTAGAATTTGCACACCCCACGGTCAAGATAATGATCATTTGCATCAGCCTCGAAAGTTTTCTTTGCCTCTTTGTAATCCCTCCCTGCTTCCACCCCCTTCCCCAGAGCACCAATGATTTACGTTCTGTTATCACAGATTTATTAACATTTCCTGGGACTGTCTATAAATGGTATTATCTAGTATGTGCTCCTTTTTTGTCTGGCTTCTTTCACTCAGCTACTCATTTTGAGATTAATCCATGCTGTGGTGAACATCAATCATCCATTCTTCTTTATTGCTGAATAGTATTCCACCATGTGGCTGTATCACAATTTCTTTATCCAGTCATTTTTAATGGACATTTGTGTTGTTTCCAATTTTTGACTATTACAAATAAAACTGATCAGAGTTTTCACATACAAGTCTTTATGTGGGTATATGTTTTCATTCCTCTAGGGTAAATATCTAGGAATGGAATAACATATGGGCGTTACATTTAACATTTTAAGAAACTGCCACACAGCTTTCCAAAGTCATTCCACCATTTTGTATTCCCGTGAACAATGTGTGAGAGTTCCAGTTGCTCTACATCTTCATCTACTCTTGGTATAGTCAGTCTTTAGAAGTTTAGTGTTTAGAATGGCTGTGGAGTGGTTTTAAGTGACATTTCCCCAATGACTAATGATGTTAAGCATCTCTTTTTGTGAAGTACCTGTTCAAATCTTTTGCCCATTTTCTTCTCATGTTGGCCAATGTTTTTTGTTTTTTTAATATATTTTTATTATTGAATTCAGAGAGGAAGGGAGAGGGAGAGAGAGATAGAAACTTGACTATTTATTTAAACTCTACACAATTGTTGCTTTTAAAAGATTTGACTCTTGGGATTGTGTTTTCACATCACAGCATCCTGTGGGGAGGATGAAGGGGAGCAGCCGAAGAGGTAGACTCTGTCTAGGAAGACAGTTTGCTGAGACTTGAAAAGCATTGGTTTAGGGACCAGGAAACCTGGTTCTACCAAACAGCTCACTGGCTGTGAACAAGTGTTTTAATCTTTCTGGTGTTTAGCTTCCTCAGCTGTAAGATGACCCAGTTGGACCGGATAATCTCAATGACCCCTTTCAACTTTGAATACTTGAATATACACTGTTCTGGAATTCTCAGCTGTTTCTTAGAAAGCTCTTTCATGTATACTTGATCATTTTATCCTCAAAAGAATCCCAGGCAAGTCTTTGCAGGATGGAGAGGTTAGGTATCATTTTAGATGTGGTTGTGGAAAATTAGGTGATTGGCAAAGATAACCTATCTGATAAATAGCAGAACTGGAACATGAACTCAGGTCTTCTCAGAAAATTCCTGAATAAACCACACAAAAACACGAGAGAAAGCAAAACTGTTTGGAATCATTAATCATATGCATGAATTACGTACTTCTACTGGTGATATTTCCCTTAGTTACTCAGATCACTCTAAACTCAAAATAAAAGTAAACAACAGAAATAAAAGTAACCAAATGACCAATGCTCTATTGTGATATGAATATAGGGGTAATTATGAGGGATTAAAAGATAACAGCTGAGCTCTGCTATGATTCACTTATGGCCACTCCTTACCAGAAATGTAGAGAGAAGGTACGGGGAACAGCAGGGGGAAAAGCCACGAGGAAGACAAGGAATTGGGAAACTCTCACTACTTAGCTAGGTAAAATGAGAGAATCATAGACAAAAAATATTTGAAAATCAATAGCATACAAAAAATAAATAAATAGGTACTATATTGGAAAGAATTAAGACTAGGAAAAGATATAAACTTGATGGTTAAATTGCAATAAAAAATGCTTATGGCTGCAAAATTATATGCCAAAATGAGTGATAAAATTTAAAAGATACACACCAAAATATTAAAGTGTAAAGGGCATGAAGTAAGGAACCTACTTAAATAGTTCAGAAAAATAATGTGTGTATATATGTACATGGTAAAATGTTAAAAATTAATAGTCTGGCCTGTATAGCTCAGTGGTTGAGCATCAACTTAAGATCCAGAAGGTCATGGTTTGATTCTAGTCAGGGCACATGCCTGGGTTGCAGGCTTGACCCCCAGTAGGAGGCAGCCAATCAATGATTCTCTCTCACCACTGATGCTTTTCTCTCTCTCTCTCCGTCTCCCTTCCTCTCTGAAATCAATAAAAATATATATTTTTAAAAATTAATGAATCTGGGGAAAGCATACATGAGAGTTCTTTCTACTATATATATGAGAATACTAGCTACTATTTTTACAACTTTTCTGTAGGACTAAAATCATTTCACAATTAAAAGTTAATAAAAAGGGGGGAGGACACCTTAACTGGATTGGCTCAGTGGATAGAGCGTCGGCCTTCGGACTGAAGGGTCCTGGGTTCGATTCCGGTCAAGGGCATGTACCTTGGTTGCAGGCACATCCCCAGTGGGGGGTGTGCAGGAGGCAGCTGATCAATGTTTCTCTCTCATCGATGTTTCTAACTCTCTATCCCTTCCCCTTCCTCTCTGTAAAAAATCAATAAAATATATTACAAAAAAAGGGGGGGGGGGAGGGCAATAGGAGCATAGTTACTTAGCAATTAATGTAGAAGGATTTGTAATAGAGCTGAGAACGACTTCATATTCTATTTCATAAACAGATCAATAGACCTGCATTATACTCTCCATTTGTCCTCTAAGTGGCAAAGACATCTTGGACTACTCCTTGAAAATCTGTGGTTTTAGACTAAATTAGTGATTTTAAGACTGTTGTGTGGATTCTGGGAAAGTATTTCAAGCCCAAAAGAGCAAAGCAAGAGCTGCTCTCAGCCTGCCTTCCATCCTGCACCCATTCAACTGGAGCAGCTTCCGTTTGCGGGGGGATGTACTGAGTAGTTGTATTTGAAGAAAGGTCCCTGCTGCTTCTAAACAATTTTCCCCTCAAAGTCATTGGACTAGATGGCCTTTAAAAATTATTTCAAATATGAATTCATGGGTTTCCATTATTTGGTGGAAAACTATGCTATATCAGAGGTTGGCAAAGCAGGACCCATGAGCCAAATCCAGCCTACAGATTATCTTTGTAGCACCCATGAGTTTAGTATGATTTTTACATTTTTAAATGGTTTGGGGGAGAGGTGGGAATAATTTTTGACCCATAAAAATTACATGAAATTTACATTTCAGTGCCTACTAGTATAAAACTTGATTGGAGCACAGCCACAGCCACGCTTATGTGCTGTGACTGCTTTCACTGAGAACGGCAACCCTGAAGAGTTGTGACAGACACCAAGAGACCTTATGTCCGAATAGCCTCGATATTTATGTGGCCCTTGAAGAAAAAGTTTGCCACCTCCTGTGTGATATAAAAACCAGTATAGATTATACATTTCAGAAATCCCAGTGACTTCTGTGTAGATAAGGGTTCTCTACAAGAACCCTTCCCAGGAGTGGGAATTACAGGCCTTTGGGCAGGACGCTGAGATACTGGAAGGACGTGACATCTGTGGTGTGCTCCTCGGATTTCACCTTCTCCTTGTAAGGTTGGCCTTAGTTCCACCTCTTCCTTGATTCGCCCGATAACCAATTTCTGCACAATCCAGAATAGGTACTTTCTGCTTTCTATTGTTACCTGACACAATTATTCCTGATTGGGGAATAAAATCCCGCCCAGATCCATAAGGATATGGGGGCATCAGCAGAGGTCATAGACGGGAGGTAATAGGGGTGTTTCTGTCCTGGTACTTGGCCCCATTCTTGAGGGTGATCTGATAAGCTCCTGTCTGGCTCAAAGTTTCTTTGAAGATCAGCAGAGTTAATGAATGAGAAACTACTTCATAATGACAATGAAATTATACAGGTGAAAGCATTCCTAAACTATGGCAATATAACAATAATGTATACACAGTTATTATCAAGCTAAAAGCAAGACAAGGTTAAAATAGAAAGAAAAACACTACATCGGTAATCTTGTACTTTTTTAATACTCTAAGCACATAATAGATAGCTTAGCTGCCCTAATTCTGACAGATACAACATCCATTGCTGTTTTCCCTTCCCAATGACCCATGAAGTAAATTTTTTCACTAGGACTGCCATAACAGAGGATTGCAAGCTGTGGCTTAAACAAATTTATTGTCTAATTTTGTTTTGTTTTTTTAATATATTTTTATTGATTTCAGAGAGGGAGAGATAGAAACATCAGTGATGACAGAGAATCATCAACTGGCTGCACGCCCCCAACTGGGGATAGAGCCTGAAACCTGGGCATGTGCCCTTGACCAGAATCGAACCCGGGACCCTTCAGTTGGCAAGCCAACACTCTATCCACTGAGCCAAACCGGGTAAGGCTACTGTCTAGTTTTTGAGGCTAGAATCCCAGAATCAATGCCAGCAAGGTTTAGTTCCTTCTGTGAGGGAAGGATCCGGTCCAGGCCCCTTTCCTTGACTTGTGGATGGCTATCTACGGATCGTCTGCCCTCTATGAGTGTCTGTGTTGAAATTCCCTTTCCTTATAAGGACACTAGTCATATTGGATTAAAGACCTACCTAGTGACTTTTTAACTTGATTACTTCTGTAAAGACCATATCTCCAAGTAAGGCTACATTCTGATGTACTGGGGGGTTAGAACCTCAACATATGAATTCAACATAATTCAACCCATAATATGAAGGGTGGTTTATAGTGTGAGTTTAGGTACAAAGTCCTTTTCTTGAAGCCCCAATTCTTCAATGACCCGTTGATTTCAGTGAAAGAAGCTTCTTCCTTCTTTACTTTCTCAAAATCAAGCAAGGCACGTCTTATTTCCTTTACTGAATCTATCTCATTGAAATGGCAATGAATAAGCTTTTCCTCCACAATATGGCAAAGAATGGTCAGTAAATTCAAAGACCTACTGTGTGGAATTCCAGGCATACCCAACTTGGTGCTCTACTCTTTCAGGACACAGATCTTTCCCCAAGAAGTTAGGAACCATAGAAGAGAACACACCTTACCATCTTCTCCAAGAGCCTAGAAAATGCGAGCGGTGTGGCTGTGGTTGGAGTCAGGCTGCTGGCTTAGCTGCAGAACACAGTGTAACGCAGCTGCTAAGGCCTCATGGCTATGGAGAAAGAATGGGTGAATGCACAGGCGAATGCAGGTCATGGAGCAAGAGAGAACAAGAGAGAGGGAACTCTTTGGAAATTTCAACCAAGAGCTTCTTTAACCAATTAACTTTCCAAGATTTCACGTGCTTCCGCTGGGGCCCACCCCCCAGGCAATCCACTGTTCCCCAGCCCAGCCTTCAGGCACACAGCTCCCCTGTGCCACCCTGACTTCCACTGCACATGTGCCTATCTCTCCCTTCCGCCTCCAACAATCCAGTACTGGATACCGGAAGTGGGGGTATTCATTCCCTTGGAGGAACAATGTTGTGCGAAGCTGTAGGTTCCTGGTGAAGCTTCCCAGGTAACAAGGCTTGCAACCTCTCACTTCCCTTTGCTTTCTTCCCTTTATTAATATCAACTAGCTAGTTACGCTGATAGCAGTGGAACATTTACACACACCAGATTTCAATAAGTTCTTCTGGGGAGCACACTTTTTAAGAAACACCAGACATTTTTGTGGAATATCTGTCAATGTGAGAATTCAATGAGTTAATAAGGATAATAAAATCTGAGGATTAGATTAAAATTCTAAAGTTTAAATTAGAATTGTATATCCTATTTCTCAAAATAAATATTTACTTTTAAACATCAAACAAAATGTATTTGCTGTTTTAATATAAGCACTCCAGCTAAAATATTATTGCAGTAGCCAGCCTTTTTTTCATGGTTTCCTGAGTGCACCCCCAGCGTTTAAAATATAGTCTTCATTTTCATTTGTCATGTACTAACATGTACTGTACATCTCAATGCAGGCAATTACTGAAAATGTCTTTGATGCAGTAAGACAGGTTCTACCTAATTCTCCTCTCCTGACTCTGCAGGGTTCAATAATAAACTCTCGAAGTGAAAACAAAACAAAACAAAAAAACGCAAGGTCTGGATGAAACCTTCCTCAAATTTTTGTTCAAGCAGTGACAGCTATAGGCCTCCCCTGCTAGTATCAACTGCTAAATGGTATGAAAGCTATGTAGGAAACTATTAGTGAGGCACATACCAGTTTGGAAATAATCATTAGAGAAGACTGAAAAATGTGCATGATCATCTTCACCCCCGAACATGAAATCCTCAGTTACCTTTTGCAGTAGCTTAATCTCCAGCCCATGCATCTGTTTATTCGTGAATGCCTTTCCACTGTGCAAGGGCTGAAAGTGGGCCTGACGGGCGTAAACCAACATTAAGAAGTGCTGGTGACAGTCAATGAGTCCCAGTTGAACTGAAA
Source organism: Cnephaeus nilssonii (assembly GCF_951640355.1). Lineage (NCBI taxonomy): Eukaryota > Metazoa > Chordata > Mammalia > Chiroptera > Vespertilionidae > Cnephaeus > Cnephaeus nilssonii. The sequence continues at coordinate 86,857,287 of NC_137082.1, forward strand.
TTATTAGTGCAGTGAATATAATGGAAAGGAAAGAACCTAGCACTTCCTGTATACTTACTCATTGACCAGGTCAGCGCTTGGCCAACTTTAATGTGCATATGAATCATCCAGGCATCGTCTTTTTGGGAAGGAGGCTTAATTTGCTTTTATTCCCCCTACATTGACATATAATTGACATTTTATATTCATTTCAGATGTACAATATAATGATACCATATTTGTATATATTGCAGAATGATCACTATGATAAATTGAGCTAACATCCATCACCATACATAGTTACTTTTTTCTTCTTCTTCTTAGCATGCCTGTTCCCATTCAGCAGGTCTGGGGCAGGACCTAAGAGTCTACATTTTTAACAAGTTCTCGTGACTGCTACTGACTGGTCCACAGACCACACTTTGTGTAGCAAGAACCCAGCTCCTTCATGTTTAATACTTACAATACACTTGAGAGATAGATATTATGATTACCTTTAAAACAGACATTGAAGGAGAGATTTAAAAATTTGTAAATGGCCCTGACTGGTTTGGCTCAGTGGATAGAGCATCGGCCTGCGGACTGAAAGGTCCCAGGTTCAATTCCGGTCAAGGGCATGTACCTTGGTTGCGGGCACATCCCCAGTAGGGGGTGTGCAGGAGGCAGCTGATCAATGTTTCTCTCTCATCAATGTTTCTAACTCTCTATCCCTCTCCTTTCCTCTCTGTAAAAAAAAATCAATAAAATATATTTTTTTAAAAATTCGTAAATGAGGAAGCCTGAAATTTGTCTAATAGCAACGTCTCTACTCTTTCCAGTAGTCATTAATAACACTCCATAGGAGTAACAGATGCTTTATTTTTTTTTAAATTTGTGCCTGAAATATGCCTGCTCACCTGTGACATTTGTCTAAAATTCAGGTCCTCGGGCTCCACCCCAAACTATTAAATTAGAACTTGCAGATGACATGTCTAGGAAAAGATATTTTAAACTGGTACCTCGATGATTCTTGTGATTAGGAACGTTTAAGAAACAATGATCAGCTAGGTCATGCTGTAGTTTAGAAAACTTAAATAAGGAGTGTTGATGTGCTCTGTTTAGCTTGAGAGAACAGTGTCTGCTCAGGCAAAGAGTATCTCAGAACCCCTTACAATGCATTTCAGCTTCACTGAAAGGGCTGCTGGGAGCAGGGAATGAAACTTGTTGGTTTCATGACATAAGGGATAGGTTTAAACCTGTACCTTATAACAGGGTGCTAAAGCACAGTATCTAATTATGGCACTTTTAATTGTAAGGTGAAAGCAACAACAGCCACAAAGTTTTCTTTTCCTCTTTATCAAGGGGATGATCTTTGCCTACCAATCCAATTATAGAGCATCTGTATTCTAGAATTAAAGCTCATCTGAATAATATTTTCCATCCCCAAATCCATAATTCAATTTCTTAGTAGGACCTCTCAATGAGATCAGAATAGGGCTGATTATTTATCTCTGCTTTGAAAGGGTAACTTTGTGCCAAGGATATTAGCATGAATTTTTCACTATAATTCCGAATGGTAAATAAAGGGCCCAAGACTTTTAAAGTAAACTTTGGGTACTCCTTTAGATTACTGATATTTTTTTCTGGCTTTTAAAAAACACATTTAGTGTACTGAAGTACTATACATTATTAAAAGGTACTCTAGGATCTTGATACAGTTAAGTTAATGTACTTACGAAATACATAATTTATGAACTAAATACATTCTGTTACTAATAAAACCTAGGAACTTAATAACTTAGAATACCTTGGATTTTCATATATATTTCTATGTTGAAGAAAATATAATTATACACGATAATTTTCAAATGAAATATCACATTTCCTCTTAAAATTAACAAGATAGTTCAAATATGTCAAAAGAAATATACTGAAATATTACTATGGCATAATTCATTAAGCATAGAATTTGTTGCAAGGTCAACCAATATAAATAGAAATTTGGAGACAGTCCAATCTGAGTTTGAAGCCTAGATCCAGCCAGTTACTAGCTTGTCTGACCCTCCATTCCCTCAACTATAAACTAGGGAGGACATTTCCTTGTTGAGCTATGTATTAGACTAGAGATAGATGAATGGGCAAGCATGTGGTAGATGATTACTGAATGTAATTATAAAACAGGGTATAATGGATTAACTAATGAAAGGACCTCCTTTTAATGATTATCACTTACGAGGTAATCTCAAAAGAATGAATTCTCCAGTCACCCATTTAGCAAAGTTCCTATTTTGGAGTACAGTGAAGTCACATGATTATCTACATTTTACTTACTCAAACTTAACTGTATGGACTTAACAAGAAAGAAAACTAGCCCTGGCTGGTGTGGCTCAGTTGGCTGAATGTCTTCCCATGCACCAAAAGGTTGCTGGTTCAATTCCAGATCAGGGCACATGCACATTGGGGGTGAGGAGTGGGGGTGCAGGAGGCTGCCTTTCGATGTTTCTCTCTCACATCTTTCTCTTTCTCCCTCTCCCTTCTTCTCTCTCTCTAAAATCAATTAAAAAAAACAACAACATTTAAACAAAAGAAAGAAAAATAATGGAAAGAGAAAAAATTCCCCAATTCTAAATTATCTAGTCAACTTAGCTCAATATTCCATTCAACAAGCAAATATCCTGGCCCAAATATAAGATGAGAATATAAATCTTTGTCTCAATTGGCCTCACTTCCCATGGGCCTCTCAAAGTATGAACACTTTGCTGCACAAAGTTTAATTCTTGTATCTTAAGATATGTATTTCTGGTACAAAATATTCCTAAGGCACAAGCCAGCAGCTGCACTTTATCTGCTGCTCAACGGAAGAAAGAGTGCTCTGTTTCGAAGTTGGAGGGAAAGCTGGCTCTGTTGGAATCATTGAGAAATATTATCTCTCTCTCTGAAGTAACAACTTCCTGAGGAATTTTCCAATGCAATTTTTAAAAAATCTTTTGAAATAATTATAGACTTGCAGAAGTTGCAAAAGTAGTTCATAAAATAGTTTGTTTACCCTTTACCCAGTTTCTCTCAGGTTAACAACTTACATAACTATAATTATCCAAAGCAAGAGATAATATTAGTACAAAATTATTAACTAAACTACAAAGCTTATTCCAATGTCACCAGTTTTCTCGCAGTGTCCTTTCCCCCCAGTGTCCCAGGATATGATCCAGGATCCTACCTTCCCTTTATTTGTTATATTTTCTTAGTGTTCTCCAGTCTGTGGCAGTTCCTTGTCTTTGTCTTCCCTGACTTTGATCTGTGACTCCATGAAGGGGGGGAAAACTATGTCAACATTTTTAAAAATGTCTTAAGTAGGTATTGATTTTGTAATTCTATGTAAGTCCAAAACCAGCATATTATCTATGGTGGATTGGATTCTTTATTAATTTGTCATTTTGTCATTACACAAGTAAAGGTAACAGCTACCATGGTAGTTACATTATCTGAGTGAATGTAACTGCCCAAGTGACACCAAAATGAACCAATTGCTCTTGTTCTCAGATAGTTACTATCTGACACTGGGAGCCATGTCAAACATGGTGGGAGAGCTCGTGGGCAGTGCTCCATTTCTAACACCTCTGATGGATAGAAGATTCAGCAATTCTGGCTTCAGGGATCATTACCATTGACTTCTTAATAATTTTTCTGGCTTTTATTTTTCATATGATTCTTATTAATTTAAAAAGATACAGATAATATTCTTACAAAATTTTAGGAGATTAGCTTTGTCCAAGGGAAGGGTGGGATCAGACTCCTGAAGAAGGGCACAAAGACATACAAAGTATACAAGGATGTTCACTGCAGCGACAGATCAGAAATAAGTGTCTATCAGTATGGAATTGGTAAAAGAGTGCATCCATTAAAAGAATGCAGTAGATCTTCTTGCAGGGAAGAGAAATGATGTTCGAGATAAAGTACATGAAAAAACCTGGTGAAGAAGAGAGTCTGCATAGTATGATTCTACCCATGTGAATCACAAATGACTATCACCATGTCCACCTGTATTATGTCAAGAAGAAGGCGGATGAAGTATCCTATCTAATAAAAGAGTAATATGCAAATTCACCATCACTCCAACACACAAGATGGCTGCCCCTATGTGGTCAAAGATGGCTGCCCCCATGTGGACACAAGATGGCCACCACAAGATGGCCAGGAGGGGAGGGCAGTTGGGAGGGACCAAGCCTGCAAGGGAGGGCAGTTGGGGGTGATCAAGCCTGCAGGGGAGGACAGTTAGGGGTGACCAGGCTGGCAGAGGAGGGAAGTTGGGGGCAACTGGGCCTTCAGGGAAGGGCAGTTGGGGGGACCCAGGCTTGCAGGGGAGAGCAGTTGAGGGGGGGACCAGGCCTGCAGGGGAAGGCAGTTGGGGGGACCCAGGCCTGCAGGGGAGCAGTTAGGCATCAATCAGGCTGGCAGGGGAGTGGTTAGGGGGTGATCAGGCTGGTAGGCAGAAGCGGTTAGGGTCAATCAGGAAGGCAGGCAGGCAAGCAGTTGAGAGCCAGCAGTCCTGAATTGTGAGAGGGATGTATGACTGCCCATTTAGGCCAGATCCTACCGGGAATGGGCCTAAACAAGCTGTCGGACATCCCTCGAGGGGTCCCAGATTGGAGAGGGTGCAGGCTGGGCTGAGGGACACACACCCTCCCCCGTGCACGAATTTCGTGCACCGGGCCTCTTGTATTAATATATATTGTCAACAGTGGTTATCTCAAGGTTCAGTGGGGAGCAGGATGGATTTTCATTTTATACCTGATACCGTTTTGTCTCACTACAATGTCTTAAATGATGGCTGAAAAAATTTTTTTTGTTTTATCAGAGGCACAAGCAGTACTTTCAAGATTAATAAGCACTTTAATAGAGTCTTTGAATCAACTTCAAGAAATAAATCCTATAAATATAAATATTTTCCTTTATAGAGTTTATATTAATTTAAACCAGAAAAATTATTTCTGAGATGATGAGACAATATTAATTCATTTCCTTCAAATAACATCAAAAACAAGTCTATTAAGTTTTATCTGTGTTGTTTATTCAGGCAGTGCATCTCACAGTGGTTTTGTGGTTTGGTAAAGAAATAGGTACAGAAATTTATTTGTGAAACGAAACAAAAACTTTATTTTAAGTTGTGCTTTATAAAAAGGCAAAATGTAGTTTATCTCTGAGCACCAGGATTATGGGTTATTATGATTATTTCCATTGCTTATTTTCTTTCTGTTTTCCAAATTATTTAGAACGATCATAAACTACATTTGCAATCAGAAAGAGATCTTACAATTGTTATACTAAAGTTAGATGTCTATCAATTCAACACCGTATACCTGACCTATGTTACTCTGCTCCCACTTTCTAGATGACATCAAGTACTTCTCTTTTTCTCAGCGACTGAAGTTTGCAGACTTTACAGGCTGGGACCAAATGATTTGTATTGTGATCACCTTAGTTCCCACCTCTCTCTATCCAAAATGATGAGGCGAAGTCCATCCAGTACACCCTAACAAGCGACATTTTAAACGTTATTACTAAACTGACTATGCAGGCTTTTCATCAGAACTGCAGAACCACAAAAAGGTCAAAGCACAGAGGAGCTGACTGTTAGAAAAACTCCAGCTTCTTACACCTTCTGTAGCCACAATCACATGGGAAGCAGCACATATTTTTAGGTTATACCAAGAAAGCTTGAAACTGCAGCTCTGGTGAGAGAGGGAGAGGGATTCTTCATGACATTTGAAGCTTTTATGCACAGAGTTTCAGATCCTTGGAAGAAAGTTATTAAATACTGCATGACATGCACATTGTACAACGGCGTGTCATAATTATAGTGTGCTTTCAACCATCTGAAGCCTTCCTGTGTTTTCTGGGTTTTGCATCTAAGCCTTGTAAATTATTTCTGACTCATTAGCCTTTCTCCCTACGGGCAACTCACATGCTCCATAAACATGTGCATATTTTTCTGAAATCTCTTTTCTCGAAAATGCATTCATTTGCTCTTTAGTTTCAGAATGTAGATTCCCACAGTGAAAAGCAGTTAAATAACACTTGCCTCCCTCTCCTATATCCTCCTTTCTCTAAGAAATGTCATTTATAATTAAAAGCACATATCTGAAGACCAATTCTTTTTTACAACTGGGGACCTTAAGCTAAGGAGGGCGTTAGGGAGTGGGGAGCAGGATGGTATAAACACTACTAGGCCAAAGCGCCCCAACTTTGGCCCCAATGACACTTTGGGGTGGTGATTTTTTACGGCGAAGGGCTGTCCTGTGCACTGTAGCATATTCAACAATATCTCTGGCCTCCACCCATAGTGCAGAGCTCCAGTTCCCCGATGTGACCACGAAAAGTTGAAGATGTTGCCAAATATCTCCTAGGGCCGTGGTCAGCAAACTGCGGCTCGCGTGCCACATGCGGCTCTTTGGCCCCTTGAGTGTGGCTCTTCCACAAAATACCACGGCCTGGGCGAGTCTATTTTGAAGAAGTGGCATTAGAAGAAGTTTAAGTTTAAAAAATTTGGCTCTCAAAAGAGATTTCAATCGTTGTCCTGTTGATATTTGGCTCTGTTGACTAATGAGTTTGCCGACCTGCAGGCAACACATTAGTCAACAGAGCCAAATATCAACAGTACAACGATTGAAATCTCTTTTGAGAGCCGAAAACCGACTTCTGCGCATGGGCCACGAAGTTTCAATCGCACTGTACGTGCGCGCCCACACGTGGTATTTTGTGGAAGAGCCACACTCAAGGGGCCAAAGAGCCACATGTGGCTCATGAGCCGCGGTTTGCCGGCCACTGGCCTAGGGAACAAAATGGACCCCAACTGAGAGCCACTGCACTAGGCCAAAGATCTTACAAAACCAAGCTCTCTGTTTTTGCCAATCCAAATTGTCCCTTTGACCCAGGGTCAACCTCTGACTACCTAGCCACCCGCCAACATGAAATACAGACACTCATAAATACCCTCACACTCTTCACGTTGAAGCCCTTAACACTTTCTACAGTCTGTCCGCTGAACCCTATGCGGCCAATTCAGGACGTAGGAGAGAAGCAGGTACCTTCCCGCCCTGCACTGACATGAGTGTTCATGCTTGTCACTTTTAATGTTGTATCCTGACTTCTGAAGCTCTAAAATACACCCCCCCATCGTTTCTTTGTCCACCAGCTACACTCTAAAACCCCATGCTCCCCCCATGAATATTGTTTCAAGCATACTTTCATTTATTCTGCCTTGCATTTGATTTTGCACTTAAGTATACAATTATGTTCCCGCCTTAAAATATTTATTTCCTGAAATTATCTGTTTAGAGCCTATTCATTAAACTGGAGGGAAGGTGATAGCACTTAAAAAATAAACAAACCAAAAAGTCCCCTAAGTCACAACAAAACAACACATATTAGCTCCTATGAGTCTTTTATGCTTCTTAATATATTTGAGGAATGTTTACTCTCCCTATTCCAGGTTATCTGGTGTTCGAAGCACCAACAAAAATGGGCAGAGGGAATGATTTCCTTCAAGGGAGAAACATGATTGATGAATTGTCTTCCATGGAAAACTGAAAAGTGGGTCTACCATTACTAGATTCATACATAACCTTGAGTGAAGCAGCTTAGTGTCTGCTAGCCTATTTTATCTTGGGTAAAATGAGAATGATACCTACCCTCTGTGGCACATTGAATGAAATAACTGTTTTGAGCTCTGAGCCTTGTGCCTGACATGCAGGTGTTTTATAAGTGTCATTTTTCTATGCCACTTCTCTTTGTTCCCAGCACTGGCTAAATAATTTGTGAGGTCCAGTGCAAAATGGAAACGTGGGCTCCCTTTTGCAAATATTAACCATTTCAAGATGACAATCGAGGAACATTAAACCAAGTGTGGGACCTGTCTCAGCATGGGGCTCCGAGTTTCTGCTTAGGTTGCACACTCATAAAGCCAGCCCTGCTCCCGCCCCTCGGGTTTTCAAGGTTCTACTTGCCTATTATTCTACTAAGCGAAAAGCCACTCTTCAGTTTGACACTTGACAAGAAAATAAATGAAACTAACGAAAGAGGGCTTTTTTATGTGTGTTGTTTTTTTCATGCTGACTCACTTTTTCTGAAGTTGTTGAGCGTAGGAAGCTTAGGGCTCTTACAAAGGAGCAGTTTTCATTTGCCATGGTATCCCATGTGTTATGGTTTGGGTCATTCTTGACATGGAGGAATTAAGAAAAAACCCACTCTGTTTTCTACAAGTAATTGGACCCTTGAAAACAGCCCAAGGAGCACTTAGTGGCCAAGGGGCACTTAATTCAAAAGCTCTTTACCTAGACTTACCAAATGGCATTCACAAAGAAGTCAGCAGGGTTTTACATCCGTCCCTTAGATCCTACAATGGAGACTTTTAGGGAACTGGTCCAGATGTCTAAGAGGAAGACTTGGTCTCCAAACCACTGAGTCTGGGCTCTGCCTGTTATTTCTTCTCCTTTATGGATTCATCAATATGTCCTTTAAAGATGCTCTCACATCCTATTTGTAAGAGCAGATCCTGTGAAAAGAACAACATAAGTGTTTGAATATATGGACAGATGTACACACACACACAAAGAAATTTCTAAATTTCCTCTGTTGGAAGAAACGCACACATACACAGTTACACAAGACATCTTAACAGAAGGCAGGCGTGTGATATACATTGGAATATTAAGGTATATGTTAGTTTTCACTTAGTCATTCGTTTATTCTCAGGACTTTATTTGTAACTAGAGGCCCGGTGCACAAATTCGTGCACAGGTGGGGGCCGGCTGGCCCGCCCTGATTGGGGCTGATCGGGCAGGCTGGCCAGTGGGGAGGGGACACAGGCAGTTGTTGGGCCGGCCCCACCCCTGATCTGAGTGTGGGGGGCTGGTTGGGGACAGGACCAGCTGGGAGAAGGGGCCCTGAGGGTTGGCAGGCTGGCCCCGCCCCCTGGTCAAACTCCCAGTGGAGGGGACAATTTGCATATTACCCTTTTATTATATAGGATAATTTGGAAAATCTCACCCAAGGATATGTTTAATGATTTTAGAGAGAGGAAGAGAGAGAGAGAGAGAAGTGGGAGAGAACCATGATTGGTTGCCTCCCCTAGGAGGATGGAACCTGAAATTTAGGCATGTGCCTTGACCAGGAATGGAACCTGAAACCTTTGGGTGCAGGGGAAGATGCTCCAAACAAGTGAGCGAGGGCCAAGGCAGGACTTTTATTTTTTTTACAGTGGATAAACTGAGGCTCAGAGTAGTTACATAACTTCCCCAAAGTCACACAAGTTGATGGTCTGGATTAGAGATTTTATCTGACTCATGTATTAAAATTCTATTCAGTTTAGATTTTTAAAAATTCAGGGGTCCAATTTGGTACGGTCTCTTTGAATCAAACAACAAACAAAATGCAATAAACGTTAACATACTTGCTAATCATATTCGTTTATATGGCCGCCTTGCTCTTGCCATAATTTTCACCCATTCCCCCACCCCCATCCCCATAAATCGTTCAGTGTCTACATGGTAGTGATTTTCCTAACAATTGATCCGCAGAACTGGCTGGCCTCTGGGTAAAGATAAAGAGTACTAACATCGCTGACCTCAAAAAAAAAAAAAAAAAAAAAAAAAAGAGCAGTTTGGGATGGCAACCCCTCCCTTCCGGCCTCGACGGGGCGGTAGGAAACCTCCGCACGTGGATCCCCGCGATTCCCAGGGCGCGCGTCCATCCGGGCAACTGGCCAGTCGGCCCGGACCGCGCAGGCGCGAGGGCTGCGGCGGCTGGGGGCGGGCCCCCGGTTTCCCTAGAGACCGGGCGGAAGCGGCCGGAAGCTGCGCTGCGGTTGGCCGCCGCGGGGGGGAGGAGCTGGGGGCGGAGCCCGGGGAGGAAGGCGCCCGCGACGAGGAAGAGGACGCGGCTCGGGCCATGGAACGCGCGGAGGCGGGGGTGTCGGTGGGCTCGCCGGGTGCGCCCGGGCCCGAGGAGCAGGGCGGGGCGGGCGGACGCCCGGGGCGGCGGCGGCGGCGGCCGTTGGGGTGTGACCGTCCCCGCCCCGCGTGGCTCCTGGCGCGGCCACGAGGGCGGCTGTCTGCTGCCTGGTGTGTTGTGGCTGGGACCCGGGAGGGGTGGCTTCACCTCGTCGACGTTGAGGGTGCCCCTCCGAGACCCCCTGAGAGCCGAGGAGCCTCCCGGGAGGGGGGACCCTGTCCCGCAGGCGTCAGGGCTGCGGTCCCGGGAGGAGCGGCTGGGCTCGGAACCCAGCACGAGGCCCGTGCGCGGTGATCGCTCCCTGGTGTCCCTCGTCCAGCCTCCGATCTGCCTTGCATCGCCGCACCCCGGGCTCTTCTTTTCTGCCCCCCTTTAAAAAAACAAACAAAACTTTAAATGTTTGGAATAATTTTAGATTTGCAGAAGTTGGAGAAATAGTTTTACCTAATGTTACTATCTTACCGTGGTACATTTGTCAAAACTAAGAAATTAATATCGGCATAACACTATTCACTGAATACAAGCTTTATTTACATTTTACCAGGTTTTTTCCCCACTCTATTTTTTTTTTCCTGTCCCAGGATCCAAACCAGATAATCACATCGCCTTTCACCTGTCTTATTTTTCAGCTGATGTTAACAGCTGGGATCTCATCTTTCCCGAGTCTCCATCCCCACCTCCCCGTCCCCCCTGACATTAGCTTTTTTTTTTTTTTAATCCAAGAAATATTTACGCATTCTTTCCATTTAGCAAGCGTTTATTGGTGGTCTATGATATGCCAGCCACTGGTGATTCAGCACTGAATCACAATCCTTCTCTTATGGGAGCTAAATATAGCCCCCTGGAACGCATACATTGCCTTCTGCAGTTTTGTATTTCTGATTTTTTTTTTAATGTAAGGACATGCCACATAGAATAATTTTTAAGTTGGTTGAAATCAGTGTTTAAACTTTTCTGCCCCTTCCGATTTACCCTAAATTTTACTATCAACTCCCAAGTGAGAGGATTACCTCTTGCATCTTCCATTATTAATCAAGTTTTTACTACCCCGCCCCTCAAAATTATTACTTCTTGAGAAAAATACAGTGCACAAAGAAATGCTAAGTAAACAGGGCTGGAGATCCTACTGTAGATGGAGCTGCTCTCATGTCTTTGTATTTTTTTAAATATATATTTTATTGATTTTTTACAGAGTGGAAGGGAGAGGGATAGAGAGCCAGAAACATCCATGAGAGAGAAACATCGATCAGCTGCCTCCTGCATACCTCCCACTGGGGATGTGCCCCCAACCGGAATCAAACCTGGGACCCTTCAGGCCGCAGGCTGACGCTCTATCCACGGAGCCAAACTGGTTTTGGCGTGTCTTTGTAATTTTTAGATGTTTTGACAGATGTAATAAATCCCGGAAAGGACTTTTAAAATCACTCTGCATTCTTTTTTCCTCAGTCACCATGTTGTAAGGAACTGCCAGTTGCTCAGAGATGATAAGCAGCCTGAATATATGTTTTTCTTTGCATTCGTTTGATCAGTTCATGATCGGGTGGTTCCAGCAGGAAGTTCTTCATCCAGAGTGATAGTACATGTGGACCTGGATTGCTTTTATGCACAAGTAGAAATGATCTCAAATCCGGAACTAAAGGGCAAACCTTTAGGTAATTATGAATGTCGAGAATGTTTTTCATTGTATAAGAGGATTAGCACTCATTTATTATGTTTATTGTATTCTGATTTATTAACCACATTAGAAAGATTTTGGAAGCAGTTCTTAAGGTGCTTTATGGACAGAATCTTTGCTTCACTACCAGGTGTAAACTTTATAAGCCTCATTTAATAAATGGTGAATTTGACACAATCCTCTTACTTTCTTTTCTATGTACTTGTGTTTATCATATTTTAGGTGAACATTATTTTTATGGTGGTAAACACGTAGTCAATTTGTGTGAAAGAGAAAGCAGATTTTTAGCAATCTTAAGCCACTAAGACTCATTAAACTAGAATTTCTATAGGTGCTGTAGATCATGGTTTAATCATTTTGATAAGGAGGGGGCTCAGAATGCCCCCGCACTGTCGAATCTTTTCTGTAGGTGGCTAGGAAGAATAGTTCAATAATTAGAACATTTATTGGGGGAGATCCCTGATAATTGCTGTAGGTTGACACGTGTTAACAGAACTTTGCTTTATATTCATTGGACAGTTACTCAGAAAATAAGTGAGTTTTTCTAGCAGCACCAGTAATTGTACTGTTATTTTTCATCTGCTTTATTTTTTGGTAAATCATGGGCTAGAGTTATATAGAGTTAATTCAGTATAAATTATTCTGGTTTTGTATTGCCTGGAAAAATTTCATAATGATTTTATTTGTATTTTTTGCTGAAACTCCATAGAATATATTGATGTGTGGTAAATTTCTGTTAAATTTTACTTATAGAACTTCGATGAATGGATGCTGTATTTTTAAACCAAGATACGGCTTTTTATTTTAAATATACACTGAGTGGCCAGATTATTATGATCTCTGAACACATAATAATCTGGCCACTCAGTGTGTGTGTGTGCGTGCGTGTGTGTGTGTGTGTGTGTGTGTGTGTGTGTGTGTATATATATATATATGTGTATATATATATATATATATATATATATATATATATATATATATTAGAGACCTGGTGTATGAATTCGTGCATGGGTGGGGTCCGGCCAGCCAGGCCAGGGCGAGGGGACATGGGCGGTTGGCTGGCGTGCCTGCTGGTTGAACTCCTGGTCAAGGGGACTATTTGCATATTAGCCTTTTATTATATTGGATATACACTGAGTGGCCAGATTATTATGCGTTCAGAGATCATAATAATCTGGCCACTCAGTGTATTTTTTATTGATTTCATGGAGGAAGTGAGAGGGAGAGAGAGAATGAAATATCGATGAGAGAGAAACATCGATTGGCTGCCTTCTGCACACCCCCATTGGGCGTGTGCCCTAATCAGGAATCGAACTGCGACCTGGTTCATAGGTTGCCGCTTAACCACTGAGCCCCACCGGCTGGGCTAGAGCTTTTTATTTTTATAAAAACAGATTGCCTTACAACTTACAATTATAAGATGGAATTAGTAAATTATACTTCAAGATGTTTCTTTAATTCTGCTCCGTTTTCTCATAAATATTTATTTTTATAGGTGTTCAGCAGAAATATTTGGTGGTTACCTGCAACTATGAAGCTAGGGAACTTGGAGTAAAGAAACTTATGAATGTAAGAGATGCAAAAGAAAAGTGTCCACAGCTGGTGTTAGTTAATGGAGAAGACTTGACGCGTTACAGAGAGATATCGTATAAGGTTACAGGTACAGATTATAGGCAATGTTATTTTACCATTAATTTTTACATAGGAGGCCTGTTCATTACATGAATATTTTAATAAGTGTAAATTGCCATAAGTCAGTTCCTTTTTGCTAATAACTTTATTTTAGGTCTTGCCCACTTTTTGAAATATTTATGAGGATGACTATATAAATAACTTTGACAAAAAATGTAAAGTTAAAAGAAGTTTGAAGTCTGTCATGAATGGTGTCATGTAAATATAAGAACAAATGTAAAACAGTATTTAATAGTGAAGAAATGGGAAGATATACTAAAGAAAGCCAAATATTTTAATTTTTAAGAAAATATATTTTTATTGATTTCAGAGAGGGAGAAATAGAAACATCAATAATGAGAATCATTGATTGGCTGCCTCCTGTACACCCCCTACTCGGGATCAAGCTGCAACCCAGGCATGTGCCCTGACCGGGAATTGAACCATGACCTCCTGATTTATAGGTCAACGCACAATCACTGAGCCACTGCAGCCGGGACCAAATATTTTAATTTTTAATTTAAATTAATTATGAGAGATATGCTATAGGCTAATGCATTAATGTTAGTTGGGAGAGGCTTTTGTAATGTTTAACATAATTAAAAACTAGCTTTATATTTATTTGTATTTTTGTTCTGTTTTTGTTTGTTCATTTAGTATTTGTAGCAGTTTTCAGATGAAAGGTTTAAATATAACTAAAAGTGCTAACAAACTAACAAGCAAAATTGCTCAAGAAAAATGACAAAAATATTAATGGGCACCTGACATAAAGGGCAAATACATGTCCAGTAATTACCTGGAAAAAAGGAATGCTCAGATTCATTATTGGCTACGGAAATTTGAATTAGTAAATTAAGATTTTATATCCATCATACTTGCAAAAAAAAAGAAAGAATGTGAGAAAAAGTAGAAACAGCCTTTATGAAAAAGCAATCTAGAAATTAAAGTTACATATTATATTCTTTAACCCAGTGATATAATCAACAGTATATATTTTTTTAAAAAGAAAAAGGATGTATAGGTGCCGTATATTTATATACCTTGTTGAGTGAGCAAAAGTTAAGATGCAAAAAGTATATCACATTTATCCATTTGTATAAAACAACTAGAGGCCTGGTGCACAAATTCGTGCACCAGTGGGGTCCCCGGCCTGGCCTGCAGGATTAGGCCAAAACCGGCTCTTCAACATGAGGGGTCTTAGATTGCAAGAGGGTGCAGGCCAGGTTGAGGGACCCCACCAGTGCATGATCAGGGCTGGGGAGGGATGTAGGAGGTTGGCCAGCCAGGGTGGGACTGCGGGAGGGCTCCAGGGCGTGTCCAGCCCGTCTTGCTCAGTCCAGATCGACCGGACCTTAGCAGCAAGCTAACCTACCGGTCGGAGCGTCTGCCCCCTGGTGGTCAGTGCACGTCATAGCAAGCAGTTGAGCGACCTTAGCATATTGTTAGCATATTATGCTTTGATTGGTTGAATGGCCAACAGGTCGACTGGACACTAAGCATATTAGGCTTTATTATATAGGATAGCACAAACCCCTTCCCCACATAGTGTGTACAAGTATATATGAACAGGAAGATAAATATGAGAGGGTATATACTAAGTTTTAACTTTTTAAAAAATATACTAGAGGCCCGTTGCACAAAGATTCATGCAATAGGCCTTCTTTCCCCTGGCTGCTGGCACCGGTTTTTCTCCGGCACCTGGGTCCCAGGCCTTCACTCCGGCCACAGCGGAGAAGCCAAGCCTCTTCAGTCTTCACTCTTCGCTCTTCACTCTTCACTCAGGCCGGAGCCTTCAGTATTCACTCCGCGCCTGTGTATGCAAATTAACCCGCCATCTTTGTTTGGTTAATTTGCATACTCCTGCTTGGCTGGTGGGCGTCGTGGATGTACAGTCAATTTGCATCTTTCTATTTTATTAGTGTAGATATATTTTTATTAATTTCAGAGAGGAAGGGAAAGGAAGAGAGAGAGAGAAACATCAATGATGGGAGAGAATCATTGATCAGCTGCCTCCTGCATGCCCTCCTACTGGGGATTGAGCCCGCAACCCAGGCATGTGCCCTTGACTGAAATTGAACCTGGGACCCTTCCATCAGCAGGACAATGCTCTGTCCACTGAGCTAAACCAGCTAGGGTTAAGTTTTTAATATTAGTTACCTTCTGGAATGGGAGAGGCGGTGCTGAAATGGGAGGAAGGACAGCCATGCAGAAAAGACAAGACTATATTCCTCAAATAGCACTTGTGCATCTATACAGAATTGTGTGTCTGAATATTACGAAGTTGATTTTTAGTAATATACAGAAGAAATTGTAAGATACAGAAAGTTGTGTATCTTGCCTTTGTTCTTGGTGGTCTTTCATGCCATTCATGTAGCTCCTCCTCATTCTTTTTAACGACTGCAGTATTCCATTGAATTTTGTTTATACTTACTTAACCAGTCCTCTAGTGATATGAAGACAGTATGTCCCACTTTATGCCTAATGTCTCTGCATAATTATTAATAGCAACTCTTTGTATTAAAAAATGTCTTGTTCTTACCCTAGCCAGTTTGGCTCAGTGGATAGAGCGTCGGCCTGCGGAATGAAAGGTCCTGGGTTCAAATCCAGCCAAGGGCACATGTCTAGGTTGCAGGCTCAATATCCAGTAGGGGGCGTGCAGGAGGCAGCCGTTTAATGATTCTCTCTCATCATTGATGTTTCTATCTCTCTCCCTTTCCCTTCCTCTCTGAAATCAATAAAAATATATATTTTTTTAAAGTTTTGGTCTTAATGATGAATTTTATGGTTTTTCTAACAGTGATGGATTATTAGACTGTTACCAACTCTTTGCTCTTACTAATATATGCTTCAGTAGACATTTTCATATGGAAATTTTGGCATACTTTTATGGGGATATCTATAAGGTAAGAGTTTAATTGCCAGATCAGAGATAATTTGCATTTAAAATTTTGAATACTGCTATATGTTGCACATGATTTTGTCCCAACGTATTGTTAGTAGGTATGAGAGTGTTAGATATTCCCAAATTGTAAAGATTTGCCTCAGAAATGAAAAAAATAGTAAATGTTTTCTGCTATCCAGCTGGTATCAGTAGATAATTCAGAGAGAAATGAAGTTTCTTCTCAATGATTTCTAAATTGTTTATTAGTCTTAATCCTAAAAATGAGAATAGATCATCCTTTTGAATTTATATTAAATCCTGGTTCAGTTCAGTTTAAAAAACATTTGACTTAAGGACTAGGTTTTTTCTAGATGCTAGACATTCAAATACATGTAAATCATGGTCCATCTCTGCCCTTAAGGAATAAATTGGGGAATGGGTAATTAAAATATTGAATTGTGGTGTATTTGGAAAATCAAGTGAGTTTTCTTTTGGGCTCAGTAATAATTGGAAATTATAATTTTTTGTTTTGTCTTTAGAAACACCTGTGGAAAATATAGCTAGAATATATTATTGCTTTTGCTTTTCTAAGCAGACCATAATTCATTCTTTGACCCACTGGTTCAAGATCATATTAACGATAACCATTGATATTTAATGTAGAATATAGTAACTATAAGTATAGGAGATTGCGCTAAATCTGCTATGAGTATCTGTCCAGGGAATATCATTTTTGGACTTACTTTGTTAGAAATATATAGTCTTTATTAAAAATGTGACACAGAAAAAAAAAATCCCAGTTAACTGAGGATTTTATTAAATATATTGTGGAACTGTGAATATGTGAAACTTTTAACAACATACTTGAGGTAAGCATAAAATAGTTAAATTTATTATAGTTATAACTTGTTACATCTGTGTTCCAATATTATTTAAATTTAGAGTTGTTGGAAGAATTTAGTCCAGTTGTTGAGAGACTTGGATTTGATGAAAATTTTGTGGATCTAACAGAAATGGTTGACAAGAGACTACAGCAGCTTCCAAGTGATGACCTTTCAGCGCTGACTGTGTCGGGTCATGTATACAATAATCAGTGTAAGTGGTTTCTTATTTATTCTACTTATTATTTTGTTTTTTATATTTTTATTGTTGATACTATTATAGATGTCCCCATTCCCCTCCCCCCCTTTGTCTACCTGCATCCACCCCTTTGTCCCCCCCCCCCCATCCCTCTGGCCATCACCTTATTGTTGTCTGTGTCTGCGGGTTATGCCTATATCTTCTTTGGCTTAATGTTCTGTGAGTTAAGTTAATTGACTTTCTGAAAATGTTATGGCTTTTGTTGGAGGTATAGCCATATTTCAGTAATCTAAGATGGCTAAAATTAGGTGTTGCTCATGTAGCTCAGTGCTCTGTGCACTTTTCATTTCTCTGACATGGTCCATGCATTACCATTTTTTAAGTTTCATACCTCTTAAGTTACAGGAGTTGGCTTGATAATAGGATTTTTAGAATAACTTTATTCTCTTAAAGCAGTGGTCGGCAAACTCAGTAGTCAACAGAGCCAAATATCAACAGTACAATGATTGAAATTTCTTTTGAGAGTCAAATTTTTTAAACTTAAACTTCTTCTAATGCCACTTCTTCAAAATAGACTCTCCCAGGCCATGGTATTTTGTGGAAGAGCTACACTCAATGGGCCAAAGAGCCACACGTGGCTCGCGAGCCGCAGTTTGCCGACCACTGCCTTAAAGCGATCTTTAAGCAAGATTTTGAGGTAGACCAAAATACATTTGATTTTGTCTCCTCTTGCTTCCAGTCCCCCAAGGCACCAAAACCCTCATGCTGTCCCCTGAGCTAACCCTTGTGGAAGCTCATCCAGGCCTACCTGCCATCTCTTGCAAGCTCCTACTTCATTAGTTCA
Organism: Cnephaeus nilssonii; assembly: GCF_951640355.1. Lineage (NCBI taxonomy): Eukaryota > Metazoa > Chordata > Mammalia > Chiroptera > Vespertilionidae > Cnephaeus > Cnephaeus nilssonii. The sequence goes on from NC_137082.1 coordinate 86,875,404, forward strand.
GATAACCTTTGCCAACTGTTAGCATGAAAGCAGGATGGTTCATTTCCTTCTCAGATTAAAATATAAATGGCTGATGGTATTTCCAGGGACATTTGCATTTGAAAATCAGCTGCAATATCTCTAGTGACTATTTAATTAGACTTTGAAACATATGCAACTCTGCTGGTGACTTCCACATTATACCACATGGAAGACAGCTACTCTGCTTTGTGTAAGACTTGCCCTGACCATCTTGCTCCTAGGTTTCAACATGTGCTTCCTCATCCTTGATTTTTGAGAGCTGGTGATCAATCTCCGATCTAGTTCTCCACCTCCCTGATATTAAAGAAAAGGGGGAGAGCTACAGTTCTCTTCTGGAAGAAGACATGAAGCTTTTCCATCTTTTGTACCTATGGTCTCTTGTCACTTACAAAGACTAAGTAGCAAGAACGTTCCAAGTAGGTTTCTATGTAATTCTTAAAGCAAACTCAGACTTTATTGCTTGGAACATAATACAGAGAGCTAGGTTTTATAACCTAAAAAGAAAATGTCTAATTCTTCATGAATTCTTCCTATTTCCCACAGGTTTTTATTAAAAAATTTTTAGACTTACAGAAAAATTGACAGAATATAATACAATGAGTACACTCATTGTACTCTTCTTGTCCATACAACTATTGTTACCATTTTTCATATTTGCTTTATCTTGCTCTTTATTGATTGGTTGACTGATTGACAAGCCATTTGAAAGTAAATTGCAATATAACACTTCATTTGTAAGTACACCTGAGGATAAGGATTGTCTCATATAATTGTAAGACCATTTTCACATCTAAGAAGATTGGTTTCTAGATAATTTCCCTGCACTTTTCATAAGAGATCTCTTAAATATGGACAGATTTAAAATTGTTTTTCATACAGCCAGTACATAAAGTTTAGATTCAGTTCTTTAAAACTATAGATAAACAGGAATATAAAAGTTTTACTGCTGTCAGTAGAAATTTTTCATGAGAGATGAGTTTTCATAATCTGTTCATCATTAAGCACGTCTGTGCATTCTCTATCACAGGCCCTTAGAGTTCACTCCCTGTAGTTATTTACTTACTTAACAGAATTCCAGTGAAGAACAAAGCAGATTAGTTAAGTGGGTGGCAGTATGGTGGTGGTGGAATATTGAATTTAGGTTAAATAAACCTTCATTTGTAAATAAAATTCATTTGTAAAAAAGGAAATTAAATTGTTTTGGGGTTCTTTTAATGACATTGGCTGTTTTTATAGCTATAAACCTGCATGACGTCTTGCACATCAGACTACTTGTTGGATCTCAGATTGCGGCAGAGATGCGGGAAGCCATGTACAATCAGCTGGGTCTCACTGGCTGTGCTGGAGTGGCTTCCAATAAATTACTGGCAAAACTAGTTTCTGGCATCTTTAAACCAAATCAACAAACAGTCTTACTACCTGAAAGTTCTCAAGATCTCATTCATAGTCTGAAACACATAAAGGAAATGCCTGGTAAGACAAATATATTTGAAAAGTATATATTTTTTTGAAAAATTATAGATATATGTAGTTAATTCTTAGAGCCTATATACTTGGTTCTTGAAGAAAACCAAACAAGCTAATGTTCTTTGGAGGGAATCTGTATTAGGAAATATATAAAAGTACTTTTCTAGTTTCACCTACTTTTGTATAGTTTGAATATGATCATGAAAGCTATAACTGGAAGTGTATAGTCCTTTATTTCCAATCCCTGGTTCATAATCTTATACTGTACATTGCATCTGAAGAGGTCTTTTATTAACTCTACTTGAGGATTATCAATATATAGAAAAGATAAGCGTCCATCCATCCGACTGGAAGCTATGACGCGCACTTACCACCAGGGGGCAGACACTCAATGCAGGAGCTGCCATGACGCACTGGCCATTTAAAAATACATGGCACCATGAACCTGGCGCCGATAAAACTAACACTCAGCTTCCCCCATGTGAGACACAGGCCCCACCACCACCCCAGAGCAACATCCCACCAAATCGCAACCAAGGCTGCCAAGACCCATGGCACAAAATGCAGCCCACAGCCCAGCCTGGAAACAGTCTCTGTGGGCGCCGGGTAATGATGTCACATAGCAACGCCCGGCTTCCTCTCCCTAGCGACTAGCCTCCTTGGAGTTTTTTCAGCCCAGGAACTTGACTTGCTTTATAGCCAGGGAAGCATTTTCACATGCCTCATCTCATTTGATCCTCACAGAGGTCCTGGAGTAGGTAGATAGGAGACTTGGTAGAATCCTATTTTCATTAGCCTGAAAATGGAGATTTAAAAAGTTTAGAAACTTGACCCGACTGAAAAGAAGCAAGAAATGGTAAAAATCTAATTTTATCAAGACTGAATTTATTGGTTCTCTCTATATTCATTATATTATATTAAACATATTAGGGTGTTAGGTTTTCAAAGTGGTTCATATAACTCAAAGGCCCTGAGCAGAAGAAGAACAATCTAATTTTTAATGAACTTTGATCTTAGCAAAATATTCATTATGGAATTTAAAGACACGGTTGATACAGTAATGACAGTATTTTAATTAGCTTTATTTTAAGGAGAAAGCTATGTAACACCCTATGCATTTCGTTTTGTTTAGGTATTGGCTATAAAACTGCCAAACGCCTTGAAGCACTGGGTATCAGTAGTGTGCATGATCTTCAAACCGTTTCCTCCAAAATATTAGAAAAGGAATTAGGAATTCCCATTGCTCAGCGTATCCAGAAGCTCAGTTTTGGAGAAGATAACTCTCCTGTAACACCCTCAGGACCACCTCAGGTGCATAATGACATTTTACTGGAGTACTTACTGGTTGTCACGTTATTTGAGAAAGATTTCTAGTTTATTGCTGTTTTTACTAATCTAGTTTGCTTGTTAGGTTAGTACATGATCCCTTTCCTGTGAGGAAGCTAATTTATTATAATATATTTAAAAATATTCTTAAATTGAATCTAAGAATTAGTATTTCAATCTCAAGTTAGCCGATAGCCTATCTATATATATAAAACCTAAGCGACCGACTATGACGCACCCTGACCACTGTTGTACCTTGGTTGCGGGCACATCCCCAGTAGGGGGTCTGCAGGAGGCAGCTGATTGATGTTTCTCTCTCATCGATGTTTCAAACTCTCTCTCCCTCTCCCTTCCTCTCTGTAAAAAATCAATAAAATATATATTTTTTAAAAGGCTTGGTTTTAGAGAAGTCTAATGATTTAGGAGATGGAGAAAAGTTTAATTACCTAGTTCATATTGATTGATTATTTTTTATGTGACAGGCACTTTACTAAGTACTCCATGTACATTAGCCCATTTAATTTTCACAAACCTTCAAGGTAGGTAGTTCTATTGTTTATTTATAACCTTTTCCTCTCTTTCTCTTCCTCTCTAGTTTTTTTTTTTTTTTTTTTTTTTTTTTAAAGATGAGGATACTATAGGTTAGAAAAGTTAAATAACTTGCCCAAGGTTAAATTCAAGTTTTAGGAGAGTAAGAGCCTTGTTGTAATCATACAGGAAAGCTTGGAGTTGCTACTAGAGCTTTAAAATTTTCTTGACTTTCAGTGCACTTTCTAGTGGAGTATGATAACTTGCAGATAAAAAAAGTTAATATAAAAGTAAACTACTAGTAAGTGGCTCAAACTAAGCACAAGAGGTAAGTTAGTCAAGGCTGTGTTGATTTACCTGACATATACACTGGTAATTGTATATGCTTATTTGGGTGTACAGTAATCCTTATTTGTGCTTTTTTGGTAGTCCTTTAGTGAAGAAGATTCACTTAAAAAATGTTCATCAGAAGTCGAAGCTAAAAGTAAGATCCAAGAATTACTTGCTAGTCTTTTGAACAGGTGATTTTTCCATTTTTCCATATCCTATATATTCTGTACTGGAAAGAATACTTGATGTTCTGTCTTGGAACTTACAGATTAACTAGAGACTAATCAGTATAACAATAGATCATTTATCACTGAATTTCTCTACATTATAAGGTATTGCAAAGGTAGTAACAGATGCTCTTAACTAAATTTAATCCATCTAGTTCCATTGGTTTTTAGTAACATTGTGGTTATATTGTGAATCTTAAGCTGCTGGTAGTTACCTAAGGGGGTTTTATCTATTTTTCTAGAATTCCTGCACCTCTAAATTTATAATGGTTGAGGATAGGTAGTTATTAAGAGCAACAACGATAGAGAAAGCAGAAGAACCCTTATATCTCCTTAGCCTTACTCTGTGTGAAAGAAAATGGATGACTCTAAGTAGCAGAAACTGATGAAGTGAAATTTCCTACAACTTCGCTGTCACATGCAGTGTGGTTCTCTATGCAGCTCATCATTTGCTGCATGCAAGCGGGGCTGACAATGACCCAGCTCCAGTGATATGACTCAGGCTGGGCCCATGAATATGCTTGTGAAAGTGGGTCATCTGCTTTGCTTCAACTAAATAGAAGACTATTATGAAAAGCCTGGCCATTAGAAATAGTTCCGCACATAGAAAAACCACAAGAATTACAACTTTTATAGGTTCTCTTATTCGAAGAATCAACCCAGAAACGAGTCTAGGTGCTGTAAACCTGTGCGATACCAAATATTAACCATTTACCCTTTTCTCTGCTTGCCATTCTCTTCTGTACCATGGCCCCTTACTTCAGTGATTGAGGTGTAATACCTTTTAAGTGACTGGCAAAAAATAATCATGTGTGTGAATGTGTTTTCCTTCCTGAGTATATGTAGATATGTAAGAGGTATAAAATCATCTAATTTTTAATCCAGGTTCTAGGCAATAGTTCTAGATTGCTTAGAATATCACCTTTTTATAGTATGTCTTAATTAGTTACAGGAATCAAATCATTGTCTTTGAATTGCATATTGACTTATTAGAACAAGTTTAACTGGAAAATATTTAAATTAGTAATATGTTTACAGAAACTGTTTAAGATATTTATTATTTTAGTAAAGCAGCAATCAAGACATTTTGTGATAATTAAGAGAATATTATTTATTACAGAAATGGAAATTTTCTAATTCAAAATACTTAATTTGAGTATATTTAACAGTGTACAATATTTGTATTTTGTACTTGATTTTTAATTCATTGCCATACAGATAAAAAGGAAAATGTTAAAAAAAAAAAAGGAAAATGTTATTCTTTAATGACATGTATTTTCTCTAATTAGATTTTCTATTCTTTTTGTTGTTTTTGGTTTTTTTAAAATATATTTTATTGATTTTTTTTACAGAAAGGAAGAGAGAAGGATAGAGAGTTAGAAACATTGATGAGAGAGAAACATCAATCAGCTGCCTCCTGCACACCTCCTATTGGGGATGTGCCTGCAACCAAGGTACATGCCCTTGACCGGAATCGAACCTGGGACCTATCAGTCCGCAGGCTGACGCTCTATCCACTGAGCCAAACCAGTTAGGGCAGATTTTCTATTCTTTAAGTGAATTTCTATCTATGTCATTAAAACCTTTGTTTTAGTGTTCCATCCAAAACCAAGACCATTTGTATGGAACACTAATTTTTTTTTAATTTTGTATTTATTGATTTTAAAGAGAAACATTGATTTATTCCACTTATTTATGTATTCAGTGGTTGATTCTTGTATGTGCCCTGATGGGGCATTAAACCTTAAACCTTGGTGTATCAGGAGGATGATCTAACCAACTGAGCTAGCTGGCCAGGGCTGGATGGAACACTCTTTAGGATGCATGTATATGTACTTCCTAAATATAATACATAATTGATATTTCAAATTATTGCTTAATATGGAACATAGTGGTGACATTACTATTGGCTCTCTTGGGTCTATTTGGGGAGTGCTCTTTGACAAAAGTAATCTCATTAATTTTTTTTTCTTTTTGTGATCCTGTATTTTTAAAATATGTGTAAAAATCTGTCACTTTCCATATATTGGTTTCTGTCAGTGAATGATTCTCTGTTCCTTTAATTTCCTGTTGATTTTAATATTTTGCTTTTAGTTATAATTTGGACTTGGATTATAAAATTGCTTGTTATAATTACGTCTTATTTCTGTTCTTTTTCTGATAGCACTCAATTCTGAGTGAGGCCTGAGAGCCTTACACTTAAAATTTCAGAGCGTTAGTGTGTAGACTTCGCATAATTTATTTGGGCTAGTCCAGGATCTTTATTGCTTACTGCCTACTTATCAACTGTATTTATACTTGTTTTAGTTACTAAATCTGTCATCTTTCTATAAATTAATTTGACAGTTTTTAAAAATCTTTAGGTAATATTTTTCAAATTGCTATTTCCCCTTTCTCTTTATCTTTAGAGTATGCCAAGATGGAAGGAAGCCACATACAGTAAGATTAACAATCCGTCGGTATTCGTCTGAGAAGCACTGTAGCCGTGAGAGTCGTCAGTGCTCTATTCCATCCCACATAGTTCAGAAGTTAGGGACAGGTAGGAGCTAATTTCCTAATAATTTAATTTAATTAGACTCTTAAAAGAGCAAATTTTGAATTAGAAATATGATCCATAGATAGAGGATTTTCACAGGGGGTTAGTGAGCTATTAAAACTCTTCATCAGAAATTTTCACTAGAAAACTTGGTTGTTGTTTAATAGATAATAAAAGTAAAGAGATAAGAATGCTTCCCAAGTTCAGAAAAAAAAAGACTATTGTAATTATATGGTATGAAGTAATTTCTTTTTGAGCACTTAGATTGTTTCCATTTTTTTTGGCTATTATGAAAAATGATGCTGGCAAGTCATTGGGTGGGTATATACTTTGGTTTAATCTGCTGGGTTTTATGGTAAGTTGAACTCCAAGACACTGCTAAATTTTTTCCAAAGTGGGTATAAACAGTTTACATTCTCATCAACAGTGTATGAGCATTCCAGTTTTTTCAAATTCTCACTGACATTTAGTATTATCAGTTTATTTTATGATAGTCATTCTTGAGGCTGTGTAGTGGCATTTCATTGTGTTTGTATTTTCTTTTATGAATAGTGCTTTTAGTGTTATATCTAAAAGTTATTTGCCTAAATCAAAGATCACAGATATTTCTATGTTTTCTTTTAGAAATTTTAAAGTTTTGAGCTTTAAACTTAGATCCACTTTGAGTAATTTTTATGTGTGGTATAAGGTAAGGGTCTTAGTTCATTCTTTTGCGTGTAGGTATCCATTTGTTCCAGCAGAATTTGTTGAAAAGACTATTCTTTCCTCATTGAACTGTCATTACACCTTTGTAAAAAACTAAACATTTTTGTAGAAATATATTTATTCTTTTTTAATTAATTTCTTTATTGATTAAGGTATCACATATTTGTCCTCATCCCCCCATTCCCATCCCACACCCCTCCCCACACATGTCCCCACCCCCCTGTTGTCCTTAACCACTGGTTAGGCTCATATGCATGCACACAAGTCTTTTGGTTGATCTCTCCCCTTTACCCCCACTCTCCCCTACCCTCCCTCTGAGGCCCAACAGTCTGATCCATGCCTCCTTGTTTCTGGGTCTGTTCTTGTTCATCAGTCTATGTTGTTCATTATTTCCCCTAGATGAGTGAGATCATGTGCTATTAGAAATACACTTATAAGAACCGAAAATGAGACAAGCAATAATGGTTATGCTGACAGGCAAATGAATCAGTCTGTAGTGAGTTTCTTTCTGGGCCAACAGTTCTTTTGAGTCCCAATTTCAATGTCAAACAGTTCCTTATGTGTACATGTCAGCAATGACATTTCAGTTCTGGATGGTGGACAAATGGTGGTAATGCAGGTCCGACTCTGGTTTGGTCCTGGGCAACCTGCAGTGACGCACAGCTGCTAACTGCTAGTATAGCAAGGCGACGTCAGTGTCTTCCATCTCTGGACTGCTTCTCTTCTGTCTTCATGGCTGGAGTAATCCTGTCAATTCCTCTCCGTTGCTGGAATCCACATGGTCTCAGAGTTGTTTTCTGAAAATATACAAACATATTCTCGACCAAAAGTTAATAAAGGAATATTTTCTATAAATTTGACTTGGGCTCCTATTTCATTTTTTGCCCAAATGATTTTCCTCTGGCTTGTTTTGACACCTTGTGTGTTTTTCATGGGTGTCTTGCTTTTAGCCTTACAATTAATTTTCTAAAGTATTAATTTTCTAGATGTAATTTACTTACAGGATATTTTTCCTTACATGATATTCTTCTACTATCCCCCCTTTTTTGATTTAAATATTAGGAGGCTTTTGAAAATTTTATAATGTAGTCTTGATGGCTTTTAAATTTTAATATTTTGCACTATAATATTACTGTTTTAGGTTCGTTACATGGTGCGCAATTTTATCATGAGATGAACTACCAATAAAAATTTTAGTTAACACTTGAGGAACACCTTTTTGTCCAGTACAATTAATTTTTCTAGAATATTTGCTTGTTTCAACTAGCCAATTTAAATTTGCCTGAAAACTTGACTACTATTTTACTGTCAAATTTATTACTCTAACAACAATCTTATTTTACCCTGTAAATATTAGTGGAAAGGATTATTTGCCTTCTTGAGTAGGCCCTGAGCATTTTTGGTGGTAGGCTAGATTTAGATATCATAAATCCACTTCCCCACACCATGGGTACAAGACAACTCAAACAATTCTTGTTGGAGTCAGAGGGCAGCTGCTGTCGGCCAAGTCTCTGTCTGTTACCCGGGTCCCCGATTTGAGCTGGGCATGGGACGTTAAGCAGCCCTGGGGACAGGAGAGAAATGTATTTCTTGACGTTCTTATTCCATTGATCTATATGTTTATCCTTTTACCAGTTCTACTCTATCTTGATACTTTCTTGAAATTAAGTAGTGTAAGTACTCCAGCTTCAATTTTTTTCTAAATTGTTTTGGGTATTCATGGTCCTGGGCTTTTGTTTGTAGAAAGATCTTTAAGTAGAAATTTGATTTGTTAACTGTTTATCCAGATTTGTTATTTATTTTGAGTCTGTTTTAGTAATTTGTATCGTTTAGAAATATATGCATTTCATCCTAGTTGTCTAATTTGTTGTCATGAAGTTGTTAATATTCCCTTATAATTCTTCTAATTTTTGTGAAGTCTGTAGTGAAGTTCCTCTTTCACTCCTGATTTTGGTAATTTATGTATTCTCTTTTTTTCCTTTGTAATTCTAGCAAAGGTTTGTCAATTTTGATCTTTTTTAAAACCCAACTTTTGTTGTCATTGTTTTTTCTGTTTTTATTCTTTCTATTTTATTTATTTCAACTTCATTGTTTTTTTCTTTCTGCTTGCTTTAGGTTTTTTTTTTTTTTCTTTTTAAAGAATAGTTTATTGATTTCTGAGGGAGATGAAGGGAGAAGAGAGAAACATCGATGTGAGAGCATAACACAGGGGGATATTTCCTGACGTCATTACTACCTTAACCAGATATTCCATATTTCAACTCTTTTGAAAACTTTTACTCATTTGGCATTTGGTAGTAATGTTGAGATGTTCTAGTTTCCATATATACTGTCAAAATGTCCCAATAATATCTATTTAGGATTTTAATTTAAATTATATTAAACTCTTAATGTTAATCCTATATAATAAAAGGCTACTATGCAAATAGACCGAATGGTGGAACGACTGGTCGCTATGATGCACGCTGACCACCAGGGGCAGACGCTCAATGCAGGAGCTGCCCCCTGGTGGTCAGTGCGCTCCCACAGGGGAAGTGCTGCTCAGCCAGAAGCTGGGCTCACGGCTGGTGACAATGGTGTTGGCGGGAGCCTCTCCCGCCTCTGTGGCAGCACTAAGGATGTCCAACTGATGGCTTAGGCAAGTGGGCTCCCAGACTGCGAGAGGGCGCAGGCCGGGCTGAGGGGACCGCCGAGTGCATGAATTTCATGTACTGGGCCTCTAGTTATTTTATAATGTGTTTAGATACTGTTTTCTTAAACATTTATTTAGGAAGTTATGATGTGATGACCTCAATGGTTGACATACTTATGAAACTTTTTCGAAGCATGGTGAATGTGAAGATGCCATTTCATCTTACCCTTTTAAGTGTGTGCTTCTGCAACCTTAAATCACTAAATACTACTAAGAAAGGGACTATTGATTATTATTTAACACCATCATTATCAACAACTTCATGCTCTGGCAAGCACAGTTTTGTAAGTACACTGTTACTGGATTTGTGTAATTAAGTTATAGGTCTCAGTTTGTGTTTAACGGATATAATTTAGAGTTTCTTTGGGGTTAAATTTTTTTGAGTGACTTACATGTATATATAATACCTATTCTATTACAGTTGCTACTCATAAGTATACTGTACTGTGATCAAGAAGAAAACATAAGCATCACTGGGTAAAAAATAAACCATTATAGAGATTCCCTGTTTTGGAAATATTGAAACATTTCATAACTGTATACAGGAATATGATGATTAGCTCATACATATGGAAATATTTTTAGATACTAGAAATCAAATTATTTCGTCTGTTAATTTATACATAAGCTACCAGCACCCCCCTCAGTGTTTTGTTAAAGTATTTAAATTTTCTTGGTTTTGACATTAAATTGAATTCTGATAGCAATATTGATAGAATATGACTGCTAATTTTATAATTGTAGAAATAAGAGGTTGGCAGTAGAGAGGCAAAGGCCAGTCATATTTTCAGATGACTAAAACAAAGCCCTGTGTATGACCCTTTAGCAAATCTCTATTTACTAAATGTGGGCTTCTTTAAAAAATAATTGTCTTTTACTAAATTGTCCATGTCTGCAATTAACTTTTTTTTTTTAATATCTTTTATTGATTTTTTTACAGAGAGGAAGGGATACAGAGTTAGAAACATCGATGAGAGAGAAACATCAATCATCTGTCTCCTGCACACCTCCTACTGGGGATGTGCCTGCAACCAAGGTACATGCCCTTGACCGGAATCGAACCTGGGACCTTGCAGTCTGTAGGCTGACGCTCTATCCACTGAGCCAAATCGGTTAGGGCGTCTGTAATTAACTCTTAATTTAAAGTGTTTTTATGCTTTTCTTTATTTATTAATCAGTCAGTATAATTTTAGTAATATTTTATTTACATATAAGTTTAAAATGAGAATAGAATAGTGTTACAGAAATAATGAAGTGCCCTCTTCAAATTACTATTTTTCTCTGACCAATTTTATTTCATCTATTAACTGAAATTTTAAAAGGTGTTGACTTTTTGCTTTGTAATCTATAAAATGAGAATTAATGTATAGTGGTATTAGAGAGGCAAATATAAGTGAAAGCACCTTGTGTGTGTCTGGCAATGGCCCGAATCTCTTCTTCTTTTATTTTGAAGTTACTGTGTTGATGTTTTCTGAATTATATTTGTCTGTGTATACATTTTTAAAAAAATATATTTTATTGATTTTTTACGGAGAGGAAGGGAGAGGGATAGAAAGCTAGAAACATCGATGAGAGAGAAACATCGACCAGCTGCGTCCTGCACGCCCCCTACTGGGGTTGTGCCCGCAACCAATGTACATGCCCTTGACTGGAATCGAACCTGGGACCTTTCAGTCCACAGACAGATGCTCTATCCACAGAGCCAAACCGTTTTCGGCTGTGTATACATTTTTATGATGCTTAAAATTTTAAGTGAAAAACTTTACGTAAAAAACTATGCAAATTAGAATTGAAGGTGTTTTTAAATTTTTATTTTATGAATATATAAAAGGGCAAGTAAAGGGTTAAGGGGATCAAATATATGGTGAAGGAAGAAGATTTGACTTTGGGTGGTGGGTACACAATACAATATACAAATCATGTATTATAGAATTGTACACTTGAAACCTATATAATCTTATTAACCGATGTCACCCCAATAAATTTAATTTTTTGAAAAGTGTTATATCTTAATAATGATGTTGGATTTTCACCATGGAAGTATATATTTTTCCTTTCCATTAAATGTTACAGTTTAGAATAGGGATTTTTAGAAAACTAGTCCTTGATGTTTTATGCATACATATAAATATTTATAAATACATATTTATACATATATACTTAAATATTTAGCTATCCCTCGGAGAATCACTTACTTTTTTAGGCCATCATTCTTTTAGTCACAGAACTGGAAGTTTGAATCCACAGTTGTTAAGATCCTTTCCAGGTGGCTCAGTGCTATCTATGAAGTAAGCCTCTTCCTGGAATAGTGAGTAAAGATGCACACAATGGTGTGACTAATTGCGGTGGATTAGTCATCTCTAGCTGTTGGGAGCTGACCCAAAGGGTTGAAGTTATTGAGTAGGATAGAAACATGTTGGTCAGATAATAAGGTACATTCACACTTCAGCAGCATGAATATTTAAAGATATTAGATATCTAAATTATTGTGTTATCCTTGTGTTCTAGAAAATGAAAGATACTCATATGGAGGAATTTTCCAAAGACAAAAAAACAAATTGGGATTTTCTACCAACTGGAAGAATTGAAAGTCCAAGAACTCGGGAGTCTCCACTAGATACTATAAGTTTTTCTAAAGATCAAAACAGTGATGATTTCTCACTCTGCTCACTTCCTGAGGGTATTGACCAAGAAGTCTTTAAACAGCTTCCAGTAGATATTCAAGAAGAAATCCTGTCTAGAAAATCTAGAGAAAAAGTTCAAGGGAAAAGAAGTTTGAGTTGTCCATTACAAGCCTCTAGAGGAGTATTATCTTTCTTTTCTACAAAGCAAAAGCAAGATAGTCCCTTAAATCCTGGAGGTAATTTATCTAATAGCAAACAGATATCCTCATCATCTCCCTGTGAACCAGGAACCTCAGGCTTAAATAACAGTTCCTCTTACCTGTCTAGCCAAAAGGATTATTCACATTCTTTAGACAGTAGCTTAAAAGATGAACGAATGAGTCAAGGACCTAAAAAATCTCAAGGATTCCACTTTTCAAATACAAACCCCACTGTATCTGTTTTTCATTCATTTCCAAATTTGCAGCGTGAACAACTTTTCTCCAAAAACCGCACTACAGATAGCCATAAGCAACCGACCGCAGCAGCGTCTCATCAGGAAGGACTTGCAGAAAATAGAGAACAAGATTCTACTGCTGAGAAAATTACTCTTCCTTCGGATGTTGATCCTCAAGTTTTCTATGAACTTCCAGAAGAGGTACAAAAAGAACTGTTGGCTGATTGGAAGAGAAGAACAGGATCAGATTTCCACAATGTACATAAATAAAGCATGTTCAGAAAAAAGGTCTAGCCGAAACCGGTTTGGCTCAGTGGATAGAGCGTCGGCCTGCGGACTCAAGGGTCCCAGGTTCGATTCCGGTCAAGGGCATGTACCTTGGTTGCGGGCACATCCCCAGTAGGGAGTGTGCAAGGGGCGGCTGATCGATGTTTCTCTCTCATCGATGTTTCTAGCTCTCTATCCCTCTCTCTTCCTCTCTGTAAAAAAATCAATAAAATATATTTAAAAAAAAAAAAAAGAAAAGAAAAAAGGTCTAAAAAACAAGGGAAAGACTGTTGTTCTCAGATTAGCAGTTTATTAAGCTCATCTAAATTAAACACCAGTCGATATTTAATAATGTCACAATCCAATATAAAATGTTCTAAAGCAAGAATAGTTATGGGAAGTAAATTCTGACACAAAATATAAAAAATTCATAATAGAAGAAATAATGTAAAACATTACCTTCCTCTTATTTCTAAAACTATTTTATATTGCTTTTCAATAAAAATATATCTTAGCATTAGTTCATTTCCCATAAAATGAGGGGAAAGATATACTATATATGCCTGCATATAAAAAATAGACTGGCCAAATCATTGCTATGCCATAGCAAATAACTTTATTTTTCTGTGAAATATGGAATATTTCAAGAAATTTAGCCCATTAAGAAATAGCCAAGCCCAGCTGTTGTTGCACAGTAGTTGAGCAGGAGGTCATGATTCGATTCCCAGTCAGGGCACATGCCCAGGTTGCCAGCTCGATCCCCAGTGTGGGGCATGTAGGAGGCAGCAGATCAATGATTCTCGCTCATCATTGATGTTTCTATTTCTCCCTCTCCCTTCCTCTCTGAAATGAATGAAAATATATATTTTTAAAAATTAACCAAATAAATTCTGCCAACTCACCTGTTAAAAATGTAGATATCTTTGAAGTAGTACCATTTATTAAGGTAATTTTTTATTTTTATTTTTTTATATATATTTTATTGATTTCCCTACAGAAAGGAAGGGAGAGGGATAGAGAGTTAGAAACATCGATGAGAGAGAAGCATCGATCAGCTGCCTCCTGCACACCCACCACTGGGGATGTGCCCGCAACCAAGGCACATGCCCTCCACCGGAATCGAACCTGGGACTCCTCAGTCCCCAGGCCAACGCTCTATCCAATGAGCCAAACCGGCCAGGGCTTAAGTTAATTTTTTAAAATAGCAAAGTGATGCAAATTTCAATTAATGCCTCATTACACCTAGAACCCATCATAATGTCTGACACACAGGGTGTTCAGTAACTATTGAATAAAGGGTGGGGAGTTGGGCAGGCGGGTGTCTATACATGTAGAGAACTAGAAGGAACTTTCCATGCGGAGAGATGAAAGGAAGGACAGACACTAGAAGTGAAGGCAGAGTGGGTCTGTAAGGATGCGAGGTAGTGCAACAGGCCCATTTCCTCTGGCCAGTCTGTAGGGTCTAAAAGCAGTGGTTATGTTTGTGCATCTCTACATTTTGTAGATGAGAATAAAAATGTCATATCCACAACAAATACACAGTTACTAAAGTGATGGATGTCCTCTTTCTCCCATTGTTATTGCCTTCACCTTTTACTGCCAGATTAAAAATTGGATATAAGATTGTGGACACCTTTAATTCGTAAGACAGGATGTTTCTAGAATACACCAAAGCGCTGTTGGAGGAGTCCTATTTATAACCTTCGCAGATACAAAGAAAAGGCGATGAAAATAAAGTACAAAAATGTGAGTAAAGGGTAGCTTAAAAATATTTTCTAGGTAAGAAGTTTGAACTAAGTTTCAGATTCCTTGAAATTTAAGAATTTCCTAATCAAGTATTTTTTAACAGGGAGTTTGGGATTATCAAAAGCAGTAACTTGTAGCAAGAACATCAGAACTTATTCACCATACAAATATCTATAGGAGTTTCTACATGTAGTTTTCTGATAAGGTAGTTAAACTTATAAACAGTTTATCACTTTTTTAGATTATCTGTTTTTTTAAAAAGTTCTAATAATCTGTGTAATCATTTCAGCCAGAAACCAGCATCTGATTTTTTAAGTTGTTTTCTTTTAATAAAATCCATCTTTAGTATTAGATTATCTCTCTCTATAAAAGCCTAATATGCAAATTATCCCCATGGGAGTTCGACCGGGAGACCGATCGCTCGCTATGAGGTGCACTGACCACCAGGGGGTGGCGTGGGATGAAGGAAGGCCCCGGCTGGCAGCTGGAAGGCCCTGATCAGCCCTGATCGCCAGCCAGACCTAGAGACCCTACCCGTGCACAAATTTTGTGCAACAGGCCTCTAGTTTATAATATTTGGAAGTGTGAATTTATTTTTATTTATCTTTGATATATGCTGATATCTTGTATCTTTCATGTTCTCTAAAATTCTTAGCCACTAGCCCTTCAAAGATCGCTTTACTATTCTGGGACTCCTGATTGCACAATGATGGACTTTCTTACTCTACCTTTCATGTCCCTTAATCTCTACTTCTTTCCATTATCTTGTTTATCTGCTACATTTTGGCCAATTTCATCAGTTCTTTCTTATGTTCACTGATTTGTTTTTCAGTGGTGTCTGATCTGTTTAAAACACTAAAAATGGTTTTAATTTTAGTATATTTTTCATTTGATTCTTTTTCTACCTGTTTATTCATTACAGTCTTATTAAAAAAAACCTCAAATATTTTATATCCTATTTCTGATTATTTCAATACTATTTTAAATTTTTATAAGTTTCAGCTTTCTGACACTGATGTGTACCATTTTGGCTTATTTCCTTAAGGGTGTGAGTCAACCTAAGCTGTGGGAAGACAAAGGACCTAAGTTGTGGGTGCTTCCCTTCAGAGATGGCTTGCATTTGCTTCCAGCGAGGCCGTGCCAATGCACTGGCACCACTTTAACCCCTTCTAGGTTCTGACTGAAGCCGTGGTCTTCCTTTGAGCCGCCTGGCCTTGCTGCTGTCTTAAGGTTTTCTCTCCAGAGGTCATCTGCAGGCCATTTGCTTTTAGGGTAAACTCGACCTTCCAAGCCTTTTGCCTGATGCTTCCTGCTCCTTTCCTGCTTTTGTTTCAGCTCTTTTTTTTTTTTTTTTTCTTCTGTGTGAGGGTAGAGAGAGAGGGCTTTTCTCTTATACAGTAAAACCAAGCAATGAATTACAGAGTCTGTTCGGTATGAAGCATGTCTGTTCCACCACAGTGCAGAAGTACAAGTATATTTGGATTTACTTTTCCATCTTACTTTTTACTGCCCATTTTTCCCTTGTTCTGTGCTATGCTTCTTTCCCATCCTTATTCCTTTTCTGTCTTTTTGGATTGGCTGAGTTTTCTACTTAATATGTTTTCCCTCTACTGATTTGAAATTTAAACATTCTAAGTACTTTGTATTACCTTTATAAATTTAACATGCTTAACATCTAAAAATGGTAAATCTGTACCCTCATGGCAAACATGAGGATGTTAAAACATATTAATTCTAATCAAATTCCTCCAGTTCTTTATTTAACTTTCAAATTTGATATTATTAGTATTTTATATGGCCAGTGTTTAGGTTTGCCCACATGTTACTTAATTTTTTTGGCTCACCTTTTTTCTTGCATCTCAGACATTCCTTCAAAGTAGAATTGTTTTTACTTTCTGAAATTATGTCTTTAGAGCTGTGGATTTAGAATTCATTTCTCTTGGGCTGTTTTAAAATACTCACTTTTATCTTTGCAGTTTTTATTGTGTGTCTAGCTACGGATTTCCTTTTATCATGTTTTTAACATATAGCTTACTAATACTCTGTTCATTTCTTTTTCAGTCTTCTCTGCGTTTCCCTTTGGATAGCTTTTATTGCTCTGTCTTCAGCTTTACTAATTTTTCTTCCATAGTATCTCATCTGTTATTTCTATTCAGTGTAGTTTTCATGTCAGACATTTTATTTCTCTGGATACCTGAATTGGGTTAATTTTTGTATCTTCTATGTTTCTATTTAATATACTCAGTTTTTCTCTATCCTTGAATATATGGAATATTAATCTTTTTAAAGTCTTTTTCTGTAGCTCATTTGTGCATGTATTTCTATTGGTTTGTTTTTCTCTTTATTATGGGTCACATTTTTCTGCTCTATGTAGCTTGGTAATTTTTTAAATTGTATGGCAGGCGTTGTGCATTTTACTTTGTTGGATAATGATTGTTTCTGTTTTATCATAAATATGTACGAGTTGTGCTTTATAGCTCTATAAAGTTACTTTACTACGTGCAACCAAAGCAGCATTTAATCTAGAAATAATATTACCCGACTACAGGGTAAAATTCTTCTGAAGACATTATGTCACCTGTGATTCGTGAGTTTTTTTACTCTGGCTGGTCATAACATGACTTATGTCTGGTCCTAGGTGGGCCCAGGAGATGTTTCCCTTTGCACCTTTCAGCTGGTTCCTCCCCACCCTTGGGTAATTTCTTGTATGAATCAGTACTCAGCTGAAGACTCGAGAGTTCGTCTTTGCAGCTCTCTGGGCAGCCTCTCCCGTCTCCAATACTCTGCTCCATTCACAGATTGCGAGGTTCTCTGGCTTTCCCCGCCCAAACTGTACCCTAGAAACTCTCTTCAGATGAGTGAGCTAGGGCAATTGTAGGGCCTTACGCATCAACTTTAAAGAGTAAATTCTTATTCTCTAAATGTTCCTTCTATGGCATCCTGTTCTTATTTCTTGGATATCTTTAAAGATGTTCGTGATAGGGCTTCCGAAGATTTCCTCGAACTTGAATTTGCTTTTATTTGTTTGATTAAGAGTGGGACTAAAAATTTGGAAGCTCTGGTAGTTTGGGCAGGAGTTGTCAACTGTAAATTTCATGCAGGATGATCTGGCTGGGCCATTTTGGGGGAAATTCCTGAAGTCAGTAACAGTAGGTCTTTCCTTTTGGATGGGTTATGTTTCTCAAAGATGATGTTTGAGATAACCTATTTGGATTATGGATGTTCCTGTCTTGTGGAAACAAAGTTGGGGTGGGGGACTGAAATTTTCACCATTTAATATGCATATAGTCATTTAATCCTCTTCTTTTTATTACACTTCCTAGGTTCTTAACTGTATTTGGCATGGTCCTGTTCAAAGATCATCTGATTTTATTCTTCCTAGAAAATAAACCTGTAGTCTTCTATTGGAGTTAGATAGAGAATCTAGGAATTTGGGGGGATGACAAGTAAGGTTGTACAAACATGAGTCATTTTTCCCCTATTCCCCCCCCCCCCCCAAACATGAGTTATTTTTGTAATACCATTCCTTAGTCTATTCCAGGGGTCGGCAAACTGTGGCTCACGAGCCACATGCGGCTCTTTGGCCCCTTGAGTGTGGCTCTTACACAAAATACCACATGTGGGCGCGCACGTACAGTGAGATTGAAACTTCGTGGCCCATGCGCAGAAGTCGGTTTTCGGCTCTCAAAAGAAATTTCAATCGTTGTACTGTTGATATTTGGCTCTGTTGACTAATGAGTTTGCTGACCACTGGTCTATTCTAAAGTTTTCTGAGAGAGAGAGAATTGTTAGGGAGATGGCAACTGGACTCCTTGTTCCATTGTCTGGTCACCAGCTTATGGTTGTCAAGAAGTATTTGTGGAAGTGAAGTAATGATTTCCTGATATTTGCATTACAGCTGTAATACCGGTATATGCTGTTGCATGTAACAGTTCCAATGTAGACTTAGAGGTAGTATCTCTCCTAGCTCCGTAGTATTCTGGTAGACATCCCTGAGGACCTAGATTCTGCCCTTCTTACTCTTTCAAAAGTGCTCTATGTGTCTAATCAACTGTGTTAAATCTGTCCCTTTCTGCTTAAAACACCTAGCTTGTTTCTGTTCTGCACTGTTCCTAGAATCATACAAAGTTCTATTTTATTTTCTTAAAAGTATACTTGGACTTTTTCTAACATTATCTGTATTAAACCCAGTTTTATTAGTCCTGTTTTTATTTTTCTTGTTATTTTAAACATTTTTATTCTTTGTTAGGTAATATACATGTTTGAATTTTGGTGAAAGACTGATTCTTTGTCTTATTTATGTTGGCAACTTATTCGTGCTTGCCTTTTCCTTCATGTGTCCTGTGATTTTGGTGTGGGCTCACCTTTGCTGGGCTTTATTTGTGGGACTCCTGTAAGGTCTGCATGCCACGTGTCCCTCCAGAAAATATTTGCACTTGCTTCTCCTAGCACTTTGGGGAACCACCAGCTTGGACCATTTTAATTTCTCATCTTGAAAATAAAACCCTAGATCTGGGGCAGACTATGGACATAAAATACGCCAGGGATACTCCTATCCCTTTTCCTCCCCCATTAATTCTGTCTTTCATTTTGTGGTTGGGTTATTTTTTCTAGTTCACCCTTTTACTGAGAGAATAGTCCTGCAAGGTTCCTGGTCAGTGTTATCTTTACCTGTGGGAGTCCAAGGTTGTATCTGCGTCTGCAAACTTAGATTTATTTTGTTTTCGTATTTATTGCATGCCTTGCTTTTGCGTACTGCTACCACTTGTAAATAAATTATTGAGTTGTGTGGAATTCACTTTCGTCCTGTTACTTCACAGTATTATCTGCACTATTTTTTTCCTATAATCTCTCTATATAACCTTGTTCTGTAAAATTGATCCGTGTAAACAATGATGTCTCACTTTTAGTTCACAAAGAAAGTCCTGCTTTTGATATATACAGGTGAGGCTCTCAAGATTTGATGATACTTGGGCTATTTTCCTTTCTTTCCTAAGTTATATTTATTACATAAAAGATACACCAAAGTTTAAGATATTAATAATAAAGTATTTTTCAAATATCTTAAGATCCTTTGAATAAACTATAAACTTTCAAATGTTGTTAAGCAAGGAGAAATTTAATGTAGTGAATTAAATGCTTACAAAACCATGGGGAAGCTGAAGGTGTGGGTTCTAGGCTGGGACTCCAGAAACAAATCTGAGGACTAGACAACCAGTCCACCGGGTGAGCTGTCTCTAGAAACCATCAGTGGAACTATGAATGCAAGAAGCTGGAGTCCGCACGCTGTCACCACTGCCACTGCTTCTCAACGTCTAGGAGCTGGAGAGCAGTCACCCACCACCATGACCCCGTGACCAGGAAGCTGCTGCCCCCTCCCGTTGATGCAGTCACCTTTTGGCACACAAGACTCTGGCAGGTGGACACTGGAACATGGGGCAGGGCCGGGGGGAGCCTCACTTTTCCTTGTCCTCGATGGCCAGCAGAAACAACAACAACAGATAAGAAAAGTGGCCTTGCTCCACAACTGTCACCAGACCGGCCAATGGGTGTAACCTAATTCGCAACCAGAAGACTAGGTGCAGTCAACCCCAGGCTGCCTGTGTTTCTGCTTTCCATCGTCTCTATTAGAAGCAAGGTAGGATGGAGGTAAGCAGGATTCTGGAAACACAGAACCTTTCAGCTATATGTATATATGTCTGTTTGCATATGCACATATATATAAAATACATATATCCTGGCCAGCATGGCTCAGTGGTTGAGCATCCACCTATGAACCAGGAAGTTATAGTTCAATTTCCAGTCAGGGTACATGACCAGGTTGCAGGTTTGAATCCCAGTGTGGGGCATGCAGGAGGCAGCCAATTGATGATTCTCTCTCATCATTGATGTTTCTCTCTCTCCCCACCACTCCCTCCTCTCTGAAATCAATAAAAAAAATTTTAAAAACATATTACTACTGAATTTTTAAAAAGTGGTTACTACAGTATATTTGTGTCATAGTAGCAATTTCTTTTTGTCCCACATTACAAAATTGTACTGTAATAAAATTCAGCCTGCAGTTGATTTATGTAAACTAATGTGGATACAGATATACTGATAGAAAATTCTGAGATATTAATAGTAGAATATTCCATCTTTGGATGTAGCCAGACTATCGTATTCTAATTCATTGTAAACAAGTTCTTTGGTGTAACACCCTAACAGTGAAAAGAATTGGGAGGCGCACACTCCCAATATCTGAGTATTTAAGTAGGGATATACCAAGGCTTAGCTTTAATCTTGGTATTCAGCCAAATTCAGTTATTTGCCTTTGGATAGCTGAATAATCAACTAATTCAGGATCATTTGTGACATCACTGAAATTTTGTATGGAATTATGTGAATATGTAGGTTACCATTATATATAGTCAGTATTGATTCCAGTCATTAAAATAAGGCATTAATTCAGATTTATTATTAGCATCTGGGTATTTGCTTTCAAATAGAGGTTCAACAAAATAAAATCTCATAAGTTTTCTCTAACAATTCCTTCAAAGTATAAATTTTAGTTATATTTCAAAGTAAAATGTTCATTAATCAATTATTATGAAAGCTATTTTATGTAGAAAACAATTATTAACAATAGTAACTATTGAGTAGGGAAAGAGGTTGACATTTGATACCAATATTGAAAGAATAGCCCTAGCCCATTTGGCTCAGTGGATAGAGCATTGGCCTGTAGACCAAAGGGTCCCAGGTTCAGTTCTGGTCAAGGGCACATACCTTGATTACAGGCTCCTCCCCAGCCCACGCCCTGGTAGGGGCGCATGCAGGAGGCAATCAATCAGTGTGTTTCACATTGATGTTTCTGTCTTTTGTGCTCTCTTTCACTCTCTAAAAATAAATGGGGAAATATCCTCAGGTGAGAATTAAATATATATATGTGTGTGTGTGTGTGTGTGTGTGTGTATAATAAATACTTGATAATTTTATGATGACAATATATTCTTTTTGAGTTGAGAAAAAATATGTGGTTAATTTTTCGAATTATTAAGAAGCTGTTTTGTGAAACATTTGCTAAAACAGCTGTCTGTGTACCTTGGAAAACAAAATATACCTAATGAACTTTGACTTTAGTCAAGGGTATCTCCAGGTAGAATGTAGAAAGCGCCACCTGGTGGGTTTTAGCTGTATAGGCTGAAGTACTAAAATAGCTGAACTTTAGGGGGTGGAAATACCTACTTAGGTTGCCAGCAGAAGTTAAAGGTGATATAGAGAGCCAGAGCTACTGAATTGGAAAACAAAACTGTTGTCTTATCTCTAGCCACACAGATAGCAAAGTCTCAAAGTAAGACATGAGCACAAGTCCAACTTCAAATCAAGATTTTGACTATCAGACATTTTGATAAGACTTCCGAGAGAGTTAAGTAGATTTTTCAAGTGGACAAAAGTCCAAGGGTTTGGTCCCGCAGAAGCCTGATCCAAAAGTGGCAGTAAGAAAATCTAGAAAAGCATATGTTGATACCACTTCTAGGTGTGGCTTTGGGGTATATAATGGATCATAACCAGATATAGAAAACTCAATGTGTGAAAAAGCGGGGTACTAGCAAAAACACCAACTTGCCTAAAAGATGGATGAAGCTATAAAAATGCCTCTTGGGCCCGAGCCAGCTTGGCTCAGTGGATAGAGCATCAGCCTGCGGACTGAAGGGTCTCAGGTTCGATTCCGGCCAAGGGCACATGCTTGGATTGCAGGCTTGATCCCCAGTGGGGGGCATGCAGGAGGCAGCCAATCAATGGTTCTCTCTCATCATTGATGTTTCTATCTCTCCTTCTCCCTTCCTCTCTGAAATCAATAAAGAAATATATATTTTTTAAAAATAATAATAAATAAATAAATATGCCTCTGGGCCCTTGGACTGTTTTTGTGTAGGAAGCAGCCTAACAAAGTTAATCAGCTACAAACAAGGATTATTTCTTCAGAAAGAATAGAGGAAGAGGATGGAAAAGGAGGCCATCTCAGACAGCGACCCCTCAGGCAAAGTCATGAAAACCATTGTTCTCACTGGAGAACCATGAGTCAGGGAGCAGGTCCCAGAGAGCATTTCCCCATTGCCAGAATGAGGCCCAGTGGGATATCAGAATTGTTATGAGCCAGTGACTATATTCTTCCCCCTTTCCAGTGGGTATGTTTATTGTGGTTATCCTGTCCCTTTTTTAGAAGTGGACTAGAGGCCCAATGCACGAAATTCATGCAAGGGGCTCGGCGCTCGCAGCCCCGGCTTCGTCTGGAAGGGGCAGGGTCGGCAGGGGCAGGGGCTGCGCTGTGGGACCCAGGAACCGCACTCAGGGTTGGCGGCTGGCGCGGGGGTGGGGCCGTGGGCTATTCACAGCCCCGGCTGCCTCGGCCCTGACTGCCGCCACAGCAGCTGGCCCTGCCTCGGCCCCCGCCATGCCGGCTTTGTCCTGAAGGACGCCTGGAAGGTCGTTCGGCTGTCCGGTTAATTACCATATTACCTTTTTATTATTATAGATGGTGTGTGTGCAGGCAGAAGGGCAGGTAACTTGTCTTTTTATTCCATAGGTCTCTGGATCAAGAGCTGCATTGGCACCTGACGTAGATCACAGAATCCTAGATTGACGTGACACCTGGGTGGCGGAGGGAGGAGGCAGGTGTGCCATCCCATCGCCGACTGCCTTGTTTTAACTTGTTGATGCCAGGTGGGAGTGGAGGCCAGATGCCCACTGAGCCCTGATCAGACACCTAAGGGGGTGTCGTTTCCTATAACTACTGTAACTACACACTAGGTAACTAGGTGTTCCTTGGTTTGTGGCTGTAGAACTCCAGTCTCTGCCTCTGTCTTCACATGGCCTTCCCTCTCCACCCGTCTCTCCACTGGGCCTCTCTTGTAAGGATACTTGTGATTAGATTTAGGGCCCACCCAGGTAACCAAGAATTATTTTACTTTGAGATCCTTAACTTACATCTGCAAAGTTCCTTTTTTCAGATAAGGTCACATTCAGGGCTCCAGGGATTTGACAAAGACATGGCTTTTGGGGGGCCACCATTCAACATACTACAGAGGAGAAAACGGGTGCTGGTGGGGGTGCAGGCTCAGCATCTTGGCGGGCCTGGGTGACCCGGGATTAAGGGAGGGCAGTGAGGCCGGATGTGACTAGCCCTTCTCTGCACTAGCTGGCTGTTTGGCTGCTCCTAGGTGAGGTGGAAGCTCACTGTGCCACGGGACTCCACTGACACTCCCCCAGCAGGGATACAAAGCCCTGCAGCCTGCTTCTGCGGGTGGGAGGTGGAAAACAGCTCCCTCCTTGGCCAGCCTGCACCACCTGGAAGGTGCTCAGTGCTGCCTGCTTCTGGCAGGGCAGAGGGAAGACTGGCTCCTCGCTCAGCCTTGCCAATAACCACCTGCTTCTGTGGGACGTGAACAAGGTGGGGTGGAAGATCACCGCTCCGCTTGGCCCTGCTGAAACTGTAGGGGGAGGGGGAGCAATTCTTAGCTTTCTGTCTGGCTGGTGATGGGTAGGTATTGTCAAGAAGACTTTGTTCTGGTAGGCCACCCTCATTTATAGCCACTCCTATGACTAGGAGGACCAGGCTTTTTCTAGAAACTGTTGTTGTTCCTGCCTATTGGTGGTTCCAGGCTGGAGCCTTCTGTAGCTAGTGCCTTGTCCAGAGTATATGGGAGGCAACAAGAAAACCCAGAGAACTCACTGCTATGTCATTTCTCAAGTCCCAAAAGTCCCTAGGAAGTTTGTCCTCCTTCCACCTCTGCTCGTCTTCCTATGCCTGTTTGTCGTTATGTGCAGGGTCTTTTACTTGTAAGAGAAAAAGGACTTGGTAGGATGGCTACATCTTGGCTAGAACCAGAACTTGATTCATGACTCATTCAGTTTTAAATGCTAAATATCATTGGTCATAATTTCAGTGTAATTCTTTCCAATTTTATGTTCACATTTTTTACAATTATCAATTTTAAGCAGTAAGTGAAGGAAAACCAATTTAAAATATATTTTAATCTTTAATTAGTGATGATCTCATGTGCTTTCTTATTGACTTTTTTGCAGAACATTTTCCAGGGGGAAAAAGCAAAAGATAAAAGGGCATTAAGAACAATTGTTGCCCTAGTCGGTTTGGCTTAGTGGATAGAGTGTTGGCCTTCGGACTGAAGGGTCCCGGGTTTGATTCAGGTCAGCGTGCATGCCTGGGTTGCAGGCTCAATCCCCAGTAGGGGGCGTGCAGGAGGCAGCTTATCAATGATTCTCATCATGGATGTTTCTATCTCTCCCTCTCCCTTCCTCTCTAAAATCAATAAAAATATATTTAAAAAATAAAAAGAACACTTGTTATTGGCCAAGCCGGTGTGGCTCAGTGGTTGAGCATCGACCTATGAACCAGGAGGCCATGGTTCGATTCCCGGTCAGGGCACATGCCCGAGTTGTGGCCTCAGTCCCCAATAGGGTTCATGCAAGAGGCAGCCAATCCATGTTTCTCTCATCATTGATGTTTCTATCTCTCCCTCTCCTTTCCTCTCTGAAATCAATAAAAATATAATTAAAAAAAATAAAACAAAAAATACTTGTTATTGACCATCAGTCTTATATGTGATTCAAAACTATATTTAAGACTGTTCTCTTGTACAACTATGAGTTCTTATTTCCACAATGTACCTTCAATAATTTGTACAAGAATACTGTCTAGAAAAGTTTAACAGTACTTATGCATATTGACTTAGAAGTAAACTGCAGTAACGGCTACACATGATTTTATATGGCCTCGTTGTAAACAGCCTCATTTCTTCTTATGGAGTGACTGGCAACTATGATGACATCCACGTTCTGGCGGAGCTTTGTGTGTCTTTATTGCATCCTTTGCATTGAGGATGAGGCTCACTAAGTTGGAAGGCATAGTTGCTTCAATTATTGATGGGGACAATTTCCCCCTCATTTCTGTCTGGACAAATATCACTAGTTTGGAATGCGCTGGATTACTGTAAACAAAGGAAGAATTAAAAACATAAATAATCTTTAGATTTATCTATTGAATTTACAGGCTTGTCTTATTCACAGTGGAGTCTCTCCATAGTGATTATGATAGGAGACATAGCTATAGAAGGAAGGAAAGAAAAAAGAAAAAGTACAATGATTTTCACACTCATAAACGTTTTATATGAAAATAGTAACTAGTCCGACTGTGTCTTACAGTCTTCAGTTTTAGTCAGCTTTTCCTTTTTGTCACATTGACTTTTTTAAATTACAAAAGTAATGTATGCTTTTGAAAATTTAAATACAGAATTTTCATAATTGTTCCCTTCATTCTGTTCCTCAGAGAAAACCACTATTTATAGTTTTGACTGTATCTTTTTGGATGGTTGTCTAGTATATACAAAGACAGCACTCATAGTTGCCTGTGCCTCGGGCATCGGCTGGGCAGCAGACATCTGAGGCTTGCCTGCGCCTCGGGTCAGCCCTGGGCGGCTGGGGGGCTGAGGGCAGGTCCGGCCACACCGCACACCTGTCCCCCCGCAGCGGGGTTGAAAGGACTGGGGGACTCTGGCGGGGCTGAAGGGACTGGGTGCCTCCATCTTGTGGCTATGGGCACCACCATATTTTGTGATGGCATGACAGTCAATTTGCATATTCCCTCTTTATTAAATAGGATAATTTAATCCCATACATATTTATATTTTAATATTTAGATACTTATAGTTACAGAAAATAAAATTAATTTTGAAAATTAAATACTCATTTTTGCAAAGAACTATGATAGAATGATTAATAAAAGAATTCAAAGCATAAAGCATATTTTATTAGGATAAAGTTATGTGAGAGAAAAAGAGTAAAAATACGGGTTCAGGGAGAAAAGGAATGATGTAAAATTTCTGACTTAAAGCTTGTATATATTTTTTAATTGATAATGTAATATGTTATGGAATTTATATTCTATAGAATACATTTATAAGGGCATTATAACAAATT
Organism: Cnephaeus nilssonii; assembly: GCF_951640355.1. Classification (NCBI taxonomy): domain Eukaryota; kingdom Metazoa; phylum Chordata; class Mammalia; order Chiroptera; family Vespertilionidae; genus Cnephaeus; species Cnephaeus nilssonii. The sequence goes on from NC_137082.1 coordinate 86,902,285, forward strand.
TTTAAGTAGTCAATAATTATAATATGCATTCTTATTTTAATCCTATAAAAATTTTAATAAGTTTTAAAATACGCAAGCCAGAATATGGTTTTACAAAATTTTATAGGGGTATGAAGACCACTGGTCCAAACCCACGTGAGGATCCATTTTCTTACACCCTTCTCTATGCAGAGTTCAGACTATTTTTACGGTGCTTCAAATGCTGGATTGGGAATACGCACTAGCAATTTGTAAGGTCTTAAATCTCTATGGGAGTTTACTAGGGCTTTACACTCAAGAAAGCCTTCCAATATTTCCAATATTTACTAGAGAGTGCATTTACTATTGATAATTTGTCTTGTTTACTGCATGACTTGTTTACAGATGTCAGCTGTCCAAAACGTTGGGCTGCATGGAAAGAGAAGGTACACACGAATCACTTTTTGTCAGTACCTGTCTCTGAGACTGTGGATGAGACTACATCTTTTCTCCAGCAGGATGCTGGGCAGAGTTCCCACCCTGCGTGGGGTGTCTAGGTCCGAGCTTCTGTCCATGTTTTTTGCAGTGGAAAGGGAGGTGACAAGGTGCAAGAAGGGGACTTTGCCTGTGAAGCACACTTTAGAATATGTAGCTGCCCAACTAGAGTCTTGCCAGCAGCTGATTTACCATGTTGACTGGGAGTAATAATCCTTCCCTTGTTTTCTCTCCTGCTGTGGAGAATCAAGTCTTGGCCACAGATTCATATATCAGCATCACCTGCACCAATTATCCTGTTTATTAATACAAATACTTGTAATTTCTTTTAGTCCTCTAATTCAGTAGAGAAATCATAAGGAATACAGGTCTGAAATGTAGTTTTATTTTTACTTCCTTCACATAAATATTTTTTCTCATACTGAAGTTTATATTGGACCAATATAAAGTTTTTACATTTATCTTTATGTGCCAATATTTTTTACTTAATATAAAATCATTTACCAAAAATTAAAACTTAAGGATTTTGTGAAATGATATACTCTGAGTTAATGTACATGAACTTACAGAATGGTATTTTATGTTACCATTTTGATTATCTCTAGGCTGGCCATCTGTAGGCAATGACTCATCTCTGACTTCCAACTCTTACCTGAATTTACCTACCAGAAGTCTCATTTTGCAGGAATCTGTACTTAGTAGGCAGTCTATTAGAAAGAATGTGTTCAAGATAAAGCATTCATTGCTGATAAATGTAAGTATTATAATTCTAGGGAATTTATTTTCAATTCACAAAAATTCCTTAGTAATTCACAGAACTGACTCTAATGGAGAAATATAAAACATCAGGCTAAGGTTAACCCCAGAGGGGAAAAACTTTGTGTATGTATGACTTGTCCCAGAAACCTCAAATCATACTTTATAGCGAATTATCTTTTCTGATTATACTTCATATGAAAATACTTATAACAGTTATTTTAAAGATCACATTTGGGGGCCATTTTCCCCCAATAGAATGTGCTGGTACATATTCTACTAATGAGTTAGGAATCCATTAATTAAATCATAAATTGAACTAAAAAACCGTTATAATAAATAAATGCAAATGATACTTACTCTTTCAGAGGTGAACAGACAAAGCCACAAGCATGGTTATAACCACGGATGTAATGTGAAGATGGAGGATATCCTGGAAAATCCACACTTTTAGCTAAGTGATTTAAATAGAAATAAAATGAAACCTCTTCCACAAAGGTAAAAAATTCTATTTCAAGTAGTATGTTTTAAAAAATATATATAACACAGCTTTTAATTTAACTTAGGTATTATCAGCACTGACATTGGTTTTATACATGGGCTGTATGTTTGTACATATGAATGTGTGCACAGGCCAAAACTGAGAAAATGCCAGTTTGAGCACAATTGTCCTCTCAAACATTTTCACGCTAGTATTTCTAAAGATGCTGTTACCTTTTACATACAGGAAAAAACTGTTCAAAGTATCATTTTATTACTTTCTGAGATTTGAAGCAAAAAAAAAAAAAGACTATTAGGAGAATGGGTTTATAGATTTTTTGTTAAATCATTTTTAAATAAAATATTGAATGTATTTATTTGGCATGTCAAAGAAGATAGTTTAAATGTCCTTTTCTGAAAATTCTCTAAATTCAAAGTATAATTAAAAATCAGAAGTTAGCCCGACCGGTGTGGCTCAGTGGTTGAGCATCGACCTATGAACCAGGAGGTCACAGTTCGATTCTCAGTCAGGGCACATGCCCGGGTTGCCAGCTTGATTTCCCAGTAAGGGGGCGTGCAGAAGGCAGCCAATCAATGATTCTCTCTCATAAATGATTCTCTCTTTCTCTCCCTTCCTCCCTGAAATCAATAAAAACATATGTTTAAAAAATCAGTAGAGTTGTTTTAGGAATTATGCAGTATAATTGTATTGTATATGAATACAGAAGGGAGGTGATTTGATTATGATTGTTTATAATAATTATATGTACTCTTTCGAAAAATATTTTTAAAATATATTTATTCTGTGCAACTGAATCCTGCTCTTGTCAGAGAAGAGGGATTTTCCCATGTGATTTTAACATAAACTATCAATTCTGTGGGAAGTACAATGTTAAGCATTAGCTTTGTTCTAGCTTAAGAAACAAGTGTGGTTGAATGAATTTTACATTTTTATTACTTGTTTCATCACCTTAACAGAACCTATTATGTTGGCATAATGGTACTTCCAGAAGTGATATTAACATATTTTCCCTGTTTAAAATATGGAGATTATGCTTGTTCGTAAAAGAAAATTTGTTTTATTCCACAAACAGATATGGGTCTTTTGTGAGGAATATTGGGTTGGTAGTTAGTACTATTTTGGAAAATTAGAAAGACTTGTGTTTTAATTCTGGTTCAGCAGCTTATTGCTATCTAACTTGTTTCCCCTGAACTTTACTGGTGAGATAAAGTATGCAATATATTTAGCTCAAAGCATAGTAAAGTGAACAACAGCAAAAAAAAAGGCAAAGAAGAAAACTATCAGTATTCATTGATAATTCATTCAAAGAAATTGCTTAAAGCAAATTCAGTACTGATCACTGAATGACTGATTACAACCATTTGTTGATTTTGACTTCATACTTCTTTCTTACCCCTAAAAATGAGAAATGGTCTGCTTTCAAAACACAGAAAATAGCAGATCTATGACTCAGACACTATTTTGCGTTGTGGACAGTGAATAAATTTTTATCTGCCCTCGTTTTAAAACTGAGATAACTAAATGACAACTATATGAAAGGGGTGAACATCAGCCCTTATCCGTATGCTGCACCAGAGCTAAGTTTGTGTGAGTGCTATTAGCACAGCTATGACTCAGTCTGGACTCTGAAACTTAGTACCATGGATGCATCAGAAACCTTGTTGGGAAATAATAATTAACAGCACTAAACTGTCCCTATCTCCAGGTAGCTTACAGGGAAAGCTATTCAGATAGTAGTGGTCAGATTAAACTGAGTTATGGAGACAAACAGGCTCTAGGCCGCTGTCCTGCCAAAGATCCTTCCTCATGACTTATCTGGAGTTGTCTGGCTCCAATGATCTTCTATGAACTGGTAATGTTTCAAGTGAATCATACATGTTAAGAAATGGTCTCACATTGGGGTTTTACTGGGTGACACATTTGGGGAGGCTAAGGATACATCAAAACCTCTAAAAGAAATATAAGCACGTTGTGTAAAGACCCATTTAGTGAAAATAGGAGTTTTATCCGTTACTGGATAAGCTCATTCTTTGCAATTCAAATATAAAATGATATATCTAAAGATTACTTTTGTTTCTCAGTAGTTTTGAAATGTTTGCTGTGTAGATTCAGCCTACAGGGATTTACCTGTACTCAGTGCTGTGGTTATATGCTGCAAAAAGGCCAGGAGATGCCACAACCATTGACTATGATGTAAAAGGCACCTCCAGAGTTGGGTAAAAACAGCAGGCTGGTCTACATTATACATGTATGTATTAGTCTCACCAAGTAAATAAAATATAAAAAATTGAAAAGATATTTCTTCCAAAATGTGAGTTAAAGGGAAAAATTATTAACAACTCATAGTAATTCTATAATGTGGGCAAAAATATTTCAACTTACAACTGATCACATTCACATTCCCTTCATAGCGCTTGAAGTGCACTATGTCGATAAAGTCTCGGGGGGAAATTGAGCCCATGGCAAAACTTTGTGTAATGGCATGACATATGAATGTGTCCTGAAACAAATCAAACCATAAAGATTGCAACAATTAGTTAATATCTATTCCTGTATTGCTCCCCAAAGAATTTCACTGTAGAAGATTGGCCTCTACTTGGAAAAAGCAGGACTTTGCAATTTTAAGAACTTACCACCCAATCAACCTGCATTTTCTGTGTTAAAGGAACATTAGATATTATTATACCAGTAAGTACAAGACAACAAAAGCAAAAACAAACAAGTGGGACTACATCAAACTAAAAAGCTTCTGCACAGCAAAGGAAACCATCAACAAAATGAAAAGGGGCCCTGCCAGTGTGGCTCAGTGGTTGAGTGTCGACCCAAGAACCAGGAGATCACAGTTCGATTCCTGTTCAGGGCACATGCCCAGGTTGCAGGCTCAATCCCCAGTAAGGAGCATGCAGGAGGCAGCTGATCAATGATTCTCTCTCGCCCTCTACCTGCCTCTTGAAATCAATAAAAACCTATTTTAAAAAATGAAAAGGGAACCTACAGAATTAGAGAAAATATTTGCAAATCATATCTATTTCTATTTATATAATTACTAGAGGCCCAGTGCACGAAATTAGTGTATGGGAGGGGGGTACCCTCAGTGCAGCCTGCACCCTCTCCAATTCGGGATCCCTCTCACAATCCTGGACTGCTGGCTCCTAATCGCTCACCTGCCTGCCTGTCGCCCCTAACTGCCCTCTCCCCCCCACCCCCGCCCCGCTGGTCTGGTCTCCCCACGCAGCCTGCTTTTCAGTCGTTTGGTCATCCCTCACTAACCTCCCTGCCAGCCTGCTCGCCCCATGAAGCCTGCTGTTCAGTCGTTTTGTCGTCCCTCACTAACCTCCCTGCCAGACTGGTCATAGGCAGCCATCTTGTGAGGGTGTGAGAGTTAATTTGCATATTACCTCTTTATTACATAGGATTAATGCATAAAATTCAAAAGTAATCTTTCTATCATCTACACTTTGACATTTTAAATGAAGAAATTAAAGCCTAACAGATAACTATAGATACGTATAGAACTAGAACCCACATTCCCTGATTTCCAGTACAACTATTCCACATTGGCTAGGTAATCTATTATGAAAAGTATATCGATTTAGCACCTATGGTGTAGGGCCTAAAACTCAGTGACCAATATTATGTGTTGACAAGATGTCTGGTGAAAATAGGAAGGGTCTTGAATGGCCTAACTGCAAGTTCCTCTCCGTATTCCTCCCATGGATACGGACCTTTAGCCAAACAACCCTCCTTATCAACTGGATCAGGCACTGTGTCTGCTAGCCTGGAGAATTATTCAACAGCCAATCACATCCTCCTGCAGGATTCGGGGTCATCTCAACCTTCTGGTACTATAGAGCCTGCCTCCCTGGTTATTCTCTGTTCCTCAGTGCAGCTACCACGACTCACGGCCTGGCATGAGGTGTCCTTGAGAGTCTAGCTGAGCTACTGCATGGTATTGCCTCAGCATCCATCTTGTTTGGCCAAACAGCCTGCAGGGGCCTTAAACTGATACTAGCCCCCTCATGCAAGTGCATGCCCTAGATACCAGCCCACACTCACAAGCAAATGCAAGTTCTGATATGACTTTCCCAATAGTCCTGGGTTCACCAGTCTCCCCAGCCTTGCAGGGTCTTCCTCTTGTGAGACCCTTAGATAAAACACCCCAGGGAGAGCCCTAGCCGGCTTGGCTCAGTGGATAGAGCGTTGACCTGTGGACTGAAGAGTTTCGGGTTCGGTTCCGGTCAAGGGCACATGCCTGTGTTGTGGGCTCAATCCCCAGTAGGGGGTGTGCAGAAGGCAGCCAATCAAACTCATCATTGATATTTCTATCTCCCTCTTCCTTCCTCTCTGAAATCAATAAAAAAAAATACATATATATATTTAAAAAATAAAAAAACACCCCAGGGAGCTTACCAAAACGCTGCTTTTTCGTTTGAGTTGATCGATCAGACCTTAGCCTGGGAATTCCCTCGCACACTCCACCCACAGACCCTAACAAAGACATGTGCCTCAGGCCCTGCCCGTCTCTGCCTGTGCCCTGCCTTGCCCTCCCTGCGTGGCCTCTTGAGGCTTTACTGTGTGCTTCCTCCGGGACCTGTGGGTAATTCCAGTTTCTCTCATGGGCTGCTGTTGAAACATGGCTCACCACCCGGCACCCTGTGCTCCACTTCACAAATGTTAACAAAACAACAGTCCTCCTCTGGGCTGTGATTATTAATCAACTACTGTTGGTCTCATTTGCCTAGTGGCAGGTATCATGTTTTACCACCCCTATGACCCTGGGGCAGGAATCCCGCGCTCACCAATGGGATGAATGAGTCAATTAAAACACACTCCTAAAGATGAACACTATAAGTATTCATGAGAAGGTAAAATAATTCTTCTTATAGGGTAAAGCTATTCAGAGACACTGTGGTATACTGTAAAGGGCCTAGAATTTGGGGTCAGATCAGGTATAAACCCTGCTTCTATCATGTCCTGGCTGTGCTGACCTTGAGCAAGTCACATAATTTCTCTGACTCTATTTTCAAGTTTTTTGGTGCTAAGTCTTGTACTCCTTCCATTATTACAGCTGAGTTGCAGCAACAGCAGAAAGACCTGAAGTGCTAATGGAACTATATAATTAGTCTAATACAATCGTGAATGAAACAATCTAATGTTTGGATTTTCATTTGCAATGGACCACATTTTTCTTTTTTCTTTAAATATATTTTTATTTATTTCAGAGAGGAAGGGATAGGGAGAGAGATAGAAACATCAATGATGAGCAAGAGTCATTGATTGGCTGCCTCCTGCACGGCCCTTACTGGGGATCGAGACAGCAACCCGGGCACGTGCCCTTGACCAGAATCGAACCTGGGACCCTTCAGTCCCCAGGCTGACACTCTACCCACTGAGCCAAGCCATCTAGGGCTGAACCATATTTTTCAAACTGAAGGTACAGATCCCAAGAGGGTCATGGACATGTGTTGCTTGTTACCTGACTAACCTTCCTGAGCTTCTCTATAACCTCCCCCCACTCCCAGACTTTAAAATCAGCTTAATAAAAGCAGGCAAAGCTAACCTACGGGGTTGTAAATAAATGGTAAGATGGTGGCAGATTTGTGGGACATTTGTTTCTTTTGGTAAGTGGAAAGTAGTTTGGAGACTCAAAGAGCCAACGACCCAGTGATGTGGAGTTTTATAAATGCAATTGTTGGCGAAAATCATAAAAGTTTGCTAACATTCACATTTACCACCTTTCTAATAAAGTTACTGTTAGCCAAAAATGCGCAACTCAATTTTTACAAACATCTTACTGAGCTGTAATTTATATATCATAAACTATAGCAGCCTTAATAAGAGATCTAGTGACCTGCTCCCAAGTTCAGAATCCCTTACCCCACTTCCGTCTTCTTGTTTCTGTCTCTTTGCACATCTCATTATTACTCTCATTTATATCATTTTTTTCTTCTCCTGAATTTTCTTTTTTAAATTTATTTTTATGGTTGAGAATATTACAGATGTCCCCCATTTCTGCTCCCCCCACCTTTGATCTCTATTCAGCTCCCACTCCACCCCAAGCCTTCACCACACTATTGTCTGTGCTCATGGACTAGGCATATATGCGTCTATCTACCCTCAGCTCATACTGATCTTTTCTCCTCCCCTCTTCTAAGCCCTACTTGCTTCTATGATCACTTTCTACACCAATTACTTATATTTTCTTTCCTCATTGTTTTTACTCTCTTCATCTTCATTTAACTGAGATAATGTATTTAAACTGTTTCTAAAACCACAACCATGTACATTATTTCACATTTTATCCTTTAAAAAGTTACATGCTGTTCCTTCTTAAGTCCCTACAGTATGTGTCTATATTATTCCTGTTATCTAAGCTATTATCCTATATAATAAAAGGGTAATATGCAAATTGACCCTCACAGCTGAACGACCAGTTGCTATGATGCGCACTGACCACCAGGGAGAGACGGAGTTAGCTTGAGATCCCAGTTACCTTGCTGCTGGGATCAGGCCAATCAGGACTGAGCGAAATGGGCCGGACACGCCCTAGAACCCTCCTGCATCCCTCCCCGGCCCCGATCGTGCACCGGTGGGGTCCCTCAGCCTGGCCTGTGCCCTCTCGCCATCCGGGACCCCTCAGGGCATGTCGGACAGCTGGTTTCAGCCTGATCCCGCAGGTCAATATAAATATACTGACTTCCCTTTAACAAGGCATGTTTAATCTTTTCTCCACCTAATGTTGGAGAATCCAGGAGTTTGTCCCCTCATAACCAAAGGCCCACATCTTCAAGAGAGCTAACCAGATTCAGAATGTGGTATGCATTTAAAACAAAAAGAAGCTAACTGCAATTAAACTCTTGAGTGATAAAGAAGGAAGTTTTAAGGCTTTTATAAAGATTTCAACTCAATGTGAATCTATAAAATATGAAGTGTCTACCTAATATAGGTTTAATAAACTTAAATCACTAAGATATAAAAATATATTAATACAGGAAAAGTTTAATATTAAACAACAAATTACCGAATCAATCTTGTGTATCATAGTGTACACTTTCAATGATTTATCCCATGTAATTCTAATTTCAGGCTTGTAGAGAAAATCAGCTAGTTTAGATGTTGATTCTGAAATTATTCCTTCAACACGATATCTATAGTTAACAAAATAAAGAAAATTCAAAATTTAACTAATTCAGTCTAAGTTGAAAATATAATGTTATCATAGTATAACACAGACTAATTTAGCAATCAACAGTAAAGAAAATTTGAGGGTCATATCAGCAATTCAAAACACTAATATTCAATTAGAAGTAGCAAGGTTTATTTAAATATATTATAATAATTAATATAAATTATTTCAAAGTTCATTTTTCTAAAAACTTTGTTTATAATGTTTCTGTAGATTTTTTTTAAAAAAATAGTTTTATTGATTTCAGAAAGGAAGGGAGAGGGAGAGATAGAAAGATCAACGATGAGAGAGAATCATTGACCTGCTGCCTCCTGCATCTCCCCATGGGGTTCGAGCCCACAACCTGGGCATGTGCCCTGACCAGGAATCGAACCTCAACCTCCTGGTTCATAGGTTGGTGCTCAACCACTGAGCCATGCTAGCTGGGCTGTAGTTATTTTTCTAGAGGGGCAAATTTCATTTAGGATTTTTCTAAAATCTCTCTTACAAACATTTATCTGGTATGTTTATAATAAGTCAATAGTAATTGATAAGAAGTTTGTGTGGCTATGCAGCACCTTTCAGCCCCAAATCTTAATTTAAGTATGTAATATGGTATAAATGAGAGGTCAGCAAACTTTAAATTCTAGATACATAAATGCCACTGAATTCAAAACAATAACTGCAAATAGGACATTGTACTTACATATTTCCATGGAATTTTTTAGAAGCCTTGCTAGAAACAGTTATTTTTTTCTCAAAGGGGAAAAAAAAATTAAATAAGTTAGCTGTCAAGTACAGAAAAAAAATGAAAAAAAAAACACACAAAATAAAACAAAGCAAAAATGGTTTGTTTGTAAAAAATATTTTTTACAATCAACTGTTTCTCATTTAAAAACAAAAACTTGAAACATATTTGTTTTCTTACTGAAGATTTAACCACTTTCCAGCCTGATGTATCTTGATTGTAACCTAAAATATCTTGAGCAGTTTGTTGGGCAAGTACTTTATAGTCCATCTACCTGCAAAGTTTTAAAAAGAAATGATTGGTAAGAATGTGATTATGCAAAAAGTTTTAAAATGCTGTATTACATTTGATTACTGTTTCCACAGTGCCCCGCACCTGGCAATGAACAGTAATTACCTGTTGAATGCCTGCAGGCAAGAGTCCCTTCCTCCCTATTCTCAGCGAGACCTGGCTCACCTCCTGTCTCTGCCATGGGCTAATTGTGAACCACATTATTTGATATTTCTGTTTCCCCATTTTCTCAAGTTTTAAAACTGGGATAGTACCTAACCCTCTAGAAGTAATGTGAGGATTAAGTGAAATAATGCACTTCAATGTCCTTCCCCATTGCTAGGCATATAACAGTCAATCAATAAATCATTATTATTTCTATCAATCATGCCTTTTTTTCTTTTGCAAAGCACCACAATCTGTTGATCAGGTGTTCTTGGAAATTCATCTTTTTAAAGTGAGTGGCAGTGGCACTAAATGATTTGACCCCTGGCTTCCTCTCCAAAGGCAACTCCTGCCTTCAACTCTCCCACTTAGCTGCTGTTCCTCAAAAGCAACTAAGCATCTTCCTACCTCAGGGCCTTTTATTTATTTATTTTTTAAATATCTTTTATTGGTTTTTTACAGAGAGGAATTGAGGGGGATAGAGAGTTAGAAACATCGATGAGAGAGAAACATCGATCAGCTGCCTCCTGCACACCTCCCACTGGGGATGTGCCCGCAACCAAGGTACGTGCCCTTGACCGGAATCAAACCTGGGACCTTTCAGTCCGCAGGCCGACGCTCTATCCACTGAGCCAAACCGGTTTCAGCATCAGGGCCTTTTACTTGCTGTTCCCTCTGCTTTAACATTCTTCCCCAATATGGATGACTGACTCCCCTTCATTGGTGTCTTTGTTTAAATGTCAGACAGGATATAAAGTTAGAATCAACTCAGCAGGGGTTAGGTATCCAGGTAGGTGTGGCAAAGACAGTTGAGTAAGATATTGTTTCTGCTGTGAATGAGTTCAGGAGCTGGAGTCTCATTGATCCTTTGGCCCATCATCTAGTTTTCAGTTAAGAGAAGCTGGCTGGACCTAACCGGCTGGGCTCAGTGGATAGAGTGTTGGCCTGCGGACTCAAGGGTCCCAGGTTCGATTCCGGTCAAGGGCATGTACCTTGGTTGCGGGCACATCCCCAGTAGAAGGTGTACAGGAGGCAGCTGATCAAGGTTTCTCTCTCATCGATGTTTCTAACTCTCTATCCCTCTCCCTTCCTCTCTGTAAAAAAATCAATAAAATGTTTTGTTTTGTTTTAAAGAGAGAGAGAGAAGTTGGCTGGTATGGTGGGAAGAGGGTGACAACACAGAGCTGGATTCATATCCTGCCTTTGCCACTCTCTCCAGCTATATCACTTTGGATAAATTGCTTGAGTTTCAACTTTCATATCTATATCTTTTTCCATAGATACAGATAAGGAATAATAATACCTATCTCATGGGGTCATCGTAAGGATTGAGTTAATATGTGTAAAAGTGATTGAAACAGTGTGCAGCCCCTTCTTGGTGATCAAAAAGGTTAGTTTCGGTTCTTAAAATGGACACATCTAGAACTACCTTTTAAAAAAACTCTCCAAAGAGCTGCCTCAATAAACCTTCTTAAAGTTTCATTATCAGGACACGTCCTCCTTAGCTCTCACCTAAAGCTCTTTAGGTTGGAAGATAAATCTAATTTCTCCTGTTTAGTTCTCCATCAAGGCATGACACCTGGTTGACATCTCTACTTGAAAAGTTTTCATATACCACTGTAACTCCTCTTTCCTAGTAGATTCTTAGTTTCTTTATCTTTCCTAATAGATCTAGTCCAGAATTTTAACTATTGGGACTCTTCTCCAAATCCTCCTGGAGGTCTCCATATCTCTTTAACTGTGAAGGAACAAAGTGGAAGTAGAATTATTTTGATCCATGAATTACATCAATTTATTTGATATGATCCTTTATATCTTCTCAGTGTCCTTTATTACACTTTATGCTCTTATCAGGAAACATGTGCACATTATATATGCTCCAAGATGGAAGAAAAAGGTAGTAAGAGAAACATTAAAGATATTGTCAATGAAAAGGACTGTTAAATTATTTTAAAGAATGACAGGTTAAAAAGCATTTAGGTGGAATGTGGATTTTAAAAGTCTAACTTTTTAAAAATATATATATTTTTATTTATTTCAGAGAGGAAGAAAGAGGGAGAGAGAGATAGAAACATTAATGATGAGAGGGAATCATTGATCGGCTGCCTCCTGCAGGCCAACTACTGGGAATCAGATCTGCAACCCGGGGCATGTGCCCTTGACCGGAATGGGACCCAGGACCCTTCAGTCTGCAGGCGGAGGCTCTATCCACAGAGCCAAACCAGCCAGGGCAAAAAGCCTAACTTTTTAGGCTCATGCCATTAGCAGTCCGTGGCTGGCCCCTGACCTGGATTTGTCTCAGCAAATATAAGTTACTTATTTCCAACCAGCAGCATACACGATATTGACTAATTTAGGAATTGCACAGATTACAGAAACAAAGCGGTAGAGACTCAACTGCAGGGACTTTGTCCTATTCATTGTCAAATCACCTAGCTGCTAGGTCCTAGCACTTACTGCCACAATAAACATGTGTTTAATTGAACCACTCAACTGAATTTTATCATTTCTGGATTTTTTTTCGTTTGCTAAGAAAAAAAGGGAAGATTAAGTCCAGCGGGCTAGAGAGAAGGAAAACGAGAGAGAGCCAGTAGCGAGAACACCGGTGTATCACCTGGTGATGTGACATTGGCTGGGTGGAGTATGTTCCGGTGGAGTGATGAGGGTATCCTCGCCCGCAGGGTCAGTGGAAAAGAAACACAAACCAACGCTGCGCTGGCATCTTTTTTGATCCGCCCCTCGGTTGAAACTGGATTCTTCGCACCTCACACCCTGAGCCAGCCTTGTAGACAGTGCACACACGTTGTTACGTGGGCCTTTACATCTGTTTGTACAGCACAATCTCCCTCTTCCCGGGCTGCCGGGCTGGGTCCCAGTCCGTCCTGGGTCACTGCCATTCTTCCTGGGAGTCAAGGCCCCCCAGGAGTTCGTTGGATCCGAGCCCTCCTTGCTCCAATCCCGCGTCTGCTTTGAGGGTGAGGGGCTGGGGAGCCCGGGGGGGCCGGGCTCGGGGAGGAAATGGGGAAGGAACGGAGGCGGGAGGGAAGGAAGCGGTCTGGGACGCTGCCCGGCCCAGAGGATGTCTCATCCTGGGAAGGGGTGCTCTGAAAGCCAGGAGGCCAGCTCACCTGGAAGGGCTGGGGAGGTGGAGCCGGCTCTCGGAGACCGAGACGCCAGCCGCCCGCGCCCCAAGTCTCCCCTACCGAGTGCCCTCCCTCAGCACCGGGAGCTCGGCCGGTCCTCGGCGCAGACCGGCCACGAGCAGCGGAGACGGAGGTGGGAGAGGGCGCGCGCGGCAGCGACGTGGAGGTACGTAATCCAGAACTCCCACCCCAGAGGGATGCGTGGGGAGAAACTACATTTCCCAGCAGGCAGTGCGACTTAACGCCCCGCGGCGCCGCGTTCCCCTCCGGCCCTCCGCCCCTCGGCTGGCTCGCCCCCCCCCCGCCCCGCCGGCGCCCGAGCACCACGCATGCGCGCCGCGAGCCGGCGCCATGTTGGGTCCGTTTGAAAGCCCGCGCGGGCGTCGCTCTCCGCTGTGACGGCGGAGGATGCTGCGAGCGAGCGGAGCCTGAGGCGCGGCGGTGGCTGACAGGGATGCTTTGTGGCGTCTCCCGCCGGGCTACAGGCCTGGGTGTTCGGCGGGCGGTTGTACGAAGTGTGCGTTTCTATTTCTCTCTAGTCTGGACCTTGGTCGGCGAGTTCGGCCCGAGAAAGCGGGGCAGGGGTTCCGAGGGGCGTCCGGTCCTTTGACCGCCCGAGGGGGAGGCTCCGGGACGGGCGGCGGGGAGGGAAGGGGCGGACGCCTCTTGCGGGAGGGCGCTCGTTGAGTCCCTGCGGAAAAGGGACAGTTTTAGGGGGAGGACCGCGGGCCTGGACCGAGGGTACCCGACGTGGGTGTCGGGGAATCGAGGTGTCCATTGAAGTGGGGGTGGGGGTGGGGGCTTGGGCTTTGGGGGCCGTCACCCCGAGGATTTCGGTCGCTCCCCGTTCGCTCCCGAGGCGCTCATTCTCTGAAGGATGGTTTCCGAGCAGCCGTGTCCGGTCGCGGGGATCCCGAAGGAAGGGCGTCTCCGGGACGCGGGCGGGCGGGTGGGGCCCCGCGCCCGGAGGAGGCCCCGGAGGAGGCCCCGGAGGAGGCGGGGTGCTCCGGTGCCGGGGCGCCGGCCCTCCCGCTGGCCCGGCTCACTCGCTCTTCCTGGCTGCAGACCCGGCACAAACGCCGGCCCCATCGGAGCCGCCCCGGGGCCGTCATTTCTAGGTGTCATTGATGGTGAGCTGTTCCCATTGGCTACTTCAGACGGGACAGTGTGTTTTCCAGTCAAAGGTGGTTGACATTTCATTCGTTTCACCTTCTGTTCGGGCCGATGGGCTTCCTTATTTATGCAGATACGAACGGGTGTTTATGGGAGAGAGAGTGAGATGGTTGGGATCTGCCTCCAAACGATCCTGGGGGAGAGGTGGGAGGGAAACGGACGTGTGGGTCTGTCGGGAATGGTTTGAAAGCAGAGTGATCGCTGCAAAGGGGTTTGTGAAATGCTTTTTTCTACTTTTGTTCACTTTTGGAAACTTTCCACAACGACAGTTCGACGATCGATTTTTATTGATTTATTTTTGCCTCCGGAGAATTAAAATAAGTGTTATTACCCACGTACTGAGGACCGTAACCCATCAACGGTGCCTTTTAGGGTTTTGTTTTTGAGGTTTTGTAAAATTAAAAACCGGTAACTTGTCCTGTGTTCGAATAAGGGAGAAGACGTTTGGTCAAGCTTAATATTCAAGCAGTATTAACGAGAAAATGGAAGCATCTTTAGGAAGTCGGGTCAAGAAAAGGCAAAGCTGACAGTGCAGCCATTCACTTAAAAACCCGTCATCTGGTACTGAGCGTCTTGGTTCCTAGCATCCGGGTTCCAGGCGTGCGATTGCACAATAAATACATCGTCTGCAGGGTGAGCGGTGTGCTCTCCACCTAGAGTCTCGTCTCCTTCGGTCACCGTGCATTTGACCCCTTTACCCGCCTCCTACCCTCTTCCCCTCAGGTACCCATACTGTTGTCTGTGTCTGAGTTTGTTTCTGTTGGTTGTTTTCTGTTTTATGGCCCACATGTGAGTGATGACATCCTCCGGTTCTCGTCCCTTTCTGTCTGACTTCCTTAGCTTAGCATGATACTCTCGCGATCCATCCATGTTGCAAATGGCGCTGTTGCACCTTTCTTACATCCTTTCTTACAGTATTTCATTGTATGTAACCAATCACCCACCCAAGGACCCTTAGGTGGTTCCCTGTCTTGGCTGCCGGGACTCGCTGCCTGGCCATTCGTTAGTGTTACACCAGCGGCACCGCATTCGGGAAAAGCAGAGGCTGAACATTACGTTCTGGTGCTGCTTCCACGGACTGCTTTCAGCTCTTGCAAAGGCAGTGGCAGGGTTGAAGGCTGGGAGGAGGAGGTTTTACTCTGTCTACTTTCTTAAATGGAAAACTTGCAGTATTTTAAAGTCAAATTTGACAGTTAAGATTACATTGAAAGTTGTTATAAGTTAAAACATTCCCAAAATACAGCCAACAGTTAAACATACTAACTTTATAATATCATAGCATGTATTAAGTTCTAGACATTAATGTTTTATTTTCAGTACAGAAAATCCATTGATTTAATTTTAAAAGAATGTCACATTGTACACTGAAGTAGTGCCTGTTCATTCTGTTATTTCTTAGGGCTTCACATATCTTGTTGTTGTTATAATAAGATAGACAGGAATTCTGCCAATTTTAATGATGCAAAAGCAGTAAGATGAATACATTAAGTCATTTTCTAATTAAGTCTCCTTTAAAAGAGAGGTAGTCTGAATCTGTTTAATATAAGAATTGAATATAGTGAGGATAGTACCAAAAATGAAGGTCAGAAAATGATTATTAACAACTAGAGGCCCGGTGCACAGTCCCTGGGCCTGGCCTGGGCCCTCTCACAACCCAGGACCCCACCAGTGCACAATTGGCCAGGGAGGGACCGAGGCAGGGCTCCAGGGCCAGTCCCCATCGGCAGGAACCCAACAAGCTAAGCTACTGACTGGTTGGAGTGTCTGCCCCCTAGGGGTCAGTGCACATCATAGCTAACAGTCAACCGGTCGCTTAGGCTTTTATATAGATAGATGTTTTAGGAAAAGAGCATTTTGCACATTCATTTTATGGTATGACTTGTAGTTTATATTTTGTTCTCAAGTCTTTTTGGGGTGAAGGAGTTGGCTAAAGTTACATATTGGCATTTGCAACATTCTCCACTGTTCCTTCTTGTTTTTAATACCTCGTTTGATGCATTTAAAATTTATTGAGGACCTACTATCTGTAGTGCATGGTGGTAGGCTTATGAATTGAGAAGTATTATGTATAAGGGAATGTTAAGTATTGTGATGTCATAGAATATATCACCATAAGAAAAGACTATGTAAATCAGTTGTTTTAGGACGTTTAAAGAAAGTGAGTACCCTTTCCTTGGTACTTTTCATGCATGCTCTCAGATAATCTTTGTATACATAATTCTAGGTACATAGTAAGTACTTAATAAATGTTTTCTAAACAAATGATGAAGGAATTCACAATAACTAAAATAAAAATCTACAATGTGTATTGCCTTTAAAGGATTTATAGGTAATGGATTTTATTCTTTAAAGAAAATTATTAAAAAGTTTACATATTGAATAATTTCTCTGTATTTGGCTATTATTCCTTTTGGAACCTTAACCTTTTGTTTTTGTATTACAGTGGTTTCTAAGAGAAATGAACAGAAATAACCCATTTTGAGGAAGGCATGGCAAAACCAAATACAAAACACAGAGTTTGTTCTCGGGAATCTTCAGTATCTTCTCTGTTAGCAAGCTGCAGCCTCAGTGGTAGTAATTCCTGTAACCCTGATGTCTCTGTTCAGTATAAGGATAAACTGTACAGTTCTGCATCTCAGGCTCTACAAGCCTATATTGATGATTTTGATCTAAGCCGGATGTATCCTGGTGTAAGCACTGGAAAGATTAGCATTGATAAATGTCCTGCTAATATGCCAGAATTCTCCAACTATATTTATAAACCAAACCATGGTATGCTTTTATTGTTTTCTTTTTGTCCACTGATTTAAATCATTTGAGAGATGTGTTGTAGCCTTTTAAATCCAGATGCTTCTTTTTTTATTTTGGGGTAAAAATTACTTTTATAATCTTGAGATCTGACTATATTTCTTAAAAGACTATATACTTATCTGGTACTCAGGAATTTTCAGCTAAGATCCCCTTGCAACCTTGGAGTGGAAGCTCATGAATTACAGCAGGTGGCTGATCCTAAGTCCTTAAGCCGTTTATTATAGCATCGTGGAAAAAGTGTTGACTTGGTGGTTTTAGTTTTCATTTACTAGCTTAATGACTTTAAGTAAATCTCAGCCTTTCTTAGTTTATGCTTGTTCCTATGCAATTGATTGCAAAGGATTATATTAGTCTCCCTGATCTGTATTCTATGAAACAGTAATATTCACACTACATTGAGTTTTTCCTTGATAAGGCTTTTATGAAGACAAATTTGGAATATGAGTCTGTTGATAACCAGTTATTGAGCACTTATTAGCCCTAGTATGGAAAAAGTTTGCATTCAAATCTTAGAAGGATATGGGCACTATTCCAGAAGAGAATTAGAACAGCTATTCGCTATCGCAGAGTTAGTGAAGAAAACAAATTATTTTTCACCTAATTTATTCACAAACTTTTCCAAATCATGTATTGGCAGCCAGTACTGAGTGACCAATATTAATGTGAGTGTGTCAGTGGATTGCGTATGTCTAGATGAAAAAAGTTGAAGAAACAGTAAATTAAAGAACATGGAAAAAGTCAAGAGGTTGTAGAGATGAGGGTAGAAATTAGTTAAAACAAATTGATATGTGAGGAGAAAAAAGTACATTCTATTTCGTCAACCTATCCCATTTATTCTTTTAATCAACTTCATTGAAGATCATGGGAAAGTGGCAAAAATGGTTAATTCTTTTTTTTTTTCTTAAATTCTTAATTCTCATTTACTGTTGAATATTTTGAAGTGTTTTTATATGTGATATGGGAAGATAAACAGAAGTATGCTTTGTTTTTCAGCTTTTGAAAAATTTGATCACAAAGAAAGCTCCTTGTCCTTATCTTCTAGAAGACGGACTATTAATGACATAGACTCCATTAGCCTCACAACTGATGATCTGTTAAAACTTCCAGCAGATGGATCATTTCCTTTTACTTGTGTTGGACCAGGTCATCAAATTACCAAGAAAACTAAGAAATGCATTGGAAGACTGAGTTTATCGGACACTGAAAATAATCAAAATTTTCAAGAACCCTGCATTGCCAGGAGCAAGGATTACTTAGTTACTCCTGTTGTATATACAAATATAAATGGAAAGCAGTGTCGTAAGCTAAAAAACTTAAAACTTGTGAATAAGACAACTAAATGCATTTCTGAACCATCCTTTTTAAAGAAATCATCTTTCAAGGACAGTTCAGAACGAGATCTTGAGAAGAATTACCCACGATGGCTCACTGGCCATAAATCTGACCTTAATGTTTCAGGGATAACTAGTATACCTGATTTCAAATATCCAGTCTGGCTCCACAATCAAGACTTGCTACCTGACACAAATAGTCAAAGTATTTATAAAGTATTTAAAGACGAGCAGTGTTCCCCAAGACATAGTTATCAGGCACAAAGAGCTTCTCGACCTATGAATAAATTAGATTGTTTTGAATATTCTTTTGAACCTTCAAATATTTCAGATTTCTTGAGTGGTGATAAAGGATTTGTTAATGAATATAAATGTGATTCTGAGCATAGCCAATGTCAATGTGAGAATCCACTTCTTCCAGGACAATCCAAAAAGCCATTCAATGGTAATTGTTTTTTGTTTGTTTCTAAGAATCAAAGAAAATGCTATAAATTTGACCTAATATCTAGGAGCTTTTATGTTACATTATTGATGTAATGATCAGATTGTATATATTTTGAACTCGTATGGTTTTCATTTTAAGTAGCATTTTATAACTAGAAAATATCTACTTTTGTTTGAAATGTAACATTTTGACATAATTTGCTGTTAAAGATGTGTAGAGGGTATCCCCAAAAAATATATACACACTTTAACAACTGACAGCTCAAGTTTGAAAATGAAATGTATTATAATAAACACTGCCTTTACATTTATTCAAAGTGTGTGTATACATTTTGGGGGCACCCTGTATATATTCCAAGTTATCTGAATCCTTGTTGCTTTATGAGATTTGCCATGCTTTGCATTTATTTTTT
Source organism: Cnephaeus nilssonii (assembly GCF_951640355.1). Lineage (NCBI taxonomy): Eukaryota > Metazoa > Chordata > Mammalia > Chiroptera > Vespertilionidae > Cnephaeus > Cnephaeus nilssonii. Next base: position 86,921,659 of record NC_137082.1, read on the forward strand.
TCTTAATTAATGTAGTCTTTTAAAATAGGTGACAAAATTGAATTACTTATCCTGAAGGCCAAGAGAAATCTAGAGCATTGTACTAAATTACCGAAGTCTATGAAACAGGATGATAGTCCTTGTTCATTAGATAAACTGGAAGCAGAAAGATCGTGGGAAAATGTTCCTGTTACTTTGTAAGTATGTTATTAATGGAAAAGTCATCTAAGGTCATTAGTTTTCCATATGAAAAATATATGAACATCTAATTTATTTTTATATAACTTAATTATAACTAGCAATGGTAATAACATGGTAATTCTGTTCAGTGTTGCTTTGCTTGATATTATATTTTTCATTTGTTACCACAAGATCGTGGGTTGTGTAACTTAGTTACATTATGTAACTTTTGTCTTTGTTTCATGTTCCTTTTGTTGCACTACAAAATATTGATATATGTTTACTATGAGGAATTAGAACCAAAAGCAACTATTTTGTAGAAGGAGGAGGGCTATGGAAGTCTTGTTTCTTTCTACTATATTCTCTCCATAATTTCTAAGATTATTTTCATTTGTATATTTAACGTTTCAATTACATAGTTTCTCAGAATAATTTAAGAAGTGTTCACTTAGATAACTGTGAATGTGAACTTAGAGTAAGGATTAGGAGTTTAGATAGGAAAGCTTTTTTTAGTGATATTATTATATCTAGACTTATTAGAAATGCATTCTTGGTAACCCTATATCCTGCCTTAGTTTCTGATATTTATTATATTCAGTTATCTAAACTTTTATTTTGTCATAGATGGAGTTTATTAGTTACTAGAGGCCCTGTGCACAAAATTTGTGCAGGGGTGGGGTGGGGAAGTGTGTCCCCCAGCCCAGCCTGCACCCTCTCTAATCTGGGATCCCTCTCAATCCAGGACTGCTGGCTCCCAACTGCTCGCCTGCCTGCCTGCCTGCCTGATTGCCCCTAACCGCCTACCTGATTGCCCCTAACCACTTCTGCCTGACAGCCTGATCACCCCCTAACCACTCCCCTGCCAGCCCCATTGCCCCTAACTGCCCTCCCCTGCTGGTCTGGTCACCCCTAACTGCCCTCCCCTGCCAGCCTGGTCACCCCTAACTGCCCTCCCCTGCAGGCCTGGTCGCCCCCAACTGCCCTCCCCTGCAGGCCTGGTCCCCCCGCAACTGCCCTCCCCTGCCAACCCAGTCACCCTAACTGCCCTCCCCTGCCAGCCTCATCGCCCCTAACTGCTCTCCCCTGCTGATCTGGTCCCCCCAACTGTCCTCCCCTGCAGGCCTGGGTCCCCCCAAACTGCCCTCCCCTGCAGGCCTGGTCACCACTAATTGCCCTCTCCTGCAGGCATGGTCCCCCCCCAACTGCCCTCCCCTGCAGGCCTGGTCCCCGCCCCCAACTGCTCTCCCCTGCAGGCCTGGGTCCCCCCCAACTCCCCTGCAGGCCTGAGTGCCCCCCAACTGGCCTTCCCTGCAGGCCCGGTTGCCCCCAACTTCCCTTCTCTGCCGGCCTGGTCACACCTAACTGCCCTCCCCTGCAGGCTTGATCGCCCCCAAGTGCCCTCCCCTGCTGGCCATCTTGTGGTGGCCATCTTGTGTCCACATGGGGGCAGCCATCTTTGACCACATGGGGGCAGCCATCTTGTGTGTTGGAGTGATGTCAATTTGCATATTACTCTTTTATTAGATAGGATGGATCCTTTTTTGGTTACTTCTCAATTGAATGTCTTTTATTTTTATTTATTTATTTTTAAATGTGTGCACTGGTTTGGAATTCCAGCCATCAGTTCTTCACTGAGATCTTGTACAAGTTTTGTCTACTTTGTATAATTCTACTTTATACAAGGTCTTGTACAAATTCTTTTGCTTTGGCGTTTTTGTGTGAGGATTCAATTGATTAGAAAAGAAATACAAGATACTTAAGTCAGGACGTAGTAATCTCGTAAATTGTAATTAGGTGATTATTCAAAATACATTTTTTTTTTGTTTGTTTAACTTTATTTTTCAACTAGAGGCCGATGCACGAAATTTAAGCAAGGGCCTCGGCCCTCGCAGCCCCAGCTTCATCTGGAAGGACATTGGCTGTCCGGTCTAATTAGCATGTTATGCTTTTATTATTATAGATTGTTGGTTCAATAATATTTTTTAAATGAGTTAGCTCTAATTTTTTAATTTATCTTTATTTCTTTTTAAAATATATATATATTTTTTTATTTCAGAGAGGGAGAGGGAGAGAGAGGTAGAAACATCAATGATGAGAGAGAATCATTGATTGGCTGCCTCCTGCACACCCACTAATGGAAATTGAACCCGCAACCTGGGCATGTGCCCTTGACTGGAATTGAACCCGGGACCCTTCAGTCCGCAGGCCAACACCCCATCTATTGAGCCAGACCAGCTAGGGCTATCTTTATTTCTTAATTTCTCTTTATCAGTTGTTCTGTGTATTTGTAGAGTACAATAGCTGCAATACTTTGCTTTCAGTTGGAACCCAAATGGATGAGCAAATAATATCAGAGGTATTTAAGAGTAAAAATTTTAATGTCGTTTATAATTAGATAATATAACTTCTGGCTAGTATAATTATTATTATCAGTGGTTTGGCCCAGTACTTTGTACACAGTAGTTGATGTTTAGAAGATTGGGTTCATATAGTGATGGGTATGTTTATATATAAAATTAATGATGGATTGTGAGATGAAGGAATAGACCTAGCCTTAGTATGACATTGACAAATTATTATCAATCTGTCATAAAAAAAAAAAAATTGGCCCTAGCTGGTTTGGCTCAGTGGTGGATAGAGCGTCACCCTGTGGACTGAAGGGTCCCATGTTTGATTCCGGTCAAGGGCACATGCCCTGGTTTTGGGCTCGATCCCCAGTAGGCGGTGTGCAGGAGGCAGCCAATTAATTATTCTCTCTCATCATTGATGTTTCTATCTCTCTCCCTTTCTCTCTGAAATCAATAAAAAATATTTTTTTAAAAAATTGACCTGGATGTACTCAAAGTAATATACTAAAAGATGGAGTACAACTGCAACCAGATAATTGCTTTTTTTGTTTTAATGGAAAATTCCAAACAAATACAAAGTAGAAGAGTAGTATAATGAATCCTTATGGACCCAGCACCCACCTTCAATAATCAGGTAAATGCTTTTGATAATGGTGGGTGGGTGTCCAAGCTCTTATAAAGAATGGGGGGAAAGACTACTTGAGAACAATAAAAAGCTGAGTTACAAATCAAATGAGTCAATAATGAAGTGCTGCTAATTAAGAAAAATTATCGTGAAATTTACATGTTATAAAAAGATATCTGAGTACATGAGTTAGAAACACATCATATATATATATATACACATATATATATATATATATATATATATATATATATATATATGAGAGAGAAAGATAGAATGAGTTTATTCTCTGTGACTAACAGAATCTGGTTTGGGGAAAATTCTTACTTTTGCTAGGGATGCCCCTTTTCCTGCTACCCCTTAAATTAAGAAAAAATTAGTATTTATTGAGCATCTATTAAAAGTACCAGGTACATGGGGTTAATTTATGCAATACTTCTGTGAGATAAGTGGGACTACAAATGTAGAAATTGAAGTTTGGATACATAAGTTACGTAAGGTCATATAGTGACTGGGATTGGGATTTGAACTCAGGAATTATAATTTCAAATTTGATTATTTTTTTACTCTAATCTATCTTCTATGTTAATGCCAGTTCTGGAGTGAGACATCTGTCCTATTGCTTTGACATGGCAGAGAGTATAACTGCCATCCCAGTAGAAAATCTTATAAATTTGTGGGAGTTTTGTGTATTATCATTGGGTAACAGTGTTTAATTGGAAAAATGTACTGCTTCTTTCAAACAAGTGAACTTTGAGAGCATAGCCTATAGTTAAAGGATTATTTGTTTAGTTGAAGACTGATGTCTTCAATTTTTAAAATATATTTTATTACTGATTTCAGAGAAGAGGGGAGAAGGGAAGAGAGAAACATCAATGATGAGAGCGAATCATTGATGAGTTGCCTCCTGCATGTGCCACTCTGGGGATCAAGCCTGCAACCTTGGCATGTGCCCTGGCTGGGAATGGAACTGTGATCTCCTGGTTCATAGGTCGACGCTCAATCACTGAGCCATGCCAGCTGGTCCAACTTTTTTTTTCTTAAAACTTTAAAGGTGAAGCAAAGAGATAGGGAGGGTTAGATTCTGGTATAAATTCAGGAAAAAGATGAGAGAATTATCAAGCAACATCAATATGAATCATATCTATAACAGTTATTTCTTGGTCACCATTTATATTTAAATGATAACCATTCAATTATATAATGCCTAATTTTTATAAATTGGGAACTTAATTGCTATCTTGTCTCTTAAACCCTATGTAGTAAGTCTCCTGTTCCTATTAACTCTGATGACAGTCCTCAACAAGCTTCAAGGACAAAGTATGCTAAAAGCTTCCTTGAAGACTTTTTAAATGATGATGATCAGGTGGGTGAAGTTAAATCTTTTTAACTTATTAAAAGACTAGAGGCCTGTGCATGAAAATTCATGCACTGGAGGGCAGTCCCTCAGCCCGGCCTGCCCCCTCTCACAGTACGGGAGCCCTCAGGGGCGGGAGGTGAACCCAGCAATCAGGGGAAGGCAACGCCCCATCACAACTCTGCTGCTGCCACTGCCAGCAGCTAAAGCCGCAAGCCTTGGCCGGGCCTGGTTACCTAAGCCTTGGGCAGCCCTGGGCGGTTGGGCAGCCACCATCCGAGGCTTGCCTGCGCCTTGGGCTGGCCCTGGGCGGCTGGGAGGATGAGGGGACTGGGGGACTCTAGAGGCAGGCACACGGAGCGGCCGGGCCTGCCTGGGGGCGGGCCTGGCCTTGCCATGCACCTGCCGCCCCAGTGGGGCTGAGGGGACTGGGCGCCACCATCTTGTGGCTGTGGGTGCCTTTGAGGGCAGGACAGTCAATTAGCATATTCCCTCCTTATTGGCTGTGGGCGTAGCTATCTTTGAGGGCGGGACAGTCAATTAGCATATTCCCTCCTTATTGGTTGTGGGCACCGCCATCTTTTGTGATGGTGTGAGGGTCAATTAGCATATTTCTTTATTAGATAGGACTAGAAGCCTGGTGCAAGTATTTGTGCACCAGTGGGGTTCCTCAGCCTGGCCTGTGCCTTCTTGCAATCCAGGACCCCTCGGGGGATGTCAGAGGCCCAGTGCACGGTTTCGGCCTGATCCCCACGGGTCAGGCTGAGGGGGGCCCCACCAGTGCATGAATTCGTGCACCGTGCCTCTAGTATGCATATAATATCTTTGGTTAATCTCTTCCCGCTCTCCCCTTTCCCCCCTCCCCTCTGAGATTCATCATTCTGTTCCATGTTTCCATGCCTGTGTATTGAGCGTCTGCCCCTGTTGCTCAGTGCGCATCATAGCTACCAGTTGAACGGTCACTTAGGCTTTTATATATATAGATGCTTAGCCATTATAATTAGCTGAATCTCTTCACCAATAAGAGCACACTTCTAATATTCTTTTTTAAAATTATTGTTTAAAGTATTACATATGTCTCCTTTTTCCCAATTGACATCCCCCGGCCACTCCCATCCCTGAGGGCAAGCCCCCACCACCCCAGTGTTTGTATCCATTGATTATGCTAATGTGACACTTCTAATATTCTTATGCTAGTCAACAATTTCCTCTAGATTTGAAGTTTAAATTATACACATATTTACTGTCTGTGTTGAAATATGTTAAATCACAAAAATCTTAAGACTATTTGCCACTTTGTGGATAGTTTTCAGGACACAGTAACACATGTGTATATGTAAAAATAATAGGTTGGTAAAGACTTTTAAAAAAAGAAGTTTGAAAATAACCATTACAGATTCTTTTAAAAGAATCCTGACCACCTTATGTAGCTAAGTGCTCTTGCCTCCTTGGGATGTAGATAAGATCAGTGCTAATTAAGTTATGAGTGTTTTTTAGGTAGCAAGGAATGTGTGGCCCATGAAGAGATGGAAAACCAGTATTCTGTGTGTCAAATATATTTAAAAGTGTGTAGAGAATACTGTATTTAAAATATAGTTCTTGCTCACCTGATAATCAGCTCCATTTACACACCTGAAAAGAGCAGGTTGACTTACCTGCTCTCTGGGGATGTTTTAGTTCTAAAAATCTTTGTGTTTTTTTTTTTATTTCTTCTTCTTTTTAATAAATCTTTATTGTTCAGATTATTACAGTTGTTCCTCTTTTTCCCCCTCATAGCTCCCCTCCACCTGGTACCCACCCCACCCCATGCCCTTACCCCCCCACTGTCCTCATCCATAGGTGTACGATTTTTGTCCAGTCTCTTCCCACACCCCCCACATCGCCTTCCCCCCGAAAACTGTCAGTCCACGCCCTTTCTATGCCCCTGATTCTATTATATTCACCAGTTTATTCTGTTCCTCAGATTTTTTATTCACTTGATTTTTAGATTCACTTGTTGATAGATACGTATTGGTTGTTGCTTTGTTGTTCATAATTTTTATCTTTACCTTTTTCTCCTTCTTCTTCCTCTTCTTAAAGAATACCCTTCAGCATTTCATATAATACTGGTTTGGCAGTGATGAACTCCTTTAGCTTTTTCTTATCTGTGCAGCTCTTTAATCTGACCTTCAATTCTAAATGATAGCTTTGCTGGGTAGAGTAATCTTGGTTGTAGGTTCTTGCTATTCATCACTTTGAATATTTTTTTGCCACTCCCTTCTGGTCTGCATAGTTTCTGTTGAGAAATCAGCTGACAGTCGTATGGGTACTCCCTGGTAGGTAACTGTTTTTCTCTTGCTGCTTTTAAGATTCTCTCTTTGTCTTTTGCCCTTGGAATTTTAATTATGATTTGTCTTGGTGTTCTCTTTGCATTCCTTTTGTTTGGGGTTCTCTGCGCTTCCTGGACTTGTAGATCTATTTCTTTCACTGGGTGGGGTAAGTTTTCTGTCATTATTTCTTCAAATAGGTTTTCAGTATCTTGCTCTCTCTCTTCTTCTGGCACCCCCATAATTCTGATGTTGGTACGCTTGAAGTTGTCCCAGAGGCTCCTTACACTATCTTCATATTTTTGGATTCTTTTTGCTTTTTGCTTTCTGGTTGGGTGTTTTTTGCTTCTTTGTATTTCAAATCTTTGACTTGATTCTTGCAATCCTCTAGTCTGCTGTTGGATCTCTGTATATTATTCTTTATTTCAGTCAGTGTATGCTTAATTTCTAGTTGGTCCTTTTTCATATCCTTGAGGGTCTCACTAAATTTTTCAGAGGTTTCTAGAAGATTCTTGAGTAATCTTATAACCGTGGTTTTGAACTCTATATCAGTAGTTTGCTTTCCTCCATTTCTTTCATTTGTGACCTGCTTCTTTGTCTCAGCATTTTGGCTGCTTCCCTGTGTTGATAGAGTGTCTTTGTGTGCTAGGTGTCCTTTGGGCCCAGTGGCTCAGCCTCCCCAATTACCTGAGGTGGAACTCTTGGTGTACCCCTTTGTGGGCTGTGTGCACAGTCTTGTTGTAGTTAAGCCTTGATTGCTGTTGGTATCACTGGGAGGAATTGACCTCCAGGCCAATTGGCTGTGAGGAACAGTTGTGTCTACAATGGGAGAACTTCTGTGCTGGAGACACCCTTATGGGGCAAGATTTGCTTCAGTAGGGCTTTGGCGCTCACTGAGTCTGCCCCCTGAATGTGTCTCTTATGGATGTGAAGTATTGTAATCTGGATGGTATCACTCTGACCACTGGGTACACTGGCTCTAGGATCTCCAAGGAGGTGCAAAGTCAGCTACTGCCTGAGGCCACCCAGCAGGAGCTACAGAGAGATCTGCAGATTCCTCCTCTTTGTTCAGGGTTTGGGGTGCCCAGATGAGGCCCAGCTGTGTAGCAATGCAAGCTGCTGTCCAGCCTTGGGCATTCTTTTGGAGGCTCTGGGGCTCTCTGACCCGGCTGCAATTTGTTAGGTTTTAGATTGCAAAAGGCCAGGCCATTCATATGCAAAAGCCTCTGCGCACAGCTTGGATGGGGTTGTAAATTGGTTGGGGTGGGGTCTCAGGGAATTACCAGGGCAGAGCAAACAGCAATGGCTGACCATCCGCCCTGCCCTGAAGAGGTCCCCAGGTCTGTGTGTCCCGCGGCACCGGCACTGAGCAGGAACAATGATCGTTGCAAGCACCTCTGAGAGAAAGCTGCCCTCGTGTTCCGGCCTGATGCCAGACACTCCAGTTTCTCCCCGTATGAGTCTGGGTCCCCAGAGTCTTGCCCGGAACTGGAGTTCAGAGCAGTCGGGAGCTTGTATCTCCCTCCTGATTGAAAAAAACAACAGCGTACCCAGTTGCCAGCCCCTTTTCACGTGCACCTCTGCACCTCCTCCCAGTCTCAGTATGCTTTTCTTTTTCCTTCTAGTTGTAGAATTTCCACTTAGCCAGCCTTCCCGTGGTTCTGGATGATACCTGTTTTGCCTTTTAGTTGTAGTTTTGATGTGGTTGTGTGCAGCAGCAAGTTCAGGTATTTACCTGTGCCGCCATCTTGGTTCTGAAATTATTTCTTCTAAAAATCTTTGATTTTAAATGTACTAAATGAATGCATTGCAAACATAAACAAAAACTATTCATTTTGAAAGAGCAAAAACTAGAAAGGATATGCCACACTGTTAATAATGATTGTCACTAAATAACTTCATCTGGGAACTAGGGAAGGGAAAGTGATAAGTTATGCACAACATTTAAAAACACTCTGTTGACATATATTGTTAGGAATTTTGCATTAATTTTGTATTGGGGAGAATATTACAAAATATAACTTTTTGCCCCCAAATTTGGATGGTTAATTGATCATCCATTTTAACCTCAGAGCTGTACTCTGTCTGGAGGAAAACATCATGGTCCTGTTGAAGCCCTGAAACAAATGTTATTTAATCTTCAAGCTGTACAAGAAAGTTTTAATCAGAACAAAACTATGGAGCCAAAAGGAGAGATTAAACAAGTAAGCACAAACTTGATTTATGAATTGGGATCTGTGGAGAGGTAAGATTTCTTTCTAGATCCTCTTTAGTTTGACCTCTAGTTTTATGTTAATAAGCAGGTCACATAACACATGTTGTAGAGTTGGATTATTATTTTTTTTTTTTCCCCAGAAACTTATTCACATTGAATACTATTAGATTTCTGCAGTTGTATATCCATGAATGGGTTGTTTTATTTAGCTTATTGTTATAAATACACCATCTTATTTAGATATGATGATATCACAACTATGGTATGAACGGATTGTAAAAGTTGTTTTTTAATTCCCTACAAAATTATTCTGTGTACTCCAACTTGTATTTATAAATTGGGGAGAAAAAAAACCTTTTTTTTTTCTTTTAATCTTCACCCGAGGACCTTGTCATTGATTTTTTTAGAGAGAGAGGAAAAGAGAGATAAACATCAGTGTGAGAGAGAAATATTGATTGGTTGCTGCACCTGCCCCACTTGGGGACTGGTGTCAAACCTGCAACCCAGACATGTGCCCTGAGTGAGAATCAAACCCAAGTCTTTTTAGTGTATGGGACAACACAACCACCCACTGAGCCATACCAGCCAGGGTGAAAATGTTTCAACATTACACTTCTCCACAGACCTTTGTCATCTGAAATTTAATTTTGGTGCCATGTGTTTATTGACTTCTGAATACAGTTATGTAAAGTTTTATTTTGAAAACACTGAATTTTCTTATATTTCTTAGGAATTTGGAAATCTGTTTCTGCTTTGGCTACTGTTCTTTAGGGGTTGATTTTTTTTCACAATAATATAGTGTTTATGAATATATTCTTATTCATAACTTGGGAGAATATTTATATAATCCTAAGTCTGATTAAATTGTAATTCTGCCACTTACTAGTTTCCGTTTTCTCTTCTGCAAAATGAGGTTATTAAGCCCTAGCTGGTTTGGCTCAGTGGATAGAGCGTCACCCTGTGGACTGAAAGGTCCCAGGTTTGATTCCAGTCAAGGGCACATACCTGGGTTGTGGGCCCAACCCCCAGTAGGGGGCGTGCAGGAGGCAGCCGATCAATGGTTCTTTCTCATCATTGATGTTTCTATCTCTCCCTCTCCCTTCCTCTCTGAAATCAATAAAAAAAATATTTTTTTTAAATGAGATTGAGAAATTGAGACAGATTACCGTATTGGACTATATTGATGGGATTAGATATAATGGATTATATATATTGGACTACCATATTTTCCGGCGTATAAGACGACTTTTTAACCTAGGAAAATCTTATACACCCAGTCGTCTTATACGCTGGAAAATACAGTATATAAAGTACCTATTATAGTGCTTGGCAACTGATAAAAGCTTAATAAATATCATATATAATAAAAGCCTAATATCCTAAGTGTCTGGTCGCCCAGTCGGCAGTTCAACCAAACGAAGCGTAATTTGCTAAGGCCACTCTGTTGCTCGCTACGACGTACACTGACCACCAGGGGACAAACAGTCAACCAGTCGACCAGTCGCTATAACGTGCACTGACCACTAGGGGGAGATGCTCTGACCAGTAGATTAACTCTTGGGAACTATCACGGCCTGCTCTTTGGAGTTGTATTTTTTAATTTTTCTCTTTCCATTCTAATGATCATAACATTAACATAAAATGTGTAATTTATTTTTCTTTCCTTCTCCTTTTAAACATTATTGAGACAAGACCGAGTTCATTATAAAATCATAATTTCAAGCCAAGATTTGATTTTTTATTGGACATAATTTCAAAGCATACTTTAGGACAATTAAAAGATGAATCTAAATATAGTTATATTATTTTTAGAATAAAGAGAAAAAATATGTAATACTTTACTGAAAAATTTTTGCTAGAATTATTTCTTTGGCAATAAAGACTTTTTACTGTTCTTTTAAGTCACATATTAAATAGCATTTACGATTATAATTATATAGTATTTTCAGTATTTTGTTACATTTGGTCTTTTTAATAATAGGTTTCAGAAGATGATTTCTCTAAATTACAATTGAAGGAAGGTATGGTTCCTATTACTAAGTCACTTCAAAAGTAAGTATTCTCTAGTAATTTCTGAATATGTTATGGGTACAAATCTATTTTAGCCATCTCTTAGATGAAATCAGAAGGTTACAGGATGGAATTAAGTAGGATATTAAATTTCTTGGAACATATTGTTTAATCTTGAAGTTTTCTCTTAAACCTGTGTTTTTCCCTATTTAAAATATTCTTAGGACCTAATGAGATAACCTTAGACACCTAAAAATATAATGATGTGAATGGCCTTAATTGATGCTCTTTTATTTCTGAACAATAGCAACAATTTGAACCTAGTATTGGTGTGGATGTCCTGGAAAAACAACTTGATCATGACATGTATTTTCATATATTCCCTCTAGAAGAAATATAATAATCATAAATAATTCATTATTTGACCTATACCCAAAGAAAACTAAAGTAGATATAATGTTGTGGATATAAAGATAATCTAAATGCCCTAAAGGTGTTAATCCACCTATTTTCTTAGTTAAATTGTCTTAAATTAAAAATTGGGAATGAATACACGTCCTTTCTAATTGGCCGAGGGAGGGTATTTATTTATAGGTTTGGTTGTATGAATATAAAGTGCCCTCAGAAGATGGTATACTGAGCTTAGGAAAAGCTAAAATGAAAATTTTTTACTTTCATAACACCATTTCTCTTGGCTGTACACAGTGTTGTATCATGACCCTTAAATTGATGTTTTCCCCATTAGCCTGTTTTTTCACCTTTTTAGGAAAAAATAATTATTTCCTTCTACAATTTTATCTTCCACTTCTCTAAGTAAATTATTTATTCTCAGTAGGGCAGATAGAGGTTAAATGACAGGAACTGCCAGCTGATTGTGTAGCCAAGGTAGGGAGACTGAAGATTTCATTTCTGCTTAACTCTTTTATTCCTTCCCATCATACCTCACCCCTTCCCTCTACTTCCCTCCCTTCTTCTTTTTTTTTAAATATATTTTTTCTTATTGATTTCAGAGAGGATGAGAGAAGAGAGAGAGAGAGAGAAATGATAAGAGAAAAATCATTGATTGGCTGCCTCCTGCATGCCCCCTGCTGGGGATCAAGCCCACAACCCGGGCATGTGCCCTTGATCAGAATCGAACCTGGGACCCCCTCAGTCCACTGGCCGACACTCTATCCACTGAGCCAAACTGGCCAGGGCTCTTCCATTGTCTTTTAAAGGTATAAAACAAAGTACATAGAACTAAAAATGAACCAGTTATATTGAATTATAGTTATGAAAATATTAAATTGCTAATTACATTTAAAATACAGGTAAGTTAAAATTCATTTTGTAAAAACATAATTAATATGAAAGCCTTTTGCATCGCTTGAATAAAAGCATTAAATTATGTCATGGTCTTTTACTTATTTCACATGTTGATCAGCAAACAATTAGAGAAAGAAAATATTGGAAAGCATTGATTTCTGGATCACCAGTGATACCTCACTGTTCACTGAATAAACAACTTGGCTTAAAGTTGTCTAGTGGTTGACCAGTTATGTCATATGAAATTTGGATGTAGACAGAAAGACTTAGATAACATATGTTCTAACAGTTGGTTTGATACCTATTGTAATTTTATAACTATCATATAATTGTTATAATTTTGAAGTAGTGATGAGTTTAAATGTGATTTTGATACTCCTGTAATGATTGTAATGTGACATGAAAATATCTCCAATTTCTGTGGCATATGAGGTCACAGATTTGGTCTGTTGCTTACATGCATAATGGAAAGAAATTCTAATTTATAGGTGGTATTTAGTGAAAATAAAGATGAGGATGTTTTTTCTCTATCCATTTTCATAGGCCCTTTAAATCCAAGGGGTCTGGCCATTGGGGTTGTGAGTAAGATAAGACTCTAGTCACTTGCCTTTTTCTTTCTCTTGAATCACAGGAGATAATAATACACCTGAAAAGAAAAAGGAAGATAAGTCCCAAATATATTTGCAAATTATCTTTTTTTCTCAGATCTGTATGCCTCTAGGAAGAAAATAATTCTTTAGGTAGAGAGATGTACTATAGGATGTAGAAATGATAGGGTCTTGTTAATTTTTACCTCTGATTGCTTAGTAACTTTGGGTGAGTTATTGTCATTTAGTTAAAGCAAATAAGAATCTCAAAAATTAACTGAAGTTGCCAAGGGTAGCAGAATCCAATTTCTTCTTTTATCTATCCTATATAATAAAAGGCTAATATGCAAATTTTCCCCTCAACCAGGAGTTCGACCAGTAGGCAGGCCGGCCAACCGCCCATGGCCCCTCCCCCTGGCCAGGCTGGCCGAACCCCACCCATGCACGAATTCATGCACCGGGCCTCATATATATATATAATTATCTCCTATATAATAAAACCCTAATATGCAAATCGACCCAATGGCAGAACGACTGGTTGCTATGATGTGCATTGACCACCAGGGGGCAGATGTTCAATGCAGGAGCTGCCCCCTGGTGGTCAGTGTGCTTCCACAGGGGGAGCACTGCTCAGCCAGAAGCCAGGCTCATGACTGGCGAGCGCAGTGGCAATGGTGGAAGCTTCTCCCGCCTCTGCTGTAGGCAGGCGGTAAGGAGCAAGGGGTCCGGACTGTGAGAGCCCCAGACTGTGAGAGGGATGTCTGACTGCTGGCTTAGGCCTGATCCCTGGGGGGAGTGGCCTAAGCCGGCAGGTGGACATCCCCCCAGGGGTCACAGACTGCAAGAGGGCACATGCCGGGCTAAAGGACCCCCACCCCCCAGTGTACAATTTTTGTGCACCAGGCCTCTAGTGTATATATAAAAGCCTAATATGCAAATTGTCCCTGCGGGAGTTTGACAGTGAGACTGGGAGTTCGATCGCTCGCTATGACATGTGCTGACCACCAGGGGGCAGCGCGAAACAAAGGGAGGCCCCGGCCAGCAGCTAGCAGCTGGGGAAGGGAGGCCCTGGCTGGCAGCCAGAAGGAAGGCCCCGATCGGCCCTGATCGCTAGCGAGGTCAAGGGACCCTCCCCGTGCACGAATTTCATGCACTGGGCCTCTAGTTGATTATATTTGAGTAAGTGTCTAAGAAAGAGACACTTGGTTGAAATAGATATAATGCAGTAATTAACACTAATAGTTTCCTCCACCTCTTTATCCTGGGTAAAGTAGAAGGTGTATTTTATTTAATATACATTTATTGAACCTGTGTTAGAGACTGGAGAATAGGTTGTTATAGTAACCACCTTTAGCTCATCTTAGAAATTAACCATTAGAGATTACACGTTGTTATTGTTTTTCTTGATCTCTTATTTATCAGAGATCTGAAATATGGTTGATTAATATGGTTGACATATTCTGAGTGGCCCTTGAATCTGAAGGATAGGAGAGGGAAAACTGGAACAGTATTTTTAGAGGAAGATTGGAAAGTTAAAGGCCTCTCTCTTCCTGGTTTGTTTGAAGGATGACTGAGTTTTCTCCACGGATACTTGACCTGTAATCTTAGCTTCATTTTAGCGAAAATCATGTTGTTGGTATAATACTACATTATTCAACATAATTGTCATTTGTTTCCTCCATGCTCAATAAAAATTAGTTTTCCTCAGAACTAACTGATCCTTTAGTGTTTTTTTATTTTAGCTATCTTGAATGTACATGTAAAGGATAAACTATACACATTGTTTCTGAAATGATATACACTGTTGTGAAAATTACTTGGAAAAAAATGTTTTGTTACGTGTGATAACCTATTGTTTCTGACTAAGCTTACTTGGAAAACTTTCCAAAAAAAATCTTGGAATGTCAAAAATAATTTTTTAAAAGTAAATGTTTTTATAGAATTTTAGATGAATTATTTGAACCCTCAATTATTCAGTTATCAAGATTTTATAAAGGAAAAATTCTCAAAGTTTGATATTTGCTATTCTATAAATTCATTTCTCTTACTAACTTTGAAATTAATAAACAATGTAATCACCATTTCTTGCTGTCTGCGTTGCCTATTCAGTCCTTAATATTGGTTTATAATGTGTTTTATACTTTTTAATGAAGGGCTTTGCACCATTTATCTCGCCTGAGGGACCTGGTTGATGATACCAGTGGGAAACAGTCACCGAAAATGTGAAGAGGAAAATAAAAGTTTAACCAATAAATAGTCACCACAAAAACAAAAATGTATTTTTTTTCCTATTGCTTAAAATGGCAGAATAATGATAAGCCATACATTATTCTGATTGGTTCATTTATTATATATTTAAAAAGCAAACTTGAAAGTGTCTGTAGGTTTTGTGACCTATCCTCATTTTATGCCAAAATACCAGAATGTGAACTGGAAGGACCTACACTATTCTATAGTCTGACTTTGGTCTTCAGGCCAGCAAATGTCTAATATTCAAAGATGGATGATTTCCGTTCTTGAAGCTCACATGGACCTAACCTTCAGCATCCTCGCCATTTTATCGTCTAGTTCTGGATTAAGAAATTCTTCCTGGTTTCTATTTAAAATCTCTTAAATGGAATAAACTTTTTGTTACAGTTAACATCCACTTTTAAGGAACTTAAAGGAATATCAAAATTCTTGTGGTGTATCTTATCCATATGGAAGTATGTTACTTTTAAGTTTTGTAAATCAAATATTTAAGATATGTTGTATTTGCAAATAACGTTAATAATGGGGTAGTTCATTGTTAAAAGGAATATTGCTTTATGTTGTGTAATCCAAGAGAACTTTGTTTAATTAATGCTTTGATTTGATTCTCTAAAAGATAGTCTTTTTTTAAGTTTTATTTTAGAGAGAGAGGAAGAGAGAAAGAGAGAGGGAAACCGATTTGTTGTTTCACTTATTTATACATTCATTGGTTGATTCTTGTATGTGGCCGGACTGGAATCAAACCCACAACCTTGGTTATCAGGACAACGCTGTAACCAACTGAACTACCTGGCCAGACTTAAGATAATCTTGATATTACTCGACAGTTTACAGAACATTTTGTGGGGGGATATTTGAGAATTTGATATTTTGATACTAGATTTTAGTTTGGGGGTTAACTCAAATTAGTAGAAACTATGAGATCAGTGGCCAATTGCTTTATGAAATTTTATAACTAAAGAAAATGAATATGGGAAATCGGAAAGCAATACTCTATTTTAAAGCTACTTTGTAAGAACTGAACTTTCTCTAAAGCAGACTGTAGTCTAAAGTTTGTCTCTACCTGGAAGTGAGCAGAGCTGTATTCTTGACCACAAAACTAAGAATTTAAGTTATAAAGTATAACTAACGAAGCATATGAAATTAAAGAATATCTATGTATACAAATGCTACAAATTAACTCTTTACCCAATGGCAGCATCCTTGCCAAGTAGCTTTATTGTCAAATAGGAATTTCTAAATACATTAGGTCAGATAATTTTCTAATTTCTCTAAATGTAAAGCTCTATCTATATAAAATCTTTGCTATAGAACTTACTTGTCAAAAATGTAGAGTGAACTCTGTCTCTTTTTTTTCTTGGCCAGTGAGCCAGTTGTCATAGTGTTCTCTGTGCTCAGATTGAGAGTCTCTTGCCTCAGTAAGTTTGTTTGGTTTACTGTGTGGAGATACCTGCCAGGGACATCTGTTTTCTTATTATCTTATGGTCTTCTGCTTCTCAGCTAATAGTTTGCACCCAGTCAAACAGGCGTTATTTTGATGATTTAAAAATGTGGGTTAGCTGTTGCAGGTTTTTAGCAGGTGAACCTCAGGTGGATCTGGGCTGATCATGCTCCAGGCTTAGTGAAATCCACTGTTAGACAAATTCTGAAGAAGGCAGAGAAGATAGAGTCATCACGTAAAAAACTTCTAATTATATAATATATGCTGATTAGACAGAGTATATACTTAGAAAGCATCTCCAAAGGGATTATGTGTAATGACCGAATGGCACTGGTTTGCTTACTGCCCCCATTTGCAAGAAAATATCTCCAATACTAAATAAGATAAGCCTGCTTTAAAATTTTATGTTATAACTAATATTTTTAAGAAACTTGATTATATTTAATGGAGTACATTTTTTGTTAAATATGGAAGTTAATCTACCTGAAAGGGAATAAATTTATCATAATTATTAATTTCAGCCTTTAAAAAATATTTAGGAGAGTCAACTAAAGAAAAAACCAAATGATAAGAAATTCAAGAAATTTAAAAATTGATTTAAATTATTACATGTTAAATATTTCAGTTTTTGTTGTTTTTGCTAATGCTCACTGAGGACATTCTTTCCATTGATTTCTAGAGTGGAAGGGAAGGGGAGAGACAGTGAGAAACATTGATGTGAGAGAGACACATAGAATGGTTGCCTCTCAACCAGGACTAGGGATCGAACTTGCAACCCAGTTACATGTTCATGACCGGGCATCGAACCTGCAACCCTTTGGTCCAAGAGCTGTTTGCTCTATCCACTGAACATCACCGGCCAGGGCTCTTTCAGTATTATAAAAAATTATTTTATTTTGTTCATGGATTTTTAGAGAGAGAGATGTTGATATGAGAGAAACATTGATCGGTTGCCTCCTGTACGCACCCCAACCAGGGATCGAACTCACAACCTAGGTATGTGCCCTGACCGGAAATCAAACCCACCACCTTTTGTTGTACAGGATGACACTAAAATCAACTAAGCCATCTGGCCAGGGCTCAGTATTTTTTATTTTGAGATTTCCTGGGGAAAAGGGGAGACTACAGTATTGACTGCTGAATTGGGAATTTAAAGCAGAAAATGAGAACAATTAGATTTTAAAAATTGGATTGGGAATATAAAATTTTATCTTTTTTCTCAGGTATATTAAAAATATTAAGTAGAAAAAAATTTAATAAGACATTAAAATTTTTGAATATGAAACAAATTTAACCTAATTCCAAAAGTTATTTGAGATCAAGGGATAAAAGTATGATGTATATGTGATGACAAAACTCAACTATATTTTCTCTGTTATCAATAAGAACTCTACTTTTAATTTTTTTCTGTGATAATTTATTTCAGCTTCATGGAGATTTCTGACCAAATTGAGGAACTCTCTCTTGGGTTTGTTTGAGTTAATTGTCTTCTCTTTTTATGTTATTTCTTGTTGAAATTTCTATATGTGGATGTTTTTGGTATTTTGTATTTAATGTTTATGATACTGTCTTGTTAAATTACATATAGGTATACCAAAATGTGCCTGAAGATGAATCAGGACAAGATTCCTTTCTCCCACCTGTATTTTGAATACATACAATTACTCATAGATTTGGATTATTGTTTTTAAGTTTTTCCTGTCACACTCTTCACTGTGTCTCAGAACCTATTTGATGGAAGTGCTATCGGGAAGAAGTGAACTTGCCAAAAGGCACGTGGCATGAAAGCAGACAAAAGAAGTACTAGGCCAATAAAATTGGTAATTTCTTAACAACTGAAGTTTCTTCAAATGTGGAAGATGGTGTGCCATTCTATTCCCTCTATCAATTGGAAATTTCATACATGGGCCGATGTTCGTTTTATTGTAGAAGACCGAAGAAACCCAAGCGACGCTTAGAGAAATGGAGTTACACAGCTTTATTACACCAGCGGTCTCAGAGGAGTCGCCTCCAGAGTCTGAGCAAACCAATATGGTGGAAGCCCTTCTTTTATCCCCTTTTGGTTTCTTTGTCCCCCAAATATGGATGGGGACTTTGGACCTTTCGTGGGCTTTGCAAGAAGCCCTATGGGTTGGGATGGGGGTCTTGAGATCATATCTAAGGGCCTGGCCTGGTGCCAGTGCTGATAACCCCCTTTGGGGGTTGTGTGTTGCTCATGGTTTATGGCCTCTGTAAAATGTGAGCATTTAGGTAACAGGTCTTGCAAGACCAAATTGTGGAGGAAAGTGACTTATAGGTTATCAAGAATGTACATTAGGTTACTGCACAGATTCAGATTGCTAGCCCCCCAAACATCAGGGTTACATTGGCATTAGCCTTTAGCCTTCTCAGTTTGGGGTGCAGTGCCTATCACAATGATTGGGACAAACCTAGGCCTAAACCCGAACACATTGTAGAGCAATAATTGTCAGATATTTTTCCTGTGATATTTGAACTTACTCCTTTCCTACTTCTCTGCTTCCTTTCTTTTTTAATAGTCATCAGTGGTCAATAGTATTTTCCTTTTTTGAACAAGAAAATCTTTGCTTTTTACCCTCCCAGTTTACATTATTATTATCTTGATGGGACTTGTCTGTGTAACAACCTTTCTCACAATGTAAAAAATTTAATAAATGTGTATATATGTATGTATGTACATACATATATAGATATATAGATTTCAGAGAGGAAGAGAGAGAGAGATACATCAATGATGAGAGAGAATCATTGATCGGCTTCCTCCTGCATGCCTCACACTGGGGATCAAGGCCACAATCCAGGCATGTGCCCTGACAGAATCAAACCGTGACCTCATGGTTCATAGGTCGATGCTCACACTGAGCCACGCCAGCCAGGCAACAAATTTAACTTTGATCCGTCCTTCAGCACCTTAGCTGAGACTAGTCCAGTGGCCTCCTCATACCAGTTTCAGCCTTAAACCTTTCTCCCTGCACTTTCAGCCTTTACACTGAAGACGGACTGCTGCACACCACCACTGTGGTTTATTTCATCAAATATGCTGCAACTAAGTGCTCAGATTCTCCCAGACTTTCCATGGAAATAGTCTCAGCTTTGTGTATATTATTTCCATACTCGAAACACTCCGTATTCTTTCACTTAGGTTATCTAAACTTCAGATTCTAAAGCATACTCTGCTATTTCTTTAAAGCTCTGACCTGTCCACTTATATTTTGTTGCTTTTTTAACTTTTTAAATATTTTTAATTGAATTCAGAGAGGAAGGGAGAAATAGAAACATCAATGATGAGAATCATTGACTGGCTATCTCCTGCACGCCCCCTATTAGGGATCCAGACATGTGCCCTTGACTGGAATCAAACCCAGGACCCTTCCGTCCGCAGGCCTACGCTCTATCCACTGAGCCAAACCAGCCAGGGCTGCTGCTTTTTTTTTTTTTTTTTTTTTAACTTGAGCTGCGAGGATCTGGCTATTTGTTGGAATGAGAACCCATGAATTCACCCACACCTTTGCCAAATCCCATGGCTTTTCACAGGTCTTTATTCTCGCAGCTTTCGACAGCTGTCCATTTTCTCCCTAAATCACCTGTCCCGCCACTGCCTGCATTGCCGGAAGGATTGTTGTAAATTCCTCGTTGCCTTGAGTCATTTAACCTGCCCACCATCAACATAGGTACAACTTACTTCTACACTTGGTGCCTCAGCAACAAATCTTACCCAGCGAAAGCCCCTGTGGAGGCAAGAATTTCTTCAAATTGTGTCATTGTAGGTCAAGATGCAAATTGCCTAGATCTGGTGTAGACGGACTAAATACCAGCCTCTTCTCTCAACACGTTCAGATCCCGGTACTAATACACTTTTTTCTTTCTCGCACCAAAAGCGCTTTATTTCTGCTCATTATTGTCGCTTATTAATGAACAATAGTGGTTTTCAAGCTTCTCTGTCCCCCCTAACTCTCCACTTCCTTCTGCAAATACATCCCCAGGAGTCCCCGGGGAGGAGGAGAAAGCCAGTGTGCGGGGCTGTGTTAAACTGACAAGATTTTCTGGGGAAAGACAAACCTAGATATCGGTCCCCAGCTATTCGTGAGCGATTGTCTCACCCTTTTCAGGGCCGTTAGGTTCTCTGGAGAAGCTGGCCTCGGAGCGGACCCAGCCCCAGCGGCGGGGCGGTACCGCAGGGCGGCGCTGAGCGGCGGAAGCCCGGGAGTCCCCCGCCCCGCTGTGACCACCGGCAGGCCCGGAGCCCGGTGTTGGTTCCTGGGTGACGGAGACGCAGTCAGCCTCGTAGGAAAAGCACTCGGACCCACAGCAGTGCTGCTGACTGGGACCGGGAGGCGGAGCGGCCGGACGCCCACCGCGGAGGTCACCCGCTCCCCGAGCTCCGGGGCCCCCTCCCGGAAAGCCGGACGCGGCGGCTCGTCTCCATGGCAACCGCTCCGCTAGCCCAGGCTCCGCCCCAGCCCGCCGCGAGGACCGGAAGCAGCGTCCGGCCCCGCCCCCGCCCTCCCCGAGAGCGCGGGTCGCCCGTCCGCCCCGAGGTGAGCGCTGACGCCTGCTCCCCGTCTCTGGGCCGGAGGAGCGCCGTCCCGGGGATGGGGGCGGGGGGAGAGGGCGGAGCCACCGGTGCACCCCGCCCCTTCCTCCGCGCACCCCCCTTAGACCCTCTGCACCCCCGTCAGGCGCCCCGCGCTTCCCTCCTCGCGGCCCCGCCTGCTCCCGCCTCTCTCGGCCTCTCCCCGCGGGTCCGCGCATCCCCTTGTCCACCCCGCGGCCCCTGCCCGCTCCGGGGCGTTGGGGGGCTGTCCCGGCCCTTAGCCGCCAGCCCTCGTGGAGCCGCCCCCCCCCCCGAAGAGGGGTTTCCGAGTGAGAGGCGGTCCTCTCCGGAGGTACCCCGGACCCTGGACTTGGGGCGCAGCCCTCCTTCCGGGACCGGGGTCGGGGTCGGGGTCGGGGTCGGGGTGCCGTTCCCCGTCTCCTGTGTAAACCGGAGCGCAACTGTGGACACGGCACAGGTTCGGGGGCGACTCCCCTGCGACTCGCAGAGGCAGCTTTAGCCTAGGGCCCCCTCAGTGTAACATCCCAGCAGGCTCCCCACCCCTGCCCCCCTTCCCGCCGCTCCGGGCTCCCCCCTTCCCGCCGCTCCGGGCTCCCCCCTTCCCGCCGCTCCGGGCCCCCCCCTTCCCGCCGCTCCGGGCTCCCCCAGGCTCCATCCTCGGAGCTGGGGCTCCTGCCTCCGGCCTCTGGACCACGCGGCACCGTGGGAGGTGCGGGCGGCCTGGGTGCAGACGCCAGCCCGTCCCCTGGCCCGTGGCCGCGGCGCCTGAGCCCGCCCGGCCCGGCTTCTGGTCTGCAAGCCTGCCGGGGCATGGGCTTTGCTCAGGGCATCTTTGGTGCCTAGAATAGGGCTTGGTGCAGTGGCGGGGGGAGGGGGGATGTCAGGCTACGTAAGGGAGAAATAGGGACGCCTATAAGATTTTTTAATCGGTCATCAGGTACTAGTCATCATCTACCTGATGATGGACATTGAAACGGGACTGTGTCAACTGGTACTCAGTAAAACGTTCTATGAAGAAATGTGCCCCCTCCGCGAACAAGCTAATGATATTGGGGAAGTTGCTGCTGCTCTCATACATAATTACGTTTCCGGTGGTATTGTGACCTGATCGTCTTTTCTGTAATTTATGTGATAATCATAAGCAAGGCAGAATTTGCCACTCCCATTTGACCTCAATAAGGCAAGGCCTTGGGACATACTTGAAGAAAATAATTTCAAAGGAGAAAGATGGTGTATTCATGAAAATGTGCCTCCCAGCGTTATTTGTAATAGTAACAGTTAGAAACAACCTAATACCGTACAACAGAGACACTTAACTAAATAATTCAAATGTTACGGATGGGAAGTAGAAGAGAGTATGGGGGGAAATGGGAATACATTAAGGTAGAGGGAGTTGCGATTACTTTTTTTAATGGTTCCTTTAATGTCAAAATAATATTGTTTTAAAGATTAGTAAACATTACGAAAATGCACACAAAAGTGCTTCTCTCTCTGAAACGGGATTTTTGGACTGGAACCCAGATTCTTTGTCCGCTGAAATCGAAGAATGAAGCCACGGACAGAAAGTGGAATAGCAAAGGTGGAGACATATTGAAGAACAAGTACAGACTCCCACGTGGGGAGAGGGAAAGAGTCCCACAGAATGGACTCCCAAGTAGGGAGGGGGAAGGGTCCCCCTGAGTTCCTTTTCCCTGTGGCTTATAAAGGCTGCAGATCCTGGTGCCTTGATGTCCCCTCCGATTGGTCACCATTCCCCTGGACTGGTTACTATAGTTACGCCTGGGCTCACTTGGGATATCCTTGTTTTCCTATTCCCTCTGGGCTTTCTTCTCCTCCTGGATGAGAAGGGCTTCCTTCTCTTTATTTTGTAACTATAGACCTTTTGCTGTTCCCAGCTCCGCAATTCTATGTACCTGTTGCAGCTTTTCAGCTCCATATTCTCTGGAAATATACCTTCTGCTGCTCTGCAGCCTTGTGCTCCCTCCGTGGTCCCCGTAATTTCCAAAATTTCTAAAATGTCCTAAACCTGTCCTATTTAATCCCTAAAATTCCTGTTTCATCTCGAGACTATTTCTTAGAACTCTTTGCAGCAGGCTAGAGAAAATTAACTGGCTCTTTTTATTTTTTAAAATGGGTGGCTGGTTTGTTTTTGTTTTTGTTTTGTTTGTTTGTTTTTGTTTTATATATTTTATTGATTTTTTACAGAGAGGAAGGGAAAGGGAGAGAGAGTTAGAAACGTCCATGAGAAACATCCATCAGCTGCCTCCTGCACACCCCCTACTGGGGATGTGCCCGCAACCAAGGTACATGCCCTGGACCGGAATCGAAGCCGGGACCCTTCAGTCCGCAGGCCGACGCTCTATCCACTGAGCCAAACCGGTTAGGGCTTAACTGGCTCTTTGAGCCGGTCCCAGAGCCAGGGCTTTCCCCAGGCTTGCCGACCCCTGTCTGTGCGCCAGGAGCTCCTGTGCCATCCTGGCGGGCCTCTCAGTGTGCTGTCCACAGTCAGCCAGCCTGTGGGCATGGCTTTCAGAAGAGACTGGGGGTTCCTCTTGCCTGTGAAGGAATGCATCTGAGCTCTTTGATTCTCAAAGAAGGGAGTATTCTTTGCAAGCGTAATGCAGGTAAAGATGAAGAGCAGCACTTTCCGGCCAGTCTTGTTTCCGGTCTTAATCGTTTCGTCGTTCTCAGAAGCATTTATTGTCTTTGTTTTGTTTCCTGCCTCCTATCGAAGGAGAATCCATTAAGGAGCGCTTCCCCTCCTGGAGCGTTAAAGCCTGGCCGCCCTGAGCCCTTCCTGCCCGTGTCGGCCTCAGCGTTCCTCCCGCCCGCTGCCCAGGAGCCCGGCTGCCTCGTGGTGGTGAAGATGGAGGGGAGGGAGGGGGCCTGGGGTCCGGGACCCGGCCTGCCCCGCCGAGGCCGCTGCAGCCCCGAGACCTTCCGCCGGCGGTTCCGGCAGTTCGGCTACCAGGAGGCGCCCGGGCCTCGGGAGGCCCTGGGCCGGCTGCGGGCGCTGTGCTGGCAGTGGCTGCGGCCCGAGGTGCACAGCAAGCGGCGGATCCTGGAGCTGCTGGTGCTGGAGCAGTTCCTGGCCGTCCTGCCCGGGGAGCTGCGCGCCTGGCTGCGGGCGCGCGGGCCGGAGAGCGGGGAGGCGGCGGTGGCCCTGCTGGAGGAGCTGGAGGAGCTGGAGCGGGAGCTGGACGGGCCGGAGAGCGGGGAGGCGGCGGTGGCCCTGCTGGAGGCGCTGGAGCGGGAGCTGGACGGGCCGGAGAGCGGGGAGGCGGCGGTGGCCCTGCTGGAGGAGCTGGAGCGGGAGCTGGACGGGCCGGAGAGCGGGGAGGAGGCGGTGGCTCTGCTGGAGGAGCTGGAGCGGGAGCTGGACGGGCCGGAGAGCGGGGAGGCGGCGGTGAGCGGGGACCGATCGGGGAGGAGCGCTCAGGCTGGGCCAGGGGCTCTGTGCAGCCGGTCGGGGAGCGGGGTGAGTGTGCCCCCAGCTGTGCCGGGAACCAGGACGTGGCTCTGCTTTTTCCTCCTTTCCCTGCGGCCGGGATACCTCCTCCATACAGTTTCATCTCACTTTATCCTCAATTCCTTCCTCAGCCTCAGATCACCTGTTTCCAGGTTTGGGGACAAAATGCAGAGGACCTGGCGGCTCGGGAAGTCACTCGGGGGTCGCCAAGTGGCCCGCCCCAGCCTGCGGAGCCGCAGTGCCCATCGCGGGAGCGCCACGCCTCCAGACCACGCGGTGAGGGCGGGACTCCCCCCCCCCCCCGGGAGGGCGCAGGGGGGCCCGGCCATGGGGAGGGCGCAGGGGGGCCCGGCCATGGGGAGGGCGCAGGGGCCCAGTCTCCCCCCCCCCGCCACCACCACCACACACACACTGTGGGAATTTCTGCCTCTCTGTCCTGCTGATGGACATTCTCACAGCTGGTTCTTTCTCATAGATTCTCATAAAATCTGCAGATGTTTAACATTCTTGGCATCATCTCCATCAGGATGGTCAGACCCTTTTCAAGCCGCATGATCGTTCTTTTCAAATGAACTTTCGCGCGGAGTTCCGACATTTAAAGCAGATAAAACACAGCTGCTCTGGCTGACGGGAGCAGGCAGCCCGGCCCTCGAGGGCTCCCACGTGGCCCGGCCCGCCTCTTCTCTTTCACGGGTCCGAAGGGCCCTGGGATGTGGCATTGCCGGGGGACCTCGTGCTCGGTGACTGAGAGGACCGGGACCGGGATGGAGATGCTCCCGCGGCTTTGCGCGCGTCTCTCCTGCTCCCGCTCTCGGTGGCGGCTGGTTGGCTCCTTCCCCTTCTGAACCGGCCTCCGTGGCTCCGCGTCACTTTTTACAGAAATGCCCCCGAACGGCGGCACAGCGGCTGCTCTCCCACTGCAGACACTGAAGAAGTGCTGGGGAGGGAACCCCGTTTCTTCTCCCCCCACCCCCCGCCCCCACTGCTGCCTTCAAGTCCAGGAGTGGCTGCTCAGCAAAGGAAGGGTAGGTTTCTCCCAGGGAATTTTGGTTAGAAACTATAGAAAAAACAATATATAAAAGTTTAGAGGGACACTTAGAAAAGATGTCTCACTCTTGTTTGACAAGAATCAACTTCCAAGAGGCTTGGCATCTCCAGTGAGCATTTGGCATCTCCAGTGAGCATTTGGCATCTCCAGTGAGCATTTGGCATCTCCAGTGAGCATTTGGCAGCTCCAGTGTCGGATTGCCTGGCTTACCCAGGAGAAGGGGAAGTCTTCACACAGCATGGGGTGGGGCGGGCAGCCACCCCGGCCTCAGCGGCTTGGTGTGCTGAGGACTAAAGAAGCGATCGGCCATCATCAGCCATGAAGCCGGGTCCTGGGCTCCTGTTGTTGGCAGGAACCACGTTCCAGCTGTGACTGTCCTCACAGACGCCTCTCCTGCATTTTTTAAAGATGCGTAGAGGTTGCGGGTTCAATCCCTGGTAGGAGTGTGTGCAGGAGGCACCTGATCAATGTTGCTCTCACATTAATGTTTCTCTCTCTCTCCCCTCCATCGCTCTCTAAAAATCCATAAAACATATTTTCTGAAATGCACAGAAATTTAAAACCAAAAGCCGAAGGCCCAGGCTCTTTCCATTCAAGGCAGAGAGAACCGGAATCCTGATAGGCTAACAGAACCATGCCCTACGGCTGCTACGTCATCTCTTTGGTACAAAGGCATGTCATGTCAGAGCTGCGGATGATTTTGGTCTCCACCCTGTCAGGTGCTAACTGTTGCCAGGATTTCGATAGCAGTGACTAGACATTAAGGTCGCTTTGAAATTGGAGCTCCTTACCATTATTAGTAAGATGATTTCCATATCATAGAAGAGTGGCTGTTTTTCGTAGAGGGGTACTCAGTGCCACCCTTGATCTCCTGAGGTGTTGTTATCCTAACTGTTTTCTCCCACCACACCTTTGTGTGTGTGTGTGTGCCTGATGTGTATTTTACGACCTTCTTTTCCATATTCCTTTGTGGCCCCTTGGCTTTCTTTATCTCCTTCCTTAATTATTGATTCAGGTGTCATTATTGAACTTTGTTTTGTTTATTGACACTCTTGTTTATTACTACCAAAGCCACATATCAGCCCTCTCTTTTTTTTTTAATTGATTTTAGAAAGAGGGGAAGAGAGGGAGAGAGAAACATCGATTTGAGGCTCTTCTTTTCGTCCAGACTTCTTCAGTCTCAGATATCTTGTCCCTACTCACTGTTCTACCTTTTACATAGAGCTTTTCATATTCCTAGTTGACTGCCTCCTCGGACTATACATTTTTCTCCTTTGCTCTATGATCTCAGTGTTTTCTGCTTTACCCTCTCCATCCTCCACACTGTGACGCTATTGGAAAACATGCTAGCTAACGCATAAACCATGTATATTTCATTTGGATCATTCTATTTCCTTTCTTTCTTTCCGAACAGAGGAACTGGTGACATTGGCTTTTCTGTGTGTTATTTCAGATAAGGACGCTAGAACTGGAAATGTGAAATCAGCTTCGAGGCATAAGACTTCTTCGGGCCTAGAACTGCGTGGCGATGTTTCTAGCACCGTTCACAGGGATGCTTCCCAGAGTTCCACACCGAGAGGAACCGGCAACCGAGATGGCACGTGTGATAGAAGACACAGAAACCCCTCTCGGAAAAAACAACGCAAGTGTGATGAGTGTGGCAAAATCCTCAGTCAGAGCTCAGCCCTCACGCTCCATCAGAGGATCCACAGTGGAGAGAGGCCTTTCGCATGTGACGTGTGTGCCAAGGCGTTTAGCCGCGGTGCGGTCCTCACCCAGCATCGGAGGACCCACACGGGGGAGAGGCCCTACAGGTGCCACGAGTGCGGGAAAGCCTTCAGCCAGAGCTCCAATCTCTTCAGGCACCGGGAGAGCCACACGGGCGCCGGCGCTGGGGGGGAGTCAGAGCATCTACCCGGAACTCTTCCCACCGAGGGAGACTCACGGCACCAGTAGCTTCCAGGTGGTGCAGACCCGGGGTCTCAATGAGCAGTGTCCTTTCCAAGGTCAGAAAGGAGAGAATACAGACCCTCTAGGTCAGCCTTGTTTGCTTTTCTGCTGCTGTATTGATCAGCAGAGAAGAAACAGGCCGAGTCGAACTTCTGATTTCCATCCGGAGAGTAGCTCTTGAAAAGACATCCTCAGACACGTTCTATTTCTACTCTTAGCACCAATGGTGACACGGTACAGCGGACCCTCAAACAACACTGGTTTGGACAGCACGAAGTGTACTTTATGTAGATTTTTCTCAGTATGTATACAGTCGGCCCTCTGTATTCCTCCACTTCAGCCAACCACAGATTGAGTCTGCAGCTGCAGGGGGCCAGCTGTATGCACTCTAGGCCATTAATACAAGGGACTTGAGCACCCGCCGATTTTGGTATCTACTGGGGGTAGGGGTTGGGGTGGGAAGGTAACCCTGGAACCAATCCTCCACAGATACTGAGGGACAGCTGTGTATTTCTTTTTAGAAAAATGCACGTCCCCCGTTGAGAAAGAATGTGAGTTAGTATAAAAATAGATAAGCATTAGAGTTCCCAGGCCAAAGATGAAAGCACTTTTTAAAAACTTCCATTTTGCTTTCTGTTATGAGGTCTACAATATGCGAATAGGATTGAGGAGGCCCAAGAGAATATGTACCTCAAGATCTAGGCTGGAACGCCCAGGGTCATTGTTAGGAGGCCGGTGAGTAAAGGGACTTAATCTCTTAGGAAAACTCACAAGAGCATATGCATTACTGATGAGGCTAAGAAATTTCCCGTGTAGGGAAAAAACAGTCTGCTTTACAATGTGATTTGGAGATAGCTCAGTGAAAGCATTAAGATGACTACGCGTCTTCAGGGAGTGGCTTCAGCCTAAGGAATGTTCTGGTAATAAGGTGGGTTGTCTATGCTTATGTCAGGTTGATGACCCTCTTTTTTTTTTTTTTTAAATATATTTTATTGATTTTTTACAGAGAGGAAGGGCGAGGGATAGAGAGCTAGAAACATCGATGAGAGAGAATCATCGACCAGCTGCCTCCTGCACACCCCCTACCAGGGATGTGCCCGCAGCCAATGTACATGCCCTTGACCGGAATCGAACCTGGGACCTTTCAGTCCGCAGACCGACGCTCTATCCACTGACCCAAACCGGTTTCGGCTGATGACCCTCTTAATATGAAGGGAAAGAAAAGGGAGATGAAGAAAAGACTGTCCAGGCGAGACTGACGGGTGTGATCCGGGTGTTGGCGAGTGCGGTGTGCAATGGAGGGTGCCCCGGCTTTCCCGGAAAAGGAGCCCTTCCCAGCTGCGGGAGGCCTGTCCCCCTGGGCTCCTCCTGCCCCTTTAGCTGTGACCGTGTTTCAGGCACCACTGGGCAGCCTTGTCAGGGTCCCATACGTTCTTAATAAAGATGATTTTGCAGACAAATGTTCGCAAAATGGGACCCCGGATTATGACGCTCTTGTACGAATGAAACCACTGAAGTCAATTTAGAGTCCACCCAAGTTTTACCCACATCAATCAGATTCCCTGTATAAATGGAAAGTGACCGATGTGTGTGTGATTAAACGTGTTCTGACAGTATGCAACAGGCTGTCCCCTTCCTCAGGGAGTCTGGGTGAGACCGTTCTGAGAGTGTATGTATCGTCGTTTCCCCTGGCGTCACGGTTACCCAACACGGAGAACTTCTCTGTCTGCGTGGGGTTCCTCACGAAGTGTAAGCGTGTCATCAGAAGATCCAGCGTGTCCAGTGCTTGGAGTAACCCCAGACACATGTGGGATTACTGAGCTCTGCTTACTCTATTCATAAGATAAGTAGGGGGAGAAGTAAATGTAAATTTTAACTATGGGATTTGCTGATGTCAATTATATTTCTAAGGAATATGACTACATACTGAGTTCTGTATCTTTTCTGTTACTAAAAATGTAGGGAGTCTATTTGGTGCTGGTCTCTCAGTTGAGAGGAATGAGCCACCTATTAAAGTAGCAGGTGCCTCAGGATGTGTGCACTGTGACTCACTGCGTAGTGAGGGAAAGAGTGTCCTGGGCGCCGTGTGAATAAAATGACGTCTGCATCACGGATCCCGAGGGACATGTCTGTCTGCACGTGGTGCTGCGTAAACCGCACAGAGTTCGTTCTATTCGTGGCGGACGACCTGCGCCTCTCCGCCTGAAAGCGATGCGGAGCATGTTCTCGAAGTGCGTGATGGTCTTTGCAGGGTGTTCTCCAAGTGCGTGATGGTCTTTGCAGGGTGTTCTCCAAGTGCGTGATGGTCTTTGCAGGGTGTCCTCCAAGTGCGTGATAGTCTTTGCAGGGTGTCCTCCAAGTGCGTGATGGTCTTTGCAGGGTGTCCTCCAAGTGCGTGATGGTCTTTGCAGGGTGTCCTCCAAGTGCGTGATGGTCTTTGCAGGGTGTCCTCCAAGTGCGTGATGGTCTTTGCAGGGTGTCCTCCAAGTGCGTGATGGTCTTTGCAGGGTGTTGCTGAGTCCTGGGGCGATTTTGCACTTACAGAGGTCTCCTCGTGAGGAGAAGGTGCTAGTTTATCTCAGGGGAGAAGTCCTATGACCGGGGCTAACTTTGATAAAAATGAGCATGCCAATAGTACCCCATTAGATCGACTCCTTTTCACAGACAGGAAATACTCCGAAGGGAAATTTTTTTAGATGCATTTCACCGTGTCTGGGCCTTCAGTGTTCTATCTGTAACCCAATGTTCCTTCTTCACTTCACTCCCTTTCTTTCCGAAGACATGCCCATCACTGTCCTGAGGCGCCTGCAGTGGACATGTTTGGGTTTTGCACCAGAAGCTACTTCATAACTGTAATTTTGCTACTGTTAATGAATCGTAATGTAAATATCTATGTTTTCTGATGGTCTTAGGCGACCCTGCTAGCAGTTCTCAACCTGTGGATCGCGACCCACAGGTTGAGAACCGCTACTGTAGAGCCTAAGACCATCGGAAAACACAGATATTTACATTACGATTCATAACAGTAGCAAAATTACAGCTATGAAGTAGCAACGAAAATAATTTTATGGTTGGGGGGGTCACCACAACATGAGGAACTGTATTAAAGGGTCGCGGCATTAGGAAGGTTGAGAACCACTGTCTTAGAGCCTCTTACCACCAAATTTGCCAACTTACCGACGTCACTCGTAATTCCTTCCCCCTCCTCACCCAAAGTATTTTTTCCATTGATTTCTAGAGAGTGGAAGGAAGGGAGGAAGATGGGAGGAAAGGACAAGGTGGGGGGGGGGGGTTAGGGGTGGGGAGAAACATAGATGTGAGAGAGACACATCTCTAGGTTGCCTCCCTCCCACACCCCCACTGGGGCTTGCTTGGAATGTGCAACCGAGGTATACCTTGACTAGGAATTGAACCTGAGACCCTTTAGTCCATGGGCCAATGCTCTAGTCACTGAGCAAACTGGCCTTTTTATGGTCTGCAGCCGTACTGTGTGTGTGGGGGGAGGTGGGGGGAGCAGAAAGCCTGAGTCACAATCCAGGAATTAAAGAGAAACTGTTTCATGACAACCTGCTTGGGAGGCTGGGGACTGAGTGGCAAGGGGCCTGCAGCAACTCCTCACACGCTCCTGTTGCGGAGGGTCCCGGTGTTCCGCCAGGACTCAGGTCAGCTGCTGAGCCAGCCTTGCTGTGCAGCCCGTGGAGGGAAGTCCCCGGTTGTCCAGCGCTGGCACGGCGCTATCCCTGCTTCAGGCCGCTCAGGAGCACGATGCTCTGTCCTGCCTGGATCTCGGAGACAGGACCACGGTCAGGAAACAGCCCCCACAGTGGGGCCGAGGATGGTGTTTCAAAGAGGTGTCAGCCCTGCCCCCCAAAGAGTAAATGAGAGGAGAAAGCCTCATGTGGTTTCCATTTACTTTCCTAGAAAGAATTAGGAATTACAGAACAGGGTCCCAGCAGAGTTTTGTATAATTTTGCAACATTTTTAACTTCCTTATTTGTTTGATATTTTCTGTTTTAAAAAAAATATGTATATATTCTTTTTATTGATTTCGGAGAGGAAGGGAGAGGTAGAGAGAGAGAGAAACATCCATGACGAGAGAGAATCATTGATAGGCTGCTCCTGCACGCCCCCCACTGGGGATCGAGTCCGAAGCCCGGGCATGTGCCCTGACCGGGAATCGAACCGCGACCTCCTGGTTCATAGGTTGGTGCTCCACCAGGGAGCCATGCCGGCGGGGCTGATCTGTGTCCCAATATTGATTACAGCAGAAACTCTTACAGTAAAATAACATGAACCGGGAAGGCCTGAGCTAGCCGTTAGGGTCACAAAAGCGGGAAAGGGGGCACGAGCAGCCAAGCAGATGGCAGAAAGGTGGCAGGAGCCAAGTAGGAGACGGGAAGGCTGGATTTCTGAAGCCGCCTCAATGGAGGAGGAAAGAGGAGATCAGGGTTAGCAGGGTTGCCGGGGAGATGAAGCCTGGGGCACGTATAAAGAAGTGCTATGCCCTCCGTTGCTCGATAACGTGCTCTCTCGTGCACAAACCCCTCCCAGGCGGAGGGCACGTTGCAGAGGGCCCTGGCCCGACTGAGGACGTGCACAGTAACTGACCGTGACTGGTAGCCGTCCCCAGAGCCAAAGCCCGCAGACGCTGCAGCGCTCCTCCAAGGCTGGACCTGCACGTCTAACAGACGTTAAACCACAGGGCTCTGGCGTGCAGTTTCCCATGCCTGACATGTGACCTCGCAAGGGTGGCGATGTGGCCAGCACAATTCACTCATTCATTCAGCAAATGTGCATTAAGTTCTCCGTAAGCCCGGCAGGCAGCAGCCTGTGACGAGGCGGGGATCCTGTGGTGAACAAGACAGACAAGTTCCTGCCCTTCCCGGGCATACAGAACAGAACAAACAAAAAGCAGGGACAGGGGTAAGTGAGATCCCGTCCAGCAGTGCCCGGAGCGGGGGAAGGCCTCCCGGGGAAAGGCGGCCAGTGAGGCCCAGGATCCGGGGCCACGGCGACCTTAAGGGGAGGTCAGGCAGGGAAGGTAGGGGCAGACACAGGGGGCCTTGCAGGCCCATGTCAAACGGTTTTTGTCGTCCTCAGTGGGACCCAGGGAAGGCCTTTAAGTAGGAAGTAAAGTAGTATGATCTGTGTTAGTGAATGGTCACCTCAGCAGCTGTTTTGGGGTATAAAATGGCCAGCCTGAAGTCAGATGACCACAGATTCAATGCGAGAGCATTCCCAAAGCTCTGAGCTTTCTTTCTTTCTTTTTAAACATATTTTATTGGTTTTTTTAAAAATATATTTTTATTGATTTTTCACAGAGAGGAAGAGAGAGGGATAGAGAGTTAGAAACTTCGATGAGAGAGAAACATTGATCAGCTGCCTCTTGCACACCCCCCACTGGGGATGTGCCCGCAACCAAGGCACATGCCCTTGACCGGAATCAAACCTGGGACCCTTCAGTCCGCAGGCCGACGCTCTATCCACTGAGCCAAACCGGTTTCGGCTATTTTATTGATTTTTTACAGAGAGGAAGGGAGAGGGAGAGAGAGTTAGAAACATCCATGAGACAGAAACAAGGGTCAGCTGCCTCCTGCACACCCCCTACTGGGGATGTGCCTGCAACCAAGGCACATGCCCTTGACGGGAATCGAACCCGGGACCCTTCAGTCCGCAGGCCGATGCTCTATCCACTGAGCCAAACGGGTCAGGGCTAGCTCTGCGCTTTCTCACCTCGTTACCCTAATAGATAAACGGGTCAAAATCAAGCTCCGCAGCATCGCCGGTGGGAGCCGAAGGTGGGGTCCTGCCTTGGCTTCCAAGCCCGCTTCCCACTCACTGGTTGCGGGTCGTCGCTGTGCGGGGTCAGCTGGGAAACGGGGCCGGTGCACGTTCCGACGACACCGGGCAGCGGTGGAGATGGATGCCTCCCCGGGAGAGGCCGGGCGCGGTGCCCGCTCCGACGGCGAGCATCACAGGCGCCAGCGCTGACACCTGTCGGAGGCCCCTGCGGAGCCCAGGAGGGAAAGCCCGTGCAAGGGCGGGCGGCCCCGCAAAGGCCATCGCAGGGGCAGGCCCCCTCCTCCTCTGACTGGTCTGCCGGCGGAACGCAGGCCGGGGGCTGCCGAGGAGAGAGGCACCGGGCCAAGCCCGGCCTCAAAGCGGTCATTGTCGCGGGGCGCCCCTCCCCCGCCCGGGGCGCGTCCCCATGGCAACGCGGGGCTTCGCGCTCCCGCCTCCCGGGCCGCAGACAGGAAGCCGTCCGCGCCGGGGGCTTCTGGGAAACGGCTGTGAGCGGCGTCTGTGCGTCGGCCGCGGACAGCGAAGCTGCTGCGGTTCCCGAGCCCGAGGTTTGCGCCGGCGTGCGGGAGGGCCTGCGGGGCGCCGGGCGAGGGGCCGCGGGCCGCGGCGGGAGCCAGCGACGAACCCCGGCGGGACCTCCCTCGGGTCCCGGGGGCGCAGGCCGCCGTCTCCGCGCCCGGCCGCTGCGGCGCGGGGGGCGGCCCGAAGGCCGGGTGGGGCTCTGCACCCTCCGCTGGCCCTCCTTCCCCGCGTCCTCCGCGACCCTGGCCTTTCCCCTCCCCCATCAGCCGGTTTTGTTCTATTTCGAGGCCCAGCGTCTCGCGGGGAGTTCTGGGACTCGGCTCGGGCGGGGGCGGGGAAGGGCGGGCCTGGCGCGAGTGCTGCCGGGACTTGTAGTTCCGCCGGCGACCGCGGGCGGAAGTGCGGTGGCCCCGCCGTGGACGCGCCTGGGTGGCCTTTGGGGCGTGTGAAATCCGCAGCCGCGGTTGCGGAGGGGCCGGCGGAGGGCGGGGTGGGGCCGGGCTCGCGGCGGCACTCTGCGGGCGTCAGGTAGGGCGATCCTCGGACCCCCACCCACATACTCCCCGGACCGCGGGCTGCCCTCCCCGCACCTCCTAGGAGAGTTTAGGGAGAAGAGAGATTCCCTGTAGACAGGATGCTGCCACCACTGATCCGGCAGGAGTGGGGAGGAGCGGTGTGCTGGCTACACCCGGTTTGTAGGGCCGCCACACTCCAGAGGAGTGAGTCCAACTCCCGTGCGTTCCGTGTCCGATGAGGGCTTTCCTGACCCTGGTCCTCGTCTTGATGGGGTTGCAGTAAGTTTTCGAAAGGGCCGGCTTTCAGGTCCCGGGCCCCGAATGGGTACGTGGAGGACTGCACGGCCCGTTTCTGATCCGTGAGAGAACCTGGGGCAGGGCCGTGACGGTGCGGACACCCGGGAAACGGCCGGAAGTAGCCCCGGGCCTCCCTGCAAGCGAAGCTGGGAAAGCAGTCACCGCTGTGAGGACCAGGCCCGGGGCGGCTGCGAGGGGTTAGGATGGCTCTGGGGGCCTTTCATGGAGTCCGTGTGATGAGCGCCTGTCATAAATGCGAATAGTCACGGTGTGGTGGGCCACTGCATAATATTTGCATCGGATGGCACTGGAGGCTAATTTTTTTTTTTTCAATATTACGTTATCTGCTCCTGAGCAGGTGAACAATTCTTCAACTTATTTTAAGGGTAGGGGGGTTCCTAAACATTTTAAAAATATTTTTTAACTTAACAAATTCTGTCTTAAAATGTTTTTTTCTTAAGCACACAATAAAAAAAAGCATCCTTGCTTTGGAGTTGACCTAAGTGTGGGAGGGAACACCAGTCTTAAATCGCAAATAATGTGTTTCAGGATCAGATGCATTTAGAAACCACTACAAGGCCAGCTAGGTTTTTCAGGCCATCTAGTCTCTGTGGCAACAATTTACCTCTGCCATTGTGGCATGAACTGTAAAATTATTTAGGGACAGATGTTTTAATTTTATATCATTTTCACATAGCACGAAGTATTCTTTTGAGTCTTTTCAACCATGTGAAAACTGCCCTGGCCGGCTTAGCTCAGTGGTTGGAGCATTGACCTGCGAACCCAAGGGTTGAGGGTTTGACCCTGTTGGGTCACGTGCAGAAGGCAACCAATGATGTGTCTCTGTTACGTCAATGTCAGTGTTTTTCTTTCTCTCTCTTCCCTTCCTCCTGCCCTTTCACTCTAGAAATCAATGGAAGAAATATCCTCAGGTGAGGATTAAAAAAAAAAAAAAAGTGAAAACTATTATTAATACAAGTGTACAAAAATGGGCAGCAGGCCAGATTTGACAATGAGCTGTAGTTTGCCAACTTCTGGTATAGTTTATTGATGGGAATTTTCAATTCAATAAAAAGAAATGTTTTTACTTCCTTTATCAACATGTTTCCAAATTCTTAGGATATCTGGTCGCTTACGTTTTTAATTTTTTGTGTTTTAAGATTGCCTGTGAAGAACACGAGGTATTTCCCTGAGGCCTGTGCTCTGCCTGCCTTGATAGTCTTCGCTTGGAGTCTTAAAATCAGGATGTCTGCACAGTCAGTAGAGGAAGATTCGATACTCATCATCCCAACTGCAGATGAGGAGGAAAAAATTCTGAGAGTGAAGTTGGAGGAGGATCCTGATGGTGAAGAGGGATCAAGTATCCCCTGGAACCATCTCCCCGACCCAGAGGTGTTCCGACAGCGATTCCGGAAGTTTGGGTACCAGGATTCCCCCGGGCCGCGTGAAGCCGTGAGCCAGCTTCGAGAACTTTGCCGTCTGTGGCTCAGGCCCGAGACACACACGAAAGAACAGATCCTGGAGCTGGTCGTGCTGGAGCAGTTCGTTGCCATCCTACCCAAGGAGCTGCAGACTTGGGTCCGAGAGCATCACCCAGAGAATGGAGAGGAGGCCGTGACGGTGCTGGAGGATTTAGAGAGTGAGCTGGATGATCCTGGGCAGCCGGTGAGCCTGCTTGTGCCGCTTTCCTGGGTCAGAAGCACTGGCCCCCTGTAGGCACACTGCGGAGCTACCTCCACTCCACTGCAGTACATGTGCCGTCCGGTGTCTCTCCTGTCCCGTTAGTTCTGATTCTCATTAATTCCCGTCCACTGAACCACATCTCATTCGCAGGTTTCTCTCCGCCGGCGAAAACGGGAGGTGCTGGTAGAGGAGATGGTGTCTCCAGAAGAAGCTCAGGGATTACCAAGTTCTGAGCTCGATGCTGTGGAAAACCAGCTCAAGTGGGCGTCCTGGGAGCTCCACTCCCTAAGGCACTGTGGTGAGGCCCAGGCTTCCCTGGGGGGAGGGGAGACAGTGAGGTCTAAGGTCTGCAGCCCGTTGCGTGTTCTTTTGTGTGTATGTGTGTCTGAGTGTGTGTGTGAGTGTATGTGTGAGTGTGTGTATGTGTGTGAGTGTGTGTGTATGTATGTGTGTGTGAGTGTGTGTGAGTGTGTGTGTATGTGTATGTGTGTGTGTGTATGTGTGTGAGTGAGTGAGTGTGTGTGTATGTGTGTGAGTGTGTGTATGTGTGTGTGTGTGTGAGTGTGAGTGTGTGTGTGTGTGTGTGAGAGAGTTCTTGGACTGGACACACCGTAGGAGCTTGGTTCTTTTCTCCTAACAGTTTGCTGACCTCAGGGCTTTTGTTCCTAGACTGCCACCAGCCTTTTCTTCTCTTCCCCGCCTCCTGATGACCTGCCCATTGCAGGCTGGCCGGCGTCGGCCTCACTGAGCCAGCGCCTACCTGTAGACCAGGTCCCTGTGCAGTTTGCATGCAGTAGTGCATATTGGTCACCTGTCCCGTGTCCTTTCAGTCTCCTGCCTCATCTCATTGGTACAGTAAACTTACCTGAGGCCTCTTCAAGTCTGCTTATTTGTTGTTTGTTACTGGAGTCTTTCTAAATTTTCACCTA
Organism: Cnephaeus nilssonii; assembly: GCF_951640355.1. NCBI lineage: Eukaryota > Metazoa > Chordata > Mammalia > Chiroptera > Vespertilionidae > Cnephaeus > Cnephaeus nilssonii. Next base: position 86,959,050 of record NC_137082.1, read on the forward strand.
TTGTTTTCTTCAACATCCTATCCAGAGTCATTTTTTTCTTAAGGTTCTTTTGTAAAAAATGGTATTTAGATAAAGCTCTTCACCTTTTCTATGTATTCATTAAAAAATGGGTTTTCTAGCTATAGTAAGCTTTTTTAAAAAAAATTTACTGATTTCAGAGAGGAAGGGATAGGGAAAGATTGAAACATCAATGATGAAAGAGAATCATTGATTGGCTGCCTCCTGCACACTCCCAACTGGGGATCGAGCCCGCAACCGGGGCATGTGCCCTTGATCGGAATCGAACCTGGGATCCTTCAGTCCACAGGCCGACGCTCTATCTGCTGAGCCAAACTGGCTAGGGCTATAATGAGCTTTTAAATACAGAAAAATTAGATTAGTCCTTCCCAGTATTTTTTATAATTAACGCCACATCCTTATTTGTATACTTTGATTCAACCCAGTTTATCCCTAAAGCTACTGGATGTATTTTTCCGATTCAGTGTAATGAATCAGAACTTGGGGTGTGGGGCTGAAGTATGCTGGGAATCTGGACATTGTTCTGTGCAATGCAGTTTGCAAAGCATTATCATTGGTTTGGAGGTGGCATTTTCTTGGGTAGAAAACTTCTTCCCTGCCTGAGTTTCAGAATACTTTTCACCTCTTTAATTCCTCATTTCAGCAATCCAGTCTCTGCCACACTTGAGAACTTTCTTCTTACTGTCTCCACTTAACCTGTACACTCCTCTGTTCTCCAAGAGTCCAGACCTAACAGGTCCCCGCCACCCTCAGGCTCTCCTGGTCAGCCTTTCCTCCCGCCTTTCTCCCGTTCTCCATCTTTTATTACGGACCTGCTCACTCCCACCGTTCCGAGTGCTGCTGCTCACCCTGTGGTGATGGTCTTGACTTTTCAAGGTTCAGGAAAGTCTTTTTTTTTTTTACTTGTAAATTTTATATATTTTTAAATAATTAAAAACATTTATTTATTGGTGTGTGTGTGTGTGTGTGTGTGTGTGTATCAGGAAAGTTTTAAATGAAACTTGCTCATATAGCTGCCTGCAGATGTGATGGTACCGCACGCTGATAATTCACTAGACACATCTATCTGAGGCTAAGAAATAAGAGCTCATCTAGATCCTGAGAAATACCCAATAGGGCGGTGTTCTCCACAGGAGAACTTTCATTTGTGAGCGCGTATTGCGTTTGTAAGTGTCAACCTGAACCATCGGGATGCTCCCAGCTCACCCTCAGCCCCTGTCAGGACTCTTGGCTGTGACCGGTCTTGTCTTGCTCATTTCAGGAATAGTTACTTTCTAACTGACTGCTTCTTTTTTATGCCATTATAGTTTGATGTAATGTCTCCCTTTTCAAAGCAAAAGGATATTATAAGGCTTTTCTAATGACCAACCTTATTTTATGTTTGTTCTTACAAAGTTCCATCCAGACCTGTGTCACTCTCTCCTGAATGTCTTAAAATCTACCATCTTTCTGTTCTTTTTTCCCCTCATCACCATTTATAACCCACTAGCCTGTTACTACTTCTGTTCAGATTTAACTGTTTAATCCTTCATTGTGTTATTTACCTTATTAGCCTCATAATCAGTCATTTCATATTTTTCTCTTTTGAGAGTGGCAACCTTAGCATCAATTTTCACAATACTGTTTATAGATGAAGCAAGCTATTTATTTACTTTAAATTCATTAACTTTTTTTTTCTTCAGGTTCCTTTCTCCCAGAACAGGAAATGAGTGATACTTACATTTTCTGTTTATTTCAGATGATGATGCTAGGACTGAAAATGGAGCGTTAGCTCCGAAGCAGGAGGTTCCGTCCGCAGTGGAATCTCAGGAAGCTCCTGGCACTCTCGGTGTGGGGGTCCCTCAGATTTTTAAATACGGAGAAGCCTGTTTCCCTAAGGGCAGGTTTGAAAGAAAGAGAAATCCTTCGAGAAAGAAACAACATATATGTGATGAATGTGGAAAACACTTCAGTCAGGGCTCAGCTCTTATTCTTCATCAAAGAATCCACAGTGGAGAGAAACCCTATGGATGTGTTGAATGTGGGAAGGCGTTCAGCCGAAGTTCCATCCTCGTGCAGCACCAGCGAGTCCACACTGGGGAAAAACCGTACAAATGTCTTGAATGCGGGAAAGCCTTTAGCCAGAATTCTGGGCTTATTAATCATCAGAGAATCCACACTGGGGAGAAACCTTACGAATGTGTGCAGTGTGGGAAATCCTATAGTCAAAGCTCAAATCTTTTCAGACATCAGCGAAGACACAATGCAGAAAAACTGCTGAATGTTGTGAAAGTTTAAGAAATTAGAAATAAAAGTCAGCACTCAGGTCTGTTTCTTCAGAAATGAAGACAAAATTAAAAACATGGAATGATACATAACGATACAGTTTGGTCTCCCTATAAGAATGTTAGAAAATCCACTGGGAAATGTAGAACATTGTCACTCAACATTAACATTTTGTTTTGAAAGAACTGGTGTCATACCTGCCTGGAAACGGGAATTTTAAACGTAATTCACATGTGAATGTCTACATTTTTCATGGGGTGTTTATATTCTTACTAATTTTTTTCCAAATAATGATCTACTCTGTTCTTTGTCTCTTACAGTTTTCCTTTGTAGACAGACACATTAGTTTGTGTTGATCATTGGATCATTCTTTTCAAGGATACACTCCCTTCCCTTCTACGTTAAAAGGCAACATAGGGATTATGAAGTCTGAAAACTGAAACCATCTTTTCAAAATTTGCTCTTCTGCTTTTTTTACCCAATTTGGATATGCATTTCAGAAAATAGAAGGTAAAAATGACTAAAAGCTTCAAAGTAAAATTAGAATTGATGGTGATTAAACATCAAAAAGTGAATGGGACGCCTAGATTGGGAAAGATGTAAAAATATTTTGATCCAAGGATTGAAGTGTATCAAGAATTTATCTAGATGTAATTATCTGCCTGTAGGAAAATAAAAATGCTGCATCCTGTCTGTAATTTGGAGGCATCCCACTAATGAAAATAATGTTCTATGTATCATTAGAAAGTGGATAGTCTAAATAATAATCATAAACTATGAACGTAGAGAAAACACTAGAGAATTTGCAGTGAATGACAGTTGAGGGGCAAATATGACGGTAATAGTCTATCTTGGCTTTTAGAAAACAAGATTTGAAGATCTAATTCATTATTTTGCCTTCGTTTTTGTTAAGGATAGAAAAAAAAAAATCCCTGACCAGGTGGGTAACAAGTATCAGGTTTGTTATTTTATTTTTTGGTAAAAAAGGGTTGAACACCAGGCTAACAAAGCAGCCACGCATTCATTCATTCAACATTTTCTACCGACAAGGCACTGTGCTAGGTACTGTAACCCTACCCTGAGGAGGTAGGTCATTCTTCCACTGTACATTATCGGGGGGCTGTACACAGCGGCTTCTTGTGAGTTAGCCTCTGGCCCCCTTCTGAGCAGTCCTGGGGGAGCCGTAGTTCTCTTACCAGGGTGTTGTATTTGGGGGAAAGGAAGACAGCTCAGATTGCTAACCATCTCTCCAGCTTTCCTCAGAGGTGAGTCTAAAATTCTATCACATTTTGGAGGTTTTATAAAACTAATCAATCTCTATTAGCATTGAGGTTGTACTTACATGTTAAGTTGAATGGATTGTTCTATTTAAAAAAATAAATGACTAGGTTATTAACAACTAGTTTATTAACAGAATTGATTGAACTATTTTTTAAAAATTTTAAGTCTTAACACATTTTTTAAAATGTATGAAAGTAATACATTGTAGTCGTAGGATTATATACTCCTTGGCTGAGAATCCCAAGTACTGTGGTTCTACTGTTTAGTGGAAAACTCTGGAAGTTAAAATATAGAATATGAGAAAAGGCTTTTTTTATAGTGGGCATCATTGTGTGGAAAATGACCCATTTGAATAAACATTTCATAGTTCCAGAGATTTTGGTTACATCTGGTGCTTGGATCAAATTTAAATAGTGGAAGGTGAAATTTGCATGAGCCTATTAAAAAGCATAGTAATAAATGCAAGGCCAGCTGGTGGAGGAGCGAGGCAGAATGGGGCTTGTTTATAGGTTTTCTGATAATTATAAGAAATGTGCTTTATAGATTAAGGTTTATTGAACTATAAATATGTAGTAATGATATAATGTATTTTAAGTTATACAAGAAAATGTAGGGACTTTGGGTCTTTTTTTTCTGTGGCTGAGAGGAAACATGTCAATGTCCAATAAAGGTATAGACTCCTCTGCTCTAAGATGAAATGATCTTGAGTTGATTGATTGATTGATTTATAACTGGTTTCTTTCCAAGTAGGCTTTGAGGCGGCATATTTGGAATTCTGCTGGGATGACAGGATTCTTTATATCAGAGTAGGTAAGAAGGAGCCAAGCTCTCAGTGGCTGAAATTTCATGCTTTTTTAGATTTTATATCTTTTCTGTATACCAAGAAGCTTCAGTGTGGTAGATTTGTCTTAAAGGCCAAAGATGTTTGGTATAATGTGAGAGCTTAGACAAAGTAGTGTTAGAGTTGGCAAATAAGTGTTGGTCTTGCCAGCTCATAGCTGTGGGTTGTTTAGAAAAGATTCTGAGGCTACGGCAAGGCTGTGGGGAAAATGGCAGGATCCAAAAAGACTGGGTGATGGTCCACAGGAAAAGGAAGTGGTTAGTGTACTTGCTGTTTCTGATTAGGTTATATTCCCAATGGATAAATTGATTTAAAATAACTATTCAGTGATTTATGATTTCATCTATACATTTATCTATACCCACACAGATAATCATAGCAATTCTGGGGGCTGCACAGCCTCTGATGAAATGGTGATCTGGCAGTTGTCAAGTGTTGGCAACTTTTGGTTAGCAAACAAGCAGTCACTGTTAATGGCATGCAGACTGCTGATACCTACCCAGCAGCCACTGAGCATTTGCTCATTACTGGTAAATTCTGGGTTTCTTGGAGGTTAAGCTCCCTACATTCACACCAGTTGGCACTTGACCATTTAGCAGTATGTCTACCGCGTTAATGTAGGTTGAAGGGAGGATTATCTGTATTGAAACAATCTGCATGCCAGGCATCGGATTAGACACTATCCCTGTCGCACTTAGATTTGTAGACTTAAAAGCAGGATTCAGAGATCGTGTGACTTGCATGTGGCCAAGTAGAGCTAACACAAATCTAGTTCTGTGAACTCCACAGACATAAATTTTTCCACAATGCCATGAGCAGTGGCTGTTCAACCTTGATTTTAGATTTTATCTCTTATGGTTCAGAGGTTTTTATCTTTTATAGTTAACAAATATGAAAAATATTAAATTCGCTCATTAAAATTTTTTATAGTACAGAATATAACGTGAAAAAGGACATGCTTTCTTATAGTCTTACTCAGAAGTAATAATTACTTGGTCTGTTATTCTTCCAGACTTAGGCATATACAAGTTTAAGCAAAAATGTGTTAATAGCCGACACTTGTGGTTCCTATAAAGGCACTGTTTTGAAGTGCTTTACCATGGATTAACTCTTAATCCTCACAGCAACCATATGAGGTAGGTACATATCCCCATTTTACATGTACTGCTCTGAAATTTGTCTCCCCTCCTTCCCAATTTGATGTAGACATTGTTTTTCATGGCTACAAATACTGTTGCATTGCATGAATATACTGTTATTTATTTAACCAACCCCTGGATAGTTTCGTTCTTTTTTTAAATTATTATACATAAAGGTATGGTTAAGATCCTTGTACATATATTTTGCTGCTTGTGTGGGTATTTCTGTAGGATAAATACAAGTGGTTTTTTGGGTCAGAGAATGTGCACATTCAGCATTTTAAGAGATGCCACCCAAAAGATTACCAATTTACAGCAATTTACAACTCCCTCAACAGTAAGAGTGCCTGTGGGCTTGCCTACACTCAGACCAGTCTGATAGGCAAAATTTATTTCCGTCCTTTGATAATTAATGAGGAACATTTCTCCCTACGTTTATTGGCCATTTGCATTTCCTATTATGAATTGTGTTTGCCCATTTTTCTTTTTTTTTAAATTATGAAAGTATAAATGACTACTAGCTCAATGTATAAAGCATAAATGATACAGGTATAAGAACAAAGTCTTTTCTTCAGCACTTCAATCACATTCCACTTCCCAGAGTTTAGTATACATCTGTCTAGTCCCCTTTCCATACATCTCCATTTGAATGTACATAAGCATATAAAAGCTATTTTTACATAAACCAGGATCATATATGTACTGTTCTACAGCTTGCCTTTTTTTGGTCTCAAAAACCTATTCCTGAGGTCTTTAAATTTCTTTAATGGTTGAATAGGATTCAATATTATGAAAATGCCATGACTGAAGGTATTTTTTCCTCCTGCTCTTACATTGCCAAAGTAAATCTTTCCTCATATGTCTGTGTGCATGTGTGTAGAATATTCCTTTAGGATGGAGTTGTGTACGGTGGAGTATTACATCAGTAGGTGTACTCCCTGATAGGCTCACCTTAGCCTTCCTAAAGGCCTACATAACTTTATTATTTTACCACCTGTAGGGAAAATGTTCATTTCCCCATATGGCCTTACCTACACTTGGTACTTTTATCTGATGAGCAAAAAAATAAAAAAATAAATAAAATCCTTAATTACATTTCCCTGATTAATGGTAAGGTTGAGGTTATTTTCATGGATTGTTTGTTCACATCCTCTACCTGCTTTCCAGTTGAGCTACGTGTGGATGTTTGTTGTTTTTGTTTGTACAGCATCTCTTTTCCCACCTTCTGGTAACAGAGCCCTTATTTATTGCGGGGAACCCATTCCCTATGGCTTAGCTGAATACATGGCCAGGTCTGGCCTCCCTGAGTTCTGCAGCTCCTTAGCCACAGTGATGAAAGCACAGGCATGTAACTCAGGCCAGGCCACAGAGAGCCCTCAACAAACGGCGGAAACTATTGGCAACACGGCTCATGGAGATCCAGGAACTAAGGACTGTGTGTGTACCATGTGGGGAGAGTTTGAGGAGAAGCTCAGAGGCTAGCAGAAAGGACAGAGAACTGAGTTCTGATGTCATTTTTCTGGAGGCCCTCGATCCAGCTGTGCCTAAAGCCTGCCCTACCTCCGGACTTTAACGTTTTGTGAGCCAATAAAGTCCCTTTCTTGTTTAAGATAATTGAATTGGGTTTCTGTCCTGATTAATATAGGTTATTTGTATTTTCTTATTGATTTGTAGAAACCTCTGTAACTTTAAATCCTAGACTTACACTTTATGCACTATATAGGTTAATAAAATTAGCATGGCCTTCCATGATTTGGCCTCTGTCAACCTCTGCCATTTGTTACTCCACGCTATACCACACACCACACACATATACTTTACATACCAATAATAACTGAACATTGGTGTTGGGAATGCCTGGATGAAAAGCTTTTCATAGTCATATCTTCAGGAATTTCTCCTCCTACCCTTCATTCCAGGGACTGAGAAGGGATTACGCTGCTGTCTGTGCTGTAGCCATTGTTCTTGGGGCGTTCCCCGCAGGTATTTTCTGTGTGTGACCCTAGGGGTCCCTCCCCATGACCTCCATCCCCCTTCCATGGTTCTTGGGGGCCCTCATTGATTCTCAGGCCTGTGGATTTGAAATTGCTCAAGCCCAAGACTTCTGGGGTTTACATCTGTTGCTCCTGTGTGTGGAAACTACCTGTGGCAGTAAAAGGAAAAAACACCAAAAACATTTTATGTCTTGGTGAATAGTAAGGAGAAAAGTCAGGAAAGAGGGACACGGAAATCAAGGAGGAAAGGCACTGCCATTTAGGTAGGTCGTCCAGGGAAGGTTTCGCTGAGAACGTGGGAGTTGCTGAAAGACCAGTGAGTATAAAAAAGCAAGCTGACACTGGGGAGATGTTCCAGGCCTGTGAACACGGTACCAAGAACTCGATGTGGGAACAGTGCCTCATTTGTTCAAGAAACAGCAAGGAGGCCAGTGTGTCTCCAGCAGAATGAACATGGGGGGAAGTAGTGGATGAAGTCAGAGAGAAAAGGGGGGTGAAGGTTATGGGCAGGGCCAGATCATGGGAGACCTGGCTAGCCAGTGGTGGGACTATGATCTAACTTTGAATGAGGAAAGAAGCGACATGATTAGTTGCTGAGAATAGAACACAGTGTCTTGTTTCTTTGAAGTTTCAAAAAGGTTTTTTACATATTTTTGAAGGTAATATAATAGTAGAAAAGGTTTAGAAATAAAAAAGCTAGTTTTTTAAAAGATTAAGCTGATAAGCTAGCCAGACTGATCAGGGGGAAAAAAGGTAAAAATATCAGGAATGAGAGGTGTGACATGTAAATCATACAAATTTATGTAAAAAGTTCTAGTCAAGTTTGCTAATCTCATCCTGCTGATTCTAATACTCATTTATTAGACATATTGCTTGAGCCATCACCAATATTTTGCATAATAGACTATTTCCTTCAGCTTACAGAACAACACTTGGGTTTTTTCTTACCTCACGGATGCCTCTCAGTCTCCATGCTGGTATGTACTCATTTTTCTGGACTACTATATATTTAGAAAACGGAGAGGATGAGGAGTGTAGGATAGCTACGTTATTTTATCTGGATAGCAAGAATGTTTAGTAGAGCACTTCACCAGGATAGCGAATTGAGGAGGAAAACATCATTGGATGTATGTTAAAATTCATGAATTTGAGTTTACCAGTAGGACACAGGAGAGAAATGTGTAGTAAACAGTTGGCTCTTAACATTTCATTCTCACGAGAGATGGCTAAACTTCAATATAAAATTGATTACCCTGTTTTTCTTTTTCACTTTTTAAATTCTCCAACGAACAGACAATAATTGATTGTACACTTGTCTCCCTACTCATTTCTCAACTTACATCATGTCGCTACCTTCAAGCTCCTCTACTTCTGGGCCTCATGATTTTATTTCCAGACTTTCAAATAGTTTTCCTTTCTGCTCTCTTTCCTCCTTTTAATCTTAGACTTCATAAAGCAGGGAAGTGAGCATGCCATTCCATGGTTCAAAGATCCTAATGGCTTTCCATTGTCTTGAGAGCAAAATGCAGAAATAGATTTACTCCCACTATACCTAGTACCTTTTAGAGGACACGAAACCCCAGGAAGTTTAAGTGCCTGTTTGTTTACTATCACACTCCTCAGCTATCTTTTCTTTTACTTCACTTTTATTTCCATCTTATTCTTACTCTTTTATGTACATGTTCCAGTCATTATTTCCGTAACACGTAAGTTTGATGGCAGGAACCTTTTTATTTCCTTTGGCAGCACATAGCACAGTGCCTGACACTGAATGTTTGAGTGAATTAATGACTAAGCACTCCACATAATTTCTTATACTTCCTTGCTTCTGTGCCTTTATTGACTATTCTCTCCCTGCCTTTATGCCCCTACCTCATCCTTCAAACCTCATATCTCAGAAGCTCCACAAAGCTTTCTAATCAGAATTGAACCCTACCTCCTCTGAGCTCTCATAAGTATCTTTTTTGTTGTTAATCCTTCCCTGAGGATATTTTTCCATTGACTTTTAGGGAAAGTGGAAGAGAGAGGGAAAGGCAGAGAGAAAGGTCAATGTGAGAAAAACATATTGATTGGTTGCCTTCTGCACAAGCCCCCACCAGGGCCCGGGCCGGGGAAGAGCCTGCAACCAAGGTACCTGCCCTTGACCAGTATTGAACCCGGGACCCTTTGGTCCGCAGGCCAACGCTCTATCTGCTGAGCCAAACTGGCTAGGGCTAAGTATTTTGTTTACCTTTATGATTACATTGAGCTATATGTTTTCTGTATACATCAGTCTTTAAATAATACATGCTTTGTTGGGACAGTACACAAACCTTTGTGTACAAACTTTGTGTAGACTATAAAGCTTTAACAAATGCCTTGCACATAGTAATTTGACAATGCCTGTTGGATTGAAATATTAATTAGATAATTATGAGGGATATTCAAAGTATATGATTGTAGCATAATTTTAACAAATGGTTAATACCAGAAAGACAATTAGAATTAAAAAAAAATTTCTATTTTTCAGTAGAAAACTTTGCATATATGCAGCTTATTATCAATAGTCATGTCAGAAATCAACAAATGTCTGATGTATGTTGCCACTTAAATCAGTGGGTAGGTATTTTTAAACAGAATGTGCTACACAAATTAGTCATGGGGCATTACTTTAGCTATAATTTTGTTCAATTTATTTATTTTTAAATATATTTTATTGATTTTTTTACAGAGAGGAAGAGAGAGGGATAGAGAGTTAGAAACATCGATGAGAGAGAAACATCGATCAGCTGCGTGGGGGATGTGCCCGAAACCAAGGTACATGCCCTTGACCAGAATCGAACCCGGGACCCTTCAGTCCGCAGGCCGACGCTCTATCCACTGAGCCAAACCGGTTTCGGCTTGTTCAATTTATTGATGACAAGATAAATAATGTAGTAGAGAAATCACACTGACATATGAAATTTTTTTTTATTGTTTCACATATTTAAGCTGTGATTAAATGGTAGTATTGAAGAAATTATTTCAAACCGCTAAAGATTATAGGCTTCATTATTGAGAGCAAAATAAATCCATATTTGCTGTGTACATCACAGGAACTTAAAGACTCCTCACCAGGAAAACCAAAACTAGGCCACAAAAACTTTTTTTTTTAGAAAATGGGGCACTGGAGTTGTGTAGTTAATAAATTTAGTATCAGAATGGCATCATACACTGAGTCGCCAGATTATTATGATCTCTGAACGCATAATAATCTGGCCACTCAGTGTGTGTGTGTGTGTGTATACATACAAGGCCCGGTGCATGAATTTGTGCATGGGTGAGGTCTGGCCAGCCTGGCCAGGGGGAGGGGACATGGGCGGTTGGCCAGCCTGCCTGCTGGTCAAACTCCTGGTTGAGGGGACAATTTGCATATTAGCCTTTTATTATATAGTATATACACTGAGTGGCCAGATTACTATGCGTTCAGAGATCATAATAATCTGGCCACTCAGTGTATGTTCATACACTGAATGATCACTAGCATTAGCATAAGGTAGAACTCTCCAGCTGTCAGCAGATAAGTGTGATATCAGAGTGAGTGCCAATTAAATAAGGAAGGAATTTTAAGTTTTCCCTACATTATCTAAAATAACCTCTCTGATATGTGATAGGTAATTTGGGCTCACTAAAGATTTTAGGTTACAATACTAATATATTTCTAAGTTCTGATTGCACAGCCACAACACTGATTTTTACAATATCTGGTAAGGTTCTTAATACCTTTAAAACTCTCCTCTTGTGGGTTGTACTTGATGAGATTTTCTAACATCATAGCAGATACAAATTTCCATTGTTGCTGACATTTAGTAAAATTTTTATTCACATTGAACATTTCCCTACAACACACAAGATTCCTCCTCAGAATTTCTCTGAGTTAAACCTTCATTATAACAATTGAATCAATGTTTTTATCTCCACTGTGGGTGTTTTTTTTTTTAACAAGAGTTGAGCATTAAAACCCTTTTCATAATCATCAATAGCATTCATAAGCTTTTTTCCAGTATAGTGTCTCTGGTACTGAATAAAGTTGGTGTATACACTAAAGGTTTTCTCACATTCATCACATCTAGATTGTCTTGGCCAGAATGGACTTTCTCATGATCAATAAGTTCGGAGAGTTGGGTAAAACTTCTGCTGCACTGAATACACCGGTGGGGTTCCTCCCCAGTGTGGATTCTCTGATGTTCAAAAACATCAGCGCATGTGCTGAAGGCTTTCCCAAAGCTATCACATCTATATGGCTTTTCACCATTGTGGATTCTTCGATGGTTAATGAGATCAGAGCGCCGACCAAAGCTTTTGCCACACTGATCACACCAATACGGTTTCTCCCCAGTGTGGATCCTCTGATGTAGGATGAGAGCTGAGCACTGACTGAAGGCCTTCCCACACTCATTACATTTGTATGGTTTTTCCCCGGTGTGGGTTCTCTGGTGTTTGATAAGGTCTGAGTTCTGACTGAAACTTTTGCTGCACTGTGTGCATGGGTATGGTTTTTCTCCAGTGTGAATTCTCCGATGAAGAATAAGGTCAGAACTCTGACTGAAGGCTTTCCCACAACTATTGCAATGATAGGGCTTCTCCCCAGAGTGCACTCTCTGATGTTTAGTGAGGTCTGAGCTCTGACTAAAACTTTTATTGCACTGATTACATGCATACGGTTTCTCTCCAGTGTGGATTCTTTGATGTTTAACAAGGTCTGAACGGCGACTAAAGCTTTTAGAACAATCACTGCATGGATAAGGTTTCTCTCCAGTGTGGATTCTCTGATGTAGAATAAGGTTGGAGCTCTGACTAAAGGTTTTTCCACACTCATCACATTCATAGGGTTTCTCACCCGTATGAATCCTATGATGCTTCACAAGATCTGATCTTCGACTAAACATTTTACTGCACTGGTTACATGGGTAAGGCTTTTCTCCAGTGTGAATTCGCTGATGATTAATAAGATCTGAAAGTCTGCTGAATGTTTTGCTACACTGAGTACACGGATAGGGTTTCTCTCCAGTGTGGATTCTCTGGTGCAGAATAAGGACTGAACTCTGATTAAAAGCCTTCCCACATTCATTACATTTATAGGGTTTCTCTCCCGTGTGGATCCTTCGATGTTTAATAAGGTCTGAGTTCTGACTGAAACTTTTGCTACACTGATCGCATGGATATGGTTTCTCCCCGGTATGGATTCTCTGATGTAGAATAAGATCAGAGCTCTGACTGAAGGCTTTCCCACACACATCACATTTATATGGTTTTTCACCAGTGTGGACTCTTTGATGTTTTATAACATCAGAACTCTGACTAAAATGTTTGTTACACTGGTTACATGTATAAGGCTTCTCTCCAGTATGGATTCTCAAGTGTTTAACCAGGTCTGAGCGCTGGCTAAAACTTTTATGACAGTGACTGCACTGATAGGGTTTTTCTCCTGTGTGGATTCTCTGATGTATAATAAGATCTGAGCTCTGACTGAAGGCTTTCCCACATTCATCACATTTATAGGGTTTTTCACCAGTGTGGACTCTTTGATGTTTAATAAGGTCTGAGCTCCGACTGAAACTTTTAATACACCAATGACAAGGATAGGGTTTCTCCCCAGTATGAATTCTTTGATGCAGAACCAGAGCTGAGCTCACACTAAAGGCCTTCCCACACTTATCACATTGATAGGGTTTCTCCCAATGGTTTCTTTGATGCCTAATGAGGCCTGTACTCCAAGCAAAGCTTTGTCCACATTCATCACAGTTATGTTGTCTTCTTTTAAAGAGGTTCTTATCCTTTTCATTTAATGTATCCCCCAATTCACAGAATTCTCTGCATTCAGAATCCTGGAGAACATCGTCTCTGGGGTTGTCAGACTCTTCAGTCAATGGTTCAGTTTCTGTTGTGATTTCTTCCTCTGAAGCCAGCTCTCCAATCTTGGTCTTGGTCTTACCATCTAGAATACACAAAATTCAAATGGAATGTGTTCTCTAGACTGTAAGAAAGTTTCAAGTGAAACAGATGTCATCACAATATGGGAGTGCTACAAAACCCCAAATTATCCTCTGAGAGGGAAACTAGGAAAAGTAAGTAAGGGACCACAATATTCAGTTAGAGAAGTGACTTACCAGATTTGATCTGTATATGTTTGTCACAGGAGATCTGAGAATACCAAAATCTAATCACAGTGACTAGGAAAGTTAGACTAAATTAGAGCTGATACATAAACAATTTATGAACATTTGTAAGGTGAACAGTGTGAAAGAATCGGGGATGGATGGAGGAGGCAGCAGCGCCCAGGTTGTCACTGAGAGGGTATACCAACCAGGCTGGTCAGAGGCTATCATTAGGGTAAAGAAAGAAGCATCATGCCCAGGAATAGTCAAGACAGAATCTGAAATTATAAAAAAATATGTCTTTAGATACTCCTCCATCTCTTTTGTCCTGATTATTACCAATGACTTGGCCAAGAATGCATAAGCCCTTTTTTGAGTCAGCCAAACTGTGGTCAGTCACTGCCAAACTTCCTTACTAAGGAGTGTAAATTAGGAAAAGGTCAGAGAGGTGGGGTCAGAAATATCTTTTGAGTTGATTTTTGAGGAGGCCATTCCTTGCTCAACAATACCAGATCCTGTAATGGTAGGCACTATGAGAACTCCATTGAATTTCTTGATTGTCAGCCCAGTGTTAAGCACACCACAGCCAGCCACAGTGGCTCATTGGTTGAGTGTCGACCTATGAATCAGGAGGTCATGGTTCAATTCCTGATCAGGGGATATACTGGGTTGGTGGCCAATTGATGATATTTCTTTCTTATCGATGTTTCTATTCCTTTCCCTTCCTCTATCTCTCAAAAAAATAAAATAAAATAAATACATATTAAAAAAAAGATAAAGTACAATAAATTAAATGTTTATGTTGTAATTTTGAAGGCAATCTTTTCAACCAGGGTTGTGTAAGAAAATGATTTGAGTGACTATTTTCTTAATTCTCCCCAAAATGATACATAGATACCATAATAGGGGAGACATTAATACATTACTTACAATGGATGCTTAGAGTGCTTTGGCTAAATTCTCTCACAGAATCACATCTGAGAAAAGCTGCTATGAGGTAACTAGTAAATAGCAATGAAAGAATGTATAAACAATAAAATAGAAAAATTTAAAACAAAAACCTGATAATGCAAAATTACGCTAAAAAGGAGACAAAAGAAACAAAACACAGGATGAATAAAAACAAGTAAGGAGATGTTACATTTAAATCCAAACATCAACTCTGTCATATGTAAATTACTCCAATAAAAAGCAAAGAAAAACCAATAGCTAACATTATACTTAATGGTTAAATAATGAATGCTTTTCTTTTAGGAACCAGGAAGCAAAGCAAGGATACCCTCTCTTAACACTTCTATTCCACATTGTACAACTTCTATTCAGTATTCCTAGCCAATGCAATAAGACATAAAAAATAATTGAAACATATAAATAAGAAAGAACAAAGTCAAACTGTCTTTACTTACAGATGACACAATCACATATATAGAAAATCCTAAAGTGTCTCAAAAAAGCTATTAGAACTGGTAAATAAGTTTATTACAGCAATATACAAACACCAATTGTATTTCTGTATACAATGAGCAATTGTATCAAAAAATGAAATATTTAAAAATAAATTAAGCAAAAATATATATGAACAGCACTGGTGGCAGTGAAGTTTTAGGTTTCAGGTGGAAGTATGATTTCATTATATGACAACCTGCAATGAAATAGTAGCTTAAGACTTTGTTTTTCTGCTGTGTTGGGGACACAACAACCTAAACAAAGGACAAAGGTGGATACCATAGGTTAAAAGGGGTGGCTGTGATGGATATTGTCCTTTCATGCCTGTAGATCTGTTCACCCACTCTGTGCCTCAGGAGGTTGATACTAGGTTATGCACTGCATCACTTGGGGTTCTGTGCCCTCTGGCTTGCAATTAAATTTACGGTAGCTAAAAGTGGGAGAATTGTAGAGTGACCAATTTTCCCCCAAAAGAGGAGCTGCTCAGGATGTGGGACTTTCAGTGCTAAATCCAAAGCAAACTGGGATGAGTTGGTTACCCTACATCCTGGCTTCCCTCTTCCTGGGCCAGGAATGGGAAGTAATTGTGTTTCTTTTAGCAAAGGCCACAGCTCCTATGGGGCAGCTCTATCCTATAGCTACCCACTCCAGGATCTGGTAATCAATCTCTCCCCTTGTACCTTAAGGCCTAAAGGTAGCAAGTGCTCATCATTGTTTGTCTCCAGGCTGTTCTCCATCCCTTGTTGATTTCTGTAACCCTGCCCAACTTTTTCATGGAACTCTGAATTACCCCAATTGAATGAGCCCACTGTCTTCTGCTAGAATACTGACTGATACCTCTGGTTTATTTTTCCATAACCACTATTACTACCTGATACTACACTGTATATTTATTTATTTCCTGTTTCCCCACTAGAATGTAAGCTCCTTGAGGGCAAAGTCTTGTCTGTTCAGTTCACTGCTATACCCCCCACACTTAGAGCAGTGCTTGGCACAGAGCAAACTCTCTCAATAACTAATAATAACATTATTTGGACAATAATAATTAATAAGCTATGATCTTATTAACTAATAAGCATTTATCAACAATAAGTGTTTATTAAATAGTTAAAGAAATTATTTGAAGGATATATAAATGTTAGTGACTATCTCTCAATGGAAGTTGCAGGTTATTTAAACTTTCTGTTTTGTGTCTTTCTACATTTTATAAATGCACTTTTGTATATAACTCTATAATTAAAAAATGTTATTTTATACGCACTCTGCGGGATGGGGGCAGCTCCTGCATTGAGCATTTGCCCCCTAGTGGTCAGTGCACATCATAGTGACCAGTCATTCCACCATTTGGTCGATTTGCATATTAGGCTTTTATTATATAGAACTAGAGGCCTGGTGCACGAAATTCATGCATGGGGGTGGGGGGCCATCAGCCCGGCCTGCACCCTCTTCAATCCAGGACCCCTCGGACATCCCTCTTGCAATCCGGGACCACTGGCTCCTAACTGCTCACCTGCCTGCCTGCCTGATCGTCCCTAACCACCTCTGCCTGCCGGTCTGATGCCCCTAACTGCTCCCTTGCCTGCCAGATTGCCCCTAACCGCCTTTGCCTCCTGGCCTGATCACCCCCTAACTGCCCTCCCCGCTGGCCTGATCGCCCCCTAACTGCCCTCCCCTACCGGCCTGATCACCCCTAACCACCTCTGCTTTGGCCCCCGCCACTGTGGCTTTGTCTGGAAGGATGTCCAGAAGATGTCTGGTCTAATTAGCATATTACCCTTTTATTAGTATAGATGGGCCCCACTGGATCCTATTCCCCCAGTATCTAAATCCTTGTGTAGTTCTCAACCACAATGACTTTGGAACTGGTTATGTGACTTGCTTGGTGAATGACATATTAACAAATGTAACACAAACCGGTTAGAAAGTGCTTTGCATCCCAGGGCTTGGCCTCTGAGTTTGGAAACTAGCTGCCCTGTGAAAAAGTCTGGGCTACAAGCCATAGAAAGCACCAACAGCCAGACATATGCAACTGATTATTACTGATACTGGCTTAGACCTGCCCTAGCTGAGCCGCTAGATGACTGCATGAGTGATCACAGGCAAGATGGGGGGGGGGGGGAGGGAGAAACAAAACAAAAAAACACTGCCCAGCTGAACCCAGCCCAACTTGATGACCCACAGAACCAAAGAAAATAACATGGTTTAAAAATGCCTGATCTTTTAGGTCACTGTTTTGGGGTCCCTTTTTCTGGAGTGATAGACATGATCCTCAAAATAACCTCCAAGACATGAATTAGTATGTACGTATACTAAAGAGGAAACAGAATAAATAAAAAAAAGTAACTTCCGGCGTAACTGGTTTGGCTCAGTAGATAGAGCATCGCCCTGTGGACTGAAGGGTCCCGGGTTTGATTCCGGTCAAGGACACATGCCCGCTTGCAGGGCATGCAAGGGGCAGCCAATCAATGATTCTCTCTCATCATTGATGTTTCTGTCTCTCTCTCTCTCCCTTACCCTTCCTCCCTGAAATCAATAAAAAAAAATATTAAAAAAAAAAAAGAAAAGATTTAAAAGAGGGAATATCAAATAGTAACAGATTGGTGATAAGGTGACTACAATGGGGGAAATGGATGATTTGGGGACTTAAAGGAGAGGAAGGCATTCCCTGAGAATGTGATTGCCAGAAGTCACAACAAAGCCACGTGACTGTGCTTGCAGCACTGGAGAGAGGGTACTGCCTAATAGTGAAGAGTGGGCAATGAAGAATACCAATAACACTGATGGCACTGATACAGCAATGGTGACACCCCATCCCCAAAACCACCGAGAGAGAGAGAATACACTGCTGCTCACCTGGCAGGAGCTGGGGGCCTTGAGGTTCAGAGTTGATGGGTGTCTCCATGGGCTGCCGCTGCACACCTGAGCCTCAGCAGCGCCCCCAGCATCACCACGGCCTCGGGAAGCTTTCCTTGTCCAGGTCGGGCTCTGAGACCCCGAGGCAACTGGGCGCCCCCGGGCTGGGGAGCGAACGCTGCGGAGCCGGGAGATGTAACCCCTGACACCAGGCTACCGAAACACGTCCTCTAGATGGGAAAGGAATAGAGGAGGCAACAAAACCTCCCTGTGAACTTAGGAAGCTTCCTCTCTCCTCCCCCAGGCGTCAGGCAGGACCCGCGGGGCCACGTCTTCTCCATTCCGAGCCTAGCGCCCTTCCAACCCCACGGGGGGCAACGCCAGCCCCGTCAGGTGGAGCTGCCAAGACCAGACGCTGCTATTCGCTTCCCCCCGAGACCCAGCGACACCCCCGGCCGCGCCGCCACGGCGACCTGTCTTTTCTCCCTCCCCTCCACGCACGCAGGGTGCTCTCCCCGGCCCGGCGGGCTGCTGGCTGGCGCGGACGCACCCACGCTTCTCACCCACCCACCCCGGCTCCCGGCGTTCATTCACCGGAACCCGAGGGCCAGCCAGGACGGACCGACCCAGCTCGCCGGGCCTCGGAGCCGCGCCCAGGGGCGACCCCGGCGGCCTCGCCTCCCCACGGCCTCAGGAAAGCGCACGCGGCTCCCCGGCGGCGCTGCGAGGCCGCTTCCAAGGCGGGATCCCCCGCGCCCCCGCGCCTCTCGCGAGCCCACAGCACCGGCACCTCGCAGCTCTGCGGCCGCCGCCCGGCCCCGCGCGGCGCCCCCTCGGGCCGCTCTAGGAGGCGGGCGGACCCGCAGCTCTATGGCTGGGCGCGCACTGCGCACGCGCCGGGCGGCGGAGACTTAACAGCCGCGCGTCCGCGGAGCTGCCCGCAGTCCGGAGCTGGCCCAGCCCCGCTGCAGCGAGGGGCCTGGGAGCGGGGACAGACCCTTGGCCCCGTCTGCCGGTTCTTGACGTGGATGTCGGAAAACACCTCCCGGGAAAGCGCCCTGGGGCGGGGTAGGTTCTGACTCCAGACCGAGTTCTTCCTCAGTTACCCCCTTTGCCTCCCCCGAGGCCCCTCTCCCCCGCGCGCGTGCTCCCTTCTTTCCTCCTGCCCTCCGGGTCCCCAGAGCTTTGCGGTGCCTCTGAGTCAATGCCCTGGGGCCTTGGGAACATGCCCGTCGCCGGGCCCCAGGGACGCAGTCGGCCGGGTGGGAGCCGGGTCCCAGGTGCGCCGGCCGCTCTGATTCTGGGACCGCGTTGGAGCGGCGCTGCCATGGAAACCAGAGACGCTGGGCAGTTAAGCCCGCACTTCTGGGAACACAGCTGGCTGTCTCCTGCCGTCAAGAAAGGCCACAGGGGCCCTGGCTGGTTTGGCCTGCAGACTGAAGGGTCCCGGGTTTGATTCCGGTCAAGTGCACATCCCTTCCTCTCTGAAATAAAAAATTACACACACACACACACACTAGAGGCCCGATGCTCGAAAATTCGTGCAAGAGTAGGCCTTCCTTCCCCCGGCTGCCAGCACTGACTGGCTTCCCTCGGGCTGCCCGCAGGCACCGGGGACCCAGGCTAGCTTCCCTCCGCCCTGGGCTTTGTCAGGAAGGACATCCGGAATGACGTCCAGCCTAATTAGCATATTGCCCTTTTATTATTACAGCTACTAGAGGCCCTGGCACGGATTTGTGCACTGGTGAGGGCCGTGGCCTGCAGGGATCCCCTCCCCCCTCATCCCGGTCAGCCAAGCGGTGCTCCCACTGTGGGAGCGCACTGACCACCAGGGGGCAGCTCCTGCGTTGAGCATCTGTCCCCTGGTGGTCAGTGCACGTCACAGCGATTGGGCTTTCATTACATGGGATATGCCTAAGCAACCCTTCCAACCAGTCGCTATGACAATGCACTGACCACCAGGGGGCAGATGCTCAACACAGGAGCTGCCCCCTAGTGGTCAGTGCGCTCCCACAGCCAACCTCCCGCTGCTGGCCAACCTCCCGTGGTCCCTCCCCCAGCCGGCCAGGCCCCATCAGCCGGATCAGTACTGGGCGAGACACCCTAATTGGGCCCCTGTCGCCAGCCAGGCCAGGGACCCCACCTGTGCACCAGGCCTCTAGTATATATACACTGAGTGGCCAGATTATTAAGCGTTCAGTGTGTATATGTATGTATATATTATAAAGAAAGGCCATAGTGTCGCTTTCTAAAAGTTTGCTTGCCAGCACAGCCCTCATGACCAAAGGATCAGGGTGGAAAGAAGGACTGAGATGGGGTGGGGAGTGGGCAGCAGAGCATCAGGGTAGGGAAGACAGTACTGTGTTCTTGGAAATCAAGGGGGAATTAGGAGGAGAATTGAGACAGGTCAGACATGCGACTTAGTTAAGATGCTTGGAAGAAAAGGTACAGGTATGAGCCCTAGCCAGTTTGGCTCAGTGGATAGAGCGGCAGCCCACGGACTGAAGGGTGCCAGGTCTTTGGGGTGCATGTGGGAGGCAACCAATCTGTGTGAGATGTTTCTCTCTCTCTCTCTCTTTCTCCCTCCCCGCTCCCTTCCACTCTCTCTCAAAACCGATGGGAAAAATTTCGGGTGAGGCTTAACAACAAAAAAGGGTTCAGGTATGAGAAAATGGTGGCTGGCCGAAGTGATGGTTAAGGTAGGGGGAGGGGGCTTCCTGTTCCAGCCCAAGACCCTCTTGAAATATATGAAATCTTCAGAATGCATGAATGAGGCCCTGGTACACCTGTAAGGACCTTGTTTGGGTCCAGCCCTCACAATTAGCAAGTGCAGATGCTTTTTTTAAAAAACAGCATTCCTGAGGCATAAAAGACATACAAGAATTAGCAAATACTTAAAGCATACGATTTGGTAAGTTTTGTCATATGCATACAACCATGAATCACCACAATCAAAATAGCGGACACATGCAGCAACTCCCCAAGTTTCCTCCTTCCCTTGGTAACCGCCCCTCTCCTCCCACAGCCCCGTGCCAGCGGTCTGCTTTTTGCCACTATAGATTAGTTTTCATTTTCTAGAGGTTTTATTAAAAGGAATCATACAGAAAGCACTCTGTTTTGGTCAGGTTTCTGTCACTTATTTTGAGACTTATCTATATTGCCGTGTGTGTCAATAGTCCATTTCTTTTTGTGCTAAGTATTCCATTGGATATATATACTACAATTTGCTTATCTGTTCACCAGTTGGTGGGCATTTGGGTTCAGTTTTTTACTATTACAAATAAAACTGCTATGGACATTCATGTATACGTATTTACGTGGACATATTTTTTTTCTTACATGGTAGGTGTATAACGTTTTCAGAAACTGCTACACCATTTGCAGAGTGGCTAAACCACTTTGCATCCCCGCCAGCAGTGTATGAGAATGACATTGTTGGCATACCACTTTTAACAGGTTTCCAGTAAAACAGAATGAGAAAGTTAATCAAAAGTTAATTCTCATGTACAAAGGTAGAGGGTTTTGTTGACCTTTTACCCAGAAGTGATGCTGTGAATATAGATCTTCTGGGTGTTTAATCAAGGAAACCAAACCGTTTGTTGGGTCTAGGGTTGTTTTGGCAAACCCAACCAACGAAATAACCTATAATATTATCACTCAGAGAACCAGTATAGCACTTTAAGATTATTTATTTCCAGTATTTAATGCATAAATATATTTTTACATGGAATCATACTGTACATAATTGTCTTATTTTTACATATTAATGCTTTGTCCTTTAATATCAACATCACTTTTAAGACTGTATACATTCATGATGGTTTCTGAAGCATACATTTATAGGTAGAATTTTAAAGTCAAAAGGCAATGCTTAAGGCTTCTGGTTTGATTGCCAGAGACAGTATCTACTCTCATCTCACTTGCAACATTAGAGTCCCAATTTCCCTGAATTTTTGTTAGTTTTGTGAGGGACATCTCAACTCTTGCTTCAATATAGCCTTTTTAATTCTAGCAAGGCTGAACACTTAGTGTCCATTGAATTTCTTTTGTGATTTGCCTATTTAAGGAAACATTTTTTTTTTCCTGTTGTGACTTTTTAATGGGGAGACAGTGTAGGGAAATAGAAAGGTTCTGGATTCCTACTGCCTGGTTCAGTCTAACCTCACCACTGTGTAGCTACATGAGAGTAAGCCGTGGTCCTAAGCCTTCATTTCCTCGTCTGCAAAATATGGGCATCTGAGAAATAACTGGTACATGTACACAAAGCCCGAACAAGTACCTATTGATCTGTGTAAGAACTCTCTGTGTAAAGAATATCCTCCTCCTATAATGGTGTATCATTCCTAGTTTGTCCTACCCTTTCAGTTTGAATCTTTTCAGTTTGTGGAAGAAAACAGGAGTTGAATAACTCTTGTTACATTTTACCATCTTTTCCAAATGATTCTCTCCCTTTCTTTTTTCATTCTAAGCATGGGCAGTTGGCCCTCCTGCCATTCCTGCTGGTTAATACATGCTCATCTGCGTATGCCCCAACTGGAATACTACCTCTCTTATTTATCCTCTGCACAAGATTCTAGATGCCCATAGATTTCTATCTTTGGTGCGTTATAACTGTTAGGTATTTTGAATAACATGTTTTTCTGTTGCTGGCTAGCCTATACCCCTTCCCACATTGTAGAGAAGTACCAGTCTAGAGGTACGTTTCCTGCTGGGTCCTTCAGAAGATGGGAATTTCTGGATGGACCATGACTATTACTTTCTGTTGTCACTTCCCTTTAGCTTTGTCTTTAACAGAATTCATGAAAGACTGAATGCTGCTGATATAAGACAAAACTGATCATGTGTGAGTACTTGGAGAATTAAGTCACAGATCCAGCAACTGACAAGTATTTTTTAGCATCTGAGCCCAAGGCAGTGCACTAGCAACTGTGGCGGTGCAGCCCCCAATGATATGGTAGCCATAGCAGCTTCTGATCCAGAGCACTGGAAGGTGGGAGGAAGTTGATAGCAGCTTTGTCAGTCTTACTGGTAAGAACCAAAGATGTCCTTCTGTCTGGGAGGGACATTTAGACAGACTCAACCTCCAGGCCTGGGGTCTTTCTGGCCCCACCCCACCCTCATGAAAGGTCTAGCCTACAGGTAGAGCAAGGAAGGTATTTATTAACCCTTTTAGTGGGTCACATCAGACGAAGACAAAATCACCACCCGGTGGTCCAAGGACTCCAGGGTTTTTCTATTAACAGACTTCTCCACTGGCTCCTATTTTACTGTAGGCACTGCTTAAGAGCCTGGCTGCATCCACACTCCTTACAAACCTGACTCCACTTCACCAGGAACTCACCAGGCATGCTCCACACAAAGGGGGCTTTTACTTTTAATTTCTCAGACTTTCTTTCAGACCTGTGTCTATGTTCCCCCTCATCCTTCAGATCATTTTTCCTTGACCAAGGTTGGGTTAGGGACTTCTTAATGTCACGTGGCACTGACCATACCAGTGCCACTGCTCGTTTGCCCTGTCCATTAAACTACAAAACGTCTTTATTTTCCATGATACCTGGTTCCTGGCACAAAGTAAGCACTCAAAAAGAACTGCTGGGTAAATTAATCTGTATTATTGTCTCATTTCTGGCCAGCCCTGGGCTCATTAAATCACTGATGAAACCGTTTCCCCATCTGTCTTGCTGTCATGTCACTGTTCTTTTTTTTTTTCTTTTAATTAAAAAAAATTTTATTGAAATTATTGGGGTGACACTGGTTAATAAAATTATACAGGTTTCAGGGGTACAATTCATGTCACTGTTCTTAATTGATCAGTAAACTTGCATTCCTGAGACAAAATGTCCCTTGTATTGTCCACACCGTCCCCCAAACCTGGCACACCAGCAATCAGACGCAGTGACAGAGCATGGACTGCTTACCCTCTTCATGACATTCTCCTGGAAAATGAGGTTTCAATGCACTAGTCCATTTTTCCTATTTCCTGAGTATTCCTAATGGTAAGAGAAAAGGAGGAAGCAACAATTCTTCCATCTGCTGTTCTGACTAGTCACAGGAAAAGCTTTCAAGGGATAATGTGTATGCGCACTGGGGAGTGCTGCATAAAGTCTGACTGACTTGAGACCTAGGAGTTTGCAACCTTCATGGAGTCTTTGATTAACAAACATTTGACAGAAGTATCCTATACAATAAAGAGGTAATATGCAAATTGACTCTCACACAAGATGGCCAGCAGGGAAGAGCAGTTAGGGGTGACCGGGCCAGCAGGGGAGGGCAGTTGGGGGCGGCCAGGCCAGCAGGGGAGCAGTTAGGTGTTGATCAGGCTGGCAGGCAGGCGAGTGGTTGGGAGTCAGCAGTCCCGGATTGTGAAGGATCCCAGATTGGAGAGGGTGCAGGCTGGGCTGAGGGACACCCCCCACCCCAGTGCACAAATTTCATGCACTGGGCCTCTAGTTTATAATAGTCATTGTATTCACCAGTTACTTTACAGTGTGGACTCTCTGATGGCGCATGAGGACTGATCTGTGCCTGAAAGCCTTCCCACATTCATTACATATATAAGCTTCATCCCCAGAGTGGATTCTCTGATGCTGAACAAGGGCTGAGCTCCTTTTGAATGTTTTGCCACATTCAATACACTGATAAGGTTCCTCTCCACTATGAATTCTCTGATGTCTAATGAGGTTTGAGCTCAAACTGAAGGCTCTTCCACACTCATTGCATTCATAGGGCTTCTCTCCACTATGTATTCTCTGATGGGTTATCAGCTCTGAACTCTGCCTGAACGCTTTCCCACATTCATTACATTCATAAGGTCTCTCTCCTGTGTGGATTCGCTGGTGTCTTATAAGCTTTGAGCTTTGGCTAAAGGTTTTCCCACACTCATTACACTCATAGGGTTTCTCACCAGTATGAATTCTTTGATGGATGATGAGATATGAACTTTGACTGAATGCTTTGCCACATTCATTACACTTACAAGCTTTCTCACCTGTATGAATTTTCCGATGTCTAATGAGGGCCGAGCTCTGATTGAAGGCTTTTCCACACTCACTACATTCATATGCTTTCTCACCACTGTGGATTCTCTGATGAATAATCAGATACGACCTCAAGCTAAAGGCCTTCCCACACTGGCTGCATTTGTAGGGCTTTTCTCCGGTATGGATTCTCTGATGTTGTGTTAGAGAGGAATGCTGTTTAAACCTGTGCCCACATACTTCACATCTATGAGGTCTCTCTTCTGTAGGAACTTTCTGAAATGTTATAGAGTTTGTACTTAGAATCAGGCTTCTTTGTGGCTCATGATGGAATCTCTTTCCTAGAGATCCGTGTGTGATGGCTTGACTAAAACTGCCTGCTGGGGAAGGGGAGCTTCCTAATTTCTTCCTTGAAGCACTTCCTTGAAGCCACTCGAAGCTGCTTTTGTGTTCACTAATTCCTCTGAATGAAAGTTCCTGGGGAAGTCCTGCTTTTCCTCCTGAAATATCCTCCTTTGTCGCTGATTCATTGTTCTCACGATCTGAAATGATAATAACAAAAACCAGATTTTTAATTTCTCCAGTCACTCTCAATACTCACTTTCGATGTGAGAGAAAACAGATGCGCCAAACACAAAAGATATCACTGTTCACATATATTTGTAACACTGACTCTGTGGACAACACCTCCTTTCCAGAAACAGCTATTATTAGCCTGATTTCTGTGGCTGTTCCTTCTCAGATTCAAGGCCAACCACTCAAACATGAGTTCCTTCAAATTTTGTGCTGGGCTATCATGTATCATCCCCATTCTACAAACTGTCTATCCTCTAGACTTCAATTACTAATGTACTTATGTTATACGCTAATCAGATCCCCAGTTCTATCCTGTTTCCTCTGGTAAGCTCTAGACTTTCATATCCAATGCTAATTGAACATATTACTTGTGAATATTTCACAAGCACCTAAATACATCATCACTATGTTTTTTCCTTTATGTTTTCCATGTATATGAAATAAGCCCACTATTAACCAAGCAGTTAAGACTGAAACCTCAACTCCTACCCACATGCTCCACTTTAACAATGAACAGCTACTGCAATACAATCTAAATACCGATAAGCAGGAGTCAGCTTTGATATTCCCCACCTCTCACCATAATACACCTTGATTTACTCACTGTGGCCACTTGATTACAAGTTTCTAACAGGGCTCTACTCTTGCCTTCAAATGCATTCTCCATCCTGCAACTAAATTTTAAAACACAAATCCAATCACGTCATTCCCTTGTCCAAATCCCTTCAAATGTACCCCACTGCACTGTACAAACTAATAGATAGATGTGCCTACTTATTCTATAATTTACTACACTATACTGCAATTACCTTTTTGCTTGTCCACCACCTACATAAATCCTAAAAGTCAACATACCGGTTTCCACAATCTGGTCCCATTTTCCTGTCCAGTTTCTCTTACCACCTCTCCTCTATGAATTCTCTGTTCAAGTTAAATTGAATTATCTGCAATTCCCACAATGGGGTATATTCTCTCACCTTCAGGACGTTGCGGCCTTTGCTTGTGTGATATTATACTACTACTAGAGGTCCAGTGCACAGGTAGGGTCCCTAGGCCTGACTGGCCATCAGGGCCGATCGGGGCCTTCCAGCTGCTGGCTGGGGTCTCCCTTTCTTGGCTGCCGGCCGGGGCCTTCCTTTGTTTCACACCGCCCCCTGGTGGTCAGCATACATCATAGCGAGTGATTGAACTCCCAGTCTCCTGGTCAAACTCCCACGGGGACAATTTGTATATTAGGCTTTTATATATATAGATATTTGTTCTTCATCCCCAGTTCTGGGCACAGAGTTTTTAAAATCCTTGAAATTTCCTAAGTGGTCGATGTGAGAGGAGTGCCTATGTTATTCATAAGCCCCTACCAACTATACCTGGGTTTATGCGAATGAGTTGACTCTTGGAGGTAGGCTGATTGCCATAGGAACCAATCAAGTGATTAGAGGATTGGAACTTTCAGCCCCATTCCCTGACTTTCAGGAAGAAGGGCTGGATTGAGTTTGCTAAAAGTCAACGACCAATGATTTAATCAATTGTGCCCAGGTAATGAATCCTCCATAAAAACCTTAAAGGGGTTCAGAGAGCTTCCAGGATGGTGAATGCATCCAAGTGTCAGGAGAATGGCACCCCAACTTCACAGCTACAGAAGCTCTGCACTCAGGACCCTTCTGGACTTTACCCTATGTACCGCTAGTTCACTTGTATCCTTTATAATAAAACAGTAGTAGTAAGAAGGTGTTTCCCTGAGTCCTGTGAGCCATTCAAGAAATTATGAAACCTGAGGAGGGGGTCGTGGAATTGCCAATTCACAAAAAATCAGATGTGTGGGTAACTTGGACTCGTTACCTGCAATTGGCATCTGAAGTGGGGGGTCAGTCTTGTGGGACTGAAATCTTAACCTGTGGGATCTGCACTAATTCTGGGGAGTTAGTGTCAGAACTGCTTACTGTGAGGGAAAACCCTATACATCACATTAAGTGTCAGAACTGCTGTGAGTGAAAACCTCATACATTCAGTGTCAGAAATACTAAGTCTTTTCCTTTAGCCTATTTTTCTCACCTGTTTATCTGGCTTTTTCCTACTTCTAGTTCAAGTCTTAGATGTCTCTTTAAGAAGTATTCCTTGAACCGCTAAGATTGGGTGTAGTGCCCAGTGCCTACTTATTCTATAATTTACTACACTATACTGCAATTACCTTTTTGCTTGTCCACCACCTACATAAACCTGAAAGTTCCTTGAAGATAGAGACCCAGTGCCTATCTGGCCAGAGGTGCAGGCAAGCCTCGGATGGCGGCTGCCCGTGGCTCAGGAAACCAGGGCTGGCTGAGGCTTGTGCTGCCGGCAGTGGCAGCAGTGGAGGTGTGATGGGGCATTGCCTCCCGCCCCTGAGGGCTCCCGGACTGTGAGAGGGGGCAGGCCGGGCTGAGGGACCCCCCTTCCAGTGCATGAATTTTCATGCACCGGGCCTCTAGTAAATAAATAAATGACAAGGAAACTGACACAAGGAAGCCTGACTGTGATTTGTGAGGTTTGCTGAATACAAAGCTGCTAAATTCTAGGTCAAGAGCACCTCTGGCCTAGAATAATAAAGGTGAGGCTTACATGTGGCATGTTTGTAAAATGCAATTCATTGTGTACCTTCAAAGCCAGAGGCCTAATTGATAACAGTTCCCAGATGAGTTTCTATTTCTTACCACTTTGGGGGTAAAGGCAAGGTTCCCAAGGTTTCAGCTGTGCCTTTAAAGGCTGGAGTTGGGTGTTTAACTCTTGGGATGCTCCAAGACATGTCAAATCCTTCCATGGTAATGCTTGTTCTTGTGGATTAGCTGGAATCTGAAACCAGTAAAATATGGTTAGTGTGGTGAGAAAAATCCCTAGGGAAATGCTTAGTAAAAATCTCAGAGGTTAACAAAGACATGCCGGGCGTGAGAATAAGGGAAAGATAACTACTTAAGGTAGAGAAGGGCATGGCCCTAGTAGTCACTCCAGGGTCATGGTTCAGTAGACAAATTTCCATCCTACTGTTATGATGACGTCACATGCTCCAGTTTGTAAATTCCTTTTCAACATACTGCATCTCCCTGTCCCCACCTGCTGCCCAGGATCATCAAATTCCCTCTCCAAATCCTCCAACAGAGTCACAGCTTCCTCGCCACTTTTTGGAGCACGTTGCTGAACCCAGGCCTGCAGCTCCTCGGGCAGGATGCTCAGGAACTGCTCCAGCACCAGCAGCTCCAGAATCTGCTCCTTCGTGTGCAACTCTGGCATGAGCCACTGGTAGCACAGCTCCTGGAGTCGGCCCAGGGCCTCCCGGGGCCCCGGTGTCTCCTGGTAGCAAAACTTTCTGAACTGCTGGCGAAACAATTCTTGGCAAGATCGGGTACTCCCATTCTGCTTTAATTTCTGCCCCCAGGAAAGGCTTTCTTCTACTTTCACTAGTATTAGTTCTTGTTCCCGAGGATCTGGAGGTAGCAGGGTTGAAACAGCTCTGCATTCCATAGCCATTACGGCCTGAAACAGCTGATAAAAAACTCCCAACTGGGTTCTCCACTTCAGAAAGTCTTTGAATAACCTCTTCTTTCCTGAAGAGTGAAAAAGCACTGTTAACTTATAGCAGTGAAAAACACACACAACAACCTCGAAGGACTGATAATAATAAACACCAGTCAGCCCAATAACATACTGAAAGGGAGCTAGTTTGAGATTGTAAATAATAATCAAGTGACAAACTAAAATTCACTCATGTCTTTCACTGTCTCCTATTTCGTAGAATTTCTACTACTAATTCTATAAGAAATTATTTTAGAAGCAAAATAATGCAATATTAAGATGAGTCACATACTGAGAAATTTCCTTTTAATTCTTTCAATTCTGTCGCATCGAGGAGAAAAATGTCTTTAACATGTATGTAAAACTTACAGTACTCTTTTTTTTAAAAAACGTATTTTTATTGATTTCAGAGAGGAAGAGAGAGAGAGAGAGAGAGAGAGAGAGAGAGAGAGAGAAAGAGAAACATCAATGATGAGAGAGAATCATTAATCGGCTGCCTCCTGCAAGTCCCCCACTGGGGATCAAGCCTGCAAACCCCGGCATGTGCCCTTGACTGGAATCAATCCTGGGGCCCTTCAGTCCGCAGCCTGACGCTCTATCCACTGAGCCACACCAGCCAGGGCAGAACTCCCTCTTTAATAAAGTTATAAGCCTCAGACTACCAAGGGTAACAGTATCTAGCTGGGATTTTAAAATGCTGATTTTAAAGTATATATTTTTAGTAACCTATCTATGGCAAATAGTGTTGATTCATTTAAGGTAGTAAAACAGTTTTTAAAAATGCATATTAAACATTTGATTTAAATAAAAATATTGTTGAATATTTGCCATTTGATCAATTTTGGTATTCACTGAATTTCTTCAAGGAACACTGAGGAACTAATTATGGGTTCTGTCCTGAGCCCGGTAATAGGATGCAAAGGTTTTTGCTCCTGAATAAACGACTCTACCTAGGAATAACCAAGACGTATTTGTTCGATGCTTACCATGTGTTCGAAACCATGTCAGATACAGAGACAGAAGTGACAAGGCCAATCTCAGCTCTCAAACAGCTTAGAATGTACTGGAGTAAACATTTATAAAAAGTGAAATATGGCAACGAGTACGTACTAAGTTTTCTGATACAGGTCAGACAGGATCTGACGTCAGGATGGGGGAATGTCCATAGGAGGGTATGCCCTTGAATTAGCAGGACAGTAACACTTACCCTAACACTACCACTGGCTGGAGATTAGAGCACGGAGGCTACAGATCTGTGGTTTACTGAGCTCGGCGGCCCTGGCTTTTCTACTTTTACGTTCGGTTCAACCGCAGCATCTGCAAGACCGGGCGGTGGGGAGCAAGTGCCCTCCCCGCGGGACCAGGGACCTGAGTGCCGGCCGCATCGGCGTCCCCAGGTCACCAGGAGGCGCCGCCGCGACGAGGGGCCTCGACCCGGGGATGGGCCGGCGAGGAGCGGGCTCTTCCTCCCCGCGCCGCCGCGGGCCGCGCGCCCTCCCCGCCTCCCTCCACCTCGGGGCCCGCGAGCCTCACCGCAAAGCCAGCAGCGGCCAGCGAGGGGGCCGGCGACCCAGCGGCGAGACACAAAGACCGGAAGTGCACCCCCGCGGCCTTCCGCTCGCGACTCCCCGGGCCCCTCCGCCCCGCCCCACCGCGCTCTCAGGCAGCCAATCAGCGCCCTGGATCCTGTCCTTTCCCCCGCCCGCCCCCTGCGTCCGCGGACTCCGCAGAGCCTGGACTCCCGGGCTGGGGGCGGGGCCGGCGGGCGGGGGCGGGGCCGGCGGGCGGGGGCGGGGCCGGGCGGAAGGGCGGGGCGCCGTGAGAGGCCGCTCCTCCCCACCTGGGCCGCTCGCCGCCCACCTCCTCCCGCCCCCTTCTTCTCCCCCCACCACCCACCACCTAGATGCCAAGTCACTCCGGATTCAGCCCCCCCCCCCATGTTTTAGGAACGTTTTCCTGTAGCCCCGGTGCTTTCCCAGGGGCCCTGACGGAAGTGAGCACGTGGATAACAGGCCGAATCCATGGCAACCACCGGTGCGGCGCTTCCGCTCCACGGCGCCGTGCAGCCGCCACGGCTCCCCACCGCAGCCCCAGACGCTGTCCACGGCCGAGCGGGTCCGAGGCGCCGGTCCGGGCTCAGGGCCGCTGTGCGCCCCCAGGCTCCGCCCCTCCGGTTCCTGGGACCCAGCTGCCCCGGAATCTCAGTATTTAAACGTTCCTTGGCCGTTCTGTAGGTGAAAAACGGTGTGTCCCGTTGTGTTTAAACTAGTTAGCTTGAGGATTAGGTATGTCCCTCTCCTGGTTATTGACCACATACGGTTCTTCAATGGCTTTTTCACTTTTAAAATTGAGGTGTCACTGTTTTTCTTTTATATTTGCAAGTTTTTTACTTGCTGAGGGTATCAGTTCATTTGTTGCAAGCATTTCCCATTTTATTTGTATTTGATTATTTTAAAAATGTTAATAATACAAGGTGACATACATAAAAACAAATACCTTGTGGAGACAAAAGACACGTATTTGGAGAAAAATTCATTAGCATGCAGGGCAATTAGTGACTTACTAACGCATTCTTTAAAAAACACACACATTTTTATTGATTTCAGAGAGGAAAGGAGACTCATGTCCCAGAGCTGAGGAGAGGCCAGCGACAATCTGGGGAAGGTGAACAAAATAAGGGTGTTAGGAAGACTGGTGTCTAGGCTTGACCTGACGGATGCCATCTTTTTATTTATTTTTAAATAAATATATACATTTTTTATTGATTTCAGAGAGGAAGAGAGAGGGAGAGAGAGGCAGAAACATCAATGATGAGAATCACCGATGGTCTGCCCGCCCCCCCCCCCCCCCCCCGCCCCCGCCCGCATCCCCCACCCAACTGGGGACCGAGCCCACAACCTGGGTATGCGCCCGCGGGTACTGAACTAGGGACCCCCAAGTCCGCAGGCTGATGCTCCGTCCACGGAGCCCAACTGGCCAGGGCCTGATGCCATCTTAAGAAGCAAGTTGCTGTCGGTGACCAGCCATCTGCCCTGGGAGGCTGGCCCGAGCACCTGGAAGCAATGTTCTCGCAGAGGAGAGGAGGCCCCTGCCCTCGCTCACTGCTTCAGGGAGCTCAGTGCCTAACGAGCACGTGCCCTCGGCTGCCAGCCCCCGTTAACGAGCACCAGTTCCTCGGCTGGAAACCCCCCGCTAACGAGCACGTGGCATGGCTTCAGGGCACCTGTGCTCTGGAGGCTCTATATGAAGCTGCAGCCGCTTCTGGGCGTGGAGGTTTCACTGATTTGCTGCCGCTCCAGTCTCTGCGTCTGTCTGTAAGTTCCCCTAATAAATTTGGTTTAATTCTGGAGCTGTCAGCCCCTTTTTTCCGGCGGTGGCCCCTTGGAGGTTGGTTTGAGTACACCTCAGGACGTTTTCCCAGAGGGGCTATGCAAAGAGGCGAAATGTTAAAGGCAGAAAAAGAGGATAGACAGATGAGTGTTGAGTGTGTAATGGTGGCATTTGCCTCAATAGATAATCTCATTTCTTACCAAAATAGGTAAGAAAGTGACACACGAGGAAAAAACCTCCAGTTCCTATCCTTCCTTATAAGGTGGTACATACTATATTTAAAATGCAAATTAATTACTTAATTACAAGAGATGTAGACCGAAGATTTAGAGCTACTTTCTAGGACTTGGTTTAAATTTCCAGTGGGATAGCAACTGATTACCTTTTTTTTAAAAAAATACATATTTTATTGATTTTTTACAGAGAGGAAGGGAGAGAGAGAGTTAGAAACATCAATCAGCTGCCTCCTGCACACCTCCTACTGGGGATGTGCCCACAACCAAGGTACATGCTCTTGACCGGAATCGAACCTGGGACCCTTCAGTCTGCAGGCCGATGCTCTATCCACCGAGCCAAACCGGTCAGGGCCTGATTACCTTTTAAAAGCCTTAACCAACAATTTCTACTTTACCTGGTGTTTTAGCCCATTTGGGCTGCTACCATAGACTCCGTGGCTCATAAACAACGGAAATTTATTTCTTACAGTTGGAGGCTGGGGCGTCAGAGGTTAAAGCACCAGCAGCTTCAGTGTCTGGCGAGGTCTCACTTCCAGATGCATAAACTGGTGATGGGTGAGTACAGCTATCCATTCCGTCACGTTCAGCTGCTTGCATTACTGTGTCATTCAACAGTGCTTCCTGGTCGTCATCAAGTGAGACAGGCGTGCTGACAGTCCTTAGCTGTAAGCCACTGTTCGGTAATAAGGGATAGAGACAGTGGCTTGTGATGCTGAAGGGAAATGGGTCATTCCCTCATTCGGCAAATATCACTGAACGTTAGCACATGCGAAACACTGGTACGAAAAGTGAGGGGCTCACGTGAAATAAAAGATAAGCTTCCTCACTTTACTTACCGCTCAGAACTCCCTAGAGTGTGAATTCCACAATTCTGCTTTTCCACTGTTACCTCTCCAGTGTGGTCCGGCAGCCGTACAAGTCGAATTTCATCACCAGGAGTAATGAGTGCCCAAAGGGAAAAATTGGGGCCAGCACGTTGGGGACAAATGGGACAAGTGGGTCTGGGCGAAATAATGTAATGGTTACAATGTCAGGTTCAAATCCCAGACTTCTCAATTATTAGCTCTGTAATCTTGTGCGTACTTCTTAAATTTTCTGCGCCTCCGTCTTCTTTTCTGAAAAAATGAGGGTAGTTGTAGTACCTGTGTCCTAAGGTTGTTAGAGCATCAAGTGAATTAACCCATGCAGAGCAGTGCTCAGTGACTGTGTACTGTTGGTGTTTGGTGAGGGCGGGCTGAGTTGTTGAGAGTGTGGCGGCTGGGAGAAGGAACGTTTCCACACTTCGGAAGTTGCCTGATGGTAAGAATTATTTAGGGTCTTTGTTAACAGCACGTATTTCTGGGCCTTCAATCAGCACACTAGGCAGAGTTGTAGGAATTTATATTTTTGACAAATACTGGAAGTGATTCTTATCAAGTTAGTTTGGGAAACTGAGGTGGTAGATAGAGTGTAGACTTCTAGTCTGACAGATGTGAATTCTGATCCATCCTTTAAACAGTTATGTCCAGATGTCCACGTGGACAGAGGACTGATTTAAGTGCTGGGCATCCAGCAGAGTCTAAAACCAACATAAATCTCTCATTTTTGTGCTTATAGGTCTTATTGTCTACTGGGATTCCTCCTCTAAGACACCAAATGGGCCTTCCCAGAGTGACTTGAATGAACCGTTTAAACAAACAAAAAGCTTTACTGTCATAAAAGCATTACAAGTTCATGAAAGAAAAAAAAATAAATCAGAAGCTATAAGCCATAGTTCTCATGTTGAAGAGGGAAATTCTCAGTTGCCCAGAGGCCTTATGTTCCCGTTAAGTGAAATATCTGGGAATAGAAAACGACCTGGTGTGGCTGGTGGTTTGGTGGTGGTGGTGTCCAAGTGTTTGACCCGCAAATGGGAAATTGAGCCACCTGACCACAGAAAAGCAACTACTACCAGATTTAGTAGTTTCCCTGGGTCTGATTGGCTAGTTGCCAAGCCTAATAGGTTGTTTTGACAAATCTCATCAAAGTTGCCCTTTGAAAGGCAGCTGGATTTTCGTTTCCGTCTTCCCCAGGAAGATAGGACCAAACAGGAATATCTTCACGTTGTTGATGGCTTCACTTTGTGGTCATGTAAGAGGACATATTTACCTTTGAAAATGGTTTTGTTGCTCTCTTGTCAGGGAATACCAGAAAGTATTTGATAGTGGTTTGACTTAGAGGTCCATTTAACATAACGGGTGTCCGATCTACTTCTGGGGCCAAAGCGGGAGTGGTAACTGCATTTATTTTGTTCTGTTTTTAGTAAAGGAATTAACACTAGTGCCAAGATTAATGCAGCAATGACATTTAATTTAATTCTGGAAAATACATATAAAATGTAAAAGATTGTCTTCTTTGAATCTCTTGAGTGTTCAGTGTTTATCCTTTGGTTTACCGGTGTGGATTTATTTCACACGGGGTGTGGTGGGTTACTGTTCTCTCTACTGGTTGTGCTTATGCTATAAGTACAGTATAAACATCACTGAAAACAAAACTGTGTTTTGGACTTTGCTGTTGGGGAAGGAGGTGTTCTTTACAGTGGCATTTCAGACAGCTGATGCTTGACCCTTAAGAGGCAAAGTGACCACATTTCTGCACATTACCATCCCTGTTGGAAGAGAGTGTACTGAAATGTGTTAAGCTATAACCGTGGTCGGCAAACTGCGGCTCGCGAGCCACATGCGGCTCTTTGGCCCCTTGAGTGTGGCTCTTCCACAAAATACCACGGCCTGGGCGAGTCTATTTTGAAGTGGCGTTAGAAGAAGTTTAAGTTAAAAAAATTTGGCTCTCAAAAGAAA
Source organism: Cnephaeus nilssonii (assembly GCF_951640355.1). NCBI lineage: Eukaryota > Metazoa > Chordata > Mammalia > Chiroptera > Vespertilionidae > Cnephaeus > Cnephaeus nilssonii. Next base: position 86,994,481 of record NC_137082.1, read on the forward strand.
TTTCAATCGTTGTACTATTGATATTTGGCTCTGTTGGCTAATGAGTTTGCCGACCACTAAGCTATAACTTTATTTTATACTAATGTATAATTTTTGGAAATCATCAAAGTATGGAGAGAAGGATGCAGCCACTTCGTATTCCTCAACCTGACGCGATCCAGTCTCCTCTCCCCATCCCGCTGAAGCTGAGCTTTTGGAGATAGTGGCCTTGTTGCCAAATCCGATGGCCTCTTCTTAGTCCTTGTCTTTTGTGAACTCTAGCATTGGTCACCGCTGGCAGCCTGCCCATTTTCTAAACATTCAGTTTCTGGGGCACTATTTTTCCTCTGCCGCTCCGTTTACACATTGCCCAGCTGGCTTCTCTTTACCACCTACTCCTTAGTTAGGCTTTGGCCGAGCTCATGGGTAACACTCTTCTCTGCATACACGCCTTCTCTCAGGGAGCGACGGCACTCTGCTGCTCACACATGAATGATGCCAAATCCGTGTTCCCACACCTGACTTGGCTACTAGAGGAACACTGTCTCCACTCATAACACTTGGACATAAATAGGGTTTTTCATCTCACATGCACTCTCCAGTTCTCTGCGGACACAAAGGGTACCCTACAATTTAATTCATTCTGACATGAGCGCAGACTCCACAGGTTATGGGCTCAGTCTGTGCCAGGAATGGGGGATGAAGACCAACCACCTGGTCCTTACTATATCACCACGTTCCATCTACCAAGCCCCAAATCTCAATTTCAAACTTGTCCGAACATCTAACCTGGATAGTCGACCGATGCTTCAACACTGGCACGTCCAAATCCAATTTGACTACCTGCCTCCATTTCTAATCTTCTTAAGAAAGAATTATTATGGAATTGCTGTAATCAAATAATTGTTTTACTTTATTAACTTGCCATTTTTTGCCTCCCATTGTCATAACTAAGCAGGAATGTTAGGGCCAGTGTAAGGGACCAGAAACTGGTCATCTTAAAACTCCGATCCTTCGGAATCATCATCCGAAATAGCTCCAATTTGTCTTTTTTTTCTACTTTCATTCAGGCCTTTTTTTTTTTTTTTTTTTTTTTGGTCTTTCATGTAATAGCTTCTTTAAATGATCTCCTTGCCTCCGATGTCTCTTTCTCCTGTGCACTTTTCAGATTACGGCTAGAGTCTTGACATGAGTCTGATTATGTAACCACCTATTTATAAATCTTTGCTGCTTTGCTGTAGCCTCAGGCTATCAGGTGCACACCCTTACCATTCAGCATCTTTTTCCTTCTGGCCCGTAGCAACTAGAGTTATATATATAAAGGGTTGGCATTACAAACAGTAAAAATGTCACATATTATCAATCACATTTAGTAGACGGAAGTGTTACCAAATGCGCAGATGGGAGATGTTCCGCGCTCCTCCAGCATTCTTCAGTCTCTTGTTTTCCCGAGTTTCCCTTGTTCCTTTACCTCTCTCCTCCCTGGCTTGGCGGGAACCTTGCCCGTTTGTGCTGGGCTATCTTTGTGGATGAACAAGCAGTTGGCAATTGGCAACAGTGGTGACCTGGACCCAGTTGTAAAACGGTGTGGCCTCTGCTGCTTTGGAAATACAGTTTGGCTGGAAGCAACACGGCAAACAGGTTTTTGTTCACTTGTGGCCCACAGCCCAGCAGTTCTGAATACCCTCCCGCGGAAAATCGGTCACAGGATTCTTGAGACGTTTCCCTGGAGCGTGCTGCCACCTGTTGGCCAGCTGAGGCAGGGCAACCGCAGTGGAGCCCATTGGAACCTGCCCTGTAATTTCTCATTCCCACCAACACCTAACACTTTCTGAACACAGACTTTGGGTTTTCAACATCAAAAGGATCCACTAAATATTTGAATTATAAAGAAAAATAATATTACAGACTAGACAACCAAATGGTCTGGAGTTACATGAAGAAAAAGGTGCTCTCAAGGTTCAATTTCTCTTACGCTTATTCAGTCATGTAAATTTCTCATTGTTTTTTTTTTTAAAAGTGATAGTATATACGGAAATTGAACTTTGGCCTAAATAAAAAAGTCGGATATTTAAAATGTCATTAATTTATAAAATGTGTGCTATAATAACACATTCTTATTATTCATTATTTTGAGATATATATTTAAACGTTTTTTATTGAATTTAGAGAGGAAGGCAGAGGGAGAGAGTGAGAAACATTGATGTGAAAGAGAAACATCGATTGGCTGTCTCATGCCCCTCCCCCCCACTACAACTGGGGATGGAGCCTGAAAACTGGGCATGGGCCCTGACCAGGAATCGAACTGGCAACCTGTAGGTGCATGGGTTGATGCCCAGTCAACTGAGCCACACTGGCCAGGGCTAATATTTAACTTTTTGAATGACAAAACCCAGGCACAGATTGGTTGAATGCGCCCAAGTTCACACAGGGAGTGGTAGAGCCTGGATTTGAATTCACACAGGGTTTTTTGTTGTTTGTTTTTGAGATAACTACAGAGTCACAGGAAGCTGCAAAAATTGTACAGAGGGAGAGAGAAACATCAATGTGTACCCTTTACCCAGTGTTTCCAGTGGTCACGTAAGATGTAGCATCACCACTGGGAAAACTAGTAAAGGGCTGCATCTTATGTAACCACAGTACAAATTGAAGCTGGAAAGTTGACATTGGTACAGTGTATGGGTGTGTATAGTTAGATCTATGCCATCCCATAATGTGTAGGTTTGTGTAACTGCCACTGCAGTTAAGGTACAGGACCAATCCTTCACTACACAGACGTCCCGCACACTATACCTTTATGGTCATTCCCTTCGTTATTGTTAACGCCTGGCAACCATTAGTCTGTCCTCCGTATCACTAGCTTTGCCATTTTGAAAATGTTACATAAGTGGAACAACTCAGTATGTGACCTTCGGAGAAGGCTTTTCTCACCCTGCATCATGCCCTGGAGATAACATGCAGTTTGGCCATGATTTTTACCCACTCTGCCAATCTCTGTTTGATTTGTCAATTTAGACCATTTTTATTTAATGTAATTATTGGTTACATTACTTAAATATTCCTTTTTTTTTTTTTTTGGTTTTCTGTTTCTCCATTTTGCCTTTCTGCGGGTTACTAAAACAGCTTTTAAGATTTCGTTTTAACCTATCTATGGTGGTCTGTGTGTCTTCACAGCATTCTCCGTGGTTGCTCTAGGCTTTATATGCTGTGTGCACAGTTATCACCGTCTACTGGTTTGACATTTACTAGTTTGAATAACGTATAGAAACCTTACCTCCCTTCGGGCCCCTTTACTCCCCCACCCCGATGTAGAATGTGATTGTCCTAAATATTCCCTCTACATACATTAAGAACCACATCAAATAATGTTGCTACCATTTTTTATTTTGCTTCAACCATCAAAAACGATTTATTGTATTTACCTAAATGTATACCCTTTTTGCTCTTTCTCTCTGTTATTTCAAGATTCCTTCGTTTATCATTTCCTTTCTGATTCAAGAATGTTTTAAGCCATTCTTTCAGGACAGGTCTGCTGATCAGTTCTCTTCCTTCCTTTCATCTGAGCATGTCGGGTTTCTCCCTCATTCTTGAAGGATGTTGCAATGGAGATAGAGTTTTCTTTTCCTTCAGCACTTGGGAACATCCGGAGTCTTCTTACGAGTGTTTCATGTAGAATTTTCAGGGATGGCACCTGTCCATAGCAGGAGGACGAGGGAGAAGTACGGTTTTGCCGTCCTGACCCGGAACCAGAAACCATGGGGCAGTTTCTGATATTCATATCATTTGTATTCAGATGTGGAAAATGGAGATTACAGGAGTTCGACAACATAGTGTTGATTTTTTTTCAAGTATTTCAGAATTAGCAGCAGCAGTATTAAAATCACATGTCCTGCCCTGGCCGGGTGACTCAGTTGGTTGGAGTGACATCCCATACACCAAAGGTCGCGAGTTCAATTCCTGGTCAGACCACATACCTAAGTTTCAGGTTAAATCCCCGGTTGCAGGGAGTACGGGAGGCAACCAATTGATGTTTCTCTCTCTCCCTTCCTCTCTCTCTAAAAAACAATAAAAACATGCCCTCAGGTGAGGATTAAGAGTGTATATATAGGTCCTGAACTCATCCAATCATGACAAGAACAAAGCTTAAGATATTGGATGCAGCCCTAGCTGGCTTGGCTCAGTGGGTAGAGCACCAGCCTGCAGACTGAGGGATGCCAGGTTCCACTGCAATCAAGGACCCATGCCGTGGTTGCAGTCTCCATCCCCAGCCTTGGTGGGGCGTGTGCAGGAGGCAACACATCGAGGTGTCTGATCTCTCACATCGATGTTTCTCTCTCTCTCTCCTTCCACTCTCTCTAAAAACCAATGGAAAAATATCCTTGGGAGAGGATTAACAAAAAATAAAGATATTGGATGTGAAATAGAGATGCATTTCTAGAAAGTTTAAAATGATTTATTTACCAAAGGAAAAACACAGAGTGCATATAAAAACGCCAGCTGAGCCCTGACCGGTTTAGCTCAGTGAATAGAGTGTTGGCCTGTGGACTGAAGGGTCCCAGGTTCAATTCCGGTCAAGGGCATGTACCTTGGTTGTGGGCACATCCCCAGTAGGGGGTGTGCAGGAGGCAGCTGATTGATGTTTCTTTCTCATCGATGTTTCTAACTCTCTCTCCCTCTCCCTTCCTCTCTGTAAAACCCAATAAAATAAATTTAAAACAAAAACAAAAACACCAGATGAATGTGCCCAGGGCTTGTCACCCGTTCTCTCGTGGACTAGTGCTTCCTGGGAGCTGAGTGACATAGCCCTTCATGAAAGGAAAGGCCCTCAGACTCACTGAGCACGTCTCTCCAAGACCACACCTGCAGGGTTTCAGTGAGACACTCATTAGTGATGATGGGAGTTGGGTAACCCCATGACCCAGCGTGGTACTGCTCCCTTCATTACCGTCTAAGCTAGTGCCAGACCCCCCACTCCTGGCAAGGCCGCAGTCAGATAAAATGCATAGCTGTTCCTTAAAAAATAAATAAAAAGTGCCGTTCAAGCTGGTCTCCGTGAGTCTTAAGCGTAGATTTAATCAAGTGCAGCCAAAATTGTCCCACCCAGGAGCTATTATCACATTCCTCCCTTTTGAAAGCGGCTAAAACTATGAAATTGTTGGCAGTCACAGTCAGTCCTTTAGAAACAAAAAATTCTTACGGCCTCCAGTTCTTAACTCCAACTTCCTTTTCCTATTTAATGTGTTTGCGAAGTTATTTTGTGTGTGTGTGTGTGTGTGTGTGAATGATTTAAATGTAAATCTTCAGTTTAATGCAAGGTAAATTTCTGCTAATGGAAAGGGTACTGAATCTGGGAGAAATAGTAATTGGTGTGTAAGGGGATTAATAAATTAAAAAAAATTTTTTTAGCTAGAAAAAGGTAACATAAAGTCTAAGAGGTAATGTCAATAATTTCACACTGACAAGAAAAATCACCAGTTTTTATTTATTTAAATACTATAGGCACAGTGCACGACATTCATGCACTAGGAGCAAGGGGCCCCTCTGGGGAGCGGGCCTAACCCGGCAGTTGGACATCCCCCAAGGGGTCCTTAGTGCTGCTGTGGAGGCGGGAGAGGCTCCCGCCACTGCCGCTGCACTCGTCAGCCGTGAGCCCAGCTTCTGCCTGAGTGGCGCTCCCCCTGTGAGAGCGCACTGACCACCAGGGGTCAGCTCCTGCGTTGAGCATCTGCCCCCTGGTGGTCATTGCATGTCATAGTGACCGGTCGTTATGCTGTTTGGTTGATTTGCATATTAGGGTTTTATTATATAGGACTAGGGGCCCAGTGCATGAATTCGTGCACCTTGAAAGGAACTGTGGGCTGCGAGGCTGTGGTGGGCACAGGGGTGGGTCTCGGCCCATCCTCCGTGCCCCTGCCTGACCCCTCCCACCACTGCTGCTCCCACACACTGATGGCGCCAGCCCCACTCACACCTGCTGACGGCGTGGAACGATTGGGGCCGGCGCCAGCAGCAGGTGCGAGCGGGGCTGGCTCCGTCAGCTGGTATGAGTGGTGGCTGCTGCCCCGATCACCCCTCAGGAGCAGGGGGAGGTGGAGAAGCCCTCAGGGGTGATTGGGGCTGGCAGCCGCCTCTCACACCCGCTGATGTTGCCGAGCGATTGGGACTGGCACTGTGTGCTGGCAGCGGGTGCAAGCAGTGGCTCCGAAGCCGGCTGCAGGTGCAAGTGGGGCCATTGCTGGCAGCGGGTGTGAGAGGAGGCTGCCAGCCTCGATCACCCCTCAGGAGCAGGGGGAGGTGGAGAAACCCTGAGGGGCGATCCGGGCTGGCAGCTGCTGCTCACACCTGCTGTTGATGCTGAGTGATTGGGGCCGGCGCCGGGCACCGGCAGCGGGTGCAAGTGCCGGGCGGGACTGCGGCGCATGGGAGCAAAGAATTTTCAGTAACCACCAGAGGCTTGCCCCGATGACAGTGACCGGAGTCCCGCCTCGGTCTGGCACCCCCGCTCACCTGCTCCACCATCCTGCTGCGGCTGATGCCCGCCATGTCCTGCACTCTGCCACCTGCTGCCGACACCCACCATGTTCCACGCGTGCCCCCTGGTCATCAGCGCACGTCATAGTGACCGGTTGTTCAGTTGTTCCGCCGTTTGGTGTATTTGCATATTAGGGTTTTATATATATAGATTTTTTGAACTGCAATTCCTTGCAAAACTCAAAGCTGGGCTGAGCCCTAATCCCCTGTCCACACACCTATTTCTTCACCTTGTGTTTAGAGATGTTTATACAAAAAAGGAAGTACTTAAAGATGTAGATATTCTACGTAGGCCTTGTCAGATCCACCTGAGGTCCTGGCTGGGATCTTTGCTGTGCATGCTAGCCACTTGCCGTGTAATACGCAGACACACTGTTCGCACCAGGGAAGGTCTGTAGGGCTGACTCGAGTGGGAAAGGGTGGGTTCGTGTCCTAAGCAAAACTGAGAAATACCAGAGGCAGGCTTCTGGCTCCTTCCTCTTTCCCTTTACTGAGTTGACCTTTGCACCCCGGGGCCCTGTCCTGAGGCCTGATCCTACTCTCATGTGGCTGTCAACACATTTTCACTCAGGTATATATAAAAAACGACCTCAGTGAGGTGTGGTTCCTGCCAATTCTTTCTGCTATGTATTTATTTTAAATATATTTTTATTAGCTTCAGAGAGGAAGGGAGAGGGAGAGAGAGATAAAAACATCAATGATGAGAGAGATACATTTCAGAGAGGAAGGGAGAGGGAGAGAGAGATAGAAACATCAACGATGAGAGAGAATCATTGATCGGCTGCCCTCTGCACACCCCACACTGGGGATCGAGCCCACCACCCGGGCTTGTGTCCTTGACCAGAATCGAACCCAGCACCCTTCAGTCTGCAGGCCGACGCTTTATCCACGGAGCCACACCAGCCAGGGCTGCTTTTTAAATGGGACCTGTAGAAGCTAGAATAGCGCTTTCTGCCCCCGTCTGCCTGTGTGCGGCTGCAAGTAAAGCGTTAGTTAGCGTCGGTCTCGAAGGAGTGCGGGCCCCTGGTCTGTGCTTGCCTGACAGAAACACGAGCTTTTCATGAATTATGGGAGCCGCTCGTGGGAGGAGAGGGCTGTCCGCTGAGCAGACCGCTGGAGCCCAGCCAGCCGAAGCCGAAGACCTCCCCGGGTTGGGCCGTCCACCCAAAGCGCAGTGTCTGCTCGTTAAATTGCAAGTGGCCATCTGCTTGCTCACTCACGTCCTGCTGTTTTCCTTGGGGTTGGTTATCAGGGTCTGGTCTGGCCTCTCTTACTAATTAGCCTAAGCTAGAGCGTTCGATGAACCACAGGTTCATTTTATCCTGATGGAATGTGGGCTTATTTACTCTTCCATCTGGATAAACCAGTGGTCAGCAAACCGTGACTTGCGAGCCACATGCGGCTCTTTGGCCCCTTGAGTGTGGCTCTTCCACAAAATACCACGGCCTGGGCGAGTCTATTTTGAAGAAGTGGCGTTAGAAGAAGTTTAAGTTTAAAAAATTTGGCTCTCCAAAGAAATTTCAATCGTTGTACTGTTGGTATTTGGCTCTGTTGACGAATGAGTTTGCCGACCACTGGGATAAACCATGTAAGGAAAAATAAACGTTGTTCTAAAGTTGCGAAAGAGGTTATCTAGAATCTGGGTTGATGTTTGGCTTTTGCTGAGTACATTTGAATGCTCCCAAGTGATTTGGTCTATTTTATTCCTTTTCTCAGCTTGGCAGGGAAGACAGCAGTGCTTACATTTACTGTGGTTTTTGTGTGTTTTATTTTGGTTTGTTTTTGTTTTTTGATTCGGAAAGAATATTCTTTGTTGTTTTTCATTATGAAAATATACATATACATTGTAAAGGATCCAGTTCTATACTATGGAAGCGCTAGATAGCCAGTACCAATAATTTGGTGTGCGTCCTTTTGCTATGTTTGCACAGATGCACATGTGCGGAGTGGACTGAAGATCTAGATGTAGCAAATAAAGCTAGAGGAGAATAGTTCTACGGGGCTGGGATGTGGGGGAGGGAGGGAGCTTCTTAAGCAACTTGGAAAACCCAGAGGCTTCGAGTTAGATTGGAGCTCCATTGAACGTTTAGACTTTCTGAAGGTGATAACCAGTTTGAGAAGTTTTAAAAGAATTCTCAAGCAATGGAATGTTTATTTCACTCAGCATATGTGTTCAAGGTCCATCCATGCTGCAGCATGGGTCACGCCATTTAGGCAAGGCATTCCGGGGCCATGCGACCTGGAGCGTGTTCTGGGGTGGGGATGCCTGCCTATGAAGAGGGGCACAGCGAGAGGAGGACTAGCCCAGCCGGGGGGGTAGGGGGGCGGGCAAGGTACAGAGTGTGAGGTGGACCTCGCATTATTTACTGAGGAACGTCATGAGGAATATTGAACCGCCTGACACTAGAGGAAAGGTTGAGTATACCCCCAGGTGAGGAATGGTAAACCACTGCAAACTCTAATCTTGGAGGTTATGTGGCAACATGGAACTTGTTTGCTGTGTGCAATATTCAATGTGAAATGTCCAGGCTGCAAAGTTCAACACACACTATGACTTTAACTACATAATGCACCCACTGAAGAAGATCTACTTGTAGGACTTTATCCCACAATATACTTGCATTTCTGCATAAGGAGATGAGTACCAGGTGCTTGCTGTGGTATTGTTTGTAATAACACGAAATTGCAGACAAGTGACTAGGTGTTCTATAGGGTATAAATTAAAGAGAACGAGGCAGCTCTGAATACCACTAGGGAAGCATCCCCAAGAAACATTTTTAGGTGAGCAGAATCAAGGGGCATAGCATAGAGAGTGGGGCAAAAGTAAGTGTACTGTTGTTCGTATGGAAAATAATACAATAATTAATAAACAGTACAAGAATAAACTCTGTGTTTCATATACTCAACAACTGTAAACCTTTGCCTCACCCTGTATATTTCTGCTGACGTGAAAGAACAGATTTTGTACACATGAAAAAACAATTCTAGGTGGGAATGTTACACATGACAATAGTTTTAAGGTGGCAGGGATATGGGTAACGGTTTCTCTTTATTTTCCAAACATTCTTTAGTACGTACATAACTTTAACAGGAAGATTGAGAGGGAAAAAATGAATGCCTAAGCGGTCAGGAGAGGACTCTTGCGACCTCACCACCTTTTCCTGTGCTGTTGAATTCTGGCGCTACTTAAATGTACCCACATCACGTCTTCATTGCCTCTGTCATGTCCCGAGGTGGGCGCTATGATTTGGTTTCTATTAATCCGCTCATTTTAACCTTGAGCACGTCTGTGCATTATGAAATGATGAAAACTATGGTTTGTGACCTTCCTTATTGGGTTGCAGGTGGTAGAGCTGCATCGAGAGAAAGCTGCCTTCCAGAGAAACCTTTGGCTTTGGCTGCGATGCTCTAGCTGGTTCTTCTCTGGTACTGCTTCTGGCAGAGTCTCATCCGTCATGAAGGCTCGGCCCCGGGCTTTTTGGGGCTTTTCCCACTGAGCCTCGGCTTTGCATTGTCTTACCTTTCCACATGGTGCTTCCTTTCGGGCTTACACTCCTGACTCTGGATAAATTTGGTTTTAATGGAAAAATTAAGGCCGATAGCTACTGCAACAGAAAGATCTGGCACTGTGTTGAGAAGTCGGGGTATCGAGGTGATAGAATCAGTGGCATCTACTGTTCATTGTCTGTGTGTTGTGAGACTCATCAAACTAACTTTTAACGGTGGCTTATCTCCTAAAGATATGATTCATTAACGTGGAGACGTTCTCTCGGTTTATATGTACGTACAGTTTTCATGTGCTCTTCGTGCTGCTTCACTCAGACCAGTAAGGAGTCAGATGGCCAGGGATGCGTGTGACCAGTGTTGTCATTTGCTCGGATGGCAGCTCATGCATCTGACCAACATAATAAGCCGGAAGAGGGGGCTGTATTTCTGAACTGAATTGTCTCAGATCAGCGTTCTGTTGCATTTTTTACCTATTTTTTTTTATTTGAAATCTATTTATTCAAGAAACATCATGTTCTGTGTATTTATTCTGTAAACATCGCCCCCCCTGACCCCCCAGGTTATAAGATTGATAATGGAGAGAGTAAGACAGTTGATCAACAGAGCTGCTGACTGGGTGGAAATGGCATGTTTCATTGTGAAATTTGGCAGCCAGCGGAGTATGGTTAAAAGCCACTTGGGTTTCGCAGCCAGGCCGAGGTTGGAATGCTGATGCACTAATTACTAGTCACTTGACACCACTCACTACATGTGCATGCACGTTGGCAAGTTAAGCTCTCTAGCACACAGTGGCTTCGCACCGAAAGCAGGCACACGATCTCTGTCCTGCGAGGAGCGGCGAGGCGTCATCGGAGAGGGTACCTAAAGGGTGGGCACCTCTGGTTTTCTCTGGCCTTTAATTCGATAAGCATTCAGTGAGGAGCCACTGTGTTCTCAATATCTTTTAAAAACAAATCTTCCAGATGACTTAATGAAAAGATACATCATGGAATATTCTGTAGAAAAAAGAATAATTGCTATTTTATCATCTGGAAACCTCTCTAACTCTGTATTTTTGCATGCCTATTATATAATAATGATGATTAATATTTATTAATGCAATCTTGAGCCTAGAGGATTCTTCCAAGTGATTAAAGATAGGATAAGTCATATTATTTCATCTTTAAACATTTTTATTATGTTCTAATTCCTTAAAAATCAGTACTCCAGTTGATTGAGCTTCCTTTTGGGTACAGGCAAAGAGTCCATAGTTTAATTCCACATATTACTTTTAACAGTGATATATATATATATAAATATATATATGTGTGTATATATATATATATATACACATATATATATTTATATATATGTATGTATATATGTGTTTATATATATGTATATATATGTTTATATATATATATATATATATATATATATATATATATATATATATACTAGAGGCCTGGTGCATGAAATTCGTGCATGGGTGTGTGTGTGTGTGTGTGTGTGTGTCCCTCAGCTCAGCCTGCACCCTCTCCAATCTGGGACATCCCTCTCACAATCCAGGACTGCTGGCTCCCAACCACTCACCTACCTGCCTGCCTGATTGCCCCTGACCGCTTCTGCCTGCCAGCCTGATCACCCCCTAACCACTCCCCTGCCAGCCTGATCGATGCCTAACTGCTCCTCTGCCGGCCCAATTGCCCCTAACTGCCCTCCCTGCCAGCCTGGTCACCCCTAACTGCCTTCCCCTGCAGGCCTGGTTGCCCCCAACTGCCCTCCCCTGCTGGCCCGGTCACCCCTAACTCCCCTCCCTTGCCAGCCTGGTCACCCTAACTGCCCTCCCCTGCCAGCCTGGTCCCCCCCAACTGCCTTCCCTGCAGGCCTGATTGCCCACAACTGCCCTTCCCTGCTGGCCATCTTGTGGCAGCCATCTTGTGTCCACATGGGGGCAGCCATCTTGTGTGTTGGAGTGATGGTCAGTTTGCATATTATCTCTTTATTATATAGGACTATCTGTTGATCAGAATATCATTTTTTATAATCATGTCAGATGACCAGTCCATTAATGATTACTAAGAATAATATAATAATATCACCTACTATCCAGTACTTGCCATGTGACAAACTGTGTGTTTCTCATCTAATCTCAACATGTACTCTTAACATTAACTGAACCATGCAGGGTGTGTAGTATTATCCCCATTTCACAGATTAAGAAAGTCAGATTAAGTTAAGTAAATGGCTCAGGGTCCCACGGGAAGTAAGTGGCAGAACCCAAACTCAAACCTGTAGCCACCTTACTTACTTACTCTTACTCCAAAGCTTGGGCTATTAACATCCATGCAGTTCTAGACGGTCTTACATCTCGATCTAGCTTCTCCTAAGTATTTTTCTTATGCCCTGCTGTGAAATCCTTTCTCTCTGAATGGCTCCATGCTAGGAGAATGAATTGTGCCTTATTACTATTATGTGTGTTCTAAAATATAAGACGCCCAGCCAGCGTGGCTCAGTGGTTGAGGATCGACCCATGAACTAGGAGGTCACGGTTTGATTCCCGGTCAGGGCACATGCCTGGGGTTTGGGCTCAGTTCTCAGTGTGGGGCATGCAGGAGGCAGCCGATCAATGATTCTCTCTCATCCTTCATGTTTCTGTCTCTCTCTCCCCTCTCCTTTCTTCTCTGAAATCAATAAAAATCTATTTAAAAAAAAAATAAACAAAATACAAGCCAAGGCTGTTTTAATAGGGAAAATGTCCTGCACAGTAGCAAAACACCACCATGTCACTAAGGTCGATGGGTAGGAAGGTCACTCAATCTTGAACATCATTGTTGAGGACACGGGGACCTGGCCGTGTGAAAAGCCCATTGTGGGTCATTCCCGGGTGCCACGGCCACGATGTAGTCATGAAAATGGCGCCTCTCACTTCAATGGAAAAGGAAGGCAAGGCCTGGGAGGGCTTGCTGGTAACCTCTGAGAGAGACCTCCGGGCAGCATCAGCCTGTGACTCAGAAGGATTCCGACCTGTCAGGGAGACACCCTTACCGTTGGCAGCCCACACGCTGCTGCACGTGCGGCATTGTCAGATCCTCTGTGGCATCCGCACCAAAATCATGTTAAGAACAGGCTCCTCTAAATTTAGCCTTGTAAAAACACACAGTTAAAAGATATGGTGAGGATGGTTTCTGAGCATGTCATTGTGTGGTTCCATGCTAACCACTCCGGACAAAGAGAGCTGCGCAGCATTCCCTGATGGGTAGGAGGGGTAGGTTCGGAAATCAGTAAGTGGGTGGTTTGAATCATTATCACTGTCCTACCCCTTTCTAACTTCCGAGGCTCACCTTCCTCTGCTGTAAAAGGAGGGTGGTAATGTATTCCTCATTGGGTTGCTATGGAGATTATCCGAGGAAATTGGAATTAGCTGTGCAGACAATATAGCCACGATCTAAATTCAGCCAACAGAATGACACTGGGCTTACAGGGACTCAGTAAGTGCTTATAGCCAGAGCCCCGGAGCCTTTATTTTAAAGCGTAACACAGCCAAGCTAGCCAATTTCTAGGGCACACAGAAAATGGAAAAGGGAGTAAATTCGTTCAAGTCAAGGAAAGGGAGTTTTCAGCCACGTGGAGGCCGGGGGTTGCCGTGTTGGGAGCGGCTCCGCAGGTCCCATGGGGAGGTGCGGCGGGGGAGCGAGGATGCAGCGATCTGATGGAGCAGGTGCAGGAGGTGTGACCCAGGCGCAAGCGCGAGGCCCAGGGCACCGTGTTCGGATCGCCAGCGACGTCGTGGCTCCTCAAGGGGATCTACACCTGTTCCTGGCAGAGCCCTGCCCATCGGTCACTCCTCTGAACCATGAGGGCCCTCGCGCCCTTTATGGTGGGGGAGGGAGGAGGGAAGGAGGCTGGGTACTGAGCCTGCGCGGAGCTCCCCGGTGCTAATCCCCAGGCACCCTCGGTGCCAGCAGGACCAGACCTCTTCCCGGTGCGGCTCCCTGGCCTGCTTTGGAGGAAGGCGTTGGTGGCCGAGGAAGAAGTGTTTTCACAATAAAATTAAAACTTTTTAACAGCAATTGAAACGAGGGAAGATTTTTATATTCTATTTTTTGGTATTGGGATATTATTGACATGTAACATTGTATTAGTTACAGGTGTACAACATAATGACTCGGTATTTGTATATACACTTGATCCTTGAACAATGGGGGAGTCAGGGGTGCTGACTCCCACGCAGTGAAAATCTGTGCATAACTTTGGACTCCCCCGGAACTTAGCTACAGAGAACTTCGCTATAGTTGTCCTTCAGTATTCGCAAAGGATTGGTTCCGGGTCACCCCCAGCCCCCAGAGACAGAGATCCAAGGATGCTCAAGCCCTGTGTATAAAATGGTGTAGAATAACGCATACAGGTGGCCCTCTGCATCCTTGGCTTCTTAACCACGCATCGAAAATACTGTTTTTGACTTGCAGTGGGTTGAATCTGCAAATGCAACACCCAGGAGGACCGGCTGTATATTTATTGGGGAAAAAATACATGTATAAGCAGACCTGTGCAGTTCAAACCTGTGTTGTTCAGCGTCAGCTGTATTGCCACAATAAGTCTAGTTAACACCCATCACCATGCATAGCCACAAAGAAGAAAAAAGATTTTAAATGATAATCAATAATCTTCAAAACTTGAAGACAGAAGCTGGCATTTTAAATTAGCTAGTTCTTCCATGTGATTGTTACATTCCTAGCATGGAGCCTGGCACATAGTAGGCCTCACATGTATTTCCTCCTCTGCCCTTTCACATATCCTGTCCAATGAAAACCTCTGAGCTCACGAGGGACCCCAGTCACAATCCCACAGGGGTGGTTCCTCTGGGTGACAACACACACTTCCATGGTAAAATATCTTTAAAAAAAAAGGTATTTTATAAAAATGTCCTTCCCTTCCTGAGTCAAACATTCTCTGTTCTCCCAGCATGTGAAAGCTGGAGCCTTTTGCTCAGGGACACAGTGGGTGGTCTTTTCTCTGCAGTAAAGGCCATCACAACGTCCGGGGTCCGGTCCGTGGCTTTTGTGAATGGGACATGGGAACACCCGCCTCCCTTCCCAGAGGCTGTTTCAGAGAATAGCTTCTTTCTCGTTCTACTCACACCCCCAGTCCTTGCACAGAGCTAGTCATGTATAATCGCTGATGTGACTGAATGTGTCATCTCAATCTGAAGGCATTTCAAGTTCTTTTTGGCCACCCCAGGAGGTTTCCGCGTTCCAAAAGGGAATGTTCAGTTTACTTCCTTCTTTAATCAGATGGGATGGTGGTTTTAACCCTAGCGAAAGAGGCACGTTCTGATCAAAAGAAAAATCTAGATAGTCTGATGGGATAGGGAGGGCAGATAGCATGCAGAATGCCAGGCAAGCTGCGGCTTAGCTTTGAACTCCTGTCCTAGGGCAGTCAGAACACCAACAGTCAGCATTCGTGTACTGGATCCAGACCCACCAGAGGCAAGTTCCAAACCCGTGATAGCAGACCCATCACTTACAGTGACAATCATCGTCTCTCTTCACCCGGATGGCCCATCATTTTGTGTTATAGGAGAACTTTGAGTGAAATTTTTATTTCTGTAGTCATTAATTTTACACGTAGTATGGCAATTCCCCAAAGTCTTCTCTTGTTTCTTAAATAGCATGTTTTAGTGGCACCGTTTTATCCCCAGTTATTCCTCAGGGGACACAGTGACTTCTAGGCTTATGGGAAACTGGGGAAAAATGCTGGACAGAGCTCTAGAAGCCTTAACAAGGCATCTGAGACCCTCCCAGAGGCAGCGTGGATTCGGGACCTCGGGGTCTCCCTGCGTCTCCCTTGCGGGAAGTCTAACGTGGAATTAACCTGGGCTCCGCTTGGACAAATAGCAGGAAAAGTAATCTGCTCTGAGTCCAGGCCACACGAGGAGAGCTCCAGGAGTCCTTGGGAGGGCAGATGAATTAAAAACCTAAAAAGATCCTCACCCGAGGATACGTTTTCATTGATTTTTAGAGAGAGAAGAAGGGTGTGTGTGAGATAGGGAAACATCCTTTGGTGCACGCCCTGACGGGGGATAGAACACAAAACCTAGGTATGTGCCCTGACCAGGAATTGAACCCACCACTATTTGGTGTACAGGACGACACTCTAACCCAGTGGTCGGCAAACTGCGGCTCGCGAGCCACATGCGCCTCTTTGGCCCCTTGAGTGTGGCTCTTCCACAAAATACCACGGCCTGGGCGAGTCTATTTTGAAGAAGTGGCGTTAGAAGAAGTTTAAGTTTAAAAAATTTGGCTCTCCAAAGAAATTTCAATTGTTGTACTGTTGATATTTGGCTCTGTTGACTAATGAGTTTGCCGACCACTGCTCTAACCAACTGAGCCACCTGGCAGGGGCAGGGTAGGTGAATTCTTGAGAGCTCTTTGCATGTTTGAAACCTCACAGGAGTGAGTGGCCAGCTGTGGTCTCTGTGGCCAGATTGCCTGGGTTCAAGTTCTAGTTCTGCCATTTACCGGTTGCCCAACCCTGGGGAAGTTACTCAGCCTCTCTGTGCCTTAGTTTTCTCATCTGTAAAATGGGAAGATAACATAGTACTTTTAAGAATTAAATATGTGAACTTTAAAAAAGCTGAATAGGGCCTGACATATAGTAACTGAGTATGTTTGAAAAAGACAATACCAGAGAAGGCGAAGCTCAATATAGTTTAGAGCCGGGGATAGTAAACTGTGGCCCATGGGCCTGATCTGGCCTGCCACATGTGTTTTGTAAGTAAAGTTTTATCGGAACACCGCTACACCTATCCATTTATGTACCGTCCATGGCTGTTTTCATGACAACAGCAGAGTTTGGTGGTCGCGACAGAGACCTAATGGCCTCCAAAACCTACACCACTCCCTTGGTCCTTTGCAGAGAGTTTGCAGGCTCTGAACTCCAGCCTTTATTCTCCTGCATCAGTGTATTTCCTTCCTTCAACAGTAAAAGCTTCTGCCACAGACCCAGCTACTCTTTCCCCCTCCGGGTGCGTGAGAGTCTGCAGGTCATGAAACTCCCACGAAGCAGCACTCTGTCCCACGCCAGCGGCCGCCCGTGTCACCGATGAATTGTGACTGGCTCCTTTGTGGTGGCACTGGGGACCATTGAGACTAATAATGAAAATTACCTTCTGAGTATTTATGCGAGCTAATTTAATTTTAGAGCTCATAAACAGATCAGAGCTATGTGGTTTAACAAAAGGTCTCCTTATGTGTAAACACTCTTGCCAAAACCATGATGAAATCCTGAAACATGGCAAACTTAATGTGCACTTTCAGACTTACATGTGGCAAACAGAGTTGACTAGTGTATCTGCTCGTAAATATTTCTGCTGCTGTGAGAAGGCACTTAGGAAACCTAGATCGTCCTGCTAAATATGAAAAGGATTTCCTCCCTCACCGAGGGGCCCTCTCCCCGTAAACCCACTCATACCAAAGTCCTGCCAGCAATTTTTTAAAAATTAAATTTATTGAGGTGACATTGGTTACTAAGATCATATAGGTTTCAAATGCCCATTTCTGTGATACGTGATCTGAATTGCATTGTGTGTCCATCACCTAAAGTCAAATCATCTTCTGTCACCATATATTTGGCTCCCTTTACCCTTTACTATCCCCCCTTCCCTCTGGTAACCACCATACTGTTGTCTCTATGATTTTTCAGTCTTATTTCCCACATATGAGTGAAATTACATAGTTTGTACCCTTTTCTGACTTATTTTACTTAGCATAATCTTCTCAAGGTCCATTCATGTTGTCACAAATGGCTGTATTTCATCTTTTCTTATGGCTGAGTAGTATTCCACTGTATATGCATACCACATCTTCTTTATCCAGCCATGTATCGAAGGACACTTTGGTTGTTTCCACGTCTTGGCCACTGTGAATAGGCCACGGTGAACATAGGGGTCTATGTATCATTGTGAAGAAATGTTTTCGAGTTTTTCAGGTAGATAACCCAGGAGAGGGGTTGCTGGGTCATATGGTAATTCAATTTTTACTTTTTTGAGGAACCTCCATACTGTTCTCCACAGTGGCTGTACCAGTCTGCATTCCCACCAGCAGTGAATGAGGGTTCCTTTTTCTCCACAACTTCTCCAATACTTGTTATCACTTGTCTTGTTGAGAATAGCCATTCTAACAGGCATGTGGTGGTATCTCATTGTAGTTTTGATTTGCATTTTCCTAACAGCTAGTAAAGTTGAACATCTTTTCACATATCTGTTGGCCATTTGTATGTCTTCTTGGGGGAAGTGCCTGTTCAGGTCCTCCAACCATTTTTCAATTGGGTTGTTTGGTGTTGAGTTGTAGGAGTTCTTTATACATGTTGGATATGGAAATCTTTGTTCCGTAGCAAGCCCACTCACCTCTCCCCGCACCCGGCCTTTCTCTGGAACCTGCTGCGCTCACACTGCCTGCTCCTTCCCGCAGGCGCTCCTGTCTTGAGGCTGCCCTGGTGCCACGTCTTCCCGAGGCTCCAAAAGCACAGTGATGATGGGAACGTTAGGTCTACCGTCCCAGGGTAATGTTAGGTTTGATTTATTTACCAAGCATTTTTAGGTAATTTTAAAATTAAAAGCAACCTTTTTCTTTAATGCAATTTGAAAACACTTATCAATTGGCAAAGAATTGGTAGAGGAAAATATCTTCAAATTAATTCAAAGTTATTGAAAGATACACAATCACTCAGCAATGCATCGATGATTAGGGGCTGGCTTTATCACCGTTGATGATCGATAACAGATGCCATCAGTGATCAATTTCATTCAGAAAGTACTTATTTAGAATGGATTCTATGCAAACTACACGTGGCCATACTTCTATATTTTAGTTTTTAAAAAATTTCTTTATTAAGGTATTACATGTGTCCTTATTCCCCCTTTACCCCCCTACCCTCCCATTCATGCCCTTACCCCCCTGTTGTCTGTGTCCATTGGTTAGGCTTATATGCATGCATACAAGTCCTTTGGTTGATCTCTCCCCCTTACCTCCACCCTCCCCTAGGCCATACTTCTTTAAATTGGATTAGATATATTGGGATTAACGTTCCAATTACCTGACTATAGATTTGAATACAGGCATCTTAGCAATTTTGATTCCCTAAAATAACATATGTATAATGCAAGCATTTAATCACTGTAAATATAGTAGCATATACAAAAAAGAACAATAGTCATCTTATTATAAAAATGCTAAAAGAAGCAGACCAAAATAAGATATCATTTTTTACTTACAGATTGTCAAAGATGAAATAAGTTTGATAACATGCTGTGGTTTGTGAGGGGAAATGACTACTCAGACACTGTTGCTAGTTTAGTTTTGACAAACGTTTTTGGAGAACAATTCGACAATATCAATGCCTTGGCGATTCTACTTCTA
Organism: Cnephaeus nilssonii; assembly: GCF_951640355.1. NCBI lineage: Eukaryota > Metazoa > Chordata > Mammalia > Chiroptera > Vespertilionidae > Cnephaeus > Cnephaeus nilssonii. The sequence goes on from NC_137082.1 coordinate 87,013,896, forward strand.
CGAGTTAATTCTGTGGATATACTCACATGTTACCCACACACAGTGATGTTCATTGCAGCATTGTTAGAATAGTAAAAGGCCAGGAATAGCAAAATCTGTGATGCATTTGTTATGGACTGAATAGCATCCCCCACCCACCCCAATCCACACATTGAAGCTCTAACCCCCAGCATCATGGAGGTTCCTCCTGCTTGTTTGGTGAAGATGGAGTTGGGGTTCAGAATGCAGCCTGGTGGACTGAGGGGGAGAAATAAAATCTAACAGCAGCCTGCGGCCCAGAGCTCGCTGCAGCCTTGAAAGCGGTCCAGGACAACAACATGTTTCTGTGCGCGCACCACATTTCTCTGGATTATGTCATGTCGGTATTTCATTTGCATTCCTCAGTGCTTAATTTTCATTGCGAGGGGTCTGTCACTGATGCTTTCAATTTATTGCCCTGCAATTGCAAAACATATCACTCAAAGTTGCTGATCCTGTTAATGTCAGGGAGGGGAGGGGAGGCCCACATGGCAGGACATGGAACTAATTTATGAAATCACTGGAAGGCTACATCTGCCTTCTCCTTGATTTCATTCATTTTATCTGCTATTTCTTTGTCCTTCTCTTTTCTATAACTTCTAATTTTTTTCTTGATCTAAACGCCTTTTATTTTCTCTAACTCTTGTCTTTTTTCATCCCCAGGTTTCACCAAATCTGCCTCTTTTTATGCCTCCTTTCTTTACATAATCATTTCCCTCCCACTCTCCTTATCTTTTGAGCCTCAGAATTCTTTCCTCTTCCTCTTCTAGAACTCACTCGCAGTTACCACCTACCCACCTACTCTATTAAAAAAATCGTTTTTTAATCCTCATCGGAGGATATGTTTTTATCGATTTGAGAGAGAAAGAGAGAGAGAGAGAGAGAGAGAGAGAGAGAGAGAGAGAGAGAGAGAGATTGGTTGCCTCATATATGTGCTCTGACCGGGAATCAAGCCTGGAATGTGTTGGTGCATGGGATGATGCTCTAACCAAGTGAGCCTCCGGCCAGGGTCCACCTACTCTCTTTAGTTTACTCATTTTCTTTCTTTGTCTATAAAATTTCTTGAATTTAATGCTCCTTGTTTTAAATTATGTCTTTAGACTGTAAGAAAGAGAGGCTGGTTCTGAGATTGTGCTCCGCATCCCAAGATGCTATTTGCAAACAGGGGCTAATTTTCACAATCTCCTGTCTGGGGTTACTGAACCATTTCAAAGGCATTTGGGAAAAAAGGTAGCCTATTGTATTATTATTCCTGCACATAGTAGCTATTTAACGACGAGTTATACCCACCATGCATGTCCTGGCTATATGCAAGTTCAAGCAAATGAACAGTTTCCACTGGGAAGAGGCAGCACAGTATTCTGGGAGAAACACGGACTTCTGTGTCAAACAGATGTGAATTTAAATCTGGGCTCTGCTCTTAATTAGCACTGTAATGTAGTCAAATTACTGCCATCATTTGATTTATTTTCTAAATTATGAAGTATCTCAAGCTCACAAAGAAGTATACACAGTAACACCCACCTACCATTTAACGTTGTCAAATCTAATAATTTTGCCATATCAGTTTTAGATCTTTCTTTTTGTTAAGAAATAAAACATTACAGCAAATACTTAATTTCTCTGAATCTGGAGTTTCTTCTACTCTGAAGGGCCTCATCATATCTATGCCCAGAGGCACGAGAATTAAATAGCACGACACATCTAACTGCCTGCCGTGTGGTGAGTGCATAGACTCGTTAGCATGCTTCCGCAGGCAATTGTGAATAAATCACTTCGGCCACTTTTCAGAAACTCCATCTAAGTTTTTTTTTAAAAGTAACAACTTAATTTTTCTGTCTAACCTTGGTTTTGTTATTATAAAGGTAACAACATAATCCCCCCCACAACCTTCATTTTGTTATTCTAAAAATAAACATGATTTTCTCTACCACCAACTTAGAAAAATAATACCGATTTAGCATGTCCAGAAACTTAAGTTTTTTAAATGTTTAGTTTTCACAAGCACTTGAACTTTTAAGCACCAGCTAGCTCCTTGTTACCGTAAATGCATTTTGAAAGTAATGTTTTCTAATCGCGGCCACTCAGCAAAGGGCTCCTTTTCTTGGCACAGGAGGTTGGAACCTCTGAGTGAGTTTCCCAGATGTTGGCACGGGACGTGTTTCCCCTGGCAGCTGCTTCTGCGGCGGCGGCTGCCCTCAGATAAGCTGTTGTCCAGGCGAATGAGGCAAGGTGTCCCAGGGGGACAGGGTGGCACCCCAGAGAGGCGATTGCCAGGGAACCCAGGAGGGTTGCTGCCTGGACCCCACCATGGCCGTTGGGACAGCTGACGGCAGAGGCTGGCCAATGGTTGGTATTTATTAAGCGTCTAGTGAACGTTAGGCGCCGTTCCACCCACTCGAGATCCAGGGGTGAACCAGCAGTCAAAGCTCGTCTGGTCATGGAGCTGACATGTGGTGGTGGTGGTGGTTGAAGACCAAGTGATAAACAAACAAATAAATGCATGCATGGCATGTCGGAGGTAATAAGTGCTCTGGAGAAAGAACCACAGAGGGGAAGGGATAGGAGGTGCGGGGAGAAGGGCACGGTCTACAGTGACTGTGGGTGCATTTAGTTTGTTGGTTCCTTCATTTCTTCCACAAACGTGTTGAACAACCACGTCGTCTGGGTGGTGTAGTTAGACGTAGGCCAGGATCTGAGGTTATGGGAGGTCTAGCCGGGCAGCGTGAATCTGGCCGGCCTGGTGTAGGTGCCGAGGCGGGGGGGGGGGGGGAGGGGGGGGCATTCCAACTCTTCAGGGTCAGGGAGGGTTTCTCGGAAGAGGAGAGTGGCGGTGATGATAAAGAGTGGAACTGACAGGACACCATGGCACGTCGGGGATGACTGAGGCCAAGTGTCTGGGACAAGGTGTGGTGCCTGCATGGCCAGCTGTGAGCAGTCAGGAAATGCGGCGGGAACCGGGGGTGGCGTGGGGTGGGCATGGTGATGAGCTCCGTTCGATGCCTGTGGACACCGGGGTAGTCGGGCAATGAGCTCGCAGAGCGGTCTGGCCTGGAGAAGCCGCGTGGTACAGTGGGAGGTTCCTGGGCAGGTCCTTATTTATCGCTTAGTCTCCTGTTCATAGGCAGCGCCCTCCTGTGAGCAGAAGGACTCCCAGAGGAGCAGAAAGGACTCCCAGACGGCCCGGTGCCCTCTTTCACACGGGCAGCCCCAGGTCTTTACGTCCCTGCCGTGCGTTCCAGCATCGTTTGTTAAAAAGATGATCCTTTCTCCACTGAATTGCCTTTGCATCTTTGTTGGAAATCAGTTGTGCATGTATGTGGGTCTGTTTTTAAACGCCTCAGTCATTTCTATGGATGCATCTGTCTATCCTCATGATAGTACCACACTGTCTGGGCTACTGTGGCTTCATAACGCACCTTGAAATCAGGTAGTGTTTTTTTTAACTTTCTGCTACACTATTTATTTATTTTTTAAAATTTCCTTATTGATTACGGTGTAGTGTTAGTCCTTTAACTTCAATCTTTTAAAAACTGTTTTTCTTTTGTTATTCCAGGTCCTTTGCAGTTCCATCTGAATTTTAGAATCAGCTTGTTTTTGTCTACAACAAGCCACCTGGGATTTTGATAGGAATTCTGCTGAATCTGTAGATCAATTTGAGACTTTTGACTCATAAACAGTGATCTCCAATTATTAAAGTGGTCTTCAGTTTTTTTCAGCGGTGTTTTTTAGTTTCATTGTACATTCTTGTACATCTTTTCTCAGATTTATCATATTTTCTGATGCTATTGTAAATGATATTTTATTTCAATTTCCCATTATTCATCACTAGGTCTTACGTATATAGAAATACAATTGATTTTGTGTATTGCTTGTATCCTGAAAACTTGTTAAATTCACTTCTCAGTTCCAGTAACTTTAAAACTATTTCGTAGGATTGTCTACATAGAAAATTATGTCACAGGCAAATAAAGGCAGTTTTACTTGTTGCTTTTAAATCCCGACGGCTTTAATTCCTTTTCTTGCCTTAATGGACTTGCCAGAATCTTGGGCATGATGTTGAATAGAAATGGTGAGAGTGGAAACCCTTGCCTTGTTCTTGATGTTCAGGGAAGGTGTTCAGTCTGTTACCCTTAAGGATAAGGCTAGCTGTAGTTGTTATAGATGCCCTTTACTGGGATGAGAAATTCCCCTTCTATTCTTAGTTTACTGAGAGTTTTTATCAGGAATCAATGTTAGATTTTGTCAGATGCTTTTTCTGTGTCTATTCAGACGATCATATGGTTTTTACTTTTTAGTTTGCTAATATGGTGTATTACATTGGTTGCTTTTTAACTATATTAATCCAAACTAGCAGTCTGGGGTAGTTCCCACTTAGTCATGATGTGCTTATCCACTTAATATATTGTTGGATTTAATTTGCTAAAATTTCTAAAAAGAATTTTTCCATCTCTGTTCATGAGAGATATTCATTCTGTATATTTTTTTCTTTCATTGTCTTCATCTGGTTTTTGAATCAGGACAATGGTGGTCTCATGTAATGACTTGGAAAGTATTCCTTCCTCTTCAGTTTTCTGGAAGAGTTTGCATAGAACTGCACATTATTTCTTCCTTAAATGCTTGCTAGGATTCACCACTGCAGCCATCTGAGCTTGGAGGTTTCTTGTTGTTTTCCAGTGGTTTTAAACTGCAGATGCAATTTCTTTAGTAGTTTTAGGGCTATTCAGGTTATATTTTTTTGAGTGAGCTTTGATAGTTTGTGTTTTCCAAGCAATATGTCTGTTTCATCTAAGTTGTCGAATTTTTTGGCACAAAGCTGTTCACAATATTCCTTAATTATCTTATAAACTAGAGGCCCGGTGCACGAATTTGTGCACCAGTGGGGTCCCTCGGCCTGGCCTGCGGGATCGGGCCGAAACCAGTTCTCTGACATCCCCCCAGGGGTTCTGGATTGCAAAAGGGCACAGGCCAGGCTGAGGGACCCCACCAGTGCACAATCGGGGCTGGGGAGGGATGCGGGAGGTTGGCCAGCCAGGGAGGAATCTCGAGAGGGCTCCAGGGTGTGTCCAGCCATCTCGCTCAGTCCCAATTGGCCAGACCCCAGCAGCAAGCTAATCTACCGGTCAGAGCATCTGCCCCCTGGTGGTCAGTGTACTTCATAGTGAGCGGTTGAGCGGCCTTAGCATATCATTAGCATATTACACTTTGATTGGTTGAACGGATGACTGGATGACCGGACACTTAGCATATTAGGTATTTATTATATAGGATATTTGCAGATTCTGTAGCGATGTCCTCTCTCTCATTATTGATATTGGTAATTCGATTCCTCTCTTTTTTTCCTGATCAGCCTGGCTAGAGAGCTATCCATTTTATTGATCTTCTCAAAGAACCAGTTTTTGGTTTCATTGACTTTTCTTGATTATTATTCCATTTTTTATTTCATTAATTTCAGCTCTGATCTTGATTATTTCCTCTATTTAGCTTGCTTTGGGGTTAATTTGCTCTTTGTTTTTTAGTTTCTTAAGGCAGAGGCCGAGTCATGGTTTTGGAACTTTCTCCTCTGTTAGAGGCAGTGAGAGCTGTGTATTTTGCGCTAAGTAGTGATGTAGGGGCATCCCCCAAAGGGTTCTACTTTGGCTCCCCCTCCTTGGGCCATGGCCTGGGGTTTCCCTCAGGTCAGGAAACTGGGTACATCACAGGGCTCACCTTACTCATTCCTGTTTCTCAGGAATCACTGTAGTCCTCCACTGTCTGATAGCCAGTGTCTTGAAAACCATTGTTTCATCTGTTTTGCCTGTTTTTTGCTTTTGTTTTTGAAACTTTCAGGCAGAAGGGTAAATGCAATTCTTGTTACTCCACGATGCCTGGAACCAGGAGCTCTTATGCATTATTAAAAAGTTTCATCTGTAGGCATCGCTTTGATTATGGAGTTCATGGTCCAGTTTATTCATCCTAAAATTTCTCTCCTCTTTCAATCTTCAGACACCAGACCTGGCACTGCTTTCACTAGAGACCGTATGCGTGGAGTTAAAAGCTCAGCTTTCATTCCTCTTCATAGGACTTATCAACCTTATGATGCACTATAGACTTTGCTTATTTATGTATTTACCTTCTGTCCCCTCCCTTCCCCACAAGCGCCGTGAAGAAAAGGATTTTTGTCTTTGATCTCTGCTGAGATTCAGATCCTAGATTTGTTCCTTTCACTCGCTAGACTTAAGCTCTCTGTGCCTCCGATTCATCACCCATGCCGGGGGAATAGTGCCCGCCTCGCTGTGGTTGTGAGGTTTAAACGTGGCGTGTAGTGAAGAGCGCCTAGAGCAGTACCCTGCGCGGAGTAAGTCATTGTTCTCAGAGTTGTTACTGGATTTTCCTCCCTGGAGATTGGACGGGTAACAGCAGATGATGAAAGCTAGTCGGCCCTCTCCGGTCAGCCCCTGGCCAGCAGCACTTGCAATGGTTTGGATGGGGGTGTACATTGAAATTATCCACTTAAATACGACTTAGATTATATGCACACAAAATAACTATACTTTTCCGAATTAAAAAAATTAAGCATTGACTATTAAATCAGTACAAGGGCTCTACTGACCTAGACGAAATAAGTAATAAAACTGCGTTCTTTGTGAATTTCAGTTTTTTCATCAGAAAAGTGGAAATAGCTGAAATTCTCATGGCTGGGTGTGTTTTGGAATTAAGATATTTTTGGATTTTAAAAGGTGCATATATTCTGTATTACATAGTATATTACATCCCAGTAGATCCCGGGACAGTGCCCTAGAATCCAACACGTTAACCTCTTTTTGCACCGAAATGTGTGAATGTTTGCTTTAAGGGGAATAAATAAAGACTATTTAAAAAAATCCCCATTGTTGGTTCAGATTAGGTTTTGCCTATGAGTTTCCTGCATCCGTAGAAGAAAACATTTGGGATTTTAGAACTTTTATATTTTAGAGTTACAGACTGTTTATCATAAGGGTTTGGAGATGATTTAATATGTAAACACCTGAGAGATAATAGGAACTCAATGAATTAGTATTACCTTTGCTATTCATCGCATCAGTGTTATTAGTATGACGCTGGTGTGGTGGAGGAGTAGTAATTATCGCGAGACGCTAAAAGGTAAAGGCCTGTTAGACATGCTCCTCTGTTTCCCTGGTCACGCAGGCCGCTTGAAACTAGGGATGATGTTTTGGGAGAGTTTAGACAGAAGTGGACCTCACGCTTGGAGGTCGTTCCTGTGTTCACTGAGGGATAGATGGGGAGGCTGGCAACATGTGTATGTGCTGGGGCTTGGAGCCCTGGGCAGTCTGGTTCCCAAGTCCTGGGAACTGCCTTTTCCCTTCTCTTCCCCCTACAACCCCTACCTCCCCTTCCTCTCCCTCTCCTTTCCCCCTCTCCCTCTTTTCCTCTCTCCCTCCCCGCCTCCTTCTCCCCTCCCCGTCCCTCTCATCCTTTTTGGTACTCAACATGACTGTCATCTCAGGAGAAAAAGGAAATTACCTCGACCTGGGGCAGGAGGGTGAGGCCCACATGAGGGTGGTGGAAGTCAGCAAACGTTTGTGGACTCAGATGTGGAGAGTGCACCCCGCTTGCACTGGGCAAGGCGAGGCCCAGCTGCTTCCGCGTGGTGACGCGGCCTGGCTGTGCCGCTGTATTTCGGGCATTCACTGAGCAGCGCCTTGGTTCCTGCTTTTCTCTCCTGGGTTTAGATGAACTGCTGACGGACCTGGGGTTTTAAAGGCTGGGTGGGCTCCTAAGGAGGCCAGGAGACCTGCGGTTGCTCTAGTCCAGTGGTTCTCAACCTTCCTAATGCCGCGACCCTTTAATACAGTTCCTCATGTTGTGGTGACCCCCAACCATAAAATTATTTTCGTTGCTACTCATAACTGTAATTTTGCTACTGTTATGAATCGTAATGTAAACATCTGTGTTTTCCGATGGTCTTTGGCGACCCACAGGTTGAGAACCGCTAGCAGGGTCGCCCAAGACCATCGGAAAGCACAGATGTTTGCATTATGATTCGTAACAGTAGCAAAATGACAGTTATAAAGTAGCAACGAAAATAATTTCATGGTTGGGGGTCACCACCACATGAGGAACTGTATTAAAGGGTCGCGGCATTAGAAAGGTTGAGAACCACTGCTCTAGAGTGCTCCTGCCTTGATTGGAGAGTGAGAAGGTTTGCAAAGTCTTTCCCCTGATGCCCAGTGCCTCAGAAATACCGTAGACTTTGGAGTATTTTGAATCCTGGCTTCCCATGTGGGCAAGGCATCAAGCCTTTTACGCCTCAGTTTCATGAGATATAAACATAAAAACAATTGTTCCCTTCGAGTTGTGAGAGTTAAATGTCTCAAAATATGCAAACACCTGGTACATTCCCCAATGCGTGGCATGCACCCCAAAGGATTTATACATGATCTCCACATATCTTATTTAATAAGAACATGCTAATAGAATTATTACTTTTTTATAGTTAAAAAATGCTGGTGAATTGTAGCAATTGATCACTCTGTGGGGGTGTTGATGGGGGGGTATTAATAGGGGGGGTATTAATAGGGGGGTATTGATAGGGGGGTGTTGATAGTGGGGGATGTTGATAGTGGGGGATGTTGATAGTGGGGGTGTTGATAGTGGGTGTTGACAGTGGAGGAAGCTAAACATGAGTGGGGACAAAGGGTATATGGGAACTCTCTGTACTTTCCGCTCAATTTTGCTGTGAACCTAGAATTGCTCTAAAACTAAAGCCTATAAAAGTAATATAAATTTATGACATGGCAACTGCAACAGCAGCTATAGAGATATCCAGCATTATGCAGTAAAACAGACATTTCTCAAGTAATCTAGAACATGATGCTGTAAAGAACTTGAAATTTGATAACAGAATACTGGCTTACAGCCTGGGTTTTACTGGTTGCATGATCTTTTTAAAATTTAATTTTAGAGAGTGAGGAGGCAATGAGGGAGAGAGAGGGAGAAACATTGATCGGCTGCCTCCCACATGCCCCTGACCAGGGATCGAGCCTGTACCCCGGGCATGTGCCCTGACTGGGAATCGAACCAGCAACCTCTCTGTGCCTGGGACAGTGCCCAGCCACTGAGCCACACTGACCAGCGCTGGTTGCTTGATCTTGAACAAGTCACTTAATCGGATTTTAGCGTCATCGTAGGTAAAATGAGGGTTATGAGGAAGACTCTGTCCTCCTCCTGGGGCTGATGTGAAGAGCCATTGAGGGCAGGCAAGTGGAAGCAGTTTGTAACCCTGTAATATGTCCTAGAAATGATCCTGTTGTAAACATAGTTCTGACCCAAGACTTAACCAGAGGGGAATAGTCTGCATTCCGAAGGAACCTCCTCCTCATTCCTGCCAAACCAACATTTTGGTTAGAGGCAGGGAGATACTCTCACTGGAAGCAGTGGGGAGAGAGCAGGCACGGATGAGTCTTTAAGGACGAAGTAAAATGAATAAAACACGTAGAAAAGTCCCTAGTTTGGCCTTTGCCTTCTGATACCTAGCTCATTCCTGGCAATGTGTACTTCCCTCCTCCTGCTGGGGTTACCATTTATGTAAATTTCTTTATTTCCATTTCGTAAATCAAACCGAGGGTGATTATTTGGGAAACAGAATGCTTGCGGCGCTGTGCATGGGCGAGGCAAAGTCGGCCGCTGCAACCCCAGGTGCGGATTTGGTTCTATTGGTATTTCATCAGGGAAATGATTGTGAAGTAATAAATAAATACAGCGTCACTCTGGAGTCAGGACAGTCAGTTGTACAACTTCCTTTTCACGTGTCTGTTGCAACCTGAATAATTAGAAGATGTGGCTATCTAACAGGTCTCAGCTCAAGCTACTGCACCCCAACAGTGGGTGTGTAGGGCTGCTGTAACAATACACCACAAGCTGGGCGCTTCAAGCAACAGGAGTTTATTGTCTCACAGCTCTGGAGGCCGGAAGTCGCAACCAAAGCGTTGGCCGGATCCCGCTCTTTCTGAAGGCGCTGCGGGAGGGGCTGTTCAGGCCTCTCCTGGCTCTGGTGGCCGCCGGCATTCTTTGGCGCACAGATCCATCCTTCCAACGCTCTCTCTTCATATGGTGTTTTCCCCGTGCGTGTGGTTTTTAATTTGTTTTTATTGATTTTAGAGAGACAGGAACGGGGGGAGAGAGAGAGAGAGAGAGAGAGAGAGAGAGATCGGCTGCCTCCTGCACACCCCACACTGGGGATCGAGCCCGCAACCTGGGCATGCGCCCTGACTGAATCAAACCAGCGACCCTTTGGTGCATGGGACGATGCCCAACCAACTGAGCCACAGCGGCCAGGGCTCTCTGGGTGTTTTCACATCTTCCCTCCCTGTGTCGAAGTTTCCCCTTTACAGGGAGGGACACCATTTACACTGGGCTACGGCCCACCTAATGACTTTGTTTTAACCTGATCACCCTGGGAAAGACCCTATTCCTGAAGGGTGCATTCCGAGGCTCTGGGGGTTAGGAATTCGGCGTATCTTTCTTAGGAGACACGACGGGTTTGGGTTTCTCACCAAAGAAGGCATGTGACCTCCTCAGTGTGTGTGTGTGCCAGGGGGCTCTCTGATCACCTCATTCACACGTCCAGTGGCTGTGGTCCTAAGTCTGGCAATGTCCTTGACATTTTGTACTTACTTTATTTGTTTTATAATCTGTAGAGAGAAGTAACTGAATTATACACTGTGCCCATGATTTAAATGATATTGTCATGCTTTAAAAGGCACCAAATCATTAGTTAAAAAACCACATTTATCATAAGACAAAGAACGGAGTTTAGCTGTATGCATGCATGACTTAAGACTTACAGAGTCTGCAAACAAAGACGCTAACGCACATTTTTTGTTGTTGGCTAAGTGCACAGAAATCCATGGTCAGAGCGGAGCTAATGCAGAAAGGACTCCAGCGGGGGAGGTTTATGTTGGAGTGTGAAGGGAGGAAAAACGGTATTTGTGTTACTGGAGAGGTTGGGCAGCATTAGTCTGGAAAGGGAAGTGTGACATAAAACTTCAGAGAGTAGGATGGCGACTAGTAGGTGGTGGACTGCGAGCCTACGTTCTAGACACTTGGATCATCTCAGTGAACAAAACATAAAACGCCTGCCCTCATGGAGCTTACATTTTGGTGTGTGTGTGTGTGTGTGTGTGTGTGTGTGTGGTCGTAGGAAACAGAAAACGAGTAAGTAAATGTTACAAAGTGATTGATTAGTACTTCAGAGAAGGAGCAAGTGTGTGGTAGGGGAGCACACCCTTCAGAGCAGCCTCGCTCAGCACGGAACAGCCGAGCCAAGACTTGAAGGATGTGAGGAACCCTGTGGCTCTCTGAGGGAAGAACATTCTAGAAAGCGAGACGCGCCAGTGCAAAGGGCCGCAGGGAGGAAAGTGCTGAGATGTTTGAGGAACGGCCAGGTGGCCATCGCTGAGGCAGGTGAGCAAGGGAGAAAAGCGGGAGCACGCCCCGTGTTGGGACTTCGGTTCTAATGAGGGGACCGGGTGGTCCTTGTAGAGCTGAAGCAGAGGGATGAGATGGTACCACTAGTGTCTACAGAGGGCCTTGGCTCTCAGAGGGCCTTGTCTACAGAGGGCCTTGGCTCTCAGAGGGCCTTGTCTACAGAGGGCCTTGGCTCCCTCGGAGGCAGGGTTAGAAGCAGACAGACCCTGTAGGAGGCCATCGGTAACCCAGGTCAGAAGTATGGAGCCTGGACCAGGGTAGTAGCTGTGGCAGTGCAGAGGGAATGCACTGGGTTCTGTACAGTTTTCTTAATGGCATTCTGGTAGCCAGTTGGACAATCTGGCGGATTGAATGTGGAGAGCGGGCGTCGGTGTGACACGGAGGCCTGTCTCAAGCAGCTGGAAGGATGGAGTTGTCAGTAGCTGAGACACAGGAGGGCGTGTGCGGGCAGTGTTTGTGGGACAGGACAGGGAAAACCAGGACTTCAATTTGGGACATATATGTTTGAAAAGTTTGAAATGTTTATTAGACATCCAAATGGAAATATATAATAGGCAGCTGTGTATATAATTCTGGAGTTCAGAAGGGCTTGAAATAAAATACACCGGTAAATTCGAGTCACTGGAATATCTCGGATGAGCTCTCCAAGGGTGTGACTGACGATAGAAAAGAGAGAGAACCCAGGACTGAGCTCGGGGGCCTTCCAACACTAAGGGGAGAAACAAGAGAAAGGACGGGGACGCAGTGACCAGTGGTGGAGAACGAAGAGCAACAGGAGTACTTTGGCTGTGGCAGCAGAGGGTTCAGACTCTGTTAAGACAAGACAAGGGGAAAATTGGTAACAGGCCTGGGAGGTCAACCGTACCGTACGGCCCATATTGCTTAGATGCTGAAACCAAGGCATACATTGATACAGGATTTGTCTAAAATGACTTCATAATAAATTTCTCCTAATTTGAGTTTCTTGATTCCATCAAAATCTTTGTGGTTGCAAAAATTTTGTAATGTGCAACGTTCAGAGATCCGGACCTCGTTTTATCATAGGTTTGGACGAGAGGCTGTTTCATTCTGAGTTCAAAAGGACACATTCTTCGTCTGCGCGTGTGTGTGCGCTCCTGACCAGCTGCATGTTAGAGAAGCGGCACGGAGCCATCCAAACTAGGTGGTCAGCATGACCTCTTAAACCGGCGCTTTCCTCAGCAGCTGATAAGGGAGAGGTCGCAGGCTAGAAAGACAGACTTAAAGATGGAGTTTTCAGAACCTGCGTGTCTGGCCTCCTCACGGCTCTTTGGTTTTGCTGAGATAACTTGTCTTGCTTTGCTGACCTCTGACTCAGGGAATTTGGTTTTTCTTTTTGCTGTAAAACATTAAAGAGCAGGAGATTCCAGAGGAGACCGAAATGGTCTCTTGGAAATTCAAGTGTGATGTGAGAAGACACTAGAGAGGAGGAGGTGGGGATTCAACAGCATCCCCCACGCGGGCTGAGGAGGCGGGGGAGGCACGCACCTCCTGTGGCACACAGGTCCCAGGCGCATCACCCCTAGCTCGGAACAGGACTTGAGGTGGGGCAGGGTTTTCACCGGCTTCTGTCTGTGGGCGTTGGGTGATCGCGGACGGTATTGGTGTCTCAAAGGAAGAACTAAGTGTTGGCATTTAATAGCCTTTGAAAGTTGCTTTAAGACATTTTTGGTCTTATTTTCTTTGTTGCTTTTTTGATCTAAATTCTCAGCTCTTTCAGAACTGCAGCAGGAAATTTAGATCTAACCTCAAGAGTCAGTGTTTTGTCTGTGTCTCCTCTAATATACTACAGATGTCAGGACGGCTGCGCTTGACTTGAACACCCTGAGTTTCTGCCTTACTCTTTTCTCTTTTTAATGGGAAACAGTCGCACTCTCGTCCTCATTAAACTCAGAGAATCCGAGTTGTAATCTTGAGAATGTACATGGAGGGAAGATATATTTAGGCTATTTACTTAGATTACAAATGCTTAAACTGTTTTACTATTTGAGGGAAAACCTTCTGTCCCAGAGAAGGACACTATAAAACAAAGGAAAATATTAAAGATTCAAAAAGTATTCGTTTAAGAACCGGGAAAGTGGGCGTCTGCGATGCTCTTTTTTTGACCAGAACGAGTGTGGGTTCATTGCCTGGGCAGGCTGTAATATGGAGACGCCGCTTTTTCACGCTCTGCATTCCAGGTTTACAACGTCTCCATTTTCCCTCTAGAAACCTAGTTCTCAACTGTGCTATTGCAGGGCATTGCACCGACCACCTGAATATTTCAACAACGTTGTGATGACTGTTTCAGCTCCACGTCGCTCAGACCCTCCCAGGTCAATGTGTCCAGCGACTCTGATACAAGGAAGCCTGGTCCTGTGGCCAGAAGGCTGCATTTGCCCGTCAGTACTGAGCCAACAAGCTGACAATTCCTTCCAGTCGTTAAAAACACTGCCTAACGTGGACGTGGGATGCGAGCTTATTAAAGGGTTTGGGTACCACTTTGGTCACCAGCCTGGTGGCCTGGTGTGCTTCCACTAGGCTGAACATGCGTCACGGTGCTGTTTGCACCCTCTCCGGTTAGCTCGGCACTGACTGTTTTGTGGACTTGGTTACAACGGAACAGAAACATGCTCCATGTCCTCAGGTGAATCACCGATCTGTCTCCCCCGGTAGTGACAGCCAGTCATGAGACAGAGCCGTCCGAAGACGGAGTGGGGGCCACCCCGGGGCGTAGCTCTCAGTCAGCGGGGCCAGGCGTGGCGGGCAGAGCCTGGCACGCAGCCCGGTGAATGCATGGCGGGGGTCTGCCAGAGACTGAGGCAGCAGATGAGCAGGTGGTGTAATGACGCCATGGCCCCTTCTCACTCCGAGGGGCTTTGGTCCGCGCAGGAGACTCAGGCTCTCAGGGCTGGCTGTCTGGAGCCGGTTATGAACTGAGCAGCGTGGAGGCACGTTCACATCCGGCCCACGGCGGGCCCGGGGGCTGCTGAGAAGTAACGTGGACGCGGCCCTGGTGTGGAGACTCCGCGTTCTGTGGGGGAACGGTTCCCATCACTTACTGGTCGGGCATTGACATTTTCTTTGAAATTTAACTTTTCTATCATGTGTTCATTAGGAATGCTGGGCATCTGATTTAAAAAAGCCCAAACAGCCCGTGTTAGCTGGCACCCCCAAAATAGTATCTGTACGACTATAACAACGCACCCCTCATCTTGTCAGGGACACCACTGCTGCGGCGGGGTTAGTGTATGTGGCCGAGGGCTAGATCTTTTTCTAAGGAGACAGTAAAGTATTCTGTTGCTGTCACTACCCCTCATCATTGTGGAAATGTAAACTTTCCTTTGATAACTGTCTGTTCCCCCCTCCCCATCCTGCCATGTGTTCCTTGCATAACAGTTGCATTTGTGAGCTTAAATCTAAGAGGTAAACTGGAAGGCACTGGAGGGGAGTTGGGAGCGTTGGTTCAGACTGGCCGGGGTCCGAAACTCAGCTGTGAAACTCACTGTCGCATCGTTTCCAACTTCTCCTCAGATTCTTTGGGGAAAGACCCTGGGATTCGTGAAATCCTGTTTGAGGCAGGCCCTGTGGAGAGAGAGATAGAGATAGATAGATAGATAGATAGATAGATAGATAGATAGATAGATAGATATAGATAGATGATAGATAGATAGATGATAGATAGATGGATAGATAGATGGATAGATAGATGATAGATAGATAGATAGATAGATAGATGATAGATAGATAGATGGATAGATAGATGATAGATAGATAGATAGATAGATAGATAGATAGATAGATAGAGAGGCACCGCTGTTGGCAGCGGGGCCGGCATCGGCAGGAACCGGGAGCAGTGGGAGGTGAAAGGCAGGTGAGAACTTCCCCGCCTTTTCTCAGGGTGTGACCGGCTTGCACCCGGCACCTGTGTCCTGGTTGGCAGGAGACCCGAGGTGGAAGCGAATGCGCAGCCGGGCAGGGTCTCCACAGTGCGGAGCCCGGTGTTCTGGAAAGGCGGTGTTTAGCGCAGGTACGCCGTTTGGCCAAGATGGAAGCTTGCTGACTTCCAGGAGCTATTGTGAGTGAGGACTAGACGCTTTCTAGTAGGCGCCTGCGTGGTTTTCTTTAGGGGGACTATCGGAAGAAAACCCCAGAAAAAGATCATGTTTATGAAGCTTTGCTCCTCTGTGTCCCCTGCCTGGTTTCCCTTCTTGCTCCCGGGGGCAGCCCCCCACGTGACGCGTTGCCCAGGCACCAGGCTGTTCTGTGCAGGTCTGGAGCGGCTTCTCCAGGCGCTGGGGCCTCCCTCTGTGGCCTCCCCGGCAGGGGCGCAGCGCAGTGCAGGTGTGAGTCCCCGAAGCCCGTGTGTGTGCTGCAGTCAGGAGCCGGCCTGCTTTTGGAAGGAGCTTCCGGCCCGCAGGTGCTGCTGCAAACAGTGTTTCAGGATGCCCTTGCCCAGTGGTCGGCAAACTGCGGCTCACGAGCCACATGCGGCTCTTTGGCCCCTTGAGTGTGGCTCTTCCACAAAATATCTGTGCGATTGAAATGTACAGTGTGATTGAAACTTCGTGGCCCATGCGCAGAAGTCGGTTTTCGGCTCTCCAAAGAAATTTCAATCGTTGTACTGTTGATATTTGGCTCTGTTGACTAATGAGTTTGCCGACCACTGCCTTTGTCCTACGTGGTGAGCCTCACAAAGACTTGGGTTTGTGTACAGACGATTCCTGGATGAAGGAGCTTGAATTTAGTTGGGTTGTTTGGCTTCCTTTTGTTAAGGTGTATGATTCCTTATATATTTTGGATATTGACCCTTTATCAGATGTGTCATTGCCATACATGTTCTCTCGTACAGCGGGCTCCCTTTTCGTTTTGTTGGCGGTTTTGCTGCTGTGCAGCTTTTTATTTTCATGTAGTGCCATGTGCTTATTTTCTCCTTAGTTTCCTTTGCCTGAAGGGATTTGAATTTAAATGGGTGACTTATGTTCCGACATTTATACCTGCGAATGATTACAAATTGTTATGTAAGTTTACTTATGGACAGTCTAGCAAAATATACTGAGAATCTGGTGACATTACTGTTCTGATTCATAATTAACTTACCAGGGTATGACTGACCTTTCAATTACCTTCGCTGACACAGGGGTGCTAAGCCTCTAGTTCAGTGGCAACGTCAGAAGGACTCCCCTGTACGTGCCTGCTTTGCCAGGCGCAGTGCATCACTGACAGCTCTCCTTCTCTTGGGGAGGGTGTTGAACTTGGGTGACGTGGGAGGAATCCGGGCTGTTGGAGGACATCTGTGTCCAAACCACTCCACTTGATGGGCAAGTGGCTCTGAGTTGCCTCCGATTGGGGTTTCTGGGGCAGGAGAGGGTTCAGGGGAAGGGCGGGCTGGCCGGCCAGGGCTGCAGGCTAGATGAAGGAGCAAGCCAGGGGGGAAAGACTGGGCCTGAGGCTACGGGAGGTATCCGAGGACTCTAGGCCGAGGGAGTGAGGAGCCGGGCAGGCAGAAGACTGCAGCCTAGCCAATCAGGAGCTACAGGTAACCGGCCTACTTACATTGCAATGAAAATGTCTCAGGGCAAACCACTGTGGGCGGGATCCAATCCCTGTGCACCCTAACCTTGAATCCTGAGGGTCCCTGGGCTTGCATATCTGATTGTTCTGGTTTCCAGAGAGTTCTGGAAAGTGATAGGTTATCCCAAGGGAAGCTGGGAATGGATGTGTGACCTTGCTCTACTCTACGTTCCCTCACCAAATACATAGCAAACCTCATGGCAGGTCTCAGGGACTGTCACGGTCAAAGGAGAATGCTGGAGAAGTGGTAGGAAACCTCGGTCCTTTGAAATTGGCTCGAGGCTTTACAATCTGGCGGCTGAAGACGAATGGATCCCACATCCCGCGCCCTGCTTTCACTGCCCGGCCTGTGCTGTCACGCATTGAACGCTCGTCCATTCTGAACTTCCGGCGCGGTCCTCTGAGTATTGGAGGGGACGGCGTCTCGGTGGGTTCAGTCACGAGATGCTCTTGGTTTCCAGGGTCCTTTCATTAGATGATGCTCTGCACACGCTACTGTATCATACAAAGAAGCGATTGAAATGGAGGAATATTTTCATGTTCTCATCTCAGAGCCAAATGAGCAAAACATTAAAGAATAGTAGTTGAAATAGTTTCCGAATCAGACAAAGTCACATTTCTCTGTAATTTTCTCATTCTGGTTCCTATTTATATTTCCCCTGGAGGCCGAGTTGTGGTTGTCATAGCAATTCTTTTTTATCTATGAAACGGGTATTTTTATTATTTGTACCTCATAGCAAATCAAGGCCTATTCAGATCTAAATATTTCCTTTAAAGTAATATCTGCCCAGAATAGGTCCTTTACGGTTCACCTCATCCCCCTAGTTTCTGGGACCTCTGAGTTCAGGGTTCCTGAGGGCTCTACTTGGATGGGCCACAGCCCCCGAGCAGGCGGTTGGAAGAGCAGGTCTGTGAGTCCCGCACCCACCACGCTCTCTTTGCGCTCAGCACCCTCGGTGGCTGGGAGGCCGCTGGGCGTTCCCGTCCGGGCTTGTACAAAGGCGTCCTGGCTTCCACACCCCACGTCTCTGTTGGAGTTTGCCCCTTTCTCTCTCATTTTCTTTAGTCCCTTCCTTCGGCTTTTAGATCTTTCCATGCGGTTCTCATGTGTTGTTCTGAGCCCACTACTCTCCTGAAAAGGTTTGTTTGAAGCTGACCATCCGCCAGTTCTTGTCAACTCCACTGACTTGCGAGAATTCACCACCTGTGTCTTCTCTGTGGCTTTGAGATTGTCGCTCAGTGGATCCTCCTTGAGGCTGTCCGTTTTGTTGTTTGTTTTCTTTCACTTTCTTGCCCCTCCTTCCATCTCCCCCCTCACCCATTGGCGCTGTCATGCATCCAGGGGCCTGCATTGCTCTGTCTCCTCGGCTCTGCTTTAACTCCTCCAAAAAGTAGCCCCTCGCTCCGGGTCCCGCCTGGAGCCGCTCCAGGTTGCACATTCACCTCCTTGGTGGGCTGTTTACTATTGGGATGCCACCTGTTACTAGAGAGGGCTCACCCTCAACTCCACATCACTGTTCTGACCACTGACCTCCACTTCAGAGACGGAGACAGCGCAGGACCCGCCCACTTTCAGGACCCGCGATCTACCACGGGGTCCAGCCCGACTCTTCTCAACTATGGCCCTTCCACCAGCTGCCGAGACGGAAAACCTTTGAATCTGACTCTGACTTCTTTTCCACTTCCTGTTTCCAGTTTCATGTGAACGCCTCACTTCCTCGCGGGCTGGGGAAGATATGCCTAGCTGGGGAGTATCCCTCGGGGCCGTGTGTGTGTGTGTGTGTGTGTGTGTGTGTGTGTGTGTGTTATTTGTTGGGAATCAGAGTTTTTAAGAATCAGAGGGATCTCAAAGATCATATAGTCTAATTCTCTCATTTTACATTTTCATTTTATGAAGGTGAACAGTGACGTGCGAACTTATTTCATAGTTGTTACTGTAGGAATGTGACTGAAGTCTCATTCCCTTTGCATGATGCTTGCACAAGGGAACAAAATAAAATGTGTCCTCTTGTCATCTACTTTGCTCCAGTAATCTGTTGCTGTGCAATATTTCTTACCCTTTAAAAACACTTACTTCACACCCAGTCTTGACAAAATATCACAAGGAACCTGTCTGAAAAGTTAAACCTGCTGCCGTGGCTGGTGGGGCACCATCCCATTCACCAAAAGGCTGTGGGTTCGGTGTTTGGTCAGGGCACATACAGGAGGCAACCAATCGATATTTTCCTCTTATATCGATATTTTGCTCTCTAGAAATCAGTGAAAGCATATCCTCGGGTGAGGATTTAAAAAAAATTAAAACTTGTCAGTTTCTTAAAAGGTTGAGCATTTTCTTTCAGTGGAAAGAAAAAAAAAGGCATTCAACCAGTTAGCTCCAGCTGGGCATTCCCACGTGTTCCAATCAATCCCAAACCTGAACGGGAGGAGGCAAGGCCTTACTGAGCAAACGCACCTTCCGTGTCAGCCTTACCTGGACCCGTGCCGGGGCCAGGCTGGAGCTGGGGAGGGGGTCTGCCATCTGGTGCCGCCGGAGGGTGCTCAGTGGATGTTAAGCTTGGCCTTCCGCTAGGGAGCTCCTCCAGTGCATTCGCTGGGACACCCGGGCTCCCGTTCAGAACAGGACTTGCCGACACCCAGGAAGACGCTCGGCGCCCACTGGGCTGTGTGGCGGCACCGCGTCAGTGCCGGAAAGGTGGGCCGGGGCACGCGGTCAGTGCTGCTGCCTGTGAGCGCGGCCGTGCCGAGCACCGTGGCTGTGTCCCAGCGTCAGGAGGAAGAGTAAGAAAGGTCAGGAGTGAAGCTGTGTGTTTCATTTTAGAGAACTGGCCGCTTATAACCCATATTTGGTGGCCTTACTTTATCCCTCCCCCGGCCTCGGCCTACATAGTGCAGTAGGAACACATGCTGTTTTAGGGCATGATCTCGGATTTAATAAAGTGAAGCAAACATGTGACCTGACCACTCTGAACCGTTAGCAATGTGCCTGCTGGAGCCCACCCGGGCGCCTTCTAAGTGAGGGGAGTCGCATGGATCCCTGACTGTGGGATGTCTAAGCGGGCAGCCGTGGTCAAACCCCGGTCTGGGGAACCACATGGGAGCGTGTGCTTTGAGCCTGAGCTTTCCCAGCCCAGGGGAGGCTCTCAGGCCCCGGCACAGCGCACCCTGTGCAGAAGCCAGTGTGGGTGGAGAGCAGTTTCTTTGTCTGGTTATTTCCCAGGTCTATGCTCTTAAAAGAAGGGCCTAGAGGCAAGCGAATGAGAAGTAGGTGCCCGGAGCAGCACAGAAACAAAGCTGGCCTCTAGGTGGTGCCTGGAAGCAGTGAGGGAAGGCTGGCGCCCTCCAGGGTGAAGTGGGCACCGGCGAGGCCTCCCACAGACTGCCCGCACCTGCCCGGCGGTCTCTGCGGGTGGCTCACCGGGCCAGCTCTAACCCTTTCTTTTCTCATGCTCCTCCGCCTTGAAAAACTGTCCGGCTGGTGGAAAGAAGTTCCATTGGAAGGAGGTCACCTCTGTAAGTCAGGGGTGGGGAAGGTCCAGCCTGAGGGCCGTGTAAGGGCTGTGAAACCATTGGGTCTGGCCCCGCCGAGGCATTAGGGGTGAGCTAATTAAGTGTTTGGCCAGATATAGCAGGCTGATTTTTGTACATAGCAGTTGATCGTTTTGTATGGCCCTCGCATCGTGTTATAAATATCCCAATGGCCCTTGGCAGGAAAAAGGTCCCACCCTCGGTGTAAGGAACATACCAGATTGGGAGAGAGTGTCCTAGGGATAAGCGGCAAATTTGGATCAGATTGAAATTCTGAATACATTTGTGGGAACTTGGTTTTATATTCCATTTATGTCTGTAAATCGTTCCTATTAAAGTCAGCTAACCAGAGGAGGGACAGAGACGTCATCAGAGAGCTGACAGTCACTGTCGTTTTGCCACCAAGCTCTCCCCCCCAAAGCCCCCCCATTTCCATTTGCCCAGCCTGTCCCGTCCAGGGGGCGGCTGGACCCACAGGAGCTCCGCTTGGCTTGGCGGTGGAGTTTCCCGAGGGACCAGGTGTTTATTTTTGGTCATTGTTTTTAAAGGTATTACAGCTGCTATTTTTGATATCTAATACTAGCCTGTAATTCCAGTCAAAACATTTGCCATCAATAAAAACAAAGACCCCCTCTCCCGGTGTAATTATAATAAAACTAGAGGCACAGTCCCTAGGCCTGGCCTGCGATCAGGGCCATCTTCCCTGGCTGCCAGCAGCCGGCCCCGCCCCCGTCGCCACCCACCCCCGGTTCCGTTTGCCATCGGGTGATTGGTGCCTGACAGCCGGGGTAAGGGACCGAGAGGTCAGCTGTTCCCGCCCGCGTGCCAGCCCTGCCCCCGCCACGGGTCGCCCTCTGTATGTGGGGTGACCGGCGGGGCGGGGACCTTGGCCTGGTGCTGCCCACGTCCCCCACCACTCACCCCCAGTTCCCCGTTCGTTAGGCCGCTGGAGCCTGCCGGCCGGAGAAAAGTACCGAGAGGTGGTCGGTGCGCCTCATAGTGGTTGGTCCAGCAGTCGTTCTGGTCATTCCATTGTTAGGGTCCATTTGTATATCACCCTTTTATTATAGGACTAGCAGCCCGTTTGCACCAAGATTCGTACAATAGACCTTCATTCACCTGGCTGCCTGCACCAGTTTTCTGCCGGCACCAGGGACCCAGGCCTTGGCTGTGGCCACCACCTTCTGCTTTCTTTCAGGGTCGGGGCTTGGCCCCGGGCGGTGGCCTTGGGCTCGGCCGCACCCAGCGTCCCTGCTACCGATCGCAGGAGCCGACCCCCAGTGGTTTCCTGCGATCCCTGCAGGCTCCCCGCTGGTGCCCAAGGCCCGGAAAGCCTCGGGCGGCTTTCCTGGCCTTGGGCTCGGCCACACCCCAACGTCCCTGCAACTGTTTCCTGGTGGGCGTGGCTTGGGCGTAGCGAAGGTGCGGTCAATTTGCATATTTGTCTATTATAAGGTAAGATAGAGGCCTGGTGCATGGGTTGGGGCCCGCTGGCCTGCCCTGATGGGGGCCCTGGATCGGGGTGGGGGTCCCTGCCAGGGGGCGGGGCTGGCCTGGGCGAGGGGCAGCAGTCGTTCTGGTCGTTCCGCCATTTCGGTCGTTGGGCTTTTATGATATAGGACATGATGGGCAACCTTTTGAGCTCGGTGTGTCAAACTTCGCCAAAAAACTGAGCGTAACTCGGGTAGTGTGTCACTCTGAGGAAAAAACATTATCTCGCAAATGTTTCATCCTCGGCATGCGGCCGCCTCAGCAGCCGCGTGTCATCAGAAATGGCTACGCGTGTCAGTGCTGACACGCGTGTCATAGGTTCGCCATCACTGATATAGGATGTGAATCCACACAAGTAGCCTGTTCATCTCCGTATACTCACTCAAAAGGAAACCTTCAGCATCAAACTGTAAGAATCTATAGATCTGAGCCAATGGAACATATACTTTTTTTATTAAATATGTAAAAAGATAACCGCAAGTCCAAGTTATTCACATATTCAGCGACAAAAGGCTATTCTACCATGCGACAATGGTGGGCAATGTAAAATGAATGTGATACATCTGAATAAGACCTCTTCCTCTATTATGTCCTTACTTAGCTCTATTTATAATGAACAATACATCTGTTTACATTCCTTTCAGTTTACATTTCATATAGAACCAAAGCTTTCTGGTGTACTATGTAGTAAAGTGATCTGAATGCATATAAACCTTGACGGAAGAATGGCGATACTCACCAGGGAAGGGGTCCTTGGCTCCCTGCTGGGGTTGACTTCTCTCGGGTCAACAGGGTGTTTGTCTTTTCTGCTTAGCAGGCAGGCTCTTGGCCCCGGCTTCGGTCACTTCCTGTCTGACACGAGTAGCGGAAGTGCGATGACCAGCACGGTGGGTGTGGGGGGAGGAGCAGGGTGCACACCAAGGGTGACCGCTCGGCCAGCCTGGCGATGGGGAGGGAATGAGGGGGACAGCCATCGGGAGGAAGGAGCAGGCCTGGCCCACGAGAGGTGGCCTGCACAGAGCTGGGGTGCAGCCCAGGACTGGGAACCAGCTGTTACGGGTCCCCAGGTCTCTGCGAGGGAACAGGAGGAGGGATTCGTAGCTCTTTCCTACATGGATGAAGTGGGCTCCCAGACCTGGGAAGGGGAGTGGAGTATGGTGACTGGGGAAGTCATCTTTGCAAACTATCTGGCCAGTGTGTTGAGAGCGGAGCAGGCTGGGGCTGGGGGGGAAATGGTGCGGGTGCCGGCGGCGAGGCTGATGCAGGTCGCACGCCATGGTGTGCACCGGCCCGCGTCTACAGGGCTGGCAGGAAGCTCCATAGGAACCCCTGACGTCGTCTGTGTGGAATTAGTGCCTCCTTATGAAAGCTATTTTAAAACAAGGAAACTGTGTACAACAGGCTGGGGCGGGGGGGGCACGAGGCATGAGCTGCGCATAGCACACCCGCCACCTGTAACCAGGGGGACGTCACTGCCGAGAGCCGGGCCGCAGCGCGGAGCAAGCGGAGAGAAGGGGAGTCAGTCGCCACGGAACCCGTCCTCCTCAGTGTGCTTAACGCCTCGCCGCGCTGCCCGCCTCCCCTCCGCCGTGCCCGCTGCTGCAGGGGTTCCTCTGAGGGCTGTGTCGGTGGGAGCCGTCAGGGCGGGAGTCCGGCATTTCACCAATAAAGCAATGTCAGTGCTTTAGGACACAGCTGAGAAATTTATTGTAAGCTTTTCAGTGAAGAGGAAAGTGGTGGGCACACTTGTTTGCTGTTTGGGTTGCACCTGCCAAGTCAATACCAAGTGAAGGTAAACCTAAAGTTAGGAACCGAGTGCAATGAATGATCCGGGAAGGGAAACCATCTCAGAAAAAGGGAGGCAAAGATTTGGAAAGATACTCAGAAAATGTGCAAATCTTAGTTAAAAAAGAAAAAAAAAAAAGGAATGCTTCTAATTCATCAATGTTTCCTCGGTTTGGAACCCCCCGGTCTAGCAAAGGGCCATGGCATGGAGGCTGCAGTATGAAGGGGAATTCCTCTTCCAGAAGGTTCCCTCAACCTCGGCCATGGCGCTCCGTGAACCACCCCCATTCCCGAGGTCCTCCCTCCAGCAGGTGCGTGGCATCCCGCCCTCGGGGCTGCACCCCACCCTGGAGCTGGGGACCTTCTGGGGCGCAGAGCTGGTGACGGCTGTGGGGGGCAGCTGCCCACCAAGGGGACCCTGAGAAAGAAAACGCATGAGAACCGGGGTGGGGCAGGCGGTTGGCGGGCCAAGGGGAGACTGTTTCTAGAGACGGTCACTCAAGGAAAAACCACCAGGCCAGGTGTGGCTGCCTGACCCGGCGTGAGGGCCCAGCTCTGTTCCGTCCTTCCCTTCCCTTCCGTGTTGTGAGCAGAGGGAGCCACGGCTCCGTGTTGTCCCTAGGAAACAAGTCACTGTCGTTATGGCTTTCATATCAATCTCTTTCCCTTTGTCCCATTTATTATTTTACCAGATTCATGTCAGAGGTTAGACTCGCAAACATCAAAGCACCACTGTGTGTGACATCTAGTGACACGGGGTGAGAAATGCCAATATAAATACCAAATATCAAGTTACCATTGTTTCACACCAGGGGGAGGGGTGGCGGTGGGTGGGGGAGCTGTTCTGGGAGGAAATGAGGAGACAGAACCAATCCCGCAGCCCGGTGGCGAAGCGGAGGGCTGTGCCAGGCGCTCGGGCGGCCGGCGGCTGCTCTGGGTCTTGGCAAAGGAGAAGGGACGGCGCGCAGCTGCGGCCGGAGCGCCCGTGCGTCGTCGATGTGGCCGCAGTCCGTGGCGCTGGAGGCCGCCACGTTCCAATTCTCCAGGAGCAAAGTCCCCACGCGACACCGAGTGTCGTGTCGGCAGCCCAGGCGTCAGTACTCCTCCTGCTGCGGGGGCTGCTCGTGCGCCTGCTCGTCCGCTTCGGGCTCTTCGGGGGGGCCCTCCTGCGGGGGGGCGGGCAGGAGGGTTAGCGGAGACGGCCCAGGCGGAGCAGGTGCCCCCTTCCCGGGAGCCTGCTGCGGCTCAGCAGAGAGCAGGGGGCCGGCCCGAGCGCTCCGTGCTTGGGAAGGAAGCCGGCCCGGACCCTGCAGGGACATCAGGGGACCCGCGAGTCTGACACTGACAGCGGCGCAGGCCTGCCCCAGCCGCCCGGCGCTGGCCTCTCCCCGGGCCTGTCTCTTGCAGGGAGCCCTGGTGAGACTGGAGCTCAGCTCCCACAGGCTCCGATCCAGAGGCCAGGGGTTCGAGTGAGCAGGTGAGGAGAGGACCTGCTGTGCCCTCCTTTGGTCCTGAGGGCGCCTTAGCATCACTTCTGCTTGTTCACGGCCTGCAACCGACAGCGGCTCAATGCAGACAGCAGCATGCTTGTGTGTGTGTGTGTGTGTGTGTGTGTACAGGGGGTAAATCCAGTGGCAGCACACTGGTGTGCGTGTGTGGGGGGGCCCCTGGGGGCGGTGATGTGAAGAGCAGAAGAGGAGCTGAGAGGAGTCCTCGGGCAGACAGACCCCCTTGAAATCAAGCCAGGAGGCAAGACTCTGGGTTGAGGCCTGTCCTGCCTGCCCTGAGCTAGGAACTCAGTGGCCACATCGGCCCTAAGCTTGGAATTCCCCTGCCGGGTTCCCGCACAAGGACGCCTGCCGGGACAGGATCTGGCGTTTCCTCCCGTGGGGAGTGCCGATCCCGCACGCCTCAGCCTCGCTCGCTCAGATGCCCAGGGCCGGGCCCACCTCCAACAGCCTGTGATGATGATGACCCCAACCGGCCGTCCTGAGAGCTGCCCAGCACTCTGCGCACAGGACCGTGCCCACTGCACGGCGGGGTGGGGGTGGGGCGGCAGACACCACGAAGCCAGGCCGGGCCTGCCTCCAGGTGAGGCTGTGAGCACTGGTGAGGCCAGCACGGCGCGGGGACCTGCCCGGGGGTGTCAGGGCTCCGGGAGCGACGGGCCCAGTGATGACCAAGCAGTTACAGCCTCCGGGAGAGGGACAGAGCGGTGGGGCGCCCCCACCCCAGATAGCGGCTTGTCCTTCAGGAACATTTGGCAGCTGGGCTTTTAAGCTGACGGGAGCGGACGTGTGCCTGGTGCGAGCTGGAATCGGACATAAAGGGAACCTGCCCGTGCGTGTGCCATCCCGTGGCAGTGCCCGCACCCAGGCCACCCGCCCACAGCGCCCCCGCGGCGCCGCAGGCGAGCCCTCCTCCGGCTTCGCCGCAGCAGGAGCAGCTCGGGGCTCCCCTCCTCCCGCTGCTGGAGCCGCGCCCCCTGCACCTCGACTTGGGGTGACCTGCCTGCGTCTCCGTCCCCACATTCCCACACGCGCATGGGGAGCAGCCCGGTGGGCAGGTCCTCCGACGGGGGGGCTTCTGGAAGTACTGCCACCACAGGCTGTCCCCCAGAGCCGGTCTGTACCGGCCACGGCGACCAGGCCCCCAGCCACGAGCTGCCCTCGGGTGGGAAGGCACGGCCGCGCCTGCGTTAACCGCCCCCCCCCCCTCCCCCGTCTCTCACGGAGAAAGAAGCCTCAGCACGCGCTCGCCGGCACTGGAGCCGTGGCTGCATAAAGATGCCCGTCTTCCTCAATCAGAACCTCCCTCATTCCCCACCCCCACCCCCACCTCTCCCAGGCCGCCTGAGGGTGCGGGCGCCGGCGCCAGCCTGCGGCGTGTGTCTGAGGACGCTGTCTGTCCACCGGGAACCAGAGGCCCTGGCTGCACGGCGTCCTCCCTGAGTCGCGCTTCAGCCCCGGCGCCCCCACTCCTGTGCGCGCCCACTCACGTGCTCGTCGGAGGCGTAGAGGACCTCCATCAGCCGCTGCACGAGGCTGTCGCTCTCCTGGCCCTGCTCCTGGCAGAGGAGCTCGATCTCCCGCAGCTTCCCGAAGTAGAAGTCCCGCTCCTTCTCCACGCCCTCCAGGGCCAGCTTCAGCGAGTGGACCTGCGGGGCGAGGGCGGAAGCGTCAAACACGCGGCCCACCTGCCTGTGCGGAGCCCAGGGCACCGCCGTGCATCCGCGGGAGTTACTGAGTGCGGCCTGGGTCTGGGCCACAAGGTCATGTCACCTCAGAGCGCAGTCCTCCGCCGGCAGTGAGTGTGAACCAGGGCCCGAGGGTGTCCTGCTGGAGACGGTGCCCAGGGGCCAGCCACCCCTGCCTCAGGGCTGTCCCTCCCGTCACGGCCGAGGGAGCACTCAGGGGGAAGCAGACCTGGGCTCACCTCCCAGCAGCTCCACTCGGGCCCAAGCCATCACCGTTCCTGCTCCGAGAGCCCGTGTCCCTGCCCTTCGTGCGTTTCCTGCCCATGCAGAGAACACGCTGCAGGAGGCAGGTGAGGCCCCTCTCCGCACGGGGAAACCGCCCTCAGCAGGGTTTCTGAGAATTACTGGGGGTGGGAATTTGTCTCCCTTTGCCAATGGCTGAGCCTCCGTGCACACAGCTAGTCTGTGTGGGATCAGTGATGCGTGCAAACATACTCTGAGCACAGGCGATGCCACCCCCTCGCACACCTGGCAGGACTCCATCCTGTGGCACCCGGGGCGAGCCCGTGTCCATCCTGGGAGGCCCAGGACACGGTCCCTCGGATGCACCTCGCTGGTGCCCCCCTGGAGCTGCCCGCCAAGCAGCAGGGCACCGGTCTGCCACAGTTCACGCGGCTTTCTCATCGTACTACTGCTTGAATACTGGTCAAAACGGAAGGCCACCAGCAGCCTCAATTCCACGGAGAGGAAACTCCCCTCATTCTCCAAACCCTGTCTTGCTCTAACACAAACCACGCCCCCCCCCCGCCCCTTTGCATAGGCAAGAGGTTTTGTGGACACATCTGAGCAAGAACAAGGCCTGTGCGCCTCGCGAGCGTGCTCTGGTCTGCGTGATGAGCAAAGAGCGGAGGCTTCGGCAGTGAGACCCAGCGCACGCCAGCCCCTGGTGGTGCTCCAGACGCGTTAGGTAATGATGCGCGGCTATAAACATCCCCCAGTAAAACCAACACGAGCTAAATTATACGATGAAAGATCAATTGGCAGCCGGATCAAAAGCTGAAAGTCCCACTCGTAAAGCCTGCTGCCTCCTGCTCCCTCATGCTCCCAGCGCCGTGGGGAAGGGAGTCTGGGGAGGGGCCTCGGGGGGGCCAGGAAGCAGCCTTCTCCTCGCCCCCTTCTCCCACCACCGGCTAAGCGGCGCCCCACCCCCTGCCTGGGTGCTGGCTTTCTCCGGTAACTCCTACTTATTCCTGGGATGTCTTCCCGCCCCCCCCCCCCCCAATCCTTTGATTCATTTCTGCGGCTGGATTCGCCCAGGGTGCTTTCCAGTGGGAGTGGGAGACCGCCTGAACGCAGGCACGGCCAAGGCCATGAGAGTTCCTAGTTCACGGCACCTTCACCTCCCGTTACTGCTGCACTTCACCTTCAGCGAGACCTTCCCTCAGCACTCCCGTCCCGCCCTCCCGGTTCTAACCTTCCCTCAGCACTCCCGTCCCGCCGTCCCGGTTCTAACCCGCCGTCCCGGTTCTAACCCATGGTGCCTGGGTGGCTCCCCCGTTTCCGGGGGGCACCCTGCAGGCTTGGAGCAGTGAGGCACGTGGCCAAGGTCACGGCTGTCCTACCCGCCTGCCACCTGAGGAGGATGCGTGTTACCAGGAATTCTACGTGGCTCCAACGGAGACGCGGCAGGTAACGCGTGCATCCCGCATCCCGCCATCTAAATCCGAGTCTGACCCGGCGATGACTGAAGGCTTCACCTCTTTCATTAGTCAGAATTGTAAAGCAACGGCCTAGTTAGCAACTGTCTGCTTTTCAACTCGGTTCTTGACTGCAAATGCACAATGATCTCAAAAACCGCTTCCAGACGCTCGCTGGCTCATCAAGCACCAGATGCATCACTGGGAACAGGAAGGGAGTGGTGGGAGGGCCAGGCCCAGGGGGCGGAGCAGCCAGGATACAAGGCCCTCCTCCGAACTCGGGTTGTGGCGTCTGCAGGGCCCCTCCCTACCAACTGCGTTATTACTATTAAAACTTTATATAAAGACCTAAACTGGGAGAGAGTTCTCAATTACCGCATTCAGCTCAGCCCTAGGGAAGCGACCACTAAACACTGCTGTCTCGATACAGGCAGGATTTTTTGTTTGAAATGGAGTTCTAACCCCTCCCTGAAAGCACACACCACGTAGAGTGGTTTCTGTGTGACTTAACATAGACAAAACTAGCGCCGTCAGCTAGGAAGCACCTACGCTTTCACACAGGAAATCCAAAGGCAGGGGAGCCAGATTTGCTGGGACCGAGAGGAATATTCGATGGAAAGGCACGTTCTGCCGAAAAGACACTGGACTCTCTGATCAGCCCAGTACTGGGCTCAGTGCTCCTGGGGTAACAAGTGTCAGGTTGTGGCTCTTGGCCGCGTGGTCACCTGCCTGACAGTGCTGTCCGCACGCTCCACAAGGGGCGGGGGGCTGTCCTGCCATCACATTCCCAGCATCACGCAGAACAAGCTGACACCGCTGTGAGGAAGAGGAAGGAGACTAGCCCGAACGCCACGAGGTCGAGACCGGCCGGAAGTGGACAGAC
This sequence comes from Cnephaeus nilssonii, assembly GCF_951640355.1. Lineage (NCBI taxonomy): Eukaryota > Metazoa > Chordata > Mammalia > Chiroptera > Vespertilionidae > Cnephaeus > Cnephaeus nilssonii. Next base: position 87,043,531 of record NC_137082.1, read on the forward strand.
AGGCGGTGGGCTAGATGGGGGCTCCTGACAGACAATCAGGGGTGTGTGGTGGGAGGGGGGCAGGCGGCCAGCAAACCCGCAGTTACCTGGGCCGAGCCATGTGTCCTGTCTTAACGTAGCTTTGAGATTGGTGATGAACATTGTGTATTCACAATGGGCCCAAACAGTCCCTTTCATTCTTACTCTTTGCAACCGCGGATTCTGCCTCACCTTCTGTGGAGAGCGGCTACAGCATTTGGGCAGGTTCACGCCTCGGACTGACTTGTGGCAAAGCCCTCGCAGCACAATTATAGCCAGAAGGCTATGGTTGTAAGCTGACCTTATAGTCCAACCCCGCAGTCCTAGGTAGCTAAGGGAGGTGGGCTGCGGGGGGTGCAGCAAGTGCTGCCTAAACCAAACTGGATAGAGTTCAGAGAATGGCAACAACAGGAAAGAAACTTGTAAGAGCATTGTAAACATCTTGCCCTTGTTTTGCTTTGTGTGCTCTGACTGTAAAATAAAGCTTCAGCTTACAGGCTGTGCCACTGTTTCCTCATCCAGGCACAGTGATCCACCTGGCCCCAACTGTATTCTCTTGTCTGTTTCTTTAACCCTTCACCGCCCCTCCTCAGGTTCACCGCCGGCCGTGCTGGACGCGGTTCAACCTTCCCTCCCCGAGTTATCCCTCCCCCTCACACCTGTCATGCTCCCACACATGGGGCCAGGGAGGAGGACGTACCTGTTCATTAAGCTGTAGGACCTGTGTCTCCAAATCTTTGTCCGATTTGGATGCCGAGCCGCTGGATGAAGCCCTTTTGGCTGATGAGGGGCGAGAAGGTGTGGAGCCTGGTTTAGATGCTGGACTTGACTTAGCTGCACCTGAAAGTAAGCAGAATAAATAATCAACAATGGCAACATGAAAATGCTGTGTAGACACAGAGCAAATGGAGGATTTAGAAGGAGTTTGCTAAAATGTCTGAGAGGCACGGCCAGGGACCCCTGCCCGAAGCAGAAGTAGCTCAGATACTCGTGGGAAGGACCCACAGTAAAATGCAGTGTTGTCTTGGGCAACTTCTTTAACTCTTCTGAGCACTGGGAGTGTGGGGTTTTCCCCGTCCAGTAACGTGAGGTCAATGCATGTCCTTCTCCCTCCAGTGAGGTAAGAGGAACGGACACAAAGGATTTTAAGCCTTTTTTTTTTTTCCCTAAGAGGAAAGGTTTTCAGATCAGCTTAAAGGAGCACCATCGTTGAGTTTCTACCAACCAAGAAAAAGACCTTATACTTGATGAACACTTCAGAAGAAATATTAACACCGTATTTCCCGGCTTTCGTCACGGAAAGAGCGTGGGGACAGCGACACCTCCGTGCAGCGAGCACCCTGGTGCCCAAGTCCTGGTTCCTGTTACCCTGCGGTAAAGGCTCCGTGAGAAATGGCTGATGCAGGGCGCAGGGAGCGGGGACTGTGTGCAAAGCAGGGTGTCAGGCTGCGGGGCCAGCTGAGGGCCCCCCACTAGCCACATGTGGGACCGTTTGTGTACAAAAACCAAAAAAGGCTGCAATGTAGTGGAATGCACGGATTATACGGAAGTCTAATTACCGGGGAAAAGGACGCCCGTAGAGACCCTGATAGCACCCTGACCGAGAGGAAACGTTAGAACCAGGAAAAGCACAGTCTTGCAACTGATTCAGGACAGGCTCCACGACATTAAATGAGATGTTTTGGGGAATAAGTCACACATGTCAAGGTATCGCCCTATAAATTACTTCTTTTACAGGGAAAACATACGCTTTACAGCGGAGAGATCGGAGGGTCAGCACCCTAACCAAGTGACTCCACAGCATCGCTACTAATGCTATAAATCGGAAAAAAAAAAAAGGCACTGATTTCAGGTAAGCCCTCACCCCTGGAGCTGGCTCAGAAGCCCCCCCTCTGCCTAGAAGCCGGCCTGGACACGGAGGTGACCTCGCAGCCCGCAGCAGGCACAGGGACAGGCACCGGGCTGCTGCCCGGCAGGATGCAGACACTCAGGTCCGGGCCGGGCCCACCCCTTGCTCTGAACGCCTTCTGACGTGGTGGCATCCGTGGCATCTCGCTGGCGGAGGTGCCCTCCGGTGGCCCCGTCCCTAAGTCTCCATCCCGCCACGCTGATGCCTCTGAAGGCTGGGGCGGGGGGGGGGGGGGGGGGGGGAGGCAGGAGCAGCCAGCCAGCTCTGCAGCCGGCACTGCGCACAGGGCTCGGCGGGCCTCTTCGTGGAAGGAACAAATGTTTAAATAAGCGAGTAAACCTGGTCAGGGGGCTCACAATTTCACATTGTTCCCAACGCCCCGCTGACAGTAGCGGCAGAGGTTGCGGAGGGTGGAGGTGCTGACAGCTCGCTCTCGGTCATCGCCAGGTGGGAGCGGGGCTGTGAGACGGGGGTCGGGGTGTCCCCGGGGCCGGGCCATCAGTCAGGGGGAGTGTGCGCCCGCGGAGCGGAGCGGCAGCTCTGACCCAGTGGGTTTTGGGGACAGACGCCCAACCCATTTCAGCAGGAGCGCCGCGCCGGGAAGACCCGACAGTTCTGATGCTCGGGGGCACCGGCCTCGGTGACCTGCACGCTCACTGCATCGCCACGGCCTCCGGGAGCCACGTTCGTGCCGAGGGCCCTCCTCTGGCCCCCGCCAGGCTCCCTGCGGGGAGGCAGGCCCGGGGAAGGGGACGGGGCAGGGGGCAGGGGCAGGGGGGAACACGCCGAGCGGGGGAGGCAGCTCCTGAAAAGCCAAGTTACTTCAGACCTTTCTAGAAGCAGCCATGTCACACGTGAACACAAAGAACGCCCGGCGAAAGCAGACCGGACTGTCCACGGCAGCATGTCTTCCTCACCGAGGCCACATCCATCCGGTGCCGGGAGCCCACGTCCATACAGGGCCCCGAGTCCGCCCACGTCCATACAGGCCCCCCAGTCCGACCCACGTCCATACAGGGCCCCCCAGTCCGGCCCACGTCCATACAGGCCCCCCAGTCCGGCCCACGTCCATACAGGCCCCCAGTCCCGCCCACGTCCATACAGGCCCCCCAGTCCCGCCCACGTCCATACAGGCCCCCCAGTCCGGCCCACGTCCATACAGGCCCCCCAGTCCGGCCCACGTCCATACAGGGCCCCCCAGTCCCGCCCACGTCCATACAGGCCCCCCAGTCCCGCCCACGTCCATACAGGCCCCCCAGTCCCGCCCACGTTCATACAGGCCCCCCAGTCCCGCCCACGTTCATACAGGCCCCCGAGTCCCGCCCACGTCCATACAGGCCCCCCAGTCCCGCCCACGTCCATACAGGCCCCCCAGTCCCGCCCACGTCCATACAGGCCCCCGAGTCCCGCCCATGTGCTTCCTGCAGCCTGTGGACGCCGGGCTCAGAGCCCAGGCCTTCCCCCGGCACACGGGGGTCCCCCTGTATCAGACCCGGCACACGGGGGTCCCCCTGTATCTGACCCGGCACACGGGGGTCCCCCTGTATCTGACCCGGCACACGGGGGTCCCCCTGTATCTGACCCGGCACACGGGGGTCCCCCTGTATCTGACCCGGCACACGGGGTCCCCCTGTATCAGACCCGGCACACGGGGGTCCCCCTGTATCTGACCCGGCACACGGGGGTCCCCCTGTATCTGACCCGGCACACGGGGGTCCCCCTGTATCAGACCCGGCACACGGGGTCCCCCTGTATCAGACCCGGCACACGGGGGTCCCCCTGTATCAGACCCGGCACACGGGCTCCCCCTGTATCAGACCCGGCACACGGGCTCCCCCTGTATCAGACCCGGCACACGGATGGGGGTCCCCCTGTATCAGACCCGGCACACGGACAGGGCTCCCCCTGTATCAGTCCCGGCACACGGGGTCCCCCTGTATCAGACCCGGCACACGGACAGGGGTCCCCCTGTATCAGACCCGACACACGGGGTCCCCCTGTATTAGACCCGGCACACGGGGGTCCCCCTGTATCAGACCCGGTACACGGGGTCCCCCTGTATCAGACCCGGCGGCCCTGCTGTGGGTGAGCGGGCCAGGGCGGTGGAGGGGTTAGCATCTCCTGCTCACCCCAGACAGGCCTGACTGGGGTTGCAGTGCAGGCGGAAGAAAGAAAGGAATGGAAAACAAATCTGGGAACTTGAATGATAGATCCATTAAATAATTAGGGTTTGAAATTTAAAATGAGAGGGATTTTGAAATTCTGATGAAGTTGGAAAGAAATAGATTGCAGAGAGAAATAAACATCTGATGAGGGAGGATATGAGATTCACGTTAGTTAGCTGCACATTTATACCTTCGAATGAATAAAGGCAAAGAAATTAAAGAATAGAAAAAACACAAGGTAGATTTTAGTACCTCCAGAAGTTTAGAGTTTTAAAAAACACACAATTAAGGATTAAACTAAAATACTCATTTTCAAAGGAATGTCAAGTAAGCTCTTCCCACCACAAGCTGCGCCCGAGAGGAAGTAACCCCGGCAGCCGGCCCGGGAGAGGCTGCCGAGAACCACGAGCACTCACAGCTACGGAAGGAACGAGACACCACTCCTCTCGACGTTCAGTGACGTGCTGCTCGTTTTTTAGAATAGATGATGGTAGAAGGTACTAGAAGCCACCACCTCAGGCGACAGCGAGGGCCTGTGTTTGTTTCTCGGCTTTAGAAACCGGACAGGCTTCTTTCAGACAACCCCTCTCAGTGCACCAGCTTCCGGGGGAGCCGCATTTCTGCCCCTCGAACCCGGCCACTGTGCCAGGCCACCATCCGACGGCCGGCGTCGGTGCTGGGCAGGGGGCCCTGACCCGTCCTGAGGGAGCTGCCGTCTGTGTTCCCGTTTCCTGAGGTGACCCCAGCACGCCCTCGACGGCGCCCAGCCCTGTGGCAGACACTGGGGTCCCCGAGGCTGCCTTCCTGCTTCCTAGACGCCCGATGCCTCGGTGACCTCGCCCTGGGCCCCCCCTTCCCCCCTCCCCAGTGCCTCTGGGCTCGGCCATGCTGACGGGGAACCCACGTGACGCCTCTCGGACAGCGGCCACGTGGCTGTCAGGCAGACACCGACTTCGTTCCTGGAGCCACCAGACATTTCCGCTTCCTCCCAGCGGCTGCTGATGCCGAGAGCACCTGAGGGGCAGCCTGCGTGCCCAGAGCCCTCTCCCCCGCCTCTCCCCGAGTTCTCCCTTTCAGGCACGAAGGGGTTTCAGGAGCAGAAAACAGACCCAGACTCTGCCCACGTCCCTGTCATTCTCCGGCTTGACCCCAGGGACCTGCCGTGATTCCTAGCGCTGGCCTCTGAGCGTGGGTCGGAATGAGTGCCCTTAAGATGTGGGCACAAATCTGAGTCCGCGACACGTTAACTGCAGTGACACCGCGGCCGGTGCGCTGCCGTGGCGAGGCCGTCTCTGTCGGCAATCAGAGGCTGTGGCAGAGGCCACAGCGCTGTGGGCACCCCGGGCCGTGGGAACTCGGGGTGATGGAGCAAATAAAAGGACTGCGCTTGGCTTACCCTTCATGGTCGGGGCTCTGATGGAATTCAGGAATTCTTCTCACATAATCTACCGCATTCTGTCTGCCAACATCATAAACAGAAGAGCTAAAAATGCGGCATTAATGCTGCTGACAACAAGCGCAGGGACATCGGAAATGTGCGCACACACACAGACATGCACACCCCCCTCTCCCAGCCAGCCCTGCTCTGAGGGACAGTCCCTCGCCCCTGGGCCTTCACTCAACTCAGAACCTCAGAGGCAGAAACGGGGGGTGGCGGGGGGAGGGTCAAAGGCACACACTCCCAGTTAGGAAACAAGTCCTGGGTGTCCGGGCAGCACGGGGACCGGCGTTAATGCATCCTGTGTACGTGAGAGTGGCTAGGTGAGCAGATCTTAAAAGCTCTCCTCACAGGAGACAGCTGTAACTGCGTGGCGTGGTCAGCTTGCCGTCTACACAAATACCAAATCCTTGGGAAGAACACCTCCGTCCGTTCTATCTCCTAAGAACCCAACCCCCCAAGAACTGAGGGCTGGCAGAGAGCACACCACGCTCACTGTGGGCAGCTCTGTCCTGACTGCCTTGTCCCCTGTACCTGGGCAAACAGATTTTTCTTTCTTTTTGAGAAGAAGGGGGTGAACGGCGGGGGGGGGGGGGGGGGGGAGAGATCGATAGAGAGAGACATTGATTTGTTGTCCACTCACTTATGCAGCCACTGGTTGCTTCTTGTGTGTGCCCTGACTAGAGACCGCACCCACAATCCTGGCGTCTCAGCATTATGCTCTAACCACCTGAGTACCCGGCCAGGGCTAGGTGTTCCTTTTTAAACGGAGACAATGAGCTTCGTTAACGTGTGAGTACATACAGCCGGTGCCAGGGGGGGCAATGGGGCTGCACAGCTGAGGAGAGGAGCTCCCACGGAGAGGGTCCTCAGTGCCGACGGCGCCCCCCAGCTCTGACCTCGGTGCACTCAGGATCCGACCCTTCCCACCGGAAGTGGCTCCACGCCTGCACCCTGTGACTGTCCCCTGTGAGGGCAGAGAGCCGCCCGGGGGGGCCAGTGCCCACGGGCCCTCAGCGGGCCGGCGCCAAGCCCTGATCGGGGGTCACTCAGAGGCTGGTTCTTTCCTTCCGAGCCCAGCTCACAGCCCTCGGGGCTCTGTCCCCTCGTGGACCCAATGGCACAGTCCGCCTCCTCCTTTCCGCTCCTTCAGCGTCAGCTCCTAAAAGTGGGCAGGATGCCCTTCTGAGCGGCTGGGGGCACTTCCGACAGCGAGCCTGAGCCCAGTGCCCGTGGGAGTGAGGGCCTGGGGGAGCGGGCACCCTTCACCTTGCCCCTCGGGGGCAGCGGCCGAGCAGGGCCCTGCAGCCCGTGCCTGCACCGGAGTCCTGGCTCTGCCGCCCGCTGGCCGGGGTCTTGCTGCCACCGGGCCTGTGTTTAAGAGGAGGAGCGGTGCCCCGCCCGGAGCTGGGAAGAGGACGCGTTAATACTGGGAAGCTGGCACACAGAGCCTGGCACAGTAAGCGCTCAGTTAGTGCTAGCTTACGTGACTGTTCCTCAGCCAGAGGCCGGACTCAGCCAATGATGACAAGGCACTCAGGTCCCATTCCTAGACGCCAGCAAAATAACAACCAAGCTGCTGAAATCACAAGGAAGCAAAACTCATTTTATTTACACAAAGCCTTTAGCCAGGCCGGCGAGGCTCAGTGGTTGAGCACTGGCCTACGAACCAGGAGTCATTGATTCCCGGCCAGGGCACATGCCCGGGTGGTGGGCTAGATCCCCAATGGGAGGCATGTAGCAGGCAGCCAATCAGTGATTCTCTCTCCCTCTCCCTTCCTCTCGGAAATCAATAAAAATATATTAAAAAAAGATAAGTAAAGAAAGTCTTTAGAAAGATTCACCGACCAGTGGGCTCTGGGGCACAGGGACCCCGCCCCACGCACTCTTGTCCTGCACACCAGGGGGCTGTAGCCCAGGTCCCTGTGCTTAAACCACCGACTCCTTCGTCCACGCAGCAGGGGGAACTGACCCGTCGCACACCTGCACGCTCAGGCACTCAGTAAGACAAGGAGGGAAACGCCGAAGAAGCCTTCCCTGTGGGACTCCCACTCTAACGGGGAACTAACTCACCAGCAGATCGTCATCAACTAGCAAGTGGCCTGGTAAGGAGAAGGGAAATGCTGTGGAGGAGGGGAAAGGAGAGCAGGGCGGAGGGGGGGGGAGGGGGAGAGGGGGGGGAGGGGAGGGGAGGGAGTGGAGGGCAATTTAAATAGGAACTTCAGGGGAGGCCCGAGTGCCCACCAGGGGTCTCTAGTCTCAGCTCTTCACTGAGCCCATAGGACTTCCAGGGCCCCGCAGCCCGAGCCCACTCCGAGGGCCAGGGGTCGGGCACCGGTCCTCCAGGTGGGAGCCCAGCTCCGACGCCAGGAGACCAGAGCCACCCCAGGCGTGCGGGGGCACCCGGCGCAAAGGCTCCTTCCTCAGAGAAGCCAACATCTCCCCACGGGCCGGGCCGGGCCGGGCCAGGGCAGGAGTCCCTCCCTCCTCCAGGCCTCCGAGTGAGAGCTGAGCAAGGACCCCAGGGGGAGAGGTTGGCCTGGGCAGCCGGAGGCAGGGCCCCCAGGTGCAGCGGGCACCGCAGGGCAGAGGTCTGAGAGGCGCAGGAGGTCACGGAGGACAGCAGGGCAGGGAGCGCTCCACACAGGTGTGTTCTGGGGGAAGCGGAGCCAGAAAACCCTAACGCAGACCCCAGGAGCAGGCACCCCGTGTCCAGCCGCTGTGCACAACCTGCATTTGTACCCTCAAGAGCCACAAGGACCTCGGTGCTCAGTGCAACAGCTACTGCCTCCAAGGAGAGGGGGAGGGAACGCCGCAGTGAGCACACTGCGTCACGGCGTCCCTCCGTCCACTGCTCCAGGGCATCACACAGAGCGACTAGCTCTGCCGAGAGCACCAGTGAGCACCGGAGTCAGGGCCTCGGGAGGGCGTGGCTGCCGCTGCAGCACGGGCCTACGTGCCTGGGGCTCCCCTGCCTGCCCCAGCTCACCCCGCCCCTTCCTCCCCCCCTCCCCCCACAACGGGGCCAGCCAGTGTGAGCCTTCCGGCCGGTTCCTCCTGCCCTGGTTACTGTCCCTGCTGGAGACGATGAGCTTATTTTTAGCCATCATGTGATTCTCCAGTATTTTCCAGCTCTGCTTGAGTCACTCTGGTTTCAGACTATTTTTCATGGGGGAGTTGGGGGGGGGGTGTTAGAGGGGTAAAAAGGCAGGAAAGAACTCCTCGTTTTGAAATGGCTCAAGTGCTAAACATTCTAACTTTTAACCGTGACTTGATCCTGCGTGTATTCCTCTTGATAAACTGATTGCACACCTCTCACGTCTTGGCAGAAAAGTAAGTGTGCTTTAGAACACGTCAGGTGCCAACCAACCGCCACCTGAGTTCAAAAGTCTTGTTTATAAGTTGTTCTCAGAGCAACGTCTTTCTAGGAATGGCGAGGACCCTCACCCCATGAAAACACGCTGCGGAATCCCGACGGGAAGCGGGGTGCACCCTGGCCTGCTCGCACACGGAGCCAGCCACCTGAGAGACACACTCAGGAGTGACCGCGACACTGGCATCCTGGCATCGCTGTCCTCCTGGCGTACATCAGTCCTTTAGGCAAAAAGCTTACACACCCAGATGGCCATTTTGGGGGAACACGAGTCCTCAATTACTTTACGATGTTCAGAGTCCCTACTGATTCATCACTGATGTAGTAAGTCTGCTGTCCCCCATTAACACTATCTTACCCAGACTCCCTTGCAAAGAGAGATGTCGTCGGAGGCCACAGAGCAGGTTGGAGCTCAGGCAACTGAGAGCCCGAACCACCTGCCTGGAGTCACGGCCTCTCCTCCCCTCCAGGTGGCTCCTGCTCCGGCGTTCTCTGCTTCCACCAGCCATGAAGCCCCTGCCTGTTACGCATCCTTGGCTTCCCTCTCCTTTGCTCTCACGCCCAATCACCATCGGTTTTGTTGACAGCACCTCTTTAATGTCCCCACAGCCCACATCTCTAGTTAGGCCGCCCTCCTCTCCTACATGGTTTGCTGCAACAGCTTCTTAGCTGGTCTGGATTAGCGAAGTTCTCTACACCACAGAGCAAATCTGTGCTTAGAACCTTCCAATGACTCCCCACAGTCCCCATGATGAAGTGTAAACCTCTATGACGGACAGAGCCTATGGTGACCCCGCCCCCCCCACACACATAATGGTCTCTACCTCCTGGTGCTCCCACCATTTTGTGGTCCCCTCTCCTACAGTGTGAGTGGGACCTGTAACTTGCTTTTAACCAACAGAATATGGCAAAGATGTTGGGACGTCGCACCTACGGTTATGGAACTATACATATCACTGCTTTCCTGGCATACACACTGGAGAGACTCTCCCTGCTGTCCTGGGAGAAGCAAGCTGCCGTGTAGTAAGTACCAAAGCCGGAAAAACCCACAGGACGAGGTGGCCTCTAGAACCGAGATCAGCTGCCTGTAAGAAACAGAAGCCTCCATCCTTCAGCCTCAGAAAACTGCCAACAACTTAAAGGAGCTTCCCCAGTTGAGCCTCTGATTAGACCACAGCCCCAGCAGATACCTGAAGTGCAGCCTAGTGAGACCCTAAAGCAGAGAACATAGCTAAGCTGTGCCAGGGCTTTAGAAGCTGTAGACAATACATGTGTGTGGTTTTAAGTTGATGGATCTGTAGTAATTGTTTTTGCAGCAACAGACTATGAACATGACCTCTCAACCCATTATACAAGGGCCCTGCTCACCTCTGCAGCCTCACATCTCAGAGTTCATACAAAATGCACTTCACCGAACACAGCACATTCTCTCTCAACTTCAACATGCTGCTCCTGCTGCTTGCGGTGGTCCTTCCATCCCCTTCCCCTGGCTGACTTCTACTCATTCATTAAGTCTTGGTCATACCTCATTTCCCCCAAAACCCTTTCTGGAATACACACAAGACCAGCTCACGTGGTCTTCCTACACAGCCCGACAGCACTCACCTCACTTGACTGTTGTTATCTATTTTTTAAAATATATTTTACTGATTTTTTACATAGAGGAAGGGAGAGGGATAGAGAGTTAGAAACATCGATGAGAGAGAAACACCGATCAGCTGCCTCCTGCACACCTCCTACTGGGTATGTGCCCGCAACCAAGGTACATGCCCTTGACCGGAATCGAACCTGGGACCCTTCAATCTGCAGGCCGACGCTCCATCCACTGAGCCAAACCGGGTAGGGCTGTTATTATCTATTTACTGCCAGGTTTCCTCACTAGGCTGCAACTTCCTTGAATCACTATTTCTCCAAAGTCTCTTATGTGCCTTAACAACCATTTGCTGAAAGACTAAATGAATGAGAATTCAAGTAAAGCTTTAGCCAAAAAAAGCAAGGAATCCAATAAACAGGAACTGTTGTTGAAGTGTTTTCTGGACTCCGGGCAGCACACCAGCTGTTTTCTGAGCTACAGCGCAAGGGGCTCCTCAGGTGGTGGCGATGGTTGGAAAGAACTTCAGACACACGCGTGTTGGCGTAAGTCCTGCGTCTTCTTGATCTAAACGGACACTGCAGCAATTCCACTGAAATCAATCCAACAAATACTGAATAGGAACCTTCCACATATCAAGCAATTGGGAAGCAATGACTGAACAAGACAGAACTGGTTGATAGCGTTAAGTCACCTAATTCAAAGGGAGTCTAGAAAATTCTTCAAGTCAAAACTGGTTTCTATTCCCACCCAACATACCAAGTGACAAAGAGAGGCACCAGTAATAAGAAAGACAGGTTCCCCGGTGATCTCATATTCTGTTCACGGAAACGATAAATGCTAAGCACTGCCTTCTGAGGCCTGACAAGTTTTAGCGTGAGGCCGAGAGGCCAAACATCAAGTTATTACACCTCTGGAGAGAGAAGGGAAGAGCCATTAGAGTAATACATGGGTTTCAGTGGCAGAGCCAATTAATATTTCAACACACAAAGGGAGCAGCTGGAGGAGAAAGCCCCAGTGCTGTTATGGAAGGACCCGATGCTGTGAAGAGGGCACGGAGGGCTCGCTCTCAGGGGCAGGCGGGACAACAATGCAGCCCCTGGCCCCTTCGGCCAAGTCCCGTGTGCGGGCAGAGCCCGGCACGCTTCAGTACACGCCAGTCTGTCTGAGGGGCTTGCTCTCGACTTTGCAATCACCCAGACCATCCGCTCAGAGAACTCTTTTCATGGGAGGATTAAGAAATCAGAGATTAGTCCTACTCACCGAGGGCTCAGGAGTCAGGGCTTTGTGCACACTGTGCTCTGGAGCTGCGCGGAGGCCTGGTACAGGTGGCGTCACCGACCCTGCCTTTATAAATGCTCATAAAACACAGTAGCCCTCACCCCAGAGTCTGTTACAAAGACAAATGGGAATGTTTCTGAACTTTTAAAAATGATGACTGGTTTTCAAAATAAATGCCGCCCAAAGAGAACAGCGTGTGCCCTGCTTTAAGCCTTCCCAACACCGCACAGCCTTGTATGCCCGCCACACACGAGGCCATCGGAAGGTGGTTGGTGAAAATTCACTGAGCTCCAGGATAGCGTGGGGAGGAGATAACAACAGAAAACCAGACCAAACCACGTGGTCAGGCTTCAAATCTAGGGTTGAATTAGCCGATCATCTGCCAAGGAGGCGTCTCAGAAAGCAGGGAGTGGGACAGAAGTGAAAAATGCACGGCTCTTCCCAGGACGAAGCCTGGGCCCTCCGTGCGGTGCCCGAGATCCCCATCTGAAGCTCCTGAATTCTTCACGACGCTGCTCTCAGTGCCCGGCACTCCAGACGCACAGGCGGGCAGTCTCCTGGCCGGGCAGAGCAGCTCACGTCCTGTGCTGTGTCTGTCGCCATTACAGGCAGAGAAATGCAGTTCCCATTATTCTTTAAGGAGAGAAGTATCCTATCCCCATAGCTAGCAGTGTGTTTATCTTTTCTTCCAGGTGGTAGATATGTAACTGGAGAAACAAAGCCACCAAGCCCCTATCCTTCCAGGGAGCAGGGGATGTCCCCGAAGAGGGTACCGAGGCCGTGATAAGAGTTTCCGGCCGTTTTCTCCAGGTCTGAGTGCAGCTAAGGGACAGCCATCAGCTGGTATGCAGCTCGGCAATGGGATGGCTTCTTGTGAACAAGCCGAGGGGATGCAATGCCGATAGAGGGCAGGGACTGAGTGAATGAAAGGCAGAAACACTGTTCACAGAGGAGGGAGAGGTGCTAACCTCTATCTGAGAAGATGTCTTGCTAATGATGGGATTCGTAAGAAAAAGGGACCTCTTCCTTGTTTTGAGTCGATACTACATGACCTCCTAAAATTAACATTTGATCCTTGAAGAGTTAAGTAGTTATGTGTGTAGTACAGTATATGGTTAGGTGGCTGGGGACTGAGATAGTGGCATCAAGCAGGTACATACTGGGAAGCTATAAGAATAAATAGGCATGACTCATCTTGATAGGAAAACGATGGAGGGAGACGAAGGTGCCTGTGCCTACCCTACAAGGCTCTGATGCCATTATGGACTGTACCTAGGCCAGTGGTCGGCAAACTCATTAGTCAACAGAGCCAAATATCAACTGTACAACGATTGAAATTGCTTTTGAGAGCCAAATTTTTTAAACTTAAACTTCTTCTAACGCCACTTCTTCAAAATAGACTCGCCCAGGCCGTGGTATTTTGTGGAAGAGCCACACTCAAGGGGCCAAAGAGCCGCATGTGGCTCGCGAGCCGCAGTTTGCCAACCACTGATCTAGTCTAAAGAAAAGACATGGAAACATGCATTTCTTGGAGTAAGCGATGGCTTTGGAGTGAGAACAATGTTTGTGTTGAAGGGGTGGGGATTCTCAAAAAGCAAATGAAGACTTGCGTCTTGACAATAAGGAAAAGGAAGTCCTGCATAAAGGCACAGGCTTGGGTGGAATTTAACTTCTTATGTACGTTTTACTTGGACTCTGAGTTAAGCGCCTGTTAAATAAATAAACATCAAAACTCTTTGGAGCAATATAACAAAATCCAGAGTCTCCACAACATGACATCACAACGTCTAGGATGCAATCCAAAATTACTCAACATATAAAAAGCCAGGAAAATGTCACATATTCTCAAAGGAAAAGACAATCAACATATAACAACTGTGAGATAGTCAGAATGGTGGAATTAGCGGACAGGAACTTTAAAGCAGCTAACTTAACCATGCTCAGTGAAGTAAAGTATGTCATAATAAATGAGAAGGTAGGCAAATCTCAGCAGAGGCAAGAATGGAAAATTTACAACTGAAAAAATACAATCGTTGAAATTTTTAAAAAAGCTCAATACTAAAATGAAGATGATGGAGGAAAAGAGGTAAACTTGAAGATACATGAATAGAAACCATCTAATCTAAAGAATAGAGACAACTACCAATTTGTTCTTAATTCCTTCACCTTTTTTACCCAGTCCCCCAACCCTCCTCCCTTCTGGCAACCATTAGTCTGTTCTCTGTAACTATGAGTCTGTTTCTATTTTGTTTATTTTGTTCTTTAGATTCCACATATAAGTGAAATCACATGGTATTTGTCTTTCTATGTCTGACTTATTTCACTTAGCATAAAAATATCTAAGTCCATCCATGCTGTTGCAAATGGTAAGATTTCATTCTTTTTTATGGCTGAGTAATATTCCATTATATATGTATACCACAGCATTTTCATCTAATCGTCTGTTGATGGGCACTTGGGTTGCTTCCATATCTTGGCTATTGTAAATAACACTAGAATGAACTTAGGGGTGCATCTATCCTTTCAAGCTAGTATTTTTTTTTTCAGGTATATAACTAAAAGTGGAATTGCTGGGTCATAGGGCAGTTCCATTTTTTTTGAGGAACCTCCATACTGTTTTCCACAGCAGCTACAACAAACTGCATTTCCACCAACAGTGCGAGAGGATTTCCTTTTCTATACATCCTCACCAACACTTACTGTTTGTCGATTTATTGATGATAGACATTTTGACAGGTATGAGGTGATATCTTATTGTGGTTTTAATTTGCACCTCTCTGATGATTAGTGATAATGAGCATCTTTTGCATATGCTTATTGGCCATCTGTATGCCCTCTTTGGATAAGTGTCTATTCAGGTCTTCTGTCCACTTTTTAGTTAAATTATTTTCTTGGCATTGAGTTGTATGAGTACTTTATGGTGTATGCAAAGTACAACATAGGGAATATAGTCAATAATGTATATATATAAAAGGCTAAATGACCGACTGTCCATCCGACTGTCCAATCGACTGACTGGCTGGTACATGTGACACACACTGGCAATCCTACCTAATAAAATAGTACTATGCAAATTGACCGCACCTTCGCTATGCCAAAGCCACGCCCACCAGCCAAAGCCATGCCCACCAGCCAATCAGGGTGAGTATGCAAATTACCCAACAAAGATGGCAGTTAATTTGCATACGTTGAGGGAGGGAGGAGTGAAGACTGAAGACAACTTAGAAGGAAGAGGGAGGAAAAGCAGAAAGCAAGGGGAAGCCGGTGAGGGGAAGTGCTCTGTGCACTTTTCCATCAGAACATTGGAGCTCTCTTTCTGGCATGGCAACCAGCATCCTTCAAACTGGCAGCTGCTCCCCAGGGAGGAAAAGCGGAAAGCAAGGAAGAGGGAAAGCCCGGGCGGGGTGGAGCGGGGCGGGCGGCAGCAGCGTGCGGGTGCAGGCATGGCGGCCGCAATGGCGGCAGCAGTGGCAGCGCAAGCAGCCACAATGGCCGCTTGCAGGATTCTTCCTGCAAATGGGCTACTAGTTAAAAATAAACACTGACTCACGTATGAGTGATACATATAAAGCTCTCACTGGCGCCAATCACATGCGTGTGTTTTGATCTGTCATCGTCAATTGTGAATTTGGTTGTTTTTTCTAAACGTGTAATTCTTTGTCCCAAATGTGCGATTCTTTGTCCTAAAAATGAGGTTCATAAATTAAATGAGGAAATTTTGGATATACTTGATGGAGATTTTCACACCTATTTGAGTGATGATTCCGTTGATTCAACGGATGATGCCATAAAGGAAAATGTTCCCATCGAATTTCTTAATAGTATTACTCCTTCGGGAATGCCATGTCATAAATTAAAATTGAAAGTCGGTGCAATCATCATGCTACTGAGAAATCTTAATAGTAAATGGGGTCTTTGTAATGGTACTAGATTTATCACCACAAGATTGTGACCTAACATAATCGAAGCTGAAGTATTAACAGGATCTGCGGAAGGAGAGATTGTTCTGATTCCAAGAATTGATTTGTCCCCATCTGGCACTGGCCTCCCATTTAAATTAATTTGAAGACAGTTTCCCGTGATGCCAGCACTTGCGATGACTATTAATAAATCACAAGGACAAACTCTAGACAGAGTAGGAATATTCCTACCTGAACCTGTTTTTGGACATGGTAACTTATATGTTGCTTTCTCTTGAGTTAGAAGAGCGTGTGTTGTTAAAGTTAAAGTTGTAAATACTTCATCACAAGGCTAATTAGTCAACACTCTGAAAGTGTTTTCACTCTTAATGTGGTATACAGGGAGATATTAGAATAAGTTTAACCAATTTTATCAATCATTGTTTTTATCAATGTTTTTATATCATGTTTTTGTATTTATATCATGTCTTTGTTGTTGTTATGTCATGTTGTTACTGTTTATTAATCAACTTATATATTACTAGTGGCCTGGTGCACGAAATTCATGCACAGTAAAAGGGAATTAATTAGAGGAAATATTTTAATATTGCTATTTGCCCTTTTCTATAATAGAAGTGTCAGAGATGAAAGGAAATAAGTAAAATGTATATGAAAATCTCCCTCCTGTCAGCATCTGGGGTGCGCTGCAGGACCCAGAGTCAAGTCCCGGCCCACCCACGTGCGCCTCAAAATTGTGTGAAACTCAGACACGGTCAGCCTCACCCCCATCAAGCCCCGCAGGGCGGGTGGCGCAGCCTCAGGTCCCCTAGCCGTGGCACCAGGGTGGGGCCATGGCCTCAGGTCCCCCAGCCCCAGTGCCAGGGTGGGGGGCACGGCCTCAGGTCCCCCGACCCCAAGGTGGAGGGCGCGGCCTCAGGTCCCCTGGCTCAGGCATGATGACCATTTGCATATTAGCTCTTTATTATATAGGATTTTCATATACATTTCACTAATTTTCTTTTATCTCTGACACTTCTATTATAGAAAAAGGGTGAATAGTGACATTAAAATATTTATTCTAATTAATTTCCTTTCAATGTGCATGAATCCGTGCACCGGGCCACTAGTATTATAATAACTATGTATGGTGCCAGGGGGTACTGAAAATATAGGGGAGAAAACGTAAAGTATATGTCTGTCTAACCCCTATGCTGTACCTGAAATTAATACAAAACAATACTGAATGTAAACTGTAATTGAAAACAAAAGTTTAAAAAGAGAGAGCGAATCCTGGTAAAGCACCTCAGGGACCTGTGGGATAATTTCAAAAGCTCTAACATACAGATAAAAGGAGTCCCAGAAGGGTAAGATAGAGAGTGTGGAGCTAAAAAAAATATTTGAAAAAATAATGCCTGTAAACCTACCAAATATGGTAAGAGACATAAACTTGCAGATTTAAGATGTTTAATAAACTCCAAAGCAAGATAAATTCAAAGAAAACCATGATTAGGCACATCACAGCCACACTACCAGGAGCCAAAGATAGAAAAGCTTGACTTCAGAGCAAAACAACATGTTATATAAGAAGAAGAAGGATTAGAATGAGTATGCACTTCTTATCTCTGGAGGCCACAGACAATGAACAACAGCTTTAAAATGCTTAAAGAAAGAGAAAGACTAGTCTGCATTCTTTGTCTGGGATAATATTCTTCAAGAATGAAGGTGAAATAAAGATATTTACAGGAAAAAATAAACTTAAAGAATTTCTTGCCCCTGGACCTGTTCTATAAGAAATGCTAAAGAAAATTCCCCAGTCTGACGAGAAATGAAATCAGCAGGGAACTCAGATGTTCAGGAATGAAGAACATTGGAAATGATAAAAATATAAAATAATAAAATAAATGATTCTTCTCTTAATTTTTAAAAAATATACATGATTGTATAAAGCACCACTGCTTAATATAAACCATGTTAAGTATTTAAAAAAGTTCTAGTAGCAATATTAAAAAATTTTAAGATATTAATTTTAAAATATGCAAAATATATACCAACTATAATTTCTATATGTAATCAACATAAAAATTATAAGTGGTTTTATTTTTTTCACACTAAGTCTTCTAAATCCAGCATGCATTTTATACATACAGCACATTTCAATGAAGAATAAGCACATTTAAAGTGGTCAAAAGCCACTGCATTGAACAGTGTTGATTTAAAATAAAGGTTTTAACATTTTCTTGAGGGGCTTATAACGTATGTAGATGTAACATATATGCCAACTATAACAAAGGATGGGGAGGATGGTTGCCAGGGTTCCACATTTTACATGAAGCAGAATATTAATTTTAAGTACACTGTGAAAAAAATAAGAATATATACATACTGTAATTCTTAGAAGAACCATTAAAACTTTTAATGCAAAGAGATATAGTTAAAAAGACAAAAGATGAATTAGGACGGAATGCTAAAAATATTTTAAAAATCCAGAAGACAACAGGAAGGGAGAAACAGAAAGGACAAGCGAAAACAAATGATAACATGGCAGATCTAAACCCAACCAATTACATTTAGCTGTAATGGACAGGATACTCAAATGTCCAGAGATGACCAGAATTAATAAAAAATGCCAGACCCAATTAAATGCTGTTTACAAGAAAAATACTTTCAACATTAAAAACAAAATTAGCTTGTCAGGGAGAAAGATATACCATACGAACACTGAGCATAAGGAAGCTGGCGTGGCTCTGTTGAACCAGGTAAAATAAACTTGAAGACAAAGGTATTACCAAAGGCAAAGAGGGGCACCAGAAAGCGCAAAGGTCAGTTCATCAGGACGACTTAATTGTCACAAACATGTATGCACCTAATAGCACGGCCTTAAACCCGGGAAGCACACTGAGAGCATTAAGGGAGAACAGGCAGACCACATTCAATGCTAACAGCCTCTTCGCAGCAGTTGTCAGAACCAGACAGCAACAAACAGGAGTGAAAACAGAGGATCTGAGCAACACTACCTACTACCTGCTCTTTCTAACACTATCTACTACTGATGTTTCTAAAATACCAGGCAACCAACAACAGCAGAATACATATCTTCAAGAACAGGTGGTATGTTGACCACGAAAGACCATATTTTGGGTCGTCAAGTCAAGATCAAAACAAGCACAAAAACCACTATAAACTGCTACGTTTCATAGCCTTTCCTAAAAAAACAAACAAACAAAAACTTTTTGGGAAAGTGAAAGCAACTCTTCTTTCCCCGTAGCGGGTGACAGGCGATGCTCACTTCAATTACAGGTGCTCAGCCAGTGCCCAGACAATGCTGAGCAAATGAATAAACTTGATCACCTTGTTCAGGCTGTATGAACAGCCGCAGGGAACCCCCCAATCCTATATAGTAAAAGGCTAATATGCAAATCGACCGAACAGCGAAACAACTGGTTGCTATTACACGCACTGACCACCAGGGGACAGACGCTCAATGCAGGAGCTGCCCCTGGTGGTCCGTGTGTTCCCACAGGGGGAGCGCCGCTCAGCCAGAAGCTGGGCTCACGGCTGGCGAGCGCAGTGGTGGTGGAGGGGGCCTCTCCCGCTTCTGCGGCAGCGCTAAGGATGTCCGACTGACGGCTTAGGCCCACTTGCCGTGGGGAGCAGGCCTAAGCCATTAGTCGAACATCCCCCAAGGGCTCCCGGACTGCGAGAGGGCACAGGCTGGGCTGAGGGACCCCCCCGCCCAGTGTATGAATTTCATGTATCGGGCCTCTAGTTAAAGATAATTGAGAATGAAAGTATTCAAGTATTCAATACAGTTTTTGAAAAAGTGGTATTTGTTTAAATATACATTTACAAATTTAATTCTGATTGTTCAAATACTTCATTCTATTATTCTTCTTAGGTTGCTTCTTTTTTGAAACCATTTTTCTAGTATTTCTGTTAATCTGATTTTAAGTCTGGAAGCCTGACATCCCTAAGGAAAAGAGAAAACTCAGACACAACTTCCATAGCAACTCTAAATCCTTCGCACTGTATCTGTATATGGGAGTTTGATTTAAATACATTAATGCATGTGAATTTGCAATGTGTCTAAGCTGTGGTTGCCATAGGAACTGCACCCTCAAATTTCCTTTTAAGTGTAGTAAGTGCTCACACATAAAAACTGATCCCCCAACGGCTATCTCAAGTTGCAGATACAGCTCACAGCAATGCATTTACAAACATCACAGCTCATGACGGAATATGCATCGGCAGGTATCTATCACCATGAAAATGTGTATTTTAATACACGGACCTTGTTAGTAGACCAAAAGCAATTCAAGATGCAATTCCTCCACACGTAGAGCGAATAAGACTTGCCAGGCAGCTGTCCACTCCTACTCGACAGCCTCTGCTTACGCCGACGCTTGTACAGCCCAGGTAAGTCGCCCACGTAAGTCACCCAGGTAAGTCGCCCAGCCACACGCAGACACCACTGGGCTCCATGGCCTCTCTGAACCCCCAAAACATCCTGTGTCCGTACTGAGATGGCAGAAAAATCTAGCACGTGCTCACAACACAGAAGGCACCACGTGGGTGGCGTGCAACCATGTTAGACACAGGAGACAATCTCTATCGTCGTCTGTACGACGGAAGAAACGTTTTCTTGCCACTGCGGACAGTCCCTTCTGAATTATCAGCACGCGGATCACCGATCGCGTCCCGCTAATCCAGTCCCTCTGCCCCAAGAATGCTCGGGAGCCTCCGCTTACTGCTCCTAACGTGTCAGTGTCAGGACATGCGAGTTAATTTTAATCTAAGGAGATATCTGGGGAGAGAGAGACCCACTGCGACATGAATCAAGTATTCCCAAGCCAAGCTGGAAAAGCAGTGAAGGCGGTCGCAGCCCCGTGCTCGGCTGTACCCACCACTGCGTTCCCACGAATGCAGATCACTACGAAACGACCCAGCTGGAGGCGGGACAGGGATCGCTGCGGGGGCTCCCGCCCGGGCGCCCCTGTGCGACAACGGGGACAGATGTGCGTTTCCCGACAGCGGCCTCGCCCTCAGCAAACACCTCCCCGTGTCTCCCATTCGGGGTGGACACAACCCGACTTGTCCGGGAGGAAAACGGCCGTGAATGATGTCAGACCTGCTTCTTAGAGGAAGGACGTTTATAATGTATTTTAGAAAGATTTCTGTCCACAAAGGTTTAAAACTTTAAAGTTCTAGGGATTCACCCTCATGACTTCCCTTTTGGACAAAACGCGTCTTGCTGAGCATCGTCACGTAGAAGCTGGCCCTGTCCCTTGGAGATGGGGGTAGACTTCCCGCATTTCCTTGAAGGATCACAGGTGATTCAGACTTAAAAGCATAAATCGGCTCATATTCTGGTACGTACTGCCAGCAACTAAGCAGTAAAACACCTCAGTCAAAGTCTAAACAGACTACTAGAAATTTCTCAAAAACACACGCGAGGAAAATGAAATCCACCCCTGGGTGTTATTTTAACAGCGGCTCCCGGGATGTAAAGTGAACAGCCTGCCCCGGCGACAGTTCGATGACGGGTGGGCGTCAGACTGCCACCGAGAGGCCTCGGCGAGGGGGGGAGCGAGGCCAGACAGACGGGGGCACCGGGACGCCACGGCGGGAGAATCGGCGGGGCGCAGCGCTTACCTGCGGTGGGGGAGTTGGCGTGGTGCGACTTTTTGGGCAGGTTGAAGATCTGTTCGCCAGGGTCGGGGGGAGGAATTGCGTCCTGGCCTTGCCGTGCTTCGACGGGGTCGTACTCCTTGCCGTCGTAGTTGGCGTCGTAGAACTTCTTGAACCACTGGATGAAGTCCAGGTTGTCCTGGAAACGCCCCTTCACGAGCTTCTCCACCGGGATCACCTGCAACAGGAGGCCACGCTGAGTCCCCGCCGGGCTCGCCTGTGGTGGAGCAACTGCAGCGGCCCCTCCGCGAACTGTTCCCACGTGCCTGCCCCTCACCACCACGGGCTCCCCCCCAGCTTCTCAGCCAGCCCTCGTCGAGAATTCGTCATTTTTCACCATATTGAAAAAAACACCTACATTGTTGTAGTTGGGCCCAGCTGGCGTGGCTCAGTGGTTGAGGGTCGACCTATGAACCAGGAGGTCACAGTTCGATTCCCGGTCAGGGCGCATGCCTGGGTTGCAGGCTTGATCCCCAGTGTGGGGCGTGCAGGAGGCAGCCGATCAATGGTTCTCTCTCATCATTGATGTTTCTCTCTCTCCCCCTCCATTCCTCTCTGACATCAATACAAATATATTTTAAAAATATTGTAGTTGGCTTTCTTGGAATTATTTAACATTTCTGAACAACCTGACAAAACAAGGAATACCCTCAGCAAACAGGGGCCGGTGCTCTTTAGAGTGTGTTTATTGCCAGAGCATCCCCCCCAAATCACGGGCCTGGGATACTGTGTTGTTTCAAGACTGATGGATTTTCCTTATTTCTTTGTAGCACTTGGTCCAGTTGTGTCGGAATAAACGCTTCAAAGGATTACAGCTACTAGAGAGTGTGAACACACAGACTCAAATCACTGTAAGCACACACCAGCCTAACGGTCCCAGGGAGCCTGCACAGAGGCACCAAACAGCTAACCACCCAGTGCAGGGCCCAGTGATTCTTGGGGTGCACGGGAGCGCAGCTAGCGTGCCGTGGGAGAGCAGCGGAAGGGATGGGGCTGGTTAGGGGAGTCACGGAAGGCAGCCTGGAGGAGATGCGAGCATGAACCTCAACGTCTAAGAAGAACCTCAGCTCTTCCTTTCCTATCGGCGGCCTACAGAGCCAGGCAGTTCCCTTCGGAGCTCGCAGGAGCCTGGGTGCTCGGTCGGGAAGTGTGTGGTGTGACCGCTTTGCTTCCTCGCAGGGGCAGCTACGCCTACAGGGAGATGGGAGGTGCGTGCTTGTCCAAACCGCACCGTTACCAGAGTCCTACTTCCTCACCCGTGGGCTGGAACACGTGTGAGCCCTGAGCGTGAGCCCCAAGAGCGATAAAGCTGGGGGCGGGTCAGGTTGTGTGTGCGCATGTGTGTGAGTGTGAATCCAGACACACCCAGCGCTCCAAGGACGCAGCGCACTGCCCAGGAGGCCAGCGGGGCCTGTGTCAACTACCTTCCAGCAGCACTCACCGCCTCAGGAGAGATGTGCCATGGGCATCCTGTGGGCCATGAGGCCACTTTAGAAAAGGAGGGAGACCCAAAGGTCCAGGACACATTGGCAGAGAAAAAGGAACCGCAGCATTTCAGGGCATCCGTTACACTCCGTCATTCGCAAAACACAGTTTCAGAGAAGATGTGTGTGCGGCTGAAACTGAATGCAAGTCGAGTACAGAACAAAACACAGAGAAGCCACGTGTCTCACGAAGGCTCCTCCGGTGATGGGGACTCGATGCCGAATCTCTTCTCCCCCCAGACCTCAGGGGCGCCTGCCCCCACAGGCACTTGGCCGACTCTTCACTGAGCCATTTACAGATTTCCTTGTCTCCTGACTTACAGGTTGTGTGTGTGCTGCTATTGATTGTTTAAGGAAGTGCCTTCCTGGTGCAGAAGCCCTTTAATGAACACGCTGTGGATTTTGCTCTCTGCCGCACATGAACATTGATGAACAGACGTAGATGATGGTGCCCACTGGCCATTAAAGGAGCACTCCCTTCCGCTGGCTTAACTCGGCACTCCCTACAGAGTGAAGGCTCGGGCAGGCGTGCACAGGGGCCGCGTCTCTCAAGGGCCTCTGGGCGGAATCACAGCACAGGAAGCGGCGAGGCCAGGAAAGGCCATCGGGGCGTCTTCCTCCACCCAAGGGTCTCATCTTCGGTCCTCCTGACAAGGGCTCATCCGCTCTGTGCCTGTGCTTCTGGAGAGCGCGGAGCCCTGATTGTTAGAGAGCATGCTCCAGCAGTAAACCCACAAAAGGGGGTTTCTTTCAGACTAGAAGCAGCTGCTGAAAAATGAGAGACGACGTGGGGGATGCTGCTGCTCAGGAAGGGGAACCCGCACAGCCCTGGTTCTGAAGGAGCTAACTGGACAGTAACCACAGCAAAGGACATAAACACGAAGCTGAAAAGCACTCAGAAGGTTGAGATGCTGAAGAGAATATGTTTTGAAATGAAAATTCTGAGAAAAGGAAAACTAAGATTTTAATAATAGTTTGGTAAGAATGTTTTTATTTAGAAAGGTATTAAATGCATTAAATTGAAAATACCTTCGATTTGCCAAACCTTTCTCTTTTCCTTTATTTAACTTCCATTTCTTAATAACCCAGGACTTTAGTTTTTATTTCCAGAGCCTATTTATTGCTATTATCTATGCAAAGAAAAGTTTTCCATTTCTCCCCGGCTGGCTTATTTATTTTCTCTTATTCAAAATTAATTTCTTTCCAAGCCTGTTCCCTCTAAGAAACAGACCCTAAGGGAATAATATGGGTTCATATGTATGTGAATGGAGGAAAGGTACAGATTGCATGGACTTTAGCAATCGTCCTTCAGTGGGGGGCGGGGGGATCCAGTTTACCTCCATTTGTATCACTCTAGGACAAAATTAAAAAATCCAAAGGGGAAAAAAGGACAATTTATGGACACCGACAGAGAATCTGCATGTGTATACCATGCTGGACATCTTCATGCGTTTCCTCACTTGAACTTCATATACCAGGTGTACCGGTTAATAATAGCGGATTTTATAATCAAAGAAAACATGATAATTTCAAGAGAAACATCAAAAGTGCTTTATTCAAAGTAATGTCCATCGCTAGCTACACATTTCCCCTATCTTTCAGGTAATTTGTGGATACCGTCCCAATAGAACTTTTCTTGTTTTGAGGCAAACCATTCAGAGACCCAATTTTCCACTTCTTGGTACGTTTTGAAGTGCTGCTCAGAAAGTGCGTGTGCCATCGATCGGAACAAGTGGTCATCTGAAGGAGCAAGGTCTGGTGAATACGGCGGGTGGGTTAATACTTCCCAGGCAAGATCTTTTAACGTGTCTTTAACTGGTTTTGAAGTGTGTGATGGTGCATTATCATGAAGCAAAATTACTTTGCCGTGTCTTCTGGAACATTCTGGTCATTTCACGATCAAAGCGTGCTTCAAACTGATTATTTGTTGTCGGTAGCGATCAGTATTAACGGTTTCACCTGGTTTTAGAAGCTCATAATACACCACACCTTCCTGATCCCACCAAACGCAGAGCACTGTCTTCTTTCCGAAGCAATTTGGCCTTGCAGTCCATGTTGATGGTTGACCTGGATCAACCCATGATTTTGTGCATTTGGAATTCTCAAGGTAAATCCACTTTCATCGCCAGTCACAATTCGATGCAAAAAAAGACTTTCTTTCGTGCAGTTGAAGCAACATTTTACTGATGACTTTTCAGTTTTCCATTTGTCTTTCGTTCAGTTGATGTGGCACCCATTTTCCTTCCTTTAAAATCTTTCCCATTGCTTGTAAACGATTGGAAATTGTTTGCTGAGCAACATTTAATCTTTCTGCAAGTTGTTTTTGAGTTTGACACGCATCTTCATCCAATAGTGCTTGTCATTGTTGGTCTTCAAACTTTTTCCGTTGACCTGGATGTCTTTGCCTTTCACATCGAAATCATCATTTTTAAAGCATTTAAACCAGCGTTCACAAGTATCTTGAGATGGAGCATGTTCACCATAAGCTTCCCGAAGTATACGATGACTTTCAGCATCACTTTTCTTCAAAATAATGAGTTAAAATTTCCCGCAAATGCTCTTTATTTTTGGCACGAAATTCGACATTTTTAAGCGTAAAAATATCTATGATGTTAACACCTTCAGAAAATTTGATATATGAAGTTTTGAAGTTGCTGTCAATACAACAAAATAGCACACATATCAAATTGCACATATACCAACATATGTGTAACTCCATCTATTGTAAAAAATCCGCATTGTTAACCAGTACACCTAGTAACCACAGGGAACGGGGTTTCAGTCCTGTTTTACAGATGGGTAAACTGAGACTCGGAGAAGTTAAGTATAATTTGCTCAGCCCATGCTGCTTCCACGACTACCACTGGTTCCCCAAAGGAACAAAATACAGGAAGAACCCCAGTGGCACGTGGCAAACATAAGCACCTGTTATTTGCCATGCTAAAGCAGAGAACAAAGTTTAGCACCTGCAATTTCTAGGAGGGTTTTCAGTCTAATGGCTACATGTTTAGGAATCTCCTTAAATAAAAACCTCAAACAAATATGGGAAGCTAGGGTTGATGCCCTATGCTTTGTACAGACCCCAACCTACTGCTAAGAGAGCTAGATCTGTTCCACTGATATCCATTGTCCATTTCCACACAAGATCCATGTTAAGGAAAGAAAGTGCATTGAGTGGAGGTACCCCGGAGTCTCCTACCTTATCAACATTCATCCGCTTGAAGGATGCCTGCAGCAGTTTGAAGTTGTGAATGTACTCGTGCTCCAGCTTGGCCTGGAATTTCACTTTCTTCAAACTGATGCAGCCGGGGAAGAGCATGTCCATGAACTGGCAGTAGGCCGCTCCTGGGGAGACAAGGAGAGCGCGGGCGTGAGTCTCGCCATCCGTCCCGGTGCCGCTGGGGACGCTGGGCAGGAGGGGGCCGTCATCACCCGCAGCCTCCCGGCCCCGCACGCCCCTCCTACCACCCGAGGCCCTCCCGGTCCCGGCTGGGGTGTGGGCGGGAAGGGACGGTGCCCGGTGCCCACAGCGTCGCCGGGGGTCATGGACAGTGAGCACAACCTCAGACCCTCCTGTCCAGGAAAGCGGGTCAAACAGCTCTGCCTCGCTCCCACCAGAAACAACAGGGCCCTGTTTGTTCTTTCATCCGGCGCCACGTCATCAAAATACATACATGTAAGGCAAAAAGAGCAGCAACTTTAACACGAGGCAACGACCCAAATGCTCATGAAACGGGCAGCTCGGGAGACACACAGGCCGAGCAGTTCACGCCGCTGCACCAAGGGGCACGGGGGAGACGCTCACCAAGCCCCCGCACACCGGGGCAGGGCAGACCCGTGCGATCCAGCCCCGGCCACGGGGCTCCCATGGGACACGGAGGAGGGCGACTCTGAAGCCCACAGAGGCCCAGTGTCACGCTGCTCTGATCGGGGAGTGAAAGTCACAAACACGCGCAGAGTCCCCGGAGGCAATGGTCATAGAAAAAAGGTTTACCCGGAAGTCTCTCATTTCTAAAATGAACTTTAGATCATGACAATTTCAACTGGAAAATTCCTGCCACGTTATGTTGACTGATTCAGATATTCTTTATGGTCAAGTCTGAGGGCGTCGAGAAAGAGAGATTCAAAGCCAGGAGGGTCCTCTCTCTCTGACGAGGAGGAAAGCGCGAGGGGGCGTTGCTGCCCTCTCCTCTGCTTCCCCAGGCCTGGGGGGTGCTCCTGGGAGGCCCCGGGGCCGGCCTTTCTGGAACAGGAAGGCTCCTTTCACCTTCGGATCAGGGTTTCTGTGCGAAGCCTTCGTTCCGCGGGCGACTCACCTTTACCCGAAGACCCACTGGGTGTCCCGTGTCAGACGGATGCTGAGCATCCATTACCGGGACCGGAATCCAAGGGAAGAGGGCAGAGCCATCCCAGGGCGTAGGCTAAGGGCTGCTAGACAGGACATGGCGGGGCAGCTCACTCCGGGTAAGAGCATGCCGTGCTGAGCTACAGGCCCCAGTGAGTACGTCCTGCAGCCTTTACATCCGGGATGCTGCCCCGTAGATGCCGGTACCCTACACTACCTGGCCCATCTCTAGTCCGGCAGATGGGTTCTCTTTAAAACAAGACAAGGTAGAGCAAGCCAAACAAAAACATCAGGGGAGGGACGAGAAACATCCTGACCGTGGGCGTGTGCACCATTCAGCTATTCAGTTCTCCCTCTTGAAGTGCCACCAGATGGGGTGAATTCCAACAGCCACCTTCACATTATTTTTAAAAAATGGAGGTGTCTAACTACACAGTCTCATTGCCTGCTCTCTCAAGACTTTTCACTTTCGTAGAGTTTAGCATAAATCTTACCCATGCAGAGCCAGATGGCTTTGGATTCTTACAAAGAATCCACCAAATCACTTACTAAAAAAATGTACAAATAGCTCTTGAGAAAAACAACAATAAACTTAACAGAGGGAGGCAGAGAAAACCACTGTTTATGTTCTGGGATGTACTTTTTTTTTTTTTTTTTTAATGTAACAGACCATGATTCCCTTCCTGAGTCATACAATGGTCTTTACTGACCTTTTTAACGGCTTTCCGATTTTTACATCGTGCTCAGCAGCTTTCCCAAACCAAGATTACATAAATATTCACGTGCCTTTTCTTCAAATACTTTTATGGTCCCAGGCCTTACACTGACATTCTGAACCACGTGGAGTTTATTCCGGTCTCTGACAGACACAGGGCGGTTCTAGTCATGCTGACCCACGTGTGAGTGGAAGTCGGCATTTTGGGCTCCAGCGTTTGGGCACCTTCCTCCCTGAGTTGAAGCTCCAGGGCCCCGCCTCCGCCCCCCCCCCCCCCCCCCCCCGCGGTGACCACGCAGGCCCACGCCCAGGCTCTGCATCTGGGGGCTCGCTGGGTCTCGGGGTCGGAGGGAGCGGCAGGAACACGCAGGGACCCCGAGAACGCAGTCACGGTGGCAGCGGTGGGGTCCGGAGAAGTGAAACAGCGACGTGGCCCTGTGGCCTCCTCACCACCTGTCCGGGGCGCGAGGCCGGCTGTTCGGGCTCCTGAGCACCGTGTGGTTGCTGTCATTTTCTGAGTTTGGTTCCCCACTGATGCTGTTCCCCAGTACCCTTCCTTTAAATCAGGGCTGGGGAGCCTTTTTTCCTCCAGGGCCACGTAGATATCTGTAACGCGAGCCCAGGGCCATACAACATCATCCACTGAAACATCAGCCCGTATCTTCGTCCAGCATTCAATGACTCACCCCCAACGCCCTGGCAGGGCCGGACCAAATGACGTCCCGGGCCGCAGACGGCCGGACGTCCCCCACCCTGCTTTAAAGGCGTTTTCTGCTCAGGCTTGCCAGGATTATTTTCTTCTAGTTTCAACCCAAAAGGCCAACTGATAAGGGTAGCTAAGTGTTGAACACCATTATTTCACAAACGACCTACACTTTTCCCACTGAAGAAAAACAGTATCTTTACTATATATTACTTTCCAAATACATGCATTTAGGTCTCTTTCTAGATTTAAAATGTACTGCTATCTGTAGAATAATTTCCCCTTTCCTCCTAAAAATCTCTTGAATTTTATCATGCAGTTAGCCTTTCCATTATATTTTTTAATTTGTCATTCATGGAATATAGAAAATAATTTTTTTTTAAAAAATTAGTCATTTACTACTTAATAACAGAACTTTATTAAGATATAATGCACACATCATAAAGTTCAACCTTTTAAAGTACATTTCATGGTTTTTAATATAGTCACAGAATTGTGCATCCATCCGAAGATTTTAATCACCCCCAAAAGAAACGCCATACCTATTAGCAGCAATTCTCTCTTCTTTCCTCCCCCAAGGCTCTCATAACCACTAATCTATTTTCTGTCTCTATGAATTCGCCTAATTTTGATATTTAATATAAATGAAATAATGAAATAGGTGGCCTTTGTGTCTGGTTTCTCTCACTTAGCAAAAAATTTTCAAGGTTCATCCATGTTGTGGTATATCCGAAGCTCATACTCCTTTTTATGATTCAGTAATACTCTATTGTTATTATTGAATATTATGACTATACACGTTTTATTGTCCATTCGCGCTGCTATGAAGATTTGTGGACAAGATTTTGCACGGACTTAAGTTTTTAGTTCTCTTGGGACTCACGTGGGAGTGGAATATGCTAACTCTATATTTAACATTCTGAAGAGCTGCCAATGTTATGATTTTATGTATTAATATACACTTTTAATAATTTCATTTTACACATGTGTATAATAGATATATACATATAATAAGCATTTCACCTCTCCCCTGCCCTCCCGCTCCTCCTGTATATATTTACACACACATATACATAGAAATATAACTACTATCAAAATCTCAGAGCACTTTCCTTGAAATACGATGCAATCTTTGGAGAAGGCATCAAGTTATATCAGTTTCTGCCACAGCAACTCACATCGCCCATCTGAATTTTTCACAGGCCAAGAAACTATAATACAGAAATGCCTATATCATTGAGGGACTTAGTCCCAACTTTGCCCAGCCTTACTTGGTGCTGATGAAGGGTCAGAAGAAACCAACGACCACCTTAATGTACGGAGACCTCTACATGATGAGATCTAGACGATTTGCAATCGCTAGTCTCTCAATCCACCACCAGCAGGGAGGGGGCGGGGAAGGACAGAGCGGGGCTGCTTCTCCTCGGAGCGAAGCCTTCCTCATCTTGAATGAACCGTGACATGTCATCACGCTCTTCTAGGCCAACAGTATTCCCATCTGCAAAACGTCAGGTCTGCATAGCTCTCCCAGCTCTAAAATTAGACGATTCTCTAATTCTCAACTTCCCTTGTAAGGGACACCGGACATTTCTGCTAATTTGGAGATAATGCTTCATCCTCATATGACTAAGACTTTTGCCAGTGCTCCTGCTCCCAGCCACGACCATCTTCTGTCACAGTCGCCGTAAGAGACACGAGTACCCAGCTGCACACACTCCCAGGGGCACCGCCTACGGACGCCCTCCCGGATTGCAGGTCAGGTGATGCTATCTCCCACGCATGCCCTTTGAGCTCTGGGTATGTATCTACTCAGCAACACAACCACATTTCTTTCTCTTCAGTAGGTGAATATTAAATAACTTTCATTTTAGAACTAGCTTTCATAGTAGAATTTAGTTGAATATTAAACAGCTTTCGTATTAATCACAAAATCATGTCAGCTCTTTCCGCTCTCAGCCCTGTCTTTCCTTGAATGGATCACGGATCTTACTACAGAAAAGCATCAGTCATGTCGCCAAGGCCCACACCTCCGGCCACGGCCGTGCCCCCTCTGGGGAGTCCGGGCTTCCTCCCAAGGAGAGTGAGACTGCAAAACGGAGGCGGCCTCTTCCCCACTCTGGCCCCCTCTCTGCCTACACAGCACAGGCTCGGAGAGCGTAAGGCCGCTGTGAAATGAGGCTTTGAAACATGAATGCTTTAAAGGAACTGAAAATCCCCAAGTTCAACTGCATTTCTCTAATCCAACAAAAACATGCTGGCGTTCGGAGGAGCTCCCTGCTGCTGCACAGGCGGCTCTCGGCCCTGGCACGAACGGCAGCCGATAGCCTGTCACCGGCCTCACTCCCTCCGGTCACGGTCACGGGCTCAGCAGGCCGCTGCACCTGCCCAGCACAGAGGCAGCAGCCAGACGGGGGCTCAGAAACCCCGTCTCCACTGAGCTCCCGCCTGCAAGCCCCAGGGCCCTCCACTGAGCTTCCTGCTGCTCCCGCACGGCATGGAGGGAAGGCAGAAACTTCTAATTCAGATTTTCAGTAAGTCCCACGGACAGGCGATTTCAAGCCGGTCCCATGCAGAGGGACGGAGTGACGACCAGCAGGAGGATGCCACGCCCACGGACAGACAGGAGGCCTACGTGAGCTGGGCAGAGTGCTGAAAAGCCCTCCTCCCCCCCCCCCCCACACACACACCCCGAGTGAGTCCTCAAAGGCCATTTCCATCTCGCTTCTTTCCCAGAGAAAGGAATAAGCCAGCAACCGTTTCTCAAGCAGACGTGCTGTTATGAGTATCCACAGCCCCAGTGAAAGGCCTGGCACCCACAGGGCTGGGTGTTCACCCGTATGTGCCCTCGGGTTCTTACTGTTTCATGGGACATAACCCTTCTGAAGGATCTTAGGAGGCGGCTGCAAGCTGCAGGTCAAGGTGCCAACATCCCGTCACAACCTGCCTTCAGGAACCAAGGCTGCCTGGCCGGGAGGCTCAGTCGGTGGAGTGTCGTCCCATGCACCAAGGGGTCACCGGTTCGAATTCCGGGCAGGCACATGCCCAGGTTGTGGGGTGCATATGGGAGGCAACCAATTGATGTTTCTCTCTCCGCCTCCCTTCCTCTCTCTCAAAAATCAATAAAAACGGTTTTTTAAAAAGAAGCAAGAATACTTTTTAGAAAGTAAAGTTGTCTTTCAGATTTTTTATTAAGAAGCTTGCAGTCTTAGCCTGTTTGGCTCAGTGGACAGATCGTTGGCCCATGGACTGAAGGGTCTAGGGTTTGATTCTGGTCAAGGGCATGTACCTTGGTTGCAGGCTTGAACCTTGGCCCCAGTTGGGGTGCATGCGGGAGGCAACCAATCAATGTTTCTCTCTCTCTCTCTCCCCCTCCCTTCCATTCTCTCTAGAAATCAATAGGAAAAATATCCTTGGGCGAGGGTTAACAAAAAAAAATTAAAAATGAAAAAAAAGCATTGCAAAACAATGTTAAAAAATGAGTTCTGCCGTAGAGAAAATTGGTCAAATATTAAGATCAATGTGCTGAATTAATTTAAAAGTGCTTCTTCACCAAAAAATCACGGAAGAATGAAGAATATTTTCCTTTACCTTTCAAAAGGAATTTTCAACAGAGTGAAGGTCTGCATACCAATAGCCCTTGATTAATATGTAGGCATCAATATTTTTATTAAAAAGTAAATTTCAGAGAAATAGCTGGACTATAACAAATAAAAAGGCACAATATTCAGAAGTGAGCTAATATATTAAGAGTGGTATTTGTGAAAATAACTTTTTGTAGAAACCCTATATAATAAAAGGCTAATATGCAAATTGACTGAACATGGAATGACTGGTCGCTATGATGTGCACTGACCACTGGGGGCAAACACTCAATGCAGGAGCTGCCCCCTGGTGGTCAGTGCGCTCCCACAGGGGGAGCACCACTCATCCAGAAGCCGGTGGCGGGAGCCTCTCCAACCTCAGCAGCAGTGCTAAGGGTGTCCGGCTGCCATCAGTTGGATATCCCCCGAGGGCTCCTGGATTGCGAGAGGGTGCAGGCCAGGCTGGGGGACCTCCCAAGTACACGAATTTCGTGCACTGGGCCTCTAGTTAACTATAACTTTCTGAGTTGAAAAACTGTAATGTAAAGAACGCCGAAGTATAAATGGACAGTTCACACTTGTTCTCTCCAATGAAATCTTCGCTACCCTGTAACTGGTCACCTTGCACTTCAATGCTTTAGGGAAAAAGTACAAAACTTCAAGTCTGCCTGTTGATACAAAAAAGGATTCAGCCAACTGGATGAAGAAAGAAATGGCAAGTGATGAACTATCTTGTTGGTCTGGGAGATTTCTTCCATCTGCTAACTGAGGGCCAGGTGCTGGGTGCGTGGTTTCACGTCTAGCTAACACCGGTGGTGTCCTTCAGGGAAATGCATTCACCTTTTGGCCTCTACAAGGGATCGAGGATGAAGGAGGGAGGAGGACTCGGAGTGCAGGCAGGATGAAGGATGGAGGAGGGGGAGGAATGGAGTGCAGGCAGGATGGAGGATGAAGGAGGGGGAGGAATGGAGTGCAGGCAGGATGGAGGATGAAGGAGGGGGGAGGAATGGAGTGCAGGCAGGATGGAGGATGGAGGAGGAGGAGGAATGGAGTGCAGGCAGGATGGAGGATGAAGGAGGGGGAGGAATGGAGTGCAGGCAGGATGGAGGATGAAGGAGGGGGGAGGAATGGAGTGCAGGCAGGATGGAGGATGAAGGAGGGGGAGGAATGGAGTGCAGGCAGGATGGAGGATGAAGGAGGGGGAGGAATGGAGTGCAGGCAGGATGGAGGATGAAGGAGGGGGAGGAATGGAGTGCAGGCAGGATGGAGGATGAAGGAGGGGGGAGGAATGGAGTGCAGGCAGGATGGAGGATGAAGGAGGGGGAGGAATGGAGTGCAGGCAGGATGGAGGATGAAGGAGGGGGAGGAATGGAGTGCAGGCAGGATGGAGGATGAAGGAGGGGGAGAGGATTTGGAGTGCAGGCAGGATGGAGGATGAAGGAGGGGGAGAGGATTTGGAGTGCAGGCAGGATGGAGGATGAAGGAGGGGGAGAGGATTTGGAGTGCAGGCAGGATGGAGGATGAAGGAGGGGGGAGCAGGCAGGATGGAGGATGGAGGAGGGGGAGGAATGGAGTGCAGGCAGGATGGAGGATGAAGGAGGGGGAGAGGATTTGGAGTGCAGGCAGGATGGAGGATGAAGGAGGGGGGAGCAGGCAGGATGGAGGATGGAGGAGGGGGAGGAATGGAGTGCAGGCAGGATGGAGGATGAAGGAGGGGGAGGAATGGAGTGCAGGCAGGATGGAGGATGAAGGAGGGGGAGGAATGGAGTGCAGGCAGGATGGAGGATGGAGGAGGGGGAGGAATGGAGTGCAGGCAGGATGGAGGATGAAGGAGGGGGAGGAATGGAGTGCAGGCAGGATGGAGGATGGAGGAGGGGGAGGAATGGAGTGCAGGCAGGATGGAGGATGAAGGAGGGGGGAGGAATGGAGTGCAGGCAGGATGGAGGATGGAGGAGGGGGAGGAATGGAGTGCAGGCAGGATGGAGGATGGAGGAGGGGGAGGAATGGAGTGCAGGCAGGATGGAGGATGGAGGAGGGGGAGGAATGGAGTGCAGGCAGGATTGAGGATGGAGGAGGGGGAGGAATGGAGTGCAGGCAGGATGGAGGAGGGGGAGGAATGGAGTGCAGGCAGGATGGAGGATGGAGGAGGGGGAGGAATGGAGTGCAGGCAGGATGGAGGATGAAGGAGGGGGAGGAATGGAGTGCAGGCAGGATGGAGGATGAAGGAGGGGGGAGCAGGCAGGATGGAGGATGGAGGAGGGGGGAGGAATGGAGTGCAGGCAGGATGGAGGATGGAGGAGGGGGAGGAATGGAGTGCAGGCAGGATGGAGGATGGAGGAGGGGGAGGAATGGAGTGCAGGCAGGATGGAGGATGAAGAAGGGGGGAGGAATGGAGTGCAGGCAGGATGGAGGATGGAGGAGGAGGAGGAATGGAGTGCAGGCAGGATGGAGGATGGAGGAGGGGGAGGAATGGAGTGCAGGCAGGATGGAGGATGGAGGAGGGGGAGGAATAGAGTGCAGGCAGGATGGAGGATGGAGGAGGGGGAGGAATGGAGTGCAGGCAGGATGGAGGATGGAGGAGGGGGAGGAATGGAGTGCAGGCAGGATGGAGGATGGAGGAGGGGGAGGAATGGAGTGCAGGCAGGATGGAGGATGGAGGAGGAGGAGGAATGGAGTGCAGGCAGGATGGAGGATGGAGGAGGGGGAGGAATAGAGTGCAGGCAGGATGGAGGAGGGGGAGGAATGGAGTGCAGGCAGGATGGAGGATGAAGGAGGGGAGAGG
The DNA here is from genome assembly GCF_951640355.1 of Cnephaeus nilssonii. NCBI lineage: Eukaryota > Metazoa > Chordata > Mammalia > Chiroptera > Vespertilionidae > Cnephaeus > Cnephaeus nilssonii. The sequence continues at coordinate 87,078,500 of NC_137082.1, forward strand.
ATTTGGGGTGCAGGCAGGATCGAGGATGGAGGAGGGGGGAGGAATGGAGTGCAGGCAGGATGGAGGAGGGGGAGGAATGGAGTGCAGGCAGGATGGAGGATGGAGGAGGGGGAGGAATGGAGTGCAGGCAGGATGGAGGATGAAGGAGGGGGAGGAATGGAGTGCAGGCAGGATGGAGGATGGAGGAAGGGGAGGAATGGAGTGCAGGCAGGATGGAGGATGGAGGAAGGGGAGGAATGGAGTGCAGGCAGGATGGAGGATGAAGGAGGGGGAGGAATGGAGTGCAGGCAGGATGGAGGATGAAGGAGGGGGAGGAATGGAGTGCAGGCAGGATGGAGGATGGAGGAAGGGGAGGAATGGAGTGCAGGCAGGATGGAGGATGGAGGAGGAGGAGGAATGGAGTGCAGGCAGGATGGAGGATGGAGGAGGGGGAGGAATAGAGTGCAGGCAGGATGGAGGAGGGGGAGGAATGGAGTGCAGGCAGGATGGAGGATGGAGGAGGAGGAGGAATGGAGTGCAGGCAGGATGGAGGATGGAGGAGGGGGAGGAATAGAGTGCAGGCAGGATGGAGGAGGGGGAGGAATGGAGTGCAGGCAGGATGGAGGATGAAGGAGGGGAGAGGATTTGGGGTGCAGGCAGGATCGAGGATGGAGGAGGGGGAGGAATGGAGTGCAGGCAGGATGGAGGATGAAGGAGGGGGAGAGGATTTGGAGTGCAGGCAGGATGGAGGATGGAGGAGGGGGAGGAATGGAGTGCAGGCAGGATGGAGGATGGAGGAGGGGGAGGAATGGAGTGCAGGCAGGATGGAGGATGAAGGAGGGGGAGGAATGGAGTGCAGGCAGGATGGACGATGAAGGAGGGGGAGGAATGAAGTGCAGGCAGGATGGAGGATGGAGGAGGGGGGAGGAATGGAGTGGAGGGGGGAGCAGGCAGGAACGCCGGGCAGGACAAAATGTCACTGGCTCCCAGGAGCCTGATACCTAAACTGGCAGGGAGATGTCCCAGCGCGGAAGTCGAGAGCAGAGCTAAAGTTAGCGTCTGGCATTCTAGAGAGGGAAGGAAAGGAGGCCCAGAACGCCTTCTCATTACAAATAAAGAACAAGTTAGAACGGTACATAGGAAGCCCATTCTGAAAGGGGCCGTTTTCTTAGGAGCGTCATCAAAATGGAAAGTTCTAGAAAGCTGTACAGTTCTCCGTGTGCACGCACGTATTTTCACACAGTTGTTTGTACTGCCTCCTCTGATGGGCAAAGAGTTGTTTGGAAGTGCCGAAGTTACATGACTGACTGTATAAACGGAAGGCTTATTTCAGAAAAGCTTGAGTAGGAGGCAAAAATGAGCTTTCCTGTCGCATTTTCGGGGCTATACGTCACCGCTGAGGAAATGCCCATCTACCTGTAGGTGTTTTTGAAAGATGCCACTTTATTCATCAATGGAAAACCAGTAAGCCAACAAAAACTTACTGAGGAATGTGATTTCGATCTTAAAGAACCCAGGAATTTAGCTTGGAGAGAACAGAGAAACACACGTGGGAACACCAACACAAGTACGAGACAACTGTAAGTGCTCAACTATGGATCGCAAAGACGCCCCAGCACCAAAGGAGTTCAAACCCCGCCCAGTGAAACCCAAGAGAGGAATCAATGTCGTCACAGATCAAGTCAACTTGCAGGGTCCCCTCGGTCTTCAGGGAGCTCACCCTCCGAGGCCGGGGGCCGGGGTTACAGGTGCCCAGGGGGCGTGAGGCTGCAGGGCCCTGACCACGGAGAGGGAGAGGCGAGCTGGCATCTGGCTGGAGGTGATGGGGAGGAATGGGGGGGGGGGGGGCGGGAAGCCCAGAGAGGGAGAGGCGAGCTGGCATCTGGCTGGAGGAGATGGGGAGGAACGGGCGGGGGCGGGGGGGGGGGGGAGGCAGCACTGCAGGTGGCCCTCAGGGGTGGGAAGACAGAGAGTTAGAGTTTGGGAAAATGTAGGCCATGGCGGGGGTGGGGGGGTGGGTGGGGGAATAATGGAGGCAGATATTGAAAGGTGGGTTGCAGGCACGTGACTTTGAAAGCCAGGAGAAAAAGAAGTTAATTTAGGTGGGTGGGTAGTAGGGAGCCAATGCTTATGTCTACAGAGAGAATGCCTAAAACCCTATTTTAAGGACATCTCTCTTTTAAGGGCAAATGAGATTAAGGGTAAGAAACCCGAAGCTTACACACTTTCCCCCGTTTCTCAGGGGATTTCTACTGAATCGTTACCCTTATCACCCCGTGGACAGGGCTCTCCCAGGCCTACGGAAACTCCAGGCATCGCAGCGGATGACGCGGCGCTTAGTCCCGCAGACGTGAGGGTCTGGGCTGGCCCGCACACGCATCCCGCGACACAGGGCCCCGGCCCTCCCCAGGGCTCTCCCCGACCTAAGCCACGCCACCTGCCCCAGGCAGGCAGGCCGAGGGCTCCTCCCTGATGGCCCCTCCCCGGGCCCAGCCGCCAGCTCTGGCCAACAGTCAGGTCCTCGCCTGTCCAGAGACGGGCTCCCCGCTCGAGGCCGAGGGCCGGAGAGCCCGGGAGGCCAGGCTGGCACAAAGGGCGCCCCGCAGTCAGCGGAGCCGCCCCCGCTGTGCATGAAGGCGGTGCGGGGTCAGAGCGGGCGTTTCCACAGGAATCGCTTCCTTTGCAGTTCCCACGTTCATCCAGAACACGCCGCTTTCCTCAGCGCAGCTCCATCAGGGAGAACCCAAACTCGTGTGAGGAACGTGCCAGTGTTTACCCCACGAGCCAATCGGGTGCCCCCAGGAGAAAGAGAAGCAGGATGGAATTTCATTTCAGTGAAAAGGAAAAAGAACGCGGGCAGGAGGTTTCTTGGAACAGTGGATTTAAACACAATTACGGGTCATTTTAAAACTGACGTCCGTGTTTTCATTCCACGTTAGCTCCTGAACGCTCTGGAGCGCCGCCAGGAGCCGCCGCAGCGCGATCCAGGGGGAAGGCACGTGGACGGCGAGCCTCCCGGAGGGGAATGCTGAGCGACTGCAGGAAGCCGGGCTGGCGCGGGTCTCACCTCACATGCTTCTCACTGTCAAATAACTTGGTCATAAAAGCTTATGAGTGTTCATACTTGGGTAAGAACAAACCCTTGGAACAGAGAGAACAGGATGATGTAATGGTGACGGGGCAGAAAAACCCAGCCTGAAGGGTGATGGCTAACTGGAGAGTTGCCAAGCAATTCGATTACTCTGTTTCCAGGAATGCAATTCTCACATGTCTAGCATCGGACAGGGACTTCTGACACTTTTTAAAAAAATCGTTATTGATTTCAGAGAGGAAGGGAGAAGGAGAGAGAGATAGAAACCTCAGTGATGAGAGAGAATCGTTGATTGGCTGCCTCCTGCACGCCCCCCACTGGGGATTGAGCCTGCAACTCAGGCATGTGCCCTTGGCCGGGATCGAACCTGGGACCTTCCAGTCTGCAGGCTGACGCTTTATCCACTGAGCCAAGCCGGCTAGGGCAGACACTTTTTAAAAAAATAGTGCCTACATGGATGATCAACTGTACAGCTAAAAACACAGTTCAGAACAAAAAGGGTTACAAAAACATTTTCCTCTGAAGAACAGCAGAACGTGGAGATACTTGGCTTGGCCATCTTAGTTGGGTAGAAACTGGTAGCCTACTAATGCTTCAGATGTTCTCATGCACAGATGCCCATCAGTGTTACATGCTGTCTGATGGTGCACAGACATCAGTGTTACATGCTGTCTGATGGTGCACAGACATCAGTGATACATGCTGTCTGATGGTGCACAGACATCAGTGTTACATGCTGTCTGATGGTGCACAGACATCAGTGCTACATGCTGTTTGATGGTGCACAGACAACATTAGTGTTATATGCTGTCTGATGGTGCACAGACATTAGTGTTACATGCCGTCTGATGGTGCACAGACATCAGTGTTACATGCTGTCTGATGGTGCACAGACATCAGTGCTACATGCCGTCTGATGGTGCACAGACATCAGTATTATATGCCGTCTGATGGTGCACAGACATCAGTGCTACATGCCGTCTGATGGTGCACAGACATCAGTGTTACATGCCGTCTGATGGTGCACAGACATCAGTGCTACATGCCGTCTGATGGTGCACAGACATCAGTGCTACATGCCATCTGATGGTGCACAGACATCAGTGCTACATGCCGTCTGATGGTGCACAGACATCAGTGTTACATGCCGTCTGATGGTGCACAGACATCAGTGCTACATGCCGTCTGATGGTGCACAGACATCAGTGCTACATGCCGTCTGATGGTGCACAGACATCAGTGCTACATGCCGTCTGATGGTGCACAGACATCAGTGCTACATGCCCTCTGATGGTGCACAGACATCAGTGTTACATGCCGTCTGATGGTGCACAGACATCAGTGCTACATGCCGTCTGATGGTGCACAGACATCAGTGTTACATGATGTCTGATGGTGCACAGACATCAGTGTTATATGCTGTCTGATGGTGCACAGACATCAGTGTTACAGGCTGTCTGATGGTGCACAGACAACATTAGTGTTACATGCCATCTGATGGTGCACAGACATCAGTGCTACATGCCGTCTGATGGTGCACAGACATCAGTGTTACATGCCGTCTGATGGTGCACAGACATCAGTGTTACATGCTGTCTGATGGTGCACAGACAACATTAGTGTTACATGCCGTCTGATGGTGCACAGACATCAGTGTTACATGCCGTCTGATGGTGCACAGACATCAGTGTTACATGCTGTCTGATGGTGCACAGACATTAGTGTTACATGCTGTCTGGTGGTGCACAGACAACATTAGTGTTACATGCTGTCTGATGGTGCACAGACAACATTAGTGTTATATGCTGTCTGATGATGCGATGTCTACTTTTATCCAATGGCCTTGTTCCACCTTTGCTTTGTACGTGGGTAAGCTGAGGAGAAACCTTGAATGCTCTGGTTACCAATGTGTCAAGGAGAACTATGAAATCAATAAAAAATAAAAATGAATAGACTGGTGTGACTCAGTTGGTTGGGCGTCACCCCATGCACTAAGAATGGGTCCTAACTGGGTCTGACCTGTATTTTTTGTATATGGCTGCATCCCAGATCCCAGCCCATCAGACATGCTGTAGGCACTCAATAAATATATGCTGACTTCAGGAATACATAAAACAACAGGTTAGAACATGGAATCGATACCTAAATGGTATTTACTCAAGGTTTCCATCTTCCTCCTCTTGGCCCAAATCCTATCTTGGTTTGAACAGCATTTCAATTAAATTCCATTTCATAAGTAGTTATTGACCATCCACTAAATGTGCATGGCTGTTTGGCCAGGGACCCAGACAAGGCAAAGACAAGCTTTTCTGGACAAAAATCATCTTCCCTTTCTTTGAGCTTTTATCCTCTTATATAAAATAGGAATTAAAAACTCCTATTCTTCTGCACAGGGTTGTTATAAGAATTGAAATGAATACTATATATAAAAGCACAATGAAAATAGTAAAGAGAAATATGTAAAAGTTGCAACATTATGACATCATTACACCCCTAAAGTATAAAATGATGTATTCTACTTTATTACGGTTAAAATAATCAGAGCTTTAAGAATGAATAGGCTGGCCCTAGCCAGTTTGGCTCAGTGGATAGTGTGTTGGGACTGCGGACTGAAGGGTTCCAGTTTGATTCCGGTCAAGGGCGCATGCCGGGTTGTGGGCTCGATCCCCAGTAGGGGGCATGCAAGAGGCAGCCAATCCATGATTCTCTCTCATCATTGATGTTTTTATCTCTCTCTCCCCCTATGAAATCAATAAAAAATAAAAATGAATAGGCTGGTGTGACTCAGTTGGTTGGGCGTCACCCCATGCACTAAGAGGTTGCTGGCTCGATTCCCAGTTGGGGCGCATGCCTGGGTTTCGGGGGTGGGGGCGTGCAGGAGGCAGCCGATCAATATTTCTCTTTCAGATCGATATTTCTCTCCCTCTCCCTCTCCCCTCCTCCCTCTCTAGAGAGCAATAAAAAAATCTTAAAAAAATAAAGAATAGGATTGAATAGGATTATTTCAGATATGAAATGTGAATTTCCAAAATGCATGTTTCAGGTTCAGAGGGCCAAGAACCAAAGAACAAAACGAGGTCTCTGGGCTCCCATAACAAAGGAAGAGCATGAGCACATTCCCACGACCCTCCAGCTTCTCTGCTGAAAAGCATTCGAGGGTTCTCCAGCCCTTAAGCCTCCCCCAGATAAACAGAGGAGGTGCGTAAGTAATCACAAATTCATTTATAAAAGGAAAGGACTGTTCTCCCCGCTTTTACACGCCTCCCGTTACAGTCTCTAGAGGATTTAAAACTGAAAAGGAGAAAAGGGAAAGAAAAATAGCAACACAAATGCAAAATAATGTTTTAATGGGAACATATCCATCATGTAAAGTAACCGACATCTTTAGAAAAATCAAAATAACTTACACTATGTTGAAACATACATTTTTTTCTTGTTATGATACTGGTTTTTATGTATCTTGGTGAATGACTTCAAAAAAATATCATTTGCTTTAAAAGTAAGCATCTTATAAAACAAAGACAACATCAGGAGAGAAGGGACTCTAAGGCTCCTGAAATTAGAACTATGAATGACGAGCGAGTCTGAAACACACTGTACCCTAAGGCTCCAGCCCTGCTCCCCACACGCCTCGCAGGGATTCCTGGGGCCACGGAGTTGGGGTTCCAGGCAGTAAAGCTGAAGGAGTGGATGCTGGGCTTCGGAGCTACTCACTGTCCTAAGCCCTACACTCTCATCAGTACCACCTCCTCACGTACCCGCCCTCTACTTGTTTTCATGACCTACCTGCTCATGGGGCAAAACAGTTCTCATCTCTCGACTCACAACCACGAACATCCATGGTTTTGGAGCAGGTAAAACTCAGCAGAGCCTTACTGGAGCCGAGTAGAAGAAAAAAACCCCCACAAAACTCCGGCCCCAACGAATTGAATGATAGTTTGTAAATTAGCAACATACTTACCAAGAACCCTAAAGACTGAGAATTTTCCCAGTTAAGGTAAAATAATAAGAGATGAAAGTCTAGGATTTAACTAAGAGTAGTGCTTTGTACAAATTCCTACAATTATCAAATTTTTGTGATCTTACTGAGAATTCTCAAAGACAAGGATTAGTTTTAGGTTTCTAATAATGTGCCCACATTTGTGGCATTCCCCCCAAAGAAACGAGAAATTCTATAGTTTCCTGAGAAGATCCCACATGTATGCATAGTTGCTCCAAACAGAGTGAAAACCATGTTCACATACTCATACGATGAGGCCATCAGGAACTCCTGGAGAAGACGACACGCTTCGGGCATTTACGGGCTGTACCTAATACAGCACAGGCTATCCTGAGCACCGCCACCCCACCTCCCTCAAGAGGGAGGGGTTTCTGAGGTGTTCCCCACACCGTGGCCATTCTAAGTCCTCAGGCAGCTCCCAGCCACTACCAGAGAATCCCAACGAAGGCCTTTTCCTCGGCTCCCTGGGTTCCCACCCCCGCCCTCCTCCACGAGCTCAAAGTTCTTGCAAAACAGCGCTTCCCACAGGGTGGTCTGGAGCCTTTAGTCAGAAGTGCCCTGGGGCAGTGAGCTCTCAGAGGACAGGGACCAGTCTCACTCATCAGTCCCCAAGGCCTCGCTCAAAGAGGGCGCCAAGATATGTGTGTTAAATAAAACTTACTGATTATCACAACTGAATACGATTGTGTGGACAATAAAGATGTGACTGCTTGCAAAGCTATGTCATCCATACGTGTGTAAAAAAACGTACAGGGCAGTTTGACAAGTGAGCTTGCACGCATACACGCTTTTTCCCAATGGTATTACAAAATGCAGTAAAAAAACAAAACAAAACAAAAAAACCCCAATAAAAACAAAAATATCAGTTTATTTTTAGCAACAGAGCATCAAGACATATGTAAATAAGTAATTTTAGGAGGAAAAGTTGCTGTATTCTACATTCTGCTCAAAAAATAACCCCCCTTGGAAGCAGCCCCCTCATGGAGCCACTGCAGCAAGTGACCTCTCCCTCCCCCCCTGACCACTCCCTTTTGCTATCAGCCCAAAACTTAACACAAAAAACAAAACAAAAATCTCTCTACATAATACATCACAAACAAGTGACATTGCATTACAATACAGTCACGTCTCCAACAATAGTAACACAATCCAAGGTGACTTAACTTTCTTGCAGCAAACAGTCTGTGACTTTGTAAAGCCAAGTAGGCGAGCTCCTGAGCTACAGATGCTGATGAAATAGCCTTACTTGGTTTCAGCCCGAGAGCCAAGGAGAGAAGGGCTACTAAATTTAGCCCCGAGCTGATTTCATCGCTAACCTGCCCCCTGACAGGTCTCTGCAGACAGAAGGAAGGAGGCACAGCGGACAGCACACGGGATGGGATCAACCTACTTAACAAGCCCAGACGCCATCAAAGGTGGCCACGGAGCAAGCCCTCTGGCCCAGGGCACCGGCCCTGCAGGTCCTGGGCGTGGCTGTGCAGCCCGGCCCCCCCCGGGACCCACAACGGTCCATGTGACTACAATGACCACAGTATGACCAGCAGGTTCAGAAGATTTTCTGGAAGAAGAAAAGACCAGAAATTGGACCCAAGGCAAAGCTTGAAACAATTAGGAGAAGCACAAGTTGAAACTGAATTAAATCCTGATCTTTTTCCTTTTTATTTTTTTTAAAGACAGTAAAAAAACAACAACAAACAACACACCTAACTTTCCATCTAAAAATGGTTTAATTCAAATGACATTGTATTAAAATACTAAAATGCTCAGGACAGTAACTGAGCTGCTAACCAGGCAGTGAGAGGGAAGTCAGTTGTTTGCTGGGCCTGTGGGGGGAGGGTGGGGAGGGGGGGCACAGAGGGAGGGTGGTCTGCACCCGCCTGTGGAAGTGGGGGGGTCGATGGTCAGGTGCTCGGCTGGCCAAGCGCTGGCAGTGACCAGCCGTGGACCAAAAGCTGGTTAGGGCCGGGGTGAGGGGTGGAGGGAACAGGGAGTTGTATGTCTCTTCTGCTCCCCGCACACGCCCCCTCCCCCTCCCTTTGGCGCTTCCTGCCGTACTGCCCCCACCTTGTCTATCATCTCCAAAGACCGGTCTCTTGCTAAAGCCGCTTTAGGGGTTTTCAGAACCGAGCTGCCCTTTCTCCCTCTTGAATACTTTACAAAATACCCAGCAAATTGGTTCGGGCTGATACCAAAGTCAAACAGAACATCTCACCTTTCCAACAGCCCTATACATTTTATAAACAATTCAAGTAAAACATGAAATATTTTTATGCAGAGCCAATCTGATATTTTACGTGGCTTAGGCCCCCCATTCCACCAAAAATATTACTACTTTTCAAAACAGATTCAGGTGAGCCGTATACCGTGTGGTACTCACTTCCACTGATAATCTCTCTCCATTTATACAGCTTGTTTGTGTGTTTGTTTTTTGCTTGAACTTGCTTTTCACAAGACATAAAGTTGAATGCAAACCAAATACATATATGATTATCTGATCCAGATTCAACGTTCAAAGAAAGTTTTCATAAGATTCTATCCTTGGGATAAAATAACAGGAGCTAAGAATGCGTCACTGTTTTACAATTTACTGCAACGTATTTCCAAGTGTCCTACCTTCTCACACCATTTCCCCTTTAAAGAGTTTTTTAAATGCTCACATTAAAAACATATGGGATGTTATTTATTATAAAGGCAGGACGTTCTGAAGAAAATGGAATGCAAATGTGAACACATTAGGTCAGCTTTTTATGAGCTAGAGAAAAGCTGAGTTAGTTTTAATATTAGCTGGAGGGAGATCTCTTAGCTGGAAATGAAAAACGAAATAGGAAATAATGCAAACAGAAAACCACCAAGGGGGCTGCCAGAATTAGAGCTAAGTCTTCAGAAAGAGAGTAGGAAACAACGGTATGGAACAAGGAAAGAAGTCAGTCTCAATGTGTGAAGCTATCCTGTGTGCTTTCCCACGGCATACTAAAATACAGTCACATTTCATGGCAAGGAGTTAAAATGGAACAGACCTGTCGAATCTCAGACGGAAGGTGGCGGTGGGTGGGAAGAGAGCAACCAAAGAACTTGTATGCTTATATGCATAACCCATGGGCACAGACAGTGGGGTGGTGAGGGCCTGGGGCGGAGGGTGGGGCCAGGCTAGAAGGGTCAGTGGGGGGGGGGGCGCGGGAAGGGGGACATACGTAATGCTTTCAACAATAAAGATTAAAAAAATAATAGAGGAATGAAAATAAAGGTTGAGGGAAATATATTACCCCAGAAATGTGACTATTCGGAAGTATAACGAGGGTAAATCACTTAGGTCGACAGAATTTGGTTTTGTTTTCATCCTAACAGCACTGTCCTGGCTGCCTTAAATGTCTTCCAGAACAATGAGAGGCATAAATAAATAAACTCATAAATAAGTAAATAGAGAGATAGCACTCTCCCGCTAAACGCCACCGCTGAAGACAAGAGGAAAGTCACAGACTGAATTATGAATGAGGACACTGGCCAGGTCGGGCTCCAGATAACTTAACTACAGTCTCAGTGGTTTGGGTTTTCTCAGAAATGCACTCGGAGCTCCCGGCAGCAGCACACAGCACGGGGGTGGGGGTGAGGTCGGGGTGGGGGGCTTGTTCTGATGCAGATTGTGGGCTTCACACCCAGAGATACTGAGGTGGAAGGTCAAGGAGCTTAAGAATCTGCATTTTCAGGCAGCTCCCAGGAGGGCCTACATGCATAACTTTTACACTTTGAAGGTTAGACTTTAAAGAAACTATTGCCTAAAACAACTTTTTTTTTTTCCCAGCAAAAACATGTTTCAGAGCAGAAAGGTATCTCTCAATCTAAACTCTATTCTCAGAACCATCTACCTTGTAACCTGCTAGCCAGTGCACCATCCCAAGGGAAACTATCCACTTAGCGGCGATCAAAGTGTTCCCACGGGGTTCCCCAAGCCGCAGCGACGGCCGCGTGGCTGGAGCGGCTGCAGAAGGCAGATCCTGCCTCAGCGCCCTTCACAGATGCCGCTTACAATGGTGGTGAATCTGGCTTGAGAAATTGGAAAGATCTGCAGAGAAATTATGTATATTACTCATAAAATTTTATTTATCTAAAAAAAACACGCCTCTGATTTGCGCTCATTCGCTAGCCAAACCTCCCCACTGATGGGCACAGGAAGCTCCTCGCGGGTTCTTTTAACTTAAGAACCGTGACTGGGGATTTTCTCTCTCTCTTTTTTTAAATATATTTTATTGATTTTTCACAGAGGGGAAGGGAGAGGGACAGAGAGCTAGAAACATCGATGAGAGAGAAACATCGACCAGCTGCCTCCTGCACACCCCCCCACCGGGGATGCGCCCGCAACCAAGGCACATGCCCTTGACCAGACCGACGCTCTATCCACTGAGCCAAACCAGTTTCGGCCTCTTTTCCTCGCCCTCTTCTGTCCGGCGCCTCTTTTTCTGATAGCCAGCCCCATCCCCCTCATCCGCATGGACGTACCTCCGGCTCTGTGGGCAAGATACGCAGTCACTGCAATACAAAGCGGTATGTGCGATCAGCAAAGGGGCTGCTCAGAACAGAGGAACCTGCTTTAGTCGTGTGGGTTTTGGGGGAGCAAATTAAAAATAAAATGTGCGAGAGCTCCAGAATGCACAGCAAGAGCAGCACAACGAAGACCTGACCGAGGGGCGATCTGAAGTTCAGAGAGATGCCACGCGGCGTTTTACTCTGCAGGTGCCGTGTCTCAGGGGCCCTCCACAGAGGGCGCGATGACCAGCAGACGTTAAAATGCGAGGGACAGGAAGAGGAAAGACCTCGCAAAGGGCGCGTGGAAGGGCTCCGGGATGCAGAAGGGAGAGTCTTGGGGAACAGTGTGGGGCGGGCTGGGGCGCAGGGAGAGATGTGCAGCGAAACCAGCAGATGGGCTGCAGCCAGAACAGGAAGGACCTGCTCAGCCGCGGGGAGAGGTTGAATCTTACCCCGTGGGGAGGACCACGCGGAGCCCTGAGGTCTTTAGGGACAAGAGAGCTGCAAGACCCAATCTGTACTTTGGCACGAGAAGCGTGGGGGGTGGGGGCAGGGGAGGGCAGGGGAGGCCGGAGGACCAGGCAGAGGCCGCACAGAGCCGGCGAGCCCAGCCAGTGCTGCATCGGGGCGGCTTGAGCTCCCCGATGCTCGAGGGCCGGCCCTCCATACACCCCTCAGGCAGACCCGAGTCCTCCCCTTAGTTACAGGTCAACGCTGACATGCTTCTCCTGCCCGAAGATGTCAGCTGTGGTTCCTGAGATCACATCCGCACGACAGTGAACCGTGAGGTGAACACGGAGAAGAGGTCTTACCTGAGCAGAGCTGTTCCACCTTTGTGTAGTTTAAAGACACTATGTCATTGACCCATGCGATGATGTCATGTCTGCTCATAGTCTCCTGGGTTATCGAGGTAGAATACACATTGACCGCCATTCCCCAACTAGAAAACAAACAAACAAACACGTTTATTGGCCTACGAGGAAAAAAATAACTCAGAAGCAGGACATCCAGCCGTTCACGGTGGGCGCCCCAGGCAGAACTCTAGGGCAGTGGTCGGCAAACTCCTTAGTCAACAGAGCCAAATATCAACAGTACAACGATTGAAATTTCTTTGGAGAGCCAAATTTTTTAAGCCCTAATCTGGCTGAGCCCTTCCTTTTCTCTTTCTCATCTACACATTTGCCACTTTAGGTTCCCATTATTTATAGGTTTCGTCTCCATTTCTAATATTTCCCTTGCAATATTTTTATTGTCGAAGGAACTGGGCTGGTTGTCTCGTAGAGTTTCCATAATCTGGATTTTGCTCACTGCATCCCATTGGTGTGATTTAACACATTCCTCTGTCCCCTGTATTTTTTTAATTCTTAAATAATTTTAAGTAGTGTTGGTGTACAATATTATATTAGTTTCAGGTGTACAATATAGTTGCTCCACATTTTTATACCTTACAATGCGATCGTGACCCTTGTGTTCTATACACAGGCGCTTGGATCTAAAGGTTGATCTGACTCAAGTTCTAACTGAGGGGTGGGGGGGTGGGGGACAAGATCACGCCGTGTCTGAGCCTCCAGCAGGAGGCACAGTATGTCAGGCTGGCTCCTGTGATTCGTTAGCCATGGGTGGCACCTAACAATTCTTTAGAGACTGCAAAGTGATAGTCGACTATTTATTTTTGTCCTCCTAGCTGGAATAACCTATAAAGAGACAGTTCTCCCTGAGGTACCAATCAGATAAGAAAGGCAGAAGAGATGCCAGGTACTTTTCCTTAATTTACCAAGTTTCAAAATAAAGAGGCAGTTCCCTACTATTTTCCAAAGATAACACATGGGGTTTTATCGTTGGAGTAATAATGAACTCATGGACCTAAACGTATTTGGTGTGCTGCTGACCACGGCAGTGTCTCTCTCTACTGACACAGCTCGTGGAGGGGTGCCGGGCTGGCTCCGAGTTGTTCTGGCAAGGCCCTGGAAGTCCTTGGTAACGTCCTTGCTTTCTGGTACGACACCGTGATCCAGACTCTCACTACACTTCCAGCCTGGGACCCCAAACCAGTCATCTCCCTAAAGGTTCCTTATCCCTTTTACTGTACATGCGAGTCAGAGATAAGTAATATTTTTAAGCATGACTATATATGACAGAAAAAACCCTATAGTTTTATAGGTTTTTACATGAAAATCTACAGATTTATGAAACTGTGTTCGGCATTCTTTTTTTACTAAAAATAAGTGAATATCCATCCACCCATCCTTAAAAGCACCCTCCTCTCTCAATTCTCTTCCCCTGGAGACACTCACACCGCTGGCACTCGGATAACGGGACCAAATCCTGCTTTTCCACCACAGTATCGAAGGCTGTTCATTTGTTGGTTAATAACGTCCACTGTTTTCTTTAGCCTATCACCTATTAAACAAAACCACTGCCTGTAACACCCATTTAAAATTTTAATCCACTGTGTCAATTACATAAACCCTTAAAAGACAAATAATTCTAAATTTAAAGTATTTGGGATGTTTGCTGTGATTTCCCCATCCTGGCATCCTTCCGGCCCTGGTATGCTTCCTGAGGGCTGATTCTCAGGCCGAGCTGAGAGCTCCCGCGCTGCATTCCCAGGCTACGTATCCACGGCCCGTATCCACGACAGAGGAGGAGGCTCCAGGGCCCAGACTGTGCTGGATGGCAACAGGCCAAACTGGGGTGAAACTTTACTCTAGATCAGTGGTCGGCAAACTCGTTAGTCAACAGAGCCAAATATCAACAGTACAACGATTGAAATTTCTTCTGAGAGCCAAATTTTTTAAACTTAAACTTCTTCTAACGCCACTTCTTCAAAATAGACTCGCCCAGGCCGTGGTATTTTGTGGAAGAGCCACACTCAAGGGGCCAAAGAGCCGCCTGTGGCTTGCGAGCTGCAGTTTGCCGACTACTGCCCTAGATGACGTAAAGACAGAACCGAACACAATGCAGGAGAGACGCCGATCTCCGTTTCAGACAGTTAAAGCCATCTACCAGTGAGTGCAGGTGCTGTGTGGGTCCCTAAGAGAAGGAGTGCACGAAGGGCGGGGGGGGGGGTGGGGGGGGGGGGGAGTCACGCTGGCTTTTCAGAAATCAGGAGAGCGAGGCAGCAGGCCCTGTGCTGCAGGCGCTGTCCGTGAGCCACCCTCTCCTCCGGTCCTTCCCGATGACGTCCGCTCCTCACCCGGGACCGCAGTCCTTCCCCGGCAAACAGGCGCCCAGCCCAGCCCGGTGCCTTCAGGGCTCGTGCAGAGGACCGTGCACACCGCACAGCATCTGCTTTTGCTTGAGAAAAACTCGGAGCCCTTTTTACTGGATGGCAGTACTAGGCTCAGCACTCACCTCCACCATGTCCTCCCGCCCCCGACCGGCGCAGCCGCGGCCCAGAAACCCCGCAGGAAAAGCAACCGTGTGCCGAGGGACCAGCGGGAAGGCCAGGGTGGAGAACAGCCCGCGAGGAAGGGCGAACAGGAGAATTTTCTAAAACAGAACGGCACATTAAATAGATGCCCACACCTATTTCCAATGACTAGCGATGGAATCGATATGCTTAACGTCTCGGCACAT
The DNA here is from genome assembly GCF_951640355.1 of Cnephaeus nilssonii. Classification (NCBI taxonomy): domain Eukaryota; kingdom Metazoa; phylum Chordata; class Mammalia; order Chiroptera; family Vespertilionidae; genus Cnephaeus; species Cnephaeus nilssonii. Next base: position 87,093,670 of record NC_137082.1, read on the forward strand.
CCATGCTGATTAAAACAGTCTTAGGATCTTTCTCCTCTAAATGTCGCCCAAATAATCCCAAAGTCCCCTCCCTGTGTGGTTGCCGCTCACACCCTTTGTGAGCTGAGCGCCCCACCCCACGGGCAGCGCCTTGGGATGTGGGTGAGCCCTGGTTCCTCCCTCTCCGCAGACGGGGTCCCCCCCCCCCCCACCTTTCCTCAGTTCCTTCAGCTCCCACCTTCTCTGCGGGTGGGACTCCCGCACAGTCAGACCTCAGCCCTCCAGGCGGCCAGACGGCTCAGAGAAGGACAGTCACACGTGTCCCATACGACACCAGGGCCGGCGAGAGCGCACCTCCCAGTCTCCGCTCTTCCGTGGACGCCCCCTACCACCCCGCGGTCTTCTGAGCCTTTCCTGGTGCCAGCCTATCTGACCGGGTGCAGGCCAGAGTGCCCGCCCTGCTGATTCTTCAGGCCTGTCGTGTGGACGACAAGGAGTTTCTCTGTCATTTCTGAGTTGAAGGGAGTCCATGCTCCCATTTTGATCCTCGAAAAAATTCTGTGAGGGAAGCGGGGCAGGAACCGTGTGATTTCCTGACAAACGTGGTGCCCAGTGCGGCCGAAGGTAAGCGTTACCATGATTCAGCGTGTTCCACTTCTTGACCTTGAGCAATTTCCAACAATTCGGCCAAGAGAGAGAAATGGTGAAGAAGGTGAGTGATGTCACACGTCGAGGACGAAGGGCCCGGGCACCAGGCAGGTCTGTGCTCCGTTGGGGTCCTCGGCCGCCTTTTACCCGGAACAGGTGTATTCTTAGACGCACCTCCGTCTGGCCCCCGGGACCTGACCCTTTCTCTCGGTGCCGGCCCTGCGGGAAAAGGAGGTCGAAGCCCTGGCCTACCGTCCGCCGCTCCGGCAGACTCCTAACCAGGCCACACGCGCTAGGGCTGGTCAGGACGATGGCACGGCAGTGGCAACGGGACTGCTTCCTGGCACCACAGCCCGGGGCCGCTGTATTTGAACCGGCACTGACATTTCACTCCACAGGGAATCTTAATGCATTGCTCCGAAAACTGGCACTATATATTTATTTTATTTTATTTTGGCAAACAGGAGGGAGAAAACACACACAGGAAAACAAAAACCCCTCCACCCCCCGCAGGCGCAGGCACTGCTGGGCCTGTCTGTGGCCAGGGACCCCCTGGCTGAGAGAGCGGCCTGGGCCTGAGGCCCCGCCATCGCCGGTGTCAGCCCTCGGCGGGCCCGGGGCAGGGCCAGGCCAGGCGGCGCAGCAGCCACTCGCCGCTGGTGAGACACCGCATGTGGCCCAGGAACAGGGGTGCTGGGCGACAGGCCTGAGCGAACCTGCTGAGCAAAGCCCGGACGAAGGCTGGGCAAGCCCTGGACTGCGGGAACGGAGAGCTGAGTGCCATGCTCACCAGCCCCGGCCCCAAACAAACACGCGGCAATGCTGGCCGAGAGCGGGTTTGCCGACGCTCATGAATGATTCCGGAGGAGCGGCTCCTCAGGGTTTGACAAATACGTAAATGTCACAGCTAGCGCTGTATGCGGCATTACATGCAAGTATTTCTTTTGTAATTCATGCCTCTCGGCCTCACCCCAGCCTTACTAAGAGATCCCAGCCGCGTGTGCGTGCAGTGTGTGTGGTGTGTGTCTATGTGTAGTGTGTGTGTATGTCTCTACGTGTGTAGTATGTTGTCTGTGTAGTCTGTGTATGTATGTGTAGTATGTGTGGTATATGTCTCTGTGTACGTGTGTGTGGTGTGAGTACTAGTATGTGTACTCTGTGTGTATGTGTATATCTGTGTGTGTGTTGTGCTGGGTGTGTGGTGTGTGTGTGTGTATGTGTAGCCTGTGTGTGTGTTGGGTGTTATATTGGGTGTGTGTGTATGTGTGTGTGTGGTGTGTTGGGGGTGTGTGTGGTGTATGTGTATATCTCTGTGTATGTGTTATGTGTTGTGTGTGTGTGTAGGATGTGTGTGGTGTGTGTGTGTGTGTGTCTGGTGGGGAGGAGGCCATGTTTCCTCATTTCCTCCCTTCACACTCTGCTCATTCCTTTTGGAGGAAAACGGATTTTTCGGGAAGGTCTCAGCAGGCCAGGGGGCCCGGGCCGGCGGCTCTGGCCTTGCTTTGGGGTGTGGACGGAAGGAGGGGGGCTCGAGAAACAATTCTGGGAATGAGGCCTGTGGAGCTTATTCTGATTTTGATTGTTTTTCACAACTAACATGTGAGTCTGCAGGCTTCCCAAGTTTAGACATGACCACCTGCAGAAGAACAGCCCCGCGAGGTGGCCTCCCGTCTGCAGGAGCGCCGTTGGGTTAATTTCCCCGCACCCGGGTGAAGCTGAGCCTGCAGAAGCCTCCTGCCTGGCGTAGCCTTTCTTAGGCCCTCCCTAGCGGAACCCACATGCCCCGACATTTCACCTTCAACATGAAACACGGAAAATCCCACCTTCTCCACGCGGGCGTGCTCGCTCACACACCCCACACTGAAACTACGCCCATTCGGGTGACCGTCTTCTCTCCTGTAACCATCCTATGTTCAGCGTGTCCCCCAGCACCGCGGGGAGCGAGCCGCCTTTCACAAAAACGACGACAGCCTGGGAACGCGGCACAAAGAGGAACGGCATTTCTCTCCCTGGAGACTTCCTTTCTGGAGCTCGGCACACAAACTCCGAAACCCTTACGGTAATCTACCACCCAAACTGTTTCCCGGCCAGGTTCAAAGGTCCCCGCGCTGCCCAGGAAGCCTGTCCTGCCGACCGGTGTCAGAGGTCCCCGTGAGGAGCCTCAGAGGCCACTTCTTTACCGAATTCACAGCTGGTTCCGGTAGGACTCACCTGGAAGGCCCATCTCCCAGGGCGACCTCTGATTAAAGGCTTTAGGACACTCAAGGCTGGCCTGCTGCTCTATACCAGGCAAGGGGAAATGCATGATTCGAACACCCTCGTAAACACAGCTTTTTGCTCAGAATTTTGTCATTCTAACAGACATAGCCATTTTGCAAACACTTCTAAGTATTCACAAATATTATGAGGAAGAGTTTAAAAAGAGATTTAGCTAATCATTGATATATTATTTCCTTCTCTTACAAGTGATGTATTTCTAAAACAACCTGTTTTATTTTATTCTGAAGAAATCAATTTACATTTATACCCATAGATCACACTGGGCCAAAGGCAGGAACCCCCAAAGTTGTTTTCAAAGGCCACTCTGCACTGGAATGTGTGTCTTCAGTCTGAGGGTGTGTGTGTGTGGGGGGGGGGGGGGATCAGACCACAGCGGTCACGTGAATGTGCGAGTTTCCCTCCGAGGGCCTTGTAGCAGCACAACCAGATCCCGCCTGAGTGCCCCCCGGACTCCGACCTAACGAAAGGCTGCTGTGACCCCCAGTGGCTGTGCTCGTCAAGAACTGGCATCCCTGGGGAGTGGCCTGCCAACGTGTCCCCTGAACAGAAGCGTCCCTGCTCTCGGCCGCGCGTAGTTCCTGCTCTAGATTCAGTACCGTGAGGGTGGGGTTTAAACGTGCCACCAGGACAGGCTATCTGCGGTAATCCTCGCTTCAGCACTTCCTCTTCATGGGTGACCTGGGGTGTGGGGGCAGGGAGACTGAGGAGGGAGATCAGGATGGAGAGAAGCGAAGAGGGCATCCTGGAAAGACAAACCTTGGCAGAGGAAATCGCCCTGGAGAGACCTTACAGAAACTGACCCGAGTTCCATCTAAACGTGGGGATAAGGCTTCCGCTGAACTTGGGGGCTACTGACGCACGCATGGGCTCTAAGCTGGGACGGGGAGTGAAGAGGTCGTTTGCTGACTCGGGCCACCGGGCCGGAGGTGCGTCTGTTCTGTTTGCACAGGCCCTGTGACTGTTAGGGGATTAGACAGACAATGCACGACCACTCCTCCAGGCTGCCCTCCAGGCTGCCCTCCAGGGAGAGCAGCCAGCGAGGAGGGCCTCCGGGGCAGAGGTCTGAGGGCAGAACTGACCTCAGACGGGGCGGCCAACGTCAGACATGCCGGTGGTTAGGAAACACGTGCATTTTATTAAAACACAGATATGGAACTAGTACTACTTTTTGCTCAAAATCAGGCTATTCCCAATTTAGATCTAGTGCAGGATACCAACGCAACGAACTTGAACACCAAGGGGCTTTGAGAAACACTGGATGAAACGTCAATTATCAGCGCTGCCTGCTGTGTCCCCGGCTCTTCGGGGCGGCCTACCCTCCCAGTCATTAGTCTGCTCCCCGTTATCGCTCCTGCTTACGGACGGCACCTGAACAGGCCCAGGCCTCCACTCCCGCCTGACACCCAGGAACCCTGACTCCAGCACACACCTGCCCCCGAGAGGATGAGCAGAGAGTCCGTCTTTTTCAGGGCGCCCACCCTTGGAAGCTCCTCCTTGCATAGCATCAATATCCCCAGCACTGTATTTCTAAAAATCGAGTGTGATGGAAGCCGCTTTCTCCCACGGCCTGAAAGAGACCCCTTCCATAACTGGCCCGAGAACCTCCCTCCACGCCAACAGCTTTGACGGCTCGGTGCCGACCCGGAGACTCCTCACCGTCACCACCCGCCCTCTGTAAGCGAACGCACCCCAAAGGCGACTTTCCGAACATCACCCGTAGGTTTGGGGTTTTAAACTCCGAACCAACAAACCAACAGCTCTGGCCCCGGATGGACGTGGCTGTTCTCTGAGGAATGAAGACACTGTGGAATTCGGAAGAAGTTCTTTGTGGCATCCACAACGCTCGTGGATCTGAATGACACTCGCTTCCTGTGACAAGGGTCCGGGGCTCCGGCCGCCAACAGGCAGACACGCACAGAGTGGGCCTGCGCTCCTTCACGTGTCAGCAACGCAGCAGGTCAGACCGAGCGGCCGCCCGAGTGGCCATCTGCTCCGAGCGGCGGGGGCCCGGTGTCCACGCTCCAAAAATAATTCCAACCACCCGAGCGCGTTCCCATGCCACAGGCTTGGCCGGTCTCCTCGGGCACCAACCCTGCGTGGTTCCCCCCCCCCCCCCCCCCGGCCCCCGGCTCCCAGGACATCTCCTCCTTCCTGACCATATGCCGCTGTTTACTTCCCCAGCCTCCTTGGCCCTGGTCCCTCTCACCGACCTTAGCTCTCTCCCATGACCCCGAGCCACTTCCAGGCAGGCCATGCCCCCCCCCGCCCCCCCTATCCCGGGCCAGCCTCTCCGGGCACGAGTGTCGCTGCCGGGACCAGTGCGCACACTCGGCTGTGGGGTCAGCAGCGCAGACCTGGGCGCAGCACACAGCGGAGTGTGGCCGCCCAGTGAACAGCCACCGAGGCCACGCTCGTGGGGGCGACGTGCTGGAGCGCCCACCTCCTGGTTTGGGCGGTTCTGGGCCCTGGGCGGCGCTGGCTCCGCCTCGGGTACCTGGCATCTCCCGTTGTCTACCTTTTCTAAACCTCCTCCTTATAAAGAAGCAAATGAAGGGATGAGGGCTTGGAGGTTCATCCCGAGGGATAATCGGCTCCGGGCCTGGGGCAGGGGAGGGCCGCTCCCAGCGCTGGGCACGCCGGGCTGCCGGGCTGCGCCTCGGGCCCCGGGCTGGGCTCACAGGCCAACTCCTCCGCCAGCGCGCCCTGCCCCCTCGGAGGTGCCTCCCCCCGCACCCCCTGGTGATACCAACACGCCTGTGGTCCCCTGGCTGGTTTGCCGCCTGTCTGCTACCTCCCGCCCTCGCCTAGCTGTGAGGGCAGAGCACGCTTCGCTTCCTGCTGCATCTCCTGTCCCCGGGCAGGGCCTGGCCCGGCACGGCCGTGGGCTCAATGATAGACGCCGAATGAGCGCACGCGGGGAAGCGTTTCGTGGGGAGGGGAAGTACACAGGGTTCCTGAAGTCACGCCATGCATGTAATTGCCAACATACTGGTATGTCTCTAGAGCTATGTGAGAGGGTTCGGAGGAGGATAAATGGAGGGTGAGTGGATTAGAAGACTTTGTCTCCATGCTCCCCCTCCCCCCCCCAAAAAGGTGGAGGAATGTGCCCCTCTTCACGTCTCCAACACTGACACACAGACTCACCGGCTGCCTCTCAGCGTCCTGAGGGCACTGAGCTGGGAGTCGGGGGCATCGGCTCTCGTTCCGGAGCCCCCTCAGCCGGCTGGTGACCTGGGCATCTCCTCTCCTTCAGGCCTTTTCTCCCTTAGTCTTCACAACCACGCGATGTGACCCGACAGCCGTTATGTCGTGATGTAGGAGGACACAGGGACGCCTGTCCAGTCACAGTTATGAAGTGAAGAGCTGGCCTGTGGACCTAGGGCTGATTCCAGGGTTCGTGCTCGGCACCAAGTCCTCGTCTGCCCTCGGTCTGTGCTACATCATGAAAGTGTGTGTGTGTGTGTGTGGGGGGGGGAACTCCAAATGAGCACACAACTGTGTCTTCATACAAGCATTTCCCCTTTTCATTCCCACCACGGGCTATTTTATATTCTCACTTTAAAACACAAGTTCCCCCGAAGACCCTGGATGTAGAGATGTGGGGGACTACTTACTCCATTTATTGCTGGGAATGATTTTTCGCCCAAAAACCTGCCAGCTGTAACACAGACGCCATGCTAATATTTGAGGAATCGCCCCATTTCCCATTTCCAGGCGGTGCATACTTTGGACTTAAGTCTCTCAATTTGCTTATTGAGGTACTTTAGTCAAAATGGACAGGGATCATGTTCATTACGGCTTATAAGCTTTCTCAATACCAATGGAAGACTTCAGGTGGGTGTCTTGACTGTGTGTTTAGAAAAACCTCTTTCTTTAAAAAACACACCCCTGGACTCTCCCTCTCAGAGACCGGGCCTGCCCCAAGTTCTGCCCGTGCGTTACGGTAAAACCCACTTTTAAACCCGGAGAGCGTTCTGAATGGACATGGAAAGTACCCATAAAACTAAGCCCAAAAGGACGAGGAAAGCACAGGCCAGTGTTAGCATTTGCTCCAGTGAATTCGACTCCAAAGTGGGTAACGTACACCCAAATGCCCAGCCCTGCTGGTGCCATCCACTCCTAATTCTTCCCACAGCCGGCTGACACAAAACCAACACGGCCAGTGTCGAACAGTAACAGTTAGCACCCAACTTCTTAGATATGAGCTCTAGTTGACAAGGTACCGATCAGCTTCTCCCTCAAAGGGCACCCCAACCCCAGAGAGCAGCCCGCAAATTGCACACAGGACGGACGGCTGCACACGAGAGCAGGAAATGGAAACTTGGGGTGTAGCTCTGGCTGAGGTTAGTCACGCTCAGCCAGATCAGTGTGGCAGTGGGGCCTGCTCTCCAAACCAGGAGACTGTTCCACCCCCAGTCCCCAGGCCACTGTCCCCAGAACTTCCTTCCCAGCTGCGATGACTCGTGTCAGCCAGAGAGGGGACCCCGCCTCCCCGCCTCCCTGCTTTCCTCACTGCACCCCACAGCGCAGTCCATCCTTCCTTCCCCCACCCCACTTCCCTGCTCCTCTAGTTTGGGAGACACCAGTCCTGTCTTCCTTGCATTTCCTTCTTCATCTCGTGGAACGCATAAACTAATTACTACAATTCTGCAGCACGCCAAAAACAATATTTATTTTGCCGATCTGACCAAAAAAAAAAAAAAAAGTATAAGTTTGATTCATTCACACGGACGGCTGTTGTTGTTTTTTATTGGGCAATCTCAGGGAAAAGAGGTCAGTGCCCTGGCTAGGTAGTCAGGTATTGCATGTTTAAAAATTCTTGCGGCACACCAGTTGTAAATTGGCGGATTAGAACAAGAGGGTGTTTGTTTTTTTCTTAAATTAATAGGCTCACCTACCATTTATTTACTGGAACATAAAGAAGGGACTGATAGACTTTTGCATCAGAAGTACTCAACAGCCCCTGACAAAAATATCTCTCTCTCCCTCTCACACACACACACACAGACACACACAGACACACACACACACAGACACACAGACACACACACACACACACAGACACACACACACAGAGACACACACAGACAGACACACACAGACACACACACAGAGACACACACAGACAGACACACACAGACACACACACAGACACACACACACACTCACACACACCTGCAGGACCTCTCTGTTATCTGATCTACTGCCTTGTAATAGGTCAAAAGTTAAAACGTTTCTAGCATCAGTGTAATAACACTGTGCTTCTCAAAGGGAAGTGCAAAAACTGAGCATTCGAGTGAAAAGTAGGTAAGAGTTGAGCCGTGCGCAAACGGAATCAGGTGCACAAATAACAGAGGGGCAGGCACATGGGAAGACCCTTGGGTCTGGGAAAGAGTGGAAGGCTAGAAGTTTCTTAAGGGAAACCTCCTTTGATTCTGCCCTTCTACGGAATGAGGACTGACAGGAGCAAAGGACGATGTAATAGATGCACTCCTGTAGTTGAACATCGGTGGGGGACTGTGGTCTCTACTGAATTTATAATGTTTTGTTAAACGTGGGATACTTACAGACAGAAAAAGAACCGCTGACTAGTGAGCATTCACAGACAATTAAGGGAAAGACCTTATAAACGACTTGACTAAATAACTAGAGATGTTACTACAGACAAAGTCTTCAGAAGGGTGAGTGGATGAAGCTGGCTCTAGAGTAGACATTTGTGTTAAAAAATCACTAAGCATTTGAGCCAATTTGATAAAATTTGGTGAAGTGCCTCAGCATCCTATCCCAGTACCTTGTATCTAGGTTCCTAGAATTAATCTGACTTAGAGACTTTAAAACTTTTAAAAACTGGATTTTAATTCCGCAGTTGAGTATAATTGTAACTTTTCTTTGGCTCCCAAACTTAAACCAAAGACTTGGCATTATATTGGTTGACCTGATGTCTCAAGACCTATTTTACTGTATTTCAAATTTAGCTATTGTTGTAATTAATATATTAAGAATAATAGAAGATACTGTAAAAAGTGACTCATTATATATAGTTTTATGTGTATATATCTATGCTACTAAGGATTCTTATTTTAAATTAAGGACAGAATATCTCAGAATAGTCTGACGAGGCAAAGAAAGTAAGCTCAAGGTAGAATGCTAGTAAAAACTGCTGTGTGGGTTTTCTTAAGGAAAATGTAAAAATGCTACTTCTTATTTTTTAAAAAAGTTTTTATATAAAATACAGTACATATCCACTATAGAAAAAGGAGAAAATAAACATAAAATTAAAGACTTTTTTATGTGTGTATGTGAGGGCAGGGTATCGGTGTATGAATTTTATGCACACATACTTATATATAATAATGGGTTTACACCCACACAGTGTTCAATAGTGTCCCCCCAGATTTCATGTCTACCTGAAACCTCAGAATGTGCTTTTATTAGGAACTGGGGTCTTTGGAGATGCAATTAGTTAAAATCAGGCCATACTGTCCTGTGTCCTTAAACTTGGAAAGCCCCCCCCCCCAAAAAAAAAAATTAAAATAAAAAATAAAATAAAATGAGGCCATACTGGATGAGGGCCCTAAGCCCAATGATTATGTCCTTTAAAAAGGCCCGTGGAGACACAGAGAGACACAGGGAGATGACATGAGATACCGGGAGAGATTGCAGTGATGGAGCCATAAGCCAAGGGCGGAATGGAGCCAACAGAAGTAGAAAGAAGCTAAGAATGGCACCTCTCCCTGCTCCTCCCCAACCCGAGGAGCACAGCCCTGCCAACCACTTCATTTCAGATTCCTAGCCTCCAAAGCTGTGAGAGCACATTTCCAACCACCGAGTTTGTAATCATTTGTTACGGCAGCCCTAGGAAACCAACACAACACACACACACTTCAGTACTGAGCTTGCTTTTCTTCACACGTTGTGAATATCTTTCCTATCTTCTTCATGTGGAATAGATGCACCACATTTCACTGTGTAGGTATACCATAATATGCACGATTCCAGAATTATATGTGAACGCTAGAGGCCTGGTGCACGAATTTGTGCACCGGCGGGGTCTGGCCGGCCGGCCCCGATGGAGGCCCACTGGGCCGGGCTGGCAGCGGGGAGGGGCCGGGCAGTTGGCTGGCCAGCCCCATCCCCGATCGAGGGCCCATATCAGGCTGGCTGGCTGCTGTAGTGTGCGTCACAGCCACCAGGCGTTCTGGTCATTCTGGTTATTCCTTCATTCTGGTCCCTGGGCTTTTATATATACAGATGTTTGCTTCCAAGAACTACTAGTTCCATCATTTCTCCTCTTTTTCAGTTAATTATTATTTCAAAATAACAGAGCCATCGGTCACTTACATGCTAACCATGGCCGAATCATGCTAACCATGTCCATCACATAAAAAGATGGACATTTTTCCATGTCCTATAATGCTCCAGGTGATTTTGCGGGGAGGTTTAGATTGTTTGCTAATTAGAGTCCTTAAAGCCAAATGGACATCATTGGTTCTGGGCCCCCTTGTTACCAGGAAAGGAAGCAAGCAATTATCTTTTTTTTTTTTTTTTTTTTTTTAGTCATGTCCTTGGCCATCGTAAACCAAGGGAATCACAGGATGTCCTGTCTAATAGTATTTGGCTTCCTTTCATGGAACAACCTCAATTAAAGCAAAAACAACACTCTCAACTGATGCTTGAGTGGCCGTGACCTGCTCAGTCCCAACCAGAAGGCAGAAAGCTAGAGATGCTTACCACCGTGGAAGCAGTAACTCATCTGAAATCTGGCCCGAAGGTTTTGCGATAACATAGATGAGAGATGAAATAAGTTACACTCACAAAACCTACTGGTAGGCCCAGGGCATTTGTGAAATCATAAGTGACCTTATTTTTTATAATCTCTTTGGATTTTGAAACATACACGGCTAAGAAATTCGGCTTTTAGCTGAAAACGTTCTGGAAGCCACGCATTCCCACCCTCTGGAAATCACACATTCCCTCAGCAGATCCTTCCAGGTAAATGCAAGACTTGACTGGGCTTTTGCTTCCCAGTTTCCAAACTTCACTGAAGGCAGTTTCTCCTCAGGGGATTAGCCAAGTCAGGAGTCAAGTGGCAACAACAAGACTGTCACATCCGATGGAATGAGGGTGGAGCAAGGAAGGGGTGGGGGATGTTTGCCTCAGAATGAAAAAAAAAAAAGAGAGAATCTAATGCTTTAATTATCAGGGCAAGTTTATAAAGCATGGAAGTGGTTTCTTGCTGCTTTTAAAAAGAAAGCATTTCTCCACACATTTCCCTCAAAATTTAACAGTGGAAAATCTGATATAGCGTTAAGGGGACACTCACTACAAAGAAAAGTATATTTACACTAGAGGCCCAGTGCACGAAATTCATGCCCCGGCACGGGGGGCGGGTGAGGAGGGGGGTTCCCTCAGCCCAGCCTGCACCCTCTCCAATCCGGGATCCCTCTTACAATCCGGGACTGCTGGCTCCTAACTGCTCACCTGCCTGCCTGCCTGATCGCCCCTAACTGCCCCCCCCCCCCGCCAGCCTGATCACCCCTAACTGCCCCCCCTGCTGTCCTGGTCGCCCCTAACTGCCCCCTCTGCCAGCCTGGTCGCCCCACGCAGCCTGCTGTTCAGTTGTTTGGTCGTCCCTCACTAACCCCCCTGCCAGTCTGGTTGCCCCCCACAGCCTGCTGTTCGGTCGTTACTGTGAGGGCATCCTGACCAATTTGCATATTGCCCTTTTATTAGTATAGATTATTACAGGGCTCTTCTCCACAGAAATAAAAAATGTCTCTTATCTAACAAGACCCCATAGAAAACCTAGCTCCTAAATTTAACTTTCATATCAAACTTTTAAAGTGGGCTTAGTGTTGTTGTTTTTTTCCTGAGCTAAAATAATGATCCTGTCATTACTTTGCTATTTTTAATATAATCATCTTATACATATTTGCCGGAAGCTGGACCTAATTGCTAGAAAGGGCATTGTGGACAAAGACCAGGCAGAAGCAACGACCCTTTCTCCTGAGGGGTTTATGTTCCAGTTAGGTTAAGTCAACACTGCATTATAGTATCCAGAATATACGTATTTTAAACTGTGAGATAAACCGCCTAATTTTTTAAAATGGGCAAGAGATGTGAATAGACACTTCACTAGAGACACCAAACAGGTCAATGAGCACATGAAAACATACCCAACATTATTAGCCATCAGGAAAATGCTAATTAAAATCTCAGTGAGATACTGCTTTACATCCACAGGATGGCCACAGTGGAAGACAGACAACACCAAGTGCTGCCACGGATGTGAAACAACCAGAATTCTCACATTCTGCTGGGAGGAATGTGACATGGTACAGCCGCTTTGGACAACTGTTTGGACAATTATTTAAGTATAGCTGGTATATGATATTATATATTCAACGCCATGTATATGACCCAATTATTCTACTCCTAGGTATTTACCCCAGAGACATGAAAACATATGTTACCACAAGGACATGTACGTGAATATTCATAGACTTATAATTGCTAAGGACTGGAAACAAGCTAAATGTTTATCAACTGGTGAATGGTAAAATACGGTATAGCCATACAATGGAATACTACTCAGCAATACAGAGTGCTGAACCGCTGATAAACCCACTCTGGAATCTCAAAATCATCACGCTGAGTAAAGGAAGTCAGACACGAGAGAGGACAATCTGTACGATCCCATTAACGTAAACAGAATCTAGAGCAGTGATGGGCAACCTTTTGAGCTTGGTGTGTCAAACTTCGCCAAAAAACTGAGCATAACTCGGGTAGTGTGTCACTTTGAGGAAAAAAACATTATTTCGCAAATGTTCCATCCTCAGGAGCAGCAAATGTTTCATCCTCGGCATGCGGCTGCCTCAGCGGCCGCGTGTCATCAGAAATGGCTATGCGTGTCAGTGCTGACACGCGTGTCACAGGTTCGCCATCACTGACCTAGACTACGGTGACAGAAAGCAGAGGAGTGGTTGCCTGGTAACGTGGACAGAGGCGATATGAACTCCAACGGGTATCAGGAATCTTGGGGGTGACGGCTTTAAGGGTACATACACTGCCAAGACCCACTGAATCATACACTCTAAACAGATACAATTTGTTTATGTAAATTAATTCTTAATAAAGTTGATAAGAGTGGAAAAGACTACAGCGTAATGTCTGAATTTTTCCCCACGTTCAATTTGGACTTTTAGTGAACATCTGCTCTGCGCCCAGGTGTTGTACCAGGTACTGAGGACACCAAGGTCATAGAGTAAAATAAAGACAGGGTAAAAGAGTAGGTGTTAAGACTACAAGCTACAGCATAGCTAATATTTGGAAAGCACTTAGTTCTACCAGTCACTGCTTGGCATCCTTTATATTCCGTATCTCATTTAAGTCCTCATTAAGAACTCTGTGATGTGGATGCTATGACTGCCATTTGCACATTAAGAGAATGAGGCTTGGAGAGGCTGGAAATTTCACCCTCGATCACACAGTGAGAGAGGGATGCAGCTGGGACAGAAAGGCCTCCAGCCAGAGCCCAGCTCGGCCACTCACCGCACCGCCTCTCCCAGAGTAAGCGGGGCCTTGGAGGACCCACTGGTCTGGATGTGGGGCAGGGACAGAGGGGAGCTGAGAGCCCAGCCAACTTTTCAGTCCAGACCCAGTTCTGAACTGGAGTTGGGGTAGCAGTGACACAGCCATGCCACAGGCTGCGAGCGTGCTCGCTGCTATTCCTGCTGACGCCTTCAAGGTGGTATGACAGTCAGAAATTCCAGGGAGAGAAACACTGGCTTCCCAAACACCAGACCTGCCTTTCCATTTACTGTGTGCTGCTGGCCTCACTCGGGGATTTGGAAAGACTTACAGGTCTCCATCCCTCCGGCCGTCAGCCCCCTCCCCGGGGGCTGATGACTCATCTTTCTCCTCCCTCCTGAGAACACGGTTGCAGGGACAGAATTACTCTGCCCCCAGGAACAGAAAGAGGGGATGGGGTGGGGGGAGGAGTCAGGGGCTGGCACATCCACCCCAAGAAACCCTCACCCTGTGCTGGGGCCCCCCCTCCCCCCCCCCCCGCTGCACCCACCCGTCACCCCCTCTTCCACTCCCTCCTCCTCTAGCAGAGACCTCAGCTCACAGCCCCGCAAGCTTTCCATTTCACAGCCGGTTATCGGTGGTGAGCAGGTCCCTATAGCTGGGATCGGCTGGTTATGGGTGGTGAGCAGGTCCCTATAGCTGGGATCGGCTGGTTATCGGTGGTGAGCAGGTCCCTATAGCTGGGATCGGCTGGTTATCGGTGGTGAGCAGGTCCCTATAGCTGGGATCCTGTATTCAAAGCCCTCCTTTGGGGGACTCTTACGTGGTCGGTCTCCATGGGGACTCAGACTGGTGGGTGAGGGGCTGTCACACCAGCAAGGTCGCAGGGGTCACGAAGGCCAGTTATTGCTCAGTGTTGTCCGTGAGGTGGGAGTTGGTTAAGCTAGGATTTGGGGGGGGGGGGGCAGAGGACCGCAGTGGGGTGGCTGACATCGGGAGATCTCACTGTTTTAGGGCCTCACACGGTACCTGACACACAGCAGAAGCTCAAAAGGTGAGAAAAGAAACATTCAAAGAGGATGTGGAAAGAGAACCGTCACAGAGGGCTGCTGTGCAGTTAGTGCAGGACGCACGGAGCATCCGGAGCGGCTGGACACATCCAGACCCGCAGGCGGCAGGCCGCGGCCCTCCGGCCCACGGGAAGCCAGGATGGACCATGGGCGCGGCGTGGGAGCTCAGGGGGCAGATGCCACAGCGGCACTGCATTTGTGATGTGCGAGCCAGCTGTAATGAGGACTGGGACCTGCATTAAGCAGATTTTACATGTTAAACATCGTCCACGTGACTTCAGTAAGCCCACGGATATCTTGAGATGCTTCCCAATAGATTTCTGCAGGTAAAACTCTATTAAAAAACACACAGGACCCACCTGTCCAGGTCCCAGTTACTCGTGTCTATCCTTACACTTCCTCCCGGGATCTCCTGAGGGTTTACGCTCCTTTTCCTCACTTTCTACATAAAAGTTAGTGCAGCGCAGGAGAGAGAAGCCTTTTCACCGTCCTCCAGTGACTCCAGGCCAGGGAGGAGTAACCTTCCCCCACACAGGCCGCTCCAGGAGGCTCGGCGCTGTGCCTGCAGGCTGCATTAGAACATCACACAGAGCACAGGGCCCAGCACCCACAGTCAGCACAGGCTTTACTCTCACGCTCCGTTTGGAGAGCGTGTGACAATCACAGGCGTGATCACGCTGCCTCTGCGAGCGATCAGCACAACAATCACCAATGACTTCACCGGGGTCAGAGGGGAGCATCTCCGGCCTCAGGGTCCTCCCTCCTCGCCCACCCGGGGGCCGGGACGCCAGAGGCTTTTCAAGGCGGGGCTGAGCCGCGTTCACCTTTGTACTCCCAGCCCGGGGTGGAGTTCAGCAGATCGAAGGAACTCAAGTTTGCTAAAAGGACAGAGGAAGAGTCGGCCGGATTTTTTTGGCTTAAATTTCAATATAACAATAACCGTGGAATTATTTAGAGAGTGGGAATTGGAAATTGTTTATTGTGAGCAATCTGAAGACATGCTTTGGCATTCTAAAATGATAAAAAGGAAGTGGGGGTGGGGGTGGGGAGCCCATTCTAGTAGCTTCACTTCCCCCCGATTTGCTGAGCACCAAATGCAAACCTTGCAGGGAATCGCGCTCTTAAATGAAGGCTCTACTGTTTATAACCGAAGTGGAGTGAACATAGGAACGCCACCCCGAGGTGTCACGGCCTCTGGCATTTTTGACCAATTCCCTCTCAGGGTCTTGCCAAGGTAGGCCGACTCTCAGGAACAAAAAGATAAATGTCTTTGAGAGAAAACAAAAACAAGTATGCCTTCCAGAGAAAGTAAGACCGGCTCACAGGAATAAACCGAGGTGTGCCTCACGGGAAGAGCACGTCAGGGTTCAGGCTCAGGCAGCCACACACCCTGGCCGGAGACGCAGGACGCACTCTGGGCGGCACCACGCGTTCCACAGACTCCCACCGACGCACACGGGGCGGGTCACAGCAGCGACGCTGCTCTCGCACACCTCTGGCCCATCCCTCTCTGTCCCAAGTCCTGGCCCAGATCTGGATTTTGGCACATTTTACCGGGCCCAAACCAAATGAGGTCCAGAGATAACAGGAAGACTGAATTCAGGATAAATCGCCCAAGCACACCATCATCAACGTGACCATCCTATGTCGATATTGACCACATTTAGAAAAAGCAAAGGAATGCTTTAAGCACAAGCGGCTGCGCTGGTTTCAGTGGGTAAAATCCCAATTAGCCTGGGGAGAGTTGACCCTGAAAATACACAAGTATTTTTTAAATTTTTTTTAGTAACCTACTAAGAAATGATTTCTTGGGAACCTATAAGACTGTTTAATCTTACCTCACTAATGATTCTTTTCATTAAAACGAACGAGCATTTTGGGAATGCATTTAACAAAAAAAACATATTCAGGAGAAATTTCTTTGGTTCGTGCTATAAGGCCATAGTTGTATAATTTTAGTTTTTGCCTAGGTGAACTGTAGCTTTCCATTTTGAAAGAATTCTCTCAACATAATATAAATTCCAAGGGCCAGAACAGCAAGATAAAAATCACGATTTTAAAAGGAACTAAGGAACAGGCCCATGTGTTGCCCGTGGGATGTGTGTGGGGTGTTACGAGGAAAAGCTGCTGGAATGAATGCTGCTTAAGATTCTGGGTGAGCGTGGCACATCCAAGTTGGCATGGCAGTGGCTGGTAGCTGAAAGCTAGCCTCGTGTTAGCATATGACACTACGCTGACATATATGCATATTCTAACACTGTTCATTGTGGGAAAAGGTACTTTTCACAGGAGAGGGACAAATCGTTTTTCCCTTAAAGTGAGACCGACAAAATTCAGAAGGAAACAAACCCATACCATCCAAGTGCGGCTGGTTCCCAGTCTCCTCCAGGGCCTGCCAGTCACCGCGGCTGGCCGAGAACTGGCGCGGAGCCCCGAGCAGCCCCCCGGGCAGCGCCCTCAGTCCTGTCTGCACACCCCATGGAATTCAATGGCTCAGCGGGGTCCTGCCCCATGAAGTACCAGGCACCCCGGTTTGGAGTGGGGGATGCTTACAGCAGTGGAAGCGTACAGACCAGCGACCCCCTGAAGTTAGGCTGCTGCCTACGGAGTGGGCTTCTGCAAGAGCGGCGCCGCCGTCTGACCCGCGTGCCGGCCCTGTTCTGGGGCGACGCTGTGGCTGCTGCCACTCGGGGACAGAAGCCCGGAGCCAGGGAACATCTGTCCACCGAGTCCTGATCCCTACACGGGGTCCCAGAGAGTTCTCTCCTGGGGATTAAGGACGCTCTAGTCCGCCTGGGGCCTGCAGGGTGGGCCCTGCTGGAACTCCATTTTCCATTTAACTCTCAGTTCACAGCAGGACATCAATCCCAGCACACACACGCCCGCTGACATGGCGCTGGGTTTTGATGAATGAACTTTGGATGGCTTTCCATGCCCGACCTCTGCCCACCCTGCCTGCCTTCCAGTGCTCCCACCCTGCCTGCCTTCCAGTGCTCCCACCTTACTGCCCAACCTGCAGCTTGCCAGGCAGAGCAAAATCCTGATGGGAAAGCCTATCCCCCTTTCACCAAAACGCCCGGCCTCCCACGGTGCCCGCTGGCTTCCTGCAGTCGGCTGGCCTCCGGGGCATCTTCTACTTTGAGTCACTGTGGGCTCAGGAAATGCAAACCACTTTGCTTTCAGACCAGGCCAGATATGCACAAGGTGTATCTGTTACAAGACGTCCGAGTCTGACTTTGCTGGAACGCAAGGTCCTCACAGGGGCATCCAGCACAGAGCTGCCAGGAGCAGACTCTCAAGTTCTTGTCAAATGAATTCCCCAAACCAAACAGAAGACGGAGATTAGGCCCAACATTTCCCCCTCCGTTAATCTAAGGGATTATTCACTGCAGCTCCAAGTGGTCCCCGTAAATGCAGAAAGCAACCATCTAAATGCAAGGGACCATCTCCAACCCCTGCTCCTCTGAGAGAATGCTCTGGGGCAACAGACACACCAGGCGACAGCCGCTGGGGAGGGGTGAGCCCCTCAGGAAGGCACCACGAAGACATCCCCTTAACGGAGCTCGGACCCAGGAACCTGAACACAAGTGCAAACACGGGGCACCTCAGAACTGAAGCATCAAGCAATCCTGTGGGTTTTTTGTTTTTTGTTTTTTTACAAATACCAAGAAAAATATTAAGGACAAAAATCATTAGTGGTGAAAATCTCCTAGGACAGTAGTAAACCCAGATGATACACATACATACATAACAGAGACGCATGGGGCTAGATCTGTCATGTTTGCAGCCGCTGTTTTGGGGAGTAGGGTCTGAAACCCACATTCTGATCAAAGTGAGCCATGCTACAACAGCTTCTATGAAATGGAACACACTTTCACGACTATCGTTTATACACATGCATGCCTTTTCTTTCTGTTTTTCTTTATACATACATACATACATATGTATATATTTTGATTTCAGAGAGGAAGGGAGAGGAAGAAAAAGAAACATCAATGATGGGAGAAAATCACTGACTGACTGCTTCCTGCAGGCCCCCTACTGGAGCTCGAGCCCGCAACCCAAGCATGTGCCCCAGACCGGAATCAAACCCGGGACCCTTCGGTCCACAGGCCCGACGCTCTATCCACTGAGCCAAACCAGCCAGGGTTTCTTTTTGTTTTTCTTAACAAGAGTTCGTTTTGCAAAGTTGGCAAAGTTGGATGTTAAAACTTTAAGTTTTCATTTTGCTTTTTTTTTTTACAGTCCATTTCTTGGGGCCCAGCAAATCTTTAAAAAGTATTCAGAAACATACGCTACTGCCGCTGCGCGGTCCATCACCCACGTGGACACAGCCCTCCGGACTCACACGCTCACGCTCACAGCCGGCAGCGTGCGGGCGCCCGCTCATCGTCCCCTTTCCCGGCATCTGCGTGCGCCCGCCCCGCAGGGAGCCCTCCCCAGGGAGGCCCGAGGGGCTCGCTCACCGTGAATTACAGTGTCGCCTCACACGGCCCACACGGCTCTGACATGTATGGATTTCCAGTGCGTGTACATGCCGTGAGGAAGCCGGCCGAGGAGGCCACCACGGGGCGTGGACACACGCATGGACACGTCCGCAGGGCTCCGCGGGGCATTTCTGCCCTCGCTCTTTCCGCTGAAATGACTGAGGGGGGGCAGCTTTCTGAAGGAAACTTGTTCTCCTACCAAAGGGGGCACAGGTTTCCATAAGGATTCCCTGCCCGCTCCAGTCCCGGCCGGAAGAACGGGCTGTTTACAGAGAGAGACCTGGGCTCGGACATGTGGGTCATGAACCGCAGGTGACCCTTACTGACAAACAATCGGGTGCACAGGTTATGGCAGCAACGTCTCCTGCGGGGAGCGTGCCGGCCCCTCGCGGAGAGCCTGGGGAGCTGCCCCTCTCAGCTGTGCCACCTGCCAGGGGAGGGGGGCTCGGCCTGGAGCTCCTGAAAGAGCCCCTCTTTCAACAATCACAACCTCGCCCTGGCCGGTGTGGCTCGGTGGATAGAGCGTCGGCCTGCGGGCTGAGGGGTCCCGGGTTCGATTGCGGCCAAGGGCACATGCCCGGGTTGTGGGCTCGAACCCCAGTGGGGGCTGTGCAGGAGGCAGCCGATCGATGGTTCTCTCTCATCATTGATGTTTCTCTCTCTCTCTCCCTCTCCCTCCCTCTCTTAAAAATCAATAAAGAAATATTTTTTAAAAAATCACAACCTCCTTCTTATATTTACATAGCTCTTTCCGTTTTAAGTGTTTGTTTTAAACGTTTTGAAGCTAACCTCACGGAAACTTGGTAAGAATGCGGCGAGATGCCTTCCAGGTGATGAGCACATGGAGGCATCTTTAAAAAGGGGAGGGACTTGCTGGGCGCCTACCAGGAAGTCCGTCAAGGGGCCAGAAAGAGAACGGGACATCCAGGGGTCCGACAGGACTCTCTCCAGCACCTCTCATCGGTGGGGGACACACTGAACCCACAGCCAACACAAAACCTCTACTCTGGCTTTCAAACTGCCTTCCACGTTTCCTCAGCAATTAAAGGGCCGTGTTATTCCAGCCCCAGGATGCCCAAATCACCGCAGAACAGTGCCTGAGTAGAAAAATGTGCCACCGTTTTCCTTCCCCGGTGCTCCTGCAGAGAAATAGGCCGTCGAGAGGAGATACCGGCCTCCCCCCCGGGGAGAAAGCATCCCCAGGACCACAGGGAGCGGCCCCATCCCTGGGTGCGCCCTCGGGGTGCCTCAGCCCACGTGCAGCTCTGGAGGCTTCCTCCTCACGTGACCCACGGCATCGCTCCCTGTCGTGCCCAATGCCCCTATCCTATAACACACGGACGCCGGGATGCGCACAGCGGCTTAAGAATCCAATCAGGCAGGTCGTTATTCCAATTCAGTTCTGTTTTTCACATAATTTCAGGAACCATTCTAGACTCAGGAAGCAAACTGGAAATAATTCGGGAGATGGAAATAACGTGGACTGAACTAAAAAGGTACATAAAGTTTTATTTGAAAGCAATAATTTATCACCAAAATTCGCATTTAACCTCTCCACCGAGTGATCTTCCACGGCACTGCCATTTCAGGTTAGCTCATATGACTAATGAGACCCAACTAGGCCACGTCCTTCGGCCCACGTGGTCAAATGCGAACTCGTCTAAAAAAGCAACTGCTACCTACACGGCAGAGATGAAATCATTTAAGGAGCGAGGGTTTCAAGTTCATTACCTATAAGAACAGCTTAAATAAGTGATGTTTCAAAGCAACTCAGGGTTTTTTTAAAAAAAATTTTTAAATTCTATTTTAGGCCTTGGAATGTCCACAGAAAAAGGCGGAGGAGTTAGGGACAGAGGGACCCCACGTTCCCATCAGGAGCTTGGGTCTCCACAGGGAGAAGCCCAGAAGTCGCGGGCCGACTGTGGTTTCCGTGAAGGGCATGCCCGGCACGTGGAATCGGAAAGGAGGCCGTGTCACCGCGTGAGCTGGAACCCTAAGGCGTGGGGGTTTGGTGACTTCCTGGGCACAGCCAAAATGAACGCCAAGTATCTCTAGAACCACCAGAGGCGAAGGGGCAAAGAGTCAGCACACAGTGTTCCTTTGGCCACAGGCAGAGGAAACGGGGTACTTTGGGTCCCCTTATATACACATTCATACATCCAGAATATTCTGCCCATAATACCATCTGGATGTTTAGACGAAGGCATGAAAAAAAAAGAAAGAAAAGAGCCCTTTCCTGTTGCCCGCTGGCTGAGAGGATGCACGTCGGGGGGGATGTGTGCCCTGCTTCAAAGCAACGGCCAAGTTCGGGGTTATCGAGGCAGCATTTAAAAATAACCGCCCGGCACAAAAGAACTTCGGAGGAGGCAGGAGCGAAGCTATCAGTCTCCCTTCCAGCCCGGCCTGGCACGCACCAGACTCGAGCTGCGTTCTCCATGACATTGTTATCCTTATCAAACAATGCAAACAATTTTAATGAGCTTATCTGCCGGAGCATATTGCCAGATATGCTAATGTCAGGACCACGCCAGCCGCCCAGGCCGGCTCATTCATCAAAGGGCTCAGGATACCAGGACCAAGATCAGCCCCATCTCCCCAAATCAGACCTCAGCAACACACCAGGCATTACCTTCCCACCGCCAACACGGTGCGAAGGGTGGGCGCCCCGCACCCGGGCGCAAGGCCATCCGCTCCCAGGAAAAGGCACGACGGCGCCGGGGCCCCTGGCGGTCCAGGCTCTTTCCAACAAACCCTGGGTTCTAGGAAGACCATTTTGGTGAACGCCTGACACCGTGACCTCTGCTGTCAACCCTCGCACCAATCAGCGGGCGGCGTTCTTACAAAGCTCCATCCATCCGGCGGCTCCCCATCCCGGGCGGCAGCGCAATCGAGAGGATTCCATCTTCCCTGCGCGCACACACACACCCCGAGGCGAGCGCGGGCGTCCTGCTCGCCACCCTCCCGTCCTCCGCCTCCAGGCACAGCCCACCGAATGGCTCCTCTCCAGGCTGAAAGGGAAGGAGGGGAGGCAGGGCTGCAGCCCGTCTCCCCGCGGAGAGGGGGGAACGCTGCCTGCATGCAGGCGCCGGAGGGAGACCCCTCGCAGGCGGCAAACCTATTCACCAAATGCTTTCCAGCTGCGGCCGGGAAGCCTCCACGCACCCCCCGCAGGACACACGGCCACGGACAGCGGGGATCGCCGCCGCACCCGCACCCGCAGCCGGCCGGCCGGGCGGGCAGGGTCCGCTCCGCTCCGTTACATAACGGGCGGCTTCCGCGCCCAGGTCCCCGCCGCGCCCGCGCCCGCGCCGGGCCAGCCCGTACCTGTAGGAGCGCTCCCCGCGCACCGTGTGCTTCCGGAAAGGAATGATGGTCCCGTTATCCTGGATGATGTCGTTGTTGTTCTCGCCATTGGGGGACAGGGTCTGGGTCGGACCAGGCATTGGCGCGGTCCCGACGAAGGGCTCACTCCGCTGGGGGCTGGCTGCTGAGGAGGTGGCCGCTCTTCCCGCTCCCGCGCCGCAGACCTCGCCGCCGCCGCCGCCCGCTCGCCCGCTCGCCCGCCTGCACGCAGCTCCCCGCTCGCAGCTCCGGCGCCCGCCCCGCCCCGCCCTCCTGCGCCCCGCCCTCCCGGCGCTGACGTCAGAGCGCCGGCAGCAGCACCGGGTCACGTGGGCCGGCCCGTCACCATGGCAACTGGCTAACTCATCACCTCGCCCCGCACTCGCTGGGCCGCGCCGGTGGCTCCGGGCGGGCACCGGGCGGGCTCCGGGCGGGCCCACCTCTGGCGCGTAAAGCCCGGACCGCCGCCAGCCCCCCTCGCAGACGCGCCGGGTCTCAAACCCGGCTCTTCCTCTGCCCATTTCCTTCCCGGCCCGCGCGCCCGCTGCAGCTGTGTACACAAAAGAGCGGCTCGGGAGCGGGGCGGGGGCTTTAACTCCTTCCGCACCCGGAGCCGGTGCCGTTTGCAGGAAGCCCGGCCAGGCTGCAGGGACACCGGACCCCCGTCGGCCTGCTTCCAGGAAAGGTATCGCACTAAGGCCTTAGATGGCCCAGCCGCCTCCCCAG
This sequence comes from Cnephaeus nilssonii, assembly GCF_951640355.1. Lineage (NCBI taxonomy): Eukaryota > Metazoa > Chordata > Mammalia > Chiroptera > Vespertilionidae > Cnephaeus > Cnephaeus nilssonii. The sequence goes on from NC_137082.1 coordinate 87,116,732, forward strand.
TAAGCCCCAAACCTGCAAACCACAGGGGAAGCTGTGTTTCCTTCTCATCCATGTCGTCTTGACTTCAGTCATGGGAAGCGCAAAGACTGCAATCTAAGAGACTTGGTGCACAAAAGAATCCCCAAAAGCGGGTTTGTGAAAAAGATAGCCACCATTTTAGGACATCCTAGCTATCCAAGACCCCCTCCTGCAGGTTCTTATACGGCCTGATGCTACAGGAAATGAACTCCTTGTCATTTAATTTCATTTCCATTGGAATTCAGGGAACACCCAATTTAGTCTCTGGAAGCTCTCGGCATTCAAGCTACTCTATATCATGGCAAGGTAGTTTCCAAACACACTGGCTTTGAGACAGGTACTATGATCATTAAAGATGAGCCAACTCGTGAGACTGAGTAACCTGCTCAAGGTCAGGCAGCCAGAAAGTAATGAACTGGAACTTCAAAATGACATGTTTTTTATCAATGTGATTGGACAGCAGTGATCTATATTTCATGTGAGCTCGTAAATATCGTAGATCAAGGAAAGAATCGAGTCCTTTGTGCACACTCTCAACATGACCACGGTGAGATTTGCTATTACGGTGCAAAGTCTTTGGATTAGGTTATAAACTCTGGCCAGACCCCAGGTGTGTCCAGTGCTCTCCTCCGGGGAGGAGAAGAGAGTTTGAAGGACTCTCTGTTTATCTGAAGTGGTCTCTGACCTTGTGTGGGGTGGGAAAGGGGGAAGAATTGGTGTGTAAAAGGCAGCATAAATATACACTGAGTGGCCAGATTATTATGATCTGTGAACGCATAATAATCTGGCCACTCAGTGTGTATGTGTATATATAGTAGAGGCCCAGTGCATGAATTTGTGCATGGGTGAGGTCCGGCCAGCCTGGCCAGGGGGAGGGGACATGGGCGGTTGGCCGGCCTGCCTGCTGGTCGAACTCCTGGTGTAGGGGACAATTTGCATATTAGCCTTTTATTATATAGGATATACACTGAGTGGCCAGATTATTATGCATTCAGAGATCATAATAATCTGGCCACTCAGTGTATGTAGCAGAAAGTACTAGTGTACTAGGCTGTACGGCTCACCTGGTCACATCATTGCATGGATCAGCAGCTTTATCATTTTGTGATACAGATGTTAAAAACAAGTAAAAACTTTGTCATTCCTGACGATTCTCCAGCATATCTCCCTGGTAATAAGTTATTTCTGGCATCAAGTTACTAGAATTAGAATCAAATGGCTTACCACCCAGATGGCAATGATATTCTCACACCCCGGGACATCCCCCCCCCCCATTGTATATTCTCCTTTTGGGCTACATTCTAATAATTATATCTTATGCTTCTCCAGTGAATTCACAGTATACAAGTTGATGTCTTCATATGTCAGCTTACAAGAGAATTTTTTCTTACACAATAAAGATCCAATTCTGACCTAAGACTTACAAGGCACACAGATATAGCTAAGTCAGAGAGAGACACACCAAGCCTCACACTGCACAGTGAACTATAAGGGGCTTGAGAGTGTAGTCACTGCCACAGAGATCCGCTTCCTCTTACTATTTTTGTTATTGTCAATTTCCCTCCCAATTTGTTCTTTTTCACAAAAGCTTCCCTTTTCTTTGGGGCCAGTCTGAAGCCGAAAGACACCGAGTACAAATGAAGCATTTAACGTTTTCAGAGCACCCCTCTCTTTTTGTGTTCTTAGTCACAGCTCACGTCTCCCTGATCCCATATTTAATAGGTTAGGACCGTGGTCGGCAAACCGCGGCTCGCGAGCCACATGCGGCTCTTTGGCCCCTTGAGTGTGGCTCTTCCACAAAATACCACGGCCTGGGCGAGTCTATTTTGAAGAAGTGGCGTTAGAAGAAGTTTCAGTTTAAAAAATTTGGCTCTCCAAAGAAATTTCAATCGTTGTACTGTTGATACTTGGCTCTGTTGACTAATGAGTTTGCCGACCATTGGGTTAGGCATCACTGATGGTATCGTAGGAACTAAATGTGTCGGAATGGGAATGCCCGGCTCATGGATGACACCGACTAACTCTGTGGAGCGAACACCCCCACCTCTTCCAGGCTGCTGGGGAAGGAGAAGGCCATGGCCCAGAATCGGAGCTGATGGACTAGGAGGGGAAGGAGGTGTCCAAAGGCCCATCTTCCCTGGAGCTGCTCTGAGCCACATCACTCCAAGGCACCCAGAGCGCTCCGGAGGCCTGTGGTCACCCTCCAAGACGCAGGGCCAACAGGAGTGATCATCTGAAAACATCAGACACACGTGTTTTCCTTCCTCGCCTCAAACATCAGGCGACCTGGCAGGCATTCCCCAGTTGAGCCCTAGGGAGAAGGGGAGGGCAAATGCCACGCAGGGAGGGAGGATGCTGGGGTACAGGGAGCGTGCAGGAGAGGCAGGGTCAGGAAGGGCAGCGTCCACCCTTTCCAATCCCAACTGGTTGGAGGAAGAAGGGGAAGAAAGGAGGAGAAAGCGGGATCTCCCACCGTCCGGTCCCTGAAGGGAGACTTCGAGAGGGAGTGGCTTTGTGCTCAGCCCAAGAGACTTTCTGTTGTCTCCTTTCTCATCTGAGACTCCAGGAGAAGACCTCCCTAAAGTGCATCTCCCTAGCACCCCTCCCCAAACAGGGGCAGCCCCAGGACAGCACAGACCGAAATCAGTGGCTTGGTAGGTGAGGCAGAGGAGCTGGGGAGAGGGAAGGGGGTCCTCAAACGAAATATTCACCCAAGAGATGGAGCTAGCTACCCAAAGACAGTGTCAACTGGCAGAGGTGCCGAAACTGCGAACTGGCGAGCTTAAAACCCGCTCTGCTTGCCCACCCTCGGCAGGGCGAGCGGAGTCGCACAGGTGAGCGTAGAAGAACAGAACGAAGCTAAAACGCCCGTGTCCCTGACTGCGGGTTCGGGCTGCGCCTTGTGCGCGCAGGTGCAGCCATAATAAAGTGCATGCAGACCACGTGTGCACCCCCCCCCCGCCCGTGGAGAAATGGCTCCCCTCATCAAGCGTCATGGGCAACGTGGGGGCTCTGGAGGCAGGCGGACCTGGGTCCCCAACCTGACTTCAGCAAGCTAGTTTGCATCTAAGATGTAGATTCCTCATCGATAAAGTCCGTGTAAGAATGCTGGTTGCCTAAGGTTGCTGTGAAGATTAAAGAACGTAATATATCTAACCAGCTAACACAGTGCCTGGCCTATAGCCAATGCTCTTCAGCGGTCTCTGCTGTTTTTCAGCAGTATGTTAGGTATATCCTAAAATGTCCATTCGCTCACTTGACACCTGTAACTGGATTTCGTGTGTACTAGAAGCTGGCAAGCAAGAAGTCCTGTCCCAGGCTCCGTCCTTGAGGAACTCGTTGTCTGTTAAGATAAAATATTGGCAATCACGATACCATATAATGCTGCAATGATGGTGCCACAGAGGGTGTTCTGGGACCTTGGAAGATGAGCACCTAATTCAGAATGGAAATTGGCAGCAGGTCTGGCAAAGTTACCCCACGGAGCTATCACCCGAGCCTCCGGTGAATCATAATGGTAACTTTTTGTTCACTTCCTCTGTGCCAGACGGGATGTGAGATTCCTCAGGGCAGGGACTTCGACTGTTCTGTCCGCTGCTCTGTCTGCAGCTCCCAGCAGGCCACGAGTGAATATGTCCTTCATTCATTTATTCAACAAATACCTGATTTGATTATCTTTTTAAAAAATATATATTTTATTGATTTTTTACAGAGAGGAAAGGAGAGGGATAGAGAGTTAGAAACATCGATGAGAGAGAAACATTGATCAGCTGCCTCCTGCACACCCCCTACTGGGGATGTGCCCACAACCAAGATACATGCCCTTGACCAGAATCGAACCTGGGACCTTTCAGTCCGCAGGCCGACGCTCTATCCACTGAGCCAAACCGGTTTCGGCCTGATTTGATTCGCAAAACAACCCTCATGATAAAATTGAGGCTCTACAAGGGGAAGCAGCTTGTTGAGGTTGGATGGGTTTCTCAGCCCCAAAGCTCACACGCTTACCCATTAGGCAGCACTGTCATCTAAGGGAGGCCGGTAGTGGGGAGGGAAGACAAAGGGCCCCTCAGGCAGATGCTCTGGGGCCCAGAGGTAGGACGGGGTGATGTCTCTGAGACACAGTAAGTTGTTTCGTATGGACTCAGACTCGAGGACAGGAGACAGGACAAGGGCCAGGCGCAGAAAGGTGGCCAAGCGAAGGAGTTGAGCTTAGTTCTGAAGGTATTTTGGAACCATGAAGTGCTTTAGGGAGGGAAATTGATGGCGAAATTCGCATCAAGAAGGTCTGAGGCTGGCACGTAAGATTAAAATGGGACAGGTGATAGAGGCCTGAACTAAGACAGAGGCCAAGAGGTTAAAAAAGAAAGCACAGTCTGGCTGGTGTTGCTCAGTGGTTGAGCATCAACCCATGAACTAAGAGATCCCAGGTTCGATTCCCGGCCAGGGCACATGCCCGGGGTTTGGGGCTTGATCTCCAGGAGGGGCGTGCAGGCGGCAGCTCATCTCAGTGTTTCTCTCTATCCCTCTCCCTTCCCCTCTTTCTAAAATAAATTAATAAAAAAAAGAAAAAAAAGCACAGTTCTGAGATTGTCAGAGGGTATAATTTTCAGGGTCTTCTGACTGACTGGATGTGGGCACAGATGTTGAATGAGGGTGCATAGAGAAATAGAAAGAGACATTGCAAATGAATCCTCGGTTTATGGCTTGGGTGAGCAGGTGGACAGTGGTAGCACGCTAGGAAATACAGGTCGAATCGCCCTTCTTGAAGAAAGTTTCTCCTACTCTGTCTTGGACACAGAGAAGTGCCTACAGGACATCCCAGCGGTGACAATGCGTGGTCACTGGCCTTCACACACAGTGGGGGGGTCCTCAGGTATCTGCTGACCAAGGGCATATGCGGGCCTTTGAACTTCTGAGATATGTTTGACTTGGAGATTTGGAGGAAATGATCTCACAGGTGCTAACTGAAGCTGGGGGTGTTGACACCTCTCTCAGGAAGAAAGAGAAGCCTGGGATGGAACTCTTTAAAAGCTAAGCGATTAAAAAACATTTGCACGGTGGGGCCAGTCACCACGGGGAGTGGTTTCCCTGGGCCCCGGGGAGAAGCAGAGAGGAGGAAGTCTCGGGGCCCAGGGTCACAGGAAGTTTGAATCAGATAAGGCTGAGAGGTGTTCACTACGTTTGATAAGGTGCTTTCAAAGGTATGCTTAAGAAGTTGGATTCCAGATCTGAAGGAAATACCGAAATCGTTAGCACGTAGGGAAAGCTGCAATACTTTGCCAAGTTACTAGTGTTCTGACCTAGCAAAGATATGCAAGGAAGGAAGGAAGAGATATTAAATCCAGCGTCATGTATATAGTATCAGCGACTAACTAGAATCAACAAGTGTCTGCATTAAAAAGCTCCTAGTGAGGGGGGTGAGGGCATGTGCCAGGGTAGGGGAGACTGGGGGAAGGTCAATTGGAAAAAAAAAGGAGACATATGCACTACTATTTGTAATAGTTTAAACAACAACAACAAAAAAGCTCCTAGTGATACCAGAGGGGTCAATGTGTTCATCAATGGGCCCCAGTTAGGCCCCAGATGAACTGATCCCACCCCTGCACCCCCATTCTAGTGGGTCAAGATTCCCTCCACCCCCCAAAAAAGTCCAATATTTAAAACTCCTGTTCGGAGAGCAGGGCTACTAAGGTGGACCCAGAGGACCCAGAGCCAGAGCCACGGGAACAACACGCACAAAAGGAAGCCAGCAGCACCCCCAGAACCAAGATCCAATCAAGATGGAAGCGGGAGGCAGCCCAGTCTTCATTCCCGGAGTTCGCAGGTTTAGCACAATCCCATTTCCCTGGCCAGCGAGCACCGAAAACTGCGTCTTGGCAGAACCCATCGTCCCTCTACTCCATCAGAGAGGTGCATCTAGAACAGGCATTGTGCACTGCCCTGGATTGGAAAACTCCAACACTGTGGTCGGCAAACTGCGGCTCGTGAGCCACATGCGGCTCTTTGGCCCCTTGAGTGTGGCTCTTCCACAAAATACCACGGCCTGAGCGAGTCTATTTTGAAGAAGTGGCGTTAGAAGAAGTTTAAAAAATTTGGCTCTCAAAAGAAATTTCAATCGTTGTCCTGTTGGTATTTGGCTCTGTTGACTGATGAGTTTGCCGACCACTGCTCCAACAGAATAGCGGGGAACACATGACATCATCAGCCAGGCCGGCCGTTAATCCTGATCCCCTCCCAGAAGCACCTGCTCATCATGGAGGCCTTTCCGGGTGAAAAGGTGTCCACTGGAGGTGACAAACACCACAGTCCAAGGCATTCACACCTGCCACAACACCTCTGAGGGGACTTCCTTAGCCTGTCGCCTCCGAATGCAGACAGATTCCACGTAGCGCCCCCATTGCTGTCCTGGGAAAAGTAGTTTCTCCCTGGCCTATTTCCCAGCAGGGAATGGCAGGAGCTGCTTATCAATGACTCACAATCCGCTTCACACCCAGAATGACAGCAGGGAATAAATGCGTGAGTGGTCAGCCAGGGGCACTGGCCCCGGAATCACATGGGCGGCAGAGAAATGTATTTGAGAGGGGTCCTGGCCCACTACCTTTACCCCAAGGCGTGGAAGACTTTAGCAGGTCCTTCTGCAGATCTGGTGAGAATTGTCTGATATGTATACGGCTCCTGGCTTGTAGTCATAGCATTTTATTTCCGAAACATTGGTGAGTTTTCTCCCTGATGAAGAAACGCTCTGCAAAGCCAACCCACACAGGTGCACTCCTCCAGGGTTCATGGCTGCGGACTATTTCTCAGCCACATTTGAGGCTGCGCTGACGCCGGGGCCGGGCAGCATCCTGCCAGCCCCCCCACCCCCCACGTGCTAGTCAAACAAGCAAGGTTTCTGTGACGTCCAAACTTGTAACACATGAACATATCTGAAATTCAAATTTGTGTTGATAAAGTTTTATTGAAAGAAAGGAAGGAAGGAAGGCAGGCCAATGGGTTAGCTGACTTTTGAGAACCCTAAAGAAATCATTGCTTACAAGCTTTGAGCCTTCTGGAAGATGATTGGCTAATGGTACCTAGAGTCTCTTCATGTCCCTGGCCCCCCAATGGAGCCCATGATGCCTTTTATCTTTTCTTAGTTGTCCTACCTGTCAGCTCAATGGGAGGTGTTTTATGTGAACATGGAAACAAGGTGGAATGAAATACAGGCATCTCAAAAACTTTATCAGCACAAATTTGAATTTCAGATATGTTCATGTGTTACAGAACACGCCACCGCGTAAGCTTTCTCTGTGCTGGAATTTCTCTTCTCATTTGCTTTTTCTTGGATTTTCTCAAGCGTGGACATGATTTTGTGGAACAACTCAGAGAACATGATGGGAATGCCACTTGAAAACACTCACGGAGCACTGCGATTCCTGTAACCATTCAGTCACATCTGTGCCACGTGAGGGTTCACTCCATTAAATAAAAATGTGCTTGTGAATTATGCCATCTGGTTAAATTTAAGAGCTTTAAATATGTTTTCCATAAAAATACAACGTGATAAATGTGATAACTGAAGAATGTATTAGGTATCGCAGGATTATTCAGAAAAGAAAGTGACCTTGTTGGGGAAACAGACACATCTCCACCAAGGCGGTGAGATTTATTTCTACTAGGGCTCATCATTCACTCCACAGACATTTATTGCGCACCTACTATGTGCTAGGAATAATTCTAGGCACCGAAACTACAGAAATTAACAAAATGTAAAATTTCCTGTCCTCATGGAACTTACACTCGAGTGTATGAATGTGTGTGTGTGTGTGTGTGTGTGAGGTGGGGCAGGGGTAGTCTTAGGAGATGAGGTCAGAAAGATGTCAGAGGGACCAGAATGTGCAGGGCTTTGAACAGCCACTGGAAAGACTTTGGCTTAACACCAACGAGAAACCATTCCTCTGTCGCCGTGTTAGCAGTGTCTGTTGGCACAGACGTGAATTCTAGTAACAATGACAATAATAGCAATGGCAACACCTAATGTTTACCGAGCACTTTTTTAATGGACCAAAACTACGCTTTCATTGAACAGGCACTTCAGTCCTCACAGAAACGTATGGGGGGGGGGGGGGGGGATTTTAAACCCCGATTCACCAGAGGAGGTAACGAGTGAAATAACTTTGCCTGATCACTAGCCAGGAAGTGGGGAGCTGGGCTCGCACAGGCCTGCCAGGTGTCAAAGCCGGCTTCCTAACCCACGAGCAGCCTGCCTTCCACCAGGGTCTGGTCAGACCTGGGAGAAGGACCGCAGGGAGGAAGCAAGGACACAAGAGGCAGGAGTGTGGACTGCGGCCCGGAAGGCAGCTCGGTGGGGAGCACAGAGGGGAAGCCAGGAGAAGGCAGTGGGCAGGGCAGGAGGCGGGGATGGGCCTGTTAGGGGAGCAGTATTCCTGGAGAGATTAGAAGGACAGGAGTTGTAAATTACAGTTCAGGAAAAGGAAGGGGGGGCGGGGAGGAAGAGAGACCAAGATTCGGCGTTAGCGGTATATGTTATCAACAGAGAAAAATAATTGTCTTACCCTGATTTATAGTGATTAACTATTCTCTTTTTCTGAGCAAGCCTCGACTATCACTGTCCACGCCTTTGCTATCTTCTGGAGGGGGAAGAGACCACAGTCCCTTGTTTTGTGTTTGTTTTCAAAGCTAGAACCTGCTTTCATTTTCACTCTCCCAGGCGTGCTGTCAGTCAACCATCCGGCTCCAGGCATGCCCTGTTGAATGCTCTCACTGAAACGTGTCCATGCCCAGGTTCATGAGATGCCTGTATTTCATTCCACCTTGTTTCCATGTTCACATAAAACACCTCCCATTGAGCTGACAGGTAGGACAACTAAGAAAAGATAAAAGGCATCATGGGCTCCGGTGGGGGGCCAGGGACAGGAAGAGACTCTAGGTACCATTAGCCAATCATCTTCCAGAAGGCTCAAAGCTTGTAAGCAATGATTTCTTTAGGGTTCTCAAAAGTCAGCTAACCCATTGGCCTTCCTTCCTTCCTTCCTTCCTTCCTTCCTTCCTTCCTTCCTTCCTTCCTTCCTTCCAATAAAACTTTATCAACACAAATTTGAATTTCAGATATGTTCATGTGTTAAAAATACCACTTTCTTTTGATCCCCCTTCCTCATCACTGGAAAGTGCAGACACCACCCCTAGACTAAGGGTGTTCAAAGCCAGCGGCCAGCTGGGTCCTGCCGGCAGTGGTGGTGTGCAGCCCGGTCATAGGCTCAGGCTGGGGCCTGTTGGCCACAAACCACTGGGCTTCATTTCTGACGTTGATATTCAGAAGTCCTAACTGAGGGAAGACGCTCCTGAATTTATAGATCCAAAGCCAGTGGGGGAGGGTGGGGACAGTGGTTCTAACAGGCACCAGGGGCCTCCAGCATCTCGGAGCCACTCAGAAGCCAGGCCACCGTGGCCACCAGGGACACAGGAGGAGGGTCTCCCCCCCCCCCCCCCCCGGCCGGGGCGTCTCGGGGAGCCTGCTGCCCACGGCCGCGGAGCTCCGGCCCCCGATGGCTCCTCACCAGGGCGTCAGGGAACATGAGGCCAGCAGCTGGGGAGCAGTGTGAGTCATGGGAGAGACATCCACCCATTTCTGACCTCATCCAAATAAAATTCTAGAAAAGAAATTAAAGAAGCTTACTTCATTAAAGAAAAGAACGCACATGGAAATTATGAAGTCAGGCTAAGTTTCCATCGGGAATGTTTTAATTAGTGCTTCTACTTTGTTTACTCAAGAGCTTATAACGTCGAGTCTTCGTGGTCTCAATTCACACGCACCGAGTGTGCGCAGGGCGCGCATGAGGGATGTGACTACGGGGTCTAATGCACGGAAACATGAAGGGTCCCCTCCAGTGGCTTCTGTTTCATTTCTACATGAAGGAGCCAGACCCCTGGGAGAGCCAGAGGGATCTTAGTCGTAACAACACACAGGCTCTGGGCTCCCAGGAGCACGAGGGCCCGATGCGGGCGAAGGGGTCACTGTGACACCCCTTTTTCTGCAGAGCTGCCGAATATTCCTGGGGGGCCCCGGGGGACACTCCTGACCCTATGCGGTGGTGACGAACATCAGCAGAAACAGGCCTCTTCCGCTGCCCCGGTGATTTTTTTCTGAGGCAGAGTTGCCATGAAAGCAACTCAAGCGCCCTCCACGCCCCCCCCCCCCAATCTCCATTGTTTCCAGAAGCTCCTGGTAAAAGTGTGGTGTGGTGTCTACAGTCATCACTGCACTCTCCCCCTCGCCAAATAAAGGCAGGCCAGAGGCAGGAGCGGACGCTACGGTGGGGCCATTGGGGGGGCCATATAGTGAGGAGGACTCCCCCGGCCCCTCGCTTCCCACACCTCCGGCTTGAACTGCACCCCGAGCCAACACTCAGTTCTGAATCCTCTGATTCGCCGCTCTCCCTCCCCTGTGTCTCTCATTGGTCACCACACCTGTTTTTATCTCACAACATGACATGTAGGCCCTTCCTCTCTTCTCCCACTCCCAGCACACCTCAGGGGACACGCCCCTCCTGCCTGCCTTAGGGGCCTCTCCAGAGGGCTCCCTGCTCCCCGGCTCTCTTACTGCTTTAAGCTTCTGACAAACCATGAAAGTGACCTCCCCGCTTCTTCTCCAAAAGTCTTCAGTGGTTCTCCGTCAGGGCCGTATAAAAACTCCACGGTTCCCTTTTGGTGCTTAAAGCCTTATGCACTCTAACTCCCCTCAGATGCCTGTCTCCCACCACCGACAGCGAGGGTGGGGTTAACTTGGCTGCCTCTTAACCTGGAATGCTGCTCCGTCTCCTGGAGTCAGAGAAGACTTCCCTGGAAGCGACAGCAGAGGAAAGAGCTGGTAGGTGTCCCTATTTGGAATCACTCACACATGCTCCTGCGGCAGGAGATTCTTCCGGCCAGCTATTGTTCTGGACTCTGTGTTCCGTGGGGCTGCCAGACCGCTAAGCTCCCGCTTGACAACAACGTCAGCTGCTTCATCACAAAGGCAGGAAGAGGACGGGAGCCGGCCAGTGGACGATGGTGCACATGTCACAGCACCTGAGGTCTCCGCAGGGCCCCGTCCACCCAGAGCCGTGGTCGGCAAACTGCGGCTCGCGAGCCACATGCGGCTCTTTGGCCCCTTGAGTGTGGCTCTTCCACAAAATACCACGGCCTGGGCGAGTCTATTTTGAAGAAGTGGCGTTAGAAGAAGTTTAAAAAATTTGGCTCTCAAAAGAAATTTCCATCGTTGTCCTGTTGATCTTTGGCTCTGTTGACTAAGGAGTTTGCCGACCACTGGCCTAGGGCAAGGAGAGCGAGCCAGGGACACACAGCCACTGCCCCTCCTCCTCGCCTGCTCGGACCAATCAGATGACCCCCTTACAGTCAGAACCACTGTTTCACCAATTGTCATCTTAAAAACCTCACAGGGGATGACTGCTCTAAAGAAATAAAGAACCAGCCTAGCCAGTTTGGCTCAGTGGACAGAGCGTCGGCCTGTGGACTGAAGGGTCTGGGTTCCATTCCTGTCAAGGGCATGGACCTTGGTTGCAGGCTCCCGGCCCTGGTCAGGGTTGTGGGGGAGGCAACCAATTGATGTGTCTCTCTCACATCGGTGTTTCTCTCAGTCTCTCCCTCTCCCTCTACGCTCTCTAAAAATCATGGAAAAATATCCTCGGGTGAGGACAAAAAAAAAAAAAAGGAAAAGAAATCAAGAATCACACATCGCTGTGTGCCGGGAACCAATTCCAGCATGTAATAACTACAAGAGTTTCATCAAAAGGTGATGAAGCTTGGGTGGCTCAACAAGGGCTGAGCCACATACGTAGTTTACCTGTTGGAGCGGCAAAACGGCACTTCCACCAAACCTGAGTAGGATTGTCTGCTGCCAGACAGCTCAGGGCATTTTATTGCCTCCTGTTGGCCAGGCACCTGACCAGCTGTAGGCTATTCCCCAAACTGACAATGCTCCTGTACCCTACCCTTTGAAACCTTACCCTTTGAAGTGTATTATCTCCACCTTGCCTTAGGACAAACTGTGTTAATAAATAGCATGGGGTCCTTAGATAAGGGTGTAGTCTTTCAGCTCCTTTAGCTGAAGCACCTCTGACCCCCAATGCCTTTCAAAATTATCTTTCATCTTTGGACTCCTTCTTGAATCTACGCATCAGCTACTTTCTTCAGATTGCAGCACCCTTTGTAAGGCTGGGACAAGAACCCCCACAGTTGTGGGGTCCCTTGTCTGGTTAGAGCCAAGTTCCGCAGAGGTCCGTGGTGAGGCCGGGCCACAGGCCACCAGAGTGCCTCTTGGGCTGGTCGCTTCCACTCAGGCATGACCTGCTAAGAGCAGCCCTCGCACTCTGCACACACAGTGCTGGGTTCCAGAAAGCACTTCATCCCTGTGGTCTCCCTGCACCCCACCATCCTGGAGACGAGCTCCCGCGGCTTGGACCCAGGGCTGCGGAGCGGAGCCAACACACGTCACAACGTCAGGAGGCGGCTCAAGTCCACGCGTGTGACCTGCGCTGCACAAACCCCATGCAAAGGCCACATTCGGGTCAGGAGAAGGAGCATCGCTTTGCTGGTACCAATCAAGGTGTGAGGCTTAATTCCACTGAAGAGACTTAAGAATAACCCCCTCATGCTGCCTCAAGATGCAATTCTAAAATGCATAATTAGCCTGTATTACTTCTCCCATTTTCTTTTCTCCTCTCCCCTGTCTCTAAGCAAAAGAATCATTGACTTCCACCCTTTAAATTCATCACTGTAGCCATGCCCAGCACGGAGGGAAAAGCCCAATCACAGGCCAACTCATGACCCAGCTGGCATGCCTCAGTGGTTGAGCGTTGACCTATGAACCAGGAGGTCACGGTTCGATTCCACGGTCAGGGCACATGCCCGGGTTGTGGGCTTGATCCCCAGTGTGGGGCGTACAGGAGGCAGCGACCAATGATTCTCTTTCATCATTGATGTTTCTATCTCTCTCCCTCGCCCTCCCTCTCTGAAATCAATGAAACAACCACCACCAAAAAAACCCATGTCTGCCCAGCCTCTCGGAAGTCCTGCACACTGTTCCCTGGCCAAAGGCAGTGCCCCGGGGCGAGGGCGGAGGTGTCTGTGCCAGACAGGAAGATCCGAAATTTACTGAAAAGCTCTTTTTCTGATTCCCCTTGAATATCAATCAGGCAAATGTGAGAGCCAAGTTTTCTGCATGATTTTACGCACAATTATAATTCTTTCCACAATGGGAAGTGGAGGCTAAGCGAACTTTTGGCTCCTGTTCCACAGATCTTGCTGCTACATTTTGTGAAATTTGGCATTCTTGTTTCCATCTGCTGACGAAAAGCACGGTTTGCAGTTATCACTAGATCTGACATAGGTTCATCTGTATAAAATGCTTTGTTCTACGACAGTCTGAAGGAAGTAGCATTTAACGTCTGAAGGCAAATAATACTCCACGAGTGAGGGATGGTGTCAGCGTGTGAACGGAGGGAAGAGGGACCCGGAATGTTAATGCTTTGCGAAGGGGTTTGAAGAGATCTCCGTGCTTCCTAGCTTCAAGTTGGAAGCTTAAGCACGTGCGGCAAATAGGATCTAGATGGGAAAGTTGCTAATATCCCATTAGCAGAGCAGGATTAGAAGTTCACCGAAAACCCGATACTCACAGCCCTAAACTCTGAGTGCTTCTGACGCAATGAAACCGGGCACGCCCCCCCTGTCATAAACCGCACCCCTGAAAGCTATCTGAGAGAGCCAGCACACACTGTGAGCTGGAGCAGTAACGCTTCGTTTTTATGTAAAAATAAAGGTTTTTGTATATAAAGGTTTTGACCAAAAAAACGTAAACTTATTCTTTACTGTAATATATTTGACCTTTATGATGAAATAAAAATAGTTGGATTATCACATTCCTATGATGAAAAATATTTGATCCTATCACAAATGCCGCCTAATACAATGGCTATATTTTCACTTCTCCACCAGCCTGGAGAAATACTACTGGGTAAGAAACATCAAGGCATCAGTAAATTTAAAAATAAGTTTATCATCCTGGGTATCGTCTTGTTAGTAGCCTCAGTTCAGATGCCTAACCAATGAGTCTGAAATTATTATACGTCTTTATTCTCCCTCCTCCCTTTTTAAGTCCATCCTGATCAAGTGTTTACCCAACCAAAAAATCCTATCAATTCTTTTCCAGCTGCCTCTCTCAGTATTTTTTGTTTGTTTGTTTCCAGCAAATTCATATCATCAGAAATGTGGACAAATGCAGTAGCTCCCAAGAGCCTGTCTTTTCCGCTCTCCTCTCCTGCTCATCTATTCTGTCTATGTGAATAATATGTCGTTTGTCATTTATAGAAAATGCACGTTCAGAATCGAGTGCTACGATGAAAAAAAAAAATCAAGGTTGTTGATAAGATGCAGCTTTCAAAAAAGAGTGTGCCTGGGTTAAGCCATTATTACTAGGCCATGTTTTCTTTTCTTTTTTCTTTTTTAAATATTTTATTGATTTTTTACAGAGAGGAAGGGAGAGGGATAGAGAGTTAGAAACATCGATGGATTAGCTGCCTCCTGCACACCCCCTACTGCGGATGTGCCCGCAACCAAAGTACAAGCCCTTGACCGGAATCGAACCTGGGACCCTTCAGTCGGCAGGCCAACACTCTATCCACTGAGCCAAACCAGTCAGGGCTAGGCCATGTTTTCTTAAGCAGGAGGAAGAGCGGCTGGCTCCTCTTAATCCGAGACACCCATTGTCATCACACAGGTGCCAAGCACTCAATTCATATTTTCCGACAAACCAAGCCCAGTTTCCCTACGCCAGGCACCAGAGAAGGGTACTAATGGCTCAGTCCCGCTCCCAAGCTAAGGTGCTGCTGCCTGAGTGGCATTCCCGCACGCCGGTCTGAGACGTGCCACTCCCCAGGAGCAAAAATAAAGTGAGAAGCAAGACTCCCACGAGGGAAGCTCTCCCGAGCCATATGCTCTAGCCCAGCCATTGCCCTGAAAGGGGGTGACACGCCAGCACTGGGAATGCTACGGGGCAGGGGCGGCTGGCTGCCCCTCTCCAAAGCAGAGTCCCAAGTATCGGAAAATACAAAACCTGCATGGCTCAGCACTCAGTCTCGGGGGCATCTGAGGTTTTACGTGACCTTTACCGTCCACGTTTCTTAATGCAGTTTGTGGTTAACCTGATCATCCGTGATCCCTTTGAACTGCTCTCTTGAAGCCTGAACGTGACTAACTTTAGGACAGAGACAAACACGCCAGCGCATGCATTTGGGGCAGGATGCTATTTGAGGCGAGGGATGCTGGAAATCTGTGTCACACGCAGTACCAGTCGCCGGGCAACCTGACGCCACGCCAGCTGTACAGACTTTCACAGAACCTGTGGGGAGCCTGTGCTGAGCGGCTCAGGTGTGGGGGAGGGAGACGGTTACAGTAGAATGCATCACCAAGCACCGCTCTTGGGAACGTTATGTTTTGGAAGTTAAAAATTATGGATGTGAAAAACAATGAGATCTAAGGTAACATCCAATCAGGAATCTCATAGCACAACAGCTGCCTTCCCAGGGGGTGTGGGAACACAGGTGTGAGGCCGCCAGGGGGGTATTGTTTAACCCGTGGTGACCGCTGAGTTTAAAGTCTGCCAATTAGCTTTGAAGGCGACTCCGTGCAGGTTCAAATAATGGCAGGTTGGAATAATAATAATATGTCAGCTCTGTAGGCTGTTCTACAGACTTTAACCCTACACTCATGAACAGTGAGGCCGCATGGAACACTGCTCGACAAGGTTAATGAGCAGCACACAGAGATGAGCACAAGGTACCGTTACAGTATGTAAAATGGTGTGAAGGAGGACTAGAAGGGAAAAACTAGAACAAATGATTTGTTAGGGGAGGATTATAGGGAGGATTATAGGTGATTTGCTTTTTGTGATTTCCACTATTATTTTAAATAATGGAAATACTACAGAAGTAGAAGAAAATATACACGTGCGAGACATTTGAGAAGGAATGCAGGCAGCAGCTGGATGCTGGGAGATAGTTACAACTTAAATAATTGTAAATAATCTAATCTATTTCTCATCCTATCTAATAATAGAGTAACATGTAAATTACCATCACTCCGCTATGCTCACGATTGGGTGGCAGGAGGCTGGGGGGCGGGACTCGGGGTGGCCTATCTGGCCATTGAGAGGCACGGATCCGCTGCCACTAAGGGGGGCTACCCTGCTGTTGAGAGGCGCAGGGGGCGGGACTCCCGCCCCCTGTGCCTCTCAACGGCCAGATCCGCGGCCGCTGAGGGAGCCTGCCGCGGACACCCAGCTGCGCCTCTCAACGGCAGGGTAGCCAGGTGTCCGCTGCAGCCCCCCTCAGCGGCCCTTGAGAGGCGCAGGGTAGCCCCCCTCAGCGGCTGTGGACCATCAAAAGCGGGGGAGCTGGGTGCCTGTCTGCTCCGGCACCAGGCCTTTCAGAAGCCTCCACCAAGCCGGAGGCTTCTGAAAGGCCTGGTGCACCAGCGGACAGGCACCCAGCTCCACCGCGAAAAGCGAAAGCGTGTAGGGGACCCTACAGGTGCATGATTCAATCATGCACTGGGCCTCTAGTAAAACATAAGTATAGATCAGTACCAAGTGGCTTAAGGCTTTTACCTCAATGGTAACTAAGACGTTGAAATGTGTCTTTGTTTCTTGCGTGATTTTAATCCAAATGAGCAATTGTACGTCTTCTATGACACTAACAGTTGTGTTGCCACCAAGGGGTCATCTGTGGTCAACATGGCCGGGGTGGTGTGAGGGGAGTGAGGGCAGGAGGGAAAGGGGAGGAGAGGAGGAATACAGGTTCAACTTCTGAGATAATCAGGATTAGAGACACACACACACACACACACACACTCTCTCTCTCTCTAAAGTCATTTGCTCCCATAACCTCCACTCTACTTCCACCCCCCTCCCACCTCCCTGCCCATAAAGGCTTTCTGGTTCACAGGCAGTTCCAAACGTGTGTCCGGGTGTGAGTCCTGCTTGTGGAAGTAACTTTGGATTCACACCTGCGTGGGGTCTAATCTCGCCTCTGCCACATACTAGCTATATGCCTCGAACACACGAGCCATCTCTCTGAAACTCAATTTCCTCACCCATGAAAAGCATAGGGCAAGTACAGATTGAGACAATGCTTGAGTTGTAGCTGAGTGCTTGGACCCAGCAGGCACTAAATGTTGGAGTATGTTGTAGCTGAGTGCTTGGGGCCATCAGGTATTAAATGTTGGAGTTGGGTTATAGCTGAGTGCTTGGGCCCAGCAGGCACTAAATGTTGGAGTTGGGTTGCAGCTGAGTGCTTGGGCCTAGTAGGCACTAAATGTTAGAGTTGGGTTGTAGCTGAGTGCTTGGACCCAGCAGGCACTAAATGTTGGAGTTGGGTTGTAGCTGAGTGCTTGGGGCCATCAGGTACTAAATGTTGGAGTTGGGTTGTAGCTGAGTGCTTGGGGCCATCAGGTACTAAATGTTGGAGTTGGGTTGTAGCTGAGTGCTTGGACCCAGCAGGCACTAAATGTTGGAGTTGGGTTGTAGCTGATGCTTGGGCCCAGCAGGTATTAAATGTTGGAGTTGGGTTGTAGCTGATGCTTGGACCCAGCAGGCATTAAAGATGGAGTTGGGTTGTAGCTGATGCTTGGGCCCAGCAGGCACTAAATGTTGGAGTTGGGTTGTAGCTGATGCTTGGACCCAGCAGGCATTAAATGTTGGAGTTGGGTTGTAGCTGAGTGCTTGGACCCAGCAGGCACTAAATGTTGGAGTATGTTGTAGCTGAGTGCTTGGACCCAGCAGGCACTAAATGTTGGAGTTGGGTTGTAGCTGAGTGCTTGGGCCCAGCAGGCACTAAATATTGGAGTTGGGTTGTAGCTGAGTGCTTGGGCCCAGCAGGCACTAAATGTTGGAGTTGGGTTGTAGCTGAGTGCTTGGGGCCATCAGGCACTAAATGTTGGAGTATGTTGTAGCTGAGTGCTTGGACCCAGCAGGCACTAAATGTTGGAGTTGGGTTGTAGCTGAGTGCTTGGACCCAGCAGGCACTAAATGTTGGAGTTGGGTTGTAGCTGAGTGCTTGGGCCCAGCAGGCACTAAATGTTGGAGTTGGGTTGTAGCTGAGTGCTTGGACCCAGCAGGCATTAAATGTTGGAGTTGGGTGGTAGCTGATGCTTGGGCCCAGCAGGCACTAAATGTTGGAGTTGGGTTGTAGCTGATGCTTGGACCCAGCAGGCATTAAATGTTGGAGTTGGGTTGTAGCTGATGCTTGGGCCCAGCAGGCACTAAATGTTGGAGTATGTTGTAGCTGAGTGCTTGGACCCAGCAGGCACTAAATGTTGGAGTTGGGTTGTAGCTGAGTGCTTGGGCCCAGCAGGCACTAAATGTTGGAGTTGGGTTGTAGCTGAGTGCTTGGGCCCAGCAGGCACTAAATGTTGGAGTTGGGTTGTAGCTGGGCCCAGCAGGCACTAAATGTTGGAGTTGGGTTGTAGCTGAGTGCTTGGGCCCAGCAGGCACTAAATGTTGGAGTTGGGTTGTAGCTGATGCTTGGACCCAGCAGGCATTAAAGTTGGAGTTGGGTTGTAGCTGATGCTTGGGCCCAGCAGGCACGAAATGTTGGAGTTGGGTTGTAGGAGGCATGAAATAAAGTTTGTTCTCTCTCCCATTTCCCCCTTGGCACACAGGACCCTGTGCTCAGCACTGGAGAGACAGTTTATGGAGAACTGGACGTGAACCTGCCTCACATTCTGCAGGCTGTTCTCAGATCTTGCTCCCCCGCTCCCATAATTACCCTCCCAGGGACCAGGATCCCTGGTCATAACTGACGACGCAGCATGAGGCCAGGCCAGACTTGTCTGCACCTCCAGACCAGAGCGAGCGCCCAGGAGGCCCTGTTTGTAAGATGTGCTGAAAGCGTCAGTTCTCGCTAATCTGGCTTCTAGAGCTGGTGGCCCAGTACAGCAGCCAGTGGCCACGTGTGGCTTTTCACGTGACATGAATTAAAATGAAATACAACTGGAAATGCATCTAAAATGTTCTCCAATCACGTGAACACATTCCGGTTACTCAATGTGCACATGTGGCGAGTGGCTACTAAATATGATGGCCCAGACGCAGGGCATCTTCATCATCAACCCCAGGCGTTTCGGAACTACTCCGGGCCATCCGTGGGAGCGGGACGTGTCCGAGGGCTAGTGCCCAGCATCTTTGTTTATTAATCCTCTCCTTTGTAATGACTCTCAGGCCAGAAAACTCAGCTCAGACAGTGAAGGGGACAGAAGAAACCCGCTTCTTGGCTAGGGAGCCCCACTAGATACAAGCATTGCAGGCTCCAGCCTGAGGGACCTCAGCAGCATTCCTTCCACGGACCTCAGCCCCCTCGGGAAGAACACGTTGGTAAGATACGTCAACCCTTTCTGCTGGCCACAATGCGAGCACTCCACCAGATTCCAGAACTCTCTGTGGAAGGCAGAAATCTCCGGAAGGGGTACCGTGTACTACAGGGTGGCTAAGCAGTCGGCAGTTTAATTTCTGAATGCAGAAAGCAGCTGACTCCGGTCGGTGCCACAGGTACCCATGATAAGCAGTACAGGTTGGTGGATGAGGGGTGGGACACCCAATTACTCCAACTCTTCTACGTCTCATCAGTCAAGTCAATGGTTAACGAAGGCCGGTCTCTCAGAATCTAGTATGTCCACAGGGGGCGCTCGTGCGTTAGTCACAACCCTGTACTAACAAACTCATAAACCAGCCAACAGCTCTTACCCCTACCACATTCCAAAAAGAAAGCATCAGCCTACTTTACAGTAAATGCATTGTCCTCAGGATCAAGTTTCCTATTTCCCCAAAGGGGGGCTCCTGTCAAGTTTTCTTCAGCTCGGGTACGCGGGCCCTCTGCCCGGGAGACCAGCCCAACCGCAGGCTCCCGCCTCCCGCCCCGTGTGCATGTGCCCCTGTCGGCTTCTCCCAACAAAGGCCTTTCCAGTTCCCGCTGCCCCAACTCAGCCCCTGAGCCAGCGCGGGGCCCCGAAGAGTCCAGCTGCTTGGACACCACCCAGGGGGAACGTTTACGAGAGCAAAAGGGGAAACGTTCACGCCCCCTATTGAAGTAAATGAATTATTCTCATTTAATATAATTTTGTTCCTGTATGTTTCACTGGGTTCAATATCAAGGCAACTCCTTACAAGTCTACGCTTCTGTCGGAGAAGAATTTTAGTTTCTCTTCTACATGACTCTATTTTAAAACGATCATCAGCCATAACGTTTATCACAAAGAAACCGCAAGGCAAACGGGGGACATCACCCATGGATTTGAGCTTGTGAAGCTCACCAAATACAGTTTGGAGAATCATCGAAGAACCGAGTTCTAGTTTTATCATTCCAGAAAGAAAGCAGCACATATACCCCACACTCCTTTATCCCCCCCGACGGAAAAACGTTGCTGCTGGGGGAAAAAAGAAGTAAAACGAGAGGTGTTTGGAGCGCCTTTGATGAAATCCAGGGCGCTAGGCTGAGAGAGGCTGTTCTCTGGACAGTAAAGGCTCAGAGCATGGAAGCCTGTCGAGATGGCTTTCCAAAGATTGCCATCTGGTGGAACTTTGGTTAATTGTTCCTTTGTTCTGGGGAGCCCTGATGTGAACCTGGAGACTCAGTACCAGCAGGAAAGAACTGAAGGTCAAATGACTGCGTCTCAAACACAAATCCCAAACTGGACAGGGAGGCACCCCGGGTCTTCACCTCCTTTCCCAGACACTCCGTCTCTCTCTATTGTCAAGTCAACAGAGCAGTCGCCTTGATTTTTAACAAGATCAAACAATCGCTTACCATTAGAAACCTCTCTTCCTCCACGTATCCTTCATTAGGTCTCTAACAGTAAACTTTAATTGGCTTGCCCACTTTTAGAGGAATTGCTCATAGCGGTTAATTAGCTCTCAGTACCCGTGGGATGTGGAATATAGTTTGAGAAAATAACGTTTTAACCAAGCGTGTTTGCTCAAATATTTGCATTAGTTGTATCATGCCATTTTGAGGATAAATTTATGACAAAGGTATTAATAATACTCCAATTTAATCTGTAAACGACTTAGTCTGTAAGTCACACTAACATAACTGACATTGAAACCTTACCTTGCGCATCCGGGCTCTCTCCCCGGCTGTCGAGATGAACTGTTCCTCTGAGAGGGGGGATGCTGGGATAGAAAAAATGGAAAGAGAAATTAAGAGTGAGCATGGAACACGGTGAAAACACAGGAGCAAAGAGTTATCCTTTAGTTCACCGGGTGTGGCCAACAACGCAAAAGGGGATGAAGGAAAACACGCACACACAACACCCAACCTCAGCGGCTTTTACCAGGGGACAGAGCAGGTCAGCCAAACAATAGGGTTCTCAATCCGTATTATTCTTGGGCGGCTTTATCACAGGGTGTGAGCATTTAGTCTATCAGACCTATGAGGAGCACCCCCCACCCCATGTGATGAGAATCGTGTGTTAGCAGGAAACCCGGGAGAGTGCTTCTCATGGGGTATCACATGTCACCAGCAATTAAAATACTGACTTCCCCAAACTTAGGTAATTTGCAGGTTTTATATCGACCCAGGCTTCGTCTCTTAGTCAACAGATTTGTGTTCATTTTAACAGGGTAAGCATTAAAAACAATGCCAGGGCCCGGCCAGCGTGGGTCAGTGGTTGAGCGTCGACCTATGAACCAGGAGGTCACAGTTGGATTCCAGGTCAGGGCACATGCCCAGGGTTGTGGGCTCGATCCCCAGTAGGGGGCGTGCAGGCGGCAGCCGATCAATGATTCTCCCTCATCATTGATGTTTCTATCTCTCTCTCCTTCTTCCTTCCTCTCTCTGAAATAATAAATACATTAAAAAGCAAAACAAAACAAAACAAAAATGCCAGGATCAAACGTCAAAATATGTGCACCCACAAGTAATAATTTGCATTCTTTATGTGAATTAACTATTTCTCTTTGCTGTGGCTAAAGGATAAGACAGTAAACGGATGAAGGGCAGATCCAATTTAGAGGTTGGGACGTGTGTTCCAGCTCCAGGCTGTGAGGGTCCAGTGACAGGGGCGGGGTGGAGGGAAACTGGGGGGAGGCTCATGCAGATGCTGCTCACAAGGACCTAAGATGCAGGCAGGATCCCTGATGGTCTTCCCCGTCCCCGAGAAACAAGTTAGAAATGACCCCGCTCCACCTTCCACCTAAGCCTTTCCCTGCACACGACGCTACTGTGTTTTCTGTGCGTGGCCCTTTCAGAAATGCCTTTGGGACTTCGTTTAAAATCAACTGTATAACCATAAAGTATGTGTGGCAGGCCCGACATAGGGGATGAATCCCAGGCATGGTTTTGAGATGTCACTCAGAGAAGAATTTTAAGAAAGGGAGGCCCGACCAGCATGGCTCAGTGGTTGAGCATCGACCTGGTCAGGGCACATGCCCGGGCTGCCAGATTGGTCCCCAGTAGGGGGTGTGCAGGAGGCAGCTGATCAATGATTCCCTCTCACCATTGATGTTTCCTCCTCTCTGAAATCAATAAAAATATATTTTTTTTTAAAAAAAAGAAAGGGAGGAAAGAGAAGATGGTAAGTGAAAAAAATGCAAATAAATGGTAAGTGCTGAGAGTAAAAGTAAAGGTGACAGCTGAGTTTTCACTGTCACACTAGTCAGTAAGGGACCTCAAAAGAATCTAGTGAACATAATAAACTGAAGAACAAAACATATCCAGAGACACTGAAACATGCAACAGACTGATGTATTTCCGAAGGTGGAGGGAGGGTGGTGTGGGAAGAGACTAAACAAAGAACTTATATGCATATATGCATAGCCCTTGGACAAACATTAGTGCAGAGAAAGCTTGGGGAGGGGGCAGGACTGGGGTGCAGGGGGCTAACGGGGGAGAAAGGGGGACATATTTGTAATACTTTGAACAATAAAGTTTAAAAAAAAATCAGAAAATTTAACATGAATGGTTTCAAGAACTGCACTCTGGTAACCTGACACTTTTTTTCCTTCAGATAGAACAGGTAGAATTTCTTTATGTGTTTTATAGCAGAATTTAATTTTATGGGTATTTCATCCCCCCCCCCCCACAATTTATAGAAAGTTGGTAAACCTAAGAAAATCAGTTTAAAGAAAATCTCTTTCTATCCATGCTCATTTCTTTCTTGAGCCTTCCAACCTTCTAGAAATATTTACTGAATCGGAATAAAATGTTCACTTGCCCTCTCTGCCTGGCACCATAGCTGCTGGGTGCTGGTCAAAGCACTGGCCACCAAGCTGGGAAGCCAGAGCAGACGGTTCCTGGTTTATCTATAAACCAGATAATTAGCCCTTAGACAACTCGGGCCTGGCTGCGCACAACTGGCCTTTTTCTGCTCTCTGACAACAACCCATTGCTAATGTCCAACAGCTGCAATGGATCCGTTTGGAGAAGAATGAGATCATTTATTGAACACCCCGGCACAGGCCATTTCACACACTTTGTCTAATTTAATCCTCAAAGCCATCTTATGACAAATGAAGAAAAACGAGGCTCAGCGTAGGGGAGCAGTTTGCCCAAATATCACGCAGCTGGGTTCTCATGTGTCTGATGGATTCTAGTGTCAGCTCTCTCGTCCACAGCATACACCTTAAAAGCCAGCCCCTCGCCATTGGTTTGAAATGCCTGGAGAGCCAAGGCTCGGGGATATAGTAGGTGCTCAATAAGACAACACCTTGCAAGGGTGGAGGTCTAGAGCCCCCTCTAGTGGGGGTGGCAGAGGAGACAACAGTTTTTTTTTTTTTCTGTGGTGTTTAGTAGATGTAGAGCAGTTATTGTCTATGAGTTTCACACTTTATATAAAGACTAGATGCCCAATGCATGAAGATTCGTGCAAGAATAGGCATTCCTTCCCCTGGCTGCCGGCACCATCTTCGCTCCGGCTGGAGCCGCCTTTCTGCTCAGGCCAAGAGCCGCCTTTCTGCCTTCCCACGCTGCCCAGAGGTGCCCTGCCCCCGGCTGCTCCGCGCCTGCATATGCAAATTAACCCACCATCTTTGTTGGGTTAATTTGCATACTCACTCCTTATTGGCTGATGGGCATCGCGAAGGTACGGCCGATTTGCATCTTACTCTTGCATTAGTGTAGACTAACTCAAAATGGATCACTACATAAACGTAAAATGTAAGAACCATGAAACATTCAGAAAAAAAACAGAACAATCTTTGGGATCTAGGGCCTGGCAAAGAGTTCTTGGCCTTGACCCCCAAAACACAATCCACAAAAGGGAAGATTGATAACTTGGACTTCATCAAAACTTAGAACTTTTGCCCACGTGAAGTAGATGTAAATATAAGCTTTAAATTAGGAGAAAATATTAGCAAACTACATATCTGACAAAGCGCTAACATTTAAAATTAAGAACTTTCAAACGTCAACAGTAAAAAAAAAAATCCAAACAATTGGAAAATGGGCAAAATTACATGAACAGACATTTAACTGAGGAAAATATACAGATAGCAAATAAGCACATGAATTGATATTCAACATCATTAGCCATTAGGTAAGAGAAAATTAAAAGCCATATAATGAGAGATCACTCTGCACTTAACAGAATGGCTAAAATAAAGAGTGACAACACGACAGGCTGATGAGGACGAGAAGAAACTAGATCATTCACCGATGGCTTGTGAGTAGGTACAATGGTTCAGCTACTCTGGAAACATTTGACTTTAAAAAAAAAACAAAACTAAACATACAATCCACCAATTGTACTCCTAGGGATTTCCCCAAGGAAGTTAAAAATGTATGTTTATAGCAAAGTTATTATAGTGTTCAAGAACTGGACACAACCCAGATACCCTTTGACCGGTTAATGGTTAAGCAAACTGTGGTATATCCATAGCGTGGAACATGCTCAGCAATAAAAAGAAACCAGCTACTGACATTTACAAAAACCTCAGTGAATTTCCAGAGAATGATGCTGAATGAAGGGAGCCAATCCCATAGGTCCTGAACTGTGTGATTCCATTTATCTAACATTCTTGAAGTGAGAAAACGATAGAAATGGAACACAGATTAGCGGTTGCCCGGCCTTCAGGAGGGAGTGAGGGCTGGAGGGGAGGGCGCAGTCAGAAAAGGGCAGCACAAGGCATCCTTGTGGCGATGAAAATGTCCTGTGTCTTGAACGTGTGTTGATGTCACATCCCGGTGGTGACACTGTGTAGATTTTCAAGATGTCACCCCTGAGGGGGAAACTGAGTAAGGCTTACATGCAATTATCTCTGTATTGTTTCTTCTAGCTAGGAAAACGTACACTTGTTTCAAATAATGTTTAATCCAAGAAATCAGGAGATTGGACAGCAACTAGACTTGAACAAGATAACTCCCTTCTTTCATTTCCTTCCTTTTCCAGAGAAGAACAAAAGCCCTAGAGCAGTGAGCAAGATGGGGTGGGGAATTTGCTCCCCTTTGCACAGATCCGAGAAAAAAATAATCTCCCCTGTGATTTCAGCACTCAGGGCCCACTGCCGGCCTATCTTGGCATTTTCTCTGCCGTGAACCCTTCTACGTTTACCTTCCCAACCCTTCATTAACATTCAAAATATTGATACACACACTCCCACACCCAGAAGGGACTTCGGAAGCGCAGTATAACACCTGCACTTTGGACATGACCTCTCATACCTCCCAGTCGATGCTACCCAAGAATTCCCAAAATTCCCACGTCGTACTCTTTGCACAGGAGCAGAGTCCATCCTTGGGGGATTGCATGGGTGACAAGGCAGGGCTTCTGTACCGGAACCTGGGCCTCACACTGAGGGCATAACCTTCCCCACCCTGCTAACGGGGAGCTGGCCGAGGCCCCCCACGCTGGGAGAGGCCGCGGTGACTTTCCCTCTTCTCGCTCTGAGCACCACCAGCGCCTCGGAAACACACCGCCGTCAGCCCAACGCCCCCTCCGGGCTTGCCGGCTTTGTGTTCATTGAAAAGACCCAACGCCTTTGTGAGGACGAGAGCCAGGACGTGGTTAAACTGTCCCAAAGCACATTCTCTGTTTCCACAAAAGTCCATTTCCCTCATCCTCTGGAAACTGCAAATCCCCGTCCATCAAACAAACTCTGGATTCTGCCACCTCCCCGCCCCCCAAAAAGACTGCTTTCTTGCACGACCATAAAAAAGCAAATTGTGGTACAGCCATACCATCGGCACATAAGAGATATGTCAGAATGGGGAAAAAGGGCGGTAAAGTTATTTCCGGTCACGCCATGCCACGGAAAAGTGAAGAGCTCTCTCTCGCCCTCTCACTCTCTCTGTAGAGCTCTGTTCCACCAATGAGGCCTCTGATCAATGCAAGGGTCAAGCCCTCCCCTCACAGAGATGGGAATTGCTCCTCCCCAGCTGCTCCCAGCTTTTCCAAGACTGTCCCACCCCCTTAGGGCCCGAACCCCCTTTTCCTCTCAGGGGCTGACTAAGCTATCTTGGGATTTTCACAATGAACTGCATCCTAAATGCCAACCCCCCTCCGGCTACTCAGCGATATGGAATCACTCCAGTTGCATATCGCATTCTTTAGTGTGGGAGGCCCGGAGCTTTCTAGAAATACAGCAGCTTGTAAGCTTTCCCAGAAGGTCACAGGCTATTAATCCTTAGCTGATCCTACTCCTTAACAGCTTCCAGCGAGCCCGCCCCTGCCAGCACCTCCTCCATTAGCTTCTCGGTCTCCAGCTGGGATCTGGGCCTTCCCCAGGGCATGGGGGGGGGGGGGGGAAGAGCCTGCAAAGTTCAACGCCCCCAGAGGGTGGGGGAGGTGACCAGGGCATGACTGTTGGGAAGCACTGAGCTGAGCACCCACCAGGGAAACCAGAACCAAATGAGAGTATCTGGCAAGTAACGGGGTGCAGTCACACCGAATGGTGGGCATTGAGTATGGTCCAGAACATTCCTCTAAGAAAGGCAAACGACGGAAGGACCCACATTGTGTATTTAAGGGCTTTTGGAAGAGTTTAGCTGGCGGATCATGGGATTTGGGTGGTAGATGTTAAGAAGAGCAATGACATTACGAACTTATGGTTCTGTGATTTGGAGATATATATATTCCCCAGAAACTACCTAACGGGCTAGCTATACTACAACAGAAATCCAGGACTTTCCATACTAACGGGCCTCACCCTCCCGTCTCAGAACCCTCCTTTATCCATCTGCTGCTGCCCTTCATGGGCATAGCCTGCCCTTTCCACTCTAGGTAGAACATTCCTAATGCTAAACTAACAAAAGTAAAATCCTAAAGAAAAAACAACGCGAGACCAACTGCACACAGGAGCCACGCACATGCAGTATAGTTCGGAGGAGGTTTCCCTTGCACTTTTACCCATTTCTAATCAGCTGTCCTTGAAAATAAAGTAGTTGGCCTAGCCCCGTGGTCGGCAAACTGCGGCTCACGAGCCACATGCGGCTCTTTGGCCCCTTGAGTGTGGCTCTTTCACAAGATACCATGGCCTGGGCGAGTCTATTTTGAAGAAGTGGCGTTAGAAGAAGTTTAAAAAATTTGGTTCTCCAAAGAAATTTCAGTCGTTGTACTGTTGATATTTGGCTCTGCTGACTCATGAGCTTGTCGACCACTGGGCTAGAGGAATGGCCCTTTCCTCGTGGGTGTGACTGCCAACGGGACGGAGCAGAATGTTCATGGACCAGGGCAGCAGCGCGGAGCTGCACCTGCAGAGCTGAGGGTTCCAATTCAGTGTTTGGGTCCTCCTGGAAACCATGCTTCACGTTTGTCCTGTCTTTTTGTTGTTGTTGTTGTTTCTTTAATATATTTTTATTGAATTCAGAGAGGAAGGGAGAGGGAGAGAGAGATAGAAACATCCATGATGAGAGAGAATATTGATTGGCTGCCTCCTGCACGTCCCACACTGGGGATGGAGCCCACAACCGGGGCATGTGCTCTAGACCAGATTTGAACCCGGGACCCTTCAGTCCACCGGCTGATGCTCTATCTGCTGAGCAAAGCCTGCTAGGACTGTCTTGTCTTGACAGTAACAAATTTAAAATGTTGGAAAGGTAACATGTGAGATCTAAGTAAGACTGACAGTGACCAGAGGGCTGCTACGACCTTGCTCAGAAGATGGATAACCATTCTCCAAGCCCTGTGTTTTAAATCTCTTTTGCTTCTTGTCCTTGCCCGCTCTGCTGCACTGGGCGGTGGGCACCATGTTGGCGTTGGGTGACTGTAGCTACGAGAAACCATCGGAGGCAGGCCTTCCTGTCTTTGCCTGGATCCGGGGCAGCCCAATACAACCCACACCAGCCTGGGCTGGTCATTCTGTTTCCCATGTCTTCACTGGTCTCCAATAGGACATGAGGCCTCTTTCCGTCTCAGACCAGGCCGGCTGCTGGAGAGCAAGAGCGGGAGCCTCCAACACTAACAGCCTCACTGGGAAAAGGGAGCTCAGCAGGGCTTCTGAGTCAAAGCTTTTGTTTTGTTTGTTAATCCTCACCTGAGGATACTTTTTTCCATTTGCTTTTAGAGAGAATGGAAAGGAGAGGGAGAGACAGAAAAACACCGATGTAAGATGTAAGAGAGACACATCGATGGGTTGCCTCCTGTAACGCACCCTGACCAGGGCCAGGGATCAAGCCTGCAACCGAAGTACCTGCCTTTGACCAGAATCGAACCCAGGACCCTTCAGTCTGAGGGCCAACGCCCTATCCACTCAGCCACACCGGCTAGGGCTGAGTAAATGCTTTTTAAAAATATGTCTGCTGTGCTAGAAATCACACTGCTTTCATATGTCTTTTGAGGAGAGCCAACGGCATTCTCCACGTGTTAAGTGGAATTTTACCACTCTGCCTGTTCCGATTTAACTAAATAATTCTAGTGGACTATCAAAACCATCCTTTCCTCATGTTTTGAAAAATGTGTGGATTCTCCAAAGAGAGAAAATGTAGCCCCCACGGCATTTTCTATTACATTTTATTCTCAGAAAGACGGATTAGCAGCCACCTTTCCGAGTCCGGGGCTAACCTGGGGAAAGGGAAGGTGCAGATGAGAGACCCTCCTCCTTCATGGGGCTGGAGGCGCAGGTGAACTGAGGTGTTGAATTGCACTTTAAGCGGAGCTGGGATGAGACCCAGGTCCCGGACAATCAGCTCAAACGGACTTGTTAGTACAATAAGAACAAGAAGAATGTGCCTCACTTGCTGAGATTTTAAGAGAAGATCATTGTTCGAATGAGGGGGGAGTTAGAGACAGTCATTTTCCATCTTAACTCATGCTTATTTTTCTTTTGAATCTTTTGATGTTGTTGCCTCCTCTTTGACTATCATTTCTCTCACGCTTTGCATCTGGAATAATTTTAATTTGCTCCTTTAATTTTTTCATCTCTAGAACTTCTACTCAGGACCATTCATAACAAACTTTGGTGGTTTTTCATAGAGAGATCAAAAGGTGTAGAAGAAGTCTCTCAACTAATGTCCTACAAATGAGCAGAACAGTAACAAAGCCAAGATGAGTAAGTATTTAACATTTTAAAACAACCTCCCCGCCCACACACACATGTGGAAAACAAACCAAAAAATGCGCGTGGCTTTCAGATCCCAGGAGCAACCCCAAACGCACCAGGAAGCCTCACAGGAGAAGCTTCTCTGCCCATTGGGATGGGCCCCATGCCCGCGGGGAACTGTGACTCAGGGATTTAGGCCTGGCCTCGTGTAAGGATCAGCCATGGTCCTGCCCAGCCCGCGGGCTCACCTGCGTCAGATTGCTCAACAGGTACACTCCCAAGGTGTCAGCTGACACACAAAACCGCACCCAAGGCCCCGGTCTGGGCACCTGACCATGCACAGCATCGCCCGGCCAGGCCCGGGTCTGGGCACATGACCATGAAGAGCATTGCCCCGGCCAGACCCCGGGTCTGGGCACCTGACCATGCACAGCATTGCCTCGGCCAGGCAGACAGCATTCGGGACAGAAAGACAGCCTGATACCAGCTCCAGAGAGGAACCTGCCCGGCTCAGTCTCATTGCCCCGGAGCCGGAGCCGGTGTCCGCGGGGAGGAGCAGCCCAGGGCAGCCTGGGGAGGGGGCCACCATTCTTGCTGTAATTAGACTCCTGGTCTGAGTGGCTGATTGTGAGAGGGCAGGGAAGCGGTACCAGGAGCCCCTGGGCCCGTTCGCTAAGACAAACAACAGCCTTGCAGGACACAAGGGTCTTGTTTCTGGAGACAGTCGGACTCCAAAGCCCTCACCGGCCTCCTGCTGCCTCCGAACTGCAGCCTGGCCGACCCCCTCCGCAGCTCGTCCAGCCGCTCCTCCCTCCCCGAGTTCACAAACAGCCAATCCCACCATGAAAGACCCTGGGGTCCCCGGACACACCGAACGCTCCCCAGAGCCCAGCTGTGGTGGAGTGCTGATGGGCGTTTGGAAACATCAGCCTAGAAGTGAACACCAGTGCCCTTTGTCTGTAGTGCTCAAAGAAATATGGGCGCGGCGGGGGGGGGGGGGGGGGGTGTCCCCAGGTACCAGTGCTTTGCTTTGACCGCATGCTGGATGGAAGGCAGGATGGGGGTGGGGAGTCCACCTGAGATTTTATAATAAGAAATGTATAGATAAGAGAAAGACAAGTATCACATGATCTCACTTGTATGTGGAGTCTAATGAACAAAATAAACTGATAAACAAAATAGACCAGAGACACAGAAGGATAGAACAGACTGCAGAATCTCAGAGGGCAGGTGGGGGAGGGTGGGGGGTTGGAAGAGATCAACCCAAGAACTTGTATGTGTATATGCATGACCCATGGACACAGACAATAGGGTGGTGAAGGCCTGGGGTGGGGGTGGAGCTAGAAGGGGGTCAATGGGGGAAAAAGGGGGACATGTGTACCAGGTAATACTTTCAACAATAAAGATTAAAAAAAAGGAGAAAGGTGAGTTTTTAAAATGGAGAAGGGACCTGTGGTAGGACTCAAGATAAAAACACGGTAACACCTGAAGAATTAGAAGCTGCTCAGCAGCATCCCACCCTCCCGTTTCCCAGCACCCACCCCTGTTCCCCGTCTTCTGTCAGGTGACCATGATCTCTGCGCGGCTCCCCAGACGCGGCCTTCACACCAGGTGTAGCCTGCCTTTCCTCCCGGGGACGTGGGTGTTGAACAGATCGTCACACTTTAAGCAAAAGGGACAAAGTGCCAAATGATCCCGGAATTATTTGCAGAGAGAGAAGCATGCAGCCCCCAGGCCCTCACCCCCATGTTTGCAGCAGTAAAATCTGCAACCAAAGGGAACTGCCGACCCCTGACCTGGAGCCCTACCCGAGGAGCCCTCTTCCCGGCCTGGAAGGGGAGGGTCATCTGTGTCTCCTGGACTGGAAGCAGCGGTGTCGGGACGCTGGGACAGTTCCAGAGAGCGAGCTCTGAACAGGGCGGCCCGGTGCTCGGGCGGAGGGCGTGGAATGACCGCGTCCCGCCCCAGCTCCAGCCCATTTATGTGCGGGAGGCCCACGTGCGTCTGCGGGGGTTGAAGGGAACGTGGAGGCGATGAGGGAGGTTTCCAGAAGATGCTTCTCAGCTGTGAACGCCTAACAGTGGCCCCTGCGGATCTCATTGGGCCGCAGATTTTCACCGAGAAAGCCTGGGGGGAGCCCGGCCCTGCCCATTGGGCTGCTGGTGCTCCTGGTCCGTGGAGCCGCCTTTGAGCTGCAAGGACCTAGCGCCGTGGTCGGCAAACTCATTAGTCCACAGAGCCAAATACCAACAGGACGACGACTGAAATTTCTTTTGAGAGCCACATTTTTTAGACTTAAACTATATAGGTAGGTACATTGTTATTAACTTAATTAACTTATCCTCCTCAGCTGGCCTTTGCTAAAAACTCAAGGGGCCAAAGAGCCGCATGTGGCTCGCGAGCCGCGGTTTGCCGACCACGGACCTAGAGGCAGTCCCATGTGAGAGGAGACTGAGGCTGAGCTGAGGTCTCCCAGGGAGACAGCCAGGCAGAAGGATGTGTAGACACAAAGCCACACACACACACACACACACACACACACACACACACACACACGCTGGGCATGGGAAAGGGCGCTCGGCGTCTGGGGAAATATCGATGTGGAGAATGACTGAACGTGAGCACCGACTGAAGAGCCTTACCCCAAAGGAAAACAGTCTTTGCAATCGCGGTGGTAAGACGAGGAGGCGTCCCCTCCTGCCCGCCCTCATCTTTCTCGGACTCTCACTAACAACGGAGCGGCCACCAGCTTCTTCCGACCCGGGCCCGTGGGACTGGTAACATACAACCCCCCTAGTAACTTACCACAACGGCACGCAGTGAAGGCCGCGGGAGGAACAGTGCGGGCTTCTGGCCGACGAAACCAACCCACCCAGCCACCCAGCCACCCAGCCACCCAGCCACCCAGCCGCCCTTGTGTCTTGTGGCCTCACAGCGCAGTGGGGGTGGGGGGGGTGGGGGGGGGACCCTGGCCAGGAGCGCCCTGCCTGGGGTCCTGGAGCAAGTCTGTCCCCAGCCGGGAACCTCCCATTTCTGAGGGGCAGGAGGGAAAGCTGAGGCTGCCTTGGACCTACAGCCACGAGCCGCACGTCATGTGCTCCGGGGTTCCGTTCCCCAAATGAACACCACCTTCCTTCCCAGGTGGGCAGGGGACCGCGTCGGAGGCTAGTCAAGCGCCGGCCCTCCCTGAGGCAGGTCACTAAAGAAATGTCACCACGAAGACCCACACGTTACCTAATTGGATTCTTTTGGGAATTTGGCGAGACGATGCCAGACTCCGCTGTCTCCACCGGACAGACGGGAGAACGAGGCTGGAGAGAGGCTGCCCAAGGGTGGTAGTAACATCTCCAAACCAGTTTAACCTCAGCCTTCTGATGTTCTCACTGCGATTCCAGAATTCCTCCTCTGACACACCATCATCACTTCTTAAAAACAGACAGACTGACAGGCACGCTGGCATGAGGAAGTGCAGCGTTTGAACTCAAAAGGAACTTAAATCTATGGAACTTTTAAAAAATGACTTTTTAAAACTCACAACTTCACAAGGGTAGACTGGAATGGGCCATAGGCTCAAACTGCATGCGTTTGTTCAGTTTTAGAGGAACCGAGGGGTAAAAATATACAAATGTATGAATGTGTGGTGTTGGCCGTATGAGCCTTCTTGTGTAAGTTACAACATACAATAAAGAACGTGAGAGAGATTTGTTGGTGATCTGAGGGCCAGGATATACCCGCCACCTAATTATAGGTTATTAATCAATGGCAACCCAGACTCTCATTCACAATCGGCTGTCGAGTTAGTCCACCTGGGAGTCAGATTTAAATTTACATTGGCCATATTTTGTTATATAAAACAATATTAGAAAGGATCATTCAGGATTTTCATATAAATAAAGTAGAAATACAATAGTTCCGTATTTCGAAGGTATTTGCTCAAAAAAGAAACCATTCCTTCTTAGGTGTTAAAAGAGAGTTTGCTAAAGATTATTTCAACACGGCAGTAAACAAAAGACCCTTTTCTGTGAGAAAAACTGGATCGTGCGGTTCAGGGCTTCTCAGACGTTAATGTACATGCGGATCACCCGCGGGCCTCGGTAAAGTGAAGTGAGGAGTGGGGAGTTCTGGGGGCGGCACGGGATTCTGATTTTAAGGTGTCCAAGGGGTGCTAGGGCTGCAGGTGCTGGGACCACACTCGGCTGTGCGGGCGTCCCTGCAGGCCCCTGGGAGGGAACTTCAGTGGCTTGACCTGAGCTTGAACTTGGATGAGCGATATTCCAGCAGTTGATGTGTTTCTCACGTTGCTCCACTTGAGCCAACAATTTACCTATTGACGTATCTATTCTATTACAAACTCGGTGAAGCCGGCGTGGCTCAGTGGTTGAGCATTGACCTATGAACCAGGTACAGTGGTCGGCAAACTGCTGCTCCCGAGCCACATGCGGCTCCAGGGCCGCGGTTTGCCGCTCTGTTGACCAATGAGTTTGCAGACCACTGACCTACACTCTCGATTCCAATAATTACAGGCTGTTGTTGTTCCCTTGTGATTAAGCCCCTATCCCAGTGGTCGGCACTGAACCAGGAGGTCATGGTTCAATTCCCAGACAGGGCACATGCCCGGGTTGCAGGCTCGATCCACAGTAGGGGGCCTGCAGCCGATTAATGATTCTCTCTCATCACTGATGTTCCTCTCTCTCTCTTTCTCTCTCTCTCTCTCTCTCTCTCTCTTTCCCTTCCTCTCTGAAATCAATAAAAACATATTAAAAAAACAACAACACACACACACAACTCTGTGAAATAGAAAGGACCTGAAAACATCTGACATAATAAAACAATTGCTAATTTTCTAGTTCTAGTTTTATTTTTTATTTATCCTCTTAATTAAGCAAATTGTGCAGAAAACTTCATATAATGGTTTGATTTTTTTTTCTTTAGTAGGTGAAGACAGCTCAGACTTTTTAATTTATTTTCCCAGAAAGGCAGTCTCAGGTAAGATCTTTTACAGACCAGGAAAGCTCATCGTGGTGATGTCTCTTATGGAGTAAGAATAGGGTCACAAAATTTAGCAAAAAGAAAAAGAGAAAGCAACATTGAAACTCAAGCTAACAGCAACCCCAAATAATGTGATGTCCAGGTAAATTTGAGAAAAGACTAATTTTTTTTTTAGTATGAGTATATCCCATTCAATATATGGGACATACTTATACTAAAAAAAGAAAAAAATCATTGTGTATCTGAAATTCAGATTTAAAAATGAAATCAGATTAAATTAAGATTAAAAGATTAATTTTTTAGTATGAGTCTATCCCATGCAACGTATGGGCCATACTTTCACACAGACACACACACACCAGTTTTTTGAAATTCAAACTTAGCAGATGTCCTGTATTTTATCTAGCAACCCTAGGCCCCGATTCTAACTGACCTGGAAGTGCTGACAGAGCAGGTGCTGGGTGGAGAGTTAACAGACCCTCTGAGAGTGTCGTTCAAGCGTCCCAGCAGCTCAGAGAATTGCTTTCTGGATTTGCCGGTCCCACAGAGCACTAGGCTATTCCTGCTGTCGATTTGTGGGAACGCCTTTTAGGAGATTTGTGCCCAGAAGACCACACTTAAAAAAAAAAAAAAAAAACATGATAGAGGCCAAGCCGGAAGTTAAACTAACAAGTCTTATCTCAACAGCTGCCTCCCGGGAAGGACCAGGTGGGGCAAGGCGGCAGGGTGTTTTCCAGCGCCCTCTCTCTCCCGCTCTCGAGGGCCGAAGAAGCTGGGTGGGAAACAGAGGCTGTGGGGTCTTGGTTAGACTCATGAAAGGGTCTTCTGAGTCCAGCACATGTTGGCAAGGTGATTGGCTGTAAGATGATCTTTGATAGCAGGAAGGTGCGTGTAAGGCGTTGCAGGCACTCTCCCACCTCTGGCCTGCCCGTGGTTGAAGGCGGCCTCGCCCAGCCTTCTAGTAAGAGGGTAGAATCTAGTGCTCTGATTTCACTTCCGTGTGTACACCCGATTGCACTGCATCGGCGGCAGGAAAATATATTTAGTAAGAACGTGAAATCTACATGATGATAAGGGAGGAAAGGTGAGTTCACTTAAGGGTCTCCTTACCTGGTCAGCATAGGAGTTACACAATCTACCTCCCCTGCCTGCTCCTCCCCTGTCAGGAACACTACTGGGTTGTCACCTTGGGAGGTGACTTCCTACCCACAGTCCTAAATGGGAATACACACACTTACTTTTGATTGTCTTTGGAAATGATTTAGCTGATCTCAAGGATCTCAGACATTACGTCTATTGCATGATAGGTGTTGCCTTGTTGGACTCAGTGAAAAAGGAACTCCTCTTTTTCCTCTTCACTTTCGGGTCTTTACGCTGCAGGTGTACTGATGCCGGAAGGGATGAGGAGGGCACCAGTTCTGGGCAACCCCAAACGTTGCTCTATTCATCTCAGTGAGCAAATGCTCTGTGGCTTCACCAGTCCTCAAAAAGAGGAAGTTCTCTTAACGGAAGGAAATTTTATAAAAGGCGACCCTTACAAAAAAAAAGGTCCCGTCAATGCACTTATTGTCCTTTCAAATATTCTGTGTAAAATCTTCAGAGGAATCTGCCCAGCCTTGGGCGGAAGGCAAATAATTTGAAGACCAGAATCTGATCTATTTTTAAATTTGGGAATTTCAAACTAAATTGCCCATGGCATAATGCCAGGCTTTAGTGATGTGACTGTATGCGTATCTGCTTGTCATTTAATGATCAATGCCTTTATAAGTAGCAAGCAATTTACCTTAAATGTATACTTTTTTGTTAATCCTCAACTGAGAATATTTTTCCATTGAATTTTAGAGAGAGTGGAAGGGAGGGGGAGAGACAGAGAGAGAAACATCGATGTGAGAGAGATACATGGATTGGTTGCCTCCCTCACGCTCCCCGACCCAGGACCCGGGATGGATTGAACCTGCAACCGAGGTACATGCCCTTGACCGGAATTGAACCCGAGACCCTTCAGTCCTCAGACGGACACTCTATCCACTGGGCCAGAGAGGCTAGGGCTTACTTTAAATATATATTTTATTGATTTTTTACAGAGAGGAAGGGAGAGGGATAGAAAGTTAGAAACATCAATGAGAGAGAAACATCGATCAGCTGCCTCCTGCACACCTCCTACTGGGGATGTGCCCGCAACCAAGGTACATGCCCTTGACCGGAATCGAACCCAGGTCCCTTCAGTCCAAAGGCTGACGCTCTATCCACTGAGCCAAACCGGTTTCGGCATAGGGCTTGCTTTAAATACATACTTCAGAAAAGCAGTGCTATTCCCAAAGGCAGCAGTCTGACGTGACAATGAAAATTTCCTAAATCTGAGTAAATCCTTAAGGTATGCCTTCCTTTACTAAATCAAAAAAGCATACAAACCCCCTCACGGTGGCAGAAAAAGGCAGTTGCTACTTCTAAAGAGTTAAGGCAAGTGTCCGCCTGGGCTTGCTGGCAAGAGCATGTTACCCCATTTTCTAGAGCTCTGGGGATAGACATAGCTCAGTGTAAGTCAGTATCACACCCCCTGAGCTTGTTCAGGTCCTGAAGTTTTACCGTTAACTATACCACTAAGATTCATATATTATTTAGAAAGGCACTGCTTTTGCAAAGTAAATACACACAAAAAGGGGGATGTGAAACTATCTTTTTAAAAATATATTTTTATTGATTTCAGAGAGGAAAGGAGAGGGGGGAGAGAGGGGGGGGGGAGAGAGAGAGAGAGAGAGAGAGAAACATCAATGATGAGACAGAATCCCTGATCAGCTGCCTCCTGCATGGCCCCCACTGGGGATCAAACCCACAGCCTGGGCATGTGCCCTCACAGGTCAATGCTCAACCACTGAGCCACACAGGCCGGGCATAACTAAACTATCTCTATTATAAAAACCCCTTGGCCCTGATGCCAACACGGCAGAATGACCAAAGACTGGTCACCAGGAGGCTGCGCGTGAGGCATTGCGGGTGGGCGGGGACTTGACTCTGGGTCTCCGGGGAGTCAGCCTGGGTCCCACCGGCGTGTCGGGTCTGGGTGTCGCATGATATCACGCGCTGGGCCTCTAGTCTTTAACGATTAGTCTGGAAACAAATTTCCCCCCTTCTCCTCAGCAGGAAGAACTGAAAGAAGTCTAAGGCTTTACGTGATCAGATACTCATTTAAAGCGGAAATATGTTGAAATGGAGTAAATCAAGGGTCTGCAAACCTAGTCTGTACATATTCAGTCAATATGTTGGGCTTTATGGCCCATACTCTCTGGTGCGACAGTCCACTTGGCTGAGGTAGCTCAAGGTGCAAGCAAATAAGCACGGTTGTATCCAATCGACTTTGTTTTGTAGACTGAACTTTGGATTTCAGGTAATTTTCAAGTGTCAAATCGTTATTTTGGTTTGATGTGTTTTCGGCCATTACAGAAATATAAAAACCAACCCTAGTTTGGGAGCCACACAGACACAGAGAGGAGGCCACGGTTTGCTGATCCCAGAAACAGTTGGAGCCACCCGAGCTTCATTTCACGGTACAAGGGTGGTCAGTAGCCGATTTTGAAGTGTGTGGATTGGTAGATTAGGTTTGCTGGAAGCAAATTTTCCAGTGCTTCTATTCTCTAAAGCCCTGGTGTAACAAACCACAATTTAGAGTCCTTCTCTGGACAGTTCTGGGTGCCAACTGGGAGCAAACGTTGTATGCAATGAACAGATTAGAGATACTATAGCCAGATTTTTCTGGTGGAGGAGAATACATTCACTTTAAACTAGGGCGGCTGCAGGTGAGTATGTAAGAGCGTTGGATTGCATCTTGGCGCTCTCCAGTAGGTGGTACTGCAGAGAGCCTCCCAACCGTGGAATGTGCTGAGAAGGAGAATGGGAACGTGAGTCAGAGGACCAATTATTCAGGATGCTGGACAGGGCACCTGAGTTCCTTGGTTGGCGCAACTGACGATTAAGGGCCCTCAAGAGAGCGTTGCTTCTATGACTTGGGCAAAGATTTTAAAACTTACTTTGGTCACCTAGATAAGAAGCACACCACGGCTCAGAATGTTTGGGGTTGGCCTAGTCCCAAGATGATTGCGGAATAAAACCAGTGAGAGCGTGCCATCTGCGAGGAGTTTCTCCTATTTGAAGGAGGGAGGAGATCATTAGAATGAGGGAGGAGATCATGAGAACTGGGCTTGTACCGCCAACACCTCTGTGCAGTATGACATCAAAACCTATTCAAGATAAATATAAAGAGCTTCACAGATAAGAAAAAGCTAAAGGAGTTCATCACCACCAAACCAGTATTATATGAAATGCTGAAAGGTATTCTTTAAAAAGAGGAAAAAGAAGAAAAAAGTAAAGATAAAAATTATGAACAACAAATACATATCTATCAACAAGTGATTCTAAAAGTCAAGTGAATTAAAAATCTGAGGAACAGAATAAACTGGTGAACATAATAGAATCAGAGGCATAGAATGGGAGTGGATTGATAATTCTCAGGGGGAAAGGGGTGTCTGTGTGGGGGGTATGGGAAGAGACTGGACAAAAATCATACACCTATGGATAAGGACAACGGGGGGGGAGGAGGGAACCGGGTGATGAGGAGA
The DNA here is from genome assembly GCF_951640355.1 of Cnephaeus nilssonii. Taxonomy (NCBI): domain Eukaryota; kingdom Metazoa; phylum Chordata; class Mammalia; order Chiroptera; family Vespertilionidae; genus Cnephaeus; species Cnephaeus nilssonii. The sequence continues at coordinate 87,155,870 of NC_137082.1, forward strand.
TATGGGGGAAAAAAAGGAGAAACAATTGTAATAATCTGAACAATAAAGATTTATTAAAAAAAAAAATCTATTCAAGAAGCGTGCAGTGTGATAGCATAGGAACTGGCAAAGGCATCAGGACCCCAGGTTTCTCACCTTGGCATTGCCACTTTGGAAGATCACTTAACCTTTGGACTTCCTTGTGCTATTTGGCATGTGAGGATACTATTTACCCAATTCTGTGTAGGCCCTGATATGTTACTAAGACTGAAGGGCGGTATGCATTTAAGGTAATAAGACTGGGCAGTTCTCAGCGGTTCTCGAAAACTTCAGAGCTCCTGAAGCTGAGAAGACACCCTTTCTTTCTACCTCCCCCTTCTGTCCTACCTGTAAGCATTACAGAGCTGGGTGTCTGCCATCCTCTGAGGAACAGTTTCTGATCCATCTGGGTTCGTCCCATGTTTCTCGTCTGCATTTCAGCCTTGCAGTATCTCACACCTCCCCCCAAAAGTGGTGGTAATTGCAGAAGTACATCCTGGGTCTTTTTCTAAGCTACACAGAAGCCTTGGGGGGAAATTCTTAACATTTATTTTTGGTGGTATATGTCAAAGTATACATCGAACTTCCCACTTTGAAATATGCTGGCTATTTAAATATGCATGTGCTATCTTCATGAAACCAGTAGGCAGATGACAGTAAGAGCTGTTTAACTATTAACTGGTTGTTTGTCCTTCTCTGAAATAACTCTCCTAGCCGAATGAGTTCCTTGAGGCATACACATGGTTGGATAGGTGTTTCCCGCCCAAAAAATGGGTACAGAGGGAACTTTTGTGACCTAAGTACTGGAACAATTATTGGTTATGCTCAGAAGGCTAGATTGTTTTTTGTAAAAATGTAAGTGAGCAGATGAGCTGCCCATTGGGAGCCCTTAAGAAGTGTCACAGACTTTGGCTCCCAGTGTTCAAAATGAAACCGAACGCACCCAGGATGCTTTATTCACAAACGTTCACCCCACCGTCTGATAATGTTCAGTACAAACAGCGGCACCCATAACACGGAAGGCCCTGTGCTCTGTGCTATGGGGCTGCAGACATAAAGAGACGATAGAACACCACGCCCGGCAAGTAAGTGCTGGGAGAGGCTCAGATTCAGTAGCTGACAATGTCGAGTTTGCCATGTGCCAGAATGGGAAAGAAAGCATTTAGGCAATGGTAGAGAGAGTCATGGTCACACACACACACACACACACACACACACACACACACACACGCACACACACAAAGAGCCCTGGCCAGTGTTGCCAAATGGTTACAGGGTTTGGCCCTGGGAACCAAGGGTCTTGGGTTCGATTCCCAGTCCAGGGCACATACCTGGGTTGCAGGCTGGATCCCAGATCCTCAGCCTGGTAGCAGGAGGTAACCAATTGATCTCTCTCTCTCTCCCTCCCTCCCTTCCACTCTTTCTAAAAAATTAATGGGAAAAAATATCCTCTGGTGAGGATTAAAAAAAAAAAAAACACATGAAGAAAGGAGAAGTATAAAAACTAAAACTAACACAAATAAGTAAGTATTTAATAAACTTTGTGTACCTCTTTAAGCAGGCCATCTTATTTAGGCTGATCCCTTGGGGATAACTTTTTTTTAAAGCAGGAAACCTTGGGCTAATAGCAAACATAAAGTTCCATGTAAGTAAAATGTTAGGGATAACCATTTCTGTTTCAACAGACCCTTTAACCCACCGCCAGTGTGTAATCAAACAGCATTTGACTCTTTTGTATCCGAAATGTGTGTCTTGCACATGCATCCTCTCTCCTGCACACCCCTGCAGCAACCCAGGCGAGTTCACGGCCCCCGCCCCCCACGGCTCCTCTCCCCGAGGCCTCAGCACCGGAGAGAGGACAAGCGGGGTCCCGCTGGCTCCGGGGTTCCCCTCCTCAAAGGAGAGAACCTTCTGGGGGCAGGTGGAACAGGAACCAGACCGCGATCAGATAGGCGAACGCACTCTCCCGGGAGCGGCGTGGGGGCGAGCCTGCCGGCTCCTCCGGTCCCCACTCCCCGCCCCGCCTGGGCGCGCGGCCGCCGCTGACTCACCGGCTGCCCCGGGGTGTCCGCCGGGCTCCCCGCTGCCGGCCCACGTGACTCAGCGCAGGAACCAAAGTTTCCGCCCGTCGCCTCAACCCCCGTGCAGCGGGCGGGCCCTGGCCGGGAACCTCCATCTTCCCGCCGAGAGCCACCCCAGACCGCGGGCGGACCCCCGCCCCCCGCCCTAGGGCGTCCCTCCGCGGCGCCCCAGTTTCCGCGTCGGTACCCCCACCCACCCACCCACCCCCCACGGAGCTCAGCTGGCATCTTGTCTCGCCACGCCTGCACAAGCCGGCCGCGGAGCTCTCCCTTGGCACCAGGGTTCTCAAACTCGCTGCGCCGCGGCGGCCAGGGGTCCCCCCCCCCCCAGGTTACTCCAACAGTCGGACTTAAAGGGATGGGGGTGCGGGATGGGCGTCGGGATCCCCCCCAGCTCCCAGGGGGTTCTCAGGGCAGCCACGTTGAGGAGCTTTTGCTCGGGGAGAAGCATCGATCTCCCCCGCCCCCCCGCGAGAGAACCCGACCCGACCCGTTCAGCCGAACCCCCGGGTGGGCTCCCAGACGGTCCACCCTGCAGATCCCGACCCTGAGTCCCGGTGAGCTCGGGCAGAAGAGACGCCGGCACCGCCGGGGGGGGGGGGGGGGCATTTCCAGCGGGAGGGACACTGGCCAGCCGGGCCCGGGCCCCTCCGCTGGCTGGACACCCAGCTCCACGGAGCACCCTTCGTTACCTTTGGGTCTCGGTTCTGCCTCATGCCCACGTGTCTGGGGGCCAGGCTGGAAGCCCGAGGTCCTCGCCGAGGAGAAGCTCGAGCTGCGTGCACACCTGCACCCGGACGGACGGACGGGACGGACGGGACTGCGCGCTCCGCTCCGCTCCGCTCGGCGGGGACCACGCGCCTCCCGGCCGGGGGCAGAGCCGGTGCTGATCACCCGTGGGCGGGGGCGGCGGCCTGCGGGGTGAGCGCGCAGCCCGTGGCTTGGCGTGACCGTGACCGCACTGGGGGAGGGCAGGGACCGCCCCTGGCCGGCGGGGCTGGACCACGGTCCTTTTTTTTTGGGAAGAAGAGAACGTGAGCGAGGGATGGGGAAAAGCACGCGGGGAGACAGCATGCGGGCTGGTGCCCACGGAGGGCCGGCCCACGTGAGGAATATCCGTCACTCCACGCGCTGCGACCCGCGAGGCCAGCGGGGGGGCCTGGGGGGCACGGGGGGGGGGAAGGCTCCTCTCCAGCCGCCGGCGCAGCGCCCTCCCTCGAGGTCACAGCTCTGCCGTCCGCGGGCCGGCCCTGGGCGCCGGGCTGGCCGAGGGACTCGGGGTGACCCAGTCTCCTGGCCCCTTCGGGGTCCCGCAGTCTGCAGGCCCGAGCGCGCCGGGGCAGAGGGGCGTCTTTCTGCGCCCACCTCGCCGCGGGCCTGGCACAGCCCCCGGGGGTGGGGAGAGTGTCCTTTGGGAGCAGAGTGGGGGGTCGCGGAGGGGCCCTCGCCCAGGGCGCGGGGTGCCTTCCGCAGAAGAACCACTTGGCTCAGGAGGAGAACTCTCCGCCCCCCCCCCCCCAGCTCCATCCCGGGCGCCGGGGGCAGAGTCGGGGTGGGGGCGGGGGGCGGGGGGCTGGTCGGCCGGACGGAAGCGCAGGGTCGGCGTCCGGGGTGGCTCCCCGCCGGGGGCGCCCGCGCGCGGCACTTCCTGGTCCGCCCCGCAGCCTCTGCCAGCGCCCCTGGCTCCCAGCCCTGCGCCCCAACTCCGGCGCCTCTGTGTCGGGGCGCCGCGGGTGCGCACCCGCAGACCCGCTCCTTCCCGGCGCCCGGTGTCCCTGTCCCGGCGGCCGCGCCCTCACCCCGAGCCAGTCCACTCGGTGCTGCCAGCGTGGCAGCCCGGCTCCCCCCTTTCCCGGGGTGTGCGGCGCTGGGGCTCCGGGGGGCGGCGGCCGCGGGAACGCGGCGGGGGCATCCCCCCCCGCCCCCCGGGGCGCGGGCCGACCCCGCGCAAGTTCTCTCCGGGCTCGGAGACCCCCGGTCGGTCCCGCGGGCTCAGCCGGCGGCGACTGCAGCCCCCGGGCGGCGGGAGCAGGCGCGGCCAGCGCCAGGCCGGGGTGCCGGGGCCGGGGTGCCGGGTGCGCAGGGCGGTACCGCTTTAAATGCACTTGACTCACCTGCTCCGCGCGCGCCGCCGTCCGCGCTGACAGCTGGGGGCTTTGTTTTCTCCTCCCACCGCCGGCCCCGCCCCCAGCCACGTGACTCGCCGTCTGCCGCCGCCGCCGCCGCCCGGCAGGGCCACCCCGGGCGCCCGGCCCGCGCCGCCTCCACCCCCTTTCCGGGGGTGCGGGGTGGAGACCCCCGCCGGAGAGGGGTCCGGTGGGTCCGAGGTGGCCCGCCTGCGGGGCAGGTGGGCGGTGGCACGCTGGGTAGGACCCCAGGGAGCCGGGGTGAGTGGGTGACCTAAAATGAAGTGCCCCGGGGAGCTGAGCGGGGCCGGGGGGCCACACTCCGGGGCGGGGGGAGGCGGCGGCTCGGCGCGGAGCAGCGGCTGGGAAAGGCTCCACCCCACGCCCCCCTCCACCGGGTGCCTGGGACCGGGGCTGCGCGCCCAGCGACCCGCACCTTCTCCCGCCTGGGAGGGTTTACACTCGGGCCCGGGAGGAACTGATTGATCAGGAGGGGCGGACTGTTTCTGTCCCGAACATTGGGAACCACACCAGGAATTCCGAGCCCAGTAAGGCGATGAGCGAGGTGATGACCGCAAGTTTTAGGGAGGTTTCAAGTCTGCTCGTTGGTGCTGTTGATAGTTGCATTCTGTTGGGAAAATGGGGTCCCGGCTGGATCCGCTCCTTCCAGATGACTGACCTGGGCTGAATGAGGTGAACTGAGAACCTGTCAGATGCAGCTCAGTACCTGGTGCTGTTACAGGGAGTGGCCCCACGCTTTGCGGACGCCCAGTGTCTGAAGCTGCACGAACCTGCTGTCTGGATCCCTCCCCTTGCCCTTGGATAACACACCTGATGCCTCCCCGCACCGCCCGGATTGCAGCTCAGGAGGAAGACGGTCCCCTCCCCCCAGCACCCGTGGCAGTGAGGTCTGCATGTGGGGTGACCTAGCCCAGTGCTTCCCACATTTCAATGTGCAGAGGGATCGCAGGGGGCCTTGTTAAACCAAAGTCTGACTTAGTGGGTCTGGGGGTGCACCTGAGATTCCGCATGGTACCCCCAGGTAAGGACGGGGCACATGGCCGGAGGGCCACACTTTGAGCAGCAAGGCTGAGAGCACGCCCTTGGGCGCTGGCCAACCTATTTGGAGTGCTGACTGGGACACTTAATAGCTCCGTGACCTTAGGCAAGTTTCTTAGCATTTAAGCCTCCCGAGCTGTGAAACAGGGATGTGACTCACATCCACCTCGATCTTGAAAGTTAAATGAGAAAACTCCTCGGAAGTGCCTAGTGTAGTGCCTGGCACACTTATGTGGGGTTTAGGAAATGTTAGTTAATTGTTGGGTGTCACCCGCTGCAGGAGGAAAGCTGGCACAGGTCCCAGCATACCTGCGGGGGGAGTGGTGTGTGGAATGGCCAGGGTAAAGGCAGCCAGCCCAAGAATGACCTCTGCGCCCCAGAGGGCCTGGCGTGGGCCGGACGTGCAGAATAAGGTTGTTGAGTAATTGGACGACGGCAACGCAGAGCAAATCATAGATGTTTAAAAGTTCCTTTTCGAGCAAGAACCTTCTTGCTGGGAGGTCAGGGACCTGCACGGGGTCTTGGTGATGGAGAGGCAGGGCTGCTCTGACTGCCCTCAGCCCTGGGGGAACTTGACCTCTGCATCAATGGAGACCATTTTATGAAAAAGGATTAACGCACGGAAAGGTGTTGGGGGAACACATTTCCCAGTGAACCAGATAGTTTGTGCCACGAGGGAATTTCCAGTAGTGGAAGTGGCTTGGCAAAGCCATCTGTGTACGATCCGTGAACACCTCCTGGATGGCTATTTCTATTTGGACATTTTTAAAGAGTTTTTTTTTTTAATCTATTATTTTTGTCAACCAGTTCTTCTGTCAGCATAGAACACCGGACCTGTGAAACAAAAGGTAATTTTTAGGTTTAACCAGGGAAATCCCACAAAACAAAGTGAGGAGGAAATGAATCCCAAAATATGTTTACTAAAAAACTTTGAAATATTTTTTAAAAAGTTCTCCTGTTTCATCTGAAAAACTTTAGATCTTGATAAATGATTTCTGGGACATTGAATTAAAAAGCCATTTTGCTCTCTATTACAGATGTCCAGCTGCCTGTCAGATGGGTAATCTGTTTTAATATCTGACGGAGTAAATGGATTGTTAAGGGGTAGTACGTTTTTTATCCTCATTAAAAACCTTGCAATTTAAATGGATTTATTAATGAAGATGTGGTATTCTTAGCTCTCAAAATGAATGGTATTGTCACCATCGTTCTCATCTCTCCCTTCCTCCATTCTCCTCTCTTTGTACCTCCCCACCCCCTCCCCCACCCAAGTATGAATGTGTCCTAAGACTCATTTCTTGGCTTTTTATTTTTCTCAGTTTCTGCCATTTCCCTGGGAAATTCATTTACATCTTATGTTTAATTTTTAAGTGTGTGATTACTCCTGGATCTATACCTACATCCTTAACCTGTTTCCAAGCCCCCATTTCTGCATTACCAATTACTTGCTAGGCATTTCCACTAATTCTCCACTAGCTTAGAAGTCCCAGTGTGCTCTAACTTAAGCCCCTCCCTCCTCCCATAAAACTGATACTTCCTTGGTAATACATCAAGATGGTTATTTGCACTGGGCAGACCTCAGTGCTGTTGCAGGGACTAGGAAAGGACATGGGGGACACAGTATGATTATCCCTGCTGCCTTCCTACTGTTCCCAGGTATTGCTGTGAGACTTTGCCTTCAATATGGGGCCAACGCATATATAAAAACAACTTGCTGGTATGGCACCCACATACGCAGCTGTGGACTGCTGCATAAATGGTGATCAGTGTGAATTGAGCTCGTGGGAGTAGGGTAGGCTAGATTATGCTGCTGTAGGAAACACCATCAAAATCTCAGTGGCTTCATACAACAAAAGCTAATTTCCTGTTCATGCCAAGTCTCATGGGCAGCTCTTATGGGGATTCACCATTTTAGCCTGCTTCACTCCTGAGACCCTCCGTGAGCACCATGGCCATGGCAGAGTGTGGGAAACTGCACACCAAACCTTAAGCACTTTCGCCTAGAAACGACACGGATCACTTCTCACGGTTCACCGGCCAAAGGAAGTCACATGGTCATTACCTAACTTTAGGGGGTGTGCCCTCAGAAGCAATGGGAAAGTAGGAATCTTGGGGATAAGTAACGACTACCACAGGGACCCACTGGACACAGCGGGTGAGGGGTAAAATCGAATTGGAAGCAGTCAGTCATAGTGGGGAATGAGCATAGAGTGCCAGTTGGAGAAGGTGCTCAGTTGTGCGTGGAGTCTTTGGAGAAGCATTGCCATTGTTGTTGTTATACAATGCTGTTATGTAGGGAGACACTTCACAGTGAAAACTTCCATCTCGCTGCCTTTCAGCGTCAACTTATGCTTCAGCCAAGGTCAGTCAGCTCCAGGCACCGATCATCTAAACTCTCTGTGACACAGGAGCCGGGAAGTGTCTTCCATCTTGATTCTACTCTGGGGACACAGCAACCATTAATAAGTAAGGTTTCATCAACACAAGAGAATTTGCTGATTTGGCTGACATTGGTGGTCATTCTCCACTTGAGGAGTGAAAATGTGTCTATGAAGAATGAAATATTTCAGTGAGATCCAAGTGTCCCATGTTTCCCCTCATAATTGTCTGAATTATGCTTTTGACAAAGAATTTTCTTGTCTTCAAGGGAATGTTGAAATGTAGCCTAATGAGTAAAAATCTGTCCACAAACAGAGGGGAAAAAGCACTCGTATCAGTGTGAACGAATAAAATCATGGTTTTCTGTAAGCTTTTTGAATTCTTTTCCTAAAGAGCAGAGATTCTGTCAACTAAACTTGCTTCTGACATCCCCCGACACTTCGTGTATCTAAAAGAGGTAAAAGCATTGATGAATGCTGTTAGCTCTAACGTGCAATATGGATATAAGCTATGAAAATGTGTTGCTGGGCACTGAATCATGCTTTTGATCTCAACAATTTTATGTTGTCTCTGCCCACACTCATCAGTGACATCCTTTTAAAAACATGTACCTCTCATAAAACTGTTCCTCGATAAATATTTTTATAGAACATCAGCATCTGCCTAAAACTAGTATTCTGAAACTTCAATCACACATTTCCACAAATATCTAAGATGAGTTACTGAAAAGGGGAGACAGTTTATCAATTCATATTTTAAACTGTATGCTCAAATACTTTTCATTTTATCTGATTTATTTTTAGCTCAGAGTGCTTGCTAACCTGTGGTACTGCCTAAGTATAAATCATAGTCTCAACAGACATGCTGCAGTGAGCCACTTATGAATATATTGTAATGCCATGCAGACTGAGATGGAAATGTTCATTACCAAGATATGACAGCATTTATCAAGATGGGGCATGTAGGAGGCAGCCGATCAATGATTCTCTCTCATCATTGATGTTTCTCTCTCTCTCTCCCTCCCCATTCCTCTCTGAAGTCAATAAAAAATACATTAAAAAAAGAAATCATATGTAATAAAAGCCTAATATGCTAAGTGTCCGGTCATCCAGTCTTCTGTTCAACCAATCAAAGCATAATATGCTAATGATATGCTAAGGCCACTCAACCGCTCGCTATGATGTGCACCAGGGGGCAGACGCTCCAACTGGTAGGTTAGCTTGCTGCTGGGGTCCAGCTGATCGGGACTGAGAGAGACAGGCTGGACATGCCCTGGAGCCCTCCCACTGTCCTTCCCCAGCTGGCCAACTTCCTGTGTCCCTCCCCGGCCCTGATTGTACACCAGTGGGGTCCCTCAGGGAAGGTTGGAGAGCTGGTTTTGGCCCTATCCTGCAGGCCAGGCCGAGGGACCCCACTGGTGCATGAATTCGTGCACAGGGCCTCTACTAGAATATAAAAGTGTGTATTTCATCTTTAATTTACCCTTTACAATTTCAATTTTTATGGTATATTTTTATGTCTACAATATATTAATGCAGTTGTATATTTATATCATTTATAAATGAATGTGTATGTGTGAGATAATAAATGTTTTACTTATAGGAGTGTGTAGGCAGAAGGAAGTAAAAAAAAAAAAGATATTAGAGCAAGGTATCTATGATTAGCTTTGTTTTTTGGAAGGTGACTTAAACAACACTTTAGAGTGGAAGGTGAGAGACCAGAGTCCGGAAGATCAGCCAGGTGGCTACTATCCTGACTCAGAGGATAGAGGATAGGTGGTGAGGACCTGGTGATAGAGAGGAGAGATCACCAAAACACGTGGTTTGGTTTTCAGTAGGGGTGTGTGTGTGTGTGTGTGTGTGTGTGTGTGTGTGTGTGTGTGTGTGTATGTGAGAGAGAGAGAGAGAGAGAGAGAGAGAGATTGTAGTTTGCCAGTCTGATTGGATGGTGGAACTGTTACTTGAGGGAGGACACGGGATACTGAACAAGATACAGAGTTCAGTTTAGGACATGTTAAATCAGAGGTGCCCAAGGGATTCCCGGGAGATGACTGGTGGGTGTTTTAAATATAAATCAGGCTCAGGAGAGCTTGGAGATACAGATTTTACGGTAGCCTTAATTTCTCGATCTGCAGCTTTTTCTATAACTGCTGGTCTTAAAAAAAAAATTCCTTCATTTAAAGAAAAATTAACACAACAGCTTAACATTTATAATGATTCGTAATGTAATAAAAATGATTAAGAACATTGCATGATGGTATGACATCATCATCGAACAGACAATCTTAGGATTTTAGTTGGACATTTGGGCTAGTTTACTATTTTGATCTCTTTCAAGTGTTATCTAGACTATGGTGTATTATAAAATAGTCACTCTCTCATACTGTCTTTCACACCTAAAACCTTGTTGTTCAAGCCAATCATTTATTTTCTTTTACTACACTGTAGGAATTGGGACTGTGCTCTATTTCTGCTGTCCACGTGTCCCTTCTTCAGGAATCACGAGCATTGTAAAACTAAGGCGTGTTATTTATTGGACAAAGCATGTTCTTGCTAAGTTATGAGGATGGCTTTCATACCATGCCATTCCCCTCAATGCTTACCTTCCACTTACTAAGAATCTGCAGGTAATTTAGCAGTTTAATTTTCAGGTTTCATACAATTCTATTTCTAACCATTTATCTCATAAATAAGGTACTATGATTAAATAATACTAAATAGATATTGATTTAAATCTGCAATTTCTCATATCGTGGTTTTGTGGCATTGTGTCATCTCAAGCACGTATGCAGTATTCTTTATTACAGTGGAATTACTTTCAGTGCAGGGGTTTTTCCCTCTCCATTAGAATGGAAGCCCCATGAGGGCAAGACTTTTTGTGCGTTTTGTTTACTCTTCTATCTCTAGCATGCAGAACTGTGTCTAGGATATGATAGATGACAAATAAAATTTCTAAATGACTGAATGAATATATAAATAAAGAAACAGAATAGACTCATAAATGTCTTGATTTGAGTCATTTTCCTATTTTTTAAAAATTTAAATCTTAACATATTGTTTTGTTTCTCTGTATTTTAGCAACTTCATTTACTTTTAAAAACTCAGTTTAATATAAGTTTATTGTGATATAGTTAGCTTGACACATAAAGTTTTACTCTTTCAGCATCTAGGAGAAAAAGTCCTTTCAATCTTCTTTTAGCTTACAGATACACTAAAGGCCACAAACATGTAATTTATGTAATTCTTATGTAATTCTCCCAGAAATATTTAAGTAAGGTCAAGTTTTGTCTTAAAAACAAAACCCAGCCTTCATAAGCAAAAGTTCACTCTAGAATATGGCAAATAAATAAATAAATAAAAATATAAAATATCTTAAAATAATTGGAGACCTAAAAATCAATTTCTTAAAGACCATGACTATCTATTCTAGTGAAACACTAATCAGATGCTATACTTGAAGACATTGCTAAAATAACATCTAACCAAATGCGCAAATTAATTCTTGCTATTATTATTATCACCGTTTCACAATACTATGTTTCCCCATCTAGAACCTGAGAAGAGTAACTGGGAAAAATGCCACTTCCCCATCTCAGAGAAGTCCAGCTGCTGGGAGTGCGCTGGCTCTGGGGACTTGGACCAGACCTTACATAACGATAATGGATGGAGAGTGAAATCTGTAGTGGTGGGAAAGCCGGGCCGAAACTCCCGGGACAATGGTGCTCGGGAGAAATGCTAACGTGGTTTGCCATGCTACCATGTGTTTCTTTGTTCTCTAAGAACAGCCATTCTGCTCACCACTCATGAGCACACATTTAGTTTTATCTCACAGTGAGGAGTGTGAATGCGGAACACGCTCCTACTGAGAGTCCACACAGGCTCTCAGGCCCTTCCACCACTCTTCCCCTCCTTTTATTCTCTTCGTTGTTGTTTTGTTTTGTTTTTTACTCTTATGAGGATTGTATAGGATGGAACACGTTTTGGACAAGCCACACACATTTCCTGTTACCTGAAAACAAATGTGTGCTCTTAACGGTGATGTGACCTGGGAGCAGGGACCAGGGGTCCACGTGCTGCCCAGAGGCCTCCACGGCGGACACACATCTTCGTGGTCACCTCCAGAACAGTGACGTTTTCTGAGGCCAGGTCAGACCCACCTTGGCTGAAGACTGAATTGGCAACACGCTGTTTATTCCTAATGAGCTCTGGTGTGCACCAAATGGAACCAAGTGCAAAATACAAAAAAAAAAAAAAAATTATATGTTTAATGCACACAACTTGCTGAGTTTAGAGGTGACACTTCTGATCCTGACTGGTGGAGACCCCAGATGCCAGAGGCAGAGCCCTGCTGGCTCTAACACCAGAAGACAGGGCTGTGTATTTAAAGAATAAAATGAACTCATTTCTCAAAAAAGCCCAGAAAGAGTCAAATCGTTAAACAGATTATGGTTTGGTTATGTGATGGAGTTTTTGGTAACTGCTGGAAAAAATTCACATTAAAATTTTTTCTATGGTAAAATGATCACTTTAACATATTAAAGGACAAAGACAAAATTCAAAAGTTTTGAAATCTTATATATCCAGGATGATGTCATTTGAGTAAAATGTTTCCATATGTTTCTATGCATAGAAAAGTAAATAAATAACAGAGAAAATATTTTTAAATGGTGGTATTCCTGAACTACAGTGAATTTCTGCTCTCTTTTGTATGTATCTGTCTCTGTCTCTATATCTGGAGAGAGGGAAAGAGACAGGGAGGGGGAGGGAGGGAAAAAAGAAGCGGGGGGGGGGGGAAGAGATAGGTAGAGAGAGAGGGAGAGAGAGATAGATTGATTTTAAGGAGTTGGCTCTCACTATTTTAGGGTGACTGTGGGAGCTGACAAGTCCTAAATCCAGAAGGCTGGAGGCTGAAGAGTTGATGTTGCAGTCCCGAGGAGAATTCCTTCTTTGGGAAACCTCAGTCATGTCTCTTAAAGGCTTCAACTCATTGGGTGAGGCCCACCCACATTATGGAGGGCAATCTATTTTAACCACATCTAAAAAATACCCTCACAGCAACATCTGCATTCGTGCTTAAACAACTGGGCATCGTAGCTAGACAAGCGGACACACAAAATTACATCACAGCTTTCAAGCAGTTCCCCGAAACCACAGCCTCCCCCCAACCCTTTCCCGAACACAATCCAGGTCTGAGGCCCAGCTTTCTGTTACCCGACACAGAACCTTAGGAAGCAGAGAGCAAATGAGTCTTGCTTAACAGGCTTTCACAAGAGCAATAAACACAGCTCAATCTGACCTAAGGAAAAGCTAACATTTCTTTCAGTTACATTTCGGGGTATGAATATTTTTTAAAGGGCAAAAACAAAACCCACACCACAATCAGTGTTTGTGCTTTGACTGTTAGATGAAAACAGGCCACGGCAGGAGAGAGCCAAACTATCCAATTGACGAGTCTGATATTCAGATTAGAATAAACTGATTGACATAAAAAACAGGAACAATATATTTTAATTTTCACTCGACATCAAACCGTGGGGCCTACTTACATCTTCAAATCAACTGGTGTGGGTCCGTGAGTTTGGAATGGCATGTCCCCCCATACTCTCCTGCTTCGTATGCTCTGACATGTTGATGTGCATTTGCCTCAAGCGGGGACACGCTGGGCGGAACATGCCTTGTGGTCGGCCACCACCGGCAGCCTCTGGGCCACGCGGGACAGGTACCCCCTTCTCCCTCACATTGTAGGTCTAACCATGGCTGCACTGCCACACTGCTACAATCACCTGTTCATCGACCTCTCAGGAGAGTGTGCGTGTAGCCCCTACAAAGTATGAGGAAGAGTAGACCATGACAGCACATTGCTGCCTTTTCCTCTTCTCTGCATATTTCAGGGCACCTGCCATTCAGAAGGTGGTCTTCCCAGGTCAAAGACCAAAACTTTAAATCTGTGTGGCCCAGCACATTATGGACTTAGGCTTTTTTTTTTTAAAAAAAAGTATATTTTATTGATTTTTTACAGAGAGGAAGGGAGAGGGATAGAGAGTTAGAAACATCGATCAGCTGCCTCCTGCACACCCCCTACTGGGGATGTGCACGCAACCAAGGTACATGCCCTTGACCAGAATCGAACCTGGGGCCTTTCAGTCCGCAGGCCGACGCTTTATCCACTGAGCCAAACCGGTTAGGGCTGGACTTAGGCTTTTTAATGTTGATTTAATAAACACGTAACTGCAGTTTCTACAATATCAGGCATGTATGTCAGACTTTCCTATGTGTAAAGCATTATATTAATTAAAGTCATAACCACAGCATTTTGTACTTCAGGATTTTAGATAATAATTCTCCTCGTTTCTTTTGTGTGCTACCAATTTTAATGTAGTTCACTGATAAATGTTTTAGAACATGTGCTTTCCGTGTTCTGATAAAAATAACCATGAAAATGTTAATATACTCCACAATTCCTACATATTCCATTAGTCATTATTACAGGAAAAATGTGAATAATTTATTGGTGAAAAGTTTGAATTAATCCACTGACTTAAATCATGCTTAATGGTTCCTAAGGGTTTGGGGCTTTGAGGGAAAAAGGCATATTCTTTGTTAATAAGAAGAGTGACTCCTTGAAGGACCATGAAAAGTTTACCTTTATAGAAAAAGTCAGTACACAATCATCTAATATATTTCCTTATAGTGTAATCATCTTGGGTAAGTGAAATAAGCCAGTCAGAGAAAGACAGGTATCACTTGATCTCACTCATATGTGGAATCTAATGAACAAAATAAACTGATGAACAAAATAGATCCAGAGACATTAGAATCATGGAACTGACGGACGAATCTCAGAGGGAAGGCAGGGGTGGGTGGGTGGATGGGGAGAGATTAACCAAAAAACTTATATGCACATATGCATAGCCCATGGACAGAGACAATAGAGTGGTGAAGGCCTGGGGGTGGGGTGGGGGAACGGGTGTGGGATGGAGGGAGTCAATGGGGAAAAAACGAGGACATCTGTAATATTTTCATCAATAAAGATAAATTTAAAAAAGAAAGATATAATGAGAAGTGGTTTCTGAAAATGGGTAGAAGAGAAAATAAATGAATTAAGATACTTTGATACCTTAAATTCTAGGCAAAATTAGGCAAGTATAATAATAATTAAAAAGTTAAAATTGATTGAATATTTAGAATATTATATGAACAGTGTGTTCTTCAAAATGATCCCTCAAAATGGATGCTATGGTTTTCCTGTGTTCAGAGGCGAAAGCAGGCACAGATTTGTTTCTTAAGGCCATACAACTTTAATTTTGAGTTAGTGTCAACCCTAAAAAGTTGGAGTTCAAGTTCCTTCTCATTGTACTGGCACAGGCTGCTATTCCTCATCTCGGGATTTGCCTGCCCAGGTCCCACTGTTGAGGGCCATGTTCTATGAAGATAACCAGTCAGATAATTTTCCAGAGTGATCTTCACTCATTGGCTCTACTTTCTCATCTCCCTTCCCCTGATCAATCCTGCGATAAGATTTTTGCTCTCACTACTTTTTATAAAATAACTTTCAATTTTGAAATAGTTTAAGACCCATAGAAAGTAATACAAGAACAGAGTTGCTCTGTATCTTCCCCAACACTTGATGATATCATCAGTATTTTTTATTTTAGTCACCCTAGCAGGTGTGTAATGGGATCTCCTGTCACTTCCATTTGCATCTCCCTTATGGCTGGAGATAGTGAGGCTCTTGTCAGGTGCTTACTTGCATTCATACACTGTCTGGTAAAAGATCTGTTTATATCTTTTGTCTAAATTCTGGTTGGACTGTTTGTGTATTTACTGCTGACTTTAGAGACATCTTTATATGTTTTGGAAACCAGTCCTTTGACAGGTATATGATTTACAAGTATTTTTTCCCCAGTTGGTGATTTGTCTTTTCATCCTCTTAACAGAATCTTTGTCAGAGCCAAAGTCTTTAGTTTTGAGGAAGTCCAATTTACTGATAGTTTTCTTCTTCTTTGGTGTCATGCCTAAGAACTCTTCACCTAACTCCAAGCCTGGGAGTTTTTCCTCATGTTTTTATCTAAAAGTTTTATGGTTCTGAATTTTATATTTAGATCTCTGAGCTATTTTGAGTTAGTTAAATTTTTACTAAGGTGTGAAGTTTAAGTCAAGGTCCTATTTATTTATCCATTTATTTTTGCCTATTCCTAACTGTGACAGAAAACAATTTTTCAAAAATATTTTCCATCTGCACTCCTTGAAATAGAAGGTAATATAGTTTCAATTTTTATTTTAAAAGTGATTTTTTAAAACACAAAATTAATATATGCTCTTTGCAATAAATTTGGAAAATACTAAAACATCTACTCCCCCCTCCTCCTGTTGCATCATCTCCTCTCTTTTCCTCCTGTTCCTCCTCTTCCACCTGCTTCTCCTCCCACTCGTTCATGAGAATGATACACATAGTCTCTACAATGTGGTCTACTTCTGTGGAAGAAGGGGAAAGATGAGAGAGGGGCTTAGGTAGATAGATGGGTAGACATAAAGGTTGAAGCAAATATGGTTAAAGTTAACAGGTTTAATGTTGGTGGCAGGGACATAGGAGTCTATAATTTTTTCTATTCTGGTCTGCAGGCTAGAAATATTTCAAAAATAAAATGAAAATGAATAAAAGCCCTTAAGCCATTTACTTTCAGATGCCACTAAACGTTTATTATGTTTATCATTAAATTATACTGAACGGGGCAGTCAAAGGCAGCGTGCCTCACCATCCCAGAGATGGTTGAATGGCGCTCTTTGCTGTTTAAAATGCACCCGTGCTTTTAGTAATGACGTAAAAAATGAGAGAGAAGATGATCTACCCTGAATATTTGGGTAGGTGGAGGATGGACGATGAACGACATTTTCCCTAGGTCTCCTTTAGGCATGCTGTTCCTTGGTACATGTGACAGAATGAATAAATGATCTGTATAGCAATTTTGGAAAACTTCCCAATGAGTTTAAGATAGTAAGAGTAGGCAAGTGAGCTGACTGGGAGCTGTTAGCTCAGCAGGTCAGAATTGCCCTTCAGAGCAGAGCCACAAATTTTATAGGTTTTCTGGGTTTAGTTTGCTGTTGGCTGGGTTACATTTAATGCTAGCATGTTCCCTTTTCAGACATCTTGGTCCTTCTCTGCCACCTGATTAGGCTCTGGAGACTTAACACTGAAGTATAAATATTAATAGGCTCTAAAGATAGAGGTATCTGTCAAAAAAGTATAGCAGTTTGAATTTGTACTTTATAATGGTGTCCATGTAGAAAGTGAAGCAAAGAATTAGGGCAATCATTTAGGTGTTTCAAGAAAAATTTTTTACAGGGCTCCAATTACTTGGACACTTCAGGGAAAATCTATTTTTGATACAAAATATTCTTATAGTTACTTCATTTTGCACAAACAGATTATGTCAAATTGGACTTATTTGCATGTACCCTAAGACACACTTTTATGCATATACTTTTATTCCCCTCTGTAGAAACAAGAGAAATACTTTTGCTTAGAAAAATTTCCTAATGTTGGAGTCTTATCCGACTTTGTACAAGCCTCTTACTCTCTCTGGATCTCCCTTTCCTTGGCTCTAGAAAGTAGGATTTTGGATTTTATGAACTTTAAGCTTTCTTTTACCTTCATGCTTTCAAGTAAAAACTATTGGGAGTCCTCCTCCCTTTTTATAAATAAATAATTTTTCTTAAAGCAGTTAGGTTCACAGCAAACTTGAGAGGAATGTACAGAGATTGAGAGGAATGTACAGAGATTTCTCATAAATCCCCCGCTTCCACATATGCATAGTCTCCCCCATTAGCAACATCCCTCACCAGAGTGGTACATTTGTGATTGCTTCCCATGGGATTACCCAGATTTTAAAGACATTCTCAGTATTTTCTCATACGTCAAATTGTATAATTGGTACAACTATTAACATTTACTGGCATGATGGAAAACTGAGCTATTCAGGGGAAGTTATGGTTACACGGTTCTCATATATCTAAAGCAAATGAATGAGAAAGACATAGAATATGCTTGAATTCACTTTATATTTTATCTATAAAGGGAAATAATTTTAAAATGTTGATACTGTATTGTTTGCAGTGAATACACTACAGCGTGCCTCATGCTTGACCATTGTACACTACTCTGTTCTGATAACATGTTTGATAACTGCTAGTCTAGAGAACCCTGACTATGGAGAATACCCAAGCTTTATGAGTTAATAAGATTTGACTATTACTATTAGAGAGTGGAATTCAAGACCTGCAGTAATTGCAGCATACTGATTTGGTTGGAGTGAGCTGTTGACCAACAGCACTATTGATTATGTTTCTAAGAGAAATGCTATGATGGAATTTTGAAATCAATACATCTATTTCCATTAGGACTTTAAATCATTTGTCATTTTTATGGAGGTGATGGTGACCCATCTGGGCATATAACTTGATAAATTATGGATAAGAATAATGAATGGACTTCATTTACATCAATTAGGATTTTTCAGAAGCTCTGGTTGACTATCATTTCTGGATAGTCTGGAGGTTTAGAACTCAGACATATTTGAATAAATATTATACAGTATGCCAGGCATTGTGCTAGGACAGACTATATACGTGTTTGTTAGAAATAAGAGGGAGAAGAATTGTTTTTCTTTGGCAACAAAGATGCTGTTTAATGGTTGTAAAGTTGTAGTTATAAGCAATGACATCAAGATCTGCACAATGAGATTCGATAGCGGGGGAGAGTGGGTGGGTGGGAAGAGACCAACTGAAAAACTTGTATGCATATGTGCATCACCCATGACACAGACAATAGGCAGTGAAGGCCTGGTGTGGGGGGCTGGGTTGGGCTAGAAGAGGTCAATGCGGGGAAAAAGTGGACATATGTAATACTTTTAACAATAAAGATTTAAAAATAAAGTGACCTCTATAAACAAACAAACAAAAGATCTGCATAATGGAGAAGGTAAAGACATGGAGAATAGTCGCTCTCAAGTTTTTCTCCTGTGAAGAAATAAGAAAAACAAACATAGCTGGTTTGACTCAGTGGATAGAGCGTTGGCTTGCAGACTGAAGGGTGCCGGGTTTGATTCCGGTCAAGGGCACATCCCTGGGTTGGGGGCTAGATCCCCGGTAGGGGATGTGCAGGAGGCAGCTGATCAATGATTCTCTCTCATCATTGATATTTCTATCTCTCTTTCCCTCTCCCTTCCTCTCTGAAATCAATAAAAATATATTAAAAAATAAATTAATACAACCACAAAAAATATTTAAAGTGGACAAATCTTATTTTTTTCTTAAGAATAGCTGAGTTTTTGTTTTTGTTTTTGTTAAATCTCACCTATATATCCCCTTCTCTTATTACCAAAGTTTTTAACTTATGGTCCAATATTGTAGCTGGATAAAGAAAGTGTGCTAGAATGCAGTAGGTTAGGTGATTATTATTCCTGCTTTACCTTGGTGCTCCTGGATTTTTATTAAATAGGGTCTTTGAAACTTGAAATGAATCTGTTGAAGCTAACATTAACATCAGCACAGGCAATCATCACCCATGAATGAGAGACTGGAGCTGATAAGTACTCAGATGGCTCCCATTGTCCAGATGATGATGAGGATGGTGTTGGTACTACTAATGTCAGCTAACATTTCTATGACACTTACTGTGTACAAATCAGTGGCCTGAATCTTTTCTATATAGTTCTCATTTAATTATTTAGTTTATAATTAGTGATGTAATCCCTAATTTCTACCTATCTTACTTCTACTTGTTGTGAATACCCACCTCATTTCACAAGTCTGTGAAACCTTTCCCAACTCCTGCAGAAAAACTGTCGCTCCTTCTTCCAATCACTTGTTATATATCTTTATTAAAACACTTATAACATTATGTTGCAATTATTTGTTGATGCATCTGGATCATCATATACTTTATAATGGCTGTTTCCTGTTCAATTTTATATTCCCAAAGCTTATACATTGTCTGTACCATCAATAAATGTATGATGAATGATCAAATAATTGAAATTGTATGAGATCTTTTGTTTCTTGTGATCAAGAGAGAACTGCTGGAAATAAGAAACTGGAAAAAAATTCTTATAGTAGTTAAAACATAAAAAGATTTTTATAGCTTTAGGATAATCCTAAAAATTTATTAAAATAATTCTAGGCTTCATGTTCAAAACAACTTTTAATCAGATGTCTTCTTTGGTCTGAATATTCAGATGTGACCCGAGGGGAGAAAGTGACAAAAGAGCATTTAGGAGATTTATTCTCAAGGAGGATTGTCCTTTGTGTGTAGAGAGTGCTATTTCTGACCCTTTGGGCACATGGGTAGGAAATAGCCTAGGGCTCTTAACAAGGGTCTAAGGACCTAATTTTTTCATGATAAGCAGACATTGATCCTCTTAAGTAACTTAAAAGCAATGCTGTAGAAGCTTAAACCCTAGTAGCAAAAATAAAAGTGCTCATTGGTGCTTCATTAGGATTAATAGTTTACATTATTATTTACTATTTAACCAGAAAGAAACAAGTAATGCAACGGAAGGTTTTCTTTGAAAGTTAAAGCCTTCCCTTGAGTCCAGTGGGTGGAGGGGTTTTAAAACAGGAAGAGCCTGGATCTCTGAATCACCAGGAAAGCTGTCAGATGACCAGGCATAGCTGCATTGAACTGTCCAACGAGCAAGAAACAACCTTTTTATCACCAATGGAATGTTGATGTTTGTCACACAGCCAGTGCTAACTAATATATATCAGGGGATATTAAGTGTCTTGCACAGTATCCAGTAGTAAGTTAGAAGTAGGGTGATGACTGAACCCAGATCTCTTAACTCCTTGTTAAGTGTTCGGATGGTCTCTAATGTATATAAGGTACCGTGGGAGCTGGGAACAGACAATGCATTTTACAGAAAACTCTGAAAGTAGGTAAGTAAACATTACACCAAATTCTCATTTAAAAAATAACGTTTTAGATTTTGAAATAGGTCAAGTTAATACAGCTATATTCAGTTTCTTATATATCTTTGATTTATTGAGAAATAGTCTCTTTAGCTGTATAATATCATATTTTTGTGGAATACAAAACTGAAATGCGCTTCTAACAGTGAATCACCAACAATGTGCATAACATTTTATCCCAGATGGCTCTTTCTTTCGCCAGTTTTATGTGGAAATCAATAGCTTGTCTGAAAGAATGCCTAAATGCTCCTCCCAGGTCAAAGTTCTCCTTCCATAACAAAACACTCACGTGTTTTTCTGTAAGAGGAGATCTGCATTGTAAGGCTAGAATCATTCTAGATGGAAGTATAATTAGCTTTTTCAGAAAAAAAAACCCCACAAACAAAGAAACTCCATTCTAACAAAAGTATTAGATTTCACTATTTATGGGCTGGTAATCTTATTTATGGATAATGATCAAGAATTTATTGTTACCAGGCTTTCGAGCAGTATTATTTTGGTTAGTACAATTTCTAATAGTTTCTTTTTAAATAATTACCAGTCGCTGGAGAAAATGATGCCAAAAGTAGCTTGTCAGTTTTAAACATACTTTCCGTGTTGGCCACTCTCTGTCCCTATCAACACTTTGCAGCTCTCGTGCACACAGCAGAGAACCATTACTATTTTGAACCTGATTCTAGGAAATGAAGTTGGAGATTTTCCTTTTAACGTGAAAACCTCTCAGCAGGTTTTCCAGGGTAAATTTTTGACTTGGGAGCTCTCCACAGCAAAGAGAATGGGGGGCTGGGGGGGCGGGGCGGGCGGGGGGAGGGGGCACAGAGTGCAGCAAAGGGCAAATGCAGTGCCCTGTGACAACTTCAAGGTACATGCTGGTGGTTCCTCCTCAACCCCTTCTTTTAAGTGCAAAACCACGTCTTCTCTTAGTTGTATGAGGCATACAGAAGGGTCATGATGATGAGCAGTATGTACCCCCTTACCCGCAGGGGTTGGGGAGACTGAGGCAGAGCCTGTTGGGCCCTGGTGTGTGTGGGTGTCTGTGAGGTTAGAAAGGAAAGCATGGAGTGCAGGGGAGTTTGTTGGGACTGGAGGGACAGACCAAGTCAGAAAGGGTCCAGGGATGTTTAGGTTCAAAAACCTGAAAAGAGTCAGAATGAAGCTAAGATCAAAGACGGGCACTGGAGTTAACTGTGAAATCCAGTGCTCAGGAGGAGGACAAGCAGAGCAAAATTGAGACAAGTAAGCCATTGCTCAATGACCAATGTTAGCTTGCCTTTGAACACACTGAAATCTGAGGAATCCTAGCTCGTGGTTGTGATTGAGGGGCTGTTTTCTTTTGTTCAGAAAATACTGTCTGGGGAACACTAAATGGAGAACCTTTGAAATGTACACAGAAGAATGTGGCTGTTGATGAAGCTTCTGGTCCACAGTTCATTGGGTTCATGTAGAAACTTCAGCTCTATTCTAATTCCTCCAGATTCAGAGTTCAGCTTGGGTTTGCATAGCAATAGCAGAGAATGTATGGGCAAATAATTTGTATCTTTTAATACCATCAGCTTCTATTTCCTCTCGTTGTTTTCATGAACTTTAAGTATGGATACTAAAATCTTCGATAGTAAATGATTTCCATAATGAAATCCTTCATTTAAAGATGCAGTGAACCCAGTTTTAGCCACACAGAATGCTTTAAATTTTTTTCAATGTAATTTTGATGTATAAAATTCTTTGTATTTGTAAAATGAATTATTATAATTCTACCACAAATGCTGAAAGAAGTGGTGGGATTATAAAGAATGTCTTCTTTAGACTGCATTTTGCTTCTTTACAGCTAGTGAAAATTGAGTTGGAAATAGGTATTGCTATGAAAGGGACAAGTATGTTCCATTGAAACAAGTTATGAATGTCTATAAACTTGCTTAGAACAAGGTTAGTTGCTAAATGTCATATTAATTTTTTTAGTTATCCTTCACAATATACTTGAGAAGTGGACAGCATTATTGTTTCTTATACATTAAATGTTAGACTACTGTATCAAGTTTACCAGGGCTAATAGTATAAATAAGATAGAAAAAGATCTTGTTCCTAATATAAATAAGTAAATAAACAGTATGCTGAGAATACCTTCTTCATTGAAGAAGGTATTCTCAGCATACTGTTTATTTACTTGACTAGGTAAGGAGCTATAGTTTGGCAAAAAATAGCTGTCTGAACTTGAAGAAAAATAATGTGCTCTTTATCAAGCCTCAATAAGGCAACACTATGTCCACACCACCAGGTGGTTTATAAGCATTGTATTATTTTTATTCCTGTGACTCATGTAGCATACTTCACCTAAGTGAACATTAGGTTCATAATAAGGAGACTTGAGCTTGAATCACAATGAACTAATGAAGTAGGTAAATCCCCACTTCCTGAACTGAATCCACTTCAGAGTGCACGATTAAGCTACTGTTACCCAACCAACTGAGCACACACCTCATCAAACTGCCCTGGGCTTGGTCTGCAAACTGAAAGTGTCATATACCACTCCTCTAGCTTTAATAAACAAATGCTCCCACAGACATGGGCCAGGATGGGAGGGGTGGCTTGCTCTCAAACCCAAAGGGGACACTGGTCTTGCTTGCAGAATGAACTGGGTTGGGGTGCGGCAAAGAAGGCTCTGCTCTGAGTCCTGGTGTTCTGGCTCAGAAACACTAAGGCCATTGTCTTTAGAGGCAACAAAAGGGGTTGTTGAAGAAACCAAGCTTTAATAGAAAGCCAAAAATCTGTGCTTGTCATTTTCTGTTTATTTGGCATTCAAGGATGGCAGTCATTCTCAGCTCTTGCCGCTGTTTATACTTAAAGGAAGCCCCCATATCCATGGAATGGGAGCCAGCTCTCAACATCTCACTCTTAAAAAAAACCCACAAAAACAAAAAACCCCTCTATCATTTCTATTCATTTCCTTGTGTTCCTGTTTGGGGCTGGTGAGTGGCAGGTCAGCAGGATCCTTAACATCAGAGCCTGCTAACCCTCCTGAACAGTTCTTTCATAATGAGATACACATTTGCATTTACTTGGAGGAGGGGGACAACATTCCTATGACACTGAGTCAGATTTTCCTGTGCTATCATAGTGTGTGTGTGTGTGTGTGTGTGTGTGTGTGTGTGTGTGTGGTTTTAGTTGGGCAGTTACTAATTGCAAGAGGAGGGGAAGTGTAATCCTCGCGCAGTTTGTTTCAGCTTCTTGGTTAACAGTGACATTGGGCCTCTGCTTTATGGGAAACAAGGCTAACCTAATCTTGAATGTTAGAGGAAACTGCTGCAATTATGTAACCTTTACCCTGTTTAATTGAATGAGAACTGGAAGGGAGGGTGACGGAGTGGTGCTGGTCATTTGGCAATGGGCAAGGGTCACCACCATGTTAATTGATATCTACAGAGCAGACCCATTTTCCTATGGTGATCAATGTAAGAATAGTGTCATTCATGGAAATGAACCAATGCCCTTGACTTCTTAGAAGACATGAAAGGGAACTGATCACAGTAAGTTGGCTGAACATTAACTAAGATAAATCACTTGAACTGATGTGTGTGACATCAATACCTTATATTTGAATGGTGAATTATATGTTTTTCATTCATATTGCTATAAATTATTTTTATGGCTATAGTAATTTATATTTCATTATATCATTTTATGTGATCATCACAACAATTCTACAAAGAACATAAAATAGGTATTCAGCCCTAGCCGGTTTGGCTCAGTGGATAGAGCGTCAGTCTGTGGACTGACGGGTCCCAGGTTCAATTCTGGTCAAGGGCATGTGCCCGGGTTGCGGGCTCGATCCTCAATAGGTATGTGTGTGTGTGTGTGTGTGTGTGTGTGTGTGCGTGCGCGCGCGCGCGCGCGCGCGCGCGCGCAGGAGGCAGCCAATCAATGATTCTTGCTCATCATTGATGTTTCTCTCTCCCTCTCTGAAATCAATAAAAATATATTAAGAAAAAATAAAATAGGCATTCGTACTCTCAATGAGAAGTTTGTTGAGAATGAGAAGTTAAGTGATTTGCCTAAGGTCAAATAAACCAGCCTACCACCCAGATCTCTTGATTTGTAGAGCCACATTATTTTACAGGATATCATCTGACTTCATGAAATGCTGATGGATAGTCAACACATAAATACATGAAAATGATTACGTCATCCCATAAAAAATCTCTAAGGCACATCCTCGTTTTTCACCTCCCCTAGTTCTGACCTGGGAAAAGAACAAATGCTGAAAGAGTCGTTACTGCTTTCTGCCCCGCCCCCCGCCACAGCCTGCAGCCCCCCTTCTTTTTCTGGCCATTGAAACTGATTTTCACTTGACTTCACTGAAGCCTTTCACTTAATTCTGGTTCGAATTAATTTAGGACAAAGTCTCTCTTATCCATCAACTCTTAACTTCAAAGGAGTTGCCTTCCCTTAAACCATTGTTTCGTAGGTTATAACCAAACCCAAATGCCATCTCCTTCTATCCATCTTAAAAATGTCCACAATGAATCATCTCAGTCAAACGTGGTTGTTGGAGCTGCTAACCAAGGCAAACCACTCACAATCTTTTCTTAATCAAACCTCTCAAGACCCGGACGAAAGCTGATGAACAAAAGTAGCTACGGGAGCCTACAAGCATTCCAATCGGACACCCAGATGTCTGAAGTACAACTGCTCTGTGAGTAATGTGGGCCTCCTTCGTCAGTAAGGAAGGCAGCTGGCGGCTCCTGCACCTCAGAAAGAGGGTGAACAACATGACTGGAGACGCTTCTCTTTTTGAATTTTATTTTATTTTCCCAAACATCGCTGCAAATGGCACATTTTGTGGAATGTTGACTATAAACATTTAAGAGTCTCAGGAAAACTCGAGTTCTGAGCACATCCTGCTTCCAACCTTTTGCTTGTTTTCCAGTGAGAATGGATAGTGATCCATTCAAACGCTGGCGTGTGTGGATTTAGGCGGGGCTGCCCTGGAGGCGGGAATGCCAGGGCTGGGGCTAACCAGACGGCAATCTTTGCGCCTGGCAGTCTGACATCACTGCGAACTCTGCCAACATTCCTTTGGAAGCAGATGTTCTTCGAGGGGGAATGGTAATCGTTTATCCTCTTACATTTGTTCCGTAAATGCTGACGCGTAGGAAAGACAAGATTTAGGTGATGGCTGCAGACGATTCCCTAGGGATGCACCTTTTTAGAATAAACATGATGATTTCACAGTATTTCCCCCCCTCTCTCCCAGCATTTCTCATGTTTTAATTCAAACTCTCCCCAGATACGTACAGTCGGGAAGGAGTCGTCACATATTTGCCCCCCACCCCCATCCCGGGCTAATCTGTGGGTAACTTACAGATCCTAGTAATAGTTTCTAATCCCTGGGTCTAGCATCCAAACGTAACCTTAAAGCCCTCTTCCTGGTGTTTGCAAATTACCTCTGTCAGCCAGAAAAAGCAGAATTCAAACATAGAACTCCAAAAGGGCCAGGTTGGTTGATGACTTATAAACAAGGAAAACTGGGTCCCATGTCAGCACTGTGGTTACAATGGCCTTTGGTTACTATAATGAATGGGTGCCAGTCAGCCAGCCATCCTGTCAGTCAATCACTCAGGCAGTCTGTCCGTCAACCAGTCAGCCTGTCAGTCGGTCTGTCAGTCAGTCAGTCAGCCAGCCAGCCAGCCAGCCTGTCAGTCAATCACTCAGGCAGTCTGTCCGTCCACCAGTCAGCCAGCCAGCCTGTCAGCCATTCAGTCACCCAGCCAGCCCGTCAGCCAGCCTGTCAATCACTCAGGCAGTCTGTCCGTCAACCAGTCAGCCAGCCAGCCGGCCTGTCAGTCTGTCAGCCAGCCTGTCAGCCATCCAGTCACCCAGCTAGCCAGCCAGTCAGCTGGTCAGTCAATCACTCAGTCAGCTGGTCAATCACTCAGTTGGCCAGTCAGCCTGTCAGTCCCTCAATCCGTTTGTCAGCCTATCAGTCAGTCAGCCCGTCAGTCATCACTCAGTCTGTCAGCCTGTCCGTCAGTCAGCCTGTCAGGTCCCCTCCCCACCCGCTGCGGCCCGCACAGGACCCAGGCCTGCAAGAGCGCCCGGCGCGCCCCCCCTTACCGACTGGACACTCCCGGGGTGACCCGAGGGGTCGCTGGGAACCGGAAAGGACGCTTCTCGCCGGGGCCGTGAGGGCAGACCTGAGCGCCCCGGGCCCACAGACGGCCACTCTCACCGCGGCCTCGGCCTCGGCGCCGCGGGGCCTCGCTCCTGACCGCCTCTCGCGAGACCCCCGGAGGCAGCGAGACCTCAGGGAGCAGCGCGGTTGGCCGGGGTCTGGCGGGGAGGGCGGGCTGGGGAGGCGGGGAGGACGCGGTGGGGGGGCACCCCGGCACGTGGGCGGCCTCTCGTGTCTGCGTGTGGGGCATCGAGGCGGGGGACGCCCCTTTGGGAGAGGGAAGTCAGCTGCCCGCCATGGCCGTGCGGGCCGGGGCCCGGCGTGGCTCCCGGCGTGGCTCCCGGTGCCCTGTGCGGGGCGGGCACAGCGCTGGGTGGCGGCCGAGGACGGGTCCTCTCCTTACACAGCGGGGCCGAGCCCGGCTTTCCCCTCCCGCCTTTTCCACGTGTGACAGGGCCGGGGCGGTGGGTGTGAACTCACACCATGAGGGCCTCGCTGTGAACGAGAGCACACACACACACACACACACACACACACACACACAGCAGGTGCTCTCTCTCTCTCTCTCTCTCTCTCTCACACACACACACACACACACACACACACACACACACACACACGGCAGGTGCTCACACGCCGGAAGGAGCCGCCGCCTTCTGGATGGTTTGTTGGACGTGGTCTGCCATGGTCTGCTGGGCGCTGGGAAAGCTCCTCTCCACCTGCTCCCTGCTTCCTCTAGGAGCTGCTGTTTCCTCCGTGTTCGGTCTCCATCCCTCAGGGGAAAGGCCTTTCTCCAGGTCCCGTGGCACTTGGTCGTCAGCGCAGGTGAGAGAATGGGGGTCCAGTGGCTGATGGTGGCCTGAGCGTCTGGGCTTTGCTGTGGGGGGCGGTGGCTGCCCCGGCAGTGTTTTTGGGCTTTTTTTTGGGGGGGGGGGGGGGAGGTAGTCAGGTTCTGCAGAGAGGGCTGATGGATCTTGTGTCTGAGGAGGCAGTGCCCAGGGTTGTGTGTGCGCGTGGGGAAAACCAGCGGGAGGGCCTCAGCATAGACTGTTCCAGGACCACCAATCCGCCCGGATCCGTCTCTCATTGCGAAGGGAGTTGAATAGATTCCCTTACACTTGTTTTTAAGTTAAACTTACTTTTGGGTGAGTTTTCTAAAAACAAAACCGATTGCCCCCATTTTATGTACGAATGAGGATTGTAAACTCGGCAAGGGGAGAAGGGAAAGGTAGTGAGTGACAACTGAGCTTCCGTCCTGTTCAGGAACCGGGCGAGGTGCTTTCCACGGTTGTTTCCTTCCATGGAGCTTTCATACCAACAACCAATAGATGACGTCACACACACACACATTGCCATGAGATGGGAGAGACATTTTTTTTTTCTGTTTTATTTTTTTTAATTTTTTTTTCTTTCCAATTTTTTTATTAAGGAATTATATGTGTACATATCTTACCATTGCCCCCCCACCCCACTCCCATATATGCCCTCACCCCCCCAGAGTTTTGCGTCCATTGGTTATGCTTATATGCATGCATACAAGTCCTTTGATTGATCTCTTATCTCCCCCAGGGAGAGACATTTTTTAAACGTTATTTTCTTTTTACATCCAGAGAGCTGGGGAGGGGAGTTTTAGAATTTAGTCTTTCTTCCTCTGAAATATAACTGAGACAGATGACATTACAAAATCAGTAAAAGGCTTCTTTAACAAAAAAACAAACAATAACAGCAAAGCAATTAGTGTACCGTTTTCATGAAAAAAGTGCCATCTTGAAGAGTCAATAGGGGACTGTTGATTGTTACCAAGTTATTGTGCCAAGCACAATGCCTAAGTTGTCAGTATTGTCTTTGTTGGTTGATTTCCCGGAATGGGAATGAAGGAAGGGAGCTGACCTGGAAGGGAGAATGGAGATGGAGTTCACAGGCCCCCTGGTTGGTGAACATGCTGAGGGGATAGTGGCGTTCCCAGATTCTACAAAGAAAGGGCATAGGGGCTCTGTATCCTGCCCCTGCCCCTCCGGATCTTCCCCTGTGTATCTCTTCCTTTAGCGGTTGCTGATCTGCATTCTTTGTATTAAAGTTGTAATAAAAGTGTAGTGCTTTCAGGGAATTCTGTGATTTGTTCTAACACATGATCAAACCTGCAGGGATAGTGGGAATTCCTGAATTTACAGCCAGCCAGTCAGAAAAGCATGCAGCCTCTGAGACTTGTGACTGGCATCTGAAGTGGGAGCAATCTTTTCCAAGAATTTGCCCTTCCCCTGTGGGGTCTGTGTTAATGCTGAGTAGTGTCAAAATTGACACCTGGGGTGGAAATGGAACGTAATTATACTTTTGCTTGTAACACCACTTTTTATTTCCTACACGATGTAAAAGATAGATGCATTAAATCAAAGACAGATGCCATAAATCTGTTAATTTGGCACAGAATGGATAAAGATGAGGACAGAGCTAGGCAAAGGAACCCTCTTCATTGCCATTAAGGTGTTTATCCCACACACCAGGTGAGTGAGACTAGAGTGTGTGCAGAACAACTTCTGCCTGGAAGTCCTAGAGGCACACCCAAACACACACCTTTTTCCTCATCCTCTTGACTTGCCTTTGCCAAGGAAAGCAAAAGGAAGTTTCTCTTTGAGGACTAGAGCTGGTCTAATTGGCCCTTCCCAGATAGGCTTGTTTTTAAGCAAGAGCAGCCACAAAGAGACTTGCAGAAAAATGGAATGTCAGAGAAACCATTGACCTAGTGCCATTTGTGTTGCAACAGTTGTTCTTTCTTGAGACTTTTCTGTAGTAGCGCTCCTGCTGTGCGGCCCAATCAGGAGACTAGACAGTGAAGGAGCCAGGCACAGATATGAGTTAGGCCCATCTGACACATGAGACAGCAGAACCAGACATGGAGAACATGTATGACCTGCATTACTAGTTTACTTGCTTTGTTTCTATCCTTTTCTGTGATAGTTTTTTACTGTATCCATTAGGGTTGGGAGGAGGACCAAATATTATCATTATTTACTTGACTCTTAAGCCTCCAATGTTTTTATAGGTTTTTAAAAAAATAAAGTAAGCAAAAGTATTTCCCAATGTTCCGTGGAATAATAATGTTATTAAGCATCTCTATAGGCAAAAGGAGAATCCTTTGTTTACTGAAGGCACAGAAAATTCTCATTGTTAGACATGCCCTTCCAAGATGTTGGCAATTCAAGCAGCCTTGCTACTAGATCAAAGAAACTGTCCAACCCACGAGTTTCTTATCCATCCACCCACCCACTCATATACTCTAAATATTTTTGGGAGGGAACCTGGAATAGAATAACATGATAAAGAAAATAAAAATATAATTCATTAGCCCATGATTTTAGATCATTAACCTTTTGATACATATTTTTCTGTGCTCAGCCACTCAAATATTTATAACACTTGAGCCATTCTTACACTCTTTTATAATTTTGTTTTGGGGTTCACTTATGTGAATATCTTCCATGTTGATAAATATATCTCTGTGTCATCATTTTCATGGCTTCTTAGTATTCCAGCCCACCATATCATGCCATAAGTAGTCTTAAGTGCTCCTAGAGGCACACCTGCACACACACCTTTTTGTCCATTTAGGTCAGTTCTAATTGCATACGCACCTGTGGTGTTTCAAGTGTGTGGGGAAATGTGTGTGCTTCATCATAGACCCAGAGGGCAGGGTTCCAGGTTCTCAAGGTGTCAAGAGAACCTCTTTCTAGGTGTCTCCGTAGCTAATGTACTCTGCCGAATGATGAATCTGAAATGTGGCCAGCGTCTCCTTACCCAAATTACATTATCCCAACTTGGCCAATCTGCTCTTTCGGGGTCACTAGACTCATAGAGTCGACTCCTGGGTGAGTCCTTGTACCAAGGAGACAGATTCCTCAAGTCTTGGAGCAAAAGCTTCTTCTTTGGCAGGATCCTTAAGTCTATCTGCTACGAGTGCTCGTGGTATAGTTTAACTGTTATCTGAGTGGCCCAAGACAACAGAGCTTCCATCATGTTCATGTCCTTAGACTTGAGTATCTTGATTTGCTATGTACAGGAATCCCCAAAGGTCTGGGATGGATTATTGTACCCTGTGTACCAGGAACAAGCTCCCCAAAATTGGCCTTATTTAAAAGAACTCTGTAGCCTTGCACCTCAAGTGCTTAGTCCTTAGACAAGTATCAGCTTTCCTGAGAACTTGTTTGAAATGCATATCTTGGGCCCCACCCACTCCAGAGTCACTAAATCAGAACTACAAGTTCAAGAAGCACTGCACCATCCTAGCTGAAATAGCATCCCTGGCTTGTCATTCGATCCCCTGAGGATCCAACTGAACCTAATCCTGGAGGGCTAGGATTGAAGCTGGACTCCAGGCCAGAGCTTCTGCATAAGGTGCACACACATCCCCTGGGGATCTTGATCTTGATGACATGCAGACGCTGATTTAGTAGGTTTGGTTTTGAGCCTGGGATCCTGCATTTGTCACTCACTCCCAGGTGATGCTAATGCTGTTGGTCCCTGGACCACATTTTGAGTAGCAAGAGACTAGTATTTCCTAAAACTTGTCAAACCGTAAATATCACTGAAGCACTTACTAAAAATACAGATTCCCTGGCCATACTCTAGACCAGTGGTCGGCAAACTCATTAGTCAACAGAGCCAAATATCAACAGTATAACGATTGAAATTTCTTTTGAGAGCCTAATTTTTTAAACTTAAACTTCTTCTAATGCTACTTCTTCAAAATAGACTCGCCCAGGCCGTGGTATTTTGTGGAAGAGCCACACTCAAGGGGCCAAAGAACCGCATGTGGCTCGCTAGCCGCAGTTTGCCGACCATGGCTCTAGACCTGCTACATCCGAATTTACCAATCCTGAGGTGACTTTTGCAATTAGATAAAGCAGAGGAATACTGAGAGAGGGAGAGAAGAGCTAAATGTGCCCCTAAGGGATGAAAGGATGAGGCACTGAGATGCAGCTAAAAGGAACTGACAGGCACCAATGGACACGCCCTTGTCCCTCACCCCCAAAGCGAAGGGGGTTATGTGTTTCATCTAGTGGTGATATCAGGTCAGGATTTGCCCCTGTAATTGACACAGAGCCTCCTGGATTCTCTCTCTGGGGCCTCTTGAGGGTTTACAGCATTTTCATCGACTTCAAATCAACCCCAGACTCCATGAGCACAGACTGGCAGCCCCACTCCAAGTCAGAGGTCCCCAAAATGCCATTCATGAAGTGCTGCAGCCAGACTCAGGCTCTGCTAATGGTTCTGTAAAGGAATTGGCTTCCCGAGCAAAGAAAACACACAACACTCCATTGCATGGGAATCAGAGGTTCTCAGAGGAAAAATGAGAATGTAGGGAGTGGCAACGCTCCGAGTGTCCGTCCCTTCCTTGGACTCTTGTTTCTTGTTGCTGTCACCATATTGATGACCATATCAGTGCTCATTCTCCTTTCTCACTAGCTCTAGTACAAACAAAACAAAAGCCACCAACTCACTTATTCAGCGCTCAACAAGTAATTGTTAAGCATGTAATATTTGCTAACTACCTGATTAGATGCTGCAAATTCAAAGGATCAAGAGAAGTAATATAAAGTGCATATCTCACAACAATGTCTGATATAAAGTAAGCATATGTTAGCTATTAGCATCGCAAACCCACCTCCATATTGACTATAACAAGGCTTTCCATTAAAAAAAATCATAGCCCCAAAGGTGAGATATTTTGCCTGAGATGCTTAATACTCAATCGATAGGTCCTGCTTCACACTGCAAGAAATGACTTGCCTTTTTCCTTTGAACAGACTGACTTCATGTTACTTTAGGAAAGATTCATTGAAACAAAGGAATAACATACCCAAGATATAGTGTTTTTAAAAACATTTTTTAATGAAGAAATAATTCCATTCCAAAATATAGACACACAATTAAATAGTTTAATCACTTCAAAATATAACATGTCCCCAGTAGGTTCCAACACACACACACACACACACACACACACACACACACACACACACAAAACAAAACAATACTTAACAGCAATACAAAAAACCCATACAATAGTAGTTTTGTTACAATACCAATGAATATCATGAAATCTTTAGGGTCTCTGTATTGGTTACTTCAAATGGTGTCAAATTACAGTAGTCTTAATTAAAAATGTCTTACAGTTAATTAGCCTCCAGATACGACGCTGCTGATTTTATTTTTCTCTTTTTGGTTCAAAAGTAAAAATGCCCCTTCTTCTGAGGACACAGTGGAGTTCTTGTTTGTGGCTCCTCGCGTGGAATCGAACCAAGGTGATTGCAGCAACTAAAAGTTGCCGTATTTACAATGTTTATCTACAGTGAACAGCCAAGAACTAAGAAGGGTGGACAAAGATGATCAAAATAAAGGCGGACATCAGTGCTAAATTATGATGCAACAGTTTGGCTCATGCATATAAGAAAATACATAGTATATCACAACAAAGGCCACACTCTTATGCAATTAAGTTCACATTACTACTTACAAATGAACCTTCCCTGCCTTATCGTTCGAGAATCCATTTTTTCACAATCTCCAGCACATCTCCCTCTGACCAACCAAACGTACCCCGACTTCCGTCCTGACCAACCGCAACTGATTCCTGAATCCCATGCAGTAGACTTCACCCTCCTCCCTCCCTCCGCGAACATGGCGCTGTGGAGGAGGGCTGGTGTGTTAGACCAGTGCTCATAGAGGCCGTCATCTCTGATGGAGATGGATGTGCAATTCATGTGGCACAAGAAACACCCCCGCAAGATATCATTGTATCTGCTGCGCAGGACAGGCAAAACCTGCTGGGTTTGCTCTCAGAACAGGCCCCAAAAGTAAACTTGGAGAACCAAGGAGAGAAACCCACCAAACACCACGAAAAACCAAAACAACACACGCCATTTTGTCTCGATTACAGGACAGGGGTGCTTGAGTCTGGTCTCAGTGCTGACGCGGAGCTGAGAGAAAGAAAAGGTGGCTGGTTAGTCAGGAATTGGCCATGGGCAGCGGTTTCCAGAGTCCTGGCACTGGCTTTGTACGATGGGATCAACACCCGCGTGATGGAGTTGGCAATGAAAACTACGACAAGGGGGATGATGATCAGCAAGGGAGTTCAAACCCTAGACAAACATTCTCGTGGAGAAACACCAAGGGACAGCAGATGCCAGCTCAGTCCCGTCGGTGGCTGCCGGCCACCCGCAGGGTCACAGTTCGGAGTTCAAGAACTACCTGGCTGTGATTGAGAGCGGACGGCAATGCAGGTAGCTGGGATGTAGTGGTTTTAAGTACTGAGTGTGAGGCAGCGGGGACCATCTGCTCCATCTAGGAGGTACGGCTTCACAGAAGATGGGCAGTGGAGAGGAGATGAACGTGAAGAGACAAGGACAAAACCCGCCATGAGACCCACCTGTGCAAAGAAATGTGAGAACTGGGCAGTGTGCCCCTTTGGCGTCAGGCTGGTTCTCTGGAAGGAGGTCTGATCAAGCCCATCAGGAGCTAGAACGGGCTCCTTACTGATGTCAACCGAGAGCTTTACTACCCCCAGGCAAGTGATGCTGTTCTAAAGGGCAGCCAAGGAGATGGCTTCTGACCAAACGCAGAGATGGGGCCATCCCAGGGCGCCCTGGAGAGGGCGCAGGAAGATGGCAGATGTCCGTTCTCAGCTGGGCACCCGCCAACCACCGGCCGTGCGGGGTGGGAGGAGGTTTCTGCCAGCTCGGGAAGCAAGTCACGTTGCTGAAGCTTTGAGGTGGACACAGCACCTCCCTTGTTTATTCAGAATAAGGCCTCTGCAGAGACTGTCACACAGCTTTACCCTACAGCAGTGGTTCTCAGCCCTCAGTGTGCATCAGCGTGACCTGCGTGCTTCAAGAAACACAGATTGCGGGGCCCGACGCCCCGAGTTTCTGATCCGATAGGCCTGGGTTCGGGCCCAAGAATTTGCATTTCTAAATAAATTCCCAGGTGATGCTGATGCGTTCCGGCCCAGGGAACACACTTTGAGAACCACTGTTCTAGAATGATGTTCTCTTCTTTCTTTGAAAGGAGGGCAGGAATTCCAGAGAAGCTGCCGATTTAAGCACAATGGACCTAACATATTGCAGGATTTTTAATTTCATCCGGTCTTGAAAAAGATGGGTTATTTTTCCCAAATTTCCCAAGAATCCCTAAGGGAGGTTGCTAGTGCTCCTCATAAAGGACCATCGACAGTCTTTCGTTCTCCCTTCGTTGACAGCTCTTTTGCACACCAGCTCTTCCCTGAGCGCAAAACCCCAACGCCACGGAGAAGAGCCTGTTTCCTTTCACGTGACCACCGAAGGCTGCATGCAGAACACGGGGCGCCAGCGAAGGCAGTACACATTCAGAAATGAAAGGAGCGAACGTTTTTGCAAGCGCACTTTAAGCCTGTACAGTGAGAGCGGAAGGCGTCCGGACAACCTGATGGGGAACCTGTGGGCGAGCGGTGCGGTGAGACATGCTCCCTAAAGCTACACCGAGAGGAACAAGCCAGGGAAGAGCAGCGACCACTGCTGTCCGGGTGGGGGTCGTATGGCACCTGTGGTTTATAGACAGCTTTAGTAACGAGTATTTCAAAACATAGTTCACAGTTTTAAGAAGATCTGTGCTGATTTTAAAAACTAGATTCTATATAATTTGCACGTTGTCTTATTTTGAATATGATATCTATTTGGAAAAAATATGTACACTAAATTCTATGGCTGATTCGCTAGAATAGCTTGAAAGAAAACAATCTCCAGTTGGAAAGAAGCCCCAGAGACTGGGTTACCCTGGCGTGTTTGGCTCCAGTCACTGCTCACAGGACGGGGAGACCTGGGCAGACAGGGCCGGCCCAGGCCCTCCGCGCCTGCACACTCAGGACCCAAGTCCTTCGGGGCCAATGAATAATTGGGAGCGGTTGTTTTGTCCCAATTACCGTGGAAAAAAAATGTACATCGTATAATAAACTGGTTTGCTAAAATCTCAAAGAACTCAGAAATCAAATCCTAGCTATAAACAGTATTAATATTGTCATTGTAAACGGAACAGGTTCAATATCATGTGCAAACGATATTGAAAATGCTTGTGAATACTGCCGTCGTGAGTAACAGCAGCGTGGGTTTTCGGCCTGGGGTTCTGTTTTCTTTTCTTTTTTTTTTAACCAGGGATGAGCCATGTTATAGAAGATGAAGCTGATAAGTTAGCTTTGAACAGAAGTGGAATTTTTTTTTTCCTTCTAACACACACACCTATGGACTACACATCTGAGAACGAAACATGAGCTGCACTACAGTCAGCAGAGCACGTCTGTAGGGGCGGGGGTGCCGGGCTGCTGCGTGGGTGGCTCCTCTCCCAGGCGCTGCCGGGCTGCTTCTCCTCGGGGTGGGTGGTGGGCGCAGCGCTCCCCTTCGTCACCAGCGCTCATGTTACTCTCATCATCTGTCTGACTAGGGTTTGCCTGGGAATAAGGAATGTGTCATTTTTTTAAAGATGAAAACTGTTCTCTAAGCCAGGAAGCTTAGGACCCTCCCTTTCCCTGAGACCAACACGCACACACACGCACACATGCAAACACGCACACATGCAAACACGCACATGTAAACACGCACGCACACACATGCAAACACACACAAACATGCGCACACACACACACACACGCACACACAACACCCCCTCTACTCCCTTCCTCTGATAACCGGGATGAATGTCCCGGGTAGTGTGTGTCATGTGTTGCGCCTCCTGAAAGAGGACAAGAACCCCCCTGGTGAGTCCCCTGCTCGGGGGGCACCTGCGGCACCTGGGGGTTAGAGCCACGCACAGCTGTCCTTTGGACAAGGAGGTGAGAGCACTGACTCACCAGCAGAATGCCCCGCTCATTTAAAAAAAAAATCCACTTTGATCTTCAAACCCCCAATTTCTGAAGCTAGGCTCTGGCTGGCCGAGGAGAGTGCGATACCACGGGGCCAGAGGGATGGCAGCGGACAATCCAAGGTCTGAGTGGGCCCCACGGAGTCGTGGTGAACCCCACGCTGAGTGCTAACCCTCGTGTATACATTTCTTCCCAAGTGGCCAGTTGAAACGCAATAAACCAGGTGTTCTGGCTTGTTGTGTTGATAAGTGCATGCTCATCTTCAAACAGGCCTCGGGCTCTTTTTGAGCAGAGACCGGGTCTCCCCTGCCTCTGGCGGCCCACCGCGTGGCCCACCGCGTGGCCTTCCCCCACGAAGGGCTCAGTCAGTGGACGCCAAATGAACTTGGAGCTGATGAAGTCGGCTGCCTTTAGGACCCTTGGGTCAGCGGTGCCTATACTTTGGGATAATTTCTGGCCTTGCAGTACAGTCAGAAAGTCAAATAGATGTAAATACCACAAGCTGCTCCAGAATTCCAGCTGTCTTTCTAGGCTACGTCCAGACAAGCTGCAGGGCTCTGTCAGGTTGTAAATGAGTTTTGCCTAAGGGGCTGATTCAGTGACAGGCCGGCTCAGGTTTAGCGTCCTGTGAATGCCATCTAGGTAGGCACAGGATGCATTCAATGGCAGAGGCCACAGCTGTGTGATTTGTTTTTCCTGCCAAGTTTGTGGCAAAGATAAAACATTGCCCGAGAACTTTCCAAGTACTGAAATATTTGGCTTTTAGGTACAAGAACCAAATGCCACTTTTTATCTGGGTTCACATCAAGGACAACTTATTAAGCTTTTAAAAATATATATTTTTCTAAGAAGTCACTACTGATGTTTAAATAACACGCAGAACAAAAATAATCAAACTGCCAGAGCCAAGTGAAGGAGACTGCTATTAAAGGAAAAAGCTTGCTCCTTGGGGACTAGCTTTGTTAAAACCGGAGCGAATATTTTCAGAAGCCGCTCCTGAGAATTTTTTCACTGTAGCTGTACATGTATCAGGAGAGCAGAATGCAATGAGGTCAATGAGATCCTTCCATGTACACCGAAAGGGACTCACAGACCCAAAAGAATATCCCACTGTAGCAATTATGCCATGATTTTTACTTGCTCGATCTTAACCTGAGGACTGAGACAGGAGGTGTGTAGTGTGTGAGCTAGAATGTTCTCTTTCCTAATTGATGTCATTTTACAATTTAGCAGCCAGAGTTGAGTTTACTATCAACTACACTACAGACTCACGGGATCCCATGGCTGGAAAAGACCGTGTAACAGCAGGAGATATGAGTCCTCGGGCCAGTGCAGCCAGATAACCGCGAGAGGGATTTGCTTTGATCTGTAATGAGGGGCATCTAAGTGGTCACTAGCTGGAGCCGGAGAAACCATCTCCAGGGGTCCTCAAACTTTTTAAACTGGGCCAGTTCACTGTCCCTCAGACCGTTGGAGGGCCGGACATAGTTTAAAAATAACTATGAACAAATTCCTATGCACACTGCACATATCTTATTATGAAGTAAAAAAACAAAATGGCAAAAACACCCGCATGTGGCCTGCGGGCCGTAGTTTGAGGACGCCTGATCTAGACATATGGGACAGTGGAGCTGAAGGTGTATGGAAT
Source organism: Cnephaeus nilssonii (assembly GCF_951640355.1). NCBI lineage: Eukaryota > Metazoa > Chordata > Mammalia > Chiroptera > Vespertilionidae > Cnephaeus > Cnephaeus nilssonii. Next base: position 87,194,195 of record NC_137082.1, read on the forward strand.
CATTGCACACAGCTGAGCCCCAGCCTCGTTTATAAAACGTAGAGGGAGCAAGCTGGTTCTGAGTCCCAGGGGTCCCGTACACCCACATCATCGCTACAGCAGCTCCCATGAATCGTGTATAAGGCCCTGAGCACAGGGCCAGGCCCATAGGCCTGTGCTCATCCACATTATAACGTGCCCGCCACCGTTAAGATCTGTAAGACTGGACCTCAATGAGGGAGTCTCCTCTATGGTGTAGGTATTACCATGCATGTTGGGGAGAGGGAGTGGAGGCTCACAGAGGTCCCCTAATTTGTCTGAGGTTATGCTGCTAGGATTTGCTGCAGCTCCCACTTGAACTTGGGTAGATTAGGGTCCAGAGCCTAAGCTTCAGACCACCACCCTCCAGTGGTGCTGCCAGTCAAGTGCCCTTCTCTCTCCATTAAACATTCCCTGAGGATTTTCCACGTATGCAGGTAGGTGGGCAGGCCCTTGGGGGAAAGGGCCACGTGACATATCAGTGACTGCACCCTCCTGAATTCCACAAAGGGTTTGAACCAGCTGTCCCAAACACAAAAGCCTGCAGAGGTTTTCCTCTGTGTCTTGCTGCTTTTATTTTTATTTTTATTTTTGCCTTTGTTTCGGTTTTGCTTTCCCTTGTCAAGGACACCTCTCTGATGTGTTGGGCCCCGAGGACAGCAAGACCAAGGAGCTGACCCGTCTCTGGAAGTGCTGAGCGAGCCTGGACCGTTGCTTCTTAAGGATGGAGAGGCTCAGACTCAGGTGCTCTTGTGGACTGTGATGTGGCTAAACTTCGGGGGCACATCTGGTGTTGGAGAAGTTTCTGTGCCGTTTCCCCTAATGACAGAGTTAAAAGCCATCTCCCAAGGTCGTTTGCCACGCCTCCCCGGGGTGTAGTGGGATGCCCCATAGACTGGGCTGGTTCTTTGACAAAAGCAGGGAGGGGAGGTATTTTATCACAGAGAAACGCCCAAGAGAGTGTGATTGTGAACTTAGGCTGCAAGTTATGAGAATTGAGTGCACAGTGGCCACGTTTCCTCCTAAACGAGAGGGTACTTACTTGAGAGGAGAGTGATAAAAGGATATTGTATTCAACCTTGCAAGCTGACCTGCGGGTGACAAAGGACACAAACAAGAAAGGTGACATGTCAAGTCTGTGAAGCAGTCAGGCGGGTGAATTATTTTGTTGGAAGCCATGCACGAAGTCAGAGAAAGAGAGAGAGTCCAGTGAACGACAGCAGCATCTGAGCCACCAAACAACCATAACCTATAAACATGAGCTCACAGAGCCGTCAAGGAAAACCGCCACAGCGTTCTCCAGGGCGTACGTCCTGAGTGGGGACACACGGCCTGTTAGAATCTCCTGGCCCCTTTCGTTGCCTTCCCCGTGCAGTCGCCAGGCATGGAAAGGAAAGGAGAGAGAGAAGCTTAAGATTGACCAGAGATGGCAAAAGCGCCAACTGGATCTCAAGCATGAACAGAATTTCCCTTCATCTTACTCAGACACGGTTAAATTTCTAATTCATCAAAACAACAACAACAAAAATCTAGTAAGTTATATGGAATGGCTGCCTCCCTTTAAAATAAAACCTAGAGCCCGGCCAGCATGGCTCAGTGGTTGAGTGTCGACCTATGAACCAGGAGGTCAATGTTCGATTCCTGGTCAGGGCACATGCCCGGGTTGCGGGCTTGATCCCCAGTAGGGGGTGTGCAGGAGGCAGACAATCAAGGACTCTCTTTCATCATTGATGTTTCTCTCTTTCACTCCCTCTCCCTTCCTCTCTGAAATCGATAATAAATAAATAAATAAATAAATAAATAAATAAATAAATAAATAAAATAAAACCTAGAAATCTGGTTACTGTTGCCACCCAAATCCGGGAACTGATATGAGCTCCACGATGGAGGCCTACCAGGTGCCTCTAACCAGAGTATTGATGATTTAGCATGAACCAGAGTATTGATGATTTCACTGTCTCTCTCTCTCTCTCCCTCTAGGCAGGAGCGCTAGGTGCGAACATCCCTCAGATTCCCAGACACCCCCTGGCAGCTCCACCCAGGCTCTTTCCTCCTGTGGACGGGCCACGGAAATCACAAAGAAGGAGCCTTCTCTGTGGGTCTGGACTGCAGGTGGCTTTGTGTCTACAGCGCTGAAGCACGGCATTACATATCTAGTCACGGGTTTGGCTATATTTTGTGTGACGAGACCCACATGCTACTCGCTCCTGAAATGTGGGCGAATGGAACATCCCAAAGAGGTCACACCTTTGCTTCCTGGTGTTGGGGTGGGGCTGAGGGCTCCAGCTGTCCTCTTGCTACATTCCTCTTGGGAAAATATTTCAAAACTTAATCTATAAACGTACGGGAAATAGAAGACACTTGGTTCTCTCTGCTGCTCTTTCACTAACAGGAGGGCGGCTGCTGACCTAAGGACGTGGAGAAAGTCCTCTGGCCATTGGACAGAAAGCCTGGCAGTGAAATAACCCGCTGGGGCCCGCGGAGCAGCGGGTCTGGCAGGCAAACACCCCGAGCTCCCTGAACCCCAAGAAAACAGGGTGGGCTACAGGGAAGGGAAACAGACCAGAAAGACCAACAGGGCCGTGGCGCAGCCTCTGCGGGGAGAACGCATCCCTCTAGGATGAGCTGCTGCACGAGTTACGTTCGGTGAATTCTCAGGTGGATGAATGCAGTCCAGTATATACGACAATCTGTCCATCCACACTCTGCGGATCCTGGGGCCTGCAGCACCCGCCCGCCCCAACATTCCTCGGCGACGTTTGTCACTTGCCTACTACTTACATTTCCCACGAGGTAGGTGGTGAGGGAGGCTGGGACAATGAGGAGATATATTTATGCTTATTCAATTGCCTTGTGCCTTGATCTCTGTATCTCTTTCCCATTTATAAGAACAAGCATCTCTGCTGATGACCCAGGAGGGGGATGGACTGTTGTCACCAGCTTTCTGCTGTGTGACAAGACCCCCTTTCACTTTCCCGATCAGAAGTCGTCACACAGGGCGAGTGATGGCTATATGAAGTAGTTGGAATCTTTAGTGTCTAGAATACACGGACTAAGGAGTATAGTCAGAATATTCCAGGAAGGGAGGGTGGGAGGAAGGAGAAGGCACTGGTATTTCCTAGTTACGTAAAAGACCCGGCTACCTCGGGGCTGGGCGGAAGTGGGGGGTGGTGTGGGCCCGGCCCCGGTACCTGGTAGGCCTCGTCCTGCAGCTTCTGTTTCAGGTACTCCTCCATCTGGAGCTCGTTCTCCAGCTGCCGGACCGAGTCATTCTCGTAGCTCTCCTCCTCCGGCCGCACATAGGGATCCCCATCTTCTGTGACCCTGGGAATGAACCACAGATGGGGCTTTGGAGCAAATCTTAAAAGGAAAGTCTACGTGAAATTCATGTGTGAGCTGTAGCTTGGGGGGAACATTTTATTTGTCTTCCAATTCACTTCAATTCAGTGTCTTCTGTTATCGAACACAAAACTTAAAAAACAAACACACACACACCTTTGGAAATGTAGGGAAATATATGGTCAAGGCATTCTCATGCAGTTCTCCTATGGCACTCTGGTGATCACCGGTCATCCATGTTTTTCTAGGGTTTACAGGAATGAGATGCCCTTTTGATGTCTGTCAGTCTTAGAAAAGGCAGGCTTATCTTTCAGGAGGAGATAGTTTTCCCAATATGGGGATTTAAAAAAAAAAATTATAAATGGAATCCAAGAACGCTTTCTCTAAGGAGAGTGAGCCCTCTAGTGAAATAAAGATTGAGGACATTTGTTCCTAATTTAACCCTCTCTGCGTTCCGCATGCCTGTAGGTGTGTACGCCCATGTGCTTTATTTTCATAGTGGGATCAAGTCTCAGAATATCAACCAATCAATGTCAGCAAGCGTAATACTCCAACCCACAGCTCTTGATCTCAAAGATGTATACCAGCTCTAAATCTAAGAAATCCACTTAAATTGTCCAATTTCACTATGAAATAGGTAAGAATGACCTCATTCACCAATGTGTGACTATCTCCATCTATACACCCCCCAAAATATATAAAGCTCTTAGAACAGAAATTTACTCCCTAAATTATATGACTAAAATATTCTCAGGGTAAAACACAGTACATGTTTAGATAGTATAGATATTAAAACACCCCCTACAATGAAGAGTGGTCAAGGAGAAGTTTCTGGATTGGAATTTAAATGCCATGGCTAGTGTTTATTTATATCTGCACAACATGTTCTCATTATTTTTAGAGGTTTGGGTCCAGCATGAATAGGTCTGCGAGGCCTCTGTGAGCTTTCTCTCCCCAACTCCTGTGGCCGGAACCGCCACAAGCATCCCGGGGACAGTCGTGTGGGGTGGCTTTAGCTCCAGTCTTGGATCTTAGGATCAGAATGAGAACATTTTAAGTAACCACCTTGTAAAAGCTTAATCACAGAAAGTCAAATGGGTATGTGTTTACTAGACTAAAACTGATGCTAATGACGTCACCATTTTGAATAACAAATAATTCTAAACGACAGAGGAAAGGACAAGAGAGCAGAGTAAAATTAAAAGCAGCCCCGTTAAATGACGTTATAGCAGATTTGCTCTGCTCTCACGCTCGGCCTTTCCGCTGCTGGCTTCCCCAGCTGGCGTCCCCAGCACGTCTATTTATAATTCCCCATCGTGACTGGTCTTTCACTCCCTGCTTGGATCGGGAGCCAAAAACACCAGGAAGGCCCCTGCTCAGTTCCTTCTTTGGGCCTTTAAACAGCCGTTGGTTTTTGTAGACGAGTCTGCAGTACTTTTCACCTGAAGCACCATCGCCTTCTGGAGCTGTTTGGAATGGCCAGCAATTCCCCTTTCCGTCCTGTGGTGAACCTCTGCCCACGTTTATCACAAGCCCGGGAAGCCTGCTCTCCTAGAAGCCTCTACTCTTCCTGCCTGTGTCTCCCTCTTTCCCCTCCCACGCTGGGCTCTGCAGCTCTGGCCTGTGCCACCCTCGTTTCTCAGCTTCACCGAAAGTCTAGTGGGGCCGTCACTGACTCTGCTGGCTTCTGTCAGGGCACAGAAGCCTAACTGGGTGGAAACCTTTGCAAAATGTCTTTCAAGGGTCAGATCTGTGCATATTCAACAAGTCAGCCACATTGGATTTCTTTATAATGAGGTTTTATACATTTACAGTCTCATGCCATATAACGAAGCTTTGGTCAAGGACCCACCGTATATATGATATATGACGGTGGTCCCATCTATATATATAAAAGCCTAAGCGACCATTATGACCGGTCGACCAAATGACCGGTTGCTATGATGTACACTGACCACCAGGGGGCAGATGCTCAAAGCAGGAGCTGCCCCTGGTGGTCAGTGCGCTCCCACAGCCAACCTCATGTGGCTGGCCAACCTCCCATGGTCCCTCCCCCCGGCATTGGCCCCGATCAGCCCTGATCGCCGGCCAGGCCGAGGGACTCCACCTGTGCATAAATTTGTGCACCGGGCCTCTAGTGAGATTATAATGGAACTGAAAATTTTTTATTGCGTCCTGACATCATTGTTGTCATGTGTTTGTGGTGATGCTGGTGTAAGCTGACCTACTGCTCTGCCCGTTGTATGAGAATACAGCACATACAATTATGTACAGTACATTATACTTGATAATGATAATACATGACTGTTACCGGTTTACGTATTTACTGTAGTTGTAGTGTTATTTTCTACTTATAAGAAGTTTCCTGGTAAACAGTATGCCGTGCTGTGGCGGCAGTGCCCCTGACATCTCCCGCTTACTTTGTCTCCCGATTGCATCCATTTCTCTTGTGCTTGATGTAACCTGATGTTGTTTTCTACAGCAACACCTAGAGGCTTTGGCCTAGGAGTAATCGGCTGTACCATAGAGCCTAGGTGTGTAGTAGGCTGGATCACCTAGGTTTGTGTAAGCGCACTTTATGGTGTTTGTACAATGACTAAGTCGCTTAACAATGCATCTCTCAGAACATATCCCTGTTATTAAGTGGTGCGTGACTGTATATATTTCGAATCCTAGTGCTTATCTGATGCTGTTCATCCCGTTCTGAACGGAAGCCTCCAGCATCATTGGGTCCTCCAAGTGCAAATACAGAAGATTCTGAAGATAAGATGACTAACCTCCTAAACTGGTCTGTGAGCCCTGGAAGGTTGGGAGTGATTTAAAAAAAACACACTAATTTGTATCAAACCAGCACAGTTCCTTGCGGGAGCCAGGCTCTCAATAAGCACTGGTTGTTCTGGTTACTGATCCTCTCTGGAAATTGTGAGGGGGGAGGTCACAAGGCCGAATTCAAACGTAGCCCCTTTACCTCTTCTGTCAGAAAAGGAAGCGGCAGCATCTCTTCTCAAAATAAAGAACGAAACAACCATGTTTTCATTTTCCTTTGCTCCCAACAGTGTCCTGTTACTGAGACAATACCCCCCGAGCAGAAGATACTCACACATCGCTGCGCATGGCGCTTGGGGCAGCTCCACCGTGCATGTACCCGGGTTTCCGGGCGTGGATTTGCGCTAGAAAAGCCTTTTCCGAGGTTGGCGAAGGGACCAGGTCCTCAAACTGAGTCCTTGCAAACTCAGAATCCACATTACTCTCCGTTTCACTCCCCACCTCTATGAGGTACAATTGAAGAAATAGAGAATGACTTGTTAGAGTCTTTGTGATCAGCAGGTACAGGGCGAGGCTTAACATAAACCAACCTGCGCTGCATAAAGTATTAACCAGTTATTGTATGTAAGTCAAGTAAGTGTTTATTTCAATTCCAACTGAGAATGGAAACTGAACATGAGTTACTGTAAAAGCATTTGGTATACAGCATTGTATTTTTTTTTTTTTAAATATTGGTAATGTTATAAGGAATCTTTTGTGTCTTAATAAATTACAACTTCTGTTTTGCTCCTTTATAGTCTTCAGTAAAACTGCTACTTTTGCTTAATGTGACTTTAATGTAGGAAATACAAACCCAAAGTATTACATTCACTTAATATTTCAGAGCATTACCTATAATAATAAAAGCATAATATGCTAATTAGACCAGACGACCTTCTGGATGAAGCCGGGGTTGAGAGGGAAGCCCGGGGCCCGGGTGCTTGCCGGGTGCCGTAGGGAAGCGGTGTCGGTAGCCGGGGGAAGGAAGGCCTACTCTTGCACGAATTTTGTGCATCGGGCCTCTAGTAAGAGTATAAACTAATAGTACTTGAAACTTCTACAATAAGAATAACATTTCCACGATATATTAACTATTGCCATTTTTATCCTATTTGGTAATCTTAATCTAAAATAGCAGCAACAATTTTCATTACTTTAATTCTTATTATAGAGATTTTAAGAAATTTAAATCCCAATTTTTTTAATATTGAAGTTTTATTTCTTATAGTTGTTGTAATCTCAACTACATGACAGTTAAATATCTTGCTATGTGTGCTTTAAGGAACAGCTGAGATGCATTAGTAACTGGTAGGATAATTATTCGAATATTCATTATTTGAATCACATTTTTAAAGCTCTGTGTAGCATTATGAGGATAAAGAGACTCTCAGAATTTTCTGCTATTTATATTCTGGGCAGATCTATCTTTAGAGATACTGCAAAGGTAAATTTCAGGTTAGCCTCATCCAAATAGCCATTCATTTCCAATGAACAGAGTTTAAATTAGTAAATAAAACATTTGGACCTTATGCATTCACTTCTGTGTCTTGTCACATTGGATCATGAGAGATGTTAACAGTGACTCTCTTTGGCTTCTTGAATTATAAGTCAATTTAAATATTTTTTAATCTATTCTTTTCTACACTATTAAACTTTCTGCATTAAGCATGTATTAATAATCTTCTCATTAGCAGCTATAAAGCATCAGTTAAAAATCTGAATATGGCAACCAAATATCACATAGATCTTCCAGAAAATCTTTTTAAATTCGACAGTGAGCAGGTCTCTAACAGAAGCCCCGAGAACGTTTGGGTTCCTCTGCAAAGAGCAGACAAATGAGGGGACCAGGGACACACCGGAGTTCAGCTCTTTCACGAGAGAGGACATGGTGTTAGTGATGGAATCTGCGGCCACTAGCAAGTCATTCCTTAAGTTTCTTCTTGAACCTTAAGTGAAGAAGAAATGACAATAAATAAAAACAAATCAAAGCGTTTCCTTTCCCCCAAATTTCAGGCTGTTTAACATTTCCAAGGCCATTCTCAAGCAAGAAAAGTCCCAAGACGTCTCCTTTACAGATGCGCTTTGGTTCATTTCCTGGAAAGAAGGACCATGTGCTCAGGGCAGTGGCCTCTGGCGAAGGAACACATGGCAACCGATGGGGGTTCATATAATTTACTGTCCAAGCTGGGACAATTCTGCAAGTGAACGAGGGAGGTCTGAATAATAAGACGGGGTGACCCGGCACCCAGGGGGATGGTCCCAGGTAAACCAGTGTGCGTGATGGCCCTTCGGAAGAACAGCCCACACAGATGAACGGCCAGCTTCTGCCAGGAGAGCCGCACCTTCCTAGCCGCTCCGATCATTTCAGCCACTACCTGGTGGCCAGGCCCACCGGATTCTCTCTCTATCACTGCAGCCCTGGTGTCCCATGGGGCCTCCCCGAGCTCCCCCTCCCCTTACAGGTACCTCGTGGGAATGGGAACGCTGGGTACTGAATGCCCCAGAGCATGGAAAAGGGGCGGGGGGGGGGGGGGCGGGGAGATTCTTGCTCTGGCTGCAAGGCATGCGCACAAGATGTATGTCTGGTACCCTGAACTGGGACTTAGTCCTTGTTTCTTCATGGTAGAGAGATATTAGCATGATGTTCCAGGCACACTAAGGGTTAGATGGGTCTCTGTGGGCTGGCCTGGGGACCAGGCAGGGTTGAGATGGAACAGAGGGCTGATCACCATAATCTTTGGAAAAAAGGGACCAAGATTCCAAATATCTGACTTATAGATGAACTTATGCAGCACAAGCTCTTTGTGAGCTTGGCCACATTTCATTCTGTCACTTCTCAGAAAGTACAACTAAGTTAGTGAAAGGATAGATACATGAAAATTTAAAACACCAAAGTAGTTAGATAAAACAGTAATTCTAATAGGAAGCTCAAACTGATTTAAAATTTCCTTAAAGTAAGATTTAGGGAAAGGACATTTTTCCTTTTAAAAATTAAAGTAAAACCTAGTTACTTTGTATAACTTAAATTATTTTCTTTTTCAGAAGGAAAAGCCCTAGTATGGATCTTCCCTTTTCTCTCATAAGAGAGAACACCTCATTCTTCCCCTTGTAAAAGGTACGACTGTTGTCCCCATACAACAATGGGCGAGAGGGCCTATTTCCTCACACTTTTCTATATCTGGATATTATTGATTTTTAAAAACATCTTTTCAAATTGTTATTGGCCATTTATAATTTCTCTCTGTTCATACCCTTTACCTATTTTTATTTTGGGGATGTCTTCTTCTTACTGATCTCTATATGCTTTATGTCTAACGGAAATGATAAAACTTAACTGCCATATATGTTGGAAATGGTTTACTCAAAACTATTTTATTTTTGGTCTTTTGAATTTCTGCCTTCAGATAAATTCCCAGAAGTGGAATCGCTGTCTTTCTTGACCTCAGATCCATAGGTAAGAACCTGGAAGAATGCCATGATAAACTGGTAATTTAAAGAAAATGCAAATTATGAACCGAAATAAGCATGAGCTTCTTTGTATGAAAAATAAAGAGTGTCTATAAAATACACTTAAACACATCTATCTATCTATCTATCTATCTATCTATCTATCTATCTATCATCTATCTACCTACCTACCTATCAGTGAAAAGTTGAGAAGGACCAGACTGTAAACAGTGTTCACTTCTAGGAATGAGATCAGCAGGGTGAGAGTCTGCAGGAGGATTCCCCGCACTCCCCCGCCAGCCTAATTTTTTCCAAATTTAAAAAATAAGGCAAGAAAAGTTTTAAAAATTGTTAAAATATTTTCAAATGCGTAAAATCACTTGCCTTGGGATTCGTCCACTCTCCCCTCCCCCTTCCCAACCATGAGTGTGTAAATGGAAGAGGCCACCAGTGAGAGAATGCTGTTTGCCATCTCCCTTCAGCTCTGCGCTCCTCTATTAACTACAGAGGCCTAACTGGGTAGCCCCCCATTCTAGAGGCAGATCCAGCTCTTACGGGCATCTGTAGAATGACTACCCTTCCCTCTGATCACAGGCTAAAGAGCTGAATTGTTTCATCTCAATCTCGAGTTTGCTCTCTCGCAGAGAAGCAGGAAAGGAGATCTTTCAGAATTTACAGCATGGGTTCCATGGAGAGTTTCCTGAGGTATTTGTGAGAGGATTTCCCTTCCCTTAATGGGCAAAGACGCATAAGAAATGGGGCCGGGCAATAGAAGCCTTAGGAAGGTGAGGGTGAGTGCTGAACAGATTAGCCAGGAGTTTCTAAAACAGCCAGGCTCTGCCAGTCACCACGGAATAGCCTAGAACAGTGGTTGGCAAACTCCTTAGTCAACAGAGCCAAATATCAACAGTACAACGACTGAAATTTCTTTGGAGAGCCAAATTTTTTAAACTTAAACTATATAGGTAGGTACATTGTTATTAACTTAATTAGGGTCCTCCTCAGCTGGCCTTTGCTAAAAACTCAAGGGGCCAAAGAGCCGCATGTGGCTCGCGAGCCGCGGTTTGCCGACCACGGCTCCTAGAACATGCCCGGCTTTAGACCATTCAAAGGACCGCGGTGACTTGTTGGTCACATCAAAGCAGAACACGACAACAAACAAAGCCACTTACTTTGTGCAAACGCCTCCTGCACGTCTCCCCCTACCCCTGTGAGGGAGTCCTGAGGCGTGTGGGCCGGGGTGGAGCAGGTGGACGCGGACCGCACGGGCATGGGGATGGGCCTGCTGATGGTGTGGCTGGGGGAGGAGCGAGGAGAGCCTGCCCCCTGGGTCTGGAGAGACAATGCGAGCCGTTAATTTGCTTTCCCGAGAACACCCCAAATGCCACCCATCCCCAAGGCCTCAGTCAAATGTTAAAAACAGTCACCATGACATTTCAAAGCTGGTGGAAATCCGAGGTTGTTGAGATGGGCGTCCTAAAACCTGAGTTGCAGGTGCAGGAAATGGAGGACTTTATTACATTATCTGAGCTTTTGGTTGTATCTCGAGAGCTAAGAATATCAGGAGAGCACTGTTCGATACTGTAGGAGATGTGTCCCCGGGGAATGAGGCTACTGTTAAGCAGGGGAAATGACAAGGCGTGCCTGTTTTTTCCTTGAAGGAAGTGTTACGTGGAATAAAAAGACACCTAAGGAGAAAGTTGTAAGTATAAACTCGGGAGACTTTTGGGGGCTGGGTCTGGCTTGTACTTCCTAAATTTTCAACCTGTCTGTCCTGGCCTCATCTGTCGAGGATAATGTAGAGTTAAGTCATGCGTGCAATATGGTGCATAGTACGTCTCATAGTAAGCATCAGACAAGGCATACATTTTTAAATCCTGATTTTACAGGAAAAGTTGACTTCGTCAACCTTTTGCACTCGGATGTCGAGTGTGACTCCACACGGTTAGCATTAGAATAAAGGAATCGAGAAAAAAGCAAGCGAGTGCAAAGGGTTAAACTGCTCAGTGGTTCGGGGGTTCCAATGGGGAAGAGAAGGAAAAGCAGTCTGAGTTTCTAACTTGGGGCTGCTCTCTGTTTCCCTGTCGGAAGTGTCTCTCTGGGTCTACACAGCAGCAGCATTCCAGCAGGAAGAATAGGAAGCTTTAAGATGAGTGAAGAAAGAAGTAGAAAACACGAAAAACCATGGATCTCTGCACCCCAGTCCTCAGCAGGAAACCATTATTAGACAGTCACACCTCGAATCTCGCAGCTTTTGTCTCTACAGTGAGGTCTCTTCAAATTTAATTACTTTACAAAGGAAGTCAGTCACTCACAAGTAAGAAAATGCAAGGAGACCCTCGGGGCATACACAGCAGATTAGGAGTTCCCACACATTCCCGTTCAGCCTGGGGGTCCGGTCGGTAGGGGAGAGTGAGGGCTCTGCCACGCCAGGCCCAGAGGTTCACCACCAACCCATCCAAACCCCGAGGCGTGCACCCCCGAGAGCCGTGCTCTGGAATATTCCATTAGATCTGCGCTGTGGGTACAGCCTCTTGCCGTTACAACACACGGCGGCCCTGTACAATGCCATGCTGCTGTTAGCTTTCCGGGGCGCAGCGTCACACACAACAGTCAAACCTATACATGGAGGACAACCCGGAATTACAAAACGGAGCACAACAGCACAGAGGACAGGAGAGGAAGCACGTGACGCCCACGGGCCGAGGCCGCCACGCGCTCCCTCCCCGCCGTACCTGGGATGGGCTGTCCGGGCCCGAGGAGGAGGCGCTGGCCCGCGTGCGATGCTTGGCAGCCCGCTGGCCCCAGCCCGCCAGGCACAGCTCTGCTTTCCCCAGCAAACGTGGCAGCGCAATCTCCTGACCACGAACCTTCTGCTCCTGAGCTACCACGGCATCCCCCCGCCTCCCAGGCCACTAATAAATGGCTTCACGGTGGGGCCGGGCTTTGCCAGGGGTCAAGGGTTTTCGTGTCTGTCACGGATTCTGTCCGGGCCGCTGCAGGAGGCATCTTTACTCTAAATGTGCAGATGTGGCTCCCAGAGCCCAGGCAGGTGCCCAGAATTGCCCAGGAGGTGACGCCAGAGTGTCTGGGCAGGTGTCTGAGCCCAGCTGCTCTGACTGCCCTGGGCTGCAGGGGCCTGGATGGGCTAATGGAGGCAGATGGGGGTCAGCTGCCTCGAGGGCTGCCTCCCCCTGGCAGCCCCTCCGGTGCATCCATTTCAAGTGCTCCTTGGCCTCCTTATCTGTCCTCTTCACTGAGGAACCAGCTGGACAGAGGGTGAAGGAGGGGGCTACCCTCTTGGCTCTGGGAACCAGGCCTCCCCTGGGGTAGGAGGTTCCCAGTCACAATACAACTCCACTTTGTATGTGATTTACAAAGCAAAGCACCTCTCCATACATTTTTTTTTTTTTTGGTTTCATTTCCCTGATAATCAGTGTTATGAATGATGGTAGCTTATATTCAAAGAACAAGTTGCAGTCGATCCCAACTACGTCAATGGATCCTCCTCACAGCCACATAGGAGATATTATTCCCATTTTTCAGGTTAGCAAACGAAGGCTCAGCGGCAATAACTGGCACCACAGCTGCTGCTCAGGCTTGTGGGCCCCGTGACCAACCAGCACACGCTTCCCTCCGGCTTCACAAAGGCAGGAGGGTGAGCACCCTGAGGCCAGGAGGCACAGCACGCAGACCCGCCAGCAAGCTGTGTGGGCGCGGGGCCTAGGGCTGCCTGCTGGGCCAGGCAAGGACCTTCACTGGCGGGGTCGTGGGGAGCAGCGTGCGTGCCCAGGGGGGCAGGACATGTGTTGTTTCATCACTGATGAGCGGCTGTTTATACGGTGTCTGCAGGGTACTGTGTCTCTAAAACTGGAAGACTCCGAGTTCTGGGACATCTCAGCTGTGGGGCTGTGGGCCTGCCTCTCAGTGTTTGAATGGCTGTCCTGGGCTGTCCTGTTCAGCAGCCCCGATCACACCTGTCCCGCCAGGCTCTGCAGCACAGGCTGCTCGTGGGTCACCCCCGCCCCTCCGGGCCGGTGCCTGCCTTCCTCACCTTCCTGACTCTGAGACCCTTCCCTCCGGCGATGTTCCCTCTGCTCCTCACGCACTGAGCTCCCTGCTCGTTGTGTCTGTCTGAGGCCTTCCCAGTCCCACCTCTTCCTGCTTAATGCCTGGTCTCCAAGGCCAACTTTCCCTACTTCTCTCTGCCTGCTTCCAACACTCCTTTTAGGGAGTCGAGGGGGGGGGGGTTTCCATGTTGAGAGAAAAATAATTGACTGTAGTTATGCGTAAAGGGAAAAACAATCGAGGGAATCTGACACCAATGTGTGAATGACTAATAGCAACCATCTCCCAAGTGAATCTCTAATTGGTGCAATTTCAAGCCGTCAGATTACCTGAAGAATGCGAGTGGGAGATTCTGTGCTGAAGAAGGTTCAGCGGCATCCTTCCTGCAACTTGCAACACTCACGCCTTGTCCAGTCTTTGCCTGGACCTTTGGGGGGGCCCTGGACCCCCTCTCTTGGTGAGGACAGTGCCCAGTCTTTGCCTGGACCTTGGGGGGGGGCTGGCTCCTGGACCCCCTCTCTCTTGGTGAGGACAGTGCCCAGTCTTTGCCTGGACCTTTGGGGGGGCCCTGGCTCCTGGACCCCCTCTCTCTTGGTGAGGACAGTGCCCAGTCGGATGCGTGGCACCCAGCTCTGGCCTTCCCTTTGTTGCTCTCGTAGGGCCACTCGGAAAGGACAGGGCCGGCTGGCACTGGGGAGACCAGCAGAGCAGATACCACCGAGTCTTATGTCCCAGGAGTGGCCTCTACAGAAGGGCGGCCGCTGGCCTGGGCCTGCAGCACGGTGTCTGCTAACAACTCCAGGAGAGCTAGCCTGAACAGTCTCCGTGAACACCCTTCCCTGGAAATTACCCGCTGATTCATGGAGCGAAGCCTTAAGGGATGCCGGTCCATGCCAATCAATATATAGACCTAAAATTCCCTAGAAGGGAGTTGATTTATGGAAGAAGGAAAACATATATCATACTTGGAAAATTTAAAATAGCTCTCTTCCTAGAGAATAAATGAAAAATTCATTTCTATACTCCACCCTCTGAATCCACTCAACTTGCTGTTGTATAAATTTTTTAAAAGTCTGACAAGATCCATAAATTTTCTGATCTCCCCCCCCCCCCCACCCCAGGAAGTATTTTGGTTTCCACTCAGCACCAGAAAGGGCTGCATCCAGGAAGGGACCCAACGCCTCACTACGGAGCCAGCCCTGCCGGGAGCGATGGCAGAGGACGGCCGAGAGGCGGCAGTGGGTGGCACCACGTCCCCCTCCTCCCGCCTTGAAAAGTCTACCTCTCAGGTGTGGCTGAGAACACAGCCCAGTCAGGCCTGGTTTTACTTAGCAGCCTGGGAAGGTAGAGCAGAGCAGTGTTGAGCTACCTCCAACTCTCTTTCCATCCTTCCTCCCAGTGCACATTCGCTGACTCATCGTAGGGAGGCTGTGTACCGCGTGCGATGAGGTCACAGATGAGGTGACTGACTCTGACCTGTCTGGCAGGAGAACACTGGACTTGGGTCCTAACAGCAGAGATTTCCAGGCAGAAGAGAGGAGGTATGGGGAGAAGAGAAGAGCATTCCGGGCCGTGGAGCATCAGGAGCGAGGCATGGGAAGTGGGAGGGATATGGCAGGTGGGACTGGGAGGCCAGTGGGACAGAATGAAGCTGGGAAGGGGAGGGGCCTGGTTTGGGGGCCTCCAATGTCATAAAAGGGGCTAGACTTCATCCTGAACTAATTTTTACTTTTCTAGAATTAATTAACCAATCCCTAACATTAAAAATGGATGTGTGTGTGTGTGTGTGTGTGTGTTTGAAAGACAGAGACAGAGAGAGAGAGAGGAAGAGAGGGTGAGAGAGAGAGAGGAGAGAGAGAGAGAGAGAGAGACTAAGACTCTGGGAGAGTACGTTTTTGAACACTAGATGTTAGCTCTTATATTGCAGCTGATTGTTTATGATAAGAATTGTCCATGCTCCCACCCTCGCTTTTGATTGCTTCACTACTCCACAGAATACACACCAGAGAGGAAGAGCAAGGGACACAGAGAGGCGAAACCTAAGCTGGTAACACGTCCTTTCTGGCCTGTTCACGTCCCACAGCATGTTTGGGAGAAGCGGGAGCCTGAGCGACTATGACTTCAAGCCACCTAGTTGTAAACAGAAGAGAATGGGGCAGGAGGTGAAACCTGGAATGATGTTTGACCATCTTCCCCTGATGGAGACACTGTTAACTGTAAGGAAGAAAGTGAGTGCATGACTGTGTGTGGGTGTGCTTGTAAAGTATGGGTCAATCGAGAAAGTTTACATACATCCATGTGTATATGTGTGCACACACACATATATTCATACTTCTATCTAACATGCACATGGTATTTTCCAAAGTGCTGGTACGTCCATTATCTTTTTAAACCCATACGACCACCTGGTGAGCCGTGTCGTAACAGTACGTTTGAAATAAATTCCCAGGAAGGTAACTGACTCAAGACCTTCCGCTGCAGGAGAAGAGCTGGGACCGCGACAGTTCAGGTCTAGCTCCAGCAATCTCCCTAAGGAGTTATCACTGAGTTCATCCTCAGCTCAGATTTAGCTGGTTTTAGATCGGGACATAATATTTGGCGCTGGAAGTACACCAGAGACTCTGGAACATACACACCGTCACTGAAATTACACCCCAGCCGCCTTCATTATTATCTTTTTATGATGCCTTCAATAAATCTTAAATATACACAAAGAAGAAAGAGGGTAGGATAATTTCAATTCAAGTTTTGTAAAAAAAATTTATTGCTTATCATATCATAATCATTGTGTTATATATATTACAGGCACTATTTAAAAAAAAATCATGTTCTTTCCTCAAGGGGAATAAATTCATGCATTACCTCTAACAAGGCAAGTATAAGTAGGAACTATATAGACCAGTATAATAAAATACATCGAACCACACAGACGTAGGATAAAGCAAGGAGAGGTTACTCAGTCAGCACAGTTTGTTGTGTGCGGTGTCTGAAGTCTGAGTTTACAAAGAGATCGTCCCCCAAGGGGAAAGGCTGATAAACGAGACAGGATTTAGAAGCAGACGCCGGACCAAAGCCTCTAAATTCTCCCCTAGGTGAGTCTAGGCGCCGGAAGTCAGTGCGGAAGTCAGTGCGTGTGGATGGCGTTTGCTTGTTCCTGGTAGAACTGCCTCCCGGGCCTGGGGCGGGGGAGGCTGCCGTTAACCTGCCTGAAGGCCAGTGTGAGCGGCACTGTCCCTGGTGCTGGGCACGCCCCTCCTGCAGAGCCCTGAGGGAAGACTTTCCTTTTACTTTTTACGCCAACAGAAACCCGGTCCCCTGAGAACCAGTATTTCCGTCCCAATAAAACCGCCAATTATGGCTTCGCTGTTGGCCTCCTTGCCGGCGAGCTCAGAATACTCCCGTCCCTTACAATGAGCACATGTGCACTTTTTCTTTCCTCCTTTGATTTCTCTAGTTTATGAAGTCCTTGTTTATGTTGTATTTGTTGTAAGCTACTTCAGGTCCTTTGAAAAAAGGGGCTTGAGTATAAAAGCAAATAAATGCAAACTCCGCCCCCCCCCCCCCCCCCCTGCAAGCAGACAAGGCACTGCTGACATCTGGGTGTTGGCAATAATGGCCTTGCCGTGCCCAGGCAGCCGTGCCCGCTGCTGGCTGCCTTTCCAAGACGCAGCCGCGGCCGGGCTCCCTCCGTGGGGAGGAGCAGGAAGGAAAGGAGGCAGCAGTGCTCCTATGGGCGCTGCCGGGGCCTAGCCCTCTGCACACGAACGTCCTGACTGCATCTACGGGTTTGTGAACTTCCTGGTCCACTGAGCATCTGAAGAAGGCGTTCGTTGCCTGGGAAACGGGAGAGCAGTCCCAGAGGGAAATGGACAAAGCCAGGCTGGCTGGTTACAGGAGGACGGCTGCTCTCTCTCTCCACCAGGAGGGCGGTTGTATGGGACCTTACGTCCTTTTCTTACGCACACGCCCAGGAAGGGAGGGAAAGAGGCTGCCTGCAGAGGGAAGCGCACAGCCAGGTCTTCCTGTCTCCCAGGACCCCGTGTGTGGGAAGTACGTAGCGATGGCCCATGTGTGCGTTCACGGGCAATGATACAGGCTGCCAATGCGTGTCCTCCGCCCAGGGGCACTGCCTCTCATTAAAAGTGGACTTTCGTTTTAGTAATTTTTTCCCCCCACAAAATACAAAAGAATGTAATACATTGTCTTTATTGTCTGACATTACAGATTCGTTTTACACTTTTCTTTCTTTCTTTCTTTCTTTTTTTTTTTTTTACAGACCAGGGGAATGAATAAAGGTTAAAAATGTGTCCAGCATTTTGCAAACATTCTTTGTTACACACGAACACACACAATGAATAATAGGAAAGAGAATACAGAAGAATTAAAAGGCAGGTTGAAATCGGACAGGCTGTCGTTCTAATCGACCCGTGGGAAGAAGGGGAAACTTTTTGATAGTACTGGGGGCGGGTGTGCTGTCGTACACAGCTTGGTACATGCACTGGAAAGTGAAGCTGCTTTGTTTTGCTGCCACTGGATTATGATTACTTTTTGAGTATGCTGCTCCCTCTGCTGGCCTCTGAACCACAGGGTTAGACACAGGGTTTCCGTTTAGGAGTTTGGGCCACAGTGCGGGCCTCGGTGTCCCTATTCCTAGAGATGGAGGTGAGGACCCTGGGAGCTCCCAGAGCAGAGAGGTTCTCAGTGAGCAGAGGAGGCCGAAAGTGTCCTATTCGTTTGAGATTACGGTCACCCAATGGTAGGGATTCCGCTTGGGAGAACGAAACACTGGGACGTGAATAAGTACCGAATAGAGTCTTTCTCTCAAAAGATTGAGCACATTTTGGTGAGCAGTGGGGAATTGGGGCTTAATAATTATGTAACAAGAAGAGACAGAGTTGACTAATTTTTATAAAAAGAGGTCCCACACCTTTTCAGTAAAATGGAAACTGACTGGCTACTCGCAGCATCACAGGATGTCCCGTGAGCTTCGGTATGTTGTGGGTTTTACCTAGTGTAGCTTTAGCGTCTGTGATGGGTACCTTCCTATTAGGAAAAGGGTTTGCTCCACAACCCAGAGAAGCATGAGGCTGGTTTGATATTTAGACCCCCCCCAGAGACCTAAAAAGTGTCCCACAAATTACAATTTGTTCCCTCTTCTCAAAAGTGTAATAGTTCTTCTTTTGATGCTGACAGAAGTCATAGTTATAAAAAATGCTCAATTTAACATATTTCAATTCAAGCACTATATTGAAAAGGAAGCAAATTAGTATGATTTTTTTTCTCTTTCCAAACTGAAGCATGAACATACATTAGAGGCAAAAGCAATGAGAGAAACAGCAGGACGGCAGGCCCCTCCACTGTTAGTTAAGACCTGCAGTAGGGAACATAACTTACTCCCTGCTTCAGTTCTTCTTCCTACAGAAAGATGGAACCAATAACAGTTAGGTTACCCAGGGTTCCGAGAAGAGCATACATACACGGTGAAGGGAAGCAGGTGGGGACACATCAACACAGCTTTGGTGGCAGGTCAGCTCTCTTTCTACTCAGTGACTTCAGTCCTAAAACTATAGACTCATCTCCTTCCTCCCTGTGCCAACTATCTTTCAGCACAACCTGCCTGTCCTGGTGTGTGTACATCCTGATACCTTAGGCTGCTCAGTTAGGTCGATGCCCCAATGGCTGGGGGTAAACAGACTTTCATCCAGTGCGATGGTGATAGAATTTACAGGAATATAAGCAGGGGGATGCGTGCAAAGCTCCCTGTCACTTAGTGAAGAGGAAGAGGGGATCGGCCTTCTTCATTTGGTATATTTGGAAAGGAAAGCAGAAAGAGCTTCTCAGGGTCATCAAATGAGAGGACAGGCCAGAAACAGCAACAGGTTGTTAATGACCTAGTCCCATCTTAACACATACAGAACCACAGAAACCGAATTCTACACATGGCATGTCTAACACACTGACGGTAGTGTAGTAACGAGAAAGCTCCCAACACCGATGGTGGGAAAAGTCAACTAAGGAATAAAAAAGAGTAAAGGAAACGAAAGAAAGAAGTGGTAGTGTACAGCAGTGCCTGACAGGTTCCACGGTAGGTTTCAGCCAGTATTTGTTAAAGAAAAGGAAGGAAGGAAGGAAAGACGGGAGGGAGAAAAGGAAGAGAAAGAGGAAGAGGAGGAGGAGGAGGAGGAGGAGGAGGAGGAGGCTAGGAAGGGAGAGGGAGAGAGGGAGGGAGGGAAAGGAGAGAAGGAGGGAGGGAGGAAGAGAGAGAGAGAGAGAGAGAGAGAGAGAGAGAGAGAGAGAGAGAGAATATGAGAATACAGAACAATAAAGGAAGGTGTGCCAGGGATGTGAGGGACCCATGAATGGACTGGGAGTCAGGACCTCTGCCTCACAAGTGAGCGGCCCCAGGGGCTGTGCCTCTGTCATCATAAGGGAAGTTCTAGTCGCTGCCTTTGGCACGAACAGTTGCAGCCCATCCTGGCTCATGCGTGTCTATGTCAGGCCGGGGGACCGCACAGCACTGAAACTTCTACTGGGCTGACTACGGACACGTGGCCACAATTAGTCTATTTTTGACTTACAGTGGGACTCAGTGTACACTGAACAGGGGCCTAGGGCTTATGAAAGGAAGAATGTCACTTCCCAGGAGAATAATGGTTCCAACACTCTGCAGAGGACTCCTAGAGCTCCTCATTGAAACTCTGCCTTCAGAAAAGTAAGGAGATCAATAACATTTTCAAAGAAGTTCAACTTTATGAAACTAGATTTGTTAGTAATTTATCAGGAATTTCTTTTTGGCCCAAGAAATGAATATTCCTCAGGCAACAGGAATAAAAAAAAAAGGAGATATTTCCATTTACAGTTTGCATTCGAGATCCATGGAACTTATGTGACTTGCTGCTAAAGCCACCCAGGTAAGATAAAAAATTTTACTGGAATTAATAAAGCTACTCCTCTGAATGAAACTACGATCACCAAAAGTTAATTCATCACTACATCTTCATTTCATGAATTAGACATTAACTTCTGTTCAATTTAATCAGAACTGCTGAAAGCTAGTAAAGTAAACGTTTCTAAATAAGTCCAGTTTTATTACGTTCAAGGACACATGAAACTGGAAACAAGCCGAGAAGCTGTTCCATGATAGTCATCAGGTTCCAGAAAACGGATAAGGGTAAGCCCGCTACTTGACTGCTATCATGTGATGTAGCTGAGAAAAGTTCTGATGTCTGAATTTAAGACTGCATTTTGGGGAAATCACATATCGGGATTATAAAAAATGATGCACATTATGTGCACAAAATTTCACAAATGCCAACGTCTTACCTTGAGTAGCTTCATGAGACCTTCTAACTGGACCATCAGCTCCCGCCGGCTCTCCTGCAGAGCGGACATCCTCTGCTCCAGCTCGTCCTTGCGCTGTCTGAGAAAGCAGCAGCCGTCATCAGAAACAGCATCCAACAGCCCAGTCACTCACACTTCCCATCGGGTGGGACTAGGGGACCCCCAGGGAAGGGCATCTCTGGGTGTCTGACATGGTTACTAGGCAGGGAACTGTCCAATGACTGAGCCATTACAGCTCTGAGGTGTACATTGATTTGTTAGAAATCATACTAAAATAGAATTAAAATCCTTTGGACACTTCTCCCCTTTTACGCTGGATTAGCCTTAGATAAACTCTTTTTTTGAAAATATTTTTATTCATTTCAGGGAGGAAGGGAGGGGGAGAGAGATAGAGACATCAATGATGAGAGAGAACCATTGATCGGCTGCCTCCTGCACGCACCGCACTGGGAATTACGCCCGTAACCCAGGCATATGGCCTGACCGGGAATCGAACTGTGACTTCCTGGTCCATAGGTCAACGCCCAACCACAGAACCACGCCAGCTGGCCAAGATGAACTCTTTTCTTAATACTTACTATGTCATGGCCCCTGTGCTATGTTATTGGGTTTCCTTAACACAACAAATAAAAACCAAACCATCCCTGAAAAAGGCCAATCCCCATCCAGCTGGGAGGGGTCAGTGGTTAAGTGTTGACCCATGAACCAGGAGGACATGGTTCCATTCCTAGTCAGAGCACATGTGGGGGTTTCAGGCTCAGTCCCCAGTGAGGTATGTGCAGGAGGCAGCCAATCAATGATTCTCCCTCATCATTGATGTTTCTATCTTTCCCTCGCCCTTCTTTTTCTCTAAAATCACCAAAAATGTATTTTTAAAAAAGAAAAAGGCCAATTCCACAAATTCTCCAAACCCAAGAATCCTCTTATAAATCTCACAGAAAACACTTATTACCTTAATGTTTGAAAATTGGATTTAGAAAAGTACATTTTCCATCTGTTCCATCCTTAGTATGCAAAGTAGTGCCTTTCAGAGGTCAAATATTAATGTTGCATAGTTATTACAGTCAATCTAAATTTTTTGGTTTTGGTTTGCTTTAAGTGAAGTCAGAATAAAGAAATTCCTATATAATTGTTTTAACTAAAAATAATCTACAAGGCTTGTCTTTGTTTAATTTAATTTTGTTTTGTAGAGCAATTAAACTGCTGACAAGAATGGAATTGTC
Source organism: Cnephaeus nilssonii (assembly GCF_951640355.1). Taxonomy (NCBI): domain Eukaryota; kingdom Metazoa; phylum Chordata; class Mammalia; order Chiroptera; family Vespertilionidae; genus Cnephaeus; species Cnephaeus nilssonii. The sequence continues at coordinate 87,216,436 of NC_137082.1, forward strand.
ACGCATGACAATCTATACTCTTATTATTGATGTTGACACTAAGAGGTATCAAAAATATCCTTAAGAGGGGGAATAAATGAAACAGTCTGAAGGTGAGTATTAATGGCTCACATTTCTGAAGTATATGTATGCATTTCAAATCAACTTAAAATTCGATTATTTAGTGACCATTAGTGACTAAGTAATACATTTTTTCTTGCCCCAAAGGCTTCCCTGTCTGAGTCGGAAACAATGTGTGGATATTTTAACCGTATGTGCATTAGCGCAGGGGTGGACATGCCCCGTGTCATGGCACAGACACAATATTAGGTGGAGCTACAGCAGGGACTCTGCGATGAAAAGCTGACAATCTGCAAATGAAATGTCACACTGAGTTAGGCCAAGGGCTCATCCTATGGAAGGATACTCTGTGGGCGGACAGGCTATAGAGATAAGTGCGACACCTCTAATTTGCTTTCAGATAGGCTCACTCCATAACGAATGACAAAGTTAAAATTTATAAACACACCTCAACTCTTTTTGAATATATTTTCAGCTTTTTCTTGCCACTTAAGGCTTACTGCCAGAGCAATCTTTCCTTTGATTTCCTTAACAACTGCCTCTTTCCTGAATCCTGGGGATAAGGAACAGCAATTCTATGCAAGAGTGAATGCGGAGCAGAGCACATAGGAAGTGTTGGGTTAGCACACAGAAATGCCCATCAGATCATCCTAGTTAGTTGTTAGATCTGGTTTACAAACTTGGCTTTCAGCTTTGTGTGGCTAAAGTGAAAAGGAAAATATGATCGTTTAGAAAGGTCACAGTGCTCTTCAGATAAAAAAATAAACTATGATTTCACGAGGAGCAGAGCTCTGCTCCGTTCTCCCCTCTCCTGTCCCTGAGCTAAAAGAACTTGGGCCAGTTGGTTTCTCAATAAAAGGGCCCGGGAAGGAGGTAACGGAAGGAGGAGACCTCTCTCAGAGCTTCAAAAAGGCGTTTCTGTGGCTGTTTGACTTGGCTTCCCCTCAATGTGAACGGAGGCCAGAGTAACTATGCAAGAGGCCATTGTCTTGGAGTGCTTTCAAAATATGACATGATGAAAGAATAAAGCTTAGAACACTGGGAGCTGGGTTTCTTAACCTGGGATGTCAGGGCATCTGTGAAATCCACAAATTGTGAAAGTGCTTAGCACAGAACAAGTGGTTTATAAGTTCCTAGAGAAATATTCTTTTTAAAAAATATGGTTTTATTGACTTTTAGAGAGAGGAAGGGAGAGGAATAGAGAGATAGAAACATTGTTGAGAGAATCATCGATTAACTGCCCCCTGCATGCCCTCTACTGGGGATCGAGCCCGTAACGTGGGCATGTGCCCTGATCTGGAATGGAAATGGTGATCTCTTGGTTCATGGTTGAAGCTCAACCGCTGAGCCACATCACTGGGCTAGAGAAATACTCTTAAAAGGAGGGTATTTCTTTCAGGCAGAAGAAATGTGTAGAGCAGGGGTCCTCAAACTTTTTAAACAGGGGGCAAGTTCACTGTCCCTCAGACCGTTGGAGGGCCAGACTATCGTTTAAAAAAAACTATGAACAAATTCCTATGCACACTGCACATACCTTATTTTGAAGTAAAAAAACAAAACGGCAAAAACACCCGCATGTGGCCTGGGGGCCGTAGTTTGAGGACGCCTGGTGTAGAGTATGAAGGCAGGCAAAGCAAATCAGCTGGGATTAGGTGTCTCAGGCCTCAGGCCTCAAGCCTCAGGTGTGGGGCACCAGCTGACAGTGAGGGCCAGAGGGACATGGGTTCTTGTAGGCCAGACTCCTTCGTGTAGCTCTAGGCTCAGCTGGGGCCAGAGGGACATGAGTTCTTGCAGGTCAGACTCCTTCGTGTAGCTCTAGGCTCAGCTGGGGCCATGGGAATACCAAGTCAGGACCAGAGGGAAGAAATGTCAGTTGGAAAACTCATCAACAGTGACCCAGGCACATCAAGATGCCTTCCCAGACTGGATTATCCAAATGGAACCAAATACGTTGGAAGGCAAATGCTAACTGGTGGGAATTGATGGAAATGCTGATGAGAATGGGACAGCCAGTAGAAGGGGCGTAAAGGACATTTCAGGTGGAGAAAAAGTCCTCAGCTGTGTAGATGAGGGACCACTCTGCTTCCGAGTTGCTTTATGCAGTTATATTTCTGCGTGTATCCAACTTAACCTTTTGCACTCGGATGTCGAGTGTGACTCAACACGGTTAGCATCGGTAGCAGCTCGTATGAAAAAAGCAAGCGAGTGCAAAGGGTTAATTTTCAACTTGTGAGCTTGGAGGACCTATTTCGTGAAAGATACTTTCAAAGAGTCCTTCCTTTTATATGTCTTTGAGGAGGAGGAAGATGTGAAACGTCACTTTGTCCTTCTCTTCGTTTTCACCCTTTCTGGGGATGGTGTGGTAGAATGTGCAAGAGTTTCCAATCATCTCTCTGGAGAGAGACCAGAAATCAAACAGGTCGGAAAGGAAGAATTCCTGTTTCGTCCGGTAACTGATTCAGTTATTCTCAAGTCTGATGTGACCTCAGCAGCCCCACCAGGCGCAGGTTCTGTAGATTTCCTTTCCGAACTCAGATTTACTCCTGTGGAGGGTTGGTCCCACCAGCCAGGCGCATGGGTCCCAGCCGAGGGCAGGCAGGGCCTGCAGGCTGGGCCAGCGGTGCTGCCGTGCTCAGCTGTTAACATGTCTGAAGAGCAGGGTTAGAGCGGAACCCCCAGAAACATCCACGGCTCCCATCACGAGGTATTTGGTAAAAAAAACAGAGCCAAACAGAACCTGCCTCATTTAGTCGCTTCATATGGAGAAAGTAAACGACAGCCTAATTCTGGCAAAGGTTTCTGAAAAGAGGCATCGGTACAATCATGGCCCACTTGGCAATGGGGCTGTGCTCTGGAAGAGCCATCCGTGGGTGGTTTTGTTGTGTGAACATCACAGAGGGCACTTAACAAACCTAGATGGTCCGGCCGGCACACCTAGGCCACATGGTGTAGCCTACTGCTCCCAGGCTACACGCCTGTATAGCACGTTCCTGTCTGTGCAAAGCAATATGAGATCACATCAAGCACAAGACAAAACGATGCTATCAAGAGACAAAGTAAACACAAGATGTGTGAGGCTGCTGCCGCCGGCACAACGTGGCATACTGTTTTACAGCAAACGATTTTTTAAAAATAGAAAGAGGCTACACTAAAATGATGATAGAAGGTATAGTATTGTAACTACATAAGGTGGAGCATGGTCGTTTATTATCATCGTCCAGCATTATGTGCTGTACAGAGTTTTATGCGCTATACTTCACCTGCCTGGCAGCTCAGTAGGCTGGTTGACACCAGCATCCCCAACGCACTGTGCCACTACGATATGACGGCCACGACATCATAGGCAACAGGAGCTTTCAGTTCCATTACAGACTATGTGACCACCACCGCCTATGCTGTCTGTTGTCTACTGGAACAGCGCTATGTGGCACATGACTATACGTAAGAAGTATGCCCCGTGTCAGGAATATATTTGGCACCCAAACCGAAAGATGGGGAGTATGCTGTCCTTGCTAACAGAAAGTACCTTGTGAAACAGGACACTGCTACGAGGGAATGCCTTGGAATTTATGTTTGTTTTGTTTGCTACACACGTAGGTTTGAGCATGTGCCATATGCAAGGCAGGGAGAGGAGCCAGTTTGACACGGAGCCCAGGCATGCCTTCCCTTCTCTCACGGGAGCAGAGGGAGCCACGGCCTCACCCACATCCTGCTACTTCTACCTTCCCGACTCGGAGAAGGGCACTGAGGTTCGGGGGTTGGACCGGTGACCTAAGGTCCTTTCCAACACAAATGCCCTATGTTGACAGGGGAGGTAAGCCCAGGTCTTTACTCTCAAATGCAGCACAAGGAGGTGTGGGGACCATGTTTTGAGATCTGTAAGTAAAGCTATTAGGGTCCCAGATTTAGAGAAAACCAGTCTCCCTTTTATGGGTTCCAGGTACATATTTAAATGTAAAAATGTTTTGATCACTTGTATTATAAACAAGCTTTTGAGGGTACAAATAACTCAAGAAATCTGAGTTAAATTTTTTTCCAGTGAGAGATTTTGTTTCTGACCTAAAGGATGGCTTCCTTTGTCTGTATCAAATGAAAGAATAAAATAGAAACAGCTTCTCCCTCAAACCCCCAAATCTCAGCAATAAGGTGCGTGCGATTAAAGAACAAACGGAGGTCAGAAGCTGGCGAAGGGCCGGTGCTGGCCGGACTGCTAGGCCTCCTGGAAGACGCGGGCACCGGTCCCCCTGAGACCCGGGGGCTCCTCTTACCTGAGGAGCCGCAGCTCGGCCAGCAGAGTGGGGTTTTGCTGCGCCTTCTCCGGAGTGGGCTGCGAGGCCTGTTCATGCTCCAGCCGCAGCCGCTGGATCTCCTGTAAGATTTCTCTTGGGAGAGAGGAGGAAGGCAAGAAACCGGGGTCAGTCACCTCTCCGAGCATCCAGGACCTCACGTCTGAGCAGAGCGGCTCAGGGCCACCAGCGCCCAGAAGGGGTCTGAGCAGCACCCACCCTCCCTAACCCAGCTGAGTTTATGAGGCGTGGCTGCAGCTAGGGGCCGCGTGGAGGAGAGGGTCCGACTCCCTCTCGGGCCCATCGGAGCTGGGAGGAGGCTGCAGCACCCCGAGCCTTCGGGCTGAGCGTTCTCACAGGACCTGCCCCTCTCTCTGGCGGGAATATCATGCCGTGGGCATGTGCTCGGCCTGGAAGATTGCACGGCTAACGGGACAAACACGTGTCTTCCTGTTATTTACGGTCACACTGACACCAGACAGGGGCTGCCATTTCCAAGGCAGCGGGCTCAGAGGGGAACCAGGGATACAGGGTGATCGTTTCACAAAACGAAATAACCCCCCTCGCTCGCCAGGAATGACATCGCGCTCACGGAATTGATCTGAGAAGGTCACGCTTGGGCAGAATTCTCTCTTTTCCTCACACTGTCAGCCTTAGCGATGGGTCCCAATGAGAGCAGCCTTAGAGGGAAAGCGGTTTTGAGAGGATTCACTGTAATTGGTCTGTGACATTAGAGAGCGCTCGGCGTGACCTTTGTCAGGGGTGAGATTGATGTGGGGCCTGGGCTGCCCTGCACGGAGGTGAGCATCAGGCCGACCATAAAGGAGAGGCAACCTGTGTAAGGCAAACGGCCCCTAAGTGAGCGAGAAGCCATTAGCAAGGTAACAAGTCACATGTTCCTGGGGGCGGGGTGGTCTCCCAGCCAACACAGTGCGTCAGAGCCAGTGAGACAGAACAGAGCACCGGGACGGCAGGAGAACCGGGTGAGCCAGGGGGTGGCTTCCTCTCCGAAGGCCAATTCACCACGGTCTGCTTCACCAGCACACCAGCACCCAGAGGCCGGTCCCCAGCCACCCCCGTCTCCTGAGGACGGTGAGAAGGTTGGCTGCCATTCAGCGGGCTTCCACCTTTTTCTGGCTCCCCTTTGTGTTCCATGGTGAAACATTTAAGAGAAACATTCCACGGAACCCCAGCACGTGAGGGGAAGGGTGCTCCTGGTCCTTGCTCCCCCCTCCCAGGCGCCTCTCCGGAGGCTCCAGGGTCTCTCGGAGCTCAGCCTGAAACCCAGTGCCCTGGCTGAAGATCTCCAGGGCCAACACCCTGATATGCCAGGACTCTCCCTGGTTCTCCTTGTTGGTTGTAGGGATAGAACCATGGCGGAGCCATGTAGCCCAAGGAGGAAGCAGCTCTGATGAGAAAGAATAACGGTAAGCTATGGAAGGAGCCCGGAGTGCTTAGTCTATAAGGAGCTATGCTGTCTTCTGTAATCGTAGTCTATTTCATCCTCATAACAATCCTATTATATATAGGTACCACTGTTTTCTGTTTCATGAACGAGGACATCAAAGAGCAGGCCAGCGGGAAGACTTGCCCAAGTTCAATAGCACATTAGTGGCAGAGGTGACCTGAACGCGGGCTTGTTAGCTCCGGAGCTCACATACATCAGGCTCCCTCAGCCTTTGGTACTTGCTCTGGCAGGTCTAGCCCAGGCTCCTCAGACGTGGCCTTAAACATCCACGCAGGTGAAGAACCGGGGCATGTTAAAGCTTGACTGCAGGGTATCAACGGGCGCGCACTTTGATCAAAAAGCCACGCAGCCGAGCCGCCGAGCGGCCTTACCGGTTCTTGTTCTCCAGCTCTGCGATGAGCTGCCTCTGCTGCTTATTCGCGTCGATGGTGAAGGAGATGTCAGGAGCGCCTCTCTGCTGAGCTGGCTGCTGCAAAACACGAGGGGTGCACGGTTTACTGTCGAGGAGACAGCACTCATGAGACGTGCAGGTGAGAAAAAAGAAACAATTTCTATACAAACCAAAAAGCAAAGATATACAAATTAAATGGCCATTCCGCTCCCAAGGACCAACTTTTCTGTGGGTTTGAAGCACATCTACGCAATGAAAAGCAGAACAGAATCTTTGGCAGGCAAATACACAAAACGTAAAAAAATTGTCTTTTAGCTTTCTGATTTGAAGCCTTTGGGGAGCTATTTTATTCTGACCATGCTGTTCCCATTGCAACGATCCTCTCAGTATATGTGGGCATAAAAAACACTCACTGTTGAGATAACTCTTTCTCTAGAATTACTGTTCAACCACTGTAATATGCAATTAGAAATTTCATAGTTTTAAAATCATAGTTAGTATGACTTTCTTTTCTTCTTTTGGTTAATATACTTTTAGCATTTCTTTACATGTCATTTAACATATATATATATATATATATATATACATATATATATATATATTCATTCTTGGTCATGCAACCAGCTTTAACTGGTATATATGCAGTCATAACTTTCTCCATTCTTATAAAATTATACATATATATATAAAATTATACATGTATATACAGATACAAATTAACTCCTAACAAATTATACACTGAGTGGCCAGATTATTATGATCTCTGAACGCATAATAATCTGGCCACTCAGTGTATATTCTATATAATAAAAGGCTAATATGAACATTGTCCTCTCAACCAGGAGTTCAACCAGCAGGTAGGCCAGCCAACCGCCCATGTCCCCTCCCCCTGGCCCAGGCTGGCCGGACCCCACCTATGCACGAATTCATATACCGGGCCTCTAATAAATAAATAAATAAATAAATAAATAAATAAATAAATAAATAAATGTATGTATGTATGTATGTATGTATGTATGTATTGAGTGGCCATATTATTATATATTCAGAGATCATAATAATCTGGCCACTCAGTGTATATTATAAACAAATGAATCACTGATTAAATACACACACATAATATACCATATATGTGTGTGTGTGTGTGTGTTTGTGTGTATGTGTATTTAGTCAAGGGTTAATTTGTCATTTTCTATAAAAATAGGGTCAGATTCTCTAGGTCTGTTCCCTGCAGGTCGACGGGGGAAGGGACTACACAATAGATGTGTGCCCAGTAAGGTCTGGGTGACGTGGGAAAGTGCTTGTCTGTCAATCATACCTGGGAGCGAGTCACTGGGGGGTTGAAATCTGAGATACTTAAGTCCTAACCAAAGGGAATTCTCTCTCTCGGCCTCTAGCTCCCTTGAGACTCTTGTTGCAGACTCCACACACTGGCTTAATGCCTAGGCGTAGCTTAATGCCACGTGGACACAGCTCCACTGTGGACCAGGAGCTTTGGAAACTGGCTTTGCTTCTAGCTGTGCTGAAGCCCAGCTGCACCTTTTCCAGGACTGGTTTAAGGGAGATGGGACTTTGGGACTTTGGAAACCGAGGGATCTAATTTCATGTGGCTAAAAACCACTCATTTAAAACATAGGGTTAGGTTATGTATAGGTCCCTGCGTCTTGCGTTCTCTGCTCTATAGTACATTGTAGGAACTTCTTGATGTCAATATTTACTGCTTTTAAAACAATTAAAAAAAAATCTTTCTACCAAAGAATGCCAGACTTTTAAAAATGGTATCCGTTGCCTAAGCCCGCTTTTTAACATCCGGAAGGGGGATTGTAGGAAAGGTTACGTGTGGTAAATGTCTGGCTTTTGTAAAGCTTCTCTATAATTTTTTAATTAGCAGTTATTTTAAAAGAGAAATGATTTGGAAAAAAAAAGGACTAAGAAAAAAAAATAAAAAGAAACGATTTGCGTTGCTAATGAATAAGTCTGAGATCCTACGTTTTATACCCGAAATGCCTTTCTCTAGCTAAGTCCGGCACATGGCAGCTTTGACCTGTGACCCAGGCTTTTCTTCTGATTTCACTGCATACTCTTCTCTTTCCCGTACACATTTTACATATTATTGATAAAAGTAAAAACTTATCTGGGTCATTGCTGCGCTCTTTATATTAAGCGATCCAGCATTATCCAGAGAAATCAGGCGTTAGTCTGTTTCAGCAATGTCGTAACAGAATAACTCAAGCTACGATCTCTGGCACCAGAATGAGAGCTGAGAAGGGAAAAGATGGAAGGGGTGGGAGGCCAGACCATTCTTAGGTCTTGAAGAGCACAAGTAGCAACTCTGGACCTCTGCGGTTGTAGCACCAACTATCAGCAGGGGTGGGGAACCTTTTCCTGCCAAGGGCCATCTGGATATTTATGACATCACTCTCAGGCCATACAGAATTATCAACTTAAACATTAGCCTGCTGTGTTTGGTCAAACATTTAATTAACTCACCCCTCATGCTTTGGCAGGGCCAGACCAAATGACTTCCTGGGTTGTATAAGGCCAGGCGTCCCCCACCCCTGAGCTATAGGATCAACAATGAACACGACATCCTCTCACTCCCACTACTTACAGACGAAGTGGACTCTGCCGCCAGTCTTGCCGCGTACCTGGCGATCAGCCTGTGTTCCTCATCAAGCCGGTTTGAGCTCTCCAGCATACTATTGAGAACAGAGCGAGGAGACTGTTAGGCGACGGGAAGGATGGATGTATTCCTATCACCATCAAGGGTGTTGCTATTTCAATGTTTCAGTGCAAAAACTTGAAAACTATATAAAATCCTATTAGGCTAATGATCTCAGACTTGGATTTATAACATGAATCCATAACATGAATCTAGTATGTGGCCAGGAAGGTCACTAATAAATCCTGTCTCACTCACTCCAATTGTCTTCCTAAGAAAGCTCCAAAGAGGAGTGATGGTTTTGATGAACATTTCTGATAAAAGAATATTTTCTCTTTAATTTTATATTGCTTTTGATATTTTTATTTCCTCATAACACAAGTAATACATGTACAAAATAGGCATGTTAGAAAATATGAAAGCTAGATTAAAAAAAAAAAAAGCAAACAACGGTGGTCAGCCGGTAGTGATCCCCATTTCCTGGTGTTTACTCTTGTATGGGTTGGACTGACTAACTTGCTTCTCCCTTTAGTAAGGGCTGGACTTACTGACTTGCTTCTACGGAATATAATATAAAATATGGCAGGAGTACTGGAATGCCACTTCCAAGGTTAGGTTATAAAAGACCATGGCTTCCATCTGGGGCATGTTTTCCCTCTCTGAGCCCTTTTGGATTGCTTGCTCTGTGGGAAGCTAACTGCCATGCCATTAGGTGGCTTGTGGAAAGGCCCATGTCATGAGGCGCCGGAGCCAGCCAGCCAGCACCTTGTGAATGAATTCAGATGGGCAGAGCCTTCAGATGAGATCACAGCCCCAGCCCACAGCTTGATGGCAACCTCATGAAAATCCTCTTGAGTCACAGGCCCCTCCCTGTGGGCAGGGGAGGGCGGAACCCGAGAATCTGCATTTCTAACAAGCTTCTGAGATCCTCTGGTACTGCTGGTCTAACGACACTTTGAGTAGCAAGGACCTAGAAGATCTTGAAAATAAGATGGAACATCTAAACTATGTAAAATAGATCATTTTTCATGAGCATTTAACTGATATCCATGTGGTATGTGTGATATTTTCCAAACATTCCCTTATGACAGAACATTTTAGGATTTCAGGTTGACATAGGTATAGTATCGATCCCTGTGGATTGAGATTTTAATTGGCATACAAAAGGCTTGCAGTAAGAAAATAATTTCAAAGCGAAGGGAGTTAGTTTTGGAAAACCGATGCTGTAAAGCCGACGTTTGTCTTTATAACACGGTATGTGCACTCCGCAGTGGCTAAAAGCAGTAACTGAACTTCTCGTTGCAGCTTTAATGAGAAAGGAAGTTCCACTGCCTTTGCTTTAAACATAAAACTACACACAAAGAAGCAATTTAATTTGCTTTTAACATGTTTATCATTTCTGGCTGGTGCATCAGTGACGGTAAGCCTACTTAAACACTGTGTAGAGAATAGGGCCCCTTGCTCCGAGCCCAGGACAACGATGTGTTTGACAGCCTGAAAGTGACTTGGTCAAAAACATTTGTGAGTGTTTTGGTAAATAAATAACAAAAAAACTTGATAAAAAAACACCTCATGATCAAAGTGTCTTTTATCATGAATGACCAGCAAGTACGTATAAACAATAGGAAGGTTACATAAAAAAGCCTCCTGGAAATGTAAGACGTGAAATTATGGGATTCGGTCTAGTAAGCTGTAATTCATCCTCCATACTTCTCCTCCCCCAGCACTGACCGAATGAGGGGTGGAGTGATAGATTGCCCCTTTGTGCACACAAAGGATTTATGAGTCCACCTGTGCCATTTCAGCATGTTCAAATTATATAGGAGTGAATGAGGCATTTCTCTGATAAATTCCATTATTTCAAGACTTCAATTACAAATGGTTGAAAATGAATGGCCAATAATCCCTAAATCATTAAAGAAATACGGATTCCAACACTTGCTCTATCCCTGGCTATTCATTTCAAGACTTTAGAATCAGTAATGTTGCTACAAGACTATGATGAATTAAAAAGGGGCTGCTGTGTAGACTGAATCTTGAATGGGAAGATCTATTATTTTGAAAGCTCTCCAGCGTCTACCTTACACACATGGCCAGTGGCTGCTGCTAGTGGTTGAACATGGCACTCTAGGAAACTCAAGTGGCCCCGCTAAGCGATGACTTAGTCAATGGTGACTTAGCAAAGATTTCTGGGGACTCAGGGTGTATTCACATTTCTGGTTTCTTTGTTTCTCTGCAGTCTTGTTCTGACTGCCAGGGTGAGAAAGTCAACCAAATAATGTCACCCAGAGGGCACCAGACTAAGTGGTATGTTTACCTTAATATTTTTTTCCACTTGGTGATGGGAATTTTATCACCAGAGATTAATTTTTAAGGTCATTAGGCCTCAGGTACTACCCTTCTATTACAATGGAAATGGCTAACAGGAGGATTATTGCCTAAGAAAGCATGGTCCATTAACGCCAAGGGGAGGATTGCTTTAGGAGGTTATGGCCTATGTTTTGCAGTTGGTTGAGAGCAAAACGCTATACAGAGCCCTGTTCAGGCTGCCAGGAGTCAGTGAGCAGAAGTCAGGGCGGAAAAGAATGAGGTGATACTGGGATCCAGGAAGTGATTTTATGGGACTGAGGATTGAGGAGAAAAATCAAGGAACTCTCAATGCTTCAACTGTTGGCACTTTACTGTCAGGTTTAAAAGGAAAGTACAGGAAATCATAAACTGGCAATCTTCATGGATAATAATAATAAAATCTGCATAAGAATGGCTTCTCTATAGGGGCGCCTTCAAACTCCTTTATTGAGACCTTAACAACCCACTATGTCATAATCATGGACAAGGCCCTACATTCTATCTTCTACAAACTCCCAAGTTCCTCACTTCCTTCTATCCCAACTGTCACTGATATGCTCCGTGCCACTGTCATCTTTGCCTGAATTAGTGTAAAGGCCTCTCAACAGGTCGCTCCGATTTTAGATTTAGTCTTCCCTCCAATTCATTTTCTATCCTGCAGTCAGTGTGATCTTTTAAAAATGAGGTTGGCTGTAACAGTCTTATGCATGAAACCCTTCTATGGGTTCTCATTTTTGAAATTCTTAAACAAGCTGTATAAGGCCCTGCATCACTTAGCTGTATTTTTTACCCTGCTTACTCGGTAGCCTTACCAAATAAGCTCCTCAGAGGGACCTTGTTCTCTCTGCCCTGAATCATTTCTCTGCCTCCTCCACACACACCCACCTGGCTAATTCCTCTTCATCCCGCTCTTGGCTTTAGCTGCCATTTCTTACCTTTACCTCTAGCCTCCAAATTCAGGTTCTTAGCTTCTCATGTATTCTACAGCAGTCTGCACTGCACTGCCCTTTTTATAGCTGCGACCCCTTTGCATTTTAATTGCCTTTTCACTTGTCTTTATCCTTTGCTAAACTGGAACTCCTTTGAGGGCAGAATGGTTCAATGTTTTCACCATTAGCACAGTGCTTAGAACACGGCAATAACTACCTAAGAATTAGTTGGACAAAAGAATGAGTAAAGGTTAGCTCTCTTAGCTGGTACTTCCATGGTCTTTGGTTCACCTCTTCTATCTTTCTGGGCTCTGCATGCATCCTCAACACTTGGAGAAAACCAGAAGAATACAGGTTAAATACTGCACTTTAAAACTAGCCATGCTATCTAAAATGGAACTGTGGAATATTCACTTTGGGTAGAGATAAAAAACTGGGATACATTGCCTGACTGCGTACAGATTCCTTATCTGCTTTGTATAGGTGTAAAGTTCATAAAAATGTCATTATGCTCATTCATATTCATTATCAGATCTCTACCCCCAATCGTGGCAAATTCTCTTCTGGTTCACATTTGTTGATGTTGCTTTAAAGATTAGGAAAGCAGATGGCATCTGTCTAAAAGGGGTAAGATCCCACTCAAAAGAAATGCTCATTCTTAGAAGAGGTGAATAACTGGTAGGGATGTTATAAAAGAGTGGGTGGGAGGCTGGGCTGGATCATTTCTGGATTCAAACCTCAGCCTTCCCACTTACTAGCTGTGTGAAACCTCTTCGTGCCTCAGTTTTCTCATCAATATAACAGAGATAATATGGTAACTTACTTCATGGCTAAAAACCCCAAATCCACACAAAGTGTTTAGATTAGTGCCAGGGCACATGGTAAGACTCTGTGTGAGAATTCTTTTTACTCTTCCCTCGATGGTGCAAAAATTGCTATGACAATTTGCGCCATAACTTCCTTACCTATAAATCAGATTTCTGCTCAAGCAAATGTGATTGGTTACTGTTCAGTATTCTAGTTTATACCCAAAAGGCGAAAGACAGTTAAGTTGAATCAATGAAAGAGCTCATAGAAGCAACAGGTGGTCTTTATAACTCTGATTTCTTAGACAAAGGGAGTAGTTAGCTGGACAGTGATAACCTTCTCCTTCTTTTCCTTGCTTTTGCAAGCAAGGTTGCCACTGCTATGAATTTCTAATCAAAATGTCCTTTTTGTACAATTTATCCAACAACATCTGAGTCCGCGTCCCATTCTGAATTCTTTATTTTAGCACACTTGCAGAAAGCGTACTCTGAAGTTCATTCATTCAACAATATTGAACACACATGAGCTATCAGTTCATTTCTACCATATTATAATGGACAGGACTTACAAAATAGAATTTTAAAATCTTTTTAGATGCCTCCAGTCCTATTCAAAATCAAGGAGAGAGGTACCAACATTGAGTTATTCCCATGTGCCCAGTACTCTACTAGCTAATTTAAATCCATAGACTCATCAGATTGGTAGTGTCACTCACATCTTCCATGGAAACTTAAAACGTATTGAATCTATAACAGAGAAGGGAACACATCTTAAAATCAATTTATCATCTGATTATGCTGAGAAAACCTCTGTGGATACAACAGAGCCAATGCAGATATGTGACACTCTTCAGATACTTATTTCTAGCCTCCTAAGGAAATATCTTTCTCAGAAGTCTAGTTCTATAACTACAGCTCCTAAACATTTCACAGAAGAAAGGAATAGTGTTAACAAGGAAATGAAACTCATACAAAAGAGACACTGTCAGTGAGTGTAGACAACTCCTTTTTCCTTTCAATGGGTTGCAATCTACTTACATTTTTCAAAATCAACAACATTTACAGAAAAAGGTAAAATCATAGCCTACACATTAAACACGTCAAAGGCATATGATTCAGTGAATTCAGTGTTAGACTGAGTTGTGTCTCCCCAAATTCATGTGTCGAAGCCCTAAGTCCAGTACCTTACAATGTGACTGTGTTTAGTGATAGGGCTTTTAAAGAGGTGAGTAAATGAGGTCCTAAGGGTGGGGCCCTATTGAATATATGACTCTTGTCCTTATCAGAAGAGGAAGGGAACTAGGAATATACAAGCACAGAGAAAAGACTATGTAAAAGGCCACATAAGGAGAAAGCAGCCATCTGCAGGCCAAGGAGAGAGACCTCAGGAGAAATCAACTTTGCCAGCACCTTGGTCTTGGGCTTCCCAGCCTCCAGAAAACAAATTTCTGTTGTTCAAGTCACACAGCTGCTGGTATTTTGTTATAGTAGCCCTAGAAAACTAATACAAAACTTTCAGTTTTTTAATTTTGTTCCCATCACTTGCTTTTCTCACTCACATCAGTGAATTGCTGGTGCTTGTCTTTATCCACATTTACCACTTCTCTCTACGTCAAGCTTAATACATTATACTCTTACATCAAATATTTAAGGGCTAATTTATAATTGGTGATACTTTAAATAGTAAAAGTATTTATTTTACTATTAAAAAAGATTTTCTGAGGACTCCCAACAATTTTGCTTAGTGTGAGAGGGATTTGGTACTATAGCACTATGGATATTCTACAGCATCAACAGATGTTTATTGGCCACCTACTATGTGCCAGGCACTGTGCAAAATGTCAGAGATATGATGGTGGGCAAGTCAGAGAAGGCCCTGCACCGTAAGGGGAAGATAGATAGTAAATCAACCAACCAACCAACCAACCAACCAACCAATGGTTGCAGTTCTAGTAAGAATGAAATAAATAGTATGCCACGATAGAGACTAATATAGGAGACCCACCTGAGGAGGTGACTTTAATCTGAGATTGGAAGCCTGAGCAGGAGCTTGTGCATGTGTGTGTGTGTGTGGAAGGAAGGGCGGGGCAAAATGGGGACGGATGTTCTAGGCATAGGAAAGATCTAGCATCATGATCTTGGGGCAGTTTTAGGAATAGTTTCTAGGAATCCATCAAAGGCCGATGTGACTAAGTACTGTGACTGAGTGGAAGACCCCTTGGCAGCTGAGGATGAGAGGCGGGTAGGCAAGAGCCAGTCCCACACAGGCTTCTAGGCTGAGGTGAGGGGTCCGAGTTGTAACCTGAGTGCAAGAGGAATACAAGGGTTTCAAGCAGGCAAGCCAAGAAAAATTTGGACCTCAGATATGTATCCTAGACCTAGGGCATAAAATGCACCATTTCTTGTACTTGAGGAAAAATACATATGCAGAACAAATTTTACCCTGGTTATGTGAGATCAGGGGTCTGAGTGATAACAATTGATCTTGACGTCAAAGTACAGACGGTAGCCTTTAATTGTCCCCTCCCTCCCTTACACAGGGGACCTTTGCAGAGAGAACTATGCCAGAAGCTTTCCAGTCGTAAGGATATAATCATGGTAGGAGCTGGAAGTTCTGGGCTGGTTTTGGGTCCTTTGGTCTGCCTGCCGTGGTCAGTCCTAAACCGCTGTAAGCCCAGGCACTCGATGAGCGTTCGGGGAGGACAGAAAAGCCCTCACTGTGTATTTCGAGGCCCCGCCTCCCCGTTTGGAGAAGGTGCTTGAAAACACGAAGGCTTTTAAAATGTCACTGAGTCAGGAAGACGGCAGACTTCTCCCTGAAGCCATAGTTTACTTGGCCTCTCTGACAGCGTAACCAACCCTGACACAGAAGTGCTTCTTTCACTCAGCAGCAGACTATTTACAAATGATCCCGTTTCTCACGGTGTTAAGCAGTTCATATTTTTTAAAGGACCCCACATAGTTAATCAGGAGCACATATGAGTAATTATGAAAACAGACCGTTTAGCCAAGAACAGCTATTAGGTTCCTATGTGTAGACCATCTCATGAAAGATGCACAAACAGGGAGGCCGAGGAGTGACTGGAACATAGAAGGGATCCTGTGTCAGCCCTGTGTGCAAGCCCCTGCTAGCACGTGGCCGTGGATAAGTCACTTCCTGTCTCGGAGCTTGCCTTTTCTTATCAGTGAAATGGAAATAATAAGGGCTACACTTAAAGGACTTCAACAAGCAAACCAAACGATGTGTGGGTAAGGGCTCCGTAGTTTTTGAAGCTCTTCACAAATGTACAACTTATTCATGTTCAGGTGCTGTGCGACTGAAGACAAAGCTCTTGCCCCTTTGAAGCTTATGATCAAAATGAGCAATCACAAGGCAGAGAACGAAATGCATGCACTCTAACGACTACCATTCTTGTTATCACCGTGTGCTCACAGTGTCTGTGAAAGCACAATGAAGTCATACAGGGGGACATGCAATTCCAGGAAATGGATGTGCGGTGGACACAGTGTGGGGGACTGTCCAGAAGAGCTTTCTGGAGGGCATACATAGGTGTAGGTTTCATAGGAGGCAATGTAGCCTAGTGGTTATGAGCTTGGACTCAAGTGGCTAATGATCAAACTCCCTGCTCCAATCACTGTTCAGTAGCCATGTGACTGGAGAGTCCTGTAACACTCGTAATTGCTACTGTTACTTCTCTATAAAAGGGGGATGATAGCATTTACTCTATAGGCTGGCTTTAAGGGCTAGGGGAAATTATGCAAATAATTATGTGATTAATTTCTGTAATTATTAATTATGTAAATAATTTATAGAACTATAAATTATGTAAATAATAGTGTATTATTATGTATGATTATGTCATTTATGCAATATCACATAAGTAAAGCTTTCAACAGTGCTTAGCCTGAGGCAGGGCTTTAAAAAAACAGCAGCTCTTCGATTATTACCATTATATAGCTCACCACAGTTGAATGATGGTAAAAATTATAGCTATAAGGATGATAAAGGAGGTGAGCAATCACTACAGTACTCATATAATCGTGGCCGGTGTGGGGAATTGTTAGGATCTAACTAAACAGAAAGAAAAATGAAAAATTTGAAAGATAAGTTGGAATGTTTTAAGGTCAGAAAGAAAGCCATGAGAAATATGGGGGCAGCAGCCATTAAAATGGAGGTGGCTTCATGGATCCGTCTTCCTCAAGGGGACACACGGTGTCTCTGCCGTGACAGTTTTACCGTCTTAAGTGGCCATCAAGTCACTGTGATTAATCACCTGAGTAGGGAAGAGGCTGCTGGTAACGCTCTCTGAGCTCTCCTCTTGGAGACGTCTCTGTTACAACTTTAATTAAGCAAAGGTCAAAGAGAAGTGGTAGAAAGAACCAGAGTGTCCTCAGCACCATGAGGAGAGGACACTGTGTGAGATCACATCATTGCCTTCAGACATGGTTAAATCTGTATCGACTGCATTCTTCTTTAAAGATTACTCACAATTTCTTTCCTTTTGTAAATCTGTATTTTTAGTTTCATTGCTTCAGCCACCATATGGCATGGCGGAACCAAACTCATTGGGAATAAGATTAAAGCAATCACTCGTTCCTCCTATAGTTTTGAGAGGCTGAGATGTGAGAAAATTTGAACAAAGAGATGGGCTTAGCAGGAGAGCCCATTTTTGTTTCCTAAAAGAGTAAAATTAAACTAATATGCCGGTCATATTTGTAAAGAAAATACAAATGAAGATAAATATGTAACCATTAAATAAATGCCCATCAATGAATCACCTAAAATTATCTCATGTATTAATTATGCAAAAAATGATTCTAAGGCTTCAGAAACAGAAATAGGAAAGAACTTTGGAAATAGTCAAGGGAAGAATGTTCTAGAAACAAAGAAGTGGCTAATAATACTGAGTGGTGATGCAATGAGCATCAAGTGTTTGCAATATGCTTTCTGAGACATAGTAGTGAAAAGGGGACCAGCTAATTAAAAGGAAGTTAAACCCATTGGCTCACTTAAAATTTACAACTATAAAAAATCCATGGGTCCTTAGTTCTGAGAATATTAGAATTATTAAGCAAAATTGAAATATTTCTAAGGAACTGGTTTGCTAAACATGCTTATAAAATAGTGGTCTAAACCAACCTGAAATATATGATATTTATATAGTTTTTCCATATATTTTCATTCAAATAAAAAATGTACGATTATTATTAAGACAAAGTAACTAATCAATGGGAGGAATCTCTTATGTCACAATAAAAATAGAAAAACTTTACAAATGTCTTTATCCCAATATGTAGAGCTACCTGAGTCCATACATGTCACACATCTGAATGTAAGCTTGGCATATTCAGGGACTTGAAAGCAGGCTTTATCTGATGGCTACCCAGAAACATTTGCGAGTTGGAGAAAAGTTGAAAGACAATCACTGTTAAGGAAATGATTTCCAGGGTAAGACCCCATCCCATAACTTCCTCTTTTTCACATGTCAGCAGAGACATACCTGTCCTTGCAATAGGACAAATTCCTGCATCACCCTTGTGTGGTTCTGACATGGCACTTGTAACACAGAACCGACTATGGGACCCACATCCCTGCACCCACCTGGATGCTGATCCTTAGCATGGCGCCATTTGTACATGTTATCCCTTCGGCTAAAATATAATTCTATGGCACGTTAATGGGAAATATCCAAATTAACATCACAAAAGACATTTGAATGGAATCCGTTAAAAAGTGCCTGAGGGACACCTCTGGCATCAGTGACTTTGCCCCCTGCTGAGACGCTGGTCCAGAGAAGGGACCGTGTCCCTCTCTACGGACAGCCAAGCAGCCAAAGCTGCACTAACCATGAGGGGTTGCTCCGGAGCATGTTGACATACAACCCGATGAGCACATGTTCATCAGCTAGCCTGTCTGCCACATTCAGGCTGTACTGGATCCTGAAACAGGGCAGGAGGAGAGAGGGTGGTGTTAGGAGAGGCGGGCAGAAAGAGGCAGAGCAGGTAGGAGTGCGTTAGTGCGTGTGGGTGGGGAAAAAGGCATCGGGAAAACCAAACAAGTAAAGGAAAAATAAGTGCTGTTCGATGCGAAACACAACAAAATCCAAGCAATGAAATTCACAATGGCATCTCACCAACTGGAAAAATACAGGCTTCCAGAAAACAGATTTGCAATCTTCAAACCACTAAGGCCAAGAAATTCAACTGGACGGTAAGCACACTGCAAGCAAAGATTAAGTAGCCTTCGGAAAATCAAACCTGAAGCTTAGTCATTTAAAAAAAGAAAAGGAAATCAGGGCAAGTGAGTAACAACACAGATGTTCCTACTCAAAATCACTGCTTGGTGCTGTTAATGGAGTTATAACGGAGCTGCTTTCACTAAATCAAAGATGGTCTTTCAAACACAAAGCATGTTGGCAAAGGAAATCTCTGTTTTCGTGCAGTTAATTCCAGATTCCGGTACACTCGGGCTTTAACTTACCCTCTGCCCTTCAGAAAAGCCGGAGCAGCCCTAGCCAGCAGTTTGTTCTGCTCTACTTCACTGTCCTTGGGAGGAGAGCTAGTTAATAAGACGGGAAAGCCAAGAAGAGCGTAAACACGGCATTGCATTCAAGAATAGAACTGGCGACAGAAACGCCCAAGTCTACAGCCAAGCTCCATTTGGGCAGCTCTCTTATTATTTTGAAATGTTCAAGATGTTTCACATCTCCACAGAGTTGAACTAGGAGTAGAAACCTGGCCTGAGAACCATTATTACAATTGCACAAACCACCAGGATCCCAGGTTTGACCTCTGCTCATTGCTTAACAAATAGATTGCATTATGCCTGGACAGAATGGAAATTCATTCAGCATTCATTACAGACGGTCATGTAAACAGCCCCATGGTCCGCTACCTCCTGCCAGCCTTTACATCTCAGTCAAGAAGTTTACTTCTGCAGCCTTCCCAATATTCTCCAACTTTCTGTGTTGAAAGTTGAAAATTACCGAGAGATTGCAGTCTTATTAGCAGTGCTTTGTACTTTAAGCACCACATAGAGGGTTTCAGAAATCCCCGATTACACAAAGTATTACACAAAGTACAAGTGCACACAACATTGACTTTAAAAAGGAAATGATTAAAGTTCTAGGAGAATTTATCTTCCTGATGAACTTACATTTTTTTTTAGCAGACTAATCTCCACCTTCTAAGACTATGAAACCTGCCTGTCAGGGCCAAACAGCCACTTTAAGCC
Source organism: Cnephaeus nilssonii (assembly GCF_951640355.1). Lineage (NCBI taxonomy): Eukaryota > Metazoa > Chordata > Mammalia > Chiroptera > Vespertilionidae > Cnephaeus > Cnephaeus nilssonii. The sequence continues at coordinate 87,236,621 of NC_137082.1, forward strand.
ATGATAGCTGATGTTTTCCCATCATCCCACCAAAACAGCACCCCAAACCTGGTCTCCTGAAGCATATCCCTTTACGTTCATTATCCAGCAACTACCGTCTCCCTGCTGCCCAAGTACCTCCTCCAACTTTCTTTTTTGTAACTCAAGATGGATGTACCTACTATATAATTAACCTCAGATTCTTGCAAAACCACTCAAAACACTGTGTGGTAAATCAATGATTTCCCTGTCTTGTTATGCTTTTCTGCCCCCTTGACGCCTAGAAATTGTGGGGATATTTGCTAAATCAAAAGCTTAATTATAATGCCATGGGTACGACTTCTAATATTGAATGCACAAGAAGAAAGAAAGGACCAGTAGAGAAAAGAAATACAGGAGGGTCTATCAGGGCATGTGTTTGCTACAAACGACTCTGGTGAATTTTATGGGGGGAAGGTGATGTGTCCATAAAGCCTGTCCCACCACGTGACACCAACACTAGCTCTGGGGGAGCCTGCTGACATCAGCATGTGCAGGGCCAGGGCCAGGGCCAGGAAGGGAGCGGTAGGCCAGATTTTCCGCTGGTGGCCTTCTTCTTTCTTTCCTTTTAACTCTTTGGGTCCTTCTCTCCTTCCTCTACTCCATTTATCTACCTCTCCTCTCCTCTCCTCTTTTCTTTTTCTTCTTCTTCCCAAGTCCCTTCCTCCCTCAAGGGGATGAGCGGATGTTCTCTGTATACACATCTCTTTCCTTCTTTCTGTCATTTTCTTTGCATTGGCCCATGCCAGGATTGGTCTAAGTCCTTTCACGTTCCTTTTCCTTCCCACGTGAATTGTTGGGAATCAGTTCTTGGAAAATATGGGGATGACACTATCGGTATTTATGAGTTTGTGGAAAGAAATAATTTATTTTGTTTTGCTACAGCTCTTAATGCCAGGAGTACTTCTGAGTTTTGGTACTCACTGTCCACAGAGTTTCTATACTTCCAACAACTAGCCTTAAATTCTGCTCCTCATGACTTATTTCTGGGAAGCCGAAATTATGACCAGGTAGAGAGGAAGTCAAGTGCATGAATAAAACAAATCAAAACCAAAGCCAAATACTCTTTCAAAATGAAATGGATCAGGAACTTAGAGAGTTGATGGGGAAGCAGGTTTCACATAAAACCTGGGTCTGTAAAGACTCTTCATATGAAGTGCCTTCACCAGAGTTTCTTTTGCAGCTCCTAAGGTGTTTGAAGAAAGAGGCAACGTGACAAATTTTCCTCCTGAGTTGTGAGAATAGTGACAATGTGTAGTTTATTATGATCTCTTCAAAGCAATGGATGCTCACGATATTGTACAGAATACTTTGGATTTTTAAACTTTCCTTTTGTAGCTTGGCAGTTTGCTTGGAGAAGTTAGGTGGTATGTCCAACTCATCTTGGGCTTTGGGATCGAGCAAACGAGCTATGTTCTTACCAAGAAATGAACACTTCTGCCACGTCTGTGTGTCAGAATGCAGCAATGGCTTTCACGTCAATCTAGTTCCAAAAGCTTCTGTCTTCTACAGCCCCGTCTTCAAATCTAAATGCTTTCTTCCTCTTAAGCTCTGATGGGTGGGAAATCTTTTCTAATCTGAGTTCCCAGGAGAAGCAAGACTGCTATCTCTAAAACTTTTATTGTGGTCACTTTCTTTTCACCAGGCCCTTGCCAATGTATAGGCACACCCCTCTGCACACATATTATCAGTAATGAGTGTGGTGACAATCATACCCTGGACGGTGAGAGAAGGTACATTGTGAAGTTTATGTGTTCTGCTAAAAAAAAGGAGGAAGAAGTATTCCTTTAGACTACATGTTCTTTCTAAAATAGTCTCTATTTTCTCACCAATTCCCTTTTAGACCTTTGGAAAATAGTATATATATAGATAAATGCCCCTCCACCTACCCCCCCTGCACACACATACACTAGTTGTAGAAAGATAGAGCAACTTAAAAATATTTCAAATAGATGTAATCCTGTTATTTGCAGAATTTTAATATTTCCTACAACTTTTGTGATACCATACTATGTTAGTACAGTTTTGGTAATATTATTATACTTAAAATCATTTTTTCTTGAAATATTAATATTTATTGCATGTAATATTATATTTAAGATCATTTTTCTTGAATAATTGGTGTTTAATACATGTAACATTATATTTAAAATCCTTTTTATTGAGATATTAATGTTTATTGCATGTCTTAGTATATTTAAGATAGTTTTTCTTAAAATATTGTTTATCACATGTAAAATATTTCATATTTATTTATTTATTTATTTAAATTCACCCTTTACATTTGAAGGGTGACAACTGACACCAGTAGTTTTGCTCAAGTGTAAACATTTTTGGGGGTTCTAGATAACAGAATTACACACAAAAGCTCCCTGGGTTTTTGTTTAAACCTGAAACATATTTTTTAAGAACCACCTCTGCTTATGTTGGATTACTATTTTAGCGCTGGTCAAAGATATTTTTCTTTTATTGAGTGTGAAAATAAAAGAATTTAAATGAAAGTCCTAGATGCAGTCTCACCGAGCAGCAGCATTATAGAAATAAATTATGTTACGTGCAACCATCATGATCACAGTGGTCAACAGGAAACTGATATTGAGCCATGGCAAATTAAAATATTTTCATTTTTATTGATTTCAAATAACTGATAAACTTGTGTGGTGTTTGGACTTGTGTGAAGAATAACTTGTAAAGTTGGCTCCCTCCTTAAGTAACTATCAGTGTGAATAAAATTTTGCTTCTCACTGCAATCTACATAGTTTAGGTAGAATACAAAAGAGACCACAAGTCAGTTTTGTCAAGAGCTAATTTCTTAAAAAATTGTGTTCCCGTTTCCTGTTCTTGCTTTCAACATCTTTGATCTGAAATGTAAAATATCTGTCACATGCACATCAGCTAACAAGCATGAAAATAATTTAGTGTCTCATTGGGGTGACTGTCATCAAGCTGGCATGAAAGTCAAGCCATCCTAAGCAGCTACCATGGAAGAAACACTAAGAATTCTTGGCTTACATTGGATTTACTACATTTACTATGTTTCCCCCCAGATAGCATCAAACCATATCAATTGTATTTTTACCAAGAGAGTCTCTAGAAGTTTGCTGGGTACAGGGCATGCACAGGCAACAACGAAAGCAACTTTATTAAGATAATAAAAGGTGGTGAAGTGAAGAAGAGAGATGACAATTTTTAATTATGCACCAACATTTTAGCATAGGAAAGAGTTGAGTGGGAAGATTGGCCTATTTCAAGTTTGAAAAGTTAGTGGAGCACTGGGGCTACATAGAATAAAGAGATATCAGCAGAGAGTGATTTATGTTTTTTTTTCAAATTTCATAAAATTTCAGATAAAAATGTCCAGAAAGTGTGAAAAGAGTAAAGAAATCCTCAGGCCAGTTAATGTATAAGTTCATCTGTTATATGATGTTGATTAATAAATTTATCTATTTTTTTTCTTACTGAAAAGGATGAGCTTTAATTTTAGGAAAAATAACCCTGAAGAAAACTTTAATTTTTAGATCAAAGGCTGAATTCAGTACCTCAATTTTATTTCTATTCACTTTTGATTACCAAAGTACAAATGCTTAAAATTTAGTTTGAACATTTTTAGTTAGGTTAATAATCTGGGTTGTTAGGTAAAGAATCTTTGGCTAAGCAAAGTGTTTGAAAAAAACTTGAAGAAGCCATACTAATTAACCTTTCTTTGGTTGAACACATAAACCAATCAACCAAGTGACCAATCAATCAACCAACAAAAATAACTCACAAAGGCCGCCCGCTGGGAAGAGTCAGGGTTTGGGAAGCACACACTTAGGAGGGGGGTGTGCCTTCCCCATCTGCACTCCTGAGCCTCACGCAATATGAAGTAACTCACCAAATGCTATTGTGACAAACCAGAAAACAGCATATCTGATTGTGTTCAATGCACTCCGTGACTCAAGCAATTTTCTAACATTTGGAGGAGTGATAAGATCTGGCTAGAGCTATAGATCATAGCCAATGTGATTCCTTTTCTGAGTGGCTTCTGTTATAGAGGTTGCATCTATAGAAACGTTTGTGAAAGCTTTACAAGATACTTATGTTACCGAGGGTAGAAGAATCTAGCTATTTAAACATTCAGAGTTTCATATTGTGGCTAATAAAGAAGACAGCCATAATTCAATGCATGTATTTTATAGAAAAATCCTAGGTAAGTTTCTCACATACACCAGGCAAGGATTTTGGCTGGATAATTAAGATTTTACAAAGGGGGCATGATACCAACAAAGATGGCAAGTGTTCAGAGGCACGATGCTGTGGGCAGTGAAGGGAGGAAAGGGCCTTTTGACCTGGTTTTGGGTCAGTGCTTGCAATAATATTTGCAACAGTGATGAGATATATTTCATAAGCTTATATAATGCTGCCGCCCCACCACACATAACACTTGGAGCTCTTTTTCTAGTGGTGATGATAGATTTCCATTGATCCAGCCATTTTTTCTATAAATTAATGCATTTATAAGAAAATAATCTAGGTTGAGGGATAAAGTTATGATCAAGGAAATGAATGAGGTGAATTATGTTATTTGAACCACATTCTACCTAATTGCTAACCAGCATTGCGCGCGCACACACACACACACACACACACACACACACACACAGACTTCAAAGGGTTAAGGAGAGTGCCTTTGAGATTCCCTCTTTTCATTTAAGGGAAAAGTGAATCAAGGATATAACTGGAAGTGGGTATAAGAAAAGAGGATACAGCAGATGGCGGTGGTAGCCAGTTATACACTCATAAATCTGTGTGAGTCAGATCACCCGGATGTCAAAAGACTTCAAAGATACGCCCTAGTGCCCTTTGAAGATCAAAGGGGATGCTTGTAAAGGACTCCAGGTTGAGTAATGCCAGGAGTTTCTGGCGAGAATTCTGAAGTGGTGATTTCAATTCATCCTCATTCTGCTTTATCTTTCTAAGATCTGTCACAGAAGACTGAAAACTCAGGCTAAATAAAATATCTGCATGGCAAACTTCCCTACTTTCTTAACATAGATCAGTAGATTCTTGGCTTGTTTAGGTTTTTATCTGATTTTAAGAGGGGAAGTTGGGGTGGAGTAGGAGTGAGGGCAGGGCTCTGGGTTACATTTATTTGGTTCCATTCCAACCTTAAGAAGAATAGGACCTTTAACTTATGCCTACACTTGGCTTTATGGGTTTCTATCAATTTAGGGTGCAGACATGGTTAAGAAATAAACAGTGGATCACCACTCGCATGATGCAGTGATAGAAATGAAGCACTGACAGTATGAACTTGGCTTTTAAATTCTTCTTCAATAAGAATTAGACTGCTCTCTTTGGGGAAAAAATGGCCCAGTTGGACAGAAAGGTGTAAGTCCTCAAATCCTTTACTACACTATGGTCCAGCCATGTGGCGTTGTCTGGCCTGACCCAGTTAGTGCTAATGATCATTCCAATGGGCACTTTCATTAAAAGTCTAAAAAATCGCCAGCTGGGGTCTTGTGCAACAGCAGAGTCATCCAGAGAAGAAAATCCGCTTGGTACGCTTCACAGAGGAGTATCTGATCTATGCTGGTTTGAGGCCATCAATCAATAAAATAAGTGGAAAAGGGAGGAAAGAGCTGAGAAGTCCAGCTCCAGTTGGAAGTTCTCAATGGACTCTCTTGAACCCCCGGAAGACCTCTATCTCCACTGACACGTACGACAAGAGGATTTAGTGATGGAGGAGAGTGACCAGCAGTCTAGCTATGGAACTACCACTAGGATTAGTGATTTGGGGCCGGGATACTGACCGTGCACAGCGCCCAAGCTGATTGACATACAACCTTATCAGCGAATGCTCCTCAGCCACAGGGCTGGCTGCACTTAGCCCCTCAGGTGACCTGAGGGAGTCAGACAACGAGACCTCATTAATACCTCCCCTGGCTGGACAGAGCAAGGCCCACTCAGAGAGGAAGGAAGTTCAGTGTACACAGCTTTATTGAACAGCACCTTAACACAGACACCAGGGGCCAATCTCCCTGGTGACAGGAAGAAGTGCAAACTCTCAACAATGTGTCTGTGGTTCACAGGGGCGCATTCCAAAAAGACTGAAAATGGGAGGAAAGGGAAATGATCGTATTTTGGGTTAATAGGTACCATGCACCCTGGAGGAACCAGAACAGCTCAAAGTGTTATAGGGACATTTTAGGGTAGAAGAAGCCATGTTATCCATCTAGACGCATCCACCATAAGCACCGTCCGAGCTGAAATGATATAAAAGGACCTTCAGTAAGGATGGAGTCGCGCTCTGCCTGACATTTGCAGAACGCAGAGATTCCTAATAAATGCACAACATCTTTCTCAACACATGCGGGCTCTTCTCTAGGGAGATGCACAGGCCCGAGTCTCTGAGAGACTTCACAGTTTATGGTTTTGTCTTAGAAACGATGGTTGAATTTCTGGTGGTTCTGAAAAGGAGAGCTAAGAGGCACACTCTGAGGGCCTGTGACTTCACTGTGGAGGTTCTGTGGTTCAATTGTGTTCTCAATTCCACTTTTTACAGACTCCCGTAATTTACAGGAAGGAAACCCCATGGCCTGCCATGTTCCGTCTGTTCTGCTAATTACAGTTATGGGGAACATCTTCATCTCAGGTTCGTGCTGATGAGCAAGTACAGGAACACAGGAAAAATAACCAGCGGTGTCCTGAGTCTCATTGTGTTCACGTCCTCACTAGAATGTACCAGGATATTAGAGTGCAATTGGTACCTCAGCCACCTCTTTAGGGAAAAGACTGATTACGTGTTTTTGTAAACATGAGACTGTATTTTTTTCCTACTGAAAGGCATTTGCAAAATCTTACAAATAGCTCCAATTACCCTTACCTTTGTTTCTGCTTTCCCGTGGGTCTTCTCCAGGTATTTCTACGAAAATTCTCTGGTGCTTTATTTGTGGTCTCTGATCAAATGTCTCAGAGCACCTCTTGGCCCCTGCGTATTTGTAACGCTGGCCCTAAAAGAAGTACTGGATTCACCTGCCCTTTGCTCACAACGGGAGTGGATCTTGTTAAAGAAGATGACACATATCCACCTTTGCTTTAAGCCCAATAATCCATGACATTATTGTGTGGAAACTACATTTCCAAGTTTGGTCTTTGGCCTCTCGCCTCAGAGACTCCAGAGTTCACCAAGAAGAGGGTTCTTTTATATCTGGAGCTTTAAATTAGGAGATAGTTCCCCAGTTTCCTGGCTGAAATGGACCTTTCTAAGTGCTATGAAAGTGATTTTCTCAATGAAAAAGAATGCATGTATGTCAGTAGTAAAATGTAAACTTCTTCTGCATTTACTGTGGGTGCACTGTAAATGCACGTTTCTAGACGACTTTAACCACAAGAGCCATCCCATTCCTCTTTAAATGCATTCAAATGAATGAAATTGAGAGCCATGTGGCAGAAATTTACATAACTAGTTTCTAACAATAGTCTTCCACTCTTGGCTTGCACTAGAATATTTTTCTTGCCACAGAATCAAGGCTCATTACCAAAGAGAGGGCTAGTTATGTTCTAGGATTAGAACTTACCTCCTGGTGATAAATGGACTTCCTGAGGAGGGGACAGAGTGGGAGAACAGGGTGTCATTCATGCTGGTTACAGGTCTGGGTGGCCTAAAACAAAGGACATGTGGATGAAAAGTTAAAGCAAGTATAAGTTGCAGGTTAAAAACTACCTCCCATCCCTGGAGGAGAGGGGGTGGGAAGACCAGAGTTCTATGGTAACCCAGGATCAACACGAAATTTTACATTTTCCAATGAAATTCTTTAGATGCTTGAAAGTTACATTTCTTTGCAAATATAGAAGCTCAAGTAAATATTGTGAGGCAGGTCTCTGGACACCATAGGAATGTCTATCCTTGAGCTCTGAGCCTTGAGCCATACTCTTGAAGGAAGGGAGGATTTTGAGGCGGCCTTCTATTTACTGCCTTCTGAAGGGAGAAGCTCTGAAACTGTGATAATGATCAGAATGTGCATCCGCTTGCAAAGAAGAGGATTTCCGAAGCTCTGGAAACTTCCTCCCGCATTCCCCGTGAAAATGGTGCTCTCCCAACATGCCCAGTCTGGAAGGACCAGGCTAACAAAGTCGTCTTGTGCTTTATTTGCTCTTTGTTTAAGTGAAGATGCAAGTAAGCACTGCAAGTATGTACTGACTCTGTTATCTGGTTGAGCCAGATGTAGGGCACCATAAACTTCACTTTTTTTTCATATGGTGGGAGAAAAAGAATAGTTTCAACATTCCTCAAAATTGTCCATGTCCCTAAACACCAACTCCTCAGGTCTGTCATCCCCTGTCTGATTTTTCATTTCACCCTGTCATTGTTTCACCATCGCTAATGTCTTTAGTTCAGGTAAAATGAAAGCGCTATGATCCCTATCTCCTCTCCAAGCAGTTTTTAATCTGATTTTAGGTTTATTGTAAGATAATACATGGTAAAATGAGATGGGATTGAGAGTTCAAAAGGTAGGGGATGAGGCAGGGCATCATTTTGAGTCAGAAGAAATTTTTATTTCATTATAATTCCATATTTGAGTAGAATTATTTGAAGATGAAAAATTAATTCTAGCCTACAGAGTCTACTTGTGTTGGCTTGAACAAGAGCCAAACTTGTAATGGCTTAATTTTTATCTTAGGGAATCAGAGCTAGTTTGCCTTGAACAGAACACTTTCACTTTACAAGAAGGATGCTAATTTTATGCAAATGTCCTCTGTGAATTTTCAGAGTCAGGAATATCAGATTTTAAAACAGTAAACAGAATGAAATAATGAAATATCTTACATTGTAGCTTTGGCAAAGTTGGAAAAAAATAAACTAGACCAACATTTTTGTGTGTTTTGTTTTTTACTCTCTCTCTCTCTCTTTTTAAACTTTTCCATCTTGCTCTATCTCTCAGCAATGAGACAACAAGTAGATTTGCAATGCTTTTTAACTAGCCTGGTAAATTTACTTTATTAAATATGGCCATTGCAAAGCTGAAAGTTGTAGTTTATTAGTAAATGGCTTCATGTTTAAGGTTCATCATAAAAATGTTGAACTTGGGACACAGAATGGCTAACCTTGGGAGTAAATAGTGGCTTTCAAAGGGACTAAAGTTCCCATTTCCTCCATAGTCAAATGGCAAGTTACCTTATCTAAAAAATAGGTCCCATTGAGAATTTTACATGTATTTACTCTTTTTTTTTTTTTTTTTTTTTCAATTTTTTTATTAAGGTATTATATGTGTACATATCTTACCATTGCCCTCCCCACACCCCCCTCCCATATATGCCCCCACCCCCCAGAGTTTTGCATCCATTGGTTATGCTTATATGCATGCATACAAGTCCTTTGATTGATCTCTTATCTCCCCCACCTCTCCCTAACCTTCCCCTTGTAATTTGACAGTCTGTTTGATGCTTTACTGTCTCTGTATCTATCTTTTTGTTCAAGATTATAATGTTCTTTATTATCCATAAATGAGTGAGATCATGTGGTATTTTTCTTTCATTGACTGACTTATTTCACTTAACATAATGTTCTCCAATTCCTCCCAGGTTGCTGCAAATGATGAGAATTCCTTCTTTTTTATGGCAGCATAGTATTCCATTGTGTAGATGTACCACAGTTTTCTGATCCAGTCATCTGCTGACGGGCACCTAGGCTGTTTCCAAATCTTAGCTATGGTGAATTGTGCTGCTATGAACATAGGGGTGCATATATCCTTTCTAATTGGTGTTTCTAGTTTCTTCGGATATATTCCCAGGAGTGGGATTACTGGGTCAAATGGGAGTTCCATTTTCAGTTTTTTGAGGAAACTCCATACTGTTCTCCACAGTGGCTGCACCAGTCTGCAATCCCACCAGCAGTGCACGAGGGTTCCTTTTTCTCCGCATCCTCGCCAACACTTGTCGTTTGTTGATTTGTTGATGATAGCCATTCTGACAGGTGTGAGATGGTACCGCATTGTTGTTTTGATTTGCATCTCTCGGATAATTAGTGACGTTGAGCATGTTTTCATGTGTCTCTTGGCCTTCCTTCTGTCTTCTTTTGAAAAGATTCTATTTAGGTCTGTTGCCCATTTTTTTATTGGATCATTTATCTTCCTTTTATTAAGTTGTATAAGCTGCCTGTAGATGTTGGAGATTAAACCTTTATCAGTGATGCCATTTGCAAATATGTTCTCCCATGCAGTGGGCCTTCTTGTTGTTTTGTTGATGGTTTCTTTTGCTGTGAAAAAGCTTTTTATTTTGATGTAGTCCCATTTGTTAATTTTCTCTTTAGCTTCCATTGCCCTAGGGGCAGTGTCAGTGAAGAATTTCTTTTGGCATATGTCTGACATTTTGCTGCCTGTGGATTGCTCTAGTATTTTTATGGTTTCCCGTCTTATGTTTAAGTCCTGTATCCATTTTGAGTTTATTTTTGTGTATGGCGTAAGTTGGTGATCAAGCTTCATTTTTTTGCATGTATCTGTCCAATTTTCCCAACACCATTTATTGAAGAGACTGTCTTTATTCCATTGTATGTTCATGCCTCCTTTGTCAAATATTAATTGAGCATAGTGGTTTGGGTCAATATCTGGATTCTCTATTCTGTTCCATTGATCTATATGTCTGTTCTTGTGCCAGTACCAGGCTGTTTTGAGAACAGTGGCTTTGTAATACAGCTTGAAATCTGGTATTGAGATCCCTCCTACTTTATTCTTCTTTCTCAGGATTGCTGTGGCTATTCGGGGTCTTTTTTTATTCCAGATGAATTTTTGGAGAGTTCTTTCAAGGTCTGTGAAATATGCCGTTGGTATTTTAATGGGGAGTGCATTGAATCTATAGATTGCTTTGGGTAGTATGGACATTTTAATGATGTTGATTCTACCAATCCATGAACATGGTATGTTCTTCCATCTGTTTACGTCTTCCTCTATCTCTTTTTTCAGTGTCCTGTAGTTTTCCGTGTATAGGTCTTTTACCTCCTTAGTTAAGTTTATTCCTAGGTATCTTAATTTTTTTGGTGCGATGGTAAATGGGATTGCCTTTTTAGTCTCTCTGTCTGTAAGTTCACTATTGGTGTATAGAAAGGCCATAGATTTCTTGGCGTTAATTTTGTATCCTGCTACATTGCCGAATTCATTTATTAAGTCTATTAGTTTTTTGACAGAGTCTTTCGGATTTTTTATGTACAATATCATGTCGTCTGCAAATAAAGACAGCTTTACTTGTTCTTTTCCAATTTGGATGCCTTTTATTTCTTCTTCTTGTCTAATTGCAATGGCTAATACTTCCAGTACTATGTCAAACAGGAGTGGTGAGAGTGGGCATCCCTGTCTTGTTCCTGTTCTTAGGGGAAATGTTTTTAGTTTTTGTCCATTGAGTATGATGTTTGCTGTGGGTTTATCATATATAGCTTTTATTATGTTGAGGTATGAGCCATCTATTCCCACCTTGTTGAGAGTTTTTATCAAGAAAGGGTGTTGGATTTTGTCAAATGCTTTTTCTGCATCAATTGATATGACTATGTGATTTTTATCTTTCAATTTGTTTATGTGATGTATCACGTTTATTGATTTGCGGATATTGTACCATCCTTGCATTCCTGGGATAAATCCTACTTGGTCATGGTGTATGATCTTTCTGATGTACTGCTGGAGCCGATTTGCTAGAATTTTGTTGAGGATTTTGGCATCTATGTTCATGAGGGATATTGGTCTGTAATTCTCTTTCATTGTGTTGTCTTTATCTGGTTTTGGTATTAGGGTGATGCTGGCTTCATAGAAGGAGCTTGGAAGTGTTCCTTCCACTTGAATTTTTTGGAATAGTCTGAGGAGGATAGGTTTTAGTTCTTCCTTGAATGTTTGGTAAAACTCTCCTGTGAAGCCATCAGGCCCCGGGCTTTTGTTTGTCGGAAGCTTTTTGATGACTGCTTCAATTTCGTCCATAGTTATTGGCCTATTGAGCTGTTTAGATTCTTCTTGATTGATTTTTGGAAGGTTATATTTTTCTAGGAATATGTCCATTTCCTCCAGGTTGTCCAGTTTGTTGGAATAGAGTTGTTCGTAGTATTTTGTAACAATCCTTTGTATCTCAGCGGGGTCTGTTGTTATTTCACCTCTTTCATTTCTGATTTTGTTTATTTGGGTCCTCTCTCTTTGCTTCTTGGTGAGCCTGGCTAGAGGTCCATCAATCTTGTTTATCCTTTCAAAGAACCAGCTCTTGGTTTTGTTGATCTTATGTATTGTTTCTTTGGTCTCTATGTCATTTATCTCCGCTCTGATCTTTGTTATTTCCTTCCTTCTGGTTACACTGGGCTTTTCTTGCTGCTCTTTTTCTAGCTCTTTGAGTTGTAGGGTTAAGTAATTTATTACCATTGTTTCTTGTTTTTTGCAATAGGCCTGTAGAGCTATGAACTTCCCTCTCAAGACTGCTTTCGCTGTGTCCCATAGATTTTGGATTGTTGTGTTTTCATTGTCATTTGTTGCCATGATGTTTTTTATTTCTTCCTTGATCTCTCTGGTGACCCAGTCCTTGTTTAATAGCATGCTGTTTAGTCTCCATGTGTTTGATTTCTTTGGATTGTATTTATTGTAGTTGATTTCCAGTTTTATGCCACTGTGATCTGAGAAGATGCTTGATATAATTTCTATCTTCTTGAATTTGAAGAGACTTTGCCTGTGACCCAGCATATGGTCTATCTTTGAAAATGACCCATGTGCACTTGAGAAGAATGTATATTCTGTGGCTTTGGGGTGAAATGTTCTGAAGATGTCAATTAATTCCATCTGGTCTAGTGAGTCATTTAGGATTGCTGTTTCTTTGCTGATTTTTTGTTTAGAGGATTTGTCCAGTGGTGATAGTGGGGTATTAAAGTCTCCTACTATGATTGTGTTGCTATTAATCTCTCCCTTGATATCCTCCAGGAGTTTTTTTATGTATTTGGGTGCTCCTATATTGGGAGCGTATATGTTTACCAGAATTATTTCTTCTTGTTGGATTTCTCCCTTTAGTATTATGAAGTGGCCTTCCTTATCTCTTGTTATGGCATTTACTTTGAGGTCTATTTTGTCAGATATAAGTATTGCTACCCCAGCTTTTTTTTCATTTCCATTTGCCTGAAAGATATTTTTCCATCCCTTCACTTTCAATCTGTGTGAGTCTCTTGTTCTGAGGTGGGTCTCTTGTAGACAGCATATATATGGGTCGTGTTTTTTTATCCATTCAGCTACTCGATGTCTTTTGATTGGAGCATTTAGTCCGTTTACATTTAAAGTTATTACTGAAAGGTATTTGTTTGCAGTCATATCTATTTTTGTGTCTGTATTTCTTCTTACCTGTTTATTTCTTCTTTTTACAGTATTCCCTTTAGCAATTCTTGCATTGCTGGTTTGGTGGTGATAAACTCCCTGAGGCTTTTTTTGTCTGCAAAGCTCCTGATTTCCCCTTCAATTTTGATTGATAGTCTTGCTGGATATAGTATTCTTGGATTCAGTCCTTTGCTTTGCAACACTTTGTATACCTCCTTCCATTCACTTCTAGCTTGTTGTGTTTCTGATGAGTAATCATTTGACAATCTGATGGGTGTTCCTTTGTAGGTAACTCTCTGTCTCTCTCTTGCCGCCTTTAGGATTCTCTCTTTATCATTTATATTTGCCATTGAAATTATGACATGTCTTGGCGTGGGTCTTTTGGGGTTGATCCTGCTTGGGACTCTCTTTACTTGCGTAACTTTTATCTTTCCCATATCCGGGAAGTTTTCTGTCATTATTTCTTCAAATAGATTTTCTAATCCCTGCTGCTCTTCTTGTCCTTCTGGCAGCCCTATTATACGCATGTTACTTCGTTTCATGTTGTCCCGAAGTTCCCTTAGGCTTTCCTCCTGCTTTTTAATTTTTTTCTCCAATTGCTGTTCAGCTTGAGCTTGTTTCTGTACCTGATCTTCTAACTCACTAATTCGGTCCTCTGCTTCTTGTAGTCTACTGTTGAAACTTTCCATGGTGTTTTTGATTGTAGCTATATCACTTTTCATTTCTTCCTGATTCTTGCATAAGTTGTTGATTTTCTCATCCATCCGATGTATAAATTCCATGACCATTACTCTGAATTCCTTTTCGGTCATGTTGCAAGCTTCATTTTCACTAATTTCCTTTCTTGGCGACTCCACATTTTCTTTCCTCTGTGAGTTATTTCGTTTCCCCATTCTGGCTATTACCAGAAAGCTCAAGCTTCTGTTTGCGTGGACCTGGGCCGTGTGCTGTGTGGACTTCGCTCCACCCTAGTTTCACTGAAGTGCTCTGACACTAGGACGTGTGGCTGTCTTTGGTTGGTGGGAACCAGACTTGCCCAGGATCAGTGTCCCCAGTGTTCTGTGTGGTCTCGTGTGCACATTTAGAATCAGGGGCCCTGTCTGCACCACACTGTTGGTATGTGCCGAGAATGAGATCCTTAGCATGTGCCAGGAGTCAGAGTTTCCCTGTGTCTGCACCAAGACTCGAGTGTCAAAGTCTCTGTTGCCTTGTGCGGTTTCTCGTTGAGAATCAGGGTCCCTGTGTGTGCACGCACCAACAATTGGGGTCGCTGGCTCTTAGTGTGAATGCGCTGTGAGTCAGGGATCCCAGGCAGCTGTGTCCGGCGTGCCAAATTCCCTGAAGTGGAGCTGCGTCCTGTGTGTGCTCTCTCTGCTGAGCCAAACCGGCTAGAGCGCACTTTCTTAAAAACCTGAAGGTGAGCCAGCTCAGTGCACTCTCCCAAAGTCCCAGAAGGGGGGCGGAGTCCGTCCTGCGCGCCAAATTCCCCAAAGGGAAGCCCCTCTGTGCAGGCTCTTAAGAATCTCCGAAGGGGGAGCTGTGACCCGCGAGCCAAATTCCCCCAAATTCCCCGAAGGGGAGCCCTCTGTGCGCACTGACAGATTTCCCCGACGGGGAGCTGCTTCTGTCCCGTGCGCGAGCGCGCGCCAAATTCCCTAAGAGGGAGCGCGTCCCTGCGCAAAGCTCGGCAGCTTGGGCCGGGGGCGGGTCTATCAGTTACTATGGCGCTGTCTGTGCGCGCTGTGCGCGCTCCTGTGAGCAGCTAGGGCGAAGGGCGCGTCTATCAGTTACTATGGCGCTTTCCGCGCGCTGTGGGCGCTCAGCAGCTTGGGGGAGGGGCAGGTCTATCAGTTACTATGGCGCTATCAGCGCCTGCGAGGAGGGGGATAGGCTCTTTGACTCACGGAAATCTGCCGGGAAGTCTGGATTCTTGTTGTTTGTTTGTCTGAAGCTGTGATAGCAGTTCTCTGTCCCCGGTGGCTGCAGGGTCCTGGTTTGTGTCAGAAGCCAGGATCTGAGTCTCAGGCAGCTCTGTTTCTCAAGATGGCGTGGTCTCTGCGTCCGCACCAGCCGCCGAGAAGTGTCCGCTTTGTGCGCGGGGCTCCGCCGTCTAGGGCTGCCCTGTTCGGGAGCCCCTTGGAAGACCTGCAGAATCTAACTGACCCTATCTCATACACACACACACACCACACACATCTACACTCTCCTCTATGGGTTCCTCACTCACACTCTCTCTCTCCCTACCTTCCTGCCGGTCGCCATCTTTCCCCTTTCTTCTGTATTTACTCTTATAAGAAAGAAATAGCTCCACAAGATAAAGCCACGGGGGGCTAGCGCAAGATTTTCTTCCTGAACAAAAATCTCTGTAGCGGACATTTTTATAAAACCGGCATTCTTCTTGTAAACTGAGTGTTCAGCTCAAGGCAGAATTAGTTTTAAACTAGCCTCCAGACACTCACTTGTTTTGTGTCTCATAATCACTTATAATTATGATTACAAGTTTTTATAAGTACATTGGGGAGGATTGAACTACTTACCAAGTATCACTTTGGGCAGCAAAGAATTGAATAGAATAGAGACTGTTAATCATGGCAACATTTACAAGCAATATGATAGCTAAGTACAAATGTTAAAATACCAAAATGTCACCCACTTAAGTGGCCATTATGTGCTTATAATAATTTAAAGCAGCTAAGTGAACAGCATATTTAAAAATTATAAGTCTTACGTATCCTCACCCAAAAACATAAATAAAAAGAGGACATGGATGTCTGTTCAGGGCATTAACATTTGAATACAAATATGGAGAGAAAGATCTCTAATGCCAAAAATAGAAAAAAGATTCTGTTCTAACAGAGACTGAACAGTCTACATCCAGAATTTCTTACATGTTATTTCAACAATTAAATATTTTTCACAATTTGAAAATGAAGACATTCACCCTGGAAAATGTATTAACAATGAGGATAGATTAGTCTTTTCATTTAAGGGCTATTTTGAGAATCTGGTTCAATATATAGAACTTTTCTCAGAAAAAAGGGCATATTTTGTGTAGTATTTTAAGGGAATCCTAGAACCCAACTTGTGTAGATACAGCCCTCACTTAGCTCAGTTAATAACACATCAGATCATATTGCCAGTATAAATTAAAGTTAAAAAAATCTTAACCAATTAACACACACCCCAATCGTGAGCCAACTGGGTACAAGTCCTGCAGTAGGTGATATGCATGTGAAACTGATTTCATCCCACACTGCTTCACCGCCGAATTCTTTCTTGAAGAGGAAGGCAGCATCCTACTTCCGTTGGACTGCAAAGCCCCTAGAGCCGGGCCATTCACATCCCAGACTCTCTCTATCCTCACCCCCGGCAGCTGTGACTGGACTGCGCGCTGGGGGCCAAAGTCCTGGCGGGTCTGGTAGAAAGAGGCTGTGGCAGAGCACAGAGCACAGAGACAGGCCCGCCCCCGCTTCGTTTTGTTCATTCATTCATAAGTTAGGGGTTGTCTCGCTCGGGGGAGGAAAGCTGAGCCTTAGGGAGAGCAGCCTGTGTGAGGCCATTTTCTGAAAAGTGGTTGGCGCTTTGGCACTCTCCTCATTGATTTACCCCTGCTTTATTTTTAGTAGCAAAACTTCCAAAAGTAAGTTAACCGCCTTCCACAGAACCGGTTTACACTAGTTTTCGGATGCTTAGTCCGTGCCGGCAACAGGAGCCTCCAGACTGTGTATTGCTGAGAACCGTGAACCCTCAAAGCCTCTTGGGACCAAACTGAACAGAGCGCTGGAGTATTTATCCCAAGTTCACGGACACGGTACTTGCTTGGGTCCATCAGACGACAAGTTACTGCTTTCTAAGGGTCTGGGGCCCACAGCAGTGCTGCTTGCGGGTCACCTTCTGAGCTGCCTGAGCATGAGCTTGGACTTGGTGACTTCCTAATACCCGAGGTCTGATCCGCCCACCTCCTGATGTCCACGCGTAACTGCAGGCTCTGCAGTGCCGTGGGTCCTGCTGAACTTGCAAGGCCAAGGCCGTCCAGAGGAGGGAACCACCTATTCCCGAGGCACCTGTGACTCCATCCTTCCTACTGAGCCCGGGACAGCACCAAGGAAACACCCGCTCCTCCCCTGCTGTCTTGGCCATGGGGCTGCGAGAGACTCCAGGGCATGGGGGGGGGGGGGAGGGGGAAGAGGGGAGCCTGTGCCCTGGCCCAGGCCCCTGTCCACCAAACTCACACATACTTTGGAGAAATATTTTTGAAACGTCTTCTTTTTAGATGTTCTGATGAATTTTCCCACCAATCCCCTCTTTAACTGTGCCTCCACCCCGCCCACCCCCCCCCAACCAGGCCATGATCCTTCTAAAGTTATACAGCTCGGGATAAAACTACAATCTCCAGGTTTACTGCCATCATTAAGATGACAGGCTCTGCAGAAAAATGAAACAGAGGGCTTTTTTATTTGGGACTCAGCATATATGACATTAAGGTAAAGTATACTTTAGAATTTTCTTACCTCGGTAATTCCATTGATCGTTAACTTTCAATTGTGCAAACTCCACTAACATCCATATTTTATAACAATGCTTTTTCCTCTCTAGGTGAATTGCATTAGTGTTGCACACTCTACTTGTACAGCTGGGCATTTGTACTGTATACCTCTACCACAAACATTATAATGATATTATATTCAGTCTTTGTTTTCTTATCCCCACCCAAAGGTATTGTTTATTGATATTTTGAAAGAGAGAGAGAGAGAGAGAGAGAGAGAGAGAGAGAGAGAGAGAGACAGATGTGAGAGAAGTGGAAGGCAGCACCCTGACCGGGGATTGAACCTGAAACCTAGGCATGTGCCCTGACCAGGAACTAAACCACAACCTTTTGGTGTACAGGACAACGCTCCACCCAACCGAGCCACCCAGCCAGGGCTCATTCAGTCTTCTTCTTCTTTTTTTTTTTAAAATTTTGAAACACGGTTCCTGGCAACTGATATGAAACTGCTTTTCTATGGATCTGCCAATAAGGAAAGATTTCTCTAGAGGGAAGGCGGGGGGTGAGGGAGTAAGTGATCAACCAAAGAACTTGTATGCATGCATATAAGCGTAACCAATGGACACAGACAGGGGGCAGGTGAGGGCCTGTGCTGGGGGTGGGGGCCGCCGGGGAGAGGCCAGGGGGGGAAAAGGAGACTCATGTAATACTTCAAACGACAGAGAATTTAAATAAAAGAGAAAGATGTCTCTTCAGGTAGAGGCAGAGACACTCACACGATGTGGGCCAAGTTGAGCGGCTTCTCCGGCTGGTCGGGGAACATGGGGTGCAGAGGCTCACGGCTGGACGCACAGCTCAGGGACTTGCTTAACGCGTTCGTTAGCTTCTTAGCTGGTGATTTCTGGAAAGAAGAAGAAAGACAGAGGTGATAACAACTAACCTTTATGTAACATTTTGTCAGATGATTTGCTTTCACAATAGATATTCATTCATTCATTCATTCATTCATTCACTCATTCAAGCAATCCTCTGTGAGTACCTACTCTAAGTCGGGAGTCTGCTCAGTGGTACATAAGCCAGCAAGGTACCTGGCTCCTGCTGCTTAGTGATAGGGACACTCGGCGGGCACGGGACCCTGAGCGGGGCCTTCGCGGACAGCAGGAGTCCGTCTGACAGAAACTCAGGGGCTGGGAAGGTGATTCCAGGTGGAGGAAGAAGAGGTGAGCAGGAGGCCCATCATTAAAGTCCTACCAGGTCACATAAGGACTGTGGCCTTTATCTCCAATGCAGGGGGGACAATGAAGTGTTTACATCACAGAGGCGGCAGCATCGGACTGGATTCTGGAAGGACTGCTCCCCACTCAGAAGGAAGGAGGGAGATGAGCAAGAGGCTTTGCATGAACCCACCTAACTAAAGGCAAGAGTGGAATTTCAATCTGAGTCTTTTTTTATTTTTAATATATTTCTTTTATTGATTTCAGAGAGGAAGGGAGAGGGAGAGGGAGAGAGAGAGAAACATCAATGATGAGAGGGTCATTGATTGGCTACCTCCTGTATGCCCCACAAGGGGGATCAAGCCCACAACCCGGGCATGTGCCCTGACCAGGAATCGAACCATGACCTCCTAGTTCATAGGTCAATGCTCAACCACTGAGCCATGCTGGCCGGGCCAATCTGAGTCTTGAGAATTTAAAATTCGTGTTCTTTTCAGAGCATTACACTACCTGTTTTTCATTTAGATTGGTGGAATGTTTACCTTAAAATTCCACAGCCAAAATTATAAAAAATAATTTACCACATATAATAAATCTTTACAACAAATGCTTCCTTTCCAGGAGTAACCATTTATAATTTCCTTCACTTTCTTTTACACAGAGAGCCCATAAGTGGTAATATGTGGCTTTTATCCTCATTCTTGAAAAGTTGAGCAGTAGGAGCCCTGTTCAAGAAGTTCCACTTTGGCTTTTGCTAGGAGATGTAATTCTTAGAACACTTACATCGCAACAAAATAAAGCTCTTCACCGCATAAATATCGGGGCCCCTTCGTCTTCCTGAGGAGTCTACTCTGACTTTAGTAGAGACACTGCCTCCTAAATAATTTTAGAAGCTTCAATCCCTAAGGGAAAGGCCCCTTATCTGATTTTAGCATTTACATAAAAGAACAAATAAAAATGATTAGTCTTCCAACACCAACCCTCCAGAATTTGGGATAGAATAAATTTGAAAATTGGTACTATGTTGACAATAAGAAAACAGAAAGTGCTTTCTTCTATGTTCTATGCTAAAATGTATCTCATCATCGGGGTCGGTATATCTATCCTCAGCACATGATGTGACCACCAGTGACAGCCGCCTGGGTGCTGGCATAAAGCCCTCAGCATGTGACGTCTCAGTGAAGAACTGTCCCTTGAACTCAGAGTCTGACAGGTGATATACGTACACTGACCTGAGTTCCCAATAACAACGCCTGGAAAGATATTCCGACTTAAAATGCGTATTCTGAAGATTTTCCTTTTTTTAAAAAAAGTAAGCTACTCTTTAAGTAAAGACTATATGTTGAATTGAAACACATAAAAATATAGGAAAAACTCCTAACAAGTGTGCCTTTTCTTGAGGGAGAACTACTTCAAGAGGAGTGGGCAGGGCTGAGGGTGTGTCCGTCCCATGAAGCACAGGAACGCCACCATTGGAGCAGCAAGCGCACGGCGGCAGGCCCCTCCCGCAGACCCGGTGGCATGTGCCCCTGGGAACACATCCAGTACAGGGCAGGCGCTCCGGGTCACCTGCAGCAAGTCGCTCACCTGCACTCTTCACCAAAGATGATTTGCTGATGTAGCCACGGAACCCCCTCTGCCCCAAAAGGAAAATGAAACAGCATCACTAAGCACACGTCTTCCCTCTACTTTTCAGTTGTGCACCTAAGACAGTGGTCGGCAAACCCATTAGTCAACAGAGCCAACTATCAACAGGACAACGATTGAAATTTCTTTTGAGAGCCAAATTTTTTAAACTTAAACTTCTTCTAACGCCACTTCTTCAAAACAGACTCGCCCAGGCCGTGGTATTTTGTGGAAGAGCCACACTCAAGGGGCCAAAGAGCCGCATGTGGCTCGCGAGCCGTGGTTTGCCGACCACTGACCTAAGAGAACCCCAGAAACTAAGAAAAAAGAAACTAGCAACCATTTTTAAGCAATTCCCACAAAACAAAAAAAGTGGCAAACCAAAACAAAAACCCATCAAAGATTGAAAAGAACCTTCATTTACTGTGAAATGATTATGTTCCAGAAGGCGCTGGCTGTTTGGTTGTTAGCTAAATCAGTACTGAGTGAGCTACATTTCAAGAAGTAACGCAATTTGCGTCTTCCTATAGTTTAAGTCTCAGGAAGCTACACTGCGTTCAGATACACTCTGAAAGAGATCCCGGTAGGATGGGGTGGGTGCGGAGGGAAGGGGAAGAAGGAATGTTGGCTGCAGGGTAAGTGTACTCCTGAATTCTGTCACCCTCCTTGACATTCCCTTGCATTCTGGGTCGCACGCACATACCCAACTTTAAGCATTGCCTGGCCCTTGCCTTACCCATGACGTGTACTCTTTCATTTGGTGCTGGTTGCTATGGGAACCCCCAGCATGTCCCCTCCAGAAGCAGTCCTGGCAGAGCTGGTAGTTGTGACACTGTTGGCATCGGTAGCGGAATCCCATCATGCTCTCGCTGTGGCAGAAGGAACACTCCACCGGGTGGAAGACTGAGGAGGCAGCACATGAAGAGAAAATAAGAAAACCCAAGTGCGAGCCAGGGTAAGGACAAACACAGCCTGACGGGGTGGCGTTTCTCTGCCCTGACCCCTGACGCCAGAGGACGGTCCGGTCGGGCTGAGAGAAGCATTGTGTTTATTCCAGGCATCTCTCTGCCCTTTCCAGGCGCGTGTGTGGAGGTGGAAGAAATGAAAGGAGGTGGAGGATAGGTGTTCTTTTAACAACAAGTTTCTGTAATGCCACTTGCTCTTTCTACTCCCATCTCCTTACACTACAATAATATCAATGACCCAAACTGGCCCGTTTCCCCCCCAAAACTGCTCTCTGTCTCCAGGAGGCCAGCACAGTCACTGGGAGACTCAGCACCATGGATGGACACGGCTGACCATCCAGCGGGGAGAGAGCCAAAAGGGAGCCATGAGAAAGGAGAGGGAGGAAAAAGAAAGGAAAATGGAGGGAGAGCAGGAAAACTGGATGAGAGAATTGGGTTATTTTTTTAAATGAAGCAGCTAATGGGCTTATTTAATGAGTGACATTGCCTCCATCTAACAAACAGATCTGTTTTCTTTCCCAAGAGGCAGATGGGCAGGGCCCAAGGAGACAAGTAAATGATCTAAAGACAGTTCCAATTCAGACAGCTCAGGAGACACGACTGTCTTTGGCAGAAAACTGGAATCACGAAGCAGGTAAGGTAAAATAGTTGACATTGGAAGCTAACAAATGATCAAATCCAAGTAACTGTCTCTACGCTGTGAGCTAAAGATTGTAGACAACAACAATTCTTGCCTTTGGTCACATTATTCTCTGGCCAACCAGCCAGGGAAAAGAGTGTACATGGGAATAAACGAAGACAAAAAGCCAACTGCAACCACAAAGGCATAACCAGCTCTGGAGGTACTGCCTTCTGACTAAGCATCGGTCCTCCCTTTTCCGGCTCCTGGGAAAGGCAGGGTGAGCCCTGGATTACGGACAACTGCTCGGGGACAGGCCTGCGAAACCCATTTCCTGCAACAGGAAGTACTGAGCTACAGGGTGAAATTACAGCCTCGTGACGGAAGGTGACTAGCTCTCAACTGTGAACAGCAACATGGACTCAGGTTGCATGATCCGACCTTGATTGCTCTTTGCTTCTGCGGATGAGTAAGAAACATACAAAAATAAATCTATGCGTGGTAGTGATTACAGAGCACCTACTTCATTCATTTTAAAAATCTTCTCCATGAGCAAAACAGGATACATTTATAACTTTTAACTAAGAGAGATAATAAGGGCAGATGCTAGACGTTCTGAATGGGAACATAAACTTAAGCTAACTTTACCTCCAATGTATATTAAAGAAATGTGTAGGAGTTAAGATTCTAGTAAGAGATATGGGATAAATGAGGAACTTATGGGATAAGTCTGGAGGAATCTCAGACTTAAATAACAAATAAGAACATCTAAAGAGTACAGAAGGAGGCACTGAATTGCTCCAAGTTTAAATTTCTTTAAATCTCCTTCGGAACTGTGGTTTCCATTTAAACTTGGGTGTATCAATATTTACTCCTTTACCTAGAAAAGCACTTGTAAAAAAGCCCATTTCAAAAGTCTGCATGGCTTTGTCTTTTACATAACTACAACCACTGACATATAATTCAGAGCACATGACAAGAGATGAGTAAGTTTCTCTCATCCAATTTTTCCCCTTCTCCTCCACCTGTTCCTGGCCCAGTGCCTAGGAAGGCATCGTCAATGCCAAGATAAACCAATATTGGAAATCCAGACCTAAAACAAATAATGGAAAAGATCACACTCGTTATTGAGATTCCTCTGTTGTATCAAGTCTTTAAGCCACATCTGACCTGAAACTGCGGGGTACACAGGGAGATGACATGAGCTTTTAGCACTGACCGTCTTAACTTGGCCGTGCCCCCATAGGGCTTGTTAAAGATCAGGGAGACCGGTTAGTTGCATCCTAAACAAAGCTCGGAACTACAAAATCGATCTCCCTAAAACCATGACCTTGGCTTAATAACCATAGAGTTGATCGGCTAATTTCAATGGTCAAAAAGCCTGCCTGCGCTCAGCAGGGACGACTCACCATTCTCTACATTCGCCAGTCGATGCAGAAGGGGCAGCCAGACCAGGCACTGCGGGGGAGGGTCTGACATGAGCGTGTCCAAGAAACCGTTTAACGTGACCTTTTTCTGCATAAAAAACAAAAGGCAATAAAAAACAACAACACACCAACCCGCAGTAATTGAGAACAGAGAATACGCTTAATTCAGCTGCCCTGCAGCCATCATTTGAGATGGAACAGGACGTGCAATGAGCCTCCAATGTATGAAGAAACAGAATTTGAAACTAAGTTCGGCAGAACTTAAAACACTGAGTGTGTTTTACATGTATACACACAACTGAATTATCTCCACTGAGGCCGGGGCAAGATGCTCACATAGAGAAAAACAATTCTGGGAGCACTGCTTTCCCAGGTGAGGGACATTTCCATCAGACGTTACCCAGCTGTGGGTCATGCACCTGCCACGCCTCCACACCCGTCTCCTGCATTTGCACACCAAGCGGCTCCCCAGGCTAACCTGTAGCAACCTCAGGTAAAACCTCGCTCAGAGCCCTAAATGTCCCGTGTCCTGGAAGATTTAGGTAGCCGTGTCTCTCATCTTTTGGGACTCCCACAGAGCGACGTGGCAAGGGCCATACTTTTTCGACTTCTTTGACAAACACTGGTGAAACTAGGTGGTGCGTCAGACGTGTTTCATGTGAGGCGGAGGGACATTTCAGCCCTTTTGATAGGGCAATGATAATGATCCGGAGACTATAGGGTTGTTGTAGGGTTACATACGACAACGCAAGTAAACAGCTTAGCATGGTGCCTGGCTCGTGGTCAGCAGACATCGCCTGTTATTAAGATGCAGGTGTGTGAAGTTCAGTGACTGATTCATAGGCCATTTGTCAGAGGCCAGAAGATAGGCTAGAGATTATCACTTGTCTGAGAACTGCCTGGAGTGACACACAGGAGAGCAGCCGCTGTTCGGAAGATGCTTCCTGACACACGTTCTTTCCTACCTGCTGAGAGAAGCAGGACCTGGCTGACTGCTCCGTGTAACCGAACGAGGGCCCTTCAAACACCGCTGTGGGCAGTTTGAGGACTTCCCGCAGGAACTGGTCATAGCGCCCATAAACCATCACCCCGCTGGAGTCAGAAATCATTGAGAAAATATCTGATGGGAGAAAAAGGAAAAATACTTATTCTTCACATAAACATTCCCACTGTTTCAGTTCAACGTATCTGTTTCAACTAACACAAATGTGGCAGAATAAATGATGTCTATGAAAGAATAATAGAAAAGCTATTTTTTTTATGCTGAAATATTTCTGGCAGGGTGTTTTCTTTGGTGTCTTTTTGTAGATGATTCTGGCACATAGCTTTAATTAGTAAGTAGGATAAGATTAGCATATTTTGATAAGACAGAGCACATAAAAGAGAGAGAGAGAGAGAGAGAGAGAGAGAGACATCGAAGTGAGAGAGACACATTGATTGGTATTGATTGGTTGCCTCCTGCACATTCCCCAACCAGGGACAGGGATCAAGCCTGCAACTGAGGTACTTGCCCTTGACCGGAACTGAACCCGGAACCCTTCAGTCCTTGGATCAATGCTCTATCCACTGAGCCAAACCAGCCAGGCTATGCTGACGTTGTTTGAAACACACAATGAAAATTGTGTTATAGCACTGGTGTGTGTGTATCTAGCTAGATAGCTATGCACATCTATATTATCACTAAAAAGTTTGGGTTTTGGTTGAAGGTATTGAAAAATGAAAGACACAAGGGGGATAAGGAGGTAACGAAAACACTTGATTAACTCTCCACAGGAGCAGAAAACTTCCTATAATTCATGTGTTCTGGGTGGAAGGCATTTGATTTCCAGGGGAGGGTCTTTGCACTCACGCAGCCAAGAGGCAGCCTGGCCTGGTGGTGATCAGTGAGGTAGAGCCAGGGTCTGAGATTACTCTCAGCAGAGCCTACGGCCTCACTGAACTTCTGTTCTTCAGCGTCGGCCACTGTGTGCACCTAATGCATATTGACGGCATAATTTCCCCAGGTGCTTTATAATTCTCCTGTGGAAATGTCACTCTGGGAACGAAAGGGTGTGCTATCATTTAGTTTGTCACCATGCTAGAGTGAATGAGGCCAGCACAGCTGCCGGGGTAAACTATTGTCAATCCAGTGTGCTCCCTCTCTTCATTTTTCAAGGTCGAAATGTAATCTGGAGACATTTCTTTATACCGCAGTCAGATGCTAAGCACATTACAGACTTTTATTGAATTATGTGATAAGGATGTGGATTGGCTCTCATTTTCTTTAAATACTCCAGTTTTAAAGGATTTCTACTGTGTTTCAAATAGTTTATCAACTGTGAGGCTATAGAAATCCTACTTGAGCAACAAAATTAATGTTGTTCTTACCCACCTTCACAACATTGTTTACCTAATGAATTTTATCTCTTCTGTTTCATTATATTTAGTCAAAAATAAAAAGGTTGCCAAAGGCAGCACTACAACAAAAAACTCTTGATGTAATTCCCAATATAGAAACTCGAGAATTCCAATGAAAGGGGGAAAAAGAGACCTAGGAAAACCAATGGGCTTGTGTATCAGAGCTGCCATTTTGTCTGTCTTTAGGCAGGTTGGTGTGAGCATAACTGGGCCATCCTGGCGGTCTTCTAGGCCAAGGCACATTGTGAGAAGTAGACGAGGCCTTTCAAATCTTCCAGGAAAGAACTTAGACAACATCTCTAACTAGAGTGAAAGCAGGAGGAGAGCAACAGTGACCTTTCACAGACTCGAAGCTAATATGAGCCTAATTGATGTTGATGAAATTTGTTAAGCAACAGCCAAACTAGGGTTCGGTCACTGGGATGAAAGGGAAGTGACTGTTAATGCCACTCAGGTTTTTAAAAATAAAGGAGGGGACTCTGAAGAAGCTATCAAAACAAGTGTTTGTACCTTAGTTCTAGGCTGTTTTATATATATATATATATATGTGTGTATATATATATATATATATATATATGTATATATATGTATACATATATATACATATATATATATACTTACATGTACACATGTAATATGCTTATATGATGTAACACGTATGTATAGAGGGCCATTTCAAAGATTAACCCTTTGCACTCGCTTGCTTTTTTCTCGATTCCTTTATTCTACTCAGGATTTAATTTTTAAATACCCCAGATTTTACAAAGCACGGCAGTAGAATAAAAAACTGGAGTTTCTTTTCATACAAACTTATTTATTTGGATTTTTTTACATTTTAAATTATTGATACATTCAAAGAGTAATTTTAATCTCTATAATTTTTCATGGTGTGATATTTTTTGAAACATTCACCCACATGAAGACCTGGTTTACATTCATATGTTTTGCAAATATAAATCGTCTCTGTTCTTCCTCCTTTGATTTTTCTGTTATAACAAACAACACAATCTTTCTGTTTTTTGTTAGGGTGAGGTGTGATTATATGGAGCTTTCCATCTAAACGTTGCTCTAAGTTAGTGGATAATAATCTACCCCTGGAAGTTAGTGTACCATCTCTGAATTCTCCAACAAGATCATATACTAGTTTCCTAATAAATTTCACATGCGTTATCGGTTTTTCATTTTTTTCTTTTTTGGCATCAGTTGAGATGGCATTTACATTTTACTTGTCCTTTCATGCTAATGAAAACAAGAAAAGATACTGGAAAAATAGACAAAAATCCCCTTCCCCCCGCGGTGAAACTACGTGTCGAGTGTGGCTCGACATACGAGCTGCTACTGATGCTAACCGTGTCGAGTCACACTCGACATCTGAGTGCAAAAGGTTAAATTAGTTAACAGGTGAAAAGTACAGAGATGTAAAGCATTCAAATAGTGCGTGGCACCTAGTACACATAAATGGTAGCTATTTTTATTATTAAATTCGAGTCACATTTTCTCTGTCATTTACTTCATATAGTTAGGTGCTGCCTCCCTATTGGAATTGTTCTGCAATGTCCCAAATGATACGCTAACCACCTTTGTTTTTCCTATAGTGCCATACAATGACAGATGCTGTAGAACTTAGATTTGTTGATTCACTCAACTAGAATTAACTTAGCACGTACTAAATGTATGTAATTGTGCTCAGCAGTGAATATACAGAAAAATAAGGAGGTCCTAGTCTTGCCCTCTGGGAGGTCCCCGTCATGCCCTCTGGAAGGTCCAAGTCTGTTGAGGATGACAGCAACATGTGAACATCATGCGTCATATGGCAGCATGCCTTATAGCATGGTGGTGTGAAGGTGGGAATAGTAGGGTGTGCAGGAGCTCAGAGAGGGGGCTCCCAGAGGGCGGAGTGGGTCAGGGAAGGTTTTCTCACAGAGACGAGCGCTCGGCTGGCATAGAGGACAATTGGGGGTCGCCAGCCTTAGGAAGCTGGGTCAGGGCGCGAGGAGTGTGCTCAAGCATGAGGCACTCAACCATCTGCAAGTAGCTCACTGTGTCAGGAGCCACACGGCGCCTGGGAGGAGGTGAGGGGGAGACAGGGAGAGCTTCCAAGCTCCACGAAGGAGTGTAGACTGAGTCCAGAAGATGCTGGGGAGACACTGAAGAATTCAAGGCAGGCTAGTGACCTTGGGGATAGGCGTGGGGGCAGAACAATCAGTTCAGTAATAGAAGCTCAACAAATACACAGTGCTTGGTGCTTGACATAATACTGGTCTTTTCTAGAAAACAAAACAAGCCTCCCGGAAGCTCCAGAACAGCACTTGGCATCCCAGGCCCACAGCATTGGGTTCAGAATTCCTTAAGGTCCTCAGGACTACCCAGGAGCCCCGAGCAGAAATATAAACAAGCGCTCCATCTCAATAAAACAACAGGCCACAGAAAAAACAAACAAACAAACAAACAAAACAACAGGCTATAATCAGAGCAAGAACAATTTGACAGGAGGACTTTATCAGGTCAGTTTGTTTAGGTTGCTGAGTCCTACGACTGCAGGGGGTGCGCGCACACTCTGGGCTGCCTGCAGGTGCACAATGAACACCCTGCATGTTGATTGGCTCCCGGTGGCCCTGAGCATTGGAAATTGTGCTGCAACCTGGGTTTGTTGCCCCTTCTGATGCATTTCAAAGCAGTTTTCAAAACTCAGCTTTACACTCTCTGTGGGTTTTCTACTTGTTTTGCTTTTTACAATTTCTAATTTATTTGTAGCCAATTACTCCTGCCATACCCACTTGTCCCCGAGGAGCCACCGAGGAGAGCTGAGTGGAAACACGGAAAACACCAGGGTCCCTGATGGCACAGGACCAACCTGGTTAATGAAGGGCTGTGAGTGCCGAACTGCGGAAAACCATTCTCTCCCGTTTTCCTCAAACTTACTTTAACATGCGACCCTTTCATCCAGGTGCCTGTTGGCATGACATTGAATAAGTGTTTGGAAATGTTTAGTCTGAAAAACACACCCATGTGTCTAATGTCCTCAGCATAAGTGGTCAACAGTGACCTGAGGTCAGCAGGCAAGACCCCCGCCGTTCTGGCTCCTGTGCTAACCGTTCTCCCTGCTCACCCCGGAGGAAATGCCTCCTGGAAGGCACAGCTCTGCCTTCAAGCAAGTGGGGGACATTCCAAAGGAACCCAGGGCTTTTTTCTGCCTCTTCCCAAGAGGGGCCCCACAGTATCTAATCACATGGACACAGTTTTTTAAAAGAACAACAACATTGGTTCTGCCACCTTCTAATTGGGCTATTATCCCTCAATCAAGTCTTGGCACAGATAGTTTCTAATTTTCTACATCTTTCAGGCTAACTAAAGAGAACTAGACTGGCCTTTGTAACGCCTGCCTGCGAGGGCTTCTCTGGATGCTGCCTCCATTTGGCCATTCCCTGAAAGGAGGGTTCTGGAAGTGAGGGGAGTGTGAGGTCATGGGGGCTTCCATTCACCTTCCACTTATCTGCTGATCCAATGACATGACCCTCTCTGCCTTCGAGAAAGTGGGGGGGAATTCCAAAGGAACAAAGGACTCGTTTCTGTATCTTCCTTCCGTCAGCCCCTCCTGGTGCATCCAGGAGCAGGAGGTCACATTCAGAAGAGGCTGTGAGTCACAGATGATGCAGCCAGGAGGGAGCCCATGGTATCTAACAAACCCCCCAAATTTAGGGCAGACAGGAAGCTGAGGACTAAAGAAGTGAAGCAACTTCCACAGGGTAACTCAGTAAAGCAGTCACACTGCTGGGCTTACGACATGGGCCTCCTAGTTCCCATCACAGTGTTCTCTTACTCAACGTTTGACGTAAACTCATGATATTCAGTGTAAGGGAGAGGGTTAATTTTTCTTTTAAATGGCAGCATGTCCCTCATTTTAACCTGGCTATATATGAAAATTCTTGCCCCCACTCCCCGCCCCTAGGCCCACTGAATCAGAAATTCTGGGAGTGGGACCCAAAATCCAAGTTTTAAAAAGCATTCCAGGTGATTCTATACATACCACTGGTATAGGGAAAATAGTCAGGCTTCACATCTGGTGCCATTTTACTTCTAAAGTATGTGATTTACTTTAACTCTCTGAGTCTTAGCTTCTTTACCTACAACAAATCAACCAACCAAAACACTCCCACTGTTCTGTCGGTTTAAAACTCTACATGTTAGTGACAAAGGTACATAAAAGCCCCATTATCACTCAATGCACTGTGGCTATCGTGCTTTGACTGGCATCCAGTTAGCTCTTAGTCTACAGTGTCTCTACGCAATTACCATGCCCCCTACCCTGGCAATGTTTACTTTGGCACGGTTGGAATTTCTAGTGATTTGAACAGCACGGCTGAGAATGAAGAAACATACCGGGAGCTTTGGCTTTGGATTACCTAATAAAGGAAGGCGGTCCTTCAAGTCCTTATAATGATGGACTTGTCTGTAGGGCAGTACAGTACAATGAACTTGAAAGAAAATATATCTTACTTCAATATCACAAAGTCTAGTTGATAACACTCAACAAGTTATCAATAATAATCTGTAAGTAGAAGGAAAACATTCCTTTTATTAACACTTATCTAATACGAAAATATTTCTATGACAAAATCCAAAGATCAATGAAGATCAATAAAGATCATATTTCAGCCTGGTCAGTGCGGCTCAGTGATTGAGCATCGACCTATGAACCAGGAGGTCACTGTTTGATTCCATGGTCAGGGCACATGCACGGATTGCGGGCTCAATCCCCAGGATGGGCTGTGCAGGAGGCAGCCGATCAAAGATTCTCTCTCATCACTGATGTTTCTCTCTCTCCCCCCCGCTCCCTTCCTCTCTGAAATCAATAAAAATATAATTTAAAAAAGATCATATTTCAAACAATGGTCATAGCATGAGGAAAGACACAGGTGAGCAGGGGTCATGGCAGGGCTGAGGAAGAGGGAAATGTGGTGTGGAAGAGAGAAAAGCGAAGAGAAACACAAAGAGCAACTTACATCTTAATTTGTCCATGATCTTCCCTCCACACAATGTGGCCAAAGCCATTTTGACAGCAAATACTGAAATTTTGCCATGGCCTTCCCTGTTTCATGATAATAGAAAAGAAAAGAAAAAAAAATATGTCATTTGGAGAACTTCCAGTAACAAGGTTTGACATTTTCTGTTCTGTAGAACTCATAGGACAGCTGATGCATTATGTGAACAATCCATTTTAGCAAAGGTTGTGAATACAAGTCAACACACATTTCCAAAAAACTGTCTAATCAATGTTTCCTTCTTTCAAGAGCCAGCAGACTCTTCAAGTTATTCTTTGTATATGGCAACTTGCTCAAAGCATGGACTGGTAGCCAGAGGGATATGCACCGTTTAAGTATGGATTAAAGTCACAGAACATGAGTTTCACTTTGGGTTTCACAAAATAGTTTCATGAATGACAATTCTACCATTTCTACAATTTATTTAAACACTGCTTCCAATTTTTTTTTTGTCAGTGAATTCCTGACTTTTGTTAGGGTAACTATGAGGATTTTTTAATCACACATTCCCCCCCCCCCCCCCCCCCGCAATGATCATTCCTTCCCCACAAGTCAACTATACTTAGGTTGATCCACCAACTTTTCAAAGTGAGCTGATATTTTAATGGGACAAAAGTAAGAGCTCTGTTTGACTGGTTCTCCTTCTACCTAAATGACACCACAGCTGCCAAATCTTCATTGATTTATGAAGTATAACTAACTTGCCCTTCACAAAGTATGATACAAAGGGCATACTGTAAGAAGTATAATACCCCAGGTAATGATTTTCTAGCTGGAATAAACTCTTTATTCTTATATCCTTAGAATCAGAAAGTGTATCATACAGAATTAGTAATTCACTGCTTTGATTGTTGTTACTCTTAAGAATGACCAAGAGTTATTTAAAATAATAATGTGGCTGAAAGGTAAGTCAAGTCTGTATTGACAAGGGAATGAATCATTTATATGAATAAGATTCCTATAGCTGACATATTAGGAAAATAAGGTATAATAAATAGTTGTGTCTTTGTTCCTTACTAGACTTCAGAGTGAGATCATTTGTTATTCATCGTTGTTGTTGTCAGTCTTAGCAAGAGTGACATCTTGCTAAGACTGACAACATGAAAAACATCTAGCCAGAATGCAAAACCGACTGAACCCTCTGCTAGTGACACCCCCATTTATATTTCTAAGCCTGACCACAAGACTACGTATTTACTCAGTGGAAATCTTCACTTGGATACTCCACGTCAAACCAAGTGTGTTCAAAATAGAACTCAT